>NW_026061710.1:2586428-3879642 GCF_023897955.1 Schistocerca gregaria
TTCATCAACACTCTGATAGTCCACAGAGTACAGAATGCCTCCAGATGTTCATCGGAAACTACTACTAGTCTTCCAGGCATCGATCAAAGCGTAGACTGTTTGAGACATTACTTTTATGGAGGAATGTGCGCATGATGGCTGTTGTATTCAATCCCGATGCCATTTCTGTGTTTCACCAGCACTGAGATAGTCCACAGATTACAGAATGCCTCCAGATGTTCATTGGAAACTACTACTAGTCTTCCAGGCATCGATCAAAGCGTAGACTGTTTGAGACATTACTTTTATGGAGGAATGTGCGCATGATGACTGTTGTATTCAATCCCGATGCAATTTCTGCGTTTCATCAACACTCTTATAGTCCACAGATTACAGAATGCCTACAGATGTGCATCGGAAACTACTACTGGTCTTCCAGGGAACGATTAAAGCGTAAACTCTTTGAGACATTACTGCCATGGAGGAAAGTGCGCATGGTGACTGTTGTATTAAATCCCGATGCAATTTCTGTGTTTCATCAACACTCAGATAGTCCACAGATTACAGAATGCCTCCAGATGTTCATCGGAAACTACTACTAGTCTTCCAAGGAACGATCAAAGCGTGGACTGTTTGAGACATTACTCCTATGGAGGAAAGTGCGCATGGTGACTGATGTATTCAATCCCGATGCAATTTCTGTGTTTCATCATCACTCTGATCGTCCACAGATTACAGAATTCCTCCAGATGTGCATCGGAAACTACTACTGGTCTTCCAGGAAACGATCAAAGCGTAGACTGTTAGAGACATTACTCCCATGGAAGAAAGTTCGCATCGTAACTGTTGTATTCAATCCCCATGCAATTTCTGTGTTTCATCATCACTCTGATGATCCACAGATTACAGAATGCCTCCAGATGTGCATCGGAAACTACTACTGGTCTTCCAGGGAACGATCAAAACGTAAACTCTTTGAGACATTACTCCCATGGAGGAAAGTGCGCATCATGACTGTTGTCTTCAATCCCGATGCAATTTCTGTGTTTCATCAATACTCTGATAGTCCACAGATTACAGAATCCCACCAGATGTGCATCGGAAACTACTATTGGTCTTCCAGGCAACGATCAAAGCGTAGACTGTTTGAGACATTTTTCCCATGGAGGAAAGTGCGGATGGTGACTGTTGTATTCAATCAAGATGCAATTTCTGTGTTTCATCAACACTCTGATACTCCACAGATTACAGATTGAATCCAGATGTGCATCGGAAACTACTACTGGTCTTCCAGGGAACGATGAAAGCGTAGACTGTTTGATACATTACTGCCATGGAGGAAAGTGCGCATGGTGACTGTTGTATTCAATCCCGATGCAATTTCTGTGTTTCATCAACACTCTGATAGTCCACAGATTACAGGTTGCCTCCAGATGTGCGTCGAAAACTACTACTGCTCTTCCAGGGAACGATGAAAACGTAAACTCTTTGAGACATTACTCCCATGGAGGAAAGTGCTCATCGTGATTGTTGTATTCAATCCCGATGCAATTTCTGTGTTTCATCAACACTCTGATAGTCCACAGATTACAGAATGACACCAGATGTGCATCGGAAACTACTACTGGCCTTCCAGGGGACGATCAAATCGTATACTGTTTGAGACGTTACTCCCATGGAGGAAAGTGCGCATGGTGACTGTTGTATTCAATCCCGATGCAATTTCTGTGTTTCATCAACACTCTGATAGTCCACAGATTGCTGTATGAATCCAGATGTTCATCGGAAACTATTACTGGTCTTCCAGGGAACGATCAAATCGTAGACTGTTGAGACATTACTCCCGTGGAGGAAAGTGCGCATGGTGACTGTTGTATTCAATCCCGATGCAATTTCTGAGTTTCATCATCACACAGATAGTCCACAGATTAAAGAATGCTTCCAGATGTTCATCGGAAACTACTACGATTCTTCCAGGGAACGATCAAACCGTAGACTGTTTGAGACATTACTTTTATGGAGGAATGTGCGCATGGTGACTGTTGTATTCTATCCCGATGCAATTTCTGTGTTTCATCAACACCCTAATAGTCCACAGATTACAGAATGCCTCGAGATGTGCATCGGAAACTACTACTGGTCTTACAGGGAACAGTCAAAGCATAGACTGTTTAAGAATTACTTCCATGGAGGAAAGTGCTCATGGTGACTGTATGTATTCAATTCCGATTCAATTTCTGTGTTTCATCAACACTCAGATAGTCCACAGATTACAGAATGCCACCAGATGTGCATCGGAAACTACTACTTGTCTTCCAGGGAACGATCAAAGCGTAGACTGTTTGAGACATTACTCCCATGGAGGAAAGTGCGGATGGTGACTGTTGTATTAAATCAAGATGCAATTTCTGTGTTTCATCAACACCCTGATACTCCACAGATTACAGGTTGCCTCCAGATGTGCATCGGAAACTACTACTGGTCTTCCAGGGAACGTTCAAAGCGTAGACTGTTTGAGACATTACTGCCATGGAGGAAAGTGCGCATGGTGACTGTTGTATTCAATCCCGATGCAATTTCTGTGTTTCATCAACACTCTGATAGTCCACAGATTACAGAATGCCTCCAGATGTGCATCTGAAACTACTACTGGTCTTCCAGGGAACGATCAAAGCGTAGACTGTTTGAGACATTACTTTTATGGAGGAATGTGCGCATGGTGACTGCTGTATCCAATCCCTATGCACTTTCTGTGTTTCATCAACACTCTGATAGTCCACAGATTACAGAATGCCTCCATATGTGCATCGGAAACTACTACTGCTCTTCCAGGGAACGATGAAAACGTAGACTGTTTGAGAAATAATCCCGTGGAAGAAAGTTCGCATGGTGACTGTTGTATTCAATCCCGATGTACTTTCTGTGTTTCATCAACACTCTGATAGTCCACAGAGTACAGAATGCCTCCAGATGTTCATCGGAAACTACTACTAGTCTTCCAGGCATCGATCAAAGCGTAGACTGTATGAGACATTACTTTTATTGAGGAATGTGCGCATGATGGCTGTTGTATTCAATCCCGATGCCATTTCTGTGTTTCACCAGCACTGAGATAGTCCACAGATTACAGAATGCCTCCAGATGTTCATTGGAAACTACTACTAGTCTTCCAGGCATCGATCAAAGCGTAGACTGTTTGAGACATTACTTTTATGGAGGAATGTGCGCATGATGACTGTTGTATTCAATCCCGATGCAATTTCTGCGTTTCATCAACACTCTGATAGTCCACAGATTACAGAATGCCTCCAGATGTGCATCGGAAACTACTACTGGTCTTCCAGGGAACGATCAAAGCGTAAACTCTTTGAGACATTACTGCCCTGGAGGAAAGTGCGCATGGTGACAGTTGTATTAAATCCCGATGCAATATCTGTGTTTCATCAACACTCAGATAGTCCACAGATTACAGAATGCCTCCAGATGTTCATCGGAAACTACTACTAGTCTTCCAAGGAACGATCAAAGCGTGGACTGTTTGAGACATTATTCCTATGGAGGAAAGTGCGCATGACGACTGATGTATTCATTCCCGATGCAATTTCTGTGTTTCATCATCACTCTGATAGTCCACAGATTACAGAATTCCTCCAGATGTGCATCGGAAACTACTACTGGTCTTCCAGGAAACGATCAAAGCGTAGACTGTTAGAGACATTACTCCCATGGAAGAAAGTGCGCATCGTAACTGTTATATTCAATCCCGATGCAATTTCTGTGTTTCATCAACACTCTGATAGTCCATAGATTACAGAATGCCTCCAGATGTGCATCGGAAACTCCTACTGGTCTTCCAGGGGACGATCATAGCGTAAACTCTTTGAGACATTACTCCCATGGAGGAAAGTGCGCATGGTGAAAGTTGTATTCAATCCCCATGCAATTTCTGTGTTTCATCATCACTCTGATGATCCACAGATTACAGAATGCCTCCAGATGTGCATCGGAAACTACTACTGGTCTTCCAGGGAACGATCAAAACGTAAACTCTTTGAGACATTACTCAATGGAGGAAAGTGCGCATCATGACTGTTGTCTTCAATCCCGATGCAATTTCTGTGTTTCATCAATACTCTGATAGTCCACAGATTACAGAATCCCACCAGATGTGCATCGGAAACTACTATTGGTCTTCCAGGCAACGATCAAAGCGTAGACTGTTTGAGACATTTTTCCCATGGAGGAAAGTGCGGATGGTGACTGTTGTATTCATTCAAGATGCAATTTCTGTGTTTCATCAACACTCTGATACTCCACAGATTACAGATTGAATCCAGATGTGCATCGGAAACTACTACTGGTCTTCCAGGGAACGATGAAAGCGTACTCTGTTTGATACATTACTGCCATGGAGGAAAGTGCGCATGGTGTCTGTTGTATTCAATCCCGATGCAATTTCTGTGTTTCATCAATACTCTGATAGTCCACAGATTGCAGAATGCCACCAGATGTGCATCGGAAACTACTACTAGTCTTCCAGGGAACGATCAAAGCGTAGAC
The DNA here is from genome assembly GCF_023897955.1 of Schistocerca gregaria. Taxonomy (NCBI): domain Eukaryota; kingdom Metazoa; phylum Arthropoda; class Insecta; order Orthoptera; family Acrididae; genus Schistocerca; species Schistocerca gregaria. The sequence continues at coordinate 2,590,968 of NW_026061710.1, forward strand.
TGTTTGAGACATTTCTTTTAGGGAGGAATGTGCGCATGGTGACTGTTGTATTCAATACCGATGCAATTTCTGTGTTTCATCAACACTCTAATAGTTCACAGATTACAGAATGATTCCAGATGTTCATCGGAAACTACTACTAGTCTTCCAGGGAACGATCAAAGCGCAGACTGTTTGAGACATTACTTTTATGGAGGAATGTGCGCATGATGATTGTTGTAGTCAATACCGATGCAATTTCTCTGTTTCATCAACACTCTGATAGTCCACAGATTACAGTACGCCTCCAGATGTGCATCGAAAACTACTACTGGTCTTCCAGGGAACGATGAAAGCGTAATCTCTTTGAGACAATACTCCTATGGAGGTAAGTGCGCATGGTGACTGTTGTATTCAATCCCGATGCAATTTCTGTGTTTCATCAACACTCTCATAGACCACAGATTACAGAATGCATGAATATGTGCACCAGACACTACTAGTGGTCTTCCAGGGAACGATCAAAGCGTAGACTGTTTGAGACATTACTCCCATGGAGGAAAGTGCGCATGGTGACTGTTGTATTCAATCCCTATGCAATTTCTGTGTTTTATCAACACTCTGATAGTCCACAGATTACAGAATGCCTCCAGATGTGTATCGGAAACTGCTACTGGTCTTCCAGGGAACGATGACAGTATAGACTGTTTCAGATTTTACTCCCATGGAGGAAAGTGCGGATAGTGACTGTTGTATTCAATCCCAATGCAATTTCTGTGTTTCATCAACACTCTGATAGTCCACAGATTACAGAATACCACCAGATGTGCTTCGGAAACTACTACTGGTCTTCCAGGGAACGATCAAAGCGTAGACTGTTTGAGACTTACTTCCCGTGGAGGAAAGTGCGCATGGTGACTGTTGTATTCAATCCCAATGCAATTTCTGTGTTTCATCAACACTCTGATAGTCCACAGATTACAGAATGCCACCAGATGTGCATCGGAAACTACTACTGCTCTTCCAGGGAACGATCAAATCGTAGACTGTTTGAGACATTACTCCCATGGAGGAAAGTGCGCATGGTGACAGTTGTATTCAATCCCGATGCAATTTCTGTGTTTCATCAACACTCTGATAGTCCACAGATTACAGAATGAATCCAGATGTTCATCGGAAACTACTACTGGTCTTCCAGAGAACGATCAAATCGTAGACTGTTTGAGACTTTACTCTCGTGGAGGAAAGTGCTTATGGTGACTGTTGTATTCAATCCCGATGCAATTTCTGTGTTTCATCAACATTCAGATAGTCCACAGATTACAGAATGCCTCCAGATGTTTATCGGAAATTACTACTAGTCTTCCAGGGAACGATCAAAGCGTAGACTGTTAGAGACATTACTCCCATGGAGGAAAGTGCGCATGGTGACTGATGTATTCAATCCCGATGCAATTTCTGTGTTTCATCATCACTCTGATAGTCCACAGATTACAGAATTCCTCCAGATGTGCGTCGGAAACTACTACTGGTCTTCCAGGGAACGATCAAAACGTAAACACTTTGAGACATTACTCCCATGGAGGAAAGCGCGCATCGTGACTGTTGTATTCAATCCCGATGCAATTTCTGTGTTTCATCAACACCCTGATAGTCCACAGATTACAGAATGCCACCAGATGTGCATCGGAAACTACTACCGGTCTTCCAGGGGACGATCAAAGCGTAGACAGTTTGAGACATTACTCCCATGGAGGAAAGTGCGCATGGTGACTGTTGTATTCAATCCCGATGCAATTTCTGTGTTTTATCAACACTCTGATAGTCCACAGATTACAGAATTCCTCCAGATGTGCGTCGGAAACTACTACTGCTCTTCCAGGGAACGATCAAAGCGTAAACTCTTTGAGACATTACTCCCATGGAGGAAAGTGCGCATCGTGACTGTTGTATTCAATCCCGATGCAATTTCTGTGTTTCATCAACACTCTGATAGTCCACAGATTACAGAATGCCACCAGATGTGCATCGGAAACTACTACTGGTCTTCCAGGGGACGATCAATGCGTAGACTGTTTGAGACATTACTCCCATGGAGGAAAGTGCGCATGGTGACTGTTGTATTCAATCCCGATGCAATTTCTGTGTTTCATAAACACTCTGATAGTCCACAGATTGCAGTATGAATCCAGATGTTCTTCGGAAACTACTACTGGTCTTCCAGGGAACGATCAAATTGTAGACTGTTGAGACATTACTCCCATGGAGGAAAGTGCGCATGGTGACTGTTGTATTCAATCACGATGCAATTTCTGTGTTTCATCAACACTCAGATAGTCCACAGGTTACAGAATTCCTTCAGATATTCATCGGAAACTACTACTATTCTTCCAGGGAACGATCAAAGCGTAGACTGTTTGAGATATTACTTTTATGGAGGAATGTGCGCATGATGAATGTTTTATTCGTTCCCGATGCAATTTCTGTGTTTCATCATCACTCTGATGGTCCACAGATTACAGAATGCCTCCAGATGTGCATCGGAAACTACAACTGGTCTTCCAGGGAACGATCAAAACGTAAACTCTTTGAGACATTACTCCCATGGAGGAAAGTGCGCATCGTGACTGTTGTATTTAATCCCGATGCAATTTCTGTGTTTTATCAACACTCTGATAGTCCACAGATTACAGAATGCCTCCAGATGTGCATCGGAAACTACTACTGGTCTTCCAGGGAACGATCAAAGCGTAGTCTATTTGAGACATTACTTTTATGGAGGAATGTGCGCATGGTGACTGTTGTATCCAATCCCTATGCAATTTCTGTGTTTCATCAACACTCTGATAGTCCACAGATTACAGAATGCCTCCAGATGTGCATCGGAAACTACTACTGGTCTTCCAGGGAACGATCAAATCATAGACTGTTTGAGACATTACTCCCATGGAGGTAAGTGCGCATGGTGACTGTTGTATTCAATCCCGATGCAATTTCTGTGATTCATCAACACTCTGATAGTCCAGAGATTACAGAATGCCTCCAGATGTTCATCGGAAACTACTACTAGTCTTCCTGGGAACGATCAAAGCGTAGACTGTTTGAGACATTACTTTTATGGAGGAATGTGCGCATGATGACTGTTGTATTCAATCCCGATGCAATTTCTGTGTTTCATCAACACTCTGATAGTCCTCAGATTACAGAATGCTTCCAGATGTGCATCGGAAACTACTAATGGTCTTCCAGGGAACGATCAAAGCGTAAACTCTTTAAGACATTACTCCCATGGAGGAACGTGCGCATGGTGAATGTTGTATTCAATCCCGATGCAATTTCTGTGTTTCATCAACACTCTGATAGTCCACAGATTACAGAATGCCTCCAGATGTGCATCGGAAACAACTACTGGTCTTCCAGGGAACGATGAAAACGTAGACTGTTTGAGAAATAATCCCGTGGAGGAAAGTGCGCATGGTGACTGTTGTATTCAATCCCGATGCAATTTCTGTGTTTCATCAACACTCGGATAGTCCACAGAGTACAGAATAGCTCCGGATGTTCATCGGAAACTACTACTGGTCTTCCAGGGAACGATCATATCGTAGCCTGTTTGAGACATTACTTTTATGGAGGAATGTGCGCATGGTGACTGTTGTATCCAATCGCTATGCAATTTCTGTGTTTCATCAACACTCTGATAGTCCACAGATTACAGAATGCCACCAGATGTGCATCGGAAACTACTACTGGTCTTCCAGGGAACGATCAAATCATAGACTGTTTGAGACATTACTCCCGTGGAGGAAAGTGCGCATGGTGACTGTTGTATTCAATCCCGATGCAATTTCTGTGTTTCATCAACACTCTGATAGTCCACAGACTACAGAATTGCTCCAGATGTTCATCGGAAACTACTACTAGTCTTCCAGGCATCGATCAAAGCGTAGACTGTTTGAGACATTACTTTTATGGAGTAATGTGCGCATGATGGCTGTTGTATTCAATGCCGATGCAATTTCTGTGTTTCACCAACACTCAGATAGTCCACAGATTACAGAATGCCTCCAGATGTTCATCGGAAACTACTACTATTCTTCCAGGGAACGATCAAATCGTAGACTGTTTGAGACATTACTTTTGTGGAGGAATGTGCGCATGATGACTGTTGTATTCAATCCCGATGCAATTTCTGCGTTTCATCAATACTCTGATAGTCCACAGATTACAGAATGCCTCCAGATGTGCATCGGAAACTAGTACTGGTCTTCCAGGGAACGATCAAAGCGTAAACTCTTTGAGACATTACTGCCATGGAGGAAAGTGCGCATGGTGACTGTTGTATTAAATCCCGATGCAGTTTCTGTGTTTCATCAACACTCAGATAGTCCACAGATTACAGAATGCTTCCAGATGTTCATCGGAAACTACTAATAGTCTTCCAAGGAACGATCAAACCGTAGACTGTTTGAGACATTAATCCCATGGAGGAAAGTGCGCATGGTGACTGATGTATTCAATCCCGATGCAATTTCTGTGTTTCATCATCACTCTGATAGTCCACAGATTACAGAATTAATCCAGATGTGCATCGGAAACTACTACTGGTCTTCCAGGAAACGATCAAACCGTAGACAGTTAGAGACATTACTCCCATGGAAGAAAGTGCGCATCGTAACTGTTGTATTGAATCCCGATGCAATTTCTGTGTTTCATCAACACTCTGATAGTCCACAGATTACAGAATGCTTCCAGATGTGCATCGGAAACTACTACTGGTCTTGCAGGGGACGATCATAGCGTAAACTCTTTGAGACATTACTCCCATGGGGGAAAGTGCGCATGGTGAAAGTTGTATTCAATCCCCATGCAATTTCTGTGTTTCATCATCACTCTGATGATCCACAGATTACAGAATGCCTCCAGATGTGCATCGGAAACTACTACTGGTCTTCCAAGGAACGATCAAAACGTAAACTCTTTGAGACATTACTCCCATGGAGGAAAGTGCGCATCATGACTGTTGTATTCAATCCCGATGCAATTTCTGTGTTTCATCAATACTCTGATAGTCCACAGATTACAGAATCCCCCCAGATGTGCATCGGAAACTACTACTGGTCTTCCAGGGAACGATCAAAGCGTAGACTGTTTGAGACATTTTTCCCATAGAGGAAAGTGCGGATGGTGACTGTTGTATTCAATCAAGATGCAATTTCTGTGTTTCATCAACACTCTGATACTCCACAGATTACAGATTGAATCCAGATGTGCATCGGTAACTACTATTGGTCTTCCAGGGAACGATGAAAGCGTAGACTGTTTGATACATTACTGTCATGGAGGAATGTGCGCATGGTGACTGTTGTATTCAATCCCGATGCAATTTCCGTGTTTCATCAACACTCTGATAGTCCACAGATTACAGAATGCCTCCAGATGGTCATCGGAAACTACTACTGGTCTTCCAGGGAAAGATCAAATCGTAGACTGTTTGAGACATTACTCCCGTGGAGGAAAGTGCGCATGGTGACTGTTGTAATCATTCCCGATGCAATTTCTGTGTTTCATCAACACTCTGTAAGTCCACAGATTACAGAAAGAATCCAGATGTGCATCGGAAACTACTACTGGTCTTCCAGGGAACGATCAAAGCGTAGACTGTTTGAGACATTACTCGTATGGAGGAAAGTGGGCATGGTGACTGTTGTATTCAATCCCGATGCAATTTCCGTGTTTCATCAACACTCTGATAGTCCACAGATTACAGAATGCCACCAGATGTGCATCGGAAACTACTACTGGTCTTCCAGGGAACGATCAAAGCGTAGACTGTTAGAGACATTACTCCCATGGAGGAAAGTGCGCATGGTGACTGTTGTACTCAATCCCGATGCAATATCTGTGTTTCATCAACACTCTGATAGTCTACAGATTACAGAATGCCACCAGATGTGCATCGGAAACTACTACTGGTCTTCCAGGGAACGATCAAAGCGTAGACTGTTTGAGACATTAGTCCCATGGAGGAAAGTGCGCACGGTGACTGTTGTATTCAATCCCGATGCAATTTCTATGTTTCATCAACACTCTGATAGTCCACAGATTAGAGAATGCCACCAGATGTGCATCGGAAACTACTACTGGTCTTCCAGGTGACGATCAAAGCGTAGACTGTTTGAGACATTACTCCCATGGAGGAAAGTGCGCATGGTGACTGTTGTATTCAATCCCGATGCAATTTCTGTGTTTCATCATCACTCTGAAAGTCCACAGATTACAGAATTCCTCCAGATGTGCGTCGGAAACTACTACTGGTCTTCCAGGGAACGATCAAAACGTAAACTCTTTGAGGCATTACTCCCATGGAGGAAAGTGCGCATCGTGACTGTTGTATTCAATCACGATTCAATTTCTGTGGTTCATCAACACTCAGATAGTCCACAGGTTACAGAATGCCTCCAGATGTTCATCGGAAACTACTACTATTCTTCCAGGGAACGATCAAAGCGTAGACTGTTTGAGACATTACTTTTATGGAGGAATGTGCGCATGATGACTGTTTTATTCGTTCCCGATGCAATTTCTGTGTTTCATCATCACTCTGATGGTCCACAGATTACAGAATGCCTCCAGATGTGCATCGGAAACTACTACTGGTCTTCCAGGGAACGATCAAAACGTAAACTCTTTGAGACATTCCTCCCATGGAGGAAAGTGCGCATCGTGACTGTTGTATTTAATCCCGATGCAATTTCTGTGTTTCATCAACACTCTGATAGTCCACAGATTACAGAATGCCACCAGATGTGCATCGGAAATTACTACTTGTCTTCCAGGGAACGATCAAAGCGTAGACTGTTTGAGACATTACTCCCATGGAGGAAATTGCGGATGGTGACTGTTGTATTAAATCAAGATGCAATTTCTGTGTTTCATCAACACTCTGATACTCCACAGATTACAGGTTGCCTCCAGATGTGCATCGGAAACTACTACTGGTCTTCCAGGGAACGATCAAAGCGTAGACTGTTTGAGACATTACTGCCATGGAGGAAAGTGCGCATGGTGACTGTTGTATTCAATCCCGATGCAATTTCTGTGTTTCATCAACACTCTGATAGTCCACAGATTACAGAATGCCTCCAGATGTGCATCGGAAACTACTACTGGTCTTCCAGGGAACGATCAAAGCGTAGACTGTTTGAGACATTACTTTTATGGAGGAATGTGCGCATGGTGACTGTTGTATCCAATCCCTATGTAATTTCTGTGTTTCATCAACACTCTGATAGTCCACAGATTACAGAATGCCTCCAGATGTGCATCGGAAACTACTACTGGTCTTCCAGGGAACGATCAAATCATAGACTGTTTGAGACATTACTCGCATGGAGGAATGTGCGCATGGTGACTGTTGTATTCAATCCCGATGCAATTTCTGTGTTTCACCAACACTCAGATAGTCCACAGAGAACAGAATGAATCCAGATGTTCATCGGAAACTACTACTATTCTTCCAGGGAACGATCAAATCGTAGACTGTTTGAGACATTACTTTTATGGAGGAATGTGCACATGATGACTGTTGTATTCAATCCCGATGCAATTTCTGCCTTTCATCAACACTCAGATAGTCCACAGATTACAGAATGCCTCCAGATGTTCATCGGAAACTACTACTAGTCTTAAAAGGAACGATCAAAGCGTAGACTGTTTGAGACATTACTCCCATGGAGGAAAGTGAGCATGGTGACTGATGTATTCAATCCCGATGCAATTTCTGTGTTTCATCATCACTCTGATAGTCGACAGATTACAGAATTAATCCAGATGTGCATCGGAAACTACTACTGGTCTTCCAGGAAACGATCAAAGCGTAGACTGTTAGGGACCTTCCTCCCATGGAAGAAAGTGCGCATCGTAAATGTTGTATTCAATCCCGATGCAATTTCTGTGTTTCATCAACACTCTGATAGTCCACAGATTACAGAATGCCTCCAGATGTGCATCGGAAACTACTACTGGTCTTGCAGGGGACGATCATAGCGTAAACTCTTTGAGACATTACTCCCATGGGGGAAAGTGCGCATGGTGAAAATTGCATTCAATCCCCTTGCAATTTCTGTGTTTCATCATCACTCTGATGATCCACAGATTACAGAATGCCTCCAGATGTGCATCGGAAACAACTACTGGTCTTCCAAGGAACGATCAAAACGTAAACACTTTGAGACATTACTCCCATGGAGGAAAGTGCGCATCATGACTGTTGTATTCAATCCCGATGCAATTTCTGTGTTTCATCAATACTCTGATAGTCCACAGATTACAGAATCCCACCAGATGTGCATCGGAAACTACTACTGGTCTTCCAGGGAACGTTCAAAGCGTAGACTGTTTGAGACATTTTTCCCATGGAGGAAAGTGCGGATGGTGACTGTTGTATTCAATCAAGATGCAATTTCTGTGTTTCGTCAACACTCTGATACTCCACAGATTACAGATTGAATCCAGATGTGCATCGGTAACTACTATTGGTCTTCCAGGGAACGGTGAAAGCGTAGACTGTTTGATACTTTACTGTCATGGAGGAAAGTGCGCATGGTGACTGTTGTATTCAATCCCGATGCAATTTCTGTGTTTCATCAACACTCTGATAGTCCACAGATTAGAGAAAGCCACCAGATGTGCATCGGAAACTACTACTGGTCTTCCAGGGAACGATCAAAGCGTAGACTGTTTGAGACATTACTTTTATGGAGGAATTCGCGCATGGTGACTGTTGTATTCAATCCCGATGCAATTTCTGTGTTTCATTAACACTCTGATAGTCCACAGATTACAGATTATATCCAGATGTGCATCGGAAACTAGTACTGGTCTTCCAGGGAAAGATCAAAGCGCAAACTGTTTGAGACATTACTCCCAAGGAGGAAAGTGAACCTGGTGACTGTTGTATTCAATCCCGATGCATTTTCTGTGTTTGATCAACACTCTGATAGTCCACAGATTACAGAAAGAATCCAGATGTGCATCGGTAACTACTATTGGTCTTCCAGGGAACGGTGAAAGCGTAGACTGTTTGATACTTTACTGTCATGGAGGAAAGTGCGCATGGTGACTGTTGTATTCAATCCCGATGCTATTTCTGTGTTTCATCAACACTCTGATAGTCCACAGATTACAGAAAGAATCCAGATGTGCATCGGAAACTACTACTGGTCTTCCAGGGAACGATCAAAGCGTAGACTGTTTGAGACATTACTCGTATGGAGGAAAGTGGGCATGGTGACTGTTGTATTCAATCCCGATGCATTTTCTGTGTTTCATCAACACTCTGATAGTCCACAGATTACAGGATGCCACCAGATGTGCATCGGAAACTACTACTGGTCTTCCAGGGAACGATCAAAACGTAGACTGTTAGAGACATTACTCTCATGGAGGTAAGTGCGCATGGTGACTGTTGTACTCAATCCTGATGCAATATCTGTGTTTCATCAACACTCTGATAGTCTACAGATTACAGAATGCCACCAGATGTCCATCGGAAACTACTACTGGTTTTCCAGGGAACGATCAAAGCGTAGACTGTTTGAGACATTACTCCCATGGAGGAAAGTGCGCATGGTGACTGTTGTATTCAATCCCGATGCAATTTCTATGTTTCATCAACACTCTGATAGTCCACAGATTAGAGAAAGCCACCAGATGTGCATCGGAAACTACTACTGGTCTTCCAGGGAACGATCAAAGCGTAGACTGTTTGAGACATTACTTTTATGGAGGAATTCGCGCATGGTGACTGTTGTATTCAATCCCGATGCAATTTCTGTGTTTCATCAATACTCTGATAGTCCACAGATTACAGAATCCCACCAGATGTGCATCGGAAACTACTACTGGTCTTCCAGGGAACGTTCAAAGCGTAGACTGTTTGAGACATTTTTCCCATGCAGGAAAGTGCGGATGGTGACTGTTGTATTCAATCAAGATGCAATTTCTGTGTTTCATCAACACTCTGATACTCCACAGATTACAGATTGAATCCAGATGTGCATCGGTAACTACTATTGGTCTTCCAGGGAACGGTGAAAGCGTAGACTGTTTGATACTTTACTGTCATGGAGGAAAGTGCGCATGGTGAATGTTGTATTCAATCCCGATGCTATTTCTGTGTTTCATCAACACTCTGATAGTCCACAGATTACAGAAAGAATCCAGATGTGCATCGGAAACTACTACTGGTCTTCCAGGGAACGATCAAAGCGTAGACTGTTTGAGACATTACTCGTATGGAGGAAAGTGGGCATGGTGACTGTTGTATTCAATCCCGATGCAATTTCTGTGTTTCATCAACACTCTGATAGTCCACAGATTACCGGATGCCACCAGATGTGCATCGGAAACTACTACTGGTCTTCCAGGGAACGATCAAAGCGTAGACTGTTAGAGACATTACTCTCATGGAGGAAAGTGCGCATGGTGACTGTTGTACTCAATCCTGATGCAATATCTGTGTTTCATCAACACTCTGATAGTCTACAGATTACAGAATGCCACCAGATGTCCATCGGAAACTACTACTGGTCTTCCAGGGAACGATCAAAGCGTAGACTGTTTGAGACATTACTCCCATGGAGGAAAGTGCGCATGGTGACTGTTGTATTCAATCCCGATGCAATTTCTATGTTTCATCAACACTCTGATAGTCCACAGATTACAGAATGCCTCCAGATGGTCATCGGAAACTACTACTGGTCTTCCAGGGAACGATCAAAGCGTAGACTGTTTGAGACATTACTCCCATGGAGGAAAGTGCGCATGGTGACTGTTGTATTCAATCCCGATGCAATTTCTATGTTTCATCAACACTCTGATAGTCCACAGATTACAGAATGCCTCCAGATGGTCATCGGAAACTACTACTGGTCTTCCAGGGAAAGATCAAATCGTAGACTGTTTGAGACATTACTCCCGTGGAGGAAAGTGCGCATGGTGACTGTTGTAATCATTCCCGATGCAATTTCTGTGTTTCATCAACACTCTGATAGTCCACAGATTACAGAATGCCACCAGATGTGCATCGGAAACTACTACTGGTCTTGCAGGGGACGATCATAGCGTAAACTCTTTGAGACATTACTCACATGGGGGAAAGTGCGCATGGTGAAAATTGCATTCAATCCCCTTGCAATTTCTGTGTTTCATCATCACTCTGATGATCCACAGATTACAGAATGCCTCCAGATGTGCATCGGAAACAACTACTGGTCTTCCAAGGAACGATCAAAGCGTAGACTGTTAGGGACCTTCCTCCCATGGAAGAAAGTGCGCATCGTAAATGTTGTATTCAATCCCGATGCAATTTCTGTGTTTCATCAACACTCTGATAGTCCACAGATTACAGAATGCCTCCCGATGTGCATCGGAAAGTACTACTGGTCTTGCAGGGGACGATCATAGCGTAAACTCTTTGAGACATTACTCCCATGGGGGAAAGTGCGCATGGTGAAAATTGCATTCAATCCCCTTGCAATTTCTGTGTTTCATCATCACTCTGATGATCCACAGATTACAGAATGCCTCCAGATGTGCATCGGAAACAACTACTGGTCTTCCAAGGAACGATCAAAACGTAAACACTTTGAGACATTACTCCCATGGAGGAAAGTGCGCATCATGACTGTTGTATTCAATCCCGATGCAATTTCTGTGTTTCATCAATACTCTGATAGTCCACAGATTACAGAATCCCACCAGATGTGCATCGGAAACTACTACTGGTCTTCCAGGGAACGTTCAAAGCGTAGACTGTTTGAGACATTTTTCCCATGGAGGAAAGTGCGGATGGTGACTGTTGTATTCAATCAAGATGCAATTTCTGTGTTTCATCAACACTCTGATACTCCACAGATTACAGATTGAATCCAGATGTGCATCGGTAACTACTATTGGTCTTCCAGGGAACGGTGAAAGCGTAGACTGTTTGATACTTTACTGTCATGGAGGAAAGTGCGCATGGTGACTGTTGTATTCAATCCCGATGCTATTTCTGTGTTTCATCAACACTCTGATAGTCCACAGATTACAGAAAGAATCCAGATGTGCATCGGAAACTACTACTGGTCTTCCAGGGAACGATCAAAGCGTAGACTGTTTGAGACATTACTCGTATGGAGGAAAGTGGGCATGGTGACTGTTGTATTCAATCCCGATGCAATTTCTGTGTTTCATCAACACTCTGATAGTCCACAGATTACAGGATGCCACCAGATGTGCATCGGAAACTACTACTGGTCTTCCAGGGAACGATCAAAGCGTAGACTGTTAGAGACATTACTCTCATGGAGGAAAGTGCGCATGGTGACTGTTGTACTCAATCCTGATGCAATATCTGTGTTTCATCAACACTCTGATAGTCTACAGATTACAGAATGCCACCAGATGTGCATCGGAAACTACTACTGGTCTTCCAGGGAACGTTCAAAGCGTAGACTGTTTGAGACATTTTTCCCATGGAGGAAAGTGCGGATGGTGACTGTTGTATTCAATCAAGATGCAATTTCTGTGTTTCATCAACACTCTGATACTCCACAGATTACAGATTGAATCCAGATGTGCATCGGTAACTACTATTGGTCTTCCAGGGAACGGTGAAAGCGTAGACTGTTTGATACTTTACTGTCATGGAGGAAAGTGCGCATGGTGACTGTTGTATTCAATCCCGATGCTATTTCTGTGTTTCATCAACACTCTGATAGTCCACAGATTACAGAAAGAATCCAGATGTGCATCGGAAACTACTACTGGTCTTCCAGGGAACGATCAAACCGTAGACTGTTTGAGACATTACTCGTATGGAGGAAACTGGGCATGGTGACTGTTGTATTCAATCCCGATGCAATTTCTGTGTTTCATCAACACTCTGATAGTCCACAGATTACAGGATGCCACCAGATGTGCATCGGAAACTACTACTGGTCTTCCAGGGGACGATCAAAGCGTAGACTGTTTGAGACATTACTCCCATGGAGGAAAGTGCGCATGGTGACTGTTGTATTCAATCCCGATGCAATTTCTGTGTTTCATCATCACTCTGAAAGTCCACAGATTACAGAATTCCTCCAGATGTGCGTCGGAAACTACTACTGGTCTTCCAGGGAACGATCAAAACGTAAACTCTTTGAGGCATTACTCCCATGGAGGAAAGTGCGCATCGTGACTGTTGTATTCAATCACGATTCAATTTCTGTGGTTCATCAACACTCAGATAGTCCACAGGTTACAGAATGCCTCCAGATGTTCATCGGAAACTACTACTATTCTTCCAGGGAACGATCAAAGCGTAGACTGTTTGAGACATTACTTTTATGGAGGAATGTGCGCATGATGACTGTTTTATTCGTTCCCGATGCAATTTCTGTGTTTCATCATCACTCTGATGGTCCACAGATTACAGAATGCCTCCAGATGTGCATCGGAAACTACTACTAGTCTTAAAAGGAACGATCAAAGCGTAGACTGTTTGAGACATTACTCCCATGGAGGAAAGTGAGCATGGTGACTGATGTATTCAATCCCGATGCAATTTCTGTGTTTCATCATCACTCTGATAGTCGACAGATTACAGAATTAATCCAGATGTGCATCGGAAACTACTACTGGTCTTCCAGGAAACGATCAAAGCGTAGACTGTTAGGGACCTTCCTCCCATGGAAGAAAGTGCGCATCGTAAATGTTGTATTCAATCCCGATGCAATTTCTGTGTTTCATCAACACTCTGATAGTCCACAGATTACAGAATGCCTCCAGATGTGCATCGGAAACTACTACTGGTCTTGCAGGGGACGATCATAGCGTAAACTCTTTGAGACATTACTCCCATGGGGTCAAGTGCGCATGGTGAAAATTGCATTCAATCCCCTTGCAATTTCTGTGTTTCATCATCACTCTGATGATCCACAGATTACAGAATGCCTCCAGATGTGCATCGGAAACAACTACTGGTCTTCCAAGGAACGATCAAAACGTAAACACTTTGAGACATTACTCCCATGGAGGAAAGTGCGCATCATGACTGTTGTATTCAATCCCGATGCAATTTCTGTGTTTCATCAATACTCTGATAGTCCACAGATTACAGAATCCCACCAGATGTGCATCGGAAACTACTACTGGTCTTCCAGGGAACGTTCAAAGCGTAGACTGTTTGAGACATTTTTCCCATGGAGGAAAGTGCGGATGGTGACTGTTGTATTCAATCAAGATGCAATTTCTGTGTTTCATCAACACTCTGATACTCCACAGATTACAGATTGAATCCAGATGTGCATCGGTAACTACTATTGGTCTTCCAGGGAACGGTGAAAGCGTAGACTGTTTGATACTTTACTGTCATGGAGGAAAGTGCGCATGGTGACTGTTGTATTCAATCCCGATGCTATTTCTGTGTTTCATCAACACTCTGATAGTCCACAGATTACAGGATGCCACCAGATGTGCATCGGAAACTACTACTGGTCTTCCAGGGAACGATCAAAGCGTAGACTGTTAGAGACATTACTCTCATGGAGGAAAGTGCGCATGGTGACTGTTGTACTCAATCCTGATGCAATATCTGTGTTTCATCAACACTCTGATAGTCTACAGATTACAGAATGCCACCAGATGTGCATCGGAAACTACTACTGGTCTTCCAGGGAACGTTCAAAGCGTAGACTGTTTGAGACATTTTTCCCATGGAGGAAAGTGCGGATGGTGACTGTTGTATTCAATCAAGATGCAATTTCTGTGTTTCATCAACACTCTGATACTCCACAGATTACAGATTGAATCCAGATGTGCATCGGTAACTACTATTGATCTTCCAGGGAACGGTGAAAGCGTAGACTGTTTGATACTTTACTGTCATGGAGGAAAGTGCGCATGGTGACTGTTGTATTCAATCCCGATGCTATTTCTGTGTTTCATCAACACTCTGATAGTCCACAGATTACAGAAAGAATCCAGATGTGCATCGGAAACTACTACTGGTCTTCCAGGGAACGATCAAAGCGTAGACTGTTTGAGACATTACTCGTATGGAGGAAACTGGGCATGGTGACTGTTGTATTCAATCCCGATGCAATTTCTGTGTTTCATCAACACTCTGATAGTCCACAGATTACAGGATGAAACCAGATGTGCATCGGAAACTACTACTGCTCTTCCAGGGAACGATCAAAGCGTAGACTGTTAGAGACATTACTCTCATGGAGGAAAGTGTGCATGGTGACTGTTGTACTCAATCCTGATGCAATATCTGTGTTTCATCAACACTCTGATAGTCTACAGATTACAGAATGCCACCAGATGTCCATCGGAAACTACTACTGGTCTTCCAGGGAACGATCAAAGCGTAGACTGTTTGAGACATTACTCCCATGGAGGAAAGTGCGCATGGTGACTGTTGTATTCAATCCCGATGCAATTTCTATGTTTCATCAACACTCTGATAGTCCACAGATTAGAGAAAGCCACCAGATGTGCATCGGAAACTACTACTGGTCTTCCAGGGAACGATCAAAGCGTAGACTGTTTGAGACATTACTTTTATGGAGGAATTCGCGCATGGTGACTGTTGTATTCAATCCCGATGCAATTTCTATGTTTCATCAACACTCTGATAGTCCACAGATTAGAGAATGCCACCAGATGTGCATCGGAAACTACTACTGGTCTTCCAGGGGACGATCAAAGCGTAGACTGTTTGAGACATTACTCCCATGGAGGAAAGTGCGCATGGTGACTGTTGTATTCAATCCCGATGCAATTTCTGTGTTTCATCATCACTCTGAAAGTCCACAGATTACAGAATTCCTCCAGATGTGCGTCGGAAACTACTACTGGTCTTCCAGGGAACGATCAAAACGTAAACTCTTTGAGGCATTACTCCCATGGAGGAAAGTGCGCATCGTGACTGTTGTATTCAATCACGATTCAATTTCTGTGGTTCATCAACACTCAGATAGTCCACAGGTTACAGAATGCCTCCAGATGTTCATCGGAAACTACTACTATTCTTCCAGGGAACGATCAAAGCGTAGACTGTTTGAGACATTACTTTTATGGAGGAATGTGCGCATGATGACTGTTTTATTCGTTCCCGATGCAATTTCTGTGGTTCATCATCACTCTGATGGTCCACAGATTACAGAATGCCTCCAGATGTGCATCGGAAACTACTACTGGTCTTCCAGGGAACGATCAAAACGTAAACTCTTTGAGACATTACTCCCATGGAGGAAAGTGCGCATCGTGACTGTTGTATTTAATCCCGATGCAATTTCTGTGTTTCATCAACACTCTGATAGTATACAGATTACAGAATGCCACCAGATGTGCATCGGAAACTACTACTTGTCTTCCAGGGAACGATCAAAGCGTAGACAGTTTGAGACATTACTCCCATGGAGGAAAGTGCGGATGGTGACTGTTGTATTAAATCAAGATGCAATTTCTGTGTTTCATCAACACTCTGATACTCCACAGATTACAGGTTGCCTCCAGATGTGCATCGGAAACTACTACTGGTCTTCCAGGGAACGATCAAAGCGTAGACTGTTTGAGACATTACTGCCATGGAGGAAAGTGCGCATGGTGACTGTTGTATTCAATCCCGATGCAATTTCTGTGTTTCATCAACACTCTGATAGTCCACAGATTACAGAATGCCTCCAGATGTGCATCGGAAACTACTACTGGTCTTCCAGGGAACGATCAAAGCGTAGACTGTTTGAGACATTACTTTTATGGAGGAATGTGCGCATGGTGACTGTTGTATCCAATCCCTATGTAATTTCTGTGTTTCATCAACACTCTGATAGTCCACAGATTACAGAATGCCTCCAGATGTGCATCGGAAACTACTACTGGTCTTCCAGGGAACGATCAAATCATAGACTGTTTGAGACATTACTCGCATGGAGGAATGTGCGCATGGTGACTGTTGTATTAAATCCCGATGCAATTTCTGTGTTTCACCAACACTCAGATAGTCCACAGATTACAGAATGAATCCAGATGTTCATCGGAAACTACTACTATTCTTCCAGGGAACGATCAAATCGTAGACGGTTTGAGACATTACTTTTATGGAGGAATGTGCACATGATGACTGTTGTATTCAATCCCGATGCAATTTCTGCCTTTCATCAACACTCAGATAGTCCACAGATTACAGAATGCCTCCAGATGTTCATCGGAAACTACTACTAGTCTTAAAAGGAACGATCAAAGCGTAGACTGTTTGAGACATTACTCCCATGGAGGAAAGTGAGCATGGTGACTGATGTATTCAATCCCGATGCAATTTCTGTGTTTCATCATCACTCTGATAGTCGACAGATTACAGAATTAATCCAGATGTGCATCGGAAACTACTACTGGTCTTCCAGGAAACGATCAAATCGTAGACTGTTAGGGACCTTCCTCCCATGGAAGAAAGTGCGCATCGTAAATGTTGTATTCAATCCCGATGCAATTTCTGTGTTTCATCAACACTCTGATAGTCCACAGATTACAGAATGCCTCCAGATGTGCATCGGAAACTACTACTGGTCTTGCAGGGGACGATCATAGCGTAAACTCTTTGAGACATTACTCCCATGGGGGAAAGTGCGCATGGTGAAAATTGCATTCAATCCCCTTGCCATTTCTGTGTTTCATCATCACTCTGATGATCCACAGATTACAGAATGCCTCCAGATGTGCATCGGAAACAACTACTGGTCTTCCAAGGAACGATCAAAACGTAAACACTTTGAGACATTACTCCCATGGAGGAAAGTGCGCATCATGACTGTTGTATTCAATCCCGATGCAATTTCTGTGTTTCATCAATACTCTGATAGTCCACAGATTACAGAATCCCACCAGATGTGCATCGGAAACTACTACTGGTCTTCCAGGGAACGTTCAAAGCGTAGACTGTTTGAGACATTTTTCCCATGGAGGAAAGTGCGGATGGTGACTGTTGTATTCAATCAAGATGCAATTTCTGTGTTTCATCAACACTCTGATACTCCACAGATTACAGATTGAATCCAGATGTGCATCGGTAACTACTATTGGTCTTCCAGGGAACGGTGAAAGCGTAGACTGTTTGATACTTTACTGTCATGGAGGAAAGTGCGCATGGTGACTGTTGTATTCAATCCCGATGCTATTTCTGTGTTTCATCAACACTCTGATAGTCCACAGATTACAGAAAGAATCCAGATGTGCATCGGAAACTACTACTGGTCTTCCAGGGAACGATCAAAGCGTAGACTGTTTGAGACATTACTCGTATGGAGGAAAGTGGGCATGGTGACTGTTGTATTCAATCCCGATGCAATTTCTGTGTTTCATCAACACTCTGATAGTCCACAGATTACAGGATGCCACCAGATGTGCATCGGAAACTACTACTGGTCTTCCAGGGAACGATCAAAGCGTAGACTGTTAGAGACATTACTCTCATGGAGGAAAGTGCGCATGGTGACTGTTGTACTCAATCCTGATGCAATATCTGTGTTTCATCAACACTCTGATAGTCTACAGATTACAGAATGCCACCAGATGTGCATCGGAAACTACTACTGGTCTTCCAGGGAACGTTCAAAGCGTAGACTGTTTGAGACATTTTTCCCATGGAGGAAAGTGCGGATGGTGACTGTTGTATTCAATCAAGATGCAATTTCTGTGTTTCATCAACACTCTGATACTCCACAGATTACAGATTGAATCCAGATGTGCATCGGTAACTACTATTGATCTTCCAGGGAACGGTGAAAGCGTAGACTGTTTGATACTTTACTGTCATGGAGGAAAGTGCGCATGGTGAATGTTGTATTCAATCCCGATGCTATTTCTGTGTTTCATCAACACTCTGATAGTCCACAGATTACAGAAAGAATCCAGATGTGCATCGGAAACTACTACTGGTCTTCCAGGGAACGATCAAAGCGTAGACTGTTTGAGACATTACTCGTATGGAGGAAACTGGGCATGGTGACTGTTGTATTCAATCCCGATGCAATTTCTGTGTTTCATCAACACTCTGATAGTCCACAGATTACAGGATGCCACCAGATGTGCATCGGAAACTACTACTGGTCTTCCAGGGAACGATCAAAGCGTAGACTGTTAGAGACATTACTCTCATGGAGGAAAGTGCGCATGGTGACTGTTGTACTCAATCCTGATGCAATATCTGTGTTTCATCAACACTCTGATAGTCTACAGATTACAGAATGCCACCAGATGTCCATCGGAAACTACTACTGGTCTTCCAGGGAACGATCAAAGCGTAGACTGTTTGAGACATTACTCCCATGGAGGAAAGTGCGCATGGTGACTGTTGTATTCAATCCCGATGCAATTTCTATGTTTCATCAACACTCTGATAGTCCACAGATTAGAGAAAGCCACCAGATGTGCATCGGAAACTACTACTGGTCTTCCAGGGAACGATCAAAGCGTAGACTGTTTGAGACATTACTTTTATGGAGGAATTCGCGCATGGTGACTGTTGTATTCAATCCCGATGCAATTTCTGTGTTTCATCAACACTCTGATAGTCCACAGATTACAGATTATATCCAGATGTGCATCGGAAACTAGTACTGGTCTTCCAGGGAAAGATCAAAGCGCAAACTGTTTGAGACATTACTCCCAAGGAGGAAAGTGAACCTGGTGACTGTTGTATTCAATCCCGATGCATTTTCTGTGTTTGATCAACACTCTGATAGTCCACAGATTACAGAATGCCACCAGATGTGCATCGGAAACTACTACTTGTCTTCCATGGGACGATCAAAGTGTAGACCATTTCAGACATTACTCACCTGGAGGAAAGTGCGGATGGTGACTGTTGTATTCAATCCCGATGCAATTTCTGTGTTTCATCAACACTCTGATAGTCCACAGATAACAGAAAGCCTCCAGATGTGCATCGGAAACTACTACCGGTGTTCCAGGGAACGATCAAAGCGTAGACTGTTTGAGACATTACTCCCATATAGGAAAGTGCGCATGGTTACTGTTGTATTCAATACCGATGCAATTTCTGTGTTTCATCAACACTCTAATGGTCAACAGATTACAGAATGCCTCCAGATGTGCATCGGAAACTACTACTGGTCTTCCAGGGAACGATCAAAGAGTAGACTGTTTGAGACATTACTCCCATGGAGGAAAGTGCGCATGGTGACTGTTGTATTCAAAAACGATGCAATTTCAGTGCTTCATCAACACTCTGATAGTCCACAGTTTACGGGAAGCCTCCAGATGTGCATCGGAAAGTACTACTGGTCTTCCAGGGAACGATCAAAGCGTAGACTGTTAGAGACATTACTCCCATGGAGGTAAGTGCGCATGGTGACTGTTGTATTCAATCCCGATGCAATTTCTGTGTTTCATCAACACTCTGATAGTCCACAGATTACAGAATGCCTCCAGATGTGCATCGGAAACTACTACTGGTCTTCCAGGGAACGATCAAAGTGTAAACTCTTTGAGACATTACTCCCATGTAGGAAAGTGCGCATGGTGACTGTTGTATTCAATCCCAATGCAATTTCTGTGTTTCATCTACACTCTGATAGTCCACAGATTACAGAATGCCTCCAGATGTGCATCGGAAACTACTTCTGGTCATCCAGGGAACGATCAAAGTGTAGACTGTAGGAGACATTACTTTTATGGAGGAATGTGCGCATGGTGACTGTTGTATTCAATCCCGATACAATTTTGTGTTTCATCAACACTCTGATAGTCTACAGATAACAGAATGCCTCCAGATGTGCATCGGAAACTACTACTGGTCTTCCAGGGAACGATCAAAACGTAAACTCTTTGATACAATACTCCCATGGAGGAAAGTGCGCATGGTGACATTTGTATTCAATCCAAATGCAATTTCTGTGTTTCATCAACATTCTGATATTCCACAGATTACAGAATGCTTCCAGATGTGCATGGGAAACTACTACCGGTCTTCCAGGGAACGATCAAAGAGTAGACTGTTTGAGACATTATTCCCATGGAGGAAAGTGCGCATGGTGACTGTTGTATTCAATCCCGATGCCATTTCTGTGTTTCATCAACACACTGATAGGCCACAGATTACAGAAAGAATCCAGATGTGCATCGGAAACTACTACTGGTCTTCCAGCTAACGATCAAAGCGTAGACTGTTAGAGACATTACTCCCATTGAGGAAAGTGCGCATGGTGACTGTTGTATTCAATCCCGATGCAATTTCTGTGTTTCATCAACACTATGATAGTCCACAGATTACAGAATGCCACCAGATGTGCATCGGAAACTACTACTGGTCTTCCAGGGAACGGTCAAAGCGTAGACTGTTAGAGACATTACTCCCAGGGAGGAAAGTGCGCATGATGACTGTTGTATTCAATCCCGATGCAATTTCTGTGTTTCATCAACACTCTGATACTCCACAGATTACAGAATGCCTCCAGATGTGCACCGGAAACTGCTACTGGTCTTCCAGGGAACGATCAAAGGGTAGAGTGTTTGAGACATTACTCCCATGAAGGAAAGGGAGCATGGTGACTGTTGTATTCTATCCCGATGCAATTTCTGTGTTTCATCAACACTCTGATAGTCCACAGATTACAGAATGCTTCCAGATGTGCATCGGAAATAACTACTGGTCTTCCAGGGAACGATCAAAGAGTAGACTGTTTGAGACATTACTCCCATGGAGGAAAGAGCGGATGGTGACTCTTGTATTTAATCCCGATGCAATTTCTGTGTTTCATCAACACTCTGATAGTCCACAGATTACAGAATCCAACCAGACGTGCATCGGAAATTACCACTGGTCTTCCAGGAACGATCAAAGCGTAGACTGTTAGAGACATTCTCCCATGGAGGAAAGTGCGCATGGTGACTGTTGTATTCAATCCCGATGAAATTTCTGTGTTTCATCAACACTCTGATAGTCAACAGATTACAGAATGCCTCCAGATGTGCATCGGACACTACTACTGGTCTTCCAGGGAACGATCAAAGAGTAGACTGTTTGAGACATTACTCCCATGGAGGAAAGTGCGCATGGTGTCTGTTGTATTCAATCCCGATGCAATTTCTGTGTTTCATCAACACTCTGATAGTCAACAGATTACAGAATGCCTCCAGATGTGCATCGGAAACTACTACTGGTCTTCCAGGGAACGATCAAAGAGTAGACTGTTTGAGACATTACTCCCATGGAGGAAAGTGCGCAATGTGACTGTTGTATTCAATCCCGATGCAATTTCTGTGCTTCATCAACACTCTGATAGTCAACAGTTTACGGAAAGCCTCCAGATGTGCATCGGGAAGTACTACTGGTCTTCCAGGGAACGATCAAAGCGTAAACTCTTTGAGACATTACTCCCATGGAGGGAAGTGCGCATGGTGACTGTTGTATTCAATCCCGATGCAATTTCTGTGTTTCATCAACACTCTGATAGTCCACAGATTACAGAATGCCTCCAGATGTGCATCGGAAACTACTACTGGTCTTCCAGGGAACGATCAAAGTGTAAACTCTTTGAGACATTACTCCCATGTAGGAAAGTGCGCATGGTGACTGTTGTATTCAATCCCAATGCAATTTCTGTGTTTCATCTACACTCTGATAGTCCACAGATTACAGAATGCCTCCAGATGTGCATCGGAAACTACTCCTGGTCATCCAGGGAACGATCAAAGTGTAGACTGTAGGAGACATTACTTTTATGGAGGAATGTGCGCATGGTGACTGTTGTATTCAATCCCGATGCAATTTTGTGTTTCATCAACACTCTGATAGTCTACAGATAACAGAATGCCTCCAGATGTGCATCGGAAACTACTACTGGTCTTCCAGGGAACGATCAAAACGTAAACTCTTTGATACACTACTCCCATGGAGGAAAGTGCGCATGGTGACAGTTGTATTCAATCCAAATGCAATTTCTGTGTTTCATCAACATTCTGATATTCCACAGATTACAGAATGCTTCCAGATGTGCATCGGAAACTACTACCGGTCTTCCAGGGAACGATCAAAGAGTAGACTGTTTGAGACATTATTCCCATGGAGGAAAGTGCGCATGGTGACTGTTGTATTCAATCCCGATGCCATTTCTGTGTTTCATCAACACACTGATAGGCCACAGATTACAGAAAGAATCCAGATGTGCATCGGAAACTACTACTGGTCTTCCAGCTAACGATCAAAGCGTAGACTGTTAGAGACATTACTCCCATTGAGGAAAGTGCGCATGGTGACTGTTGTATTCAATCCCGATGCAATTTCTGTGTTTCATCAACACTATGATAGTCCACAGATTACAGAATGCCACCAGATGTGCATCG
This sequence comes from Schistocerca gregaria, assembly GCF_023897955.1. Taxonomy (NCBI): domain Eukaryota; kingdom Metazoa; phylum Arthropoda; class Insecta; order Orthoptera; family Acrididae; genus Schistocerca; species Schistocerca gregaria. Next base: position 2,614,347 of record NW_026061710.1, read on the forward strand.
GAAACTACTACTGGTCTTCCAATGAACGGTCAAAGCGTAGACTGTTAGAGACATTACTCCCAGGGAGGAAAGTGCGCATGATGACTGTTGTATTCAATCCCGATGCAATTTCTGTGTTTCATAAACACTCTGATACTCCACAGATTACAGAATGCCTCCAGATGTGCACCGGAAACTGCTACTGTTCTTCCAGGGAACGATCAAAGGGTAGAGTGTTTGAGACATTACTCCCATGAAGGAAAGGGAGCATGGTGACTGTTGTATTCTAACCCGATGCAATTTCTGTGTTTCATCAACACTCTGATAGTCCACAGATTACAGAATGCTTCCAGATGTGCATCGGAAATAACTACTGGTCTTCCAGGGAACGATCAAAGAGTAGACTGTTTGAGACATTACTCCCATGGAGGAAAGTGCGGATGGTGACTCTTGTATTTAATCCCGATGCAATTTCTGTGTTTCATCAACACTCTGATAGTCCACAGATTACAGAATCCAACCAGACGTGCATCGGAAACTACCACTGGTCTTCCAGGAACGATCAAAGCGTAGACTGTTAGAGACATTCTCCCATGGAGGAAAGTGCGCATGGTGACTGTTGTATTCAATCCCGATGCAATATCTGTGTTTCATCGACACTCTGATAGTCAACAGATTACAGAATGCCTCCAGATGTGCATCGGACACTACTACTGGTCTTCCAGGGAACGATCAAAGAGTAGACTGTTTGAGACATTACTCCCATGGAGGAAAGTGCGCATGGTGTCTGTTGTATTCAATCTCGATGCAATTTCTGTGTTTCATCAACACTCTGATAGTCAACAGTTTACGGAAAGCCTCCAGATGTGCATCGGGAAGTACTACTGGTCTTCCAGGGAACGATCAAAGCGTAAACTCTTTGAGACATTACTCCCATGGAGGGAAGTGCGCATGGTGACTGTTGTATTCAATCCCGATGCAATTTCTGTGTTTCATCAACACTCTGATAGTCCACAGATTACAGAATGCCTTCAGATGTGCATCGGAAACTACTACTGTTCTTCCTAGGAACGATCAAAGCGTAGGCTGTTTGAGACATTATTCCCATGAAGGAAAGAGCGCATGGTGACTGTTGTATTCAATCCCGATGCAATTTCTGTGTTTCATCAACACTCTGATAGTCCACAGATTACAGAATCCAACCAGACGAGCATCGGAAACTACTACTGGTCTTCCAGGAACGATCAAAGCGTAGACTGTTTGAGAATTACTCCCATGGAGGAAAGTTCGCATGGTGACTGTTGTATTCAATCCCGATGCAATTTCTGTGTTTCATCAACACTCTGATAGTCCACAGATTACAGAATGCCTTCAGATGTGCATCGGAAACTACTACTGGTCTTCCTACGAACGATAAAAGCGTAGACTGTTTGAGACATTATTCCCATGAAGGAAAGTGAGCATGGTGACTGTTGTATTCAATCACGATGCAATTTCTGTTTCATCAACACTCTGATAGTCCACAGATTACAGAATCCAACCAGACGTTCATCGGGAACTACTACTGGTCCTCCAGGGAACGATCACAGCGTAGACTGTTTGAGACATTACTCCCATGGAAGAAAGTGCGCTTGGTGACTGTTGTATTCAATCCCGATGCAATTTCTGTGTTTCATCAACACTCTGATAGTCCACAGATTACAGAATGCCTCCAGATGTGCATCGGAAACTACTACTGGTCTTCCAGGGAACGATCAAAGCGTAAACTCTTTGAGACATTACTCCCATGTAGGAAAGTGCGCATGGTGACTGTCGTATTCAATCCCGATGCAATTTCTGTGTTTCATCAACACTCTGATAGTCCACAGATTACAGAATGCCTCCAGATGTGCATCGGAAACTACTACTGGACATTCAGGGAACGATCAAAGTGTAGACTGTAGGAGACATTACTTTTATGGAGGAATGTGCGCATGGTGACTGTTGTATTCAATCCCGATGAAATTTTGTGTTTCATCAACACTCTGATAGTCTACAGATAACAGAATGCCTCCAGATGTGCATCAGAAACTACTACTGGTCTTCCAGGGAACGATCAAAACGTAAACTCTTTGAGACACTACTCCCATGGAGGAAAGTGCGCATGGTGACAGTTGTATTCAATCCAAATGCAATTTCTGTGTTTCATCAACATTCTGATATTCCACAGATTACAGAATGCTTCCAGATGTGCATCGGAAACTACTACCGGTCTTCCAGGGAACGATCAAAGAGTAGACTGTTTGAGACATTATTCCCATGGAGGAAAGTGCGCATGGTGACTGTTGTATTCAATCCCGATGCAATTTCTGTGTTTCATCAACACTATGATAGTCCACAGATTACAGAATGCCACCAGATGTGCATCGGAAACTACTACTGGTCTTCCAGGGAACGGTCAAAGCGTAGACTGTTAGAGACATTACTCCCAGGGAGGAAAGTGCGCATGATGACTGTTGTATTCAATCCCGATGCAATTTCTGTGTTTCATCAACACTCTGATACTCCACAGATTACAGAATGCCTCCAGATGTGCACCGGAAACTGCTACTGGTCTTCCAGGGAACGATCAAAGGGTAGAGTGTTTGAGACATTACTCCCATGAAGGAAAGGGAGCATGGTGACTGTTGTATTCAATCCCGATGCAATTTCTGTGTTTCATCAACACCCTGATAGTCCACAGATTACAGAATGCTTCCAGATGTGCATCGGAAATAACTACTGGTCTTCCAGGGAACGATCAAAGAGTAGACTGTTTGAGACATTACTCCCATGGAGGAAAGTGCGGATTGTGACTCTTGTATTTAATCCCGATGCAATTTCTGTGTTTCATCAACACTCTGATAGTCCACAGATTACAGAATCCAACCAGACGTGCATCGGAAACTACTACTGGTCTTCCAGGAACGACCAAAGCGTAGACTGTTAGAGACATTACTCCCATGGAGGAAAGTGCGCATGGTGACTGTTGTATTCAATCCCGATGCAATTTCTGTGTTTCATCAACACTCTGATAGTCAACAGATTACAGAATGCCTCCAGATGTGCATCGGACACTACTACTGGTCTTCCAGGGAACGATCAAAGAGTAGACTGTTTGAGACATTACTCCCATGGAGGAAAGTGCGCATCGTGTCTGTTGTATTCAATCCCGATGCAATTTCTGTGTTTCATCAACACTCTGATAGTTAACAGATTACAGAATGCCTCCAGATGTGCATCGGAAACTACTACTGGTCTTCCAGGGAACGATCAAAGAGTAGACTGTTTGAGACATTACTCCCATGGAGGAAAGTGCGCAATGTGACTGTTGTATTCAATCCCGATGCAATTTCTGTGCTTCATCAACACTCTGATAGTCCACAGATTACAGAATGCCTTCAGATGTGCATCGGAAACTACTACTGGTCTTCCTACGAACGATAAAAGCGTAGACTGTTTGAGACATTATTCCCATGACGGAAAGTGAGCATGGTGACTGTTGTATTCAATCACGATGCAATTTCTGTTTCATCAACACTCTGATAGTCCACAGATTACAGAATGCCTTCAGATGTGCATCGGAAACTACTACTGTTCTTCCTAGGAACGATCAAAGCGTAGACTGTTTGAGACATTATTCCCATGAAGGAAAGTGCGCATGGTGACTGTTGTATTCAATCCCGATGCAATTTCTGTGTTTCATCAACACTCTGATAGTCCACAGATTACAGAATCCAACCAGACGAGCATCGGAAACTACTACTGGTCTTCCAGGAACGATCAAAGCGTAGACTGTTTGAGAATTACTCCTATGGAGGAAAGTTCGCATGGTGACTGTTGTATTCAATCCCGATGCAATTTCTGTGTTTCATCAACACTCTGATAGTCCACAGATTACAGAATGCCTTCAGATGTGCATCGGAAACTACTACTGGTTTTCCTACGAACGATAAAAGCGTAGACCGTTTGAGACATTATTCCCATGACGGAAAGTGAGCATGGTGACTGTTGTATTCAATCACGATGCAATTTCTGTTTCATCAACACTCTGATAGTCCACAGATAACAGAATCCAACCAGACGTTCATCGGAAACTACTACTGCTCCCCCAGGGAACGATCACAGCGTAGACTGTTTGAGACATTACTCCCATGGAGGAAAGTGCGCATGGTGAATGTTGTATTCAATCCCGATACAATTTCTATGTTTCATCAACACTCTGATAGTCCACAGATTACAGAGAGCCTCCAGATGTGCATCGGAAACTGCTACTGGTCTTCCAGGGAACGATCAAAGCGTAGACTGTTTGAGAATTACTCCCATGTAGGAAAGATCGCATGGTGAATGTTGTATTCAATCCCGATGCAATTTCTGTGTTTCATCAACACTTTGATACTCCACAGCTTACAGAATGCCTCCAGATGTGCATCGGAACTACTACTGGTCTTCCAGGGAACGATCAAATCGTAGACTTTTTGAGACATTACTCCCATGGAAGAAAGTGCGCTTGGTGACTGTTGTATTCAATCCCGATGCAATTTCTGTGTTTCATCAACACTCTGATAGTCCACAGATTACAGAATGCCTCCAGATGTGCACCGGAAACTACTACTGGTCTTCCAGGAAACGATGAAAGGGTAGAGTGTTTGAGACTTTACTCCCATGAAGGAAAGGGAGCATGGTGACTGTTGTATTCAATCCCGATGCAATTTCTGTGTTTCATCAACACTCTGATAGTCCACAGATTACAGAATGCTTCCAGATGTGCATCGGAAATTACTACTGGTCTTCCAGGGAACGATGAAAGCGTAGACTGTTTGAGACATTACTCCCATGGACGAAAGAGGGCATGGTGACAGTTGTATTCAATCCCGATGCAATTTCTGTGTTTCATCAACACTCTGATAGTCCACAAATTACGAAAAGCCTCCAGATGTGCATCGGAAACTACTACTGGTCTTCCAGGGAACGATCAAAGCGTAAACTCTTTGAGACATTACTCCCATGGAGGAAAGTGCCCATGGTGACAGTTGTATTCAATCCCGATGCAATTTCTGTGATTCATCAACATTCTGATAGTCCACAGATTACAGAATGCCTCCAGATGTGCATCGGAAACTACTACTGGTCTTCCAGGGAACGATCAAAGCGTAAACTCTTTGAGACATTACTCCCATGGACGAAAGAGGGCATGGTGACAGTTTAATTCAATCCCGATGCAATTTCTGTGTTTCATCAACACTCTGATAGTCCACAAATTAAGAAAAGACCCCAGATGTGCATCGGAAACTACTACTGGTCTTCCAGGGAACGATCAAAGCGTAAACTCTTTGAGACATTACTCCCATGGAGGAAAGTGCGCATGGTGACTGTTGTATTCAATCCCGATGCAATTTCTATGTTTCATCAACACTCTGATAGTCCACAGATTACAGAAAGCCTCCAGATGTGCATCGGAAACTGCTACTGGTCTTCCAGGGAACGATCAAAGCGTAGACTCTTTGAGAATTACTCCCATGGAATAAAGATCGCATGGTGACTCTTGTATTCAATCCCGATGCAATTTCTGTGTTTCATCAACACTCTGATACTCCACAGATTACAGAATGCCTCCAGATGTGCATCGGAAACTACTACTGGTCTTCCAGGGAACGATCAAAGGGTACAGTTTTTGAGACACTACTCCCATGAAGGAAATGGAGCATGGTGACTGTTGTATTCAATCCCGATGCAATTTCTGTGTTTCATCAACACTCTGATACTCCACAGATTACAGAATGCCTCCAGATGTGCATCGGAAACTACAACTGGACTTTCAGGGAACGATCAAATCGTAAACTCTTTGAAACATTACTCCCATGGAGGAAAGTGCGCATGGTGACTGTAGTGTTCAATCCCGATGCAATTTCTATGTTTCATCAACACTCTGATAGACCACAGATTACAGAAAGTCTCCAGATGTGCATCGGAAACTGCTACTGGTCTTCCAGGGAACGATCAAAGCGTAGACTGTTTGAGAATTACTCCCATGGAGGCAAGATCGCATGGTGAATCTTGTATTCAATCCCGATGCAATTTCTGTGTTTCATCAACACTCTGATACTCCACAGATTACAGAATGCCTCCAGATGTGCATCGGAAACTACTACTGGTCTTCCAGGGAACGATCAAAGGGTACAGTTTTTGAGACATTACTCCCATGAAGGAAAGGGAGCATGGTGACTGTTGTATTCAATCCCGATGCAATTTATGTGTTTCATCAACACTCTGATAGTCCACAGATTACAGAATGCTTCCAGATGTGCATCGGAAATTACTACTGGTCTTCCAGGGAACGATCAAAGTGTAGACTGTTTGAGACATAACTCCCATGGACGAAATAGGGCATGGTGACAGTTGTATTCAATCACGATGCAATTTCTGTGTTTCATCAACACTCTGATAGTCCACAAATTAAGGAACGCCTCCAGATGTGCATCAGAAACTACTACTGGTCTTCCAGGGATCGATCAAAGCGTCAACTCTTTGAGACATTACTCCCATGGAGGAAAGTGCGCATGGTGACAGTTGTATTCAATCCCGATGCAATTTCTGTGATTCATCAACATTCTGATAGTCCACAGATTACAGAATGCCTCCAGATGTGCATCGGAAACTACTACTGGTCTTCCAGGGAACGATCAAAGCGTAGACTGTTTGAGACATTACTCCCATGGAGGAAAGTGCGCATGGTGACTGTTGTATTCAATCCTGATGCAATTTCTGAGTTACATCAACACTCTGATACTCCACAGATTACAGAATGCCTCCAGATGTGCATCGGAAACTACTACTGGACTTCCAGGGAACGATCAAATCGTAAACTCTTTGAAACATTACTCCCATGGAGGAAAGTGCGCATGGTGAGTGTAGTGTTCAATCCCGATGCAATTTCTATGTTTCATCAACACTCTGATAGACCACAGATTACAGAAAGTCTCCAGATGTGCATCGGAAACTGCTACTGGTCTTCCAGGGAACGATCAAAGCGTAGACTGTTTGAGAATTACTCCCATGGAGGAAAGATCGCATGGTGAATCTTGTATTCAATCCCGATGCAATTTCCGTGTTTCATCAACACTCTGATACTCCACAGATTACAGAATGCCTCCAGATGTGCATCGGAAACTACTACTGGTCTTCCAGGGAACGATCAAAGGGTACAGTTTTTGAGACATTACTCCCATGAAGGAAAGGGAGCATGGTGACTGTTGTATTCAATCCCGATGCAATTTATGTGTTTCATCAACACTCTGATAGTCCACAGATTACAGAATGCTTCCAGATGTGTATCGGAAATTACTACTGGTCTTCCAATGAACGATCAAAGTGTAGACTGTTTGAGACATTACTCCCATGGACGAAATAGGGTATGGTGACAGTTGTATTCAATCCCGATGCAATTTCTGTGTTTCATCAACACTCTGATACTCCGCAGATTACAGAATGCCTACAGATGTGCATCGGAAACTACTACTGGACTTCCAGGGAACGATCAAAGCGTAAACTCTTTGAAACATTACTCCCGTGGAGGAAAGTGCGCATGGTGACTGTAGTGTTCAATCCCGATGCAATTTCTATGTTTAATCAACACTCTGATAGACCATAGATTACAGAAAGTCTCCAGATGTGCATCGGAAACTGCTACTGGTCTTCCAGGGAACGATCAAAGCGTAGACTGTTTGAGAATTACTCCCATGGAGGAAAGATCGCATGGTGACTCTTGTATTCAATCCCGATGCGATTTCTGTGTTTCATCAACACTCTTATAGTCCACCGATTACAGAATGCCTCCAGATGTGCATCGGAAACTACTACTGGTCTTCCAGGGAACGATCAAAGGGTACAGTTTTTGAGACAATACTCCCATGAAGGAAAGGGAGCATGGTGACTGTTGTATTCAATCCCGATGCAATTTATGTGTTTCATCAACACTCTGATAGTCCACAGATTACAGAATGCTTCCAGATGTGCATCGGAAATTACTACTGGTCTTCCAGGGAACGATCAAAGTGTAGACTGTTTGAGACATTACTCCCATGGACGAAATAGGGCATGGTGACAGTTGTATTCAATCCCGATGCAATTTCTGTGTTTCATCAACACTCTGATAGTCCACAAATTAAGGAACGCCTCCAGATGTGCATCGGAAACTACTACTGGACTTCCAGGGAACGATCAAAGCGTAAACTCTTTGAAACATTACTCCCATGGAGGAAAGTGCGCATGGTGACAGTTGTATTCAATCCCGATGCAATTTCTGTGTTTCACCAACACTCTGATAGTCCACAGATTACAGAATGCCACCAGATGTGCATCGGATACTACTACTGGTCTTCCAGGGAACGATCAAAGCGTAGACTGTTAGACACATTACTACCATGGAGGAAAGTGCGCATGGTGACTGTTGTATTCAATCCCGATGCAATTTCTGTGTTTCATCAACACTCTGATAGTCTACAGATTACAGAATGCCACCAGATGTCCATCGGAAACTACTACTGGTGTTCCAGGGAACGATCACAGCGTAGACTGTTTGAGACATTACTCCCGTGGAGGAAAGTGCACATGGTGACTGTTGTATTCAATCCCGATGCAATTTCTTAGTTTCATCAACACTCTGATAGTCCACAGATTACAGAAAGCATCCAGATGTGCATCGGAAACTACTACTAGTCATCCAGGGAACGATCAAAGCGTAGACTGTTTGAGACATTACTCCCATGGAGGAAAGTGCGCATGGTGACTGTTGTATTCAATCCCGATGCAATTTCTATTTTTCATCAACATTCTGATAGTCCACAGATTACAGAAAGACTCCAGATGTGCATCGGAAACTGCTACTGGTCTTCCAGGGAACGATCAAATCGTAGACTGTTTGAGTATTACTCCCTTGGAGGAAAGATCGCATGGTGACTGTTGTATTCAATCCCGATGCAATTTCTGTGTTTCATCAACACTCTGATACTCCACAGATTACAGAATGCCTCCAGATGTGCATCGGAAACTACTACTGGTCTTCCAGGGAACGATCAAAGCGTAAACTCTTTGAGACATTACTCCCATGGAGGAAAGTGCGCATAGTGTCAGTTGTATTCAATCCCGATGCAATTTCTGTGTTTCATCAACACTCCGATAGTCAACAGATTACAGAATGCCTCCAGATGTGCATTGGAAACTACTACTGGTCTTCCAGGGAACGATCAAAGCGTAGACTGTTTGAGACATTACTCCCATGGAGGAAAGTGCGCATGGTGACTGTTGTATTCAATACTGATGCAATTTCTGTGTTTCATCAACACTCTGATACTCCACAGATTACAGAATGTCACCAGATGTGCATCGGAAGCTACTACTGGTCTTCCATGGAACGATCAAAGCGTAGACCATTTCAGACATTACTCACATGGAGGAAAGTGCGGATGGTGACTGTTGAATTCAATCCCGATGCAATTTCCGTGTTTCATCAACACTCTGATAGTCCACAGATTACAGAATGCCACCAGATGTGCATCGGATACTACTACTGGTCTTCCAGGGAACGATCAAAGCGGAGACTGTTTAAGACATTACTTTTATGGAGTAAAGTGCGCATGGTGACTGTTGTATTCAATCCCGATGCAATTTCTGTGTTTCACCAACACTCTGATAGTCCACAGATTACAGAATGCGCCCAGATGTGCATCGGATATTACTAATGGTCTTCCAGGGAACGATCAAAGCGTAGACTGTTTGAGACATTACTCCCATGGACGAAAGAGGGCATAGTGACAGTTGTATTTAAACCCGATGCAATTTCTGTGTTTCATCAACACTCTGATAGTCCACAAATTAAGGAAAGCCTCCAGATGTGCATCGGAAACTACTACTGGTCTTCCAGGGAACGATCAAAGCGTAGACTGTTTGAGACATTACTCCCATTGAGGAAAGTGCGCATGGTGACTGTTGTATTCAATCCCGATGCAATTTCTGTGTTTCATCAACACTCTGATACTCCACAGATTACAGAATGAGTCCAGATGTGCATCGGAAACTACTACTGGTCTTCCAGGGAACGATCAAATCGTAGACTGTTTGAGACATTACTCCCATGAAGGAAAGTGAGCATGGTGAATGTTGTATTCAATCCCGATGCAATTTCTGTGTTTCATCAACACTCTGATAGTCCACAGATTACAGAATGCCTCTAGATGTGCATCGGAAAGTACTACTGGTCTTCCAGGGAACGATAAAAGCGTAGACTGTTAGAGACATTACTCCCATGGAGGAAAGTGCGCATGGTGACTGTTGTGTTCAATCCCGATGCAATTTCTGTGTTTCATCAACACTCTGATAGTCTACAGATTACAGAATGCCACCAGATGTCCATCGGAAACTACTACTGGTCTTCCTGGCAACGATCACAGCGTAGACTGTTTGAGACATTACTCCGTGGAGGAAAGACCGCATGGTGACTGTTGTATTCAATCCCAATGCAATTTCTGTGTTTCATCAACACTCTGATACTCCACAGATTACAGAATGCCACCAGATGTGCATCGGAAACTACTACTGGTCTTCCATGGAACGATTAAAGCGTAGACCATTTTAGAGATTACTCACATGGAGGAAAGTGCGGATGGTGACTGTTGTATTCAATCCCGATGCAATTTCTGTGTTTCATCAACACTCTGATATTCTACAGATTACAGAATGCCACCAGATGTCCATCGGAAACTACTACTGGTCTTCCTGGCAACGATCACAGCGTAGACTGTTTGAGACATTACTCCGTGGAGGAAAGATCGCATGGTGACTGTTGTATTCAATCCCGATGCAATTTCTGTGTTTCATCAACACTCTGATAGTCCACAGATTACAGAATGCCACCAGATGTGCATCGGAAACTACTACTGGTCTTCCAGGGAACGATCAAAGCGTAGACTGTTTAAGACATTACTTTTATGGAGGAAAGTGCGCATGGTGACTGTTGTATTCAATCCCGATGCAATTTCTGTGTTTCACCAACACTCTGATAGTCCAAAGATTACAGAATGCCTCCAGATGTGAATCGGAAATTACTACAGGTCTTCCAGGGAACGATCAAAGCGTAGACTGTTTGAGACATTACTCCCATGGACGAAAGAGGGCATGGTGACAGTTGTATTCAATCCCGATGCAATTTCTGTGTTTCATCAACACTCTGATAGTCCACAGATCACAGAATGCCTCCAAATGTGCATCGGAAATTACTACAGGTCTTCCAGGGAACGATCAAAGCGTAGACTGTTTGAGACATTACTCCCATTTACGAAAGAGGGCATGGTGACAGTTGTATTCAATCCCGATGCAATATCTGTGTTTCATCAACACTCTGATAGTCCACAAATTAAGGAAAGCCTCCAGATGTGCATCGGAAACTACTACTGGTCCTCCATGGAACGATCAAAGCGTAGACCATTTTAGACATTACTCACATGGTGGAAAGTGCGGATGGTGACTGTTGTATTCAATCCCGATGCAATTTCTGTGTTTCATCAACACTCTGATAGTCCACAGATTACAGAATGCCATCAGATGTGCATCGGAAAATACTACTGGTCTTCCAGGGAACGATCAAAGCGTAGACTGTTTAAGACATTACTTTTATGGAGGAAAGTGCGCATGGTGACTGTTGTATTCAATCGCGATGCAATTTCTGTGTTTCACCAACACTCTGATAGTCCACAGATCACAGAATGCCTCCAGATGTGCATCGGAAATTACTACAGGTCTTCCAGGGAACGATCAAAGCGTAGACTGTTTGAGACATTACTCCCATTTACGAAAGAGGGCATGGTGACACTTGTATTCAATCCCGATGCAATTTCTGTGTTTCATCAACACTCTGATAGTCCACAAATTAAGGAAAGCCTCGAGATGTGCATCGGAAACTACTACTGGTCTTCCATGGAACGATCAAAGCGTAGACCATTTCAGACATTACTCACATGGAGGAAAGTACGGATTTTGACTGTTGCATTCAATCCCGATGCATTTTCTGTGCTTCATCAACACTCTGATAGTCCACAGATTACAGAATGCCGCCAGATGTGCATCGGAAACTACTACTGGTCTTCCATGGAACGATTAAAGCGTAGACCATTTTAGAGATTACTCACATGGAGGAAAGTGCGGATGGTGACTGTTGTATTCAATCCCGATGCAATTTCTGTCTTTCATCAACACTCTGATAGTCCACAGATTACAGAATGCCACCAGATGTGCATCGGAAACTACTACTGGTCTTCCAGGGAACGATCAAAGCGTAGACTGTTTAAGACATTACTTTTATGGAGGAAAGTGCGCATGGTGACTGTTGTATTCAATCCCGATGCAATTTCTGTGTTTCACCAACACTCTGATAGTCCAAAGATTACAGAATGCCTCCAGATGTGAATCGGAAATTACTACAGGTCTTCCAGGGAACGATCAAAGCGTAGACTGTTTGAGACATTACTCCCATGGACGAAAGAGGGCATGGTGACAGTTGTATTCAATCCCGATGCAATTTCTGTGTTTCATCAACACTCTGATAGTCCACAAATCACAGAATGCCTCCAAATGTGCATCGGAAATTACTACAGGTCTTCCAGGGAACGATCAAAGCGTAGACTGTTTGAGACATTACTCCCATTTACGAAAGAGGGCATGGTGACAGTTGTATTCAATCCCGATGCAATATCTGTGTTTCATCAACACTCTGATAGTCCACAAATTAAGGAAAGCCTCCAGATGTGCATCGGAAACTACTACTGGTCCTCCATGGAACGATCAAAGCGTAGACCATTTTAGACATTACTCACATGGTGGAAAGTGCGGATGGTGACTGTTGTATTCAATCCCGATGCAATTTCTGTGTTTCATCAACACTCTGATAGTCCACAGATGACAGAATGCCATCAGATGTGCATCGGAAAATACTACTGGTCTTCCAGGGAACGATCAAAGCGTAGACTGTTTAAGACATTACTTTTATGGAGGAAAGTGCGCATGGAGACTGTTGTATTCAATCGCGATGCAATTTCTGTGTTTCACCAACACTCTGATAGTCCACAGATCACAGAATGCCTCCAGATGTGCATCGGAAATTACTACAGGTCTTCCAGGGAACGATCAAAGCGTAGACTGTTTGAGACATTACTCCCATTTACGAAAGAGGGCATGGTGACACTTGTATTCAATCCCGATGCAATTTCTGTGTTTCGTCAACACTCTGATAGTCCACAAATTAAGGAAAGCCTCGAGATGTGCATCGGAAACTACTACTGGTCTTCCATGGAACGATCAAAGCGTAGACCATTTCAGACATTACTCATATGGAGGAAAGTACGGATTTTGACTGTTGCATTCAATCCCGATGCAATTTCTGTGTTTCATCAACACTCTGATAGTCCACAGATTACAGAATGCCACCAGATGTGCATCGGAAACTACTACTGGTCTTCCAGGGAACGATCAAAGCGTAGACTGTTTAAGACATTAATTTTATGGAGGAAAGTGCGCATGTTGACTGTTGTATTCAATCCCGATGCAATTTCTGTGTTTCACCAACACTCTGATATTCCACAGATTACAGAATGCGTCCAGATGTGCATCGGAAACTACTACTGGTCTTCCAGGGAACGATCAAAGCGTAAACTCTTTGAGACATTACTCTCACTGAGAAAGTGCGCATGGTGACTGTTGTATTCAATCCCGATGCAATTTCTGTGTTTCATCAACACTCTGATAGTCCACAGATTTCAGTAAGAATCCAGATGTGCATCGGAAACTACTACTGGTCTTCCAGGGAACGATCAAAGCGTAGACTTTTAGAGACATTACTCCCATTGAGGAAAGTGCGCATGGCGACTGTTGTATTCAATCCCGATGCAATTTCTGTGTTTCAACAACACTCTGATAGTCCACAGATTACAGATTGCCACCAGATGTCCATCGGAAAGTACTACTGGTCTTCCAGGGAACGATCAAAGCGTAGACTGTTAGAGACATTACTCCCATGGAGGAAAGTGCGCATGGTGACTGTTGTGTTAAATCCCGATGCAATTTCTGTGTTTCATCAACACTCTGATAGTCTACAGATTACAGAATGCCACCAGATGTCCATCGGAAACTACTACTGGTCTTCCAGGGAACGATCACAGCGTAGACTGTTTGAGACATTACTCCCGTGGAGGAAAGATCTCATGGTGACCGTTGTATTCAATCCCGATGCAATTTCCTTGTTTCATCAACACTCTGATACTCCACAGATTACAGAATGCCAACAGAAGTGCATCGGAAACTACTACTGGTCTTCCATGGAACGATCAAAGCGTAGATCATTTCAGACATTACTCACATGGAGGAAAGTGCGGATGGTGACTGTTGTATTCAATCCCGATGCAATTTCTGTGTTTCATCAACACTCTGATAGGCCACAAATTAAATAAAGCCTCCAGATGTGCATCGGAAACTACTACTGGTCTTCCAGGGAACGATCAAAGCGTAGACTGTTGGAGACATTACTCCTATGTAGGAAAGTGCGCATGGTGACTGTTGTATTCAATCCCGATGCAATTTCTGTATTTCATCAACACTTTTTGAATTTAGACAGATTACAGAATGCCTCCAGATGTGCATCGGAAACTACTACTGGTCTTACAGGGAACGATCAAAGCGTAGACTGTTAGAGACATTACTCCCATGGAGGAAAGTGCGCATGGTGACTGTTGTGTTCAATCCCGATGCAATTTCTGTGTTTCATCAACACTCTGATAGTCCACAAATTAAGGAAAGCCTCGAGATGTGCATCGGAAACTACTACTGGTCTTCCATGGAACGATCAAAGCGTAGACCATTTCAGACATTACTCACATGGAGGAAAGTACGGATTTTGACTGTTGCATTCAATCCCGATGCATTTTCTGTGCTTCATCAACACTCTGATAGTCCACAGATTACAGAATACCGCCAGATGTGCATCGGAAACTACTACTGGTCTTCCATGGAACGATTAAAGCGTAGACCATTTTAGAGATTACTCACATGGAGGAAAGTGCGGATGGTGACTGTTGTATTCAATCCCGATGCAATTTCTGTCTTTCATCAACACTCTGATAGTCCACAGATTACAGAATGCCACCAGATGTGCATCGGAAACTACTACTGGTCTTCCAGGGAACGATCAAAGCGTAGACTGTTTAAGACATTACTTTTATGGAGGAAAGTGCGCATGGTGACTGTTGTATTCAATCCCGATGCAATTTCTGTGTTTCACCAACACTCTGATAGTCCAAAGATTACAGAATGCCTCCAGATGTGAATCGGAAATTACTACAGGTCTTCCAGGGAACGATCAAAGCGTAGACTGTTTGAGACATTACTCCCATGGACGAAAGAGGGCATGGTGACAGTTGTATTCAATCCCGATGCAATTTCTGTGTTTCATCAACACTCTGATAGTCCACAGATCACAGAATGCCTCCAAATGTGCATCGGAAATTACTACAGGTCTTCCAGGGAACGATCAAAGCGTAGACTGTTTGAGACATTACTCCCATTTACGAAAGAGGGCATGGTGACAGTTGTATTCAATCCCGATGCAATATCTGTGTTTCATCAACACTCTGATAGTCCACAAATTAAGGAAAGCCTCCAGATGTGCATCGGAAACTACTACTGGTCCTCCATGGAACGATCAAAGCGTAGACCATTTTAGACATTACTCACATGGTGGAAAGTGCGGATGGTGACTGTTGTATTCAATCCCGATGCAATTTCTGTGTTTCATCAACACTCTGATAGTCCACAGATGACAGAATGCCATCAGATGTGCATCGGAAAATACTACTGGTCTTCCAGGGAACGATCAAAGCGTAGACTGTTTAAGACATTACTTTTATGGAGGAAAGTGCGCATGGAGACTGTTGTATTCAATCGCGATGCAATTTCTGTGTTTCACCAACACTCTGATAGTCCACAGATCACAGAATGCCTCCAGATGTGCATCGGAAATTACTACAGGTCTTCCAGGGAACGATCAAAGCGTAGACTGTTTGAGACATTACTCCCATTTACGAAAGAGGGCATGGTGACACTTGTATTCAATCCCGATGCAATTTCTGTGTTTCGTCAACACTCTGATAGTCCACAAATTAAGGAAAGCCTCGAGATGTGCATCGGAAACTACTACTGGTCTTCCATGGAACGATCAAAGCGTAGACCATTTCAGACATTACTCATATGGAGGAAAGTACGGATTTTGACTGTTGCATTCAATCCCGATGCAATTTCTGTGTTTCATCAACACTCTGATAGTCCACAGATTACAGAATGCCACCAGATGTGCATCGGAAACTACTACTGGTCTTCCAGGGAACGATCAAAGCGTAGACTGTTTAAGACATTAATTTTATGGAGGAAAGTGCGCATGTTGACTGTTGTATTCAATCCCGATGCAATTTCTGTGTTTCACCAACACTCTGATATTCCACAGATTACAGAATGCGTCCAGATGTGCATCGGAAACTACTACTGGTCTTCCAGGGAACGATCAAAGCGTAAACTCTTTGAGACATTACTCTCACTGAGAAAGTGCGCATGGTGACTGTTGTATTCAATCCCGATGCAATTTCTGTGTTTCATCAACACTCTGATAGTCCACAGATTTCAGTAAGAATCCAGATGTGCATCGGAAACTACTACTGGTCTTCCAGGGAACGATCAAAGCGTAGACTTTTAGAGACATTACTCCCATTGAGGAAAGTGCGCATGGCGACTGTTGTATTCAATCCCGATGCAATTTCTGTGTTTCAACAACACTCTGATAGTCCACAGATTACAGATTGCCACCAGATGTCCATCGGAAAGTACTACTGGTCTTCCAGGGAACGATCAAAGCGTAGACTGTTAGAGACATTACTCCCATGGAGGAAAGTGCGCATGGTGACTGTTGTGTTAAATCCCGATGCAATTTCTGTGTTTCATCAACACTCTGATAGTCTACAGATTACAGAATGCCACCAGATGTCCATCGGAAACTACTACTGGTCTTCCAGGGAACGATCACAGCGTAGACTGTTTGAGACATTACTCCCGTGGAGGAAAGATCTCATGGTGACCGTTGTATTCAATCCCGATGCAATTTCCTTGTTTCATCAACACTCTGATACTCCACAGATTACAGAATGCCAACAGAAGTGCATCGGAAACTACTACTGGTCTTCCATGGAACGATCAAAGCGTAGATCATTTCAGACATTACTCACATGGAGGAAAGTGCGGATGGTGACTGTTGTATTCAATCCCGATGCAATTTCTGTGTTTCATCAACACTCTGATAGGCCACAAATTAAATAAAGCCTCCAGATGTGCATCGGAAACTACTACTGGTCTTCCAGGGAACGATCAAAGCGTAGACTGTTGGAGACATTACTCCTATGTAGGAAAGTGCGCATGGTGACTGTTGTATTCAATCCCGATGCAATTTCTGTATTTCATCAACACTTTTTGAATTTAGACAGATTACAGAATGCCTCCAGATGTGCATCGGAAACTACTACTGGTCTTACAGGGAACGATCAAAGCGTAGACTGTTAGAGACATTACTCCCATGGAGGAAAGTGCGCATGGTGACTGTTGTGTTCAATCCCGATGCAATTTCTGTGTTTCATCAACACTCTGATAGTCCACAAATTAAGGAAAGCCTCGAGATGTGCATCGGAAACTACTACTGGTCTTCCATGGAACGATCAAAGCGTAGACCATTTCAGACATTACTCACATGGAGGAAAGTACGGATTTTGACTGTTGCATTCAATCCCGATGCATTTTCTGTGCTTCATCAACACTCTGATAGTCCACAGATTACAGAATGCCGCCAGATGTGCATCGGAAACTACTACTGGTCTTCCATGGAACGATTAAAGCGTAGACCATTTTAGAGATTACTCACATGGAGGAAAGTGCGGATGGTGACTGTTGTATTCAATCCCGATGCAATTTCTGTCTTTCATCAACACTCTGATAGTCCACAGATTACAGAATGCCACCAGATGTGCATCGGAAACTACTACTGGTCTTCCAGGGAACGATCAAAGCGTAGACTGTTTAAGACATTACTTTTATGGAGGAAAGTGCGCATGGTGACTGTTGTATTCAATCCCGATGCAATTTCTGTGTTTCACCAACACTCTGATAGTCCAAAGATTACAGAATGCCTCCAGATGTGAATCGGAAATTACTACAGGTCTTCCAGGGAACGATCAAAGCGTAGACTGTTTGAGACATTACTCCCATGGACGAAAGAGGGCATGGTGACAGTTGTATTCAATCCCGATGCAATTTCTGTGTTTCATCAACACTCTGATAGTCCACAGATCACAGAATGCCTCCAAATGTGCATCGGAAATTACTACAGGTCTTCCAGGGAACGATCAAAGCGTAGACTGTTTGAGACATTACTCCCATTTACGAAAGAGGGCATGGTGACACTTGTATTCAATCCCGATGCAATTTCTGTGTTTCGTCAACACTCTGATAGTCCACAAATTAAGGAAAGCCTCGAGATGTGCATCGGAAACTACTACTGGTCTTCCATGGAACGATCAAAGCGTAGACCATTTCAGACATTACTCACATGGAGGAAAGTACGGATTTTGACTGTTGCATTCAATCCCGATGCAATTTCTGTGTTTCATCAACACTCTGATAGTCCACAGATTACAGAATGCCACCAGATGTGCATCGGAAACTACTACTGGTCTTCCAGGGAACGATCAAAGCGTAGACTGTTTAAGACATTAATTTTATGGAGGAAAGTGCGCATGTTGACTGTTGTATTCAATCCCGATGCAATTTCTGTGTTTCACCAACACTCTGATATTCCACAGATTACAGAATGCGTCCAGATGTGCATCGGAAACTACTACTGGTCTTCCAGGGAACGATCAAAGCGTAAACTCTTTGAGACATTACTCTCACTGAGAAAGTGCGCATGGTGACTGTTGTATTCAATCCCGATGCAATTTCTGTGTTTCATCAACACTCTGATAGTCCACAGATTTCAGTAAGAATCCAGATGTGCATCGGAAACTACTACTGGTCTTCCAGGGAACGATCAAAGCGTAGACTTTTAGAGACATTACTCCCATTGAGGAAAGTGCGCATGGCGACTGTTGTATTCAATCCCGATGCAATTTCTGTGTTTCAACAACACTCTGATAGTCCACAGATTACAGATTGCCACCAGATGTCCATCGGAAAGTACTACTGGTCTTCCAGGGAACGATCAAAGCGTAGACTGTTAGAGACATTACTCCCATGGAGGAAAGTGCGCATGGTGACTGTTGTGTTAAATCCCGATGCAATTTCTGTGTTTCATCAACACTCTGATAGTCTACAGATTACAGAATGCCACCAGATGTCCATCGGAAACTACTACTGGTCTTCCAGGGAACGATCACAGCGTAGACTGTTTGAGACATTACTCCCGTGGAGGAAAGATCTCATGGTGACCGTTGTATTCAATCCCGATGCAATTTCTTTGTTTCATCAACACTCTGATACTCCACAGATTACAGAATGCCAACAGATGTGCATCGGAAACTACTACTGGTCTTCCATGGAACGATCAAAGCGTAGATCATTTCAGACATTACTCACATGGAGGAAAGTGCGGATGGTGACTGTTGTATTCAATCCCGATGCAATTTCTGTGTTTCATCAACACTCTGATAGGCCACAAATTAAATAAAGCCTCCAGATGTGCATCGGAAACTACTACTGGTCTTCCAGGGAACGATCAAAGCGTAGACTGTTGGAGACATTACTCCTATGTAGGAAAGTGCGCATGGTGACTGTTGTATTCAATCCCGATGCAATTTCTGTATTTCATCAACACTTTGAATTTAGACAGATTACAGAATGCCTCCAGATGTGCATCGGAAACTACTACTGGTCTTACAGGGAACGATCAAAGCGTAGACTGTTAGAGACATTACTCCCATGGAGGAAAGTGCGCATGGTGACTGTTGTGTTCAATCCCGATGCAATTTCTGTGTTTCATCAACACTCTGATAGTCTACAGATTACAGAATGCCACCAGATGTCCATCGGAAACTACTACTGGTCTTCCAGGGAACGATCAAAGCGTAGACTGTTGGAGACATTACTCCTATGTAGGAAAGTGCGCATGGTGACTGTTGTATTCAATCCCGATGCAATTTCTGTATTTCATCAACACTTTGAATTTAGACAGATTACAGAATGCCTCCAGATGTGCATCGGAAACTACTACTGGTCTTACAGGGAACGATCAAAGCGTAGACTGTTAGAGACATTACTCCCGTGGAGGAAAGTGCGCATGGTGACTGTTGTATTCAATCCCGAGGCAATTTCTGTGTTTCATCAACACTCAGATAGTCCACAGATTACAGAATCCAACCTGACGTGCATCGGAAACTACTACTGGTCTTCTAGGGACGATCAAGGCGTAGACTGTTTGAGACATTACTCCCGTGGAGGAAAGTGCGCATGGTGACTGTTGTATTCAATCCCGATGCAATTTCTGTGTTTCACCAACACTCTGATAGTCCACAGGTTACAGCATGCGCCCAGATGTGCATCGGAAATTACTAATGGTCTTCCAGGGAACGATCAAAGCGTAGACTGTTTGAGACATTACTCCCATGGACGAAAGAGGGCATAGTGACAGTTGTATTTAAACCCGATGCAATTTCTGTGTTTCATCAACACTCTGATAGTCCACAAATTAAGGAAAGCCTCCAGATGTGCATCGGAAACTACTACTGGTCTTCCAGGGAACGATCAAAGCGTAGACTGTTTGAGACATTACTCCCATTGAGGAAAGTGCGCATGGTGACTGTTGTATTCAATCCCGATGCAATTTCTGTGTTTCATCAACACTCTGATACTCCACAGATTACAGAATGCCTCCAGATGTGCATCGCAAACTACTACTGGTCTTCCAGGGAACGATCAAATCGTAGACTGTTTGAGACATTACTCCCATGAAGGAAAGTGAGCATGGTGAATGTTGTATTCAATCCCGATGCAATTTCTGTGTTTCATCAACACTCTGATAGTCCACAGATTACAGAATGCCTCTAGATGTGCATCGGAAAGTACTACTGGTCTTCCAGGGAACGATAAAAGCGTTGACTGTTAGAGACATTACTCCCATGGAGGAAAGTGCGCATGGTGACTGTTGTGTTCAATCCCGATGCAATTTCTGTGTTTCATCAACACTCTGATAGTCTACAGATTACAGAATGCCACCAGATGTCCATCGGAAACTACTACTGGTCTTCCTGGCAACGATCACAGCGTAGACTGTTTGAGACATTACTCCGTGGAGGAAAGATCGCATGGTGACTGTTGTATTCAATCCCGATGCAATTTCTGTGTTTCATCAACACTCTGATATTCCACAGATTACAGAATGCGTCCAGATGTGCATCGGAAACTACTACTGGTCTTCCAGGGAACGATCAAAGCGTAAACTCTTTGAGACATTACTCTCACTGAGAAAGTGCGCATGGTGACTGTTGTATTCAATCCCGATGCAATTTCTGTGTTTCATCAACACTCTGATAGTCCACAGATTTCAGTAAGAATCCAGATGTGCATCGGAAACTACTACTGGTCTTCCAGGGAACGATCAAAGCGTAGACTTTTAGAGACATTACTCCCATTGAGGAAAGTGCGCATGGCGACTGTTGTATTCAATCCCGATGCAATTTCTGTGTTTCAACAACACTCTGATAGTCCACAGATTACAGATTGCCACCAGATGTCCATCGGAAAGTACTACTGGTCTTCCAGGGAACGATCAAAGCGTAGACTGTTAGAGACATTACTCCCATGGAGGAAAGTGCGCATGGTGACTGTTGTGTTAAATCCCGATGCAATTTCTGTGTTTCATCAACACTCTGATAGTCTACAGATTACAGAATGCCACCAGATGTCCATCGGAAACTACTACTGGTCTTCCAGGGAACGATCACAGCGTAGACTGTTTGAGACATTACTCCGGTGGAGGAAAGATCTCATGGTGACCGTTGTATTCAATCGCGATGCATTTTCTGTGTTTCATCAACACTCTGATGGTCCACAGATTACAGAATGCCACGAGATGTGCATCGGAAACTACTACTGGTCTTCCTGGGAACGATCAAAGCGTAGATCATTTCAGACATTACTCACATGGAGGAAAGTGCGGATGGTGACTGTTGTATTCAATCCCGATGCAATTTCTGTGTTTCATCAACACTCTGATAGGCCACAAATTAAATAAAGCCTCCAGATGTGCATCGGAAACTACTACTGGTCTTCCAGGGAACGATCAAAGCGTAGACTGTTGGAGACATTACTCCTATGTAGGAAAGTGCGCATGGTGACTGTTGTATTCAATCCCGATGCAATTTCTGTATTTCATCAACACTTTGAATTTAGACAGATTACAGAATGCCTCCAGATGTGCATCGGAAACTACTACTGGTCTTACAGGGAACGATCAAAGCGTAGACTGTTAGAGACATTACTCCCATGGAGGAAAGTGCGCATGGTGACTGTTGTGTTCAATCCCGATGCAATTTCTGTGTTTCATCAACACTCTGATAGTCTACAGATTACAGAATGCCACCAGATGTCCATCGGAAACTACTACTGGTCTTCCAGGGAACGATCAAAGCGTAGACTGTTGGAGACATTACTCCTATGTAGGAAAGTGCGCATGGTCACTGTTGTATTCAATCCCGATGCAATTTCTGTATTTCATCAACACTTTGAATTTAGACAGATTACAGAATGCCTCCAGATGTGCATCGGAAACTACTACTGGTCTTACAGGGAACGATCAAAGCGTAGACTGTTAGAGACATTACTCCCGTGGAGGAAAGTGCGCATGGTGACTGTTGTATTCAATCCCGAGGCAATTTCTGTGTTTCATCAACACTCAGATAGTCCACAGATTACAGAATCCAACCTGACGTGCATCGGAAACTACTACTGGTCTTCTAGGGACGATCAAGGCGTAGACTGTTTGAGACATTACTCCCGTGGAGGAAAGTGCGCATGGTGACTGTTGTATTCAATCCCGATGCAATTTCTGTGTTTCACCAACACTCTGATAGTCCACAGGTTACAGAATGCGCCCAGATGTGCATCGGAAATTACTAATGGTCTTCCAGGGAACGATCAAAGCGTAGACTGTTTGAGACATTACTCCCATGGACGAAAGAGGGCATAGTGACAGTTGTATTTAAACCCGATGCAATTTCTGTGTTTCATCAACACTCTGATAGTCCACAAATTAAGGAAAGCCTCCAGATGTGCATCGGAAACTACTACTGGTCTTCCAGGGAACGATCAAAGCGTAGACTGTTTGAGACATTACTCCCATTGAGGAAAGTGCGCATGGTGACTGTTGTATTCAATCCCGATGCAATTTCTGTGTTTCATCAACACTCTGATACTCCACAGATTACAGAATGCCTCCAGATGTGCATCGCAAACTACTACTGGTCTTCCAGGGAACGATCAAATCGTAGACTGTTTGAGACATTACTCCCATGAAGGAAAGTGAGCATGGTGAATGTTGTATTCAATCCCGATGCAATTTCTGTGTTTCATCAACACTCTGATAGTCCACAGATTACAGAATGCCTCTAGATGTGCATCGGAAAGTACTACTGGTCTTCCAGGGAACGATAAAAGCGTTGACTGTTAGAGACATTACTCCCATGGAGGAAAGTGCGCATGGTGACTGTTGTGTTCAATCCCGATGCAATTTCTGTGTTTCATCAACACTCTGATAGTCTACAGATTACAGAATGCCACCAGATGTCCATCGGAAACTACTACTGGTCTTCCTGGCAACGATCACAGCGTAGACTGTTTGAGACATTACTCCGTGGAGGAAAGATCGCATGGTGACTGTTGTATTCAATCCCGATGCAATTTCTGTGTTTCATCAACACTCTGATATTCCACAGATTACAGAATGCGTCCAGATGTGCATCGGAAACTACTACTGGTCTTCCAGGGAACGATCAAAGCGTAAACTCTTTGAGACATTACTCTCACTGAGAAAGTGCGCATGGTGACTGTTGTATTCAATCCCGATGCAATTTCTGTGTTTCATCAACACTCTGATAGTCCACAGATTTCAGTAAGAATCCAGATGTGCATCGGAAACTACTACTGGTCTTCCAGGGAACGATCAAAGCGTAGACTTTTAGAGACATTACTCCCATTGAGGAAAGTGCGCATGGCGACTGTTGTATTCAATCCCGATGCAATTTCTGTGTTTCAACAACACTCTGATAGTCCACAGATTACAGATTGCCACCAGATGTCCATCGGAAAGTACTACTGGTCTTCCAGGGAACGATCAAAGCGTAGACTGTTAGAGACATTACTCCCATGGAGGAAAGTGCGCATGGTGACTGTTGTGTTAAATCCCGATGCAATTTCTGTGTTTCATCAACACTCTGATAGTCTACAGATTACAGAATGCCACCAGATGTCCATCGGAAACTACTACTGGTCTTTCAGGGAACGATCACAGCGTAGACTGTTTGAGACATTACTCCCGTGGAGGAAAGATCTCATGGTGACCGTTGTATTCAATCGCGATGCATTTTCTGTGTTTCATCAACACTCTGATGGTCCACAGATTACAGAATGCCACGAGATGTGCATCGGAAACTACTACTGGTCTTCCTGGGAACGATCAAAGCGTAGATCATTTCAGACATTACTCACATGGAGGAAAGTGCGGATGGTGACTGTTGTATTCAATCCCGATGCAATTTCTGTGTTTCATCAACACTCTGATAGGCCACAAATTAAATAAAGCCTCCAGATGTGCATCGGAAACTACTACTGGTCTTCCAGGGAACGATCAAAGCGTAGACTGTTGGAGACATTACTCCTATGTAGGAAAGTGCGCATGGTGACTGTTGTATTCAATCCCGATGCAATTTCTGTATTTCATCAACACTTTGAATTTAGACAGATTACAGAATGCCTCCAGATGTGCATCGGAAACTACTACTGGTCTTACAGGGAACGATCAAAGCGTAGACTGTTAGAGACATTATTCCCATGGAGGAAAGTGCGCATGGTGACTGTTGTGTTCAATCCCGATGCAATTTCTGTGTTTCATCAACACTCTGATAGTCCACAAATTAAGGAAAGCCTCGAGATGTGCATCGGAAACTACTACTGGTCTTCCATGGAACGATCAAAGCGTAGACCATTTCAGACATTACTCACATGGAGGAAAGTACGGATTTTGACTGTTGCATTCAATCCCGATGCATTTTCTGTGCTTCATCAACACTCTGATAGTCCACAGATTACAGAATGCCGCCAGATGTGCATCGGAAACTACAAATGGTCTTCCATGGAACGATTAAAGCGTAGACCATTTTAGAGATTACTCACATGGAGGAAAGTGCGGATGGTGACTGTTGTATTCAATCCCGATGCAATTTCTGTGTTTCACCAACACTCTGATAGTCCAAAGATTACAGAATGCCTCCAGATGTGAATCGGAAATTACTACAGGTCTTCCAGGGAACGATCAAAGCGTAGACTGTTTGAGACATTACTCCCATGGACGAAAGAGGGCATGGTGACAGTTGTATTCAATCCCGATGCAATTTCTGTGTTTCATCAACACTCTGATAGTCCACAGATCACAGAATGCCTCCAAATGTGCATCGGAAATTACTACAGGTCTTCCAGGGAACGATCAAAGCGTAGACTGTTTGAGACATTACTCCCATTTACGAAAGAGGGCATGGTGACAGTTGTATTCAATCCCGATGCAATATCTGTGTTTCATCAACACTCTGATAGTCCACAAATTAAGGAAAGCCTCCAGATGTGCATCGGAAACTACTACTGGTCCTCCATGGAACGATCAAAGCGTAGACCATTTTAGACATTACTCACATGGTGGAAAGTGCGGATGGTGACTGTTGTATTCAATCCCGATGCAATTTCTGTGTTTCATCAACACTCTGATAGTCCACAGATTACAGAATGCCATCAGATGTGCATCGGAAAATACTACTGGTCTTCCAGGGAACGATCAAAGCGTAGACTGTTTAAGACATTACTTTTATGGAGGAAAGTGCGCATGGTGACTGTTGTATTCAATCGCGATGCAATTTCTGTGTTTCACCAACACTCTGATAGTCCACAGATCACAGAATGCCTCCAGATGTGCATCGGAAATTACTACAGGTCTTCCAGGGAACGATCAAAGCGTAGACTGTTTGAGACATTACTCCCATTTACGAAAGAGGGCATGGTGACACTTGTATTCAATCCCGATGCAATTTCTGTGTTTCATCAACACTCTGATAGTCCACAAATTAAGGAAAGCCTCGAGATGTGCATCGGAAACTACTACTGGTCTTCCATGGAACGATCAAAGCGTAGACCATTTCAGACATTACTCACATGGAGGAAAGTACGGATTTTGACTGTTGCATTCAATCCCGATGCAATTTCTGTGTTTCATCAACACTCTGATAGTCCACAGATTACAGAATGCCACCAGATGTGCATCGGAAACTACTACTGGTCTTCCAGGGAACGATCAAAGCGTAGACTGTTTAAGACATTAATTTTATGGAGGAAAGTGCGCATGTTGACTGTTGTATTCAATCCCGATGCAATTTCTGTGTTTCACCAACACTCTGATATTCCACAGATTACAGAATGCGTCCAGATGTGCATCGGAAACTACTACTGGTCTTCCAGGGAACGATCAAAGCGTAAACTCTTTGAGACATTACTCTCACTGAGAAAGTGCGCATGGTGACTGTTGTATTCAATCCCGATGCAATTTCTGTGTTTCATCAACACTCTGATAGTCCACAGATTTCAGTAAGAATCCAGATGTGCATCGGAAACTACTACTGGTCTTCCAGGGAACGATCAAAGCGTAGACTTTTAGAGACATTACTCCCATTGAGGAAAGTGCGCATGGCGACTGTTGTATTCAATCCCGATGCAATTTCTGTGTTTCAACAACACTCTGATAGTCCACAGATTACAGATTGCCACCAGATGTCCATCGGAAAGTACTACTGGTCTTCCAGGGAACGATCAAAGCGTAGACTGTTAGAGACATTACTCCCATGGAGGAAAGTGCGCATGGTGACTGTTGTGTTAAATCCCGATGCAATTTCTGTGTTTCATCAACACTCTGATAGTCTACAGATTACAGAATGCCACCAGATGTCCATCGGAAACTACTACTGGTCTTCCAGGGAACGATCACAGCGTAGACTGTTTGAGACATTACTCCCGTGGAGGAAAGATCTCATGGTGACCGTTGTATTCAATCCCGATGCAATTTCTTTGTTTCATCAACACTCTGATACTCCACAGATTACAGAATGCCAACAGATGTGCATCGGAAACTACTACTGGTCTTCCATGGAACGATCAAAGCGTAGATCATTTCAGACATTACTCACATGGAGGAAAGTGCGGATGGTGACTGTTGTATTCAATCGCGATGCAATTTCTGTGTTTCATCAACACTCTGATAGGCCACAAATTAAATAAAGCCTCCAGATGTGCATCGGAAACTACTACTGGTCTTCCAGGGAACGATCAAAGCGTAGACTGTTGGAGACATTACTCCTATGTAGGAAAGTGCGCATGGTGACTGTTGTATTCAATCCCGATGCAATTTCTGTATTTCATCAACACTTTGAATTTAGACAGATTACAGAATGCCTCCAGATGTGCATCGGAAACTACTACTGGTCTTACAGGGAACGATCAAAGCGTAGACTGTTAGAGACATTACTCCCGTGGAGGAAAGTGCGCATGGTGACTGTTGTATTCAATCCCGAGGCAATTTCTGTGTTTCATCAACACTCAGATAGTCCACAGATTACAGAATCCAACCTGACGTGCATCGGAAACTACTACTGGTCTTCTAGGGACGATCAAGGCGTAGACTGTTTGAGACATTACGCCCGTGGAGGAAAGTGCGCATGGTGACTGTTGTATTCAATCCCGATGCAATTTCTGTGTTTCACCAACACTCTGATAGTCCACAGGTTACAGAATGCGCCCAGATGTGCATCGGAAATTACTAATGGTCTTCCAGGGAACGATCAAAGCGTAGACTGTTTGAGACATTACTCCCATGGACGAAAGAGGGCATAGTGACAGTTGTATTTAAACCCGATGCAATTTCTGTGTTTCATCAACACTCTGATAGTCCACAAATTAAGGAAAGCCTCCAGATGTGCATCGGAAACTACTACTGGTCTTCCAGGGAACGATCAAAGCGTAGACTGTTTGAGACATTACTCCCATTGAGGAAAGTGCGCATGGTGACTGTTGTATTCAATCCCGATGCAATTTCTGTGTTTCATCAACACTCTGATACTCCACAGATTACAGAATGCCTCCAGATGTGCATCGCAAACTACTACTGGTCTTCCAGGGAACGACCAAATCGTAGACTGTTTGAGACATTACTCCCATGAAGGAAAGTGAGCATGGTGAATGTTGTATTCAATCCCGATGCAATTTCTGTGTTTCATCAACACTCTGATAGTCCACAGATTACAGAATGCCTCTAGATGTGCATCGGAAAGTACTACTGGTCTTCCAGGGAACGATAAAAGCGTAGACTGTTAGAGACATTACTCCCATGGAGGAAAGTGCGCATGGTGACTGTTGTGTTCAATCCCGATGCAATTTCTGTGTTTCATCAACACTCTGATAGTCTACAGATTACAGAATGCCACCAGATGTCCATCGGAAACTACTACTGGTCTTCCTGGCAACGATCACAGCGTAGACTGTTTGAGACATTACTCCGTGGAGGAAAGATCGCATGGTGACTGTTGTATTCAATCCCGATGCAATTTCTGTGTTTCATCAACACTCTGATACTCCACAGATTACAGAATGCCACCAGATGTGCATCGGAAACTACTACTGGTCTTCCATGGAACGATTAAAGCGTAGACCATTTTAGAGATTACTCACATGGAGGAAAGTGCGGATGGTGACTGTTGTATTCAATCCCGATGCAATTTCTGTGTTTCATCAACACTCTGATAGTCCACAAATTACAGAATGCCACCAGATGTGCATCGGAAACTACTACTGGTCTTCCAGGGAACAATCAAAGCGTAGACTGTTTAAGACATTACTTTTATGGAGGAAAGTGCGCATGGTGACTGTTGTATTCAATCCCGATGCAATTTCTGTGTTTCACCAACACTCTGATAGTCCACAGATTACAGAATGCCTCCAGATGTGAATCGGAAATTACTACAGGTCTTCCAGGGAACGATCAAAGCGTAGACTGTTTGAGACATTGCTCCCATGGACGAAAGAGGGCATGGTGACAGTTGTATTCAATCCCGATGCAATTTCTGTGTTTCATCAACACTCTGATAGTCCACAGATCACAGAATGCCTCCAAATGTGCATCGGAAATTACTACAGGTCTTCCAGGGAACGATCAAAGCGTAGACTGTTTGAGACATTACTCCCATTTACGAAAGAGGGCATGGTGACAGTTGTATTCAATCCCGATGCAATTTCTGTGTTTCATCAACACTCTGATAGTCCACAAATTAAGGAAAGCCTCCAGATGTGCATCGGAAACTACTACTGGTCCTCCATGGAACGATCAAAGCGTAGACCATTTTAGACATTACTCACATGGAGGAAAGTGCGGATGGTGACTGTTGTATTCAATCCCGATGCAATTTCTGTGTTTCATCAACACTCTGATAGTCCACAGATTACAGAATGCCATCAGATGTGCATCGGAAAATACTACTGGTCTTCCAGGGAACGATCAAAGCGTAGACTGTTTAAGACATTACTTTTATGGAGGAAAGTGCGCATGGTGACTGTTGTATTCAATCGCGATGCAATTTCTGTGTTTCACCAACACTCTGATAGTCCACAGATCACAGAATGCCTCCAGATGTGCATCGGAAATTACTACAGGCCTTCCAGGGAACGATCATAGCGTAGACTGTTTGAGACATTACTCCCATTTACGAAAGAGAGCATGGTGACAGTTGTATTCAATCCCGATGCAATTTCTGTGTTTCATCAACACTCTGATAGTCCACAAATTAAGGAAAGCCTCGAGATGTGCATCGGAAACTACTACTGGTCTTCCATGGAACGATCAAAGCGTAGACCATTTCAGACATTACTCACATGGAGGAAAGTACGGATGGTGACTGTTGCATTCAATCCCGATGCAATTTCTGTGTTTCATCAACACTCTGATAGTCCACAGATTACAGAATGCCTCCAGATGTGCATCGGAAACTACTACTGGTCTTCCAGGGAACGATCAAAGCGTAGACTGTTTAAGACATTAATTTTATGGAGGAAAGTGCGCATGTTGACTGTTGTATTCAATCCCGATGCAATTTCTGTGTTTCACCAACACTCTGATATTCCACAGATTACAGAATGCGTCCAGATGTGCATCGGAAACTACTACTGGTCTTCCAGGGAACGATCAAAGCGTAAACTCTTTGAGACATTACTCTCACTGAGAAAGTGCGCATGGTGACTGTTGTATTCAATCCCGATGCAATTTCTGTGTTTCATCAACACTCTGATAGTCCACAGATTTCAGTAAGAATCCAGATGTGCATCGGAAACTACTACTGGTCTTCCAGGGAACGATCAAAGCGTAGACTTTTAGAGACATTACTCCCATTGAGGAAAGTGCGCATGGCGACTGTTGTATTCAATCCCGATGCAATTTCTGTGTTTCAACAACACTCTGATAATCCACAGATTACAGATTGCCACCAGATGTCCATCGGAAAGTACTACTGGTCTTCCAGGGAACGATCAAAGCGTAGACTGTTAGAGACATTACTCCCATGGAGGAAACTGCGCATGGTGACTGTTGTGTTAAATCCCGATGCAATTTCTGTGTTTCATCAACACTCTGATAGTCTACAGATTACAGAATGCCACCAGATGTGCATCGGAAACTAGTACTGGTCTTCCAGGGAACGATCACAGCGTAGACTGTTTGAGACATTACTCCCGTGGAGGAAAGATCTCATGGTGACCGTTGTATTCAATCCCGATGCAATATCTTTGTTTCATCAACACTCTGATACTCCACAGATTACAGAATGCCAACAGATGTGCATCGGAAACTACTACTGGTCTTCCATGGAACGATCGAAGCGTAGACCATTTCAGACATTACTCACATGGAGGAAAGTGCGGATGGTGACTGTTGTATTCAATCCCGATGCAATTTCTGTGTTTCATCAACACTCTGATGGGCCACAAATTAAATAAAGCCTCCAGATGTGCATCGGAAACTACTACTGGTCTTCCAGGGAACGATCAAAGCGTAGACTGTTGGAGACATTACTCCTATGTAGGAGAGTGCGCATGGTGACTGTTGTATTCAATCCCGATGCAATTTCTGTATTTCATCAACACTTTGAATTTAGACAGAGTACAGAATGCCTCCAGATGTGCATCGGAAACTACTACTGGTCTTACAGGGAACGATCAAAACGTAGACTGTTAGAGACATTACTCCCATGGAGGAAAGTGCGCATGGTGACTATTGTGTTCAATCCCGATGCAATTTCTGTGTTTCATCAACACTCTGATAGTCTACAGATTACAGAATGCCACCAGATGTCCATCGGAAACTACTACTGGTCTTCCAGGGAACGATCAAAGCGTAGACTGTTGGAGACATTACTCCTATGTAGGAAAGTGCGCATGGTGACTGTTGTATTCAATCCCGATGCAATTTCTCTATTTCATCAACACTCAGATAGTCCACAGATTACAGAATCCAACCTGACGTGCATCGGAAACTACTACTGGTCTTCTAGGGACGATCAAGGCGTAGACTGTTTGAGACATTACTCCCGTGGAGGAAGGTGCGCATGGTGACTGTTGTATTCAATCCCGATGCAATTTCTGTGTTTCATCAACACTCTGATAGTCTACAGATTAACGAATGCCACCAGATGTCCATCGGAAACTACTACTGGTCTTCCAGGGGACGATCAAAGAGTAGACTGTTTGAGACATTACTCCCATAGAGGAAAGTGCGCATGGTGACTGTTGTATCGAATACCGATGCAATTTCTGTGCTTCATCAACACTCTGATAGTCCACAGATTACAGAATGCCAAGAGATGTGCATCGGAAACTACTACTGGCCTTCCAGGGAACGATCAAAGCGTAGTCTGTTTGAGACATTACTCCCGTGGAGGAAAGTGCGTATGGTGACTGTTGTATTCAATCCCGATGCAATTTCTGTGTTTCATCAACACTCTGATAGTTCGCAGATTACAGAAAGGATCCAGATGTGCATCGGAAACTACTATTGGTCTTCCAGGGAACGATCAAGGAGTAGACTGTTAGAGACATTACTCCCATGGAGGAAAGTGCGCATGGTGACTGTTGTATTCAATCCCGATGCAATTTCTGTGCTTCATCAACACTCTGATAGTCCACAGATTACAGAATGCCAAGAGATGTGCATCGGAAACTACCACTGGTCTTCCAGGGAACGATCAAAGCGTAGACTGTTAGAGACAATACTCCCATGGTGGAAAGTGCGCATGGTGACTGTTGTATTCAATCCCGATGCAATTTCTGTGTTTCATCAACACTCTGATAGTCTACAGATTAACGAATGCCACCAGATGTCCATCGGAAACTACTACTGGTGTTCCAGGGAACGATCAAAGCGTAGACTGTTAGAGACATTACTCCCATGTAGGAAAGTGCGCATGGTGACTGTTGTATTCAATCCCGAAGCAATATCTTTGTTTCATCAACACTCTGATAGTCTACAGATTACAGAATGCCACCAGTTGTGCATCGGAAACTACTACTGGTCTTCCAGGGAACGATCAAAGCGTAGACTGTTTAAGACATTACTTTTATGGAGGAAAGTGCGCATGGTGACTGTTGTATTCAATCCCGATTCAATTTCTGTGTTTCACCAACACTCTGATAGTCTACAGATTACAGAATGCCACCGGATGTGCATCGGAAACTACTACTGGTCTTCCAGGGAAAGATCAAAGCGTAGAGTGTTTGAGACATTACTCCCATTTAGGAAAGTGCGCATTGTGACTGTTGTATTCAATCCCGATGCAATTTCTGTGTTTCATCAACACACTGATAGTCAAGAGATTACAGAATGCCTCCAGATGTGCATCGGAAACTACTACTGGTCTTCCAGGGAACGATCAAAGAGTAGACTGTTTGAGACATTACTCCATTGGAGGAAAGTGCGCATGGTGACTGTTGTATTCAATACCGATGCAATTTCTGTGCTTCATCAACACTCTGATAGTCCACAGTTTACGGAAAGACTCCAGATGTGCATCGGGAAGTACTCCTGGTCTTCCAGGGAACGATCAAAGCGTAGACTGTTAGAGACATTACTCCCATGGAGGAAAGTGCGCATGGTGACTGTTGTATTCCATTCCGGTTCAATTTCTGTGTTTCATCAACACTCTGATAGACCACAGATTACAGAATGCCACCAGATGTGCATCGGAAACTACTACTGGTCTTCCAGGGAACGATCAAAGCGTAGACGGTTTGAGAATTACACCCATGGAGGAAAGTGCGCATGGTGACTGTTGTATTCAATCCCGATGCAATTTCTGTGTTTCATCAACACTCTGATAGTCCATAGATTACAGAATGCTTTCAGATGTGCTTCCGAAACTACTACTTGTCTTCCTAGGAACGATCAGAGCGTAGACTGTTTGAGACATTATTCCCGTGAAGGAAAGTGCGCATGGCGACTGTTGTATTCAATCCCAAGGCAATTTCTGTGTTTCATCAACACTCTGATACTCCACAGATTACAGAATGCCTCCTGATGTGCATCGGAAACTACTACTGGTCTTCCAGGGAACGATCAAAGCGTAGACTGTTTGAGACATTACTCCCATGGAGGAATCTGCGCATGGTGACTGTTGTATTCCATTCCGGTTCAATTTCTGTGTTTCATCAACACTCTGATAGACCACAGATTACAGAATGCCACCAGATGTGCATCGGAAACTACTACTGGTCTTCCAGGGAACGATCAAAGCGTAGACGGTTTGAGAATTACACCCATGGAGGAAAGTGCGCATGGTGACTGTTGTATTCAATCCCGATGCAATTTCTGTGCTTCGTCAACACTCAGTTAGTCCACAGATATCAGAATGCCTCCAGATGTGCATCGGAAACTACTACTGGTCTTCCAGGGAACGATCAAAGCGTAGACTGTTTGAGACATTACTCCCATGGATGAAAGTGCGCATGGTAACTGTTGTATTCAATCCCGATACAATTTCTGTGTTTCATCAACACTCTTATAGTCCACAGATTACAGAAAGAATCCAGATGTGCATCTGAAACTACTACTGGTCTTCTAGGGAACGATCAAAGCGTAGACTGTTAGAGACATTACTCCCATGGAGGAAAGTGCGCATGGTGACTGTTGTATTCAATCCCGATGCAATTTCTGTGTTTCATCAACACTCTGAAAGTCTACAGATTAACGAATGCCACCAGATGTCAATCGGAAACTACTACTGGTCTTCCAGGGGACGATCAAAGAGTAGACTGTTTGAGACATTACTCCCATGGAGGAAAGTGCGCATGGTGACTGTTGTATTCAATACCGATGCAATTTCTGTGCTTCAACAAAACTCTCTGATAGTCCACAGTTTACAGAATGCCAAGAGATGTGCATCGGAAACTACTACTGGTCTTCGAGCTAACGATCAAAGCGTAGTCTGTTTGAGACATTACTCCCGTGGAGGAAAGTGCGTATGGTGACTGTTGTATTCAATCCCGATGCAATTTCTGTGTTTCATCAACACTCTGATAGTCCGCAGATTACAGAAAGGATCCATATGTGCATCGGAAACTTCTATTGGTCTTCCAGGGAACGATCAAATTGTAGACTGTTAGAGACATTACTCCCATGGAGGAAAGTGCGCATGGTGACTGTTGTATTCAATCCCGATGCAATTTCTATGCTTCATCAACACTCTGATAGTCCACAGATTACAGAATGCCAAGAGATGTGCATCGGAAACTACTACTGGTCTTCCAGGGAACGATCAAAGCGTAGACTGTTAGAGACAATACTCCCATGGTGGAAAGTGCGGATGGTGACTGTTGTATTCAATCCCGATGCAATTTCTGTGCTTCATAAACACTCTGATATTCTACAGATTAACGAATGCCACCAGATGTCCATCGGAAACTACTACTGGTGTTCCAGGGAACGATCAAAGCGTAGACTGTTAGAGACATTACTCCCATGTAGGAAAGTGCGCATGGTGACTGTTGTATTCAATCCCGAAGCAATATCTTTGTTTCATCAACACTCTGATAGTCTACAGATTACAGAATGCCACCAGATGTGCATCGGAAACTACTACTGGTCTTCCAGGGAACGATCAAAGCGTAGACTGTTTAAGACATTACTTTTATGGAGGAAAGTGCGCATGGTGACTGTTGTATTAAATCCCGATTCAATTTCTGTGTTTCACCAACACTCTGATAGTCTACAGATTACAGAATGCCACCGGATGTGCATCGGAAACTACTACTGGTCTTCCAGGGAAAGATCAAAGCGTAGAGTGTTTGAGACATTACTCCCGTGGAGGAAAGTGCGCATGGTGACTGTTGTATTCAATCCCGATGCAATTTCTGTGTTTCATCAACACACTGATAGTCAAGAGATTACAGAATGCCTCCAGATGTGCATCGGAAACTACTACTGGTCTTCCAGGGAACGATCAAAGAGTAGACTGTTGGAGACATTACTCCCATGGAGGAAAGTGCGCATGGTGACTGTTGTATTCAATACCGATGCAATTTCTGTGCTTCATCAACACTCTGATAGTCCACAGTTTACGGAAAGCCTCCAGATGTGCATCGGGAAGTACTCCTGGTCTTCCAGGGAACGATCAAAGCGTAGACTGTTAGAGACATTACTCCCATGGAGGAAAGTGCGCATGGTGACTGTTGTATTCTATCCCGATGCAATTTCTGTGTTTAATAAACACTCTGATAGTCCACAGATTACAGAATGCCTCCAGATGTGCATCGGAAACTACTACTGGTCTTCCAGGGAACGATCAATGCGTAAACTCTTTGAGACATTACTCCCATGGAGGGAAGTGCGCATGGTGACTGTTGTATTCAATCCCGATGCAATATCTGTGTTTCATCAACACTCTGATAGTCCATAGATTACAGAATGCTTTCAGATGTGCTTCCGAAACTACTACTGGTCTTCCTAGGAACGATCAGAGCGTAGACTGTTTGAGACATTATTCCCGTGAAGGAAAGTGCGCATGGCGACTGTTGTATTCAATCCCAAGGCAATTTCTGTGTTTCATCAACACTCTGATACTCCACAGATTACAGAATGCCTCCAGATGTGCATCGGAAACTACTACTGGTCTTCCAGGGAACGATCAAAGCGTAGACTGTTTGAGACATTACTCCCATGGAGGAATCTGCGCATGGTGACTGTTGTATTCCATTCCGGTTCAATTTCTGTGTTTCATCAACACTCTGATAGACCACAGATTACAGAATGCCTCCAGATGTGCATCGGCAACTACTACTGGTCTTCCAGGGAACGATCAAATCGTAGTCTGTTTGAGACATTATTCACATGGAGGAAACAACGCATGGATACTGTTGTATTCAATCACGATGCAATTTCTGTGTTTCATCAACACTCTGATAGTCTACTGATTACAGAATGCCACCAGATGTGCATCGGAAACTACTACTGGTCTTCCAGGGAACGATCAAAGCGTAGACTGTTTGAGACATTACTCCCATGGATGAAAGTGCGCATGGTAACTGTTGTATTCAATCCCGATACAATTTCTCTGTTTCATCAACACTCTTATAGTCCACAGATTACAGAAAGAATCCAGATGTGCATCTGAAACTACTACTGATCTTCTAGGGAACGATCAAAGCGTAGACTGTTAGAGACATTACTCCCATGGAGGAAAGTGCGCATGGTGACTGTTGTATTCAATCCCGATGCAATTTCTGTGTTTCATCAACACTCTGATAGTCTACAGATTAACGAATGCCACCAGATGTCCATCGGAAACTACTACTGGTCTTCCAGGGGACGATCAAAGAGTAGACTGTTTGAGACATTACTCCCATGGAGGAAAGTGCGCATGGTGACTGTTGTATTCAATACCGATGCAATTTCTGTGCTTCATCAACACTCTGATAGTCCACAGATTACAGAATGCCAAGAGATGTGCATCGGCAACTACTACTGGTCTTCCAGCTAACGATCAAAGCGTAGTCTGTTTGAGACATTACTCCCATGGAGGAAAGTGCGCATGGTGACTGTTGTGTTCAATCCCGATGCAATTTCTGTGTTTCATCAACACTCTGATAGTCTACAGATTACAGAATGCCACCAGATGTCCATCGGAAACTATTACTGGTCTTCCAGGGAACGATCAAAGCGTAGACTGTTTGAGACATTACTCCTATGTAGGAAAGTGCGCATTTTGACTGTTGTATTCAATCCCGATGCAATTTCTGTATTTCATCAACACTTTGAATTTAGACAGATTGCAGAATGCCTCCAGATGTGCATCGGAAACTACTACTGGTCTTACAGGGAACGATCAAAGTGTAGACTGTTAGAGACATTACTCCCGTGGAGGAAAGTGCGCATGGTTACTGTTGTATTCAATCCCGAGGCAATTTCTGTGTTTCATCAACACTCAGATAGTCCACAGATTACAGAATCCAACCTGACGTGCATCGGAAACTACTACTGGTCTTCTAGGGACGATCAAGGCGTAGACTGTTTGAGACATTACTCCCGTGGAGGAAAGTGCGCATGGTGACTGTTGTATTCAATCCCGATGCAATTTCTGTGTTTCATCAACACTCTGATAGTCTACAGATTAACGAATGCCACCAGATGTCCATCGGAAACTACTACTGGTCTTCCAGGGGACGATCAAAGGGTAGACTGTTTGAGACATTACTCCCATGGAGGAAAGTGCGCATGGTGACTGTTGTATTGAATACCGATGCAATTTCTGTGCTTCATCAACACTCTGATAGTCCACAGATTACAGAATGCCAAGAGATGTGCATCGGAAACTACTACTGGTCTTCCAGCTAACGATCAAAGCGTAGTCTGTTTGAGACATTACTCCCGTGGAGGAAAGTGCGTATGGTGACTGTTGTATTCAATCCCGATGCAATTTCTGAGTTTCATCAACACTCTGATAGTTCGCAGATTACAGAAAGGATCCAGATGTGCATCGGAAACTACTATTGGTCTTCCAGGGAACGATCAAATTGTAGACTGTTAGAGACATTACTCCCATGGAGGAAAGTGCGCATGGTGACTGTTGTATTCAATCCCGATGCAATTTCTGTGCTTCATCAACACTCTGATAGTCCACAGATTACAGAATGCCAAGAGATGTGCATCGGAAACTACTACTGGTCTTCCAGGGAACGATCAAAGCGTAGACTGTTAGAGACAATACTCCCATGGTGGAAAGTGCGCATGGTGACTGTTGTATTCAATCCCGATGCAATTTCTGTGTTTCATCAACACTCTGATAGTCTACAGATTACAGAATGCCACCGGATGTGCACCGGAAACTACTACTGGTCTTCCAGGGAAAGATCAAAGCGTAGAGTGATTGAGACATTACTCCCATTTAGGAAAGTGCGCATTGTGACTGTTGTATTCAATCCCAATGCAATTTCTGTGTTTCATCAACACACTGATAGTCAAGAGATCACAGAATGCCTCCAGATGTGCATCGGAAACTACTACTGGTCTTCCAGGGAACGATCAAAGAGTAGACTGTTTGAGACATTACTCCCATGGAGGAAAGTGCGCATGGTGACTGTTGTATTCAATACCGATGCAATTTCTGTGCTTCATCAACACTCTGATAGTCCACAGTTTACGGAAAGACTCCAGATGTGCATCGGGAAGTACTCCTGGTCTTCCAGGGAACGATCAAAGCGTAGACTGTTAGAGACATTACTCCCATGGAGGAAAGTGCGCATGGTGACTGTTGTATTCTATCTCGATGCAATTTCTGTGTTTCATCAACACTCTGATAGTCCATAGATTACAGAATGCTTTCAGATGTGCTTCCGAAACTACTACTTGTCTTCCTAGGAACGATCAGAGCGTAGACTGTTTGAGACATTATTCCCGTGAAGGAAAGTGCGCATGGCGACTGTTGTATTCAATCCCAAGGCAATTTCTGTGTCTCATCAACACTCTGATACTCCACAGATTACAGAATGCCTCCAGATGTGCATCGGAAACTACTACTGGTCTTCCAGGGAACGATCAAAGCGTAGACTG
The DNA here is from genome assembly GCF_023897955.1 of Schistocerca gregaria. Lineage (NCBI taxonomy): Eukaryota > Metazoa > Arthropoda > Insecta > Orthoptera > Acrididae > Schistocerca > Schistocerca gregaria. Next base: position 2,653,858 of record NW_026061710.1, read on the forward strand.
TTTGAGACATTACTCCCATGGAGGAAAGTGCGCATGGTGACTGTTGTATTCAATACTGATGCAATTTCTGTGCTTCAACAAAACTCTCTGATAGTCCACAGATTACAGAATGCCAAGAGATGTGCATCGGAAACTACTACTGGACTTCCAGATAACGATCAAAGCGTAGTCTGTTTGAGACATTACTCCCGTGGAGGAAAGTGCGTATGGTGACTGTTGTATTCAATTACGATGCAATTTCTGTGTTTCATCAACACTCTGATAGTCCGCAGATTACAGAAAGGATCCAGATGTGCATCGGAAACTACTATTGGTCTTCCAGGGAACGATCAAATTGTAGACTGTTAGAGACATTACTCCCATGGAGGAAAGTGCGCATGGTGACTGTTGTATTCAATCCCGATGCAATTTCTGTGTTTCATCAACACTCTGATAGTCCATAGATTACAGAATGCTTTCAGATGTGCTTCCGAAACTACTACTGGTCTTCCTAGGAACGATCAGAGCGTAGACTGTTTGAGACATTATTCCCGTGAAGGAAAGTGCGCATGGCGACTGTTGTATTCAATCCCAAGGCAATTTCTGTGTTTCATCAACACTCTGATACTCCACAGATTACAGAATGCCTCCAGATGTGCATCGGAAACTACTACTGGTCTTCCAGGGAACGATCAAAGCGTAGACTGTTTGAGACATTACTCCCATGGAGGAATCTGCGCATGGTGACTGTTGTATTCCATTCCGGTTCAATTTCTGTGTTTCATCAACACTCTGATAGACCACAGATTACAGAATGCCTCCAGATGTGCATCGGCAACTACTACTGGTCTTCCAGGGAACGATCAAATCGTAGTCTGTTTGAGACATTATTCACATGGAGGAAACAACGCATGGATACTGTTGTATTCAATCACGATGCAATTTCTGTGTTTCATCAACACTCTGATAGTCTACTGATTACAGAATGCCACCAGATGTGCATCGGAAACTACTACTGGTCTTCCAGGGAACGATCAATGCGTAGACTGTTTGAGACATTACTCCCATGGATGAAAGTGCGCATGGTAACTGTTGTATTCAATCCCGATACAATTTCTCTGTTTCATCAACACTCTTATAGTCCACAGATTACAGAAAGAATCCAGATGTGCATCTGAAACTACTACTGATCTTCTAGGGAACGATCAAAGCGTAGACTGTTAGAGACATTACTCCCATGGAGGAAAGTGCGCATGGTGACTGTTGTATTCAATCCCGATGCAATTTCTGTGTTTCATCAACACTCTGATAGTCTACAGATTAACGAATGCCACCAGATGTCCATCGGAAACTACTACTGGTCTTCCAGGGGACGATCAAAGAGTAGACTGTTTGAGACATTACTCAGATGGAGGAAAGTGCGCATGGTGACTGTTGTATTCAATACCGATGCAATTTCTGTGCTTCATCAACACTCTGATAGTCCACAGATTACAGAATGCCAAGAGATGTGCATCGGCAACTACTACTGGTCTTCCAGCTAACGATCAAAGCGTAGTCTGTTTGAGACATTACTCCCATGGAGGAAAGTGCGCATGGTGACTGTTGTGTTCAATCCCGATGCAATTTCTGTGTTTCATCAACACTCTGATAGTCTACAGATTACAGAATGCCACCAGATGTCCATCGGAAACTATTACTGGTCTTCCAGGGAACGATCAAAGCGTAGACTGTTTGAGACATTACTCCTATGTAGGAAAGTGCGCATTTTGACTGTTGTATTCAATCCCGATGCAATTTCTGTATTTCATCAACACTTTGAATTTAGACAGATTGCAGAATGCCTCCAGATGTGCATCGGAAACTACTACTGGTCTTACAGGGAACGATCAAAGTGTAGACTGTTAGAGACATTACTCCCGTGGAGGAAAGTGCGCATGGTGACTCTTGTATTCAATCCCGAGGCAATTTCTGTGTTTCATCAACACTCAGATAGTCCACAGATTACAGAATCCAACCTGACGTGCATCGGAAACTACTACTGGTCTTCTAGGGACGATCAAGGCGTAGACTGTTTGAGACATTACTCCCGTGGAGGAAAGTGCGCATGGTGACTGTTGTATTCAATCCCGATGCAATTTCTGTGTTTCATCAACACTCTGATAGTCTACAGATCAACGAATGCCACCAGATGTCCATCGGAAACTACTACTGGTCTTCCAGGGGACGATCAAAGAGTAGACTGTTTGAGACATTACTCCCATGGAGGAAAGTGCGCATGGTGACTGTTGTATTGAATACCGATGCAATTTCTGTGCTTCATCAACACTCTGATAGTCCACAGATTACAGAATGCCAAGAGATGTGCATCGGAAACTACTACTGGTCTTCCAGCTAACGATCAAAGCGTAGTCTGTTTGAGACATTACTCCCGTGGAGGAAAGTGCGTATGGTGACTGTTGTATTCAATCCCGATGCAATTTCTGTGTTTCATCAACACTCTGATAGTTCGCAGATTACAGAAAGGATCCAGATGTGCATCGGAAACTACTATTGGTCTTCCAGGGAACGATCAAATTGTAGACTGTTAGAGACATTACTCCCATGGAGGAAAGTGCGCATGGTGACTGTTGTATTCAATCCCGATGCAATTTCTGTGCTTCATCAACACTCTGATAGTCCACAGATTACAGAATGCCAAGAGATGTGCATCGGAAACTACTACTGGTCTTCCAGGGAACGATCAAAGCGTAGACTGTTAGAGACAATACTCCCATGGTGGAAAGTGCGCATGGTGACTGTTGTATTCAATCCTGATGCAATTTCTGTGTTTCATCAACACTCTGATAGTCTACAGATTACAGAATGCCACCGGATGTGCACCGGAAACTACTACTGGTCTTCCAGGGAAAGATCAAAGCGTAGAGTGATTGAGACATTACTCCCATTTAGGAAAGTGCGCATTGTGACTGTTGTATTCAATCCCAATGCAATTTCTGTGTTTCATCAACACACTGATAGTCAAGAGATCACAGAATGCCTCCAGATGTGCATCGGAAACTACTACTGGTCTTCCAGATAACGATCAAAGAGTAGACTGTTTGAGACATTACTCCCATGGAGGAAAGTGCGCATGGTGACTGTTGTATTCAATACCGATGCAATTTCTGTGCTTCATCAACACTCTGATAGTCCACAGTTTACGGAAAGACTCCAGATGTGCATCGGGAAGTACTCCTGGTCTTCCAGGGAACGATCAAAGCGTAGACTGTTAGAGACATTACTCCCATGGAGGAAAGTGCGCATGGTGACTGTTGTATTCTATCTCGATGCAATTTCTGTGTTTCATCAACACTCTGATAGTCCATAGATTACAGAATGCTTTCAGATGTGCTTCCGAAACTACTACTTGTCTTCCTAGGAACGATCAGAGCGTAGACTGTTTGAGACATTATTCCCGTGAAGGAAAGTGCGCATGGCGACTGTTGTATTCAATCCCAAGGCAATTTCTGTGTCTCATCAACACTCTGATACTCCACAGATTACAGAATGCCTCCAGATGTGCATCGGAAACTACTACTGGTCTTCCAGGGAACGATCAAAGCGTAGACTGTTTGAGACATTACTCCCATGGAGGAAAGTGCGCATGGTGACTGTTGTATTCAATACCGATGCAATTTCTGTGCTTCAACAAAACTCTCTGATAGTCCACAGATTACAGAATGCCAAGAGATGTGCATCGGAAACTACTACTGGACTTCCAGATAACGATCAAAGCGTAGTCTGTTTGAGACATTACTCCCGTGGAGGAAAGTGCGTATGGTGACTGTTGTATTCAATCCCGATGCAATTTCTGTGTTTCATCAACACTCTGATAGTCCGCAGATTACAGAAAGGATCCAGATGTGCATCGGAAACTACTATTGGTCTTCCAGGGAACGATCAAATTGTAGACTGTTAGAGACATTACTCCCATGGAGGAAAGTGCGCATGGTGACTGTTGTATTCAATCCCGATGCAATTTCTGTGTTTCATCAACACTCTGATAGTCCATAGATTACAGAATGCTTTCAGATGTGCTTCCGAAACTACTACTGGTCTTCCTAGGAACGATCAGAGCGTAGACTGTTTGAGACATTATTCCCGTGAAGGAAAGTGCGCATGGCGACTGTTGTATTCAATCCCAAGGCAATTTCTGTGTTTCATCAACACTCTGATACTCCACAGATTACAGAATGCCTCCAGATGTGCATCGGAAACTACTACTGGTCTTCCAGGGAACGATCAAAGCGTAGACTGTTTGAGACATTACTCCCATGGAGGAATCTGCGCATGGTGACTGTTGTATTCCATTCCGGTTCAATTTCTGTGTTTCATCAACACTCTGATAGACCACAGATTACAGAATGCCTCCAGATGTGCATCGGCAACTACTACTGGTCTTCCAGGGAACGATCAAATCGTAGTCTGTTTGAGACATTATTCACATGGAGGAAACAACGCATGGATACTGTTGTATTCAATCACGATGCAATTTCTGTGTTTCATCAACACTCTGATAGTCTACTGATTACAGAATGCCACCAGATGTGCATCGGAAACTACTACTGGTCTTCCAGGGAACGATCAAAGCGTAGACTGTTTGAGACATTACTCCCATGGATGAAAGTGCGCATGGTAACTGTTGTATTCAATCCCGATACAATTTCTCTGTTTCATCAACACTCTTATAGTCCACAGATTACAGAAAGAATCCAGATGTGCATCTGAAACTACTACTGGTCTTCTAGGGAACGATCAAAGCGTAGACTGTTAGAGACATTACTCCCATGGAGGAAAGTGCGCATGGTGACTGTTGTATTCAATCCCGATGCAATTTCTGTGTTTCATCAACACTCTGATAGTCTACAGATTAACGAATGCCACCAGATGTCCATCGGAAACTACTACTGGTCTTCCAGGGGACGATCAAAGAGTAGACTGTTTGAGACATTACTCCCATGGAGGAAAGTGCGCATGGTGACTGTTGTATTCAATACCGATGCAATTTCTGTGCTTCATCAACACTCTGATAGTCCACAGATTACAGAATGCCAAGAGATGTGCATCGGCAACTACTACTGGTCTTCCAGCTAACGATCAAAGCGTAGTCTGTTTGAGACATTACTCCCATGGAGGAAAGTGCGCATGGTGACTGTTGTGTTCAATCCCGATGCAATTTCTGTGTTTCATCAACACTCTGATAGTCTACAGATTACAGAATGCCACCAGATGTCCATCGGAAACTATTACTGGTCTTCCAGGGAACGATCAAAGCGTAGACTGTTTGAGACATTACTCCTATGTAGGAAAGTGCGCATTTTGACTGTTGTATTCAATCCCGATGCAATTTCTGTATTTCATCAACACTTTGAATTTAGACAGATTGCAGAATGCCTCCAGATGTGCATCGGTAACTACTACTGGTCTTACAGGGAACGATCAAAGTGTAGACTGTTAGAGACATTACTCCCGTGGAGGAAAGTGCGCATGGTGACTGTTGTATTCAATCCCGAGGCAATTTCTGTGTTTCATCAACACTCAGATAGTCCACAGATTACAGAATCCAACCTGACGTGCATCGGAAACTACTACTGGTCTTCTAGGGACGATCAAGGCGTAGACTGTTTGAGACATTACTCCCGTGGAGGAAAGTGCGCATGGTGACTGTTGTATTCAATCCCGATGCAATTTCTGTGTTTCATCAACACTCTGATAGTCTACAGATTAACGAATGCCACCAGATGTCCATCGGAAACTACTACTGGTCTTCCAGCTAACGATCAAAGCGTAGTCTGTTTGAGACATTACTCCCGTGGAGGAAAGTGCGTATGGTGACTGTTGTATTCAATCCCGATGCAATTTCTGTGTTTCATCAACACTCTGATAGTTCGCAGATTACAGAAAGGATCCAGATGTGCATCGGAAACTACTATTGGTCTTCCAGGGAACGATCAAATTGTAGACTGTTAGAGACATTACTCCCATGGAGGAAAGTGCGCATGGTGACTGTTGTATTCAATCCCGATGCAATTTCTGTGCTTCATCAACACTCTGATAGTCCACAGATTACAGAATGCCAAGAGATGTGCATCGGAAACTACTACTGGTCTTCCAGGGAACGATCAAAGCGTAGACTGTTAGAGACAATACTCCCATGGTGGAAAGTGCGCATGGTGACTGTTGTATTCAATCCCGATGCAATTTCTGTGTTTCATCAACACTCTGATAGTCTACAGATTACAGAATGCCACCGGATGTGCACCGGAAACTACTACTGGTCTTCCAGGGAAAGTTCAAAGCGTAGAGTGATTGAGACATTACTCCCATTTAGGAAAGTGCGCATTGTGACTGTTGTATTCAATCCCAATGCAATTTCTGTGTTTCATCAACACACTGATAGTCAAGAGATCACAGAATGCCTCCAGATGTGCATCGGAAACTACTACTGGTCTTCCAGGGAACGATCAAAGAGTAGACTGTTTGAGACATTACTCCCATGGAGGAAAGTGCGCATGGTGACTGTTGTATTCAATACCGATGCAATTTCTGTGCTTCATCAACACTCTGATAGTCCACAGTTTACGGAACGACTCCAGATGTGCATCGGGAAGTACTCCTGGTCTTCCAGGGAACGATCAAAGCGTAGACTGTTAGAGACATTACTCATATGGAGGAAAGTGCGCATGGTGACTGTTGTATTCTATCTCGATGCAATTTCTGTGTTTCATCAACACTCTGATAGTCCATAGATTACAGAATGCTTTCAGTTGTGCTTCCGAAACTACTACTTGTCTTCCTAGGAACGATCAGAGCGTAGACTGTTTGAGACATTATTCCCGTGAAGGAAAGTGCGCATGGCGACTGTTGTATTCTATCCCAAGGCAATTTCTGTGTCTCATCAACACTCTGATACTCCACAGATTACAGAATGCCTCCAGATGTGCATCGGAAACTACTACTGGTCTTCCAGGGAACGATCAAAGCGTAGACTGTTTGAGACATTACTCCCATGGAGGAATCTGCGCATGGTGACTGTTGTATTCCATTCCGGTTCAATTTCTGTGTTTCATCAACACTCTGATAGACCACAGATTACAGAATGCCACCAGATGTGCATCGGAAACTACTACTGGTCTTCCAGGGAACGATCAAAGCGTAGACGGTTTGAGAATTACACCCATGGAGGAAAGTGCGCATGGTGACTGTTGTATTCAATCCCGATGCAATTTCTGTGTTTCGTCAACACTCAGGTAGTCCACAGATATCAGAATGCCTCCAGATGTGCATCGGAAACTACTACTGGTCTTCCAGGGAACGATCAAAGCGTAGACTGTTTGAGACATTACTCCCATGGATGGATGTGCACATGGTAACTGTTGTATTCAATCCCGATACAATTTCTGTGTTTCATCAACACTCTTATAGTCCACAGATTACAGAAAGAATCCAGATGTGCATCTGAAACTACTACTGGTCTTCTAGGGAACGATCAAAGCGTAGACTGTTAGAGACGTTACTCCCATGGAGGAAAGTGCGCATGGTGACTGTTGTATTCAATCCCGATGCAATTTCTGTGTTTCATCAACACTCTGAAAGTCTACAGATTAACGAATGCCACCAGATGTCCATCGGAAACTACTACTAGTCTTCCAGGGGACGATCAAAGACTAGACTGTTTGAGACATTACTCCCATGGAGGAAAGTGCGCATGGTGACTGTTGTATTCAATACCGATGTAATTTCTGTGCTTCAACAAAACTCTCTGATAGTCCACAGATTACAGAATGCCAAGAGATGTGCATCGGAAACTACTACTGGACTTCCAGATAACGATCAAAGCGTAGTCTGTTTGAGACATTACTCCCGTGGAGGAAAGTGCGTATGGTGACTGTTGTATTCAATCCCGATGCAATTTCTGTGTTTCATCAACACTCTGATAGTCCGCAGATTACAGAAAGGATCCAGATGTGCATCGGAAACTACTATTGGTCTTCCAGGGAACGATCAAATTGTAGACTGTTAGAGACATTACTCCCATGGAGGAAAGTGCGCATGGTGACTGTTGTATTCAATCCCGATGCAATTTCTATGCTTCATCAACACTCTGATAGTCCACAGATTACAGAATGCCAAGAGATGTGCATCGGAAACTACTACTGGTCATCCAGGGAACGATCAAAGCGTAGACTGTTAGAGACAATACTCCCATGGTGGAAAGTGCGCATGGTGACTGTTGTATTCAATCCCGATGCAATTTCTGTGTTTCATCAACACTCTGATAGTCTACAGATTAACGAATGCCACCAGATGTCCATCGGAAACTACTACTGGTGTTCCAGGGAACGATCAAAGCGTAAACTGTTAGAGACATTACTCCCATGTAGGAAAGTGCGCATGGTGACTGTTGTATTCAATCCCGAAGCAATATCTTTGTTTCATCAACACTCTGATAGTCTACAGATTACAGAATGCCACCAGATGTGCATCGGAAACAACTACTGGTCTTCCAGGGAACGATCAAAGCGTAGACTGTTTAAGACATTACTTTTATGGAGGAAAGTGCGCATGGTGACTGTTGTATTCAATCCCGATTCAATATCTGTGTTTCACCAACACTCTGATAGTCTACAGATTACAGAATGCCACCGGATGTGCATCGGAAACTACTACTGGTCTTCCAGGGAAAGATCAAAGCGTAGAGTGTTTGAGACATTACTCCCATTTAGGAAAGTGCGCATTGTGACTGTTGTATTGTATTCAATCCCGATGCAATTTCTGTGTTTCATCAACACACTGATAGTCAAGAGATTACAGAATGCCTCCAGATGTGCATCGGAAACTACTACTGGTCTTCCAGGGAACGATCAAAGAGTAGACTGTTTGAGACATTACTCCCATGGAGGAAAGTGCGCATGGTGACTGTTGTATTCAATACCGATGCAATTTCTGTGCTTCATCAACGCTCTGATAGTCCACAGTTTACGGAAAGCCTCCAGATGTGCATCGGGAAGTACTCCTGGTCTTCCAGGGAACGATCAAAGCGTAGACTGTTAGAGACATTACTCCCATGGAGGAAAGTGCGCATGGTGACTGTTGTATTCTATCCCGATGCAATTTCTGTGTTTAATAAACACTCTGATAGTCCACAGATTACAGAATGCCTCCAGATGTGCATCGGAAGCTACTACTGGTCTTCCAGGGAACGATCAAAGCGTAAACTCTTTGAGACATTACTCCCATGGAGGGAAGTGCGCATGGTGACTGTTGTATTCAATCCCGATGCAATTTCTGTGTTTCATCAACACTCTGATAGTCCATAGATTACAGAATGCTTTCAGATGTGCTTCCGAAACTACTACTGGTCTTCCTAGGAACGATCAGAGCGTAGACTGTTTGAGACATTATTCCCGTGAAGGAAAGTGCGCATGGCGACTGTTGTATTCAATCCCAAGGCAATTTCTGTGTTTCATCAACACTCTGATACTCCACAGATTACAGAATGCCTCCAGATGTGCATCGGAAACTACTACTGGTCTTCCAGGGAACGATCAAAGCGTAGACTCTTTGAGACATTACTCCCATGGAGGAATCTGCGCATGGTGACTGTTGTATTCCATTCCGGTTCAATTTCTGTGTTTCATCAACACTCTGATAGACCACAGATTACAGAATGCCACCAGATGTGCATCGGAAACTACTACTGGTCTTCCAGGGAACGATCAAATCGTAGTCTGTTTGAGACATTATTCACATGGAGGAAACAACGCATGGATACTGTTGTATTCAATCACGATGCAATTTCTGTGTTTCATCAACACTCTGATAGTCTACTGATTACAGAATGCCACCAGATGTGCATCGGAAACTACTACTGGTCTTCCAGGGAACGACCAAAGCGTAGACGGTTTGAGAATTACACCCATGGAGGAAAGTGCGCATGGTGACTGTTGTATTCAATCCCGATGCAATTTCTGTGTTTCGTCAACACTCAGTTAGTCCACAGATATCAGAATGCCTCCAGATGTGCATCGGAAACTACTACTGGTCTTCCAGGGAACGATCAAAGCGTAGACTGTTTGAGACATTACTCCCATGGATGAAAGTGCGCATGGTAACTGTTGTATTCAATCCCGATACAATTTTTGTGTTTCATCAACACTCTTATAGTCCACAGATTACAGAAAGAATCCAGATGTGAATCTGAAACTACTACTGGTCTTCTAGGGAACGATCAAAGCGTAGACTGTTAGAGACATTACTCCCATGGAGGAAAGTGCGCATGGTGACTGTTGTATTCAATCCCGATGCAATATCTGTGTTTCATCAACACTCTGATAGTCTACAGATTAACGAATGCCACCAGATATCCATCGGAAACTACTACTGGTCTTCCAGGGGACGATCAAAGAGTAGACTGTTTGAGACATTACTCCCATGGAGGAAAGTGCGCATGGTGACTGTTGTATTCAATACCGATGCAATTTCTGTGCTTCATCAACACTCTGATAGTCCACAGATTACAGAATGCCAAGAGATGTGCATCGGTAACTACTACTGGTCTTCCAGCTAACGATCAAAGCGTAGTCTGTTTGAGACATTACTCCCGTCAGGAAAGTGCGTATGGTGACTGTTGTATTCAATCCCGATGCAATTTCTGTGTTTCATCAACACTCTGATAGTCCGCAGATTACAGAAAGGATCCAGATGTGCATCGGAAACTACTATTGGTCTTCCAGGGAACGATCAAATTGTAGACTGTTAGAGACATTACTCCCATGGAGGAAAGTGCGCATGGTGACTGTTGTATTCAATCCCGATGCAATTTCTGTGCTTCATCAACACTCTGATAGTCCACAGATTACAGAATGCCAAGAGATGAGCATCGGAAACTACTACTGGTCTTCCAGGGAACGATCAAAGCGTAGACTGTTAGAGACAATACTCCCATGGTAGAAAGTGCGTATGGTGACTGTTGTATTCAATCCCGATGCAAGTTCTGTGTTTCATCAACACTCTGATAGTCTACAGATTAACGAATGCCACCAGATGTCCATCGGAAACTACTACTGGTGTTCCAGGGAACGATGAAAGCGTAGACTGTTAGAGACATTACTCCCATGTAGGAAAGTGCGCATGGTGACTGTTGTATTCAATCCCGAAGCAATATCTTTGTTTCATTAACATTCTGATAGTCTACAGATTACAGAATGCCACCAGATGTGCATCGGAAACTACTACTGGTCTTCCAGGGAACGATCAAAGCCTAGACTGTTTAAGACATTACTTTTATGGAGGAAAGTGCGCATGGTGACTGTTGTATTCAATCCCGATTCAATTTCTGTGTTTCACCAACACACTGATAGTCAAGAGATTACAGAATGCCTCCAGATGTGCATCGGAAACTACTACTGGTCTTCCAGGGAACGATCAAAGCGTAGACTGTTAGAGACATTACTCCCATGGAGGAAAGTGCGCATGGTGACTGTTGTATTGTATCCCGATGCAATTTCTGTGTTTCATAAACACTCTGATAGTCCACAGATTACAGAATGCCTCCAGATGTGCATCGGAAACTACTACTGGTCTTCCAGGGAACGATCAAAGCGTAAACTCTTTGAGACATTACTCCCATGGAGGGAAGTGCGCATGGTGACTGTTGTATTCAATCCCGATGCAATTTCTGTGTTTCATCAACACTCTGATAGTCCATAGATTACAGAATGCTTTCAGATGTGCTTCCGAAACTACTACTGGTCTTCCTAGGAACGATCAGAGCGTAGACTGTTTGAGACATTATTCCCGTGAAGGAAAGTGCGCATGGCGACTGTTGTATTCAATCCCAAGGCAATTTCTGTGTTTCATCAACACTCTGATACTCCACAGATTACAGAATGCCTCCAGATGTGCATCGGAAACTACTACTGGTCTTCCAGGGAACGATCAAAGCGTAGACTGTTTGAGACATTACTCCCATGGAGGAATCTGCGCATGGTGACTGTTGTATTCCATTCCGGTTCAATTTCTGTGTTTCATCAACACTCTGATAGATCACAGATTACAGAATGCCACCAGATGTGTATCGGAAACTACTACTGGTCTTCCAGGGAACGATCAAATCGTAGTCTGTTTGAGACATTATTCACATGGAGGAAACAAAGCATGGATACTGTTGTATTCAATCACGATGCAATTTCTGTGTTTCATAAACACTCTGATAGTCTACTGATTACAGAATGCCACCAGATGTGCATCGGAAACTACTACTCGTCTTCCAGGGAACGATCAAAGCGTAGAGTGTTTGAGACATTACTCCCATTTAGGAAAGTGCGCATTGTGATTGTTGTATTCAATCCCGATGCAATATCTGTGTTTCATCAACACTCTGATAGTCAACAGATTACAGAATGCCACCAGATGTGCATCGGAAACTACTACTGGTCTTCCAGGGAACGATCAAAGCGTAGACGGTTTGAGAATTACACCCATGGAGGAAAGTGCGCATGGTGACTGTTGTATTCAATCCCGATGCAATTTCTGAGTTTCGTCAACACTCAGTTAGTCCACAGATATCAGAATGCCTCCAGATGTGCATCGGAAACTACTACTGGTCTTCCAGGGAACGATCAAAGCGTAGACTGTTAGAGACATTACTCCCATGGAGGAAAGAGCGCATGGTGACTGTTGTATTCAATCCCGATGCATTTTCTGTGTTTCATCAACACTCTGATAATCCACAGATTACCGAATGCCACCAGATGCGCATCGGAAACTTCTACTGGTCTTCCAGGGAACGATCAAAGCGTAGAGTGTTTGAGACATTACTCCCATGGAGGAAAGTGCGCATGGTGACTGTCGTATTCAATCCCGATGCAATTTCTGTACTTCACCAACACTCTTATAGTCCACAGTTGACGGAAAGCCTCCAGATGTGCATCGGGAAGTACTACTGGTCTTGCAGGGAACGATCAAAGCGTAGACTGTTAGAGACATTACTCCCATGGAGGAAAGTGCGCATGGTGACTGATGTATTCAATCCCGATGCAATTTCTGTGTTTCGTCAACACTCAGTTAGTCCACAGATATCAGAATGCCTCCAGATGTGCATCGGAAACTACTACTGGTCTTCCAGGGAACGATCCAAGCGTAGACTGTTTGAGATATTACTCCCATGGAGGAAAGTGCGTATGGTGACTGTTGTATTCAATCCCGATGCAATTTCTGTGTTTCATCAACACCCTGATAGTCCACAGATTACAGAATGAATCCGGATGTGCATCGGAATCTACTACATGTCTTCCAGGGAACGATCAAAGCGTAGACTGTTAGAGACATTACTCCCATGTAGGAAAGTGTGCATGGTGACTGTTGTATTCAATCCCGAAGCAATATCTTTGTTTCATCAACACTCTGATAGTATACAGATTACAGAATGCCACCAGATGTGCATCGGAAACTACTACTGGTCTTCCAGGGAAAGATCAAAGCGTAGAGTGTTTGGGACATTTCTCTTATTTAGGAAAGTGCGCATTGTGACTGTTGTATTCCATCCCGATGCAATTTCTGTGTTTCATCAACACTCTGATAGTCAAGAGATTACAGAATTCCTCCAGATGTGCATCAGAAACTACTACTGGTCTTCCAGGGAACGATCAAAGAGTTGACTGTTTGAGACGTTACTCCCATGGAGGAAAGTGCGCATGGTGACTGTTGTATTCAATACCGATGCAATTTCTGTGCTTCATCAACACTCTGATAGTCCACAGTTTACGGAAAGCCTCCAGATGTGCATCGGGAAGTACTCCTGGTCTTCCAGGGATCGATCAAAGCGTAGACTGTTAGAGACATTACTCCCATGGAGGAAAGTGCGCATGGTGACTGTTGTATTCCATCCCGATGCAATTTCTGTGTTTCATAATCACTCTGATAGTCCACAGATTACAGAATGCCTCCAGATGTGCATCGGAAACTACTACTGGTCTTCGAGGGAACGATCAAAGCGTAAACTCTTTGAGACATTACTCCCATGGAGGGAAGTGCGCATGGTGACTGTTGTATTCAGTCCCGATGCAATTTCTGTGTTTCATCAACACTCTGATAGTCCACACATTACAGAATGCTTTCAGATGTGCATCCGAAACTACTACTGGACTTCCTAGGAACGATCAAAGCGTAGACTGTTTGAGACATTATTCCCATGAAGGAAAGTGCGCACGGTGACTGTTGTATTCAATCCCGAGGCAATTTCTGTGTTTCATCAACACTCTGATAGTCCACAGATTACAGAATCCAACCAGACGTGCATCGGAAACTACTACTCGTCTTCCAGGAACGATCAAGGCGTAGACTGTTTGAGACAATACTCCCGTGGAGGAAAGTGTGCATGGTGACTGTTGTATTCAATCCTGATGCAATTTCTGTGTTTAATCAACACTCTGATACTCCACAGATTACACAATGACACCTGATGTGCATCGGAAACTACTACTGGTCTTCCAGGGAACGATCAAAGCGTAGACTGTTTGAGACATTACTCCCGTGGAGGAAAGTGCTCATGGTGACTGTTGTATTCAATCCCGATGCAATTTCTGTGCTTCATCAACACCCTGATAGTCCACAGTTTACGGAATGCCTCCAGATGCGCATCGGGAAGTACTCCTGGTCTTCCAGGGAACGATCAAAGCGTAAACTCTTTGAGACATTACTCCCATGGAGGGAAGTGCGCATGGTGACTGTTGTATTCAATCCCGATGCAATTTCTGTGTTTCATCAACACTCTGATAGTCCACAGATTACAGAATGCTTTCAGATGTGCATCCGAAAGTACTACTGGTCTTCCTAGGAACGATCAAAGCGTAGACTGTTTGAGACATTATTCCCATGAAGGAAAGTGCGCATGGTGACTGTTGTATTCAATCCCGAGGCAATTTCTGTGTTTCATCAACACTCTGATACTCCACAGATTACAGAATGACACCAGATGTGCATCGGAAACTACTACTGGTCTTCCAGGGAACGATCAAAGCGTAGACTGTTTGACACATTACTCCCGTGGAGGAAAGTGCTCATGGTGACTGTTGTATTCAATTCCGATTCAATTTCTGTGTTTCATCAACACTCTGATTGTCAACAGATTACAGAATGCTACCAGATGTGCATCGGAAACAACTACTGGTCTTCCAGGGAACGATCAAAGCGTAGACTGTTTGAGACATTACTCCCATGGAGGAAAGTGCGCATGGTGACTGTTGTATTCCATTCCGGCTCAATTTCTGTGTTTCATCAACACTCCGATAGACCACAGATTACAGAATGCCACCAGATGTGCATCGGAAACTACTACTGGTCTTCCAGGGAACGATCAAATTGTAGACTGTTAGAGACATTACTCCCATGGAGGAAAGTGCGCATGGTGACTGTTGTATTCAATCCCGATGCAATTTCTGTGCTTCATCAACACTCTGATAGACCACAGATTACAGAATGCCACCAGATGTGCATCGGAAACTACTACTGGTCTTCCAGGGAACGATCAAATCGTAGTCTGTTTGAGACATTATTCACATGGAGGAAACAACGCATGGATACTGTTGTATTCAATCACGATGCAATTTCTGTGTTTCATCAACACTCTGATAGTCTACTGATTACAGAATGCCACCAGATGTGCATCGGAAACTACTACTGGTCTTCCAGGGAACGACCAAAGCGTAGACGGTTTGAGAATTACACCCATGGAGGAAAGTGCGCATGGTGACTGTTGTATTCAATCCCGATGCAATTTCTGTGTTTCGTCAACACTCAGTTAGTCCACAGATATCAGAATGCCTCCAGATGTGCATCGGAAACTACTACTGGTCTTCCAGGGAACGATCAAAGCGTAGACTGTTTGAGACATTACTCCCATGGATGAAAGTGCGCATGGTAACTGTTGTATTCAATCCCGATACAATTTTTGTGTTTCATCAACACTCTTATAGTCCACAGATTACAGAAAGAATCCAGATGTGAATCTGAAACTACTACTGGTCTTCTAGGGAACGATCAAAGCGTAGACTGTTAGAGACATTACTCCCATGGAGGAAAGTGCGCATGGTGACTGTTGTATTCAATCCCGATGCAATATCTGTGTTTCATCAACACTCTGATAGTCTACAGATTAACGAATGCCACCAGATATCCATCGGAAACTACTACTGGTCTTCCAGGGGACGATCAAAGAGTAGACTGTTTGAGACATTACTCCCATGGAGGAAAGTGCGCATGGTGACTGTTGTATTCAATACCGATGCAATTTCTGTGCTTCATCAACACTCTGATAGTCCACAGATTACAGAATGCCATGAGATGTGCATCGGAAACTACTACTGGTCTTCCAGCTAACGATCAAAGCGTAGTCTGTTTGAGACATTACTCCCGTCAGGAAAGTGCGTATGGTGACTGTTGTATTCAATCCCGATGCAATTTCTGTGTTTCATCAACACTCTGATAGTCCGCAGATTACAGAAAGGATCCAGATGTGCATCGGAAACTACTATTGGTCTTCCAGGGAACGATCAAATTGTAGACTGTTAGAGACATTACTCCCATGGAGGAAAGTGCGCATGGTGACTGTTGTATTCAATCCCGATGCAATTTCTGTGCTTCATCAACACTCTGATAGTCCACAGATTACAGAATGCCAAGAGATGAGCATCGGAAACTACTACTGGTCTTCCAGGGAACGATCAAAGCGTAGACTGTTAGAGACAATACTCCCATGGTAGAAAGTGCGTATGGTGACTGTTGTATTCAATCCCGATGCAAGTTCTGTGTTTCATCAACACTCTGATAGTCTACAGATTAACGAATGCCACCAGATGTCCATCGGAAACTACTACTGGTGTTCCAGGGAACGATGAAAGCGTAGACTGTTAGAGACATTACTCCCATGTAGGAAAGTGCGCATGGTGACTGTTGTATTCAATCCCGAAGCAATATCTTTGTTTCATTAACATTCTGATAGTCTACAGATTACAGAATGCCACCAGATGTGCATCGGAAACTACTACTGGTCTTCCAGGGAACGATCAAAGCCTAGACTGTTTAAGACATTACTTTTATGGAGGAAAGTGCGCATGGTGACTGTTGTATTCAATCCCGATTCAATTTCTGTGTTTCAC
Source organism: Schistocerca gregaria (assembly GCF_023897955.1). Taxonomy (NCBI): domain Eukaryota; kingdom Metazoa; phylum Arthropoda; class Insecta; order Orthoptera; family Acrididae; genus Schistocerca; species Schistocerca gregaria. The sequence continues at coordinate 2,671,038 of NW_026061710.1, forward strand.
CAACACACTGATAGTCAAGAGATTACAGAATGCCTCCAGATGTGCATCGGAAACTACTACTGGTCTTCCAGGGAACGATCAAAGCGTAGACTGTTAGAGACATTACTCCCATGGAGGAAAGTGCGCATGGTGACTGTTGTATTGTATCCCGATGCAATTTCTGTGTTTCATAAACACTCTGATAGTCCACAGATTACAGAATGCCTCCAGATGTGCATCGGAAACTACTACTGGTCTTCCAGGGAACGATCAAAGCGTAAACTCTTTGAGACATTACTCCCATGGAGGGAAGTGCGCATGGTGACTGTTGTATTCAATCCCGATGCAATTTCTGTGTTTCATCAACACTCTGATAGTCCATAGATTACAGAATGCTTTCAGATGTGCTTCCGAAACTACTACTGGTCTTCCTAGGAACGATCAGAGCGTAGACTGTTTGAGACATTATTCCCGTGAAGGAAAGTGCGCATGGCGACTGTTGTATTCAATCCCAAGGCAATTTCTGTGTTTCATCAACACTCTGATACTCCACAGATTACAGAATGCCTCCAGATGTGCATCGGAAACTACTACTGGTCTTCCAGGGAACGATCAAAGCGTAGACTGTTTGAGACATTACTCCCATGGAGGAATCTGCGCATGGTGACTGTTGTATTCCATTCCGGTTCAATTTCTGTGTTTCATCAACACTCTGATAGATCACAGATTACAGAATGCCACCAGATGTGTATCGGAAACTACTACTGGTCTTCCAGGGAACGATCAAATCGTAGTCTGTTTGAGACATTATTCACATGGAGGAAACAAAGCATGGATACTGTTGTATTCAATCACGATGCAATTTCTGTGTTTCATAAACACTCTGATAGTCTACTGATTACAGAATGCCACCAGATGTGCATCGGAAACTACTACTCGTCTTCCAGGGAACGATCAAAGCGTAGAGTGTTTGAGACATTACTCCCATTTAGGAAAGTGCGCATTGTGATTGTTGTATTCAATCCCGATGCAATATCTGTGTTTCATCAACACTCTGATAGTCAACAGATTACAGAATGCCACCAGATGTGCATCGGAAACTACTACTGGTCTTCCAGGGAACGATCAAAGCGTAGACGGTTTGAGAATTACACCCATGGAGGAAAGTGCGCATGGTGACTGTTGTATTCAATCCCGATGCAATTTCTGTGTTTCATCAACACTCTGATAATCCACAGATTACCGAATGCCACCAGATGCGCATCGGAAACTTCTACTGGTCTTCCAGGGAACGATCAAAGCGTAGACTGTTAGAGACATTACTCCCATGGAGGAAAGAGCGCATGGTGACTGTTGTATTCAATCCCGATGCATTTTCTGTGTTTCATCAACACTCTGATAATCCACAGATTACCGAATGCCACCAGATGCGCATCGGAAACTTCTACTGGTCTTCCAGGGAACGATCAAAGCGTAGAGTGTTTGAGACATTACTCCCATGGAGGAAAGTGCGCATGGTGACTGTCGTATTCAATCCCGATGCAATTTCTGTACTTCACCAACACTCTTATAGTCCACAGTTGACGGAAAGCCTCCAGATGTGCATCGGGAAGTACTACTGGTCTTGCAGGGAACGATCAAAGCGTAGACTGTTAGAGACATTACTCCCATGGAGGAAAGTGCGCATGGTGACTGATGTATTCAATCCCGATGCAATTTCTGTGTTTCGTCAACACTCAGTTAGTCCACAGATATCAGAATGCCTCCAGATGTGCATCGGAAACTACTACTGGTCTTCCAGGGAACGATCCAAGCGTAGACTGTTTGAGATATTACTCCCATGGAGGAAAGTGCGTATGGTGACTGTTGTATTCAATCCCGATGCAATTTCTGTGTTTCATCAACACCCTGATAGTCCACAGATTACAGAATGAATCCGGATGTGCATCGGAATCTACTACATGTCTTCCAGGGAACGATCAAAGCGTAGACTGTTAGAGACATTACTCCCATGTAGGAAAGTGTGCATGGTGACTGTTGTATTCAATCCCGAAGCAATATCTTTGTTTCATCAACACTCTGATAGTATACAGATTACAGAATGCCACCAGATGTGCATCGGAAACTACTACTGGTCTTCCAGGGAAAGATCAAAGCGTAGAGTGTTTGGGACATTTCTCTTATTTAGGAAAGTGCGCATTGTGACTGTTGTATTCCATCCCGATGCAATTTCTGTGTTTCATCAACACTCTGATAGTCAAGAGATTACAGAATTCCTCCAGATGTGCATCAGAAACTACTACTGGTCTTCCAGGGAACGATCAAAGAGTTGACTGTTTGAGACGTTACTCCCATGGAGGAAAGTGCGCATGGTGACTGTTGTATTCAATACCGATGCAATTTCTGTGCTTCATCAACACTCTGATAGTCCACAGTTTACGGAAAGCCTCCAGATGTGCATCGGGAAGTACTCCTGGTCTTCCAGGGATCGATCAAAGCGTAGACTGTTAGAGACATTACTCCCATGGAGGAAAGTGCGCATGGTGACTGTTGTATTCCATCCCGATGCAATTTCTGTGTTTCATAATCACTCTGATAGTCCACAGATTACAGAATGCCTCCAGATGTGCATCGGAAACTACTACTGGTCTTCGAGGGAACGATCAAAGCGTAAACTCTTTGAGACATTACTCCCATGGAGGGAAGTGCGCATGGTGACTGTTGTATTCAGTCCCGATGCAATTTCTGTGTTTCATCAACACTCTGATAGTCCACACATTACAGAATGCTTTCATATGTGCATCCGAAACTACTACTGGACTTCCTAGGAACGATCAAAGCGTAGACTGTTTGAGACATTATTCCCATGAAGGAAAGTGCGCACGGTGACTGTTGTATTCAATCCCGAGGCAATTTCTGTGTTTCATCAACACTCTGATAGTCCACAGATTACAGAATCCAACCAGACGTGCATCGGAAACTACTACTCGTCTTCCAGGAACGATCAAGGCGTAGACTGTTTGAGACAATACTCCCGTGGAGGAAAGTGTGCATGGTGACTGTTGTATTCAATCCTGATGCAATTTCTGTGTTTAATCAACACTCTGATACTCCACAGATTACACAATGACACCTGATGTGCATCGGAAACTACTACTGGTCTTCCAGGGAACGATCAAAGCGTAGACTGTTTGAGACATTACTCCCGTGGAGGAAAGTGCTCATGGTGACTGTTGTATTCAATCCCGATGCAATTTCTGTGCTTCATCAACACCCTGATAGTCCACAGTTTACGGAATGCCTCCAGATGCGCATCGGGAAGTACTCCTGGTCTTCCAGGGAACGATCAAAGCGTAAACTCTTTGAGACATTACTCCCATGGAGGGAAGTGCGCATGGTGACTGTTGTATTCAATCCCGATGCAATTTCTGTGTTTCATCAACACTCTGATAGTCCACAGATTACAGAATGCTTTCAGATGTGCATCCGAAAGTACTACTGGTCTTCCTAGGAACGATCAAAGCGTAGACTGTTTGAGACATTATTCCCATGAAGGAAAGTGCGCATGGTGACTGTTGTATTCAATCCCGAGGCAATTTCTGTGTTTCATCAACACTCTGATACTCCACAGATTACAGAATGACACCAGATGTGCATCGGAAACTACTACTGGTCTTCCAGGGAACGATCAAAGCGTAGACTGTTTGACACATTACTCCCGTGGAGGAAAGTGCTCATGGTGACTGTTGTATTCAATTCCGATTCAATTTCTGTGTTTCATCAACACTCTGATTGTCAACAGATTACAGAATGCTACCAGATGTGCATCGGAAACAACTACTGGTCTTCCAGGGACCGATCAAAGCGTAGACTGTTTGAGACATTACTCCCATGGAGGAAAGTGCGCATGGTGACTGTTGTATTCCATTCCGGCTCAATTTCTGTGTTTCATCAACACTCCGATAGACCACAGATTACAGAATGCCACCAGATGTGCATCGGAAACTACTACTGGTCTTCCAGGGAACGATCAAAGCGTAGACTATTTGAGACATTATTCACATGGAGGAAACTACGCATGGATACTGTTGTATTCAATCACGATGCAATTTCTGTTTCATCAACACTCTGATAGTCTACAGATTACAGAATGCCACCAGATGTGCATCGGAAACTACTACTGGTCTTCTAGGGAACGATCAAAGCGTAGACTGTTAGAGACATTACTCCCATGGAGGAAAGTGCGCATGGTGACTGTTGTATTCAATCCCGATGCATTTCCTGTGTTTCATCAACACTCTGATAATCCACAGATTACAGAATGCCACCAGATGTGCATCGGAAACTACTACTGGTCTTCCAGGGAACGATCAAAGCGTAGACTGTTTGAGAATTACTCGAATGGACTAAAGTGCGCACGGTGACTGTTGTATTCAATCCCGATGCAATTTCTGTGTTTCATCAACACTCTGATAGACCACAGATTACAGAATGCCACCAGATGTGCATCGGAAACTACTACTGGTCTTCCAGGGAACGATCAAAGCGTAGACTGTTTGAGACATTATTCACATGGAGCAAACTACGCATGGATACTGTTGTATTCAATCACGATGCAATTTCTGTGTTTCATCAACACTCTGATAGTCTACAGATTACAGAATGCCAAAAGATGTGCATCGGAAACTACTACTCGTCTTCCAGGGAACGATCAAAGCGTTGAGTGTTTGAGACATTACTCCGATTTAGGAAAGTGCGCATTGTGATTGTTGTATTCAATCCCGATGCAATATCTGTGTTTCATCAACACTCTGATAGCCAACAGATTACAGAATGCCACCAGATGTGCATCGGAAACTACTACTGGTCTTCCAGGGAACGATCAAAGCGTAGACGGTTTGAGAATTACACCCATGGAGGAAAGTGCGCATGGTGATGTGTTGTATTCAATCCCGATGCAATTTCTGTGTTTCGTCAACACTCAGTTAGTCCACAGATATCAGAATACCTCCAGATGTGCATCGGAAACTACTACCGGTCTTCTAGGGAACGATCAAAGCGTAGACTGTTTGAGACATTACTCCCATGGAGGAAAGTGCGCATGGTGACTTTTGTATTCAATCCCGATGCATTTTCTATGTTTCATCAACACTCTGATAATCCACAGATTACAGAATGCCACCAGATGTGCTTCGGAAACTACTACTGGTCTTCCAGGAAACGATCAAATCGTAGACTGTTAGAGACATTACTCCCATGGAGGAATGTGCGCATGCTGACTGTTGTATTCAATCCCGATGCAATTTCTGTGTTTCATCAACACTCTGATTGTCTACAGATTACAGAATGCCACTAGATGTCCATCGGAAACTACTAGTGGTCTTCCAGGGAACGATCAAAGCGTAGACTGTTAGAGACGTTACTCCCATTGAGGAAAGTGCGCATGGTGACTGTTGTATTCAATCCCGAAGCAATATCTTTGTTTCATCAACTCTCTGATAGTCTACAGATTACAGAATGCCACCAGATGTGCATCGGAAACTTCTACTGGTCTTCCAGTGAACGATCAAAGCTTAGAGTGTTTGAGACATTACTCCCATTTTGGAAAGTGCACATGGTGACTGTTGTATTCAATCCCGATGCAATTTCTGTGTTTCATCAACACTTTGATAGTCTACAGATTACAGAATGCCACCAGATGTGCATCGGAAACTACTATTGGTCTTCCAGGGAAAGATCAAAGCGTAGAGTGTTTGAGACATTTCTCCCATTTAGGAAAGTGCGCATTGTGACTGTTGTATTCAATCCCGATGCAATTTCTGTGTTTCATTAACACTCTGATAGTCAAGAGATTACAGAATGCCTCCCGATGTGCATCGGAAACTACTACTGGTCTTCCAGGGAACGATCAAAGTGTAGACTGTTTAAGACGTTACTCCCATGGTGGAAAGTGCGCATGGTGACTGTTGTATTCAATACCGATGCAATTTCTGTGCTTCAACAACACTCTGATAGTCCACAGTTTACGGAAAGCCTCCAGATGTGCATCGGGAAGTACTGCTGGTCTTCCAGGGAACGATCAAAGCGTAGACTGTTAGAGACATTACTCCCATGGAGGAAAGTGCGCATGGTGACTGTTGTATTCTATCCCGATGCAATTTCTGTGTTTCATAAACTCTCTGATAGTCCACTGATTACAGAATGCCTCCAGATGTGCATCGGAAACTACTACTGGTCTTCCATGGAACGATCAAAGCGTAAACTCTTTGAGACATTAGTCCCATGGAGGGAAGTGCGCATGGTGACTGTTGTATTCAATCCTGATGCAATTTCTGTGTTTCATCAACACTCTGATAGTCCACAGATTACAGAATGCTTTCAGATGTGCATCCGAAACTACTACTGGTCTTCCTAGGAACGATCAAAGCGTAGACTGTTTGAGACATTATTCCCATGAAGGAAAGTGCGCATGGTGACTGTTGTATTCAATTCCGAGGCAATTTCTGTGTTTCATCAACACTCTGATAGTCAACAGATTACAGAATCCAACCAGACGTGCATCGGAAACTACTACTGGTCTTCCAGGAACGATCAAGGCGTAGACTGTTTGAGACATTACTCCTGTGGAGGAAAGTGCGCATGGTGACTGTTGTATTCAATCCCGATCCAATTTCTGTGTTTAATCAACACTCTGATACTCCACAGATTACAGAATGACACCAGATATGCATCGGAAACTACTACTGTTCTTCCAGGGAACGATCAAATCGTAGACTGTTTGAGACATTACTGCCGTGGAGGAAAGTGCTCATGGTGACTGTTGTATTCAATTCCGATTCAATTTCTGTGTTTCATCAACACTCTGATTGTCAACAGATTACAGAATGCTACCAGATGTGCATCGGAAACAACTACTGGTCTTCCATGGACCGGTCAAAGCGTAGACTGTTTGAGACATTACTCCCATGGAGGAAAGTGCGCATGGTGACTGTTGTATTCCATTCCGATTCAATTTCTGTGTTTCTACAACACTCTGATAGACCACAGATTACAGAATGCCACCAGATGTGCATCGGAAACTACTACTGGTCTTCCAGGGAACGATCAAAGCGTAGACTGTTTGAGACATTACTCCCATGGAGGAAAGTGCGCATGGTGACTGTTGTATTCCATTCCGATTCAATTTCTGTGTTTCATCAACACTCTGATAGACCACGGATTACAGAATGCCACCAGATGTGCATCGGAAACTACTACTGGTCTTCCAGGGAACGTTCAAAGCGTAGACTGTTTGAGATATTATTCCCATGAAGGAAAGTGCGCATGGTGACTGTTGTATTCAATCCCGAGTCAATTTCTGTGTTTCATCAACACTCTGATAGTCCGCAGATTACATAATGCCACCAGATGTGCATCGGAAACTACTACTGGTCTTCCAGGGAACGATCAAAGCGTAGACGGTTTGAGAATTACACCCATGGAGGAAAGTGCGCATGGTGACTGTTGTATTCAATCCCGATGCAATTTCTGTGTTTCGTCAACACTCAGTTAGTCCACAGATATCAGAATGCCTCCAGATGTGCATCGGAAACTGCTGCTGGTCTTCCAGGGAACGATCAAAGCGTAGACTGTCGAGACATTACTCCCATTGATGAAAGTGCGCATGGTAACTGTTGTATTCAATCCCGATGCAATTTCTGTGTTTCATCAACACTCTTATAGTCCACAGATTACAGAAAGAATCCAGATGTGCATCGGGAACTGCTACTGGTCTTCTAGGGAACGATCAAAGCGTAGACTGTTAGAGACATTACTCCCATGGAGGAAAGTGCGCATGGTGACTGTTGTATTCAATCCCGATGCATTTTCTGTGTTTCATCAACACTCTGATAATCCACAGATTACAGAATGCCACCAGATGTGCATCGGAAACTACTACTGGTCTTCCAGGGAACGATCAAATCGTAGACTGTTAGAGACATTACTCCCATGGAGGAAAGTGCGCATGGTTACTGTTGTATTCAATCCCGATGCAATTTCTCTGTTTCATCAACACTCTGATTGTCTACAGATTACAGAATGCCACCAGATGTCCATCGGAAACTACTAGTGGTCTTCCAGGGAACGATCAAAGCGTAGACTGTTAGAGACATTACTCCCATTGAGGAAAGTGCGCATGGTGACTGTTGTATTCAATCCCGAAGCAATATCTTTGTTTCATCAACTCTCTGATAGTCTACAGATTACAGAATGCCACCAGATGTGCATCGGAAACTACTACTGGTCTTCCAGGGAAGGATCAAATCGTAGACTGTTAGAGACATTACTCCCATGGAGGAAAGTGTTCATGGTTACTGTTGTATTCAATCCCGATGCAATTTCTGAGTTTAATCAACACTCTGATACTCCACAGAATACAGAATGACACCAGATGTGCATCGGAAACTACTACTGGTCTTCCAGGGAACGATCAAAGCGTACACTGTTTAGGAAAGTGCGCATGTTGAATGTTGTATTCTATTCCGATTCAATTTCTGTGTTTCATCAACACTCTGATTGTCAACAGATTACAGAATGCCACCAGATGTGCATCGGAAACTTCTACTGGTCTTCCAGTGAACGATCAAAGCTTAGAGTGTTTGAGACATTACTCCCATTTTGGAAAGTGCACATGGTGACTGTTGTATTCAATCCCGATGCAATTTCTGTGTTTCATCAACACTTTGATAGTCTACAGATTACAGAATGCCACCAGATGTGCATCGGAAACTACTATTGGTCTTCCAGGGAAAGATCAAAGCGTAGAGTGTTTGAGACATTTCTCCCATTTAGGAAAGTGCGCATTGTGACTGTTGTATTCAATCCCGATGCAATTTCTGTGTTTCATTAACACTCTGATAGTCAAGAGATTACAGAATGCCTCCCGATGTGCATCGGAAACTACTACTGGTCTTCCAGGGAACGATCAAAGTGTAGACTGTTTAAGACGTTACTCCCATGGTGGAAAGTGCGCATGGTGACTGTTGTATTCAATACCGATGCAATTTCTGTGCTTCAACAACACTCTGATAGTCCACAGTTTACGGAAAGCCTCCAGATGTGCATCGGGAAGTACTGCTGGTCTTCCAGGGAACGATCAAAGCGTAGACTGTTGGAGACATTACTCCCATGGAGGAAAGTGCGCATGGTGACTGTTGTATTCTATCCCGATGCAATTTCTGTGTTTCATAAACTCTCTGATAGTCCACTGATTACAGAATGCCTCCAGATGTGCATCGGAAACTACTACTGGTCTTCCATGGAACGATCAAAGCGTAAACTCTTTGAGACATTAGTCCCATGGAGGGAAGTGCGCATGGTGACTGTTGTATTCAATCCTGATGCAATTTCTGTGTTTCATCAACACTCTGATAGTCCACAGATTACAGAATGCTTTCAGATGTGCATCCGAAACTACTACTGGTCTTCCTAGGAACGATCAAAGCGTAGACTGTTTGAGACATTATTCCCATGAAGGAAAGTGCGCATGGTGACTGTTGTATTCAATTCCGAGGCAATTTCTGTGTTTCATCAACACTCTGATAGTCAACAGATTACAGAATCCAACCAGACGTGCATCGGAAACTACTACTGGTCTTCCAGGAACGATCAAGGCGTAGACTGTTTGAGACATTACTCCTGTGGAGGAAAGTGCGCATGGTGACTGTTGTATTCAATCCCGATCCAATTTCTGTGTTTAATCAACACTCTGATACTCCACAGATTACAGAATGACACCAGATATGCATCGGAAACTACTACTGTTCTTCCAGGGAACGATCAAATCGTAGACTGTTTGAGACATTACTGCCGTGGAGGAAAGTGCTCATGGTGACTGTTGTATTCAATTCCGATTCAATTTCTGTGTTTCATCAACACTCTGATTGTCAACAGATTACAGAATGCTACCAGATGTGCATCGGAAACAACTACTGGTCTTCCATGGACCGGTCAAAGCGTAGACTGTTTGAGACATTACTCCCATGGAGGAAAGTGCGCATGGTGACTGTTGTATTCCATTCCGATTCAATTTCTGTGTTTCTACAACACTCTGATAGACCACAGATTACAGAATGCCACCAGATGTGCATCGGAAACTACTACTGGTCTTCCAGGGAACGATCAAAGCGTAGACTGTTTGAGACATTACTCCCATGGAGGAAAGTGCGCATGGTGACTGTTGTATTCCATTCCGATTCAATTTCTGTGTTTCATCAACACTCTGATAGACCACGGATTACAGAATGCCACCAGATGTGCATCGGAAACTACTACTGGTCTTCCAGGGAACGTTCAAAGCGTAGACTGTTTGAGATATTATTCCCATGAAGGAAAGTGCGCATGGTGACTGTTGTATTCAATCCCGAGTCAATTTCTGTGTTTCATCAACACTCTGATAGTCCGCAGATTACATAATGCCACCAGATGTGCATCGGAAACTACTACTGGTCTTCCAGGGAACGATCAAAGCGTAGACGGTTTGAGAATTACACCCATGGAGGAAAGTGCGCATGGTGACTGTTGTATTCAATCCCGATGCAATTTCTGTGTTTCGTCAACACTCAGTTAGTCCACAGATATCAGAATGCCTCCAGATGTGCATCGGAAACTGCTGCTGGTCTTCCAGGGAACGATCAAAGCGTAGACTGTCGAGACATTACTCCCATTGATGAAAGTGCGCATGGTAACTGTTGTATTCAATCCCGATGCAATTTCTGTGTTTCATCAACACTCTTATAGTCCACAGATTACAGAAAGAATCCAGATGTGCATCGGGAACTGCTACTGGTCTTCTAGGGAACGATCAAAGCGTAGACTGTTAGAGACATTACTCCCATGGAGGAAAGTGCGCATGGTGACTGTTGTATTCAATCCCGATGCATTTTCTGTGTTTCATCAACACTCTGATAATCCACAGATTACAGAATGCCACCAGATGTGCATCGGAAACTACTACTGGTCTTCCAGGGAACGATCAAATCGTAGACTGTTAGAGACATTACTCCCATGGAGGAAAGTGCGCATGGTTACTGTTGTATTCAATCCCGATGCAATTTCTCTGTTTCATCAACACTCTGATTGTCTACAGATTACAGAATGCCACCAGATGTCCATCGGAAACTACTAGTGGTCTTCCAGGGAACGATCAAAGCGTAGACTGTTAGAGACATTACTCCCATTGAGGAAAGTGCGCATGGTGACTGTTGTATTCAATCCCGAAGCAATATCTTTGTTTCATCAACTCTCTGATAGTCTACAGATTACAGAATGCCACCAGATGTGCATCGGAAACTACTACTGGTCTTCCAGGGAAGGATCAAATCGTAGACTGTTAGAGACATTACTCCCATGGAGGAAAGTGTTCATGGTTACTGTTGTATTCAATCCCGATGCAATTTCTGAGTTTAATCAACACTCTGATACTCCACAGAATACAGAATGACACCAGATGTGCATCGGAAACTACTACTGGTCTTCCAGGGAACGATCAAAGCGTACACTGTTTAGGAAAGTGCGCATGTTGAATGTTGTATTCTATTCCGATTCAATTTCTGTGTTTCATCAACACTCTGATTGTCAACAGATTACAGAATGCCACCAGATGTGCATCGGAAACTACTACTGGTCTTCCAGGAACATATTAAAGCGTAGACTGTTTGAGACATTACTCCCATGGAGGGAAGTGCGCATGGTGACTGTTGTATTCAATCTCGATGCAATTTCTGTGTTTCATCAACACTCTGATAGTCCACAGATTACAGAATGCCACCAGATGTGCATCGGAAACCACTACTGGTCTTCCAGGGAACGATCAAAGCGTAGACTGTTTTGAGACATTACTCCCATGGAGGAAAGTGCGCATGGTGATTGTTGTATTCCATTCCGATTGAATTTCTGTGTTTCATCAACACTCTGATAGACCACAGATTACAGAATGCCACCAGATGTGCATCGGAAACTACTACTGGTCTTCCAGGGAACGATCAAAGCGTAGCCCTTTTGAGACATTATTCCCATGAAGGAAAGTGCGCATGGTGACTGTTGTATTCAATCCCGAGGCAATTTCTGTGTTTCGTCAACACTCAGTTAGTCCACATGCCTCCAGATGTGCAACGGAAACTACTACTGGTCTTCCAGGGAACGATCAAAGCGTAGACTGTTTGAGATATTACTCTCATATAGGAAAGTGCGCATGGTGACTGTTGTATTCATTGCCGATGCAATTTCTGTTTTTCATCAACACCCTGATAGTCCACAGATTACAGAATGAATCCGGATGTGCATCGGAATCTACTACTGGTCTTCCAGGGAACGATCAAAGCGTAGACTGTTAGAGAGATAACTCCCATGTAGGAAAGTGCGCATGGTGACTGTTTTATTCAATCCCGAAGCAATATCTTTGTTTCATCAACACTCTGATAGTCTACAGACTACAGAATGCCACCAGATGTGCATCGGAAACTACTACTGGTCTTCCAGGGAACGATCAAATCGCAGACGGTTTGAGAATTACACCCATGGAGAAAAGTGCGCATGGTGACTGTTGTATTCAATCCCGATGCAATTTCTGTGTTTCGTCAACACTCAGTTAGTCCACAGATATCAGAATGCCTCCAGATGTGCATCGGAAACTACTACTGGTCTTCCAGGGAACGATCAAAGCGTAGACTGTTTGAGATATTACTCTCATATAGGAAATTGCGCATGGTGACTGTTATATTCAATCCCGATGCAATTTCTGTGTTTCAACAACACCCTGATAGTCCACAGATTACAGAATGAATCCGGATGTGCATCGGAATCTACTACTGGTCTTTCAGGGAACGATCAAAGCGTAGACTCTTAGAGACATTACTCCCATGTAGGAAAGTGCGCACGGTGACTGTTGTATTCCATTCCGAATCAATTTCTGTGTTTCATCAACACTCTGATAGACCACAGATTACAGAATGCCACCAGATGTGCATCGGAAACTACTTCTGGTCTTCCAGGGAACGATCAAAGCGTAGACTCTTTGAGACATTATTCACATGGAGGAAACTGCGCATGGATACTGTTGTATTCAATCCCGATGCAATTTCTGTGTTTCATGAACACTCTGATAGTCTACAGATTACAGAATGCCACCAGATGTGCATCGGAAACTACTACTGGTCTTCCAGGGAAAGATCAAAGCGTAGAGTGTTTGAGACATTACTCCCATTTAGGAAAGTGCGCATTGTGACTGTTGTATTCAATCCCGATGCAATTTCTGTGTTTCGTCAACACTCAGTTAGTCCACAGATATCAGAATGCCTCCAGATGTGCATCGGAAACTGCTACTGGTCTTCCAGGGAACGATCAAAGCGTAGACTGTTGAGACATTACTCCCATTGATGAAAGTGCGCATGGTAACTGTTGTATTCAATCCCGATGCAATTTCTGTGTTTCATCAACACTCTTATAGTCCACAGATTACAGAAAGAATCCAGATGTGCATCGGGAACTGCTACTGGTCTTCTAGGGAACGATCAAAGCGTAGACTGTTAGAGACATTACTCCCATGGAGGAAAGTGCGCATGGTGACTGTTGTATTCAATCCCGATGCATTTTCTGTGTTTCATCAACACTCTGATAATCCACAGATTACAGAATGCCACCAGATGTGCATCGGAAACTACTACTGGTCTTCCAGGGAACGATCAAATCGTAGACTGTTAGAGACATTACTCCCATAGAGGAAAGTGCGCATGGTTACTGTTGTATTCAATCCCGATGCAATTTCTCTGTTTCATCAACACTCTGATAGTCTACAGATTACAGAATGCCACCAGATGTCCATCGGAAACTACTAGTGGTCTTCCAGGGAACGATCAAAGCGTAGACTGTTAGAGACATTACTCCCATTGAGGAAAGTGCGCATGGTGACTGTTGTATTCAATCCCGAAGCAATATCTTTGTTTCATCAACTCTCTGATAGTCTACAGATTACAGAATGCCACCAGATGTGCATCGGAAACTGCTACTGGTCTTCCAGGGAACGATCAAATCGTAGACTGTTAGAGACATTACTCATATGGAGGAAAGTGCGCATGGTTACTGTTGTATTCAATCCCGATGCAATTTCTGAGTTTAATCAACACTCTGATACTCCACAGAATACAGAATGACACCAGATGTGCATCGGAAACTACTACTGGTCTTCCAGGGAACGATCAAAGCGTACACTGTTTAGGAAAGTGCGCATGTTGAATGTTGTATTCTATTCCGATTCAATTTCTGTGTTTCATCAACACTCTGATTGTCAACAGATTACACAATGCCACCAGATGTGCATCGGAAACTACTACTGGTCTTCCAGGAACATATTAAAGCGTAGACTGTTTGAGACATTACTCCCATGGAGGAAAGTGCGCATGGTGACTGTTGTATTCAATCTCGATGCAATTTCTGTGTTTCATCAACACTCTGATAGTCCACAGATTACAGAATGCCACCACATGTGCATCGGAAACCACTACTGGTCTTCCAGGGAACGATCAAAGCGTAGACTGTTTTGAGACATTACTCCCATGGAGGAAAGTGCGCATGGTGATTGTTGTATTCCATTCCGATTGAATTTCTGTGTTTCATCAACACTCTGATAGACCACAGATTACAGAATGCCACCAGATGTGCATCGGAAACTACTACTGGTCTTCCAGGGAACGATCAAAGCGTAGCCTGTTTGAGACATTATTCCCATGAAGGAAAGTGCGCATGGTGACTGTTGTATTCAATCCCGAGGCAATTTCTGTGTTTCGTCAACACTCAGTTAGTACACAGATATCAGAATGCCTCCAGATGTGCAACGGAAACTACTACTGGTCTTCCAGGGAACGATCAAAGCGTAGACTGTTTGAGATATTACTCTCATATAGGAAAGTGCGCATGGTGACTGTTGTATTCAATCCCGATGCAATTTCTGTTTTTCATCATACCCTGATAGTCCACAGATTACAGAATGAATCCGGATGTGCATCGGAATCTACTACTGGTCTTCCAGGGAACGATCAAAGCGTTGACTGTTAGAGAGATTACTCCCATGTAGGAAAGTGCGCATGGTGACTGTTTTATTCAATCCCGAAGCAATATCTTTGTTTCATCAACACTCTGATAGTCTACAGATTACAGAATGCCACCAGATGTGCATCGGAAACTACTACTGGTCTTCCAGGGAACGATCAAATCGCAGACGGTTTGAGAATTACACCCATGGAGGAAAGTGCGCATGGTGACTGTTGTATTCAATGACAATGCAATTTCTGTGTTTCGTCAACACTCAGTTAGTCCACAGATATCAGAATGCCTCCAGATGTGCATCGGAAACTACTTTTGGTCTTCCAGGGAACGATCAAAGCGTAGACTGTTTGAGATATTACTCTCATATTGGAAAGTGCGCATGGTGACTGTTATATTCAATCCCGATGCAATTTCTGTGTTTCAACAACACCATGATAGTCCACAGATTACAGAATGAATCCGGATGTGCATCGGAATCTACTACTGGTCTTCCAGGGAACGATCAAAGCGTAGACTGTTAGAGACATTACTCCCATGGAGGAAAGTGCGCATGGTGACTGTTGTATTCCATTCCGATTCAATTTCTGTGTTTCATCAACACTCTGATAGACCACAGATTACAGAATGCCACCAGATGTGCATCGGAAACTACTACTGGTCTTCCAGGGAACGATCAAATCGTAGACTCTTTGAGACATTATTCACATGGAGGAAACTGCGCATGGATACTGTTGTATTCAATCCCGATGCAATTTCTGTGTTTCATGAACACTCTGAAAGTCTACAGATTACAGAATGCCACCAGATGTGCATCGGAAACTACTACTGGTCTTCCAGGGAAAGATCAAAGCGTAGAGTGTTTGAGACATTACTCCCATTTAGGAAAGTGCGCATTGTGACTGTTGTATTCAATCCCGATGCAATTTCTGTGTTTCATCAACACTCTGATAGTCAACAGATTACAGAATGCCTCCAGATGTGCATCGGAAACTACTACTGGTCTTCCAGGGAACGATCAAAGAGTAGACTGTTTGAGACATTACTCCCATGGAGGAAAGTGCGCATGGTGACTGTTGTATTCAATACCGATGCAATTTCTGTGCTTCATCAACACTCTGATAGTCCACAGTTTACGGAAAGACCCCAGATGTGCATCGGGAAGTACTCCTGGTCTCCCAGGGAACGATCAAAGCGTAGACTGTTAGAGACATTACTCCCATGGAGGAAAGTGCGCATGGTGACTGATGTATTCAATCCCGATGCCATTTCTGTGTTTCATCAACACTCTGATAGTCCACAGATTACAGAATGCCCCCAGATGTGCATCGGAAACTACTACTGGTCTTCCAGGGAACGATCAAAGCGTAGACTGTTAGAGAAATTTTTCCCATGGAGGAAAGTGCGCATGGTGACTGTTGTATTCAATCCCGATGCAATTTCTGAGTTTCATCAACACTCTGATAGTCTACAGATTACAGAATACCACCAGATGTCAATCGGAATCTACTACTGGTATCCAGGGAACGATCAAAGCGTAGACTGTTAGAGACATTACTCCCATGGAGGAATGTGCGCATGGTGACTGTTGTATTCAATTCCGAAGCAATATCTTTGTTTCGTCAACACTCTGATAGTCTACAGATTACAGAATGCCACCAGATGTGCATCGGAAACCACTACTGGTCTTCCAGGGAACTATCAAAGCGTAGACTGTTTGAGACATTACTCACATAGAGGAAAGTGCGCATTGATACTGTTGTATTCAATCCCGATGCAATTTCTGTGTTTCAACAACACTCTGATAGTCCACAGATTACAGAAAGCATCCCGATGAGCATCAGAAACTACTACTGGTCTTCCATTGAACGATCAAAGCTAAGACCGTTTGAGAATTACTCCCATGGAGGAAAGTCCTCATGGTGACTGTTGTATTCAATCCCGATGCTATTTCTGTGTTTCATCAACACTCTGATACTCCACAGATTACAGAATGCCTTTAGATGTGCATCGGAACTACTACTGGTCTTCCAGGGATCGATCAAATCGTAGACTGTTAGAGACATTACTCCCATGGAGGAAAGTGCGCATGGTGACTGTTGTATTCAATCCCGAAGCAATATCTTTGTTTCATCAACTCTCTGATAGTCTACAGATTACAGAATGCCACCAGATGTGCATCGGAAACTACTACTGGTCTTCCAGGGAACGATCAAAGCGTAGAGTGTTTGAGACATTACTCCCATGGAGGAAAGTGCGCATGGTGACTGTTGTATTCAATCCCGATGCAATTTCTGTGTTTCATCAACACTCAGTTAGTCCACAGATTACAGAATGCCTCCAGATGTGCATCGGAAACTACTACTGGTCTTCCAGGGAACGATCAAAGAGTAGACTGTTTGAGACATTACTCCCATGGAGGAAACTGCGCATGGTGACTGTTGTATTCATTCCCGATGCAATTTCTGTGCTTCATCAACACTCTTATAATCCACAGTTTATGGAAAGCCTCCAGATGTGCATCGGGAAGTACTACTGGTCTTCCAGGGAACGATCAAAGCGTAGATTGTTAGGGACATTACTCCCATTTAGGTAAGTGCGCATGGTGACTGTTGTATTTAATCCCGATGCAATTTCTGTGTTTCATCAACAATCTGATACTCCACAGATTACAGAATGCCTCCAGATGTGCATCGGAAACTACTACTGGTCTTCCAGGGAACGATCAAAGCGTAAACTCTTAGAGACATTACTCCCATGGAGGAAAGTGCGCATGGTGACTGTTGTATTCAATCCCGATGCAATTTCTGTGCTTCATCAAAACTCTTATAGTCCACAGATTACAGAATGCCTGCAGATGTGCATCGGAAACTACTACTGGTCTTCCTAGGAACGATCAAAGCGTAGACTGTTGAGACATTATTCCTATGAAGAAAAGTGCGCATGGTGACTGTTGTATTCAATCCCGAAGCAATTTCTGTGTTTAATCAACACTCTGATAGTCTACAGATTACAGAATGCCACCAGATGTCCACCGGAAACTACTACTGGTATCCAGGGAACGACAAAGCGTAGACTGTTAGAGACATTACTCCCATGGAGGAAAGTGCGCATGGTGACTGTTGTATTCAATCCCGAAGCAATATCTTTGTTTGATCAACACTCTGATAGTCTATAGATTACAGAATGCCACCAGATGTGCATCGGAAACTACTACTGGTCTTCCAGGGAACGATCAAAGCGTAGACTCTTAGAGACATTACTCACATGGAGGAAACTGCGCATGGATACTGTTGTATTCAATCCCGATGCAATTTCTGTGTTTCATCAACACTCAGATAGTCCACAGATTACAGAAAGCATCCAGATGAGCATCAGAAACTACTACTGGTCTTCCAGGGAACGATCAAAGCGTAGACTCTTAGAGACATTACTACCAAGGAGGAAAGTGCGCATGGTGACTGTTGTATTCAATCCCGATGCAATTTCTGTTTTTCATCAACACCCTGATAGTCCACAGATTACAGAATGAATCCGGATGTGCATCGGAATCTACTACTGGTCTTCCAGGGAACGATCAAAGCGTAGACTGTTAGGGAGATTAAACCCATGTAGGAAAGTGCGGATGGTGACTGTTTTATTCAATCCCGAAGCAATATCTTTGTTTCATCAACACTCTGATAGTCTACAGATTATAGAATGCCACCAAATGTGCATCGGAAACTACTACTGGTCTTCCAGGGAACGATCAAATCGCAGACGGTTTGAGAATTACACCCATGGAGGAAAGTGCCCATGGTGACTGTTGTATTCAATGACAATGCAATTTCTGTGTTTCGTCAACACTCAGTTAGTCCACAGATATCAGAATGCCCCCAGATGTGCATCGGAAACTACTACTGGTCTTCCAGGGAACGATCAAAGCGTAGACTGTTAGAGAAATTTTCCCCATGGAGGAAAGTGCGCATGGTGACTGTTGTATTCAATCCCGATGCAATTTCTGAGTTTCATCAACACTCTGATAGTCTACAGATTACAGAATGCCACCAGATGTCCATCGGAATCTACTACTGGTCTTCCAGGGAACGATCAAAGCGTAGACGGTTTGAGAATTACACCCATGGAGGAAAGTGCGCATGGTGACTGTTGTATTCAATCCCGATGCAATTTCTGTGTTTCGTCAACACTCAGTTAGTCCACAGATATCAGAATGCCTCCAGATGTGCATCGGAAACTGCTACTGGTCTTCCATTGAACGATCAAAGCGTAGACTGTTGAGACATTACTCCCATTGATGAAAGTGCGCATGGTGACTGTTGTATTCAATCCCGATGCATTTTCTGTGTTTCATTAACACTCTGATAATCCACAGATTACAGAATGCCACCAGATGTGCATCGGAAACTACTACTGGTCTTCCAGGGAACGATCAAATCGTAGACTGTTAGAGACATTACTCCCACGGAGGAAAGTGCGCATGGTAACTGTTGTATTCAATCCCGATGCAATTTCTCTGTTTCATCAACACTCTGATAGTGTACAGATTACAGAATGCCACCAGATGTCCATCGGAAACTACTAGTGGTCTTCCAGGGAACGATCAAAGCGTAGACTGTTAGAGACATTACTCCCATGGAGGAAAGTGCGCATGGTTACTGTTGTATTCAATCCCGATGCAATTTCTGAGTTTAATCAACAATCTGATACTCCACAGAATACAGAATGACACCAGATGTGCATCGGAAACTACTACTGGTCTTCCAGGGAACGATCAAAGCGTACACTGTTTAGGAAAGTGCGCATGTTGAATGTTGTATTCTATTCCGATTCAATTTCTGTGTTTCATCAACACTCTGATTGTCAGCAGATTACAGAATGCCACCAGATGTGCATCAGAAACTACTACTGGTCTTCCAGGAACATATTAAAGCGTAGACTGTTTGAGACATTACTCCCATGGAGGAAAGTGCGCATGGTGACTGTTGTATTCAATCTCGATGCAATTTCTGTGTTTCATCAACACTCTGATAGTCCACAGATTACACAATGCCACCAGATGTGCATCGGAAACCACTACTGGTCTTCCAGGGAACGATCAAAACGTAGACTGTTTTGAGACATTACTCCCATGGAGGAAAGTGCGCATGGTGATTGTTGTATTCCATTCCGATTGAATTTCTGTGTTTCATCAACACTCTGATAGACCACAGATTACAGAATGCCACCAGATGTGCATCGGAAACTACTACTGGTCTTCCAGGGAACGATCAAAGCGTAGCCTGTTTGAGACATTATTCCCATGAAGGAAAGTGCGCATGGTGACTGTTGTATTCAATCCCGAGGCAATTTCTGTGTTTCGTCAACACTCAGTTAGTACACAGATATCAGAATGCCTCCAGATGTGCCACGGAAACTGCTACTGGTCTTCCAGGGAACGATCAAAGCGTAGACTGTTTGAGATATTACTCTCATATAGGAAAGTGCGCATGGTGACTGTTGTATTCAATCCCGATGCAATTTCTGTTTTTCATCAACACCCTGATAGTCCACAGATTACAGAATGAATCCGGATGTGCATCGGAATCTACTACTGGTCTTCCAGGGAACGATCAAAGCGTAGACTGTTAGGGAGATTAAACCCATGTAGGAAAGTGCGGATGGTGACTGTTTTATTCAATCCCGAAGCAATATCTTTGTTTCATCAACACTCTGATAGTCTACAGATTATAGAATGCCACCAAATGTGCATCGGAAACTACTACTGGTCTTCCAGGGAACGATCAAATCGCAGACGGTTTGAGAATTACACCCATGGAGGAAAGTGCCCATGGTGACTGTTGTATTCAATGACAATGCAATTTCTGTGTTTCGTCAACACTCAGTTAGTCCACAGATATCAGAATGCCTCCAGATGTGCATCGGAAACTACTTCTGGTCTTCCAGGGAACGATCAAAGCGTAGACTGTTTGAGATATTACTCTCATATAGGAAAGTGCGCATGGTGACTGTTGTATTGAATCCCGATGCAATTTCTGTGTTTCAACAACACCCTGATAGTCCAAAGATTACAGAATGAATCCGGATGTGCATCGGAATCTACTACTGGTCTTCCAGGGAACGATCAAAGCGTAGACTGTTAGGGAGATTAAACCCATGTAGGAAAGTGCGGATGGTGACTGTTTTATTCAATCCCGAAGCAATATCTTTGTTTCATCAACACTCTGATAGTCTACAGATTATAGAATGCCACCAAATGTGCATCGGAAACTACTACTGGTCTTCCAGGGAACGATCAAAGCGTAGAGTGTTTGAGACATTACTCCCATTTAGGAAAGTGCGCATTGTGACTGTTGTATTCAATCCCGATGCAATTTCTGTGTTTCATCAACACTCTGATAGTCAACAGATTACAGAATGCCTCCAGATGTGCATCGGAAACTACTACTGGTCTTCCAGGGAACGATCAAAGAGTAGACTGTTTGAGACATTACTCCCATGGAGGAAAGTGCGCATGGTGACTGTTGTATTCAATCACGATGCAATTTCTGAGTTTCATCAACACTCTGATAGTCTACAGATTACAGAATGCCACCAGATGTCCATCGGATCTACTACTGGTATCCAGGGAACGATCAAAGCGTAGACTGTTAGAGACATTACTCCCATGGAGGAAAGTGCGCATGGTGACTGTTGTATTCCATTCCGATTCAATTTCTGTGTCTCATCAACACTCTGATAGACCACGGATTACAGAATGCCACCAGATGTGCATCGGAAACTACTACTGGTCTTCCAGGGAACGATCAAAGCGTAGACTGTTTGAGACATTATTCCCATGAAGGAAAGTGCGCATGGTGACTGTTGTATTCAATCCCGAGGCAATTTCTGTGTTTCATCAACACTCTGATAGTCCACAGATTACATAATGCCACCAGATGTGCATCGGAAACTACTACTGGTCTTCCAGGGAACGATCAAAGCGTAGACGGTTTGAGAATTACACCCATGGAGGAAAGTGCGAATGGTGACTGTTGTATTCAATCCCGATGCAATTTCTGTGTTTCGTCAACACTCAGTTAGTCCACAGATATCAGAATGCCTCCTGATGTGCATCGGAAACTACTACTGGTCTTCCAGGGAACGATCAAAGCGTAGACTGTTGAGACATTACTCCCATTGATGAAAGTGCGCATGGTAACTGTTGTATTCAATCCCGATGCAATTTCTGTGTTTCATCAACACTCTTATAGTCCACAGATTACAGAAAGAATCCAGATGTGCATCGGGAACTGCTACTGGTCTTCTAGGGAACGATAAAAGCGTAGACTGTTAGAGACATTACTCCCATGGAGGAAAGTGCGCATGGTGACTGTTGTATTCAATCCCGATGCATTTTCTGTGCTTCATCAACACTCTGATAATCCACAGATTACAGAATGCCACCAGATGTGCATCGGAAACTACGACTGGTCTTCCAGGGAACGATCAAATCGTAGACTGTTAGAGACATTACTCCCATGGAGGAAAGTGCGCATGGTGACTGTTGTATTCAATCCCGATGCAAATTCTGTGTTTCATCAACACTCTGATAGTCTACAGATTACAGAATGCCACCAGATGTCCATCGGAAACTACTAGTGGTCTTCCAGGGAACGATCAAAGCGTAGACTGTTAGAGACATTACTCCCATAGAGGAAAGTGCGCATGGTGACTGTTATATTCAATCCCGAAGCAATATCTTTGTTTCATCAACTCTCTGATAGTCTACATTTTACAGAATGCCACCAGATGTCCATCGGAAACTACTAGTGGTCTTCCAGGGAACGATCAAAGCGTAGACTGTTAGAGACATTACTCCCATTGAGGAAAGTGCGCATGGTGACTGTTATATTCAATCCCGAAGCAATATCTTTGTTTCATCAACTCTCTGATACTCCACAGATTACAGAATGCCACCAGATGTCCATCGGAAACTACTAGTGGTCTTCCAGGGAACGATCAAAGCGTACACTGTTTGAGACATTACTCCCGTGGAGGAAAGTGCGCATGGTGAATGTTGTATTCTATTCCGATTCAATTTCTGTGTTTCATCAACACTCTGATTGTCAACAGATTACAGAATGCCACCAGAAGTGCATCGGAAACTACTACTGGTCTTCCAGGAACATATTAAAGCGTAGACTGTTTGAGACATTACTCCCATGGAGGAAAGTGCGCATGGTGACTGTTGTATTCAATCTCGATGCAATTTCTGTGTTTCATCAACACTCTGATAGTCCACAGATTACAGAATGCCACCATATGTGCATCGGAAACTACTACTGGTCTTCCAGGGAACGATCAAAGCGTAGCCTGTTTGAGACATTATTCCCATGAAGGAAAGAGCGCATGGTGACTGTTGTATTCAATCCCGAGGCAATTTCTGTGTTTCGTCAACACTCAGTTAGTCCACAGATATCAGAATGCCTCCAGATGTGCATCGGAAACTACTACTGGTCTTCCAGGGAACGATCAAAGCGTAGACTGTTTGAGATATTACTCTCATATAGGAAAGTGCGCATGGTGACTGTTGTATTCAATCCCTATGCAATATCTGTGTTTCATCAACACCCTGATAGTCCACAGTTTACAGAATGAATCCGGATGTGCATCGGAATCTACTACTGGTCTTCCAGGGAACGATCAAAGCGTAGACTGTTAGAGACATTACTCCCATGTAGGAAACTGCGCATGGTGACTGTTGTTTTCAATCCCGAAGCAATATCTTTGTTTCATCAACACTCTGATAGTCTACAGATTACAGAACGATACCAGATGTGCATCGGAAACTACTACTGGTGTTCTAGGGAACGATCAAATCGCAGACGGTTTGAGAATTACACCCATGGAGGAAAGTGCGCATGGTGACTGTTGTATTCAATCCCGATGCAATTTCTGTGTTTCGTCAACACTCAGTTAGTCCACAGATATCAGAATGCCTCCAGATGTGCATCGGAAACTACTACTGGTCTTCCAGGGAACGATCAAAGCGTAGACTGTTTGAGATATTACTCTCATATAGGAAAGTGCGCATGGTGACTGTTGTATTCAATCCCCATGCAATTTCTGTGTTTCATCAACACCCTGATAGTTAACAGATTACAGAATGAATCCGGATGTGCATCGGAATCTACTACTGGTCTTCCAGGGAACGATCAAAGCGTAGACTGTTAGAGACATTACTCCCATGTAGGAAAGTGCGCATGGTGACTGTTGTATTCAATCCCGAAGCAATATCTTTGTTTCATCAACACTCTGATAGTCTACAGATTACAGAATGCCACCAGATGTGCATCGGAAAATACTACTGGTCTTCCAGGGAACGATCAGAGCGTAGACTCTTTGAGACATTATTCACATGGAGGAAACTGCGCATGGATACTGTTGTATTCAATCCCGATGCAATTTCTGTGTTTCATCAACACTCTGATAGTCTACAGATTACAGAACGCCACCAGATGTGCATCGGAAACTACTACTGGTCTTCCAGGGAAAGATCAAAGCGTAGAGTGTTTGAGACATTACTCCCATTTAGGAAAGTGCGCATTGTGACTGTTGTATTCAATCCCGATGCAATTTCTGTGTTTCATCAACACTCTGATAGTCAACAGATTACAGAATGCCTCCAGATGTGCATCGGAAACTACTACTGGTCTTCCAGGGAACGATCAAAGAGTAAACTGTTTGAGACATTACTCCCATGGAGGAAAGTGCGCATGGTGACTGTTGTATTCAATACCGATGCAATTTCTGTGCTTCATCAACACTCTGATAGTCCACAGTTTACGGAAAGCCTCCAGATGTGCATCGGGAAGTACTCCTGGTCTCTGAGGGAACGATCACAGCGTAGACTGTTAGAGACATTACTCCCATGGAGGAAAGTGCGCATGGTGACTGTTGTATTCAATCCCGATGCTATTTCTGAGTTTCATCAACACTCAGATAGTCTACAGATTACTGAATGCCACCAGATGTCCATCGGAATCTACTAGTGGTATCCAGGGAACGATCAAAGCGTAGACTGTTAGAGACATTACTCCCATTTAGGAAAGTGCGCATGGTGACTGTTGTATTCAATTCCGAAGCAATATCTTTGTTTCATCCACACTCTGATAGTCTACAGATTACAGAAAGCATCCCGATGTGCATCGGAAACTACTACTGGTCTTCCAGGGAACGATCAAATCGAAGACTGTTTGAGAATTATTCCCATGGAGGAAAGTCCGCATGGTGACTGTTGTATTCAATCCCGATGCAATTTCTGTGTTTCATCAACACTCTGATACTCCACAGATTACAGAATGCCTCCAGATGTGCATCGGAACTACTACTGGTCTTCCAGGGAACGATCAAATCGTAGAATGTTAGAGACATTACTCCCATGGAGGAAAGTGCGCATGGTGACTGTTGTATTTAATCCCGAAGCAATATCTCTGTTTCATCAACTCTCTGATAGTCTACAGATTACAGAATGCCACCAGATGTGCATCGGAAACTACTACTGGTCTTCCAGGGAACGATCAAAGCGTAGAGTGTTTGAGACATTACTCCCATGGAGAAGAGTGCGCATGGTGACTGTTGTATTCAATCCCGATGCAAATTCTGTGTTTCATCAACACTCTGATAGTCAACTGATTACAGAATGCCTCCGGATGTGCATCGGAAACTACTACTGGTCTTATAGGGAACGATCAAAGAGTAGACTGTTTGAGACATTACTCCCATGGAGGAAAGTGCGCATGGTGACTGTTGTATTCAATCCCGATGCAATTTCTGTGCTTCATCAACACTCTTATAGTCCACAGTTTACGGAAACCCTCCAGATGTGCATCGGGAAGTACTACTGGTCTTCCAGGGAACGATCAAAGCGTAGACTGTTAGAGACATTACTCCCATTTAGGTAAGTGCGCATGGTGACTGTTGTATTCAATCCCGATGCAATTTCTGTGTTTCATCAACAATCTGATACTCCACAGATTACAGAATGCCTCCAGATGTGCATCGGAAACTACTACTGGTCTTCCAGGGAACGATCAAAGCGTAAACTCTTAGAGACATTACTCCCATGGAGGAAAGTGCGCATGGTGACTGTTGTATTCAATCCCGATGCAATTTCTGTGCTTCATCAAAACTCTTATAGTCCACAGATTACAGAATGCCTTTAGATGTGCATCGGAAACTACTACTGGTCGTCCTAGGAACGATCAAAGCGTAGACTGTTTGAGACATTATTCCCATGAAGAAAAGTGCGCATGGTGACTGTTGTATTCAATCCCGAAGCAATATCTTTGTTTCATCAACACTCTGATAGTCTATAGATTACAGAATGCCACCAGATGTCCATCGGAAACTACTACTGGTCTTCCAGGGAACGATCAAAGCGTAGAATGTTTGAGACATTACTCACAGGGAGGAAACTGCGCATGGATGCAATTTCTGTGTTTCATCAACACCCTGATAGTCTACAGATTACAGAATGCCATCAGATGTGCATCGGAAACTACTACTGGGCTTCCAGGGAACGATCAAAGCGTAGAGTGTTTGAGACATTACTCCCATGAAGGAAAGGGAGCATGGTGACTGTTGTACTCAATCCCGATGCAATTTCTGAGTTTAATCAACAATCTGATACTCCACAGAATACAGAATGACACCAGATGTGCATCGGAAACTACTACTGGTCTTCCAGGGAACGATCAAAGCGTACACTGTTTAGGAAAGTGCGCATGTTGAATGTTGTATTCTATTCCGATTCAATTTCTGTGTTTCATCAACACTCTGATTGTCAGCAGATTACAGAATGCCACCAGATGTGTATCGGAAACTACTACTGGTCTTCCAGGAACATATTAAAGCGTAGACTGTTTGAGACCTTACTCCCATGGAGGAAAGTGCGCATGGTGACTGTTGTATTCAATCTCGATGCAATTTCTGTGTTTCATCAACACTCTGATAGTCCACAGATTACAGAATGCCACCAGATGTGCATCGGAAACCACTACTGGTCTTCCAGGGAACGATCAAAACGTAGACTGTTTTGAGACATTACTCCCATGGAGGAAAGTGCGCATGGTGATTGTTGTATTCCATTCCGATTGAATTTCTGTGTTTCATCAACACTCTGATAGACCACAGATTACAGAATGCCACCAGATGTGCATCGGAAACTACTACTGGTCTTCCAGGGAACGATCAAAGCGTAGCCTGTTTGAGACATTATTCCCATGAAGGAAAGTGCGCATGGTGACTGTTGTATTCAATCCCGAGGCAATTTCTGTGTTTCGTCAACACTCAGTTAGTACACAGATATCAGAATGCCTCCAGATGTGCCACGGAAACTGCTACTGGTCTTCCAGGGAACGATCAAAGCGTAGACTGTTTGAGATATTACTCTCATATAGGAAAGTGCGCATGGTGACTGTTGTATTCAATCCCGATGCAATTTCTGTTTTTCATCAACACCCTGATAGTCCACAGATTACAGAATGAATCCGGATGTGCATCGGAATCTACTACTGGTCTTCCAGGGAACGATCAAAGCGTAGACTGTTAGGGAGATTAAACCCATGTAGGAAAGTGCGGATGGTGACTGTTTTATTCAATCCCGAAGCAATATCTTTGTTTCATCAACACTCTGATAGTCTACAGATTATAGAATGCCACCAGATGTGCATCGGAAACTACTACTGGTCTTCCAGGGAACGATCAAATCGCAGACGGTTTGAGAATTACACCCATGGAGGAAAGTGCCCATGGTGACTGTTGTATTCAATGACAATGCAATTTCTGTGTTTCGTCAACACTCAGTTAGTCCACAGATATCAGAATGCCTCCAGATGTGCATCGGAAACTACTTCTGGTCTTCCAGGGAACGATCAAAGCGTAGACTGTTTGAGATATTACTCTCATATAGGAAAGTGCGCATGGTGACTGTTATATTCAATCCCGATGCAAATTCTGTGTTTCAACAACACCCTGATAGTCCAAAGATTACAGAATGAATCCGGATGTGCATCGGAATCTACTACTGGTCTTCCAGGGAACGATCAAAACGTAGACTGTTAGAGACATTACTCCCATGTAGGAAAGTGCGCATGGTGACTGTTGTATTCCATTCCGATTCGATTTCTGTGTTTCATCAACACTCTGATAGACCACAGATTACAGAATGCCACCAGATGTGCATCGGAAACTACTACCGGTCTTCCAGGGAACGATCAAAGCGTAGACTCTTTGAGACATTATTCACATGGAGGAAACTGCACATGGATACTGTTGTATTCAATCCCGATGCAATTTCTGTGTTTCATGAACACTCTGATAGTCTACAGATTACAGAATGCCACCAGATGTGCATCGGAAACTACTACTGGTCTTCCAGGGAAAGATCAAAGCGTAGAGTGTTTGAGACATTACTCACATTTAGGAAAGTGCGCATTGTGACTGTTGTATTCAATCCCGATGCAATTTCTGTGTTTCATCAACACTCTGATAGTCAACAGATTACAGAATGCCTCCAGATGTGCATCGGAAACTACTACTGGTCTTCCAGGGAACGATCAAAGAGTAGACTGTTTGAGACATTACTCCCATGGAGGAAAGTGCGCATGGTGACTGTTGTATTCAATCACGATGCAATTTCTGAGTTTCATCAACACTCTGATAGTCTACAGATTACAGAATGCCACCAGATGTCCATCGGATCTACTACTGGTATCCAGGGAACGATCAAAGCGTAGACTGTTAGAGACATTACTCCCATGGAGGAAAGTGCGCATGGTGACTGTTGTATTCCATTCCGATTCAATTTCTGTGTCTCATCAACACTCTGATAGACCACGCTTTACAGAATGCCACCAGATGTGCATCGGAAACTACTACTGGTCTTCCAGGGAACGATCAAAGCGTAGACTGTTTGAGACATTATTCCCATGAAGGAAAGTGCGCATGGTGACTGTTGTATTCAATCCCGAGGCAATTTCTGTGTTTCATCAACACTCTGATAGTCCACAGATTACATAATGCCACCAGATGTGCATCGGAAACTACTACTGGTCTTCCAGGGAACGATCAAAGCGTAGACGGTTTGAGAATTACACCCATGGAGGAAAGTGCGAATGGTGACTGTTGTATTCAATCCCGATGCAATTTCTGTGTTTCGTCAACACTCAGTTAGTCCACAGATATCAGAATGCCTCCTGATGTGCATCGGAAACTACTACTGGTCTTCCAGGGAACGATCAAAGCGTAGACTGTTGAGACATTACTCCCATTGATGAAAGTGCGCATGGTAACTGTTGTATTCAATCCCGATGCAATTTCTGTGTTTCATCAACACTCTTATAGTCCACAGATTACAGAAAGAATCCAGATGTGCATCGGGAACTGCTACTGGCCTTCTAGGGAACGATCAAAGCGTAGACTGTTAGAGACATTACTCCCATGGAGGAAAGTGCGCATGGTGACTGTTGTATTCAATCCCGATGCATTTTCTGTGCTTCATCAACACTCTGATAATCCACAGATTACAGAATGCCACCAGATGTGCATCGGAAACTACGACTGGTCTTCCAGGGAACGATCAAATCGTAGACTGTTAGAGACATTACTCCCATGGAGGAAAGTGCGCATGGTGACTGTTGTATTCAATCCCGATGCAAATTCTGTGTTTCATCAACACTCTGATAGTCTACAGATTACAGAATGCCACCAGATGTCCATCGGAAACTACTAGTGGTCTTCCAGGGAACGATCAAAGCGTAGACTGTTAGAGACATTACTCCCATAGAGGAAAGTGCGCATGGTGATTGTTATATTCAATCCCGAAGCAATATCTTTGTTTCATCAACTCTCTGATAGTCTACATTTTACAGAATGCCACCAGATGTCCATCGGAAACTACTAGTGGTCTTCCAGGGAACGATCAAAGCGTAGACTGTTAGAGACATTACTCCCATTGAGGAAAGTGCGCATGGTGACTGTTATATTCAATCACGAAGCAATATCTTTGTTTCATCAACTCTCAGATACTCCACAGATTACAGAATGCCACCAGATGTCCATCGGAAACTACTGGTGGTCTTCCAGGGAACGATCAAAGCGTACACTGTTTGAGACATTACTCTCATGGAGGAAAGTGCGCATGGTGACTGTTGTTTTCAATCCCGAAGCAATATCTTTGTTTCATCAACACTCTGATAGTCTACAGATTACAGAATGCCACCAGATGTGCATCGGAAAATACTACTGGTCTTCCAGGGAACGATCAGAGCGTAGACTCTTTGAGACATTATTCACATGGAGGAAACTGCGCATGGATACTGTTGTATTCAATCCCGATGCAATTTCTGTGTTTCATCAACACTCTGATAGTCTACAGATTACAGAACGCCACCAGATGTGCATCGGAAACTACTACTGGTCTTCCAGGGAAAGATCAAAGCGTAGAGTGTTTGAGACATTACTCCCATTTAGGAAAGTGCGCATTGTGACTGTTGTATTCAATCCCGATGCAATTTCTGTGTTTCATCAACACTCTGATAGTCAACAGATTACAGAATGCCTCCAGATGTGCATCGGAAACTACTACTGGTCTTCCAGGGAACGATCAAAGAGTAAACTGTTTGAGACATTACTCCCATGGAGGAAAGTGCGCATGGTGACTGTTGTATTCAATACCGATGCAATTTCTGTGCTTCATCAACACTCTGATAGTCCACAGTTTACGGAAAGCCTCCAGATGTGCATCGGGAAGTACTCCTGGTCTCCGAGGGAACGATCACAGCGTAGACTGTTAGAGACATTACTCCCATGGAGGAAAGTGCGCATGGTGACTGTTGTATTCAATCCCGATGCTATTTCTGAGTTTCATCAACACTCAGATAGTCTACAGATTACTGAATGCCACCAGATGTCCATCGGAATCTACTAGTGGTATCCAGGGAACGATCAAAGCGTAGACTTTTAGAGACATTACTCCCATTTAGGAAACTGCGCATGGTGACTGTTGTATTCAATTCCGAAGCAATATCTTTGTTTCATCCACACTCTGATAGTCTACAGATTACAGAAAGCATCCCGATGTGCATCGGAAACTACTACTGGTCTTCCAGGGAACGATCAAATCGAAGACTGTTTGAGAATTATTCCCATGGAGGAAAGTCCGCATGGTGACTGTTGTATTCAATCCCGATGCAATTTCTGTGTTTCATCAACACTCTGATACTCCACAGATTACAGAATGCCTCCAAATGTGCATCGGAACTACTACTGGTCTTCCAGGGAACGATCAAATCGTAGAATGTTAGAGACATTACTCCCATGGAGGAAAGTGCGCATGGTGACTGTTGTATTCAATCCCGAAGCAATATCTCTGTTTCATCAACTCTCTGATAGTCTACAGATTACAGAATGCCACCAGATGTGCATCGGAAACTACTACTGGTCTTCCAGGGAACGATCAAAGCGTAGAGTGTTTGAGACATTACTCCCATGGAGAAGAGTGCGCATGGTGACTGTTGTATTCAAACCCGATGCAAATTCTGTGTTTCATCAACACTCTGATAGTCAACTGATTACAGAATGCCTCCGGATGTGCATCGGAAACTACTACTGGTCTTATAGGGAACGATCAAAGAGTAGACTGTTTGAGACATTACTCCCATGGAGGAAAGTGCGCATGGTGACTGTTGTATTCAATCCCGATGCAATTTCTGTGCTTCATCAACACTCTTATAGTCCACAGTTTACGGAAACCCTCCAGATGTGCATCGGGAAGTACTACTGGTCTTCCAGGGAACGATCAAAGCGTAGACTGTTAGAGACATTACTCCCATTTAGGTAAGTGCGCATGGTGACTGTTGTATTCAATCCCGATGCAATTTCTGTGTTTCATCAACAATCTGATACTCCACAGATTACAGAATGCCTCCAGATGTGCATCGGAAACTACTACTGGTCTTCCAGGGAACGATCAAAGCGTAAACTCTTAGAGACATTACTCCCATGGAGGAAAGTGCGCATGGTGACTGTTGTATTCAATCCCGATGCAATTTCTGTGCTTCATCAAAACTCTTATAGTCCACAGATTACAGAATGCCTTAGGATGTGCATCGGAAACTACTACTGGTCGTCCTAGGAACGATCAAAGCGTAGACTGTTTGAGACATTATTCCCATGAAGAAAAGTGCGCATGGTGACTGTTGTATTCAATCCCGAAGCAATATCTTTGTTTCATCAACACTCTGATAGTCTATAGATTACAGAATGCCACCAGATGTCCTTCGGAAACTACTACTGGTCTTCCAGGGAACGATCAAAGCGTAGAATGTTTGAGACATTACTCACAGGGAGGAAACTGCGCATGGATGCAATTTCTGTGTTTCATCAACACTCTGATAGTCTACAGATTACAGAATGCCATCAGATGTGCATCGGAAACTACTACTGGGCTTCCAGGGAACGATCAAAGCGTAGAGTGTTTGAGACATTACTCCCATGAAGGAAAGGGAGCATGGTGACTGTTGTACTCAATCCCGATGCAATAACTGTGTTTCATCAACACTCTGATAGTCCACAGATTACAGAATGCTGACAGATGTGCATCGGAAACCACTACTGGTCTTCCAGGGAACGATCAAAGCGTAGACTGTTTGAGACATTATCATATGGACGAGAGAGGGCATGGTGACAGTTGTATTCAATCCCGATGCAATTTCTGTGTTTCATCAACACTCTGATAGTCCACAAATTAAGCAGAGCCTCCATATGTGCATCAAAACTACTACTGGTCTTCCAGGGAACGAT
This sequence comes from Schistocerca gregaria, assembly GCF_023897955.1. NCBI lineage: Eukaryota > Metazoa > Arthropoda > Insecta > Orthoptera > Acrididae > Schistocerca > Schistocerca gregaria. The sequence continues at coordinate 2,703,939 of NW_026061710.1, forward strand.
CAAAGCGTTGACTGTTAGAGACATTACTCCCATGGAGGAAAGTGCTTATGGTGACTGTTGTATTCAATCCCGATGCAATTTCTGTGTTTCATCAACACTCTGATACTCCACAGATTACAGAATGCCTCCAGATGAGCATCGGGAAGTACTACTGGTCTTCCAGGGAACGATCAAAGCGTAAACTCTTTGAGACATTACTCCCATGGAGGGAAGGGCGCATGGTGACTGTTGTATTCAATCCCGATGCAATTTCTGTGCTTCATCAACACTCTGATAGTCCACAGATTACAGAATGCCTTCAGATGTGCATCGGAAACTACTACTGGTCTTCCTGGGAAGGATCAAAGCGTAGACTGTTTGAGACATTACTCCCATGGAGGAAAGTGCGCATGGTGACTGTTGTATTCAATCCCGATGCAATTTCTGTGTTTCATCAACGCTCTGATACTCCACAGATTACAGAATGCCTCCAGATGTGCATCGGAAACTACTACTGGTCTTCCAGGGAACGATCAAAGCGTAAACTCTTTAAGACATTACTCCTATGGAGGGAAGTGCGCATGGTGACTGTTGTATTCAATCCCGAAGCAATTTCTGTGTTTCATCAACACTCTGATAGTCCACGGATTACAGAAAGCATCCAGATGTGCATCGGAAAATACTACTGGTCTTCCAGGGAACGATCAAAGCGTAAACTCTTTGAGACATTACTCCCATGGAGGAAAGTGTTCATGGTGACTGTTGCATTCAATCTCGATGCATTTTCTGTGTTTCATCAACACTCTGATAGTCCACAGATTACAGAATGCCACAAGATGTGCATCGGGAAATACTACTGGTCTTCCAGGGAACGATCAAAGCGTAAACTCTTAGAGACATTACTCCCATGGAGGAAAGTGCGCATGGTGACTGTTGTATTCAATCCCGATGCAATTTCTGTGCTTCATCAAAACTCTTATAGTCCACAGATTACAGAATGCCTTCAGATGTGCATCGAAAACTACTACTGGTCTTCCTAGGAACGATCAAAGCGTAGACTGTTTGAGACATTATTCCCATGAAGAAAAATGCGCATGGTGACTGTTGTATTCAATCCCGAGGCAATTTCTGTGTTTCATCAACAGTCTGATAGTCCACAGATTACAGAAAGAATCCAGATGTGAATCGGAAACTACTTCTGGTCTTCCAGGGAACGGTCAAAGCGTAGACTGTTAGAGACATTACTCCTATGGAGGAAAGTGCGCATGGTGACTGTTGTATTCAATCCCGATGCAAATTCTGTGTTTCATCAACACTCTGATAGTCAACTGATTACAGAATGCCACCAGATGTGCATCGGAAACTACTACTGGTCTTATAGGGAACGATCAAAGAGTAGACTGTTTGAGACATTACTCCCATGGAGGAAAGTGCGCATGGTGACTGTTGTATTCATTCCCGATGCAATTTCTGTGCTTCATCAACACTCTTATAGTCCACAGTTTACGGAAACCCTCCAGATGTGCATCGGGAAGTACTACTGGTCTTCCAGGGAACGATCAAAGCGTAGACTGTTAGAGACATTACTCCCATTTAGGTAAGTGCGCATGGTGACTGTTGTATTCAATCCCGATGCAATTTCTGTGTTTCATCAACAATCTGATACTCCACAGATTACAGAATGCCTCCAGATGTGCATCGGAAACTACTACTGGTCTTCCAGGGAACGATCAAAGCGTAAACTCTTAGAGACATTACTCACATGGAGGAAAGTGCGCATGGTGACTGTTGTATTCAATCCCGATGCAATTTCTGTGCTTCATCAAAACTCTTATAGTCCACAGATTACAGAATGCCTTCACATGTGCATCGGAAACTACTACTGGTCGTCCTAGGAACGATCAAAGCGTAGACTGTTTGAGACATTATTCCCATGAAGAAAAGTGCGCATGGTGACTGTTGTATTCAATCCCGAAGCAATATCTTTGTTTCATCAACACTCTGATAGTCTATAGATTACAGAATGCCACCAGATGTCCATCGGAAACTACTACTGGGCTTCCAGGGAACGATCAAAGCGTAGAGTGTTTGAGACATTACTCCCATGAAGGAAAGGGAGCATGGTGACTGTTGTACTCAATCCCGATGCAATAACTGTGTTTCATCAACACTCTGATAGTCCACAGATTACAGAAAGCATCCAGATGTGCATCGGAAACTACTACTGGTCTTCCAAGGAACGATCAAAGCGTAAACTCTTTGAGACATTCCTCCCATGGAGGAAAGTGTTCATGGTGACTGTTGCATTCAATCTCGATGCATTTTCTGTGTTTCATCAACACTCTGATAGTCCTCAGATTACAGAATGCCACCAGATGTGCATCGGGAAATACTACTGGTCTTCCAGGGAACGATCAAAGCGTAAACTCTTAGAGACATTACTCCCATGGAGGGAAGTGCGCATGGTGACTGTTGTATTCAATCCCGATGCAATTTCTGTGCTTCATCAAAACTCTTATAGTCCACAGATTACAGAATGCCTTCAGATGTGCATCGGAAACTACTACTGGTCTTCCTAGGAACGATCAAAGCGTAGACTGTTTGAGACATTATTCCCATGAAGAAAAATGCGCATGGTGACTGTTGTATTCAATCCCGAGGCAATTTCTGTGTTTCATCAACACTCTGATAGTCCACAGATTACAGAAAGAATCCAGATGTGAATCGGAAACTACTTCTGGTCTTCCAGGGAACGGTCAAAGCGTAGACTGTTAGAGACATTACTCCTATGGAGGAAAGTGCGCATGGTGACTGTTGTATTCAATCCCGATGCAATTTCGGAGTTTAATCAACATTCTGATACTCTACAGATTACAGAATGCCACCAGATGTCCATCGGAAACTACTACTGGTATCCAGGGAACGATCAAAGCGTAGACTGTTAGAGACATTACTCCCATGGAGGAAAGTGTGCATGGTGACTGTTGTATTCAATCCCGAAGCAATATCTTTGTTTCATCAACACTCTGATAGTCTATAGATTACAAAATGCCACCAGATGTGCATCGGAAACTACTACTGGTCTTCCAGGGAACGATCAAAGCGTAGACTGTTTGAGACATTACTCACATCAAGGAAACTGCGCATGGATACTGTTGTATTCAATCCCGATGCAATTTCTGTGTTTCATCAACACTCTGATAGTCCACAGATTACAGAAAGCATCCAGAAGAGCATCAGAAACTACTACTGGTCTTCCAGGGAATGATCAAAGCGTAGACTCTTAGAGACATTACTCCCATATAGGAAAGTGCGCATGGTGATTGTTGTATTAAATCCCGATGCAATTTCTGTGTTTCACCAACACTCTGATAGTCCACAGATTACAGAAAGAATTCAGATGTGCATCGGAAACTACTACTGGTCTTCCAGGGAACGATCAAATCGTAGACTGTTTGAGACATTACTCCCATGGAGGAAAGTGCACATGGTGACACTGTTGTATTCAATCCCGATGCAATTTCTGTGTTTCATCAACAATCTGATATTCCACGGATTACAGAAAACATCCAGATGTGCATCGGAAACTACTACTGGTCTTCCAGGGAACGATCAAAGCATAAACTCTTTGAGACATTACTCCCATGGAGGAAAGTGTTCATGCTGACTGTTGCATTCAATCCCGATGCATATTCTGTGTTTCATCAACACTCTGATTGTCCACAGTTTACAGAATGCCACCAGATGTGCATCGGAAACTACTACTGGTCTTCCAGGGAACGATCAAAGCATAGACTATTTCAGACATTACTCCCATGGAGGAAAGTGTGGATGGTGACTATTATATTCAATCCCGATGCAATTTCTGTGTTTCATCAACACTCTGCTAGTCCACAGATTACAGAATGCCTTCAGATGTGCATCGGAAACTACTACTGGTCTGGCAGGGAACGATCAAAGCGTAAACTCTTTGAGACAATACTCCCATTTAGGTAAGTGCGCATGGTGACGGTTGTATTCAATCCCGATGCAATTTCTGTGTTTCATCAACAATCTGATACTCCACAGATTACAGAATGCCACCAGATGTGCATCGGAAACTACTACTGGTCTTGCAGGGAACGATCAAAGCGTAAACTCTTTGAGACAATACTCCCATTTAGGTAAGTGCGCATGGTGACGGTTGTATTCAATCCCGATGCAATTTCTGTGTTTCATCAACAATCTGATACTCCACAGATTACAGAATGCCTCCAGATGTGCATCGGAAACTACTACTGGTCTTCCTAGGAACGATCAAAGCATAGACTGTTTGAGACATTATTCCCATGAAGAAAAGTGCGCATGGTGACTGTTGTATTCAATCCCGAGGCAATTTCTGTGTTTCATCAACACTCTGATAATCCACAGATTACAGAAAGAATCCAGATGTGCATCGGAAACTACTACTGGTCTTCCAGGTAACGATCAAAGCGTAGACTGTTTCAGACATTACTCCCATGGAGGAAACTGGTCATGGAGACTGTTGTATTCAATCCCGATGCACTTTCTGTGTTTCATCAACACTCTGATAGTCCACAGATTACAGAAAGAATCCAGATGTGCATCGGAAACTACTACTGGTCTTCCAGGGAATGGTCAAAGCGTAGACTGTTAGAGACATTACTCCCATGGAGGAAAGTGCGCATGGTGACTGTTGTATTCAATCCCGATGCAATTTCTGTCTTTCATCAACACTCTGATAGTCCACAGATTACAGAATGCCACCAGATGTGCATCGGAAACTACTACTGGTCTTGCAGGGAACGATCAAAGCGTAAACTCTTTGAGACAATACTCCCATTTAGGTAAGTGCGCATGGTGACGGTTGTATTCAATCCCGATGCAATTTCTGTGTTTCATCCACAATCTGATACTCCACAGATTACAGAATGCCTCCAGATGTGCATCGGAAACTACTACTGGTCTTCCAGGGAACGATCAAAGCGTAAATCCTTTGAGACATTACTCCCGTGGAGGGAAGTGCGCATGGTGACTGTTGTATTCAATCCCGATGCAATTTCTGTGTTTCATCAACACTCTGCTAGTCCACAGATTACAGAATGCCTTCAGATGTGCATCGGAAACTACTACTGGTCTTCCTAGGAACGATCAAAGCGTAGACTGTTTGAGACATTATTCCCATGAAGAAAAGTGCGCATGGTGACTGTTGTATTCAATCCCGAGGCAATTTCTGTGTTTCATCAACACTCTGATAATCCACAGATTACAGAAAGAATCCAGATGTGCATCGGAAACTACTACTGGTCTTCCAGGGAACGGTCAAAGCGTAGACTGTTAGAGACATTACTCCCATGGAGGAAAGTGCGCATGGTGACTGTTGTATTCAATCGCGATGCAATTTCTGTGTTTCATCAACACTCTGATAGTCCACAGATTACAGAATGCCACCAGATGTCCATCGGAAACTACTACTGGTATCCAGGGAACGATCAAAGCGTAGACTGTTAGAGACATTACTCCCATGGAGGAAAGTGCGCATGGTGACTGTTGTATTCAATCCCGAAGCAATATCTTTGTTTCATCAACACTCTGATAGTCCACAGATTACAGAATGCTTCCAGATGTGCATCGGAAACCACTACTGGTCTTCCAGGGAACGATCAAAGCGTAGACTCTTTGAGACATTATCATATGGACGAAAGAGGGCATGGTGACAGTTGTATTCAATCCCGATGCAATTTCTGTGTTTCATCAACACTCTGATAGTCTACAGATTACAGAATGCCACCAGATGTCCATCGGAAACTACTAGTGGTCTTCCAGGGAACGATCAAAACGTAGACTGTTAGAGACATTACTCCAATTGAGGAAAGTGCGCACGGTGACTGTTGTATTCAATCCCGAAGCAATATCTTTGTTTCATCAACTCTCTGATAGTCTACAGATTGCAGAAGGCCACCAGATGTGCATCGGAAACTACTACTGGTCTTCCAGGGAACGATCAAAGCGTAGAGTGTTTCAGACATTATTCCCATGAAGAAAAGTGCGCATGGTTACTGTTGTATTCAATCCCGAGGCAATTTCTGTGTTTCATCAACACTCTGATAGTCAACTGATTACAGAATGCCTCCAGATGTCCATCGGAAACTACCACTGGTCTCCCAGGGAACGATCAAAGAGTAGACTGTTTGAGACATTACTCCCATGGAGGAAAGTGCGCATGGTGACTGTCGTACTCAATCCCGATGCAATTTCTGTGCTTCATCATCACTCTTATAGTCCACAGTTTACGGAAAGCCTCCAGATGTGCATCGGGAAGTACTACTGGTCTTCCAGGGAACGATCAAAGCGTAAATCCTTTGAGACATTACTCCCGTGGAGGGAAGTGCGCATGGTGACTGTTGTATTCAATCCCGATGCAATTTCTGTGTTTCATCAACACTCTGCTAGTCCACAGATTACAGAATGCCTTCAGATGTGCATCGGAAACTACTACTGGTCTTCCTAGGAACGATCAAAGCGTAGACTGTTTGAGACATTACTCCCGTGGAGGGAAGTGCGCATGGTGACTGTTGTATTCAATCCCGATGCAATTTCTGTGTTTCATCAACACTCTGCTAGTCCACAGATTACAGAATGCCTTCAGATGTGCATCGGAAACTACTACTGGTCTTCCTAGGAACGATCAAAGCGTAGACTGTTTGAGACATTATTCCCATGAAGAAAAGTGCGCATGGTTACTGTTGTATTCAATCACGAGGTAATTTCTGTGTTTCATCAACACTCTGATAGTCCACAGATTACAGAATCCAACCAGATGTGCATCGGAAACTTCTACTGGTCTTCCAGTAACGATCAAAGCATAGACTGTTTGAAACATTACTCCCGTGGAGGAAAGTGCGCATGGTGACTGTTGTATTCAATCCCGATGCAATTTCTGAGTTTAATCAACACTCTGATACTCCACATATTACAGAATGACACCAGATGTGCATCGGAAACTACTACTGGTCTTCCGGGGAACGATCAAAGCGTAGACTGTTGAGACATTACTCCCGTGGAGGAAAGTGCGCATGGTGAATGTTGTATTCAATTCCGATTCAATTTCTGTGTTTCATCAACACTCTGATAGTCCATAGATTACAGAATGCCACCAGATGTGCATCGGATACCACTACTGGTCTTCCAGGGAACGATCAAAGCGTAGACTGTTTGAGACATTACTCCCATGGAGGAAAGTGCGCATGGTGACTGTTGTATTCAATCCCGATGCAATTTCTGTGTTTCATCACCACTCTGATAGTCCACAGATTACAGAATGCCTCCAGATGTGCATCGGAAACTACTACTGGTCTTGCAGGGAACGATCAAAGCGTAAACCCTTTGAGACAATACTCCCATGGAGGGAAGTGCGCATTGTGACTGTTGTATTCAATCCCGATGCAATTTCTGTGTTTTTATCAACACTCTGATAGTCCACAGATTACAGATTGCTTTCAGATGTGCATCCAAAACTACTACTGGTCTTCCTAGGAACGATCAAACGTAGACTGTTTGAGACATTATTTCCATGAATGAAAGTGCGCATGGTGACTGTTTTATTCAATCCCGAGGCAATTTCTGTGTTTCATCAACACTCTGATAGTCCACAGATTACAGAATCCAACCAGATGTGCATCGGAAACTACTACTGGTCTTCCAGGAACGATCAAGGCGTAGACTGTTTGAGACATTACTCCCGTGGAGGAAAGTGCGCATGGTGACTGTTGTATTCAATTCCTATTCAATTTCTGTGTTTCATCAACACTCTGATTGTCAACAGATTACAGAATGCCACCAGATGTGCATCAGATACAACTGTTGGTGTTCTAGGGACCGATCAAAGAGTAGACTGTTTGAGACATTACTCCCATGGAGGAAAGTGCGCATGGTGACTGTTGTATCCCATTCCGATTCAATTTCTGTGTTTCATCAACACTCTGACAGACCACAGATTACAGAATACCACCCGATGTGCATCGGAAACTACTACTGGTCTTCCAGGGAACGATCAAAGCGTAAACTGTTTGAGACATTACTCCCATGGAGGGTAGTGCGCATGGTGACTGTTGTATTCCATTCCGATTCAATTTCTGTGTTTCATCAACACTCTGATAGACCACAGATTACAGAAAGCATCCAGATGTGCATCGGAAACTACTACTGGTTTTCCAGGGAACGATCAAAGCGTAGACTGTTTGAGATATTACTCCCCTGGAGGAAAGTGCGCATGGTGACTGTTGTATTCTATCCCGATGCAATTTCTGTGTTTCATCAACACTCTGATAGTCCACAGATTACAGAAAGAATCCGGATGTGCATCGGAAACTACTATTGGTCTTCCAGGGAACGATCAAAGCGTAGACTGTTAGAGACATTACTCCCATGGAGGAAAGTGCGCATGGTGACTGTTGTATTCAATCCCGATGCAATTTCTGTGTTTCATCAACACTCTGATAGTCCACAGATTACAGAATGCCACCAGATGTGCATCGGAAACTACTACTGTCTTCCAGGGAACGATCAAAGCGTAAACTGTTAGAGAAATTACTCCCGTGGTGGAAAGTGCGCATGGTGACTGTTGTATTCAATCCCGATGCAATTTCTGAGTTTCATCAACACTCTGATAGTCTACAGATTACAGAATGCCACCAGATGTCCATCGGAATCTACTACTGGTATCCAGGGAACGTTCAAAGCGTAGACTGTTAGAGACATTACTCCCATGGAGGAAAGTGCGCATGGTGACTGTTGTATTCAATTCCGAAGCAATATCATTGTTTCAGCAACACTCTGATGGTCTACAGATTACAGAATGCCACCAGATGTGCATCGGAAGCTACTACTGGTCTTTCAGGGAACTATCAAAGCGTAGACTCTTTGTGACATTACTCACATGGAGGAAAGTGCGCATGGATACTGTTGTATTCTATCCCGATGCAATTTCTGTGTTTCATCAACACTCTGATAGTCCACAGATTCCAGAAAGCATCCCGATGTGCATCGGAAACTACTACTGGTCTTCCAGGGAACGATCAAAGCGAAGACTGTTTGAGAATTACTCCCATGGAGGAAAGTCCGCATGGTGACTGTTGTATTCAATCCCGATGCAATTTCTGTGTTTCATCAACACTCTGATACTCCACAGATTACAGAATGCCTCCAGATGTGCATCGGAACTACTACTGGTCTTCCAGGGAACGATCAAATCGTAGACTGTTAGAGACATAACTCCCATGGAGGAAAGTGCGCATGGTGACTGTTGTATTCAATCCCGAAGCAAATATCTTTGTTTCATCAACTCTCTGATAGTCTACAGATTACAGAATGCCACCAGATGTGCATCGGAAACTACTACTGGTCTTCCAGGGAACGATCAAAGCGTAGAGTGTTTGAGACATTACTCCCATGAAGGAAAGGGAGCATGGTGACTGTTGTATTCAATCCCGATGCAATAACTGTGTTTCATCAACACTCTGATAGTCCACAGAATACAGAATGCTTCGAGATGTGCATCGGAATCCACTACTGGTCTTCCAGGGAACGATCAAAGCGTAGACTGTTAGAGACAATACTCCCATGGAGGAAAGTGCGCATGGTGACTGTTGTATTCAATCCCGAAGCAATATCTTTGTTTCATCAACACTCTGATAGTCTATAGATGACAGAATGCCACCAGATGTCCATCGGAAACTACTACTGGTCTTCCAGGGAACGATCAAAGCGTAGACTGTTTGAGACATTACTCACATTTAGGAAACTGCGCATGGATGCTGTTGTATTCAATCCCGATGCAATTTCTGTGTTTCATCAACACTCTGATAGTCCACAGATTACAGAAAGCATCCAGATGAGCATCAGAAACTACTACTGGTCTTCCAGGGAACGATCAAAGCGTAGACTCTTAGAGACATTACTACCATGGAGGAAAGTGCGCATGGTGACTGTTGTATTCAATCCCGATGCAATTTCTGTGTTTCATCAACACTCTGTTAGTCTACAGATTACAGAATGCCACCAGATGTGCATCGGAAACTACTACTGGTCTTCCAGGGAACGATCAAAGCGTAGAGTGTTTGAGACATTACTCCCATGAAGGAAAGTGAGCATGGTGACTGTTGTATTCAATCCCGATGCAATAACTGTGTTTCATCAACACTCTGATAGTCCACAGATTACAGAATGCTTCCAGATGTGCATCGGAAACCACTACTGGTCTTCCAGGGAACGATGAAAGCGTAGACTGTTTGAGACATTATCATATGGACAAAAGAGGGCATGGTGACAGTTGTATTCAATCCCGATGCAATTTCTGTGTTTCATCAACACTCTGATAGTCCACAAATTAAGCAGAGCCTCCATATGTGCATCGAAACTACTACTGGTCTTCCGGGGAACGATCAAAGCGTTGACTCTTAGAGACATTACTCGCATATAGGAAAGTGCGCATGGTGACTTTTGTATTAAATCCCGATGCAATTTCTGTGTTTCATCAACACTCTGATAGTCCACAGATTACAGAAAGAATTCAGATGTGCATCGGAAACTACTACTGGTCTTCCAGGGAACGATCAAAGCGTAGACTGTTTGAGACATTACTCCCATGGAGGAAAGCGGACATGGTGACACTGTTGTATTCAATCCCGATGCAATTTCTGTGTTTCATCAAAACTCTGATATTCCACGGATTACAGAAAGCATCCAGATGTGCATCGGAAACTACTACTGGTCTTCCAGGGAACGATCAAAGCGTAGAGTGTTTGAGACATTACTCCCATGGAGGAAAGTGCGCATGGTGACTGTTGTATTCAATCCCGATGCAATTTCTTTATTTCATCAACACTCTGATAGTCAACTGATTACAGAATGCCTCCAGATGTGCATCGGAAACTACTACTGGTCTTCCAGGGATCGATGAAAGAGTAGACTGTTTTAGACATTACTCCCATGGAGGAAAGTGCGCATGGTGACTGTTGTATTCAATCCCGAAGCAATTTCTGTGTTTCATCAACACCATGATAGTCCACAGATTACAGAAAGAATCCGGATGTGGTATCCAGGGAACGATCAAAGCGTAGACTATTAGAGACATTACTCCCATGGAGGAAAGTGCGCATGGTGACTGTTGTATTCAATCCCGAAGCAATATCTTTGTTTCATTAACACTCTGATAGTCTACAGATTACAGAATGCCTCCAGATGTGCATCGGAAACTACTACTGGTCTTCCAGGGAACGATCAAAGCGTAGAGTGTTTGAGACATTACTCCCATGGAGGAAAGTGCGCATGATGACTGTTGTATTCAATCCCGATGCAATTTCTGTGTTTCATCAACACTCTGATAGTCCACAGATTACAGAATGCTTTCAGATGTGCATCCAAAACTACTACTGGTCTTCCTAGGAACGATCAAACGTAGACTGTTTGAGACATTATTTCCATGAATGAAAGTGCGCATGGTGACTGTTGTATTCAATCCCGAGGCAATTTCTGTGTTTCATCAACACTCTGATAGTCCACAGATTACAGAATCCAACCAGATGTGCATCGGAAAGTACTACTGGTCTTCCAGGAACGATCAAGGCGTAGACTGTTTGAGACATTACTCCCGTGGAGGAAAGTGCGCATGGTGACTGTTGTATTCAATTCCTATTCAATTTCTGTGTTTCATCAACACTCTGATTGTCAACAGATTACAGAATGCCACCAGATGTGCATCAGATACAACTGTTGGTGTTCCAGGGACCGATCAAAGAGTAGACTGTTTGAGACATTACTCCCATGGAGGAAAGTGCGCATGGTGACTGTTGTATCCCATTCCGATTCAATTTCTGTGTTTCATCAACACTCTGACAGACCACAGATTACAGAATACCACCCGATGTGCATCGGAAACTACTACTGGTCTTCCAGGGAACGATCAAAGCGTAAACTGTTTGAGACATTACTCCCATGGAGGGTAGTGCGCATGGTGACTGTTGTATTCCATTCCGATTCAATTTCTGTGTTTCATCAACACTCTGATAGACCACAGATTACAGAAAGCATCCAGATGTGCATCGGAAACTACTACTGGTTTTCCAGGGAACGATCAAAGCGTAGACTGTTTGAGATATTACTCCCCTGAAGGAAAGTGCGCATGGTGACTGTTGTATTCTATCCCGATGCAATTTCTGTGTTTCATCAACACTCTGATAGTCCACAGATTACAGAAAGAATCCGGATGTGCATCGGAAACTACTATTGGTCTTCCAGGGAACGATCAAAGCGTAGACTGTTAGAGACATTACTCCCATGGAGGAAAGTGCGCATGGTGACTGTTGTATTCAATCCCGATGCAATTTCTGTGTTTCATCAACACTCTGATAGTCCACAGATTACAGAATGCCACCAGATGTGCATCGGAAACTACTACTGTCTTCCAGGGAACGATCAAAGCGTAGACTGTTAGAGAAATTACTCCTGTGGAGGAAAGTGCGCATGGTGACTGTTGTATTCAATCCCGATGCAATTTCTGAGTTTCATCAACACTCTGATAGTCTACAGATTACAGAATGCCACCAGATGTCCATCGGAATCTACTACTGGTATCCAGGGAACGTTCAAAGCGTAGACTGTTAGAGACATTACTCCCATGGAGGAAAGTGCGCATGGTGACTGTTGTATTCAATTCCGAAGCAATATCATTGTTTCATCAACACTCTGATGGTCTACAGATTACAGAATGCCACCAGATGTGCATCGGAAGCTACTACTGGTCTTCCAGGGAACTATCAAAGCGTAGACTCTTTGTGACATTACTCACATGGAGGAAAGTGCGCATGGATACTCTTGTATTCTATCCCGATGCAATTTCTGTGTTTCATCAACACTCTGATAGTCCACAGATTCCAGAAAGCATCCCGATGTGCATCGGAAACTACTACTGGTCTTCCAGGGAACGATCAAAGCGAAGACTGTTTGAGAATTACTCCCATGGAGGAAAGTCCTCATGGTGACTGTTGTATTCAATCCCGATGCAATTTCTGTGTTTCATCAACACTCTGATACTCCACAGATTACAGAATGCCTCCAGATGTGCATCGGAACTACTACTGGTCTTCCAGGGAACGATCAAATCGTAGACTGTTAGAGACATAACTCCCATGGAGGAAAGTGTGCATGGTGACTGTTGTATTCAATCCCGAAGCAAATATCTTTGTTTCATCAACTCTCTGATAGTCTACAGATTACAGAATGCCACCAGATGTGCATCGGAAACTACTACTGGTCTTCCAGGGAACGATCAAAGCGTAGAGTGTTTGAGACATTACTCCCATGAAGGAAAGTGAGCATGGTGACTGTTGTATTCAATCCCGATGCAATAACTGTGTTTCATCAACACTCTGATAGTCCACAGATTACAGAATGCTTCCAGATGTGCATCGGAAACCACTACTGGTCTTCCAGGGAACGATGAAAGCGTAGACTGTTTGAGACATTATCATATGGACGAAAGAGGGCATGGTGACAGTTGTATTCAATCCCGATGCAATTTCTGTGTTTCATCAACACTCTGATAGTCCACAAATTAAGCAGAGCCTCCATATGTGCATCGAAACTACTACTGGTCTTCCGGGGAACGATCAAAGCGTTGACTCTTAGAGACATTACTCGCATATAGGAAAGTGCGCATGGTGACTTTTGTATTAAATCCCGATGCAATTTCTGTGTTTCATCAACACTCTGATAGTCCACAGATTACAGAAAGAATTCAGATGTGCATCGGAAACTACTACTGGTCTTCCAGGGAACGATCAAAGCGTAGACTGTTTGAGACATTACTCCCATGGAGGAAAGCGGACATGGTGACACTGTTGTATTCAATCCCGATGCAATTTCTGTGTTTCATCAAAACTCTGATATTCCACGGATTACAGAAAGCATCCAGATGTGCATCGGAAACTACTACTGGTCTTCCAGGGAACGATCAAAGCGTAGAGTGTTTGAGACATTACTCCCATGGAGGAAAGTGCGCATGGTGACTGTTGTATTCAATCCCGATGCAATTTCTTTATTTCATCAACACTCTGATAGTCAACTGATTACAGAATGCCTCCAGATGTGCATCGGAAACTACTACTGGTCTTCCAGGGATCGATGAAAGAGTAGACTGTTTTAGACATTACTCCCATGGAGGAAAGTGCGCATGGTGACTGTTGTATTTAATCCCGATGCAATTTCTGTGCTTCATCAACACTCTTATAGTCCACAGTTTACGGAAAGCCTCCAGATGTGCATCGGAAACTACTACTGGTCTTCCAGGGAACGATCAAAGAGGAAATTCTTTGAGACATTACTCCCATGGAGGGAAGTGCGCATGGTGACTGTTGTATTCAATCCCGATGCAATTTCTGTGTTTCATCAACACTCTGATAGTCCACAGATTACAGAATGCCACCAGATGTGCATCGGAAACTACTACTGGTCTTCCAGGGAACGATCAAAGCGTAGACTGTTTGAGACATTACTCACATGGAGGAATCTGCGCATGGATACTGTTGTATTTAATCCCGATGCAATTTCTGTGTTTCATCAACACTCTGATAGTCTACAGATTACAGAATGCCACCAGATGTCCATCGGAAACTACTACTGGTATCCAGGGAACGATCAAAGCGTAGACTGTCAGAGACATTACTCCCATGGAGGAAAGTGCGCATAGTGACTGTTGTATTCAATCCCGAAGCAATATCTCTGTTTCCTCAACACTCTGACAGTCCAGAGATTACAGAATGCTTTCAGATGTGCATCGGAAACCACTACTGGTCTTCCAGGGAACGATCAAAGCGTAGACTCTTTGAGGCATTATCATATGGACGATAGAGGGCATGGTGACAGTTGTATTCAATCCCGATGCAATTTCTGTGTTTCATCAACACTCTGATAGTCCACAAATAAAGCAAAGCCTCCATATGTGCATCGAAACTACTACTGGTCTTCCAGGGAACGATCAAAGCGTAGACTGTTAGAGACCATACTACCATATAGGAAAGTGCGCATGGTGACTGTTGTATTCAATGCCGATGCAATTTCTGTGCTTCATCAACACTCTGATAGTCCACAGATTATAGAATGCCTCCAGAAGTGCATCGGAAACTACTACTGGTCTTCCAGGGAACGATCAAAGAGTAGACTGTTTGAGACATTACTCCCATGGAGGAAAGTGAGCATGGTGACTGTTGTATTCAATCCCTAAGCTATTTCTGTGCTTCATCAACACTCTGATAGTCCACAGTTTACGGAAAGCCTCCAGATGTCCATCGGAAAGTACTACTGGTCTTCCAGGGAACGATCAAAGCGTAGACAGTTAGAGACATTACTCCCATGGAGGAAAGTGCGCATGGTAACTGTTGTATTCAATCCCGATGCAATTTCTGTGTTTCTTCAACACTCTGATAGTCCACAGATTACAGAATGCCTTCAGATGTGCATCGGAAACTACTACTGGTCTTCCTGGGAACGATCAAAGCGTAGACTGTTTGAGACATTATTCCCATGGAGGAAAGTGCGCATGGTGACTGTTGTATTCAATCCCGATGCAATTTCTGTGTTTCATCAACACTCTGATAGTCCACAGATTACAGAATGCCACCAGATGTGCATCGGAAACTACTACTGGTCTTCCAGGGAACGATCAAAGCGTAGACTGTAAGAGATATTACTCCCTTGGAGGAAAGTGCGCATGGTGATTGTTGTATTCAATCCTGATGCAAATTCTGTGTTTCATCAACACTGCGATATTCTACAGATTACAGAATGCCACCAGATGTCCATCGGGAACTACTACTGGTTTTCCAGGGAACGATCAAAGCGTAGACTGTTTGAGACATTACTCACGTGGAGGAGAGTGCGCATGGTGACTGTTGTATTCAATCCCGAAGCAATTTCTGTGTTTCATCAACACTCTGATTCTCCACAGATTACAGAATGCCTCCATATGTGCATCGGAAACTACTCATGGTCTTCCAGGGAACGATCAAAGCGTAGACTGTTTGTGACATTACTCGCATGGAGGAAAGTGCGCATGTTGACTGTTGTATTCAATCCCGATTCAATTTCTGTGTTTCATCAACACTCTGATAGTCCACGGATTACAGAAAGCATCCAGATGTGCATCGGAAACTACTACTGGTCTTCCAGGGAACGATCAAAGCGTAGACTGTTTGAGACATTACTCCCATGGAAGAAAGTGCGCATGGTGACTGTTGTATTCAATACCGATGCAATTTCTGTGTTTCATCAACACTCTGATATTCCACGGATTACAGAAACAATCCAGATGTGCATCGCAAACTACTACTGGTCTTCCAGGGAACGATCAAATCGTAAACTGTTTGAGACATTACTTTTATGGAGGAAAGTGCAGATGGTGACTGTTGTATTTAATTCAGATTCAATTTCTCTGTTTCTTCAACACTCTGATTGTCCACAGATTACAGAGTGCCACCAGATGTGCATCGGAAACTACTACTGGGCTTCCAGGGAACGATCAAAGCGTAGACTGTTTGAGACATTACTCCCATGGAAGAAAGTGCGCATGGTGACTGTTGTATTCAATCCCGATGCAATTTCTGTGTTTCATCAACACACTGATAGTCCACAGATTACAGAAAGAATCCAGATGTGCATCGGAAACTACTACTGGTCTTCCAGGGAACGATCAAAGCATACACTGTTAGAGACATTACACCCATTGAGGAAAGTGCGCATGGTGACTGTTGTATTCAATCCCGATGCAATTTCTGTGTTTCATCAACACTCTGATAGTCCACAGATTACAGAATGCCACCAGATGTGCATCGGAAACTACTACTGGTCTTCCAGGGAACGATCAAAGCGTAGACTGTTAGAGACATTACTCCCTTGGAGGAAAGTGCGCATGGTGACTGTTGTATTCAATCCCGATGCAATTTCTGTGTTTCATCAACACTGTGATAGTCTACAGATTACAGAATGCCACCAGATGTCCATCGGAAACTACTACTGATTTTCCAGGGAACGATCAAAGCGTAGACTGTTTGAGACATTTTTCACGTGGAGGACAGTGCGCATGGTGACTGTTGTATTCAATCCCGATGCTATTTCTGTGTTTCATCCACACACCGATAGTCCACAGGTTACAGAAAGAATCCAGATGTGCATCGGAAACTACTACTGGTCTTCCAGGGAACGATCAAATCGTAGACTGTTAGAGACATTACTCGCATGGAGGAAAGTGCGCATGGTAACTGTTGTATTCAATCCCGATGCAATTTCTGTGTTTCATCAACACTCTGATACTCCACAGATTACAGAATGCCTCCAGATGTGCATCGGAAACTACTACTGGTCTTCCAGGGAACGATCAAAGCGTAAAATCTTTGAGAAATTACTCCCATGGAGGGAAGTGCGCATGGTGACTGTTGTATTCAATCCCGATGCAATTTCTGTGTTTCTTCAACACTCTGATAGTCCACAGATTACAGAATGCCTTCAGATGTGCATCGGAAACTACTACTGGTCTTCCTGGGAACGATCAAAGCGTAGACTGTTTGATACATTATTCCCATGAAGGAAAGTGCGCATGGTGACTGTTGTATTCAATCCCGATGCAATTTCTGTGTTTCATCAACACACTGATAGTCCACAGATTACAGAAAGAATCCAGATGTGCATCAGAAACTACTACTGGTCTTCCAGGGAACGATCAAAGCGTAGACTGTTAGAGACATTACTCCCATGGAGGAAAGTGCGCATGGTGACTGTTGTATTCAATCCCGATGCAATTTCTGTGTTTCATCAACACTCTGATAGTCCACAGATTACAGAATGCCACCAGATGTGCATCGGAAACTACTACTGGTCTTCCAGGGAACGATCAAAGCGTAGACTGTTAGAGACATTACTCCCTTGGAGGAAAGTGCGCATGGTGATTGTTGTATTCAATCCTGATGCAAATTCTGTGTTTCATCAACACTGCGATAGTCTACAGTTTACAGAATGCCACCAGATGTCCATCGGGAACTACTACTGGTTTTCCAGGGAACGATCAAAGCGTAGCCTGTTTGAGACATTACTCACGTGGAGGAGAGTGCGCATGGTGACTGTTGTATTCAATCCCGAAGCAATTTCTGTGTTTCATCAACACTCTGATTCTCCACAGATTACAGAATGCCTCCATATGTGCATCGGAAACTACTCATGGTCTTCCAGGGAACGATCAAAGCGTAGACTGTTTGTGACATTACTCGCATGGAGGAAAGTGCGCATGGTGACTGTTGTATTCAATCCCGTATCAATTTCTGTGTTTCATCAACACTCTGATAGTCCACGGATTACAGAAAGCATCCAGATGTGCATCGGAAACTACTACTGGTCTTCCAGGGAACGATCAAAGCGTAGACTGTTTGAGACATTACTCCCATGGAAGAAAGTGTGCATGGTGACTGTTGTATTCAATACCGATGCAATTTCTGTGTTTCATCAACACTCTGATATTCCACGGATTACAGAAACAATCCAGATGTGCATCGCAAACTACTACTGGTCTTCCAGGGAACGATCAAATCGTAAACTGTTTGAGACATTACTTTTATGGAAGAAAGTGCACACGGTGACTGTTGTATTCAATTCAGATTCAATTTCTGTGTTTCTTCAACACTCTGATTGTCCACAGATTACAGAGTGCCACCAGATGTGCATCGGAAACTACTACTGGGCTTCCAGGGAACGATCAAAGCGTAGACTGTTTGAGACATTACTCCCATGGAAGAAAGTGCGCATGGTGACTGTTGTATTCAATCCCGATGCAATTTCTGTGTTTCATCAACACACTGATAGTCCACAGATTACAGAAAGAATCCAGATGTGCATCGGAAACTACTACTGGTCTTCCAGGGAACGATCAAAGCTTAGACTGTTAGAGACATTACTCCCATTGAGGAAAGTGCGCATGGTGACTGTTGTATTCAATCCCGATGCAATTTCTGTGTTTCATCAGCACTCTGATAGTCCACAGATGACAGAATGCCACCAGATGTGCATCGGAAACTACTACTGGTCTTCCAGGGAACGATCAAAGCGTAGACTGTTAGAGACATTACTCCCTTGGAGGAAAGTACGCATGGTGACTGTTGTATTCAATCCCGATGCAATTTCTGTGTTTCATCAACACTGTGATAGTCTACAGATTACAGAATGCCACAAGATGTCCATCGGAAACTACTACTGATTTTCCAGGGAACGATCAAAGCGTAGACTGTTTGAGACATTTTTCACGTGGAGGACAGTGCGCATGGTGACTGTTGTATTCAATCCCGATGCTATTTCTGTGTTTCATCCACACACCGATAGTCCACAGATTACAGAAAGAATCCATATGTGCATCGGAAACTACTACTGGTCTTCCAGGGAACGATCAAATCGCAGACTGTTTGAGACATTACTCGCATGGAGGAAAGTGCACATGGTGACACTGTTGTATTCAATCCCGATGGAATTTCTGTGTTTCATCAACACTCTGATATTCCACGGATTACAGAAAGCATCCAGATGTGCATCGGATACTACTACTGGTCTTCCAGGGAACGATCAAAGCGTAAACTCTTTGAGACATTACTCCCATGGAGGAAAGTGTTCATGGTGACTGTTGCATTCAATCCCGATTCAATTTCTGTGTTTCATCAACACTCTGATAGTCCACGGATCACAGAATGCCACCAATTGTGCATCGGAAACTACTACTGGTCTTCCAGGGAACGATCAAAACGTAGACTGTTTGAGACATTACTTTTATGGAGGAAAGTGCGCATGGTGACTGTTTTATTCAATCCCGATGCAATTTCTGTGTTTCATCAACACTCTGATAGTCCACAGATTACAGAACGCCACCAGATGTGCATCGGAAACTACTACTGGTCTTCCAGGGAACGATCAAAGCGTAGACTGTTAGAGACATTACTCCCTTGGAGGAAAGTGCGCATGGTGATTGTTGTATTCAATCCTGATGCAAATTCTGTGTTTCATCAACACTGCGATAGTCTACAGATTACAGAATGCCACCAGATGTCCATCGGGAACTACTACTGGTTTTCCAGGGAACGATCAAAGCGTAGACTGTTTGAGACATTACTCACGTGGAGGAGAGAGCGCATGGTGACTGTTGTATTCAATCCCGAAGCAATTTCTGTGTTTCATCAACACTCTGATTCTCCACAGATTACAGAATGCCTCCATATGTGCATCGGAAACTACTCATGGTCTTCCAGGGAACGGTCAAAGCGTAGACTGTTTGTGACATTACTCGCATGGAGGAAAGTGCGCATGGTGACTGTTGTATTCAATCCCGATTCAATTTCTGTGTTTCATCAACACTCTGATAGTCCACGGATTACAGAAAGCATCCAGATGTGCATCGGAAACTACTACTGGTCTTCCAGGGAACGATCAAAGCGTAGACTGTTTGAGACATTACTCCCATGGAAGAAAGTGCGCATGGTGACTGTTGTATTCAATACCGATGCAATTTCTGTGTTTCATCAACACTCTGATATTCCACGGATTACAGAAACAATCCAGATGTGCATCGGAAACTACTACTGGTCTTCCAGGGAACGATCAAATCGTAAACTGTTTGAGACATTACTTTTATGGAGGAAAGTGCACATGGTGACTGTTGTATTCAATTCAGATTCAATTTCTGAGTTTCTTCAACACTCTGATTGTCCACAGATTACAGAGTGCCACCAGATGTGCATCGGAAACTACTACTGGTCTTCCAGGGAACGATCAAAGCGTAGACTGTTTGAGACATTACTCCCATGGAAGAAAGTGCGCATTGTGACTGTTGTATTCAATCCCGATGCAATTTCTGTGTTTCATCAACACACTGATAGTCCACAGATTACAGACAGAATCCAGATGTGCATCGGAAACTACTACTGGTCTTCCAGGGAACGATCAAAGCATAGACTGTTAGAGACATTACTCCCATTGAGGAAAGTGCGCATGGTGACTGTTGTATTCAATCCCGATGCAATTTCTGTGTTTCATCAACACTCTGATAGTCCACAGATTACAGAATGCCACCAGATGTGCATCGGAAACTACTACTGGTCTTCCAGGGAACGATCAAAGCGTAGACTGTTAGAGACATTACTCCCTTGGAGGAAAGTGCGCATGGTGACTGTTGTATTCAATCCCGATGCAATTTCTGTGTTTCATCAACACTGTGATAGTCTACAGATTACAGAATGCCACCAGATGTCCATCGGAAACTACTACTGATTTTCCAGGGAACGATCAAAGCGTAGACTGTTTGAGACAGTTTTCAGGTGGAGGACAGTGCGCATGGTGACTGTTGTATTCAATCCCGATGCTATTTCTGTGTTTCATCCACACACCGATAGTCCACAGATTACAGAAAGAATCCAGATGTGCATCGGAAACTACTACTGGTCTTACAGGGAACGATCAAATCGTAGACTGTTTGAGACATTACTCGCATGGAGGAAAGTGCACATGGTGACACTGTTGTATTCAATCCCGATGCAATTTCTGTGTTTCATCAACACTCTGATATTCCACGGATTACAGAAAGCATCCAGATGTGCATCGGATACTACTACTGGTCTTCCAGGGAACGATCAAAGCGTAAACTGTTTCACACATTACTCCCATGGAGGAAACTGCTCATGGAGACTGTTGTATTCAATCCCGATGCAATTTCTGTGTTTCATCAACACTCTGATAGTCCACAGATTACAGAAAGCATCCAGATTTGCATCGGAAACTACTACTTGTCTTAGAGGGAACGATCAAAGCGTAGGCTGTTTGAGTCATTACTCCCATGGAGGAAAGTGTTCATGGTGACTGTTGCATTCAATCCCGATGCATTTTCTGTGTTTCATCAACACTCTGATAGTCCACAGATTACAGAATGCCACCAGATGTGCATCGGAAACTACTACTGGTCTTCGAGGGAACGATCAAAGCATAGACTATTTCAGACATTACTCCCATGGAGGGAAGTGCGGATGGTGACTATTGTATTCAATACCGATGCAATTTCTGTTTCATCAACACTCAGATAGTCCACAGATCACAGAATGCCACCAATTGTGCATCGGAAGCTACTACTGGTCTTCCAGGGAACGATCAAAACGTAGACTGTTTGAGACATTACTTTTATGGAGGAAAGTGCGCATGGTGACTGTTGTGTGCAATCCCGATGCAATTTCTGTGTTTCAACAACACTCTGACAGTCCACAGATTACAGAATGCCTCCAGATGTGCATCGGAAACTACTACTGGTCTTCCAGGGAACGATCAAAGTGTAAACTGTTTCACACATTACTCCCATGGAGGAAACTGCTCATGGAGACTGTTGTATTCAATCCCGATGCAATTTCTGTGTTTCATCAACACTCTGATAGTCTACAGATTACAGAACGCCACCAGATGTGCATCGGAAACTACTACTGGTCTTCCAGGTAACGATCAAAGCTTACACTGTTTGAGACATTACTCTCATGGAGGAAAGTGCGCATGGAGACTGTTGTATTCAATCCCGATGCAATTTCTGTGCTTCATCACCACTCTGATAGTAAACAGTTTGCCGAAAGAATACAGATGTGCATCGGGAAGTACTACTGGTCTTCCAGGAAACGATCAAAGCGTAGACTGGCAGAGACATTACTCCCATGGAGGAAAGTGCGCATTGTGATTGTTGTATTCAATCCCGATGCAATATCTGTGTTTCATCAACACTCAGATAGTCCACAGATTACAGAATGCCTCCAGATGTGCCTCGGAAACTACTACTGGTCTTCAAGGGAACGATCAAAGCGTAGTGTGTTAGAGACATTACTCCCATGGAGGAAAGTCCGCATGGTGACTGTTGTATTCATTCCCGATGCAATTTCTGTGTTTCATCAACACTCTGATAGTCCACAGATTACAGAATGCCACCAGATGTGCATCGGAAACTACAACTGGTCTTCCAGGGAACGATCAAAGCGTAAACTCTTTGAGACATTACTCCCATGGTGGAAAGTGTTCATGGTGACTGTTGCATTCAATCCCAATGTATTTTCTGTGTTTCAGCAACACACTGATAGTCCACAGATCACAGAATGCCACCAGATGTGCATCGGAAACTACTACTGGTCTTCCAGGGAACGATCAACACGTAGACTGTTTAAGACATTACTCTCATGGAGGAAACTGCGCATGGAGACTGTTGTATTCAATCCCGATGCATTTTCTGTGTTTCATCAACACTCTGATAGTCCACAGATTACAGAAAGCATCCAGATGTGCATCGGAAACTACTACTGGGCTTCCAGGGAACGATCAAAGCGTAGACTGTTTGAGACATTACTGTCATGGAGGAAACTGCGCATTGAGACTGTTGTATTTAATCCCGATGCAATTTCTGTGTTTCATCAACACTCTGATAGTCCGCAGATTACAGAATGCCACCAGATGTGCATCGGAAACTACTACTGGTCTTCGAGGGAACGATCAAAGCATAGACTATTTCAGACATTACTCCCATGGAGGAAACTGCTCATGGAGACTTTTGTATTCAATCCCAATGCAATTTCTGTGTTTCATCAACACTCTGATAATCCACAGATTACAGAAAGCATCCAGATGTGCATCAGAAACTACTACTTGTCTTCCAGGGAACGATCAAAACGTAGGCTGTTTGAGACATTACTCCCATGGAGGAAAGTAAGCATGGCTACTGTTGTATTCAATCCCGATGCAATATCTTTGTTTCATCAACACTCTGATAGTCTACAGATTACAGAATGCCACCAGATGTGCATCGGAAACTACTACTGGTCTTCCAGGGAACGATCAAAGCTTACACTCTTTGAGACATTACTCTCATGGAGGAAACTGCGCATGGAGACTTGTATTCAATCCCGATGCAATTTCTGTGTTTCATCAACACTCTGATAGTCCACAGATTACAGAATGCCTCCAGATGTGCATCGGAAACTACTACTGGTCTTCAAGGGAACGATCAAAGCGTAGACTGTTAGAGACATTACTCCCATGGATGAAAGTCCGCATGGTGACTGTTGTATTCAATCCCGATGCAATTTCTGTGTTTCATCAACACACTGATAGTCCACAGATTACAGAATGCCTCCAGATGTGCATCGGAAACTACTACTGGTCTTCCAGGGAACGATCAAAGCGTAGACTGTTTGAGACATTACTTGCATGGAGCAAAGTGCGCATGGTGACTGTTGTATTCAATCCCGATGCAGTTTGTGTGTTTCATCAACACTCTGATAGTCCACGGATTACAGAAAGCATCCAGATGTGCATCGGAAACTACAACTGGTCTTCCAGGGAACGATCAAAGCGTAAACTCTTTGAGACATTACTCCCATGGTGGAAAGTGTTCATGGTGACTGTTGCATTCAATCCCGATGTATTTTCTGTGTTTCATCAACACTCTGATAGTCCACAGATCACAGAATGCCACCAGATGTGCATCGGAAACTACTACTGGTCTTCCAGGGAACGATCAACACGTAGACTGTTTGAGACATTACTCTCATGGAGGAAATTGCGCATGGAGACTGTTGTATTCAATCCCGATGCATTTTCTGTGTTTCATCAACACTCTGATAATCCACAGATTACAGAAAGCATCCAGATGTGCATCGGAAACTACTACTGGGCTTCCAGGGAACGATCAAAGCGTAGACTGTTTGAGACATTACTGTCATGGAGGAAACTGCGCATTGAGACTGTTGTATTTAATCCCGATGCAATTTCTGTGTTTCATCAACACTCTGATAGTCCGCAGATTACAGAATGCCACCAGATGTGCATCGGAAACTACTACTGGTCTTCGAGGGAACGATTAAAGCATAGACTATTTCAGACATTACTCCCATGGAGGGAAGTGCGGATGGTGACTATTGTATTCAATACCGATGCAATTTCTGGTTCATCAACACTCAGATAGTCCACAGATTACAGAATGCCACCAGATGTGCATCGGAAACTACTACTGGTCTTCCAGGGAACGATCAAAACGTAGACGGTTTGAGACATTACTTTTATGGAGGAAAGTGCGCATGGTGACTGTTGTATTCAATCCCGATGCAATTTCTGTGTTTCATCAACACTCTGATAGTCCACAGATTACAAAATGCCTCCAGATGTGGATCGGAAACTACTACTGGTCTTCCAGGGAACGATCAAAGCGTAAACTGTTTCAGACATTACTCCCATGGAGGAAACTGCTCATGGAGACTTTTGTATTCAATCCCAATGCAATTTCTGTGTTTCATCAACACTCTGATAATCCACAGATTACAGAAAGCATCCAGATGTGCATCGGAAACTACTACTTGTCTTCCAGGGAACGGTCAAAGCGTAGGCTGTTTGAGACATTACTCCCATGGAGGAAAGTAAGCATGGTGACTGTTGTATTCAATCCCGATGCAATTTCTGTGCTTCATCACCACTCTGATAGTAAACAGTTTGCCGAAAGAATACAGATGTGCATCGGGAAGTACTACTGGTCTTCCAGGAAACGATCAAAGCGTAGACTGTCAGAGACATTACTCCCATGGAGGAAAGTGCGCATTGTGATTGTTGTATTCAATCCCGATTCAATATCTGTGTTTCATCAACACTCTGATAGTCCACAGGTTACAGAATGCCTCCAGATGTGCATCGGAAACTACTACTGGTCTTCAAGGGAACGATCAAAGCGTAGACTGTTAGAGACATTACTCCCATGGATGAAAGACCGCATGGTGACTGTTGTATTCAATCCCGATGCAATTTCTGTGTTTCATCAACACTCTGATAGTCCACAGATTACAGAATGCCACCAGATGTGCATCGGAAACTACTACTGGTCTTCCAGGGAACGATCAAAGCGTAGACTGTTAGAGACACTACTCCCTTGGAGGAAAGTGCGCATGGTGCCTGTTGTATTCAATCCCGATGCAATTTCTTAGTTTCATCAACACTCTGATACTCCACAGATTACAGAATGCCTCCAGATGGGCTTCGGAAACTACTACTGGTCTTCCAGGGAACGATCAAAGCGTAGACTGTTTGAGACATTACTCGCATGGAGCAAAGTGCGCATGGTGACTGTTGTATTCAATCCCGATGCAATTTCTGTGTTTCATCAACACTCTGATAGTCCACGGATTACAGAAAGCATCCAGATGTGCATCGGAAACTACAACTGGTCTTCCAGGAAACGATCAAAGCGTAAACTCTTTGGGACATTACTCCCATGGAGGAAAGTGTTCATGGTGACTGTTGCATTCAATCCCGATGTATTTTCTGTGTTTCATCAACACTGTGATAGTCCACAGATTATAGAATGCCACCAGATGTGCATCGGAAGCTACTACTGGTCTTCCAGGGAACGATCAAAGCATAGACTATTTCAGACATTACTGCCGTGGAGGAAAGTGCGGATGGTGAATGATGTATTCAATCCCGATGCAAATTCTGTGTTTCATCAACACTCTGATAGTCCACAGATTACAGAAAGCATCCAGATGTGCATCGGAAAATACTACTGGTCTTCCAGGAAACGATCAAAGCGTAGCCTGTTGGAGACATTACTCCCATGGAGGAAAGTCCGCATGGTGACTGTTGTATTCAATCCCGATTCAATTTCTGTGTTTCATGAACACTCTGATAGTCCACAGATTACAGAATGCCACCAGATGTGCATCGGAAACTACTACTGGTCTTCCATGGAACGATCAAAGCGTAGACTGTTAGAGACACTACTCCCTTGGAGGAAAGTGCGCATGGTGACTGTTGTATTCAATCCCGATGCAATTTCTTAGTTTCATCAACACTCTGATACTCCACAGATTACAGAATGCCTACAGATGTGCATCGGAAACTACTACTGGTCTTCCAGGGAACGATCAGAGCTTAGACTGTTTGAGACATTACTCCCATGGAGGAAAGTGCGCATGGTGACTGTTGTATTCAATCCCGATGCAATTTCTGTGTTTCATCTACACTCTGATAGTCCACAGATCACAGAATGCCACCAGATGTGCATCGGAAACTACTACTGGTCTTCCAGGGAACGATCAAATCGTAGACTGTTAGAGACATTACTCCCTTGGAGGAAAGTGCGCATGGTGACTGTTGTATTCAATCCTGATGCAAATTCTATGTTTCATCAACACTGCGATAGTCTACAGATTACAGAATGCCACCAGATGTCCATCGGGAACTACTACTGGTTTTCCAGGGGACGATCAAAGCGTAGACTGTTTGAGACATTACTCACTTGGAGGAGAGTGCGCATGGTGACTGTTGTATTCAATACCGAAGCAATTTCTGTGTTTCATCAACACTCTGATTCTCCACAGATTACAGAATGCCTCCATATGTGCATCGGAAACTACTCATGGTCTTCCAGGGAACGATCAAAGCGTAGACTGTTTGGGACATTACTCGCATGGAGGAAAGTGCGCATGGTGACTGTTGTATTCAATCTCGATTCAATTTCTGTGTTTCATCAACACTCTGATAGTCCACGGATTACAGAAAGCATCCAGATGTGCAACGGAAACTACTACTGGTATTCCAGGGAACGATCAAAGCGTAGACTGTTTGAGGCATTACTCCCATGGAAGAAAGTGCGCATGGTGACTGTTGTATTCTATACCTATGCAATTTCTGTGTTTCATCAATACTCTGATATTCCACGGATTACAGAAACAATCCAGATGTGCATCGGAAACTACTACTTGTCTTCCAGGGAACGATCAAATCGTAAACTGTTTGAGACATTACTTTTATGGAGGAAAGTGCACATGGTGACTGTTGTATTCAATTCAGATTCAATTTCTGTGTTTCTTCAACACTCTGATTGTCCACAGATTACAGAGTGCCACCAGATGCGCATCGGAAACTACTACTGGGCTTCCAGGGAACGATCAAAGCGTAGACTGTTTGAGACATTACTCCCATGGAAGAAAGTGCGCAGGGTGACTGTTGTATTCAATCCCGATGCAATTTCTGTGTTTCATCAATACACTGATAGTCCACAGATTACATAAAGAATCCAGATGTGCATCGGAAACTACTACTGGTCTTCCAGGGAACGATCAAAGCATAGACTGTTAGAGACATTACTCCCATTGAGGAAATTGCGCATGGTGACTGTTGTATTCAATCCCGATGCAATTTCTGTGTTTCATCAACACTGTGATAGTCCACAGATTACAGAATGCCACCAGATGTGCATCGGAAACTACTACTGGTCTTCCAGGGAACGATCTAAGCGTAGACTGTTAGAGACACTACTCCCTTGGAGGAAAGTGCGCATGGTGACTGTTGTATTCAATCCCGATGCAATTTCTGTGTTTCATCAACACTGTGATAGTCTACAGATTACAGAATGCCACCAGATGTCCATTGGAAACTACTATTGGTTTTCCAGGGAACGATCAAAGCGTAGACAGTTTGAGACATTTTTCACGTGGAGGACAGTGCGCATGGTGACTGTTGTATTCAATCCCGATGCTATTTCTGTGTTTCATCCACACTCTGATAGTCCACAGATTACAGAATGCCTCCAGATGTGCATCGGAAACTACTACTGGTCTTTCAGGGAACGATCAAAGCGTAGGCTGTTTGAGACATTACTCCCATGGAGGAAACTGCTCATGGAGACAGTTGTATTCAATCCCGATGCAATTTCTGTGTTTCAACAACACTCTGATAGTCCACAGATTACAGAATGCCTCCAGATGTGCATCGGAAACTACTACTGGTCTTCCAGGGAACGATCAAAACGTAGACTGTTTGAGAGATTACATTTATGGAGGAAAGAGCGCATGGTGACTGTTGTATTCAATCCCGATGCAATTTCTGTGTTTTAACAACACTCTGATAGTCCACAGATTACAGAATGCCACCAGATGTGCATCGGAAACTACTACTGGTCTTCCAGGGAACGATCAAAGCATTGACTATTTCAGACATTACTCCCATGGAGGAAAGTGTGGATGGTGAATGTTGTATTCAATCCCGATGCAATTTCTGTGTTTCATCAACACTCTGAAAGTCCACAGATTACAGAAAGCATCCAGATGTGCATCGGAAACTACTACTGGTCTTCCAGGGAACGATCAAAGCGTAGACTGTTAGAGACATTACTCCCATGGAGGAAAGTCCGCATGGTGACTGTTGTATTCAATCCCGATGCAATTTCTGTGTTTCATGAACACTCTGATAGTCCACAGATTACAGGATGCCACCAGATGTGCATCGGAAACTACTACTGGTCTTCCAGGGAACGATCTAAGCGTAGACTGTTAGAGACACTACTCCCTTGGAGGAAAGTGCGCATGGTGACTGTTGTATTCAGTCCCGATGCAATTTTTTAGTTTCATCAACACTCTGATACTCCACAGATTACAGAATGCCTACAGATGTGCATCGGAAACTACTACTGGTCTTCCAGGGAACGATCAAAACGTAGACTGTTTGACACATTACTCCCATGGAGGAAAGTGCGCATGGTGACTGTAGTATTCAATCCCGATGCAATTTCTGTGTTTCATCAACACTCTGATAGTCCACGGATTACAGAAAGCATCCAGATGTGCATCGGAAACTACAACTGGTCTTCCAGGGAACGATCAAAGCGTAAACTCTTTGAGACATTACTCCCATGGTGGAAAGTGTTCATGGTGACTGTTGCATTCAATCCCGATGTATTTTCTGTGTTTCATCAACACTCTGATAGTCCACAGATCACAGAATGCCACCAGATGTGCTTTGGAAACTACTACTGGTCTTCCAGGGAACGATCAACACGTAGAATGTTTGAGACATTACTCTCATGGAGGAAACTGCGCATGGAGACTGTTGTATTCAATCCCGATGTAATTTCTGTGTTTCATCAACACTATGATAGTCCACAGATTACAGAAAGCATCCAGATGTGCATCGGAAACTACTACTGGGCTTCCAGGGAACGATCAAAGCGTAGATTGTTTGAGACATTACTGTCATGCAGGAAACTGCGCATTGAGACTGTTGTATTCAATTCCGATGCAATTTCTGTGTTTCATCAACACTCTGATAGTCCACAGATTACAGAAAGCATCCAGATGTGCATCGGAAACTACTACTGGTCTTCGAGGGAACGATCAAAGCATAGACTATTTCAGACATTACTCCCATGGAGGATAGTGCGGATGGTGACTATTGTATTCAATACCGATATAATTTCTGTTTCATCAACACTCAGATAGTCCACAGATTACAGAATGCCACCAGATGTGCATCGGAATCTACTACTGGTCTTCCAGGGAACGATCAAAACGTAGACTGTTTGAGACATTACTTTTATGGAGGAAAGTGCGCATGGTGACTGTTGTATTCAATCCCGATTCAATTTCTGTGTTTCATCAACACTCTGATAGTCCACAGATTACAGAATGCCTCCAGATGTGCATCGGAAACTACTACTGGTCTTCCAGGGAACGATCAAAGCGTAAACTGTTTCAGACATTACTCCCATGGAGGAAACTGCTCATGGAGACCGTTGTATTCAATCCCGATGCAATTTCTGTGTTTCATCAACACTCTGATAATCCACAGAATACAGAAAGCATCCAGATGTGCATCGGAAACTACTTCTTGTCTTCCAGGGAACGATCAAAGCGTAGGCTGTTTGAGACATTACTCCCATGGAGGAAAGTAAGCATGGCTACTGTTGTATTCAATCCCGATGCAATATCTTTGTTTCATCAACACTCTGATAGTCTACAGATTACAGAATGCCACCATATGTGCATCGGAAACTACTACTGGTCTTCCAGGGAACGAACAAAGCTTACACTGTTTGAGACATTACTCTCATGGAGGAAACTGCGCATGGAGACTTGTATTCAATCCCGATGCAATTTCTGTGTTTCATCAACACTCTGATAGTCCACAGATTACAGAAAGCATCCAGATGTGCATCAGAAACTACTACTGGTCTTCCAGGGAACGATCTAAGCGTAGACTGTTTGAGACATTACTCCCATGGAGGAAAGTGCGCATGGTGACTGTTGTATTCAATCCTGATGCAATTTCTGTGCTTCATCACCACTCTGATAGTCCAAAGTTTACCGAAAGAATACAGATGTGCATCGGGAAGTACTACTGGTCTTCCAGGAAACGATCAAAGCGTAGACTGTCAGAGACATTACTCCCATGGAGGAAAGTGCGCATTGTGACTGTTGTATTCAATCCCGATGCAATTTCTGTGTTTTATCAACACTCTGATAGTCAACAGATTACAGAATGCCTCCAGATGTGCATCGGAAACTACTACTGGTCTTCAAGGTAACGATCAAATCGTAGACTGTTAGAGACATTACTCCCATGGATGAAAGTCCGCATGGTGACTGTTGTATTCAATCCCGATGCAATTTCTGTGTTTCATCAACACTCTGATAGTCCACAGATTACAGAATGCCACCAGATGTGCATCGGAAACTACTACTCGTCTTCCAGGGAACGATCAAAGCGTAGACTGTTAGAGACACTACTCCCTTGGAGGAAAGTGCACATGGTGCCTGTTGTATTCAATCCCGATGCAATTTCTTAGTTTCATCAACACTCTGATACTCCACAGATTACAGAATGCCTCCAGATGGGCTTCGGAAACTACTACTGGTCTTCCAGGGAACGATCAAAGCGTAGACTGTTTGAGACATTACTCGCATGGAGGAAAGTGCGCATGGTGAATGTTGTATTCAATCCCGATGCAATTTCTGTGTTTCATCAACACTCTGATAGTCCACGGATTACAGAAAGCATCCAGATGTGCATCGGAAACTACAACTGTTCTTCCAGGAAACGATCAAAGCGTAAACTCTTTGAGACATTACTCCCATGGACGAAAGTGTTCATGGTGACTGTTGCATTCAATCCCGATGTATTTTCTGTGTTTCATCAACACTCTGATAGTCCACAGATTACAGAATGCCACCAGATGTGCATCGGAAACTACTACTGGTCTTCCAGGGAACGATCAAAGCATAGACTATTTCAGACATTACTGCCGTGGAGGAAAGTGCGGATGGTGAATGTTGTATTCAATCCCGATGCAAATTCTGTGTTTCATGAACACTCTGATAGTCCACAGATTACAGAAAGCATCCAGATGTGCATCGGAAACTACTACTGGTCTTCCAGGGAACGATCAAAGCGTAGACTGTTAGAGACATTACTCCCTTGGAGGAAAGTGCGCATGGTGACTGTTGTATTCAATCCCGATGCAATTTCTGTATTTCATCAACACTGTGATAGTCTACAGATTACAGAATGCCACCAGATGTCCATTGGAAACTACTACTGGTTTTCCAGGGAACGATCAAAGCGTAGACTGTTTGAGACATTTTTCACGTGGAGGACAGTGCGCATGGTGACTGTTGTATTCAATCCCGATGTTATTTCTGTGTTTCATCCACACACTGATAGTCCACAGATTACAGAAAGAATCCAGATGTGCATCGGAAACTACTACTGGTCTTCCAGGGAACGATCAAATCGTAGACTGTTTGAGACATTACTCGCATGGAGGAAAGTGCACATGGTGACACTGTTGTATTCAATCCCGATGCAATTTCTGTGTTTCATCAACACTCTGATATTCCACGGATTACAGAAAGCATCCAGATGTGCATCGGATACTACTACTGGTCTTCCAGGGAACGATCAAAGCGTAAACTCTTTGAGACATTACTCCCATGGAGGAATGTGTTCATGGTGACTGTTGCATTCAATCCCGATGCATTTTCTGTGTTTCATCAACACTCTGATAGTCCACAGATTACAGAATGCCTCCAGATGTGCATCGGAAACTACTACTGGTCTTCCGGGGAACGATCAAAACGTAGACTGTTTGAGACATTACATTTATGGAGGAAAGAGCGCATGGTGACTGTTGTATTCAATCACGATGCAATTTCTGTGTTTCAACAACACTCTGATAGTCCACAGATTACAGAATGCCACCAGATGTGCATCGGAAACTACTACTGGTCTTCCAGGGAACGATCAAAGCATAGACTATTTCAGACATTACTCCCATGGAGGAAAGTGTGGATGGTGAATGTTGTATTCAATCCCGATGCAATTTCTGTGTTTCATCAACACTCTGATAGTCCACAGATTACAGAAAGCATCCAGATGTGCATCGGAAACTACTACTGGTCTTCCAGGGAACGATCAAAGCGTAGACTGTTAGAGACATTACTCCCATGGAGGAAAGTCCGCATGGTGACTGTTGTATTCAATCCCGAGGCAATTTCTGTGTTTCATGAACACTCTGATAGTCCACAGATTACAGGATGCCACCAGATGTGCATCGGAAACTACTACTGGTCTTCCAGGGAACGATCTAAGCGTAGACTGTTAGAGACACTACTCCCTTGGAGGAAAGTGCGCATGGTGACTGTTGTATTCAATCCCGATGCAATTTCTTAGTTTCATGAACACTCTGATAGTCCACAGATTACAGAATGCCTACAGATGTGCATCGTAAACTACTACTGGTCTTCCAGGGAACGATCAAAACGTAGACTGTTTGAGACATTACTCCCATGGAGGAAAGTGCGCATTGTGACTGTAGTATTCAATCCCGATGCAATTTCTGTGTTTCATCAACACTCTGCTAGTCCACGGATTACAGAAAGCATCCAGATGTGCATCGGAAACTACAACTGGTCTTCCAGGGAACGATCAAAGCGTAAACTCTTTGAGACATTACTCCCATGGTGGAAAGTGTTCATGGTGACTGTTGCATTGAATCCCGATGTATTTTCTGTGTTTCATCAACACTCTGATAGTCCACAGATTACAGAATGCCACCAGATGTGCATCGGAAACTACTACTGGTCTTCCAGGGAACGATAAACACGTAGACTGTTTGAGACATTACTCTCATGGAGGAAACTGCGCATGGAGACTGTTGTATTCAATCCTGATGCAATTTCTGTGTTTCATCAACACTCTGATAGTCCACAGATTACAGAAAGCATCCAGATGTGCATCGGAAACTACTACTGGGCTTCCAGGGAACGATCAAAGCGTAGACTGTTTGAGACATTTCTGTCATGGAGGAAACTGCGCATTGAGACTGTTGTATTCAATTCCGATGCAATTTCTGTGTTTCATCAACACTCTGATAGTCCACAGATTACAGAATGCCACCAGATGTGCATCGGAAACTACTACTGGTCTTCGAGGGAACGATCAAAGCATAGACTATTTCAGACATTACTCCCATGGAGGAAAGTGCGGATGGTGACTATTGTATTCAATACCGATGCAATTTCTGTTTCATCAACACTCAGATAGTCCACAGATGACAGAATGCCACCAGATGTGCATCGGAATCTACTACTGGTCTTCCAGGGAACGATCAAAACGTAGACTGTTTGAGACATTACTTTTATGGAGGAAAGTGCGCATGTTGACTGTTGTATTCAATCCCGATTCAATTTCTGTGTTTCATCAACACGCTGATAGTCCACAGATTACAGAATGCCTCCAGATGTGCATCGGAAACTACTACTGGTCTTCCAGGGAACGATCAAAGCGTAAACTGTTTCAGACATTACTCCCATGGAGGAAACTGCTCATGGAGACTGTTGTATTCAATCCCGATGCAATTTCTGTGTTTCATCAACACTCTGATAATCCACAGAATACAGTAAGCATCCAGATGTGCATCGGAAACTACTTCTTGTCTTCCAGGGAACGATCAAAGCGTAGGCTGTTTGAGACATTACTCCCATGGAGGAAAGTAAGCATGGCTACTGTTGTATTCAATCCCGATGCAATATCTTTGTTTCATCAACACTCTGATAGTCTACAGATTACAGAATGCCACCAGATGTGCATGGGAAACTACTACTGGTCTTCCAGGGAACGATCAACACGTAGACTGTTTGAGACATTACTCCCATGGAGGAAAGTGTGCATAGTGACTGTTGTATTCAATCCCGATGCAATTTCTGTGTTTCATCAACACACTGATAGTCCACAGATTACAGAATGCCACCAGATGTGCATCGGAAACTACTACTGGTCTTCCAGGGAACGATCAAAGCGTAGACTGTTAGAGACATTACTCTTATGGAGGAAAGTGCGCATGGTGACTGTTGTATTAAATCCCGATGCAATTTCTGTGTTTCATCAACACTCTGATAGTCCACAGATTACAGAATGCCACCAGATGTGCATCGGAAACTACTACTGGTCTTCCAGGGAACGATCAAATCGTAGACTGTTAGAGACATTACTCCCTTGGAGGAAAGTGCGCATGGTGACTGTTGTATTCAATCCTGATGCAAATTCTATGTTTCATCAACACTGCGATAGTCTACAGATTACAGAATGCCACCAGATGTCCATCGGGAACTACTACTGGTTTTCCAGGGAACGATCGAAGCGTTGACTGTTTGAGACATTACTCTCTTGGAGGAGAGTGCGCTTGGTGACTGTTGTATTCAATACCGAAGCAATTTCTGTGTTTCATCAACACTCTGATTCTCCACAGATTACAGAATGCCTCCATATGTGCATCGGAAACTACTCATGGTCTTCCAGGGAACGATCAAAGCGTAGACTGTTTGGGACATTACTCGCATGGAGGAAAGAGCGCATGGTGACTGTTGTATTCAATCCCGATTCAATTTCTGTGTTTCATCAACACTCTGATAGTCCACGGATTACAGAAAGCATCCAGATGTGCAACGGAAACTACTACTGGTATTCCAGGGAACGATCAAATCGTAGACTGTTTGAGACATTACTCCCATGGAAGAAAGTGCGCATGGTGACTGTTGTATTCAATACCGATGCAATTTCTGTGTTTCATCAACACTCTGATATTCCACGGGTTACAGAAACAATCCAGATGTGCATCGGAAACTACTACTTGTCTTCCAGGGAACGATCAAATCGTAAACTGTTTGAGACATTACTTTTATGGAGGAAAGTGCACATGGTGACTGTTGTATTCAATTCAGATTCAATTTCTGTGTTTCTTCAACACTCTGATTGTCCACAGATTACAGAGTGCCACCAGATGTGCATCGGAAACTACTACTGGGCTTCCAGGGAACGATCAAAGCGTAGACTGTTTGAGACATTACTCCCATGGAAGAAAGTGCGCATGGTGACTGTTGTATTCAATCCCGATGCAATTTCTGTGTTTCATCAACACACTGATAGTCCACAGATTACATAAAGAATCAAGATGTGCATCGGAAACTACTACTGGTCTTCCAGGGAACGATCAAAGCATAGACTGTTACAGACATTACTCCCATTGAGGAAAGTGCGCATTGTGACTGTTGTATTCAATCCCGATGCAATTTCTGTGTTTCATCAACACTGTGATAGTCCACAGATTACAGAATGCCACCAGATGTGCATCGGAAACTACTACTGGTCTTCCAGGGAACGATCAAAGCGTAGACTGTTAGAGACATTACTCCCTTGGAGGAAAGTGCGCATGGTGACTGTTGTATTCAATCCCGATGCAATTTCTGTGTTTCATCAACACTGTGATAGTCTACAGATAACAGAATGCCACCAGATGTCCATTGGAAACTACTACTGGTTTTCCAGGGAACGATCAAAGCGTAGACTGTTTGAGACATTTTTCACGTGGAGAACAGTGCGCATGGTGACTGTTGTATTCAATCCCGATGCTATTTCTGTGTTTCATCCACACACTGATAGTCCACAGATTACAGAAAGAATCCAGATGTGCATCGGAAACTACTACTGGTCTTCCAGGGAACGATCAAATCGTACATTGTTTGAGACATTACTCGCATGGAGGAAAGAGCACATGGTGACACTGTTGAATTCAATCCCGATGCAATTTCTGTGTTTCATCAACACTCTGATATTCCACGGATTGCAGAAAGCATCCAGATGTGCATCGGATACTACTACTGGTCTTCCAGGGAACGATCAAAGCGTAAACTCTTTGAGACATTACTCCCATGGAGGAAAGTGTTCATGGTGACTGTTGCATTCAATCCCGATGCATTTTCTGTGTTTCATCAACACTCTGATAGTCCACAGATTACAGAATGCCACCAGATGTGCATCGGAAACTACTACTGGTCTTCGAGGGAACGATCAAAGCATAGACTATTTCAGACATTACTCCCATGGAGGGAAGTGCGGATGGTGACTATTGTATTCAATACCGATGCCATTTCTGTTTCATCAACACTCTGATAGTCCACAGATTACAGAATGCCACCAGATGTGCATCGGAAACTACTACTGGTCTTTCAGGGAACGATCAAAGCGTAGGCTGTTTGAGACATTACTCCCATGGAGGAAACTGCTCATGGAGACTGTTGTATTCAATCCCGATGCAATTTCTGTGTTTCAACAACACTCTGATAGTCCACAGATTACAGAATGCCTCCAGATGTGCATCGGAAACTACTACTGGTCTTCCAGGGAACGATCAAAACGTAGACTGTTTGAGACATTACATTTATGGAGGAAAGAGCGCATGGTGACTGTTGTATTCAATCCCGATGCAATTTCTGTGTTTCAACAACACTCTGATAGTCCACAGATTACAGAATGCCACCAGATGTGCATCGGAAACTACTACTGGTCTTCCAGGGAACGATCAAAGCATAGACTATTTCAGACATTACTCCCATGGAGGAAAGTGTGGATGGTGAATGTTGTATTGAATCCCGATGCAATTTCTGTGTTTCATCAACACTCTGAAAGTCCACAGATTACAGAAAGCATCCAGATGTGCATCGGAAACTACTACTGGTCTTCCAGGGAACGATCAAAGCGTAGACTGTTAGAGACATTACTCCCATGGAGGAAAGTCCGCATGGTGACTGTTGTATTCAATCCCGATGCAATTTCTGTGTTTCATGAACACTCTGATAGTCCACAGATTACAGGATGCCACCAGATGTGCATCGGAAACTACTACTGGTCTTCCAGGGAACGATCTAAGCGTAGACTGTTAGAGACACTACACCCTTGGAGGAAAGTGCGCATGGTGACTGTTGTATTCAATCCCGATGCAATTTCTTAGTTTCATCAACACTCTGATACTCCACAGATTACAGAATGCCTACAGATGTGCATCGGAAACTACTACTGGTCTTCCAGGGAACGATCAACACGTAGACTGTTTGAGACATTACTCTCATGGAGGAAACTGCGCATGGAGACTGTTGTATTCAATCCTGATGCAATTTCTGTGTTTCATCAACACTCTGATAGTCCACAGATTACAGAAAGCATCCAGATGTGCATCGGAAACTACTACTGGGCTTCCAGGGAACGATCAAAGCTTAGATTGTTTGAGACATTACTGTCATGGAGGAAACTGCGCATTGAGACTGTTGTATTCAATTCCGAAGCAATTTCTGTGTTTCATCAACACTCTGATAGTCCACAGATTACAGAATGCCACCAGATGTGCATCGGAAACTACTACTGGTCTTCCAGGGAACGATCAAAGCGTAGGCTGTTTGAGACATTACTCCCATGGAGGAAAGTGCGCATGGTGACTGTTGTATTCAATCCTGATGCAATTTCTGTGCTTCATCACCACTCTGATAGTCCAAAGTTTACCGAAAGAATACAGATGTGCATCGGGAAGTACTACTGGTCTTCCAGGAAACGATCAAAGCGTAGACTGTCAGAGACATTACTCCCATGGAGGAAAGTGCGCATTGTGACTGTTGTATTCAATCCCGATGCAATTTCTGTGTTTTATCAACACTCTGATAGTCAACAGATTACAGAATGCCTCCAGATGTGCATCGGAAACTACTACTGGTCTTCAAGGTAACGATCAAAGCGTAGACTGTTAGAGACATTACTCCCATGAATGAAAGTCCGCATGGTGACTGTTGTATTCAATCCCGATGCAATTTCTGTGTTTCATCAACACTCTGATAGTCCACAGATTACAGAATGCCACCAGATGTGCATCGGAAACTACTACTCGTCTTCCAGGGAACGATCAAAGCGTAGACTGTTAGAGACACTACTCCCTTGGAGGAAAGTGCACATGGTGCCTGTTGTATTCAATCCCGATGCAATTTCTTAGTTTCATCAACACTCTGATACTCCACAGATTACAGAATGCCTTCAGATGGGCTTCGGAAACTACTACTGGTCTTCCAGGGAACGATCAAAGCGTAGACTGTTTGAGACATTACTCGCATGGAGGAAAGTGCGCATGGTGACTGTTGTACTCAATCCCGATGCAATATCTGTGTTTCATCAACACTCTGATAGTCCACGGATTACAGAAAGCATCCAGATTTGCATCGGAAACTACAACTGGTCTTCCAGGGAACGATCAAAACGTAAACTCGTTGAGACATTACTCCCATGGAGGAAAGTGTTCATGGTGACTGTTGCATTCAATCCCGATGTATTTTCTGTGTTTCATCAACACTCTGATAGTCCACAGATTACAGAATGCCACCAGATGTGCATCGGAAACTACTACTGGTCTTCCAGGGAACGATCAAAGCATAGACTATTTCACACATTTCTGCCGTGGAGGAAAGTGCGGATGGTGAATGTTGTATTCAATCCCGATGCAAATTCTGTGTTTCATCAACACTCTGATAGTCCACAGATTACAGAAAGCATCGAGATGTGCATCGGAAACTACTACTGGTCTTCCAGGGAACGATCAAAGCGTAGACTGTTAGAGACATTACTCCCTTGGAGGAAAGTGTGCATGGTGACTGTTGTATTCAATCCCGATGCAATTTCTGTGTTTCATCAACACTGTGATAGTCTACAGATTACAGAATGCCACCAGATGTCCATTGGAAACTACTACTGGTTTTCCAGGGAACGATCAAAGCGTAGACTGTTTGAGACATTTTTCACGTGGAGGACAGTGCGCATGGTGACTGTTGTATTCAATCCCGATGTTATTTCTGTGGTTCATCCACACACTGATAGTCCACAGATTACAGAAAGAATCCAGATGTTCATCGGAAACTACTACTGGTCTTCCAGGGAACGATCAAATCGTAGACTGTTTGAGAAATTACTCGCATGGAGGAAAGTGCACATGGTGACACTGTTGTATTCAATCCCGATGCAATTTCTGTGTTTCATCAACACTCTGATATTCCACGGATTACAGAAAGCATCCAGATGTGCATCGGATACTACTACTGGTCTTCCAGGGAACGATCAAAGCGTAAACTCTTTGAGACATTACTCCCATGGAGGAAAGTGTTCATGGTGACTGTTGCATTCAATCCCGATGCATTTTCTGTGTTTCATCAACACTCTGATAGTCCACAGATTACAGAATGCCACCAGATATGCATCGGAAACTACTACTGGTCTTCGAGGGAACGATCAAAGCATAGACAATTTCAGACATTACTCCCATGGAGGGAAGTGCGGATGGTGACTATTGTATTCAATACCCATGCCATTTCTGTTTCATCAACACTCTGATAGTCCACAGATTACAGAATGCCACCAGATGTGCATCGGAAACTACTACTGGTCTTCCAGGGAACGATCAAAACGTAGACTCTTTGAGACATTACTTTTATGGAGGAAAGTGCGCATGGTGACTGTTGTATGCAAGCCCGATGCAATTTCTGTGTTTCAACAACACTCTGACAGTCCACAGATTACAGAATGCCTCCAGATGTGCATCGGAAACTACTACTGGTCTTCCAGGGAACGATCAAAGCGTAAACTGTTTCACACATTACTCCCATGGAGGAAACTGCTCATGGAGACTGTTGTATTCAATCCCGATGCAATTTCTGTGTTTTTCATCAACACTCTGATAGTCCACAGATTACAGAATGCCTCCAGATGTGCATCGGAAACTACTACTGGTCTTCCAGGGAACAATCAAAGCGTAGGCTGTTTGAGACATTACTCCCATGGAGGAAACTGCTCATGGAGACTGTTGTATTCAATCCCGATGCAATTTCTGTGTTTCAACAACACTCTGATAGTCCACAGATTACAGAATGCCTCCAGATGTGCATCGGAAACTACTACTGGTCTTCCAGGGAACGATCAAAATGTAGACTGTTTGAGACATTACATTTATGGAGGAAAGAGCGAATGGTGACTGTTGTATTCAATCCCGATGCAATTTCTGTGTTTCAACAACACTCTGATAGTCCACAGATTACAGAATGCCACCAGATGTGCATCGGAAACTACTACCGGTCTTCCAGGGAACGATCAAAGCATAGACTATTTCAGACATTACTCCCATGGAGGAAAGTGTGGATGGTGAATGTTGTATTCAATCCCGATTCAATTTCTGTGTTTCATCAACACTCTGATAGTCCACAGATTACAGAAAGCATCCAGATATGCATCGGAAACTACTACTGGTCTTCCAGGGAACGATCAAAGCGTAGACTGTTAGAGACATTACTCCCATGGAGGAAAGTCCGCATGGTGACTGTTGTATTCAATCCCGATGCAATTTCTGTGTTTCATGAACACTCTGATAGTCCACATATTACAGGATGCCACCAGATGTGCATCGGAAGCTACTACTGGTCTTCCAGGGAACGATCTAAGCGTAGACTGTTAGAGACACTACTCCCTTGGAGGAAAGTGCGCATGGTGACTGTTGTATTCAATCCCGATGCAATTTCTTAGTTTCATCAACACTCTGATAGTCCACAGATTACAGAATGCCTACAGATGTGCATCGGAAACTACTACTGGTCTTCCGGGGAACGATCAAAACGTAGACTGTTTGAGACATCACTCCCATGGAGGAAAGTGCACATGGTGACTGTAGTATTCAATCCCGATGCAATTTCTGTGTTTCATCAACACTCTG
This sequence comes from Schistocerca gregaria, assembly GCF_023897955.1. Taxonomy (NCBI): domain Eukaryota; kingdom Metazoa; phylum Arthropoda; class Insecta; order Orthoptera; family Acrididae; genus Schistocerca; species Schistocerca gregaria. The sequence goes on from NW_026061710.1 coordinate 2,745,898, forward strand.
ATAGTCCACGGATTACAGAAAGCATCCAGATGTGCATCGGAAACTACAACTGGTCTTCCAGGGAACGATCAAAGCGTAAACTCTTTGAGACATTACTCCCATGGTGGAAAGTGTTCATGGTGACTGTTGCATTGAATCCCGATGTATTTTCTGTGTTTCATCAACACTCTGATAGTCCACAGATCACAGAATGCCACCAGATGTGCATCGGAAACTACTACTGGTCTTCCAGGGAACGATCAACACGTAGACTGTTTGAGACATTACTCTCATGGAGGAAACTGCGCATGGAGACTGTTGTATTCAATCCCGATGCAATTTCTGTGTTTCATCAACACTCTGATAGTCCACAGATTACAGAAAGCATCCAGATGTGCATCGGAAACTACTACTGGGCTTCCAGGGAACGATCAAAGCGTAGACTGTTTGAGACATTACTGTCATGGAGGAAACTGCGCATTGAGACTGTTGTATTCAATTCCGATGCAATTTCTGTGTCTCATCAACACTCTGATAGTCCACAGATTACAGATAGCATCCAGATGTGCATCGGAAACTACTACTGGTCTTCCAGGGAACGATCAAAGCTTAGACTGTTAGAGACACTACTCCCTTGGAGGAAAGTGCGCATGGTGCCTGTTGTATTCAATCCCGATGCAATTTCTTAGTTTCATCAACACTCTGATACTCCACAGATTACAGAATGCCTCCAGATGGGCTTCGGAAACTACTACTGGTCTTCCAGGGAACGATCAAAGCGTATACTGTTTGAGACATTACTCGCATGGAGGAAAGTGCGCATGGTGACTGTTGTTTTCAATCCCGATGCAATTTCTGTGTTTCATCAACACTCTGATAGTCCACGGATTACAGAAAGCATCCAGATGTGCATCGGAAACTACAACTGGTCTTCCAGGAAACGATCAAAGCGTAAACTCTTTGAGACATTACTCCCATGGAGGAAAGTGTTCATGGTGACTGTTGCATTCAATCCCGATGTATTTTCTGTGTTTCATCAACACTCTGATAGTCCACAGATTACAGAATGCCACCAGATGTGCATCGGAAACTACTACTGGTCTTCCAGGGAACGATCAAAGCATAGACTATTTCAGACATTACTGCCGTGGAGGAAAGTGCGGATGGTGAATGTTTTATTCAATCCCGATGCAAATTCTGTGTTTCATCAACACTCTGATAGTCCACAGATTACAGAAAGCATCCAGATGTGCATCGGAAACTACTACTGGTCTTCCAGGGAATGATCAAAGCGTAGACTGTTAGAGACATTACTCCCATGGAGGAAAGTCCGCATGGTGACTGTTGTATTCAATCCCGATTCAATTTCTGTGTTTCATGAACACTCTGATAGTCCACAGATTACAGAATGCCACCAGATGTGCATCGGAAACTACTACTGGTCTTCCAGGGAACGATCAAAGCGCAGACTGTTAGAGACACTACTCCCTTGGAGGAAAGTGCGCATGGTGACTGTTGTATTCAATCCCGATGCAATTTCTTAGTTTCAACAACACTCTGATACTCCACAGATTACAGAATGCCTACAGATGTGCATCGGAAACTACTACTGGTCTCCCAGGGAACGATCAAAGCGTAAACTGTTTCAGACATTGCTCCCATGGAGGAAACTGCTCTTGGAGACTGTTGTATTCAATCCCGATGCAATTTCTGTGTTTCACAACACTCTGATAGTCCACAGAGTACAGAAAGCATCCAGATGTGCATCGGAAACTACTACTTGTCTTCCAGGGAACGATTAAAGCGTAGGCTGTTTGAGACATTACTCCCATGGAGGAAAGTACGCATGGTGACTGTTGTATTCAATCCCGATGCAATATCTTTGTTTCATCAACACTCTGATAGTCTACAGATTACAGAATGCCACCAGATGTGCATCGGAAACTACTACTGGTCTTCCAGGGAACGATCAAAGCTTACACTGTTTGAGACATTACTCTCATGGAGGAAACTGCGCATGGAGACTGTTGTATTCAATCCCGATGCAATTTCTGTGTTTCATCACCACTCTGATAGTCCACAGATTACAGAAAGCATCCAGATGTGCATCAGAAACTACTACTGGTCTTCCAGGGAACGATCAAAGCGTAGACTGTTTGAGACATTACTCCCATGGAGGAAAGTGTTCATGGTGACTGTTGTATTCAATCCCGATGCAATTTCTGTGCTTCATCACCACTCTGATAGTCCACAGTTTACCGAAAGAATACAGATGTGCATCGGGAAGTACTACTGGTCTTCCAGGAAACGATCAAAGCGTAGACTGTCAGAGACATTACTCCCATGGAGGAAAGTGTGCATTGTGACTGTTGTATTCAATCCCGATGCAATTTCTGTGTTTCATCAACACTCTGATAGTCCACAGATTACAGAATGCCACCAGATGTGCATCGGAAACTACTACTGGTCTTCCAGGGAACGATCAAAGCGTAGACTGTTAGAGACACTACTCCCTTGGAGGAAAGTGCGCATGGTGACTGTTGTATTCAATCCCGATGCAATTTCTTAGTTTCATCAACACTCTGATACTCCACAGATTACAGAATGCCTCCAGATGTGCTTCGGAAACTACTACTGGTCTTCCAGGGAACGATCAAAGCGTAGACTCTTTGAGACATTACTCGCATGGAGGAAAGTGCGCATGGTGACTGTTGTATTCAATCCCGATGCAATTTCTGTGTTTTAACAACACTCTGATAGTCCACGGATTACAGAAAGCATCCAGATGTGCATCGGAAACTACAACTGGTCTTCCAGGAAACGATCAAAGCGTAAACTCTTTGAGACATTACTCCCATGGAGGAAAGTGTTCATGGTGACTGTTGCGTTCAATCCCGATGTATTTTCTGTGTTCCATCAACACTCTGATAGTCCACAGATTACAGAATGCCACCAGATGTGCATCGGAAACTACTACTGGTCTTCCAGGGAACGATCAAAGCATAGACTATTTCAGACATTACTGCCGTGGAGGAAAGTGCGGATGGTGAATGATGTCTTCAATCCCGATGCAAATTCTGTGTTTCATCAACACTCTGATAGTCCACAGATTACAGATAGCATCCAGATGTGCATCGGAAACTACTACTGGTCTTCCAGGGAACGATCAAAACGTAGAGTGTTAGAGACATTACTCCCATGGAGGAAAGTCCGCATGGTGACTGTTGTATTCAATCCCGATTCAATTTCTGTGTTTCATGAACACTCTGATAGTCCACAGATTACAGAATGCCACCAGATGTGCATCGGAAACTACTACTGGTCTTCCAGGGAACGATCAAAGCGTAGACTGTTAGAGACACTACTCCCTTGGAGGAAAGTGCGCATAATGACTGTTGTATTCAATCCCGATGCAATTTCTTAGTTTCATCAACACTCTGATACTCCACAGATTACAGAATGCCTACAGATGTGCATCGGAAACTACTACTTGTCTTCCAGGGAACGATCAGAGCGTAGACTGTTTGAGACATTACTCCCATGGAGGAAAGTGCGCATGGTGACTGTTGTATTCAATCCCGATGCAATTTCTGTGTTTCATCTACACTCTGATAGTCCACTGATTACAGAATGCCTCCAGATGTGCATCGGAAACTACTACTGGTCTTCCAGGGAACGATCAAAGCTTAGACTGTTAGAGACACTACTCCCTTGGAGGAAAGTGCGCATGGTGACTGTTGTATTCAATCCCGATGCAATTTCTGTGTTTCATCAACACTCTGATAGTCCACAGATTACAGAATGCCTCCAGATGTGCATCGGAAACCACTACTGGTCTTCCAGGGAACGATCAAAGCGTAAACAGTTTCAGACATTACTCCCATGGAGGAAACTGCTCATGGAGACTGTTGTATTCAATCCCGATGCAATTTCTGAGTTTCATCAACACTCTGATAGTCCACAGATTACAGAAAGCATCCAGATGTGCATCAGAAACTTCTACTTGTCTTCCAGGGAACGATCAAAGCGTAGGCTGTTTGAGACATTACTCCCATGGAGGAAAGTATGCATGGTGACTGTTGTATTCAATCCCGATACAATATCTTTGTTTCATCAACACTCTGATAGTCTACATATTACAGAATGCCACCAGATGTGCATCGGAAACTACTACTGGTCTTCCAGGGAACGATCAAATCTTACACTGTTTGAGACATTACTCTCATGGAGGAAACTGCGCATGGAGACTGTTGTATTCAATCCCGACGCAATTTCTGTGTTTCATCAACACTCTGATACTCCACAGATTACAGAATGCCACCAGATGTGCATCGGAAACTACTACTGGTCTTCCAGGGAACGATCAAAGCGTAGACTGTTAGAGACACTACTCCCTTGGAGGAAAGTGCGCATGGTGACTGTTGTATTCAATCCCGATGCAATTTCTTAGTTTCATCAACACTCTGATACTCCACAGATTACAGAATGCCTACAGATGTGCATCGGAAACTACTACTGGTCTTCCAGGGAACGATCAAAGCGTAGACTGTTTGAGACATTACTCATATGGAGGAAAGTGCGCATGGTGACTGTTGTATTCAATCCGGATGCAATTTCTGTGTGTCATCAACACTCTGATAGTCCACGGATTACAGAAAGCATCCAGATGTGCATCGGAAACTACAACTGGTCTTCCAGGGAACGATCAAAGCGTAAACTCTTTGAGACATTACTCCCATGGTGGAAAGTGTTAATGGTGACTGTTGCATTCTATCCCGATGTATTTTCTGTGTTTCATCAACACTCTGATAGTCCACAGATCACAGAATGCCACCAGATGTGCATCGGAAACTACTACTGGTCTTCCAGGGAACGATCAACACGTAGACTGTTTGAGACATTACTCTCATGGAGGAAACTGCGCATGGAGACTGTTGTATTCAATCCCGATGCAATTTCTGTGTTTCATCAACACTCTGATAGACCACAGATTACAGAAAGCATCCAGATGTGCATCGGAAACTACTACTGGGCTTCCAGGGAACGATCAAAGCGTAGACTGTTTGAGACATTACTGTCACGGAGGAAAGTGCGCATTGAGACTGTTGTATTCAATCCTCATGCAATTTCTGTGTTTCATCAACACCCTGATAGCCCACAGATTACAGAAAGCATCCAGATGAGCATCGGAAGCTAGTACTGGTCTTCCAGGGAAAGATCAAAGCGTAGACTCTTAGAGACATTACTCCCATGGAGGAGAGTGCTCATGGTGACTATTGTATTCAATCTCGATGCAATGTCTTTGTTTCATCAACACTCTGATAGTCTACAGATTACAGAATTCCTCCAGATATGCATCGAAAACTACTACTGGTCCTCCAGGGAACGATCAAATCGTAGACTGTTTGAGACATTACTCGCATGGAAGAAAGTGCGCATGGTGACTGTTGTATTCAATCCGGATGCAATTTCTGTGTTTCATCAACACTCTGATACTCCACAGATTACAGAATGCCACCAGATGTGCATCGGAAACTACTACTGGTCTTCCAGGGAACGATCAAAGCGTAGACTGTTAGAGACACTACTCCCTTGGAGGAAAGTGCGCATGGTGACTGTTGTATTCAATCCCGATGCAATTTCTTAGTTTCATCAACACTCTGATACTCCACAGATTACAGAATGCCTACAGATGTGCATCGGAAACTACTACTGGTCTTCCAGGGAACGTTCAAAGCGTAGAGTGTTTGAGACATTACTCCCATGAAGGAAAGTGAGCATGGTGACTGTTGTATTCAATCCCGATGCAATTTCTGTTTTTTATCAACACTCTGATAGTCCACAGATTACAGAATGTCTCCATATGTGCATCGGTACCACTACTGGTGTTCCAGGGAAGGATCAAAGCGTACACTGTTTGAGACATTACTCCCATCGACGAAAGTGCGCATGGTGACAGTTGTATTCAATCCCGATGCAATTTCAGTGTTTCATCAACAATCTAAAAGTCCACAAATTATGGAAAGCCTCCAGATGTGCATCGGAAACTACTACTGGTCTTCCAGGGAACGATCAAAGCGTAGACGGTTAGAGACATTACTCTCATATAGGAAAGTGCGCCTGGTGACTGTTGTATTCAATCCCGATGCAATTTATGTGTTTCATCAACACTGTGATAGTCCACAGATTACAGAATGCCACCAGATGTGCATCGGAAACTACTACTGGTCTTCCAGGGAAGGATCAAAGCGTAGACTGTTTGAGACATTAATCCAATGGAGGGAAGTGCGCATGGTGACTGTTGTATTCAATCCCGATGCAATTTCTGTGCTTCATCACCACTCAGATTGTCCACAGTTTACCGAAAGCCTCCAGATGTGCATCGGGAAGTACTACTGGTCTTCCAGGGAACGATTAAAGCGTAGACTGTTAGAGACATTACTCCCATGGAGGAAAGTGTGCATGGTGACTGTTGTATTCAATCCCCATGCAATTTCTGTGTTTCATCAACACTCTGATAGTCCACAGATTACAGAATGCGTCCAGATGTGCATCGGTAACTACTACTGGTCTTTCAGGGAACGATCAAAGCGTAGACTGTTTGAGACATTACTCCCATGGAGGGAAGTGCGCATGGTGACTGTTGTATTCAATCCCGATGCAATTTCTGTGTTTCATCAACACTCTGATAGTCCACAGATTACAGAAAGCATCCAGATGTGCATCGGAAACTACAACTGATCTTCCAGGGAACGATCAAAGCGTAAACTCTTTGAGACATTACTCCCATGGAGGAAAGTGTTCATGGTGACTGTTGCATTCAATCCCGATGTATTTTCTGTGTTTCATCAACACTCTGATAGTCCACAGATTACAGAATGCCACCAGATGTGCATCGGAAACTACTACTGGTCTTCCAGGGAACGATCAAAGCATAGACTATTTCAGACATTACTCCCATGGAAGAAAGTGCGGATGGTGAATGTTGTATTCAATCCCGATTCAATTTCTGTGTTTCATCAACACTCTGATAGTCCACAGATTACAGAAAGCATCCAGATGTGCATCGGAAACTACTACTGGTCTTCCAGGGAGCGATCAAAGCGTAGATTGTTAGGGACATTACTCCCATGGAGGAAAGTCCGCATGGTGACTGTTGTATTCAATCCCGATGCAATTTCTGTGGTTCATGAACACTCTGATAGTCCACAGATTACAGAATGCCACCAGATGTGCATCGGAAACTACTACTGGTCTTCCAGGGAACGATCAAAGCGTAGACTGTTAGAGACACCACTCCCTTGGAGGAAAGTGCGCATGGTGACTGTTGTATTCAATCCCGATGCAATTTCTTAGTTTCAACAACACTCTGATACCCCACAGATTACAGAATGCCTACAGATGTGCATCGGAAACTACTACTGGTCTTCCAGGGAACGATCAAATCGTAGACTGTTTGAGACATTTTTCGCATGGAGGAAAGTGCGCATGGTGACTGTTGTATTCAATCCCGATGCAATTTCTGTGTTTCATCAACACTCTGATAGTCCACGGATTACAGAAAGCATCCAGATGTGCATCGGAAACTACAACTGGTCTTCCAGGGAACGATCAAAGCGTAAACTCTTTGAGACATTACTCCCATGGTGGAAAGTGTTCATGGTGACTGTTGCATTCAATCCCGATGCAATTTCTGTGTTTCATCAACACTCTGATAGTCCACAGATTACAGAAAGCATCCAGATGTGCATCGGAAACTACTACTGGGCTTCCAGGGAACGATCAAAGCGTAGACTGTTTGAGACATTACTGTCATGGAGGAAACTGCGCATTGAGACTGTTGTATTCAATCCCGATGCAATTTCTGTGTTTCATCAACACTCTGATAGTCCACAGATTACAGAAAGCATCCAGATGTGCATCGAAAGCTAGTACTTGTCTTCCAGGGAAAGATCAAAGCGTAGACTCTTAGAGACATTACTCCCATGGAGGAGAGTGCTCATGGTGACTGTTGTATTCAATGCCGATGCAATATCTTTGTTTCATCAACACTCTGATAGTCTACAGATTACAGAATTCCTCCAGATGTGAATCGAAAACTACTACTGGTCTTCCAGGGAACGATCAAATCGTAGACTGTTTGAGACATTACTCCCATGGAAGAAAGTGCGCATGGTGACTGTTGTATTCAATCCCGATGCAATTTCTGTGTTTCATCAACACTCTCATAGTCCACAGATTACAGAATGCCTCCAGATGTGCAACGGAAACTACTACTGGTCTTCCAGGGAACGTTCAAAGCGTAGAGTGTTTGAGACATTACTCCCATGACGGAAAGTGAGCATGGTGACTGTTGTATTCAATCCCGATGCAATTTCTGTGTTTTATCAACACTCTGATAGTCCACAGATTACAGAATGCCTCCACATGTGCATCAGTAATTACTACTGGTGTTCCAGGGAAGGATCAAAGCGTACACTGTTTGAGACATTACTCCCATCGACGAAAGTGCGCATGGTGACAGTTGTATTCAATCCCGATGCTATTTCAGTGTTTCATCAACAATCTGATAGTCCACAAATTATGGAAAGCCTCCAGATGTGCATCGGAAACTACTACTGGTCTTCCAGGGAACGATCAAATCGTAGACTGTTAGAGACATTACTCTCATACAGGCAAGTGCGCCTGGTGACTGTTGTATTCAATCCCGATGCAATTTCTGTTTCATCAACACTCTGATAGTCCACAGATTACAGAATGCCACCAGATGTGCATCGGAAACTACTACTGGTCTTCCAGGGAACGATCAAAGCGTATACTGTTTGAGACATTAATCCAATGGAGGGAAGTGCGCATGGTGACTGTTGTATTCAATCCCGATGCAATTTCTGTGCTTCATCACCACTCAGTTAGTCCACAGTTTACGGAAAGCCTCCAGATGTGCATCGGGAAGTACTACTGGTCTTCCAGGGAACGATTAAAGCGTAGACTGTTAGAGACATTACTCCCATGGAGGAAAGTGCGCATGGTGACTGTTGTATTCAATCCCGATGCAATTTCTGTGTTTCATCAACACTCTGATAGTCCACAGATTACAGAATGCGTCAGATGAGCATCGGTAACTACTACTGGTCTTCCAGGGAACGATCAAAGCGTAGACTGTTTGAGACATTACTTCCATGGGGGGAAGTGCGCATGGTGACTGTTGTATTCAATGCCGATGCAATTTCTGTGTTTCATCAACACTCTGATAGTCCACAGATTACAGAGTGCCTTCAGATGTGGATCGGAAACTACTACTGGTCTTCCAGGGAACGATCAAAGCGTACACTGTTCGAGACATTACTCCCATGGAGGAAAGTGCGCATGGTGACTTTTGTATTCAATTCCGATTCAATTTCTGTGTTTCATCAACACTCTGATAGACCACAGGTTACAGAATGCTTCCAGATGTGCATCGGTAACTACTACTGGTCTTCCAGGGAACGATCAAAGCATAGTCTTTTTGAGACATTACTCCCATGGAGGGAAGTGCGCATGGTGACTTTTGTATTCAATCCCAATGCAATTTCTGTGTTTCACCAAAACTCGGATAGTCCACAGGTTGCAGAATGGCTTCAGATGTGCATCGGAAACTACTACTGGTCTTCCAGGGAACGATCAAAGCGTAGACTTTTTGAGACATTATTCCCATGAAGGAAAGTGCTCATGGTGACTGTTGTATTCAATCCCGAGGCAATTTCTGTGTTTCATCAACACTCTGATAGTCCACAGATTACAGAATCCAACCAGACGTGCATCGGAAACTACTACTGGTCGTCCAGGAACGATCAAAGTGTAGACTGTTTGGGACATTCCTCCCGTGGAGGAAAGTGCGCATGGTGACTGCTGTATTCAATCCCGATGCAATTTCCGTGTTTAATCAACACTCTGATACTCCACAGATTACAGAAAGCATCCAGATGTGCATCGGAAACTACTACTGGTCTTCCAGGGAACGATCAACACGTAGACTGTTTGAGACATTACTCTCATGGAGGAAACTGCGCATGGAGACTGTTGTATTCAATCCTGATGCAATTTCTGTGTTTCATCAACACTCTGATAGTCCACAGATTACAGAAAGCATCCAGATGTGCATCGGAAACTACTACTGGGCTTCCAGGGAACGATCAAAGCTTAGATTGTTTGAGACATTACTGTCATGGAGGAAACTGCGCATTGAGACTGTTGTATTCAATTCCGAAGCAATTTCTGTGTTTCATCAACACTCTGATAGTCCACAGATTACAGAATGCCACCAGATGTGCATCGGAAACTACTACTGGTCTTCCAGGGAACGATCAAAGCGTAGGCTGTTTGAGACATTACTCCCATGGAGGAAAGTGCGCATGGTGACTGTTGTATTCAATCCTGATGCAATTTCTGTGCTTCATCACCACTCTGATAGTCCAAAGTTTACCGAAAGAATACAGATGTGCATCGGGAAGTACTACTGGTCTTCCAGGAAACGATCAAAGCGTAGACTGTCAGAGACATTACTCCCATGGAGGAAAGTGCGCATTGTGACTGTTGTATTCAATCCCGATGCAATTTCTGTGTTTTATCAACACTCTGATAGTCAACAGATTACAGAATGCCTCCAGATGTGCATCGGAAACTACTACTGGTCTTCAAGGTAACGATCAAAGCGTAGACTGTTAGAGACATTACTCCCATGAATGAAAGTCCGCATGGTGACTGTTGTATTCAATCCCGATGCAATTTCTGTGTTTCATCAACACTCTGATAGTCCACAGATTACAGAATGCCACCAGATGTGCATCGGAAACTACTACTCGTCTTCCAGGGAACGATCAAAGCGTAGACTGTTAGAGACACTACTCCCTTGGAGGAAAGTGCACATGGTGCCTGTTGTATTCAATCCCGATGCAATTTCTTAGTTTCATCAACACTCTGATACTCCACAGATTACAGAATGCCTCCAGATGGGCTTCGGAAACTACTACTGGTCTTCCAGGGAACGATCAAAGCGTAGACTGTTTGAGACATTACTCGCATGGAGGAAAGTGCGCATGGTGACTGTTGTATTCAATCCCGATGCAATTTCTGTGTTTCATCAACACTCTGATAGTCCACGGATTACAGAAAGCATCCAGATGTGCATCGGAAACTACAACTGGTCTTCCAGGGAACGATCAAAACGTAAACTCGTTGAGACATTACTCCCATGGAGGAAAGTGTTCATGGTGACTGTTGCATTCAATCCCGATGTATTTTCTGTGTTTCATCAACACTCTGATAGTCCACAGATTACAGAATGCCACCAGATGTGCATCGGAAACTACTACTGGTCTTCCAGGGAACGATCAAAGCATAGACTATTTCACACATTTCTGCCGTGGAGGAAAGTGCGGATGGTGAATGTTGTATTCAATCCCGATGCAAATTCTGTGTTTCATCAACACTCTGATAGTCCACAGATTACAGAAAGCATCGAGATGTGCATCGGAAACTACTACTGGTCTTCCAGGGAACGATCAAAGCGTAGACTGTTAGAGACATTACTCCCTTGGAGGAAAGTGCGCATGGTGACTGTTGTATTCAATCCCGATGCAATTTCTGTGTTTCATCAACACTGTGATAGTCTACAGATTACAGAATGCCACCAGATGTCCATTGGAAACTACTACTGGTTTTCCAGGGAACGATCAAAGCGTAGACTGTTTGAGACATTTTTCACGTGGAGGACAGTGCGCATGGTGACTGTTGTATTCAATCCCGATGTTATTTCTGTGGTTCATCCACACACTGATAGTCCACAGATTACAGAAAGAATCCAGATGTTCATCGGAAACTACTACTGGTCTTCCAGGGAACGATCAAATCGTAGACTGTTTGAGAAATTACTCGCATGGAGGAAAGTGCACATGGTGACACTGTTGTATTCAATCCCGATGCAATTTCTGTGTTTCATCAACACTCTGATAGTCCACAGATTACAGAATGCCACCAGATGTGCATCGGAAACTACTACTGGTCTTCGAGGGAACGATCAAAGCATAGACAATTTCAGACATTACTCCCATGGAGGGAAGTGCGGATGGTGACTATTGTATTCAATACCCATGCCATTTCTGTTTCATCAACACTCTGATAGTCCACAGATTACAGAATGCCACCAGATGTGCATCGGAAACTACTACTGGTCTTCCAGGGAACGATCAAAACGTAGACTCTTTGAGACATTACTTTTATGGAGGAAAGTGCGCATGGTGACTGTTGTATGCAAGCCCGATGCAATTTCTGTGTTTCAACAACACTCTGACAGTCCACAGATTACAGAATGCCTCCAGATGTGCATCGGAAACTACTACTGGTCTTCCAGGGAACGATCAAAGCGTAAACTGTTTCACACATTACTCCCATGGAGGAAACTGCTCATGGAGACTGTTGTATTCAATCCCGATGCAATTTCTGTGTTTTTCATCAACACTCTGATAGTCCACAGATTACAGAATGCCTCCAGATGTCCATCGGAAACTACTACTGGTCTTCCAGGGAACAATCAAAGCGTAGGCTGTTTGAGACATTACTCCCATGAAGGAAACTGCTCATGGAGACTGTTGTATTCAATCCCGATGCAATTTCTTAGTTTCAACAACACTCTGATAGTCCACAGATTACAGAATGCCTCCAGATGTGCATCGGAAACTACTACTGGTCTTCCAGGGAACGATCAAAATGTAGACTGTTTGAGACATTACATTTATGGAGGAAAGAGCGAATGGTGACTGTTGTATTCAATCCCGATGCAATTTCTGTGTTTCAACAACACTCTGATAGTCCACAGATTACAGAATGCCACCAGATGTGCATCGGAAACTACTACCGGTCTTCCAGGGAACGATCAAAGCATAGACTATTTCAGACATTACTCCCATGGAGGAAAGTGTGGATGGTGAATGTTGTATTCAATCCCGATGCAATTTCTGTGTTTCATCAACACTCTGATAGTCCACAGATTACAGAAAGCATCCAGATGTGCATCGGAAACTACTACTGGTCTTCCAGGGAACGATCAAAGCGTAGACTGTTAGAGACATTACTCCCATGGAGGAAAGTCCGCATGGTGACTGTTGTATTCAATCCCGATGCAATTTCTGTGTTTCATGAACACTCTGATAGTCCACATATTACAGGATGCCACCAGATGTGCATCGGAAGCTACCACTGGTCTTCCAGGGAACGATCTAAGCGTAGACTGTTAGAGACACTACTCCCTTGGAGGAAAGTGCGCATGGTGACTGTTGTATTCAATCCCGATGCAATTTCTTAGTTTCATCAACACTCTGATAGTCCACAGATTACAGAATGCCTACAGATGTGCATCGGAAACTACTACTGGTCTTCCGGGGAACGATCAAAATGTAGACTGTTTGAGACATCACTCCCATGGAGGAAAGTGCACATGGTGACTGTAGTATTCAATCCCGATGCAATTTCTGTGTTTCATCAACACTCTGATAGTCCACGGATTACAGAAAGCATCCAGATGTGCATCGGAAACTACAACTGGTCTTCCAGGGAACGATCAAAGCGTAAACTCTTTGAGACATTACTCCCATGGTGGAAAGTGTTCATGGTGACTGTTGCATTGAATCCCGATGTATTTTCTGTGTTTCATCAACACTCTGATAGTCCACAGATCACAGAATGCCACCAGATGTGCATCGGAAACTACTACTGGTCTTCCAGGGAACGATCAACACGTAGACTGTTTGAGACATTACTCTCATGGAGGAAGCTGCGCATGGAGACTGTTGTATTCAATCCCGATGCAATTTCTGTGTTTCATCAACACTCTGATAGTCCACAGATTACAGAAAGCATCCAGATGTGCATCGGAAACTACTACTGGGCTTCCAGGGAACGATCAAAGCGTAGACTGTTTGAGACATTACTGTCATGGAGGAAACTGCGCATTGAGACTGTTGTATTCAATTCCGATGCAATTTCTGTGTTTCATCAACACTCTGATAGTCTACAGATTACAGAATGCCACCAGATGTGCATGGGAAACTACTACTGGTCTTCAAGGGAACGATCAAAGCGTAGACTGTTAGAGACATTACTCCCATGGATGAAAGTCCGCATGGTGACTGTTGTATTCAATCCCGATGCAATTTCTGTGTTTCATCAACACTCTGATAGTCCACAGATTACAGAATGCCACCAGATGTGCATCGGAAACTACTACTGGTCTTCCAGGGAACGATCAAAGCTTAGACTGTTAGAGACACTACTCCCTTGGAGGAAAGTGCGCATGGTGCCTGTTGTATTCAATCCCGATGCAATTTCTTAGTTTCATCAACACTCTGATACTCCACAGATTACAGAATGCCTCCAGATGGGCTTCGGAAACTACTACTGGTCTTCCAGGGAACGATCAAAGCGTATACTGTTTGAGACATTACTCGCATGGAGGAAAGTGCGCATGGTGACTGTTGTTTTCAATCCCGATGCAATTTCTGTGTTTCATCAACACTCTGATAGTCCACGGATTACAGAAAGCATCCAGATGTGCATCGGAAACTACAACTGGTCTTCCAGGAAACGATCAAAGCGTAAACTCTTTGAGACATTACTCCCATGGAGGAAAGTGTTCATGGTGACTGTTGCATTCAATCCCGATGTATTTTCTGTGTTTCATCAACACTCTGATAGTCCACAGATTACAGAATGCCACCAGATGTGCATCGGAAACTACTACTGGTCTTCCAGGGAACGATCAAAGCATAGACTATTTCAGACATTACTGCCGTGGAGGAAAGTGCGGATGGTGAATGATGTATTCAATCCCGATGCAAATTCTGTGTTTCATCAACACTCTGATAGTCCACAGATTACAGAAAGCATCCAGATGTGCATCGGAAACTACTACTGGTCTTCCAGGGAATGATCAAAGCGTAGACTCTTAGAGACATTACTCCCATGGAGGAAAGTCCGCATGGTGACTGTTGTATTCAATCCCGATTCAGTTTCTGTGTTTCATGAACACTCTGATAGTCCACAGATTACAGAATGCCACCAGATGTGCATCGGAAACTACTACTGGTCTTCCAGGGAACGATCAAAGCGTAGACTGTTAGAGACACTACTCCCTCGGAGGAAAGTGCGCATGGTGACTGTTGTATTCAATCCCGATGTAATTTCTTAGTTTCAACAACACTCTGATACTCCACAGATTACAGAATGCCTACAGATGTGCATCGGAAACTACTACTGGTCTCCCAGGGAACGATCAAAGCGTAAACTGTTTCAGACATTGCTCCCATGGAGGAAACTGCTCTTGGAGACTGTTGTATTCAATCCCGATGCAATTTCTGTGTTTCACAACACTCTGATAGTCCACAGAGTACAGAAAGCATCCAGATGTGCATCGGAAACTACTACTTGTCTTCCAGGGAACGATCAAAGCGTAGGCTGTTTGAGACATTACTCCCATGGAGGAAAGTACGCATGGTGACTGTTGTATTCAATCCCGATGCAATATCTTTGTTTCATCAACACTCTGATAGTCTACAGATTACAGAATGCCACCAGATGTGCATCGGAAACTACTACTGGTCTTCCAGGGAACGATCAAACCTTACACTGTTTGGGACATTACTCTCATGGAGGAAACTGCGCATGGAGACTGTTGTATTCAATCCCGATGCAATTTCTGTGTTTCATCACCACTCTGATAGTCCACAGATTACAGAAAGCATCCAGATGTGCATCAGAAACTACTACTGGTCTTCCAGGGAACGATCAAAGCGTAGACTGTTTGAGACATTACTCCCATGGAGGAAAGTGTTCATGGTGACTGTTGTATTCAATCCCGATGCAATTTCTGTGCTTCATCACCACTCTGATAGTCCACAGTTTACCGAAAGAATACAGATGTGCATCGGGAAGTACTACTGGTCTTCCAGGAAACGATCAAAGCGTAGACTGTCAGAGACATTACTCCCATGGAGGAAAGTGTGCATTGTGACTGTTGTATTCAATCCCGATGCAATTTCTGTGTTTCATCAACACTCTGATAGTCCACAGATTACAGAATGCCACCAGATGTGCATCGGAAACTACTACTGGCCTTCCAGGGAACGATCAAAGCGTAGACTGTTAGAGACACTACTCCCTTGGAGGAAAGTGCGCATGGTGACTGTTGTATTCAATCCCGATGCAATTTCTTAGTTTCATCAACACTCTGATACTCCACAGATTACAGAATGCCTCCAGATGTGCTTCGGAAACTACTACTGGTCTTCCAGGGAACGATCAAAGCGTAGACTCTTTGAGACATTACTCGCATGGAGGAAAGTGCGCATGGTGACTGTTGTATTCAATCCCGATGCAATTTCTGTGTTTTAACAACACTCTGATAGTCCACGGATTACAGAAAGCATCCAGATGTGCATCGGAAACTACAACTGGTCTTCCAGGAAACGATCAAAGCGTAAACTCTTTGAGACATTACTCCCATGGAGGAAAGTGTTCATGGTGACTGTTGCGTTCAATCCCGATGTATTTTCTGTGTTTCATCAACACTCTGATAGTCCACAGATTACAGAATGCCACCAGATGTGCATCGGAAACTACTACTGGTCTTCCAGGGAACGATCAAAGCATAGACTATTTCAGACATTACTGCCGTGGAGGAAAGTGCGGATGGTGAATGATGTCTTCAATCCCGATGCAAATTCTGTGTTTCATCAACACTCTGATAGTCCACAGATTACAGATAGCATCCAGATGTGCATCGGAAACTACTACTGGTCTTCCAGGGAACGATCAAAGCGTAGACTGTTAGTGACATTACTCCCATGGAGGAAAGTCCGCATGGTGACTGTTGTATTCAATCCCGATTCAATTTCTGTGTTTCATGAACACTCTGATAGTCCACAGATTACAGAATGCCACCAGATGTGCATCGGAAACTACTACTGGTCTTCCAGGGAACGATCAAAGCGTAGACTGTTAGAGACACTACTCCCTTGGAGGAAAGTGCGCATGGTGACTGTTGTATTCAATCCCGATGCAATTTCTGTGTGTCATCAACACTCTGATAGTCCACGGATTACAGAAAGCATCCAGATGTGCATCGGAAACTACAACTGGTCTTCCAGGGAACGATCAAAGCGTAAACTCTTTGAGACATTACTCCCATGGTGGAAAGTGTTAATGGTGACTGTTGCATTCTATCCCGATGTATTTTCTGTGTTTCATCAACACTCTGATAGTCCACAGATCACAGAATGCCACCAGATGTGCATCGGAAACTACTACTGGTCTTCCAGGGAACGATCAACACGTAGACTGTTTGAGACATTACTCTCATGGAGGAAACTGCGCATGGAGACTGTTGTATTCAATCCCGATGCAATTTCTGTGTTTCATCAACACTCTGATAGACCACAGATTACAGAATGCATCCAGATGTGCATCGGAAACTACTACTGGGCTTCCAGGGAACGATCAAAGCGTAGACTGTTTGAGACATTACTGTCACGGAGGAAAGTGCGCATTGAGACTGTTGTATTCAATCCTCATGCAATTTCTGTGTTTCATCAACACCCTGATAGCCCACAGATTACAGAAAGCATCCAGATGAGCATCGGAAGCTAGTACTGGTCTTCCAGGGAAAGATCAAAGCGTAGACTCTTAGAGACATTACTCCCATGGAGGAGAGTGCTCATGGTGACTATTGTATTCAATCCCGATGCAATGTCTTTGTTTCATCAACACTCTGATAGTCTACAGATTACAGAATTCCTCCAGATATGCATCGAAAACTACTACTGGTCTTCCAGGGAACGATCAAATCATAGACTGTTTGAGACATTACTCGCATGGAAGAAAGTGCGCATGGTGACTGTTGTATTCAATTCCGATGCATTTTCTGTGTTTCATCAACACTCTGATAGTCCACAGATTACAGAATGAATCCAGATGTGCACCGGATACTACTACTGGTCTACCAGGGAACGTTCAAAGCGTAGAGTGTTTGAGACATTACTCCCATGAAGGAAAGTGAGCATGGTGACTGTTGTATTCAATCCCGATGCAATTTCTGTTTTTTATCAACACTCTGATAGTCCACAGATTACAGAATGTCTCCATATGTGCATCGGTACCACTACTGGTGTTCCAGGGAAGGATCAAAGCGTACACTGTTTGAGACATTACTCCCATCGACGAAAGTGCGCATGGTGACTGTTGTATTCAATCCCGATGCAATTTCAGTGTTTCATCAACAATCTAAAAGTCCACAAATTATGGAAAGCCTCCAGATGTGCATCGGAAACTACTACTGGTCTTCCAGGGAACGATCAAAGCGTAGACGGTTAGAGACATTACTCTCATATAGGAAAGTGGGCCTGGTGACTGTTGTATTCAATCCCGATGCAATTTATGTGTTTCATCAACACTGTGATAGTCCACAGATTACAGAATGCCACCAGATGTGCATCGGAAACTACTACTGGTCTTCCAGGGAACGATCAAAGCGTAGACTGTTTGAGACATTAATCCAATGGAGGGAAGTGCGCATGGTGACTGTTGTATTCAATCCCGATGCAATTTCTGTGCTTCATCACTACTCAGATTGTCCACAGTTTACCGAAAGCCTCCAGATGTGCATCGGGAAGTACTACTGGTCTTCCAGGGAACGATTAAAGCGTAGACTGTTAGAGACATTACTCCCATGGAGGAAAGTGTGCATGGTGACTGTTGTATTCAATCCCCATGCAATTTCTGTGTTTCATCAACACTCTGATAGTCCACAGATTACAGAATGCGTCCAGATGTGCATCGGTAACTACTACTGGTCTTTCAGGGAACGATCAAAGCGTAGACTGTTTGAGACATTACTCCCATGGAGGGAAGTGCGCATGGTGACTGTTGTATTCAATCCCGATGCAATTTCTGTGTTTCATCAACACTCTGATAGTCCACAGATTACAGAAAGCATCCAGATGTGCATCGGAAACTACAACTGATCTTCCAGGGAACGATCAAAGCGTAAACTCTTTGAGACATTACTCCCATGGAGGAAAGTGTTCATGGTGACTGTTGCATTCAATCCCGATGTATTTTCTGTGTTTCATCAACACTCTGATAGTCCACAGATTACAGAATGCCACCAGATGTGCATCGGAAACTACTACTGGTCTTCCAGGGAACGATCAAAGCATAGACTATTTCAGACATTACTCCCATGGAAGAGAGTGCGGATAGTGAATGTTGTATTCAATCCCGATGCAATTTCTGTGTTTCATCAACACTCTGATAGTCCACAGATTACAGAAAGCATCCAGATGTGCATCGGAAACTACTACTGGTCTTCCAGGGAACGATCAAAGCGTAGACTGTTAGAGACACCACTCCCTTGGAGGAAAGTGCGCATGGTGACTGTTGTATTCAATCCCGATGCAATTTCTTAGTTTCAACAACACTCTGATACCCCACAGATTACAGAATGCCTACAGTTGTGCATCGGAAACTACTACTGGTCTTCCAGGGAACGATCAAATCGTAGACTGTTTGAGACATTTTTCACATGGAGGAAAGTGCGCATGGTGACTGTTGTATTCAATCCCGATGCAATTTCTGTGTTTCATCAACACTCTGATAGTCCACGGATTACAGAAAGCATCCAGATGTGCATCGGAAACTACAACTGGTCTTCCAGGGAACGATCAAAGCGTAAACTCTTTGAGACATTACTCCCACGGTGGAAAGTGGTCATGGTGACTGTTGCATTCAATCCCAATGCAATTTCTGTGTTCATCAACACTCTGATAGTCCACAGATTACAGAAAGCATCCAGATGTGCATCGGAAACTACTACTGGGCTTCCAGGGAACGATCAAAGCGTAGACTGTTTGAGACATTACTGTCATGGAGGAAACTGCGCATTGAGACTGTTGTATTCAATCCCGATGCAATTTCTGTGTTTCATCAACACTCTGATAGTCCACAGATTACAGAAAGCATCCAGATGTGCATCGAAAGCTAGTACTTGTCTTCCAGGGAAAGATCAAAGCGTAGACTCTTAGAGACATTACTCCCATGGAGGAGAGTGCTCATGGTGACTGTTGTATTCAATCCCGATGCAATTTCTGTGTTTAATCAACACTCTGATAGTCCACAGATTACAGAATGCCTCCAGATGTGCATCGGAAACTACTACTGGTCTTCCAGGGAACGATCAAAACGTACACTGTTTGAGACATTACTCCCATCGACGAAAGTGCGCATGGTGACAGTTGTATTCAATCCCCATGCAATTTCTGTGTTTCATCAACAATCTGATAGTCCACAAATTATGAAAAGCCTCCAGATGTGCATCGGAAACTACTACTGGTCTTCCAGGGAACGATCAAAGCGTAGACTGTTAGAGACATTACTCTCATATAGGAAAGTGCGCCTGGTGACTGTTGTATTCAATCCCGATGCAATTTCTGTGTTTCATCAACACTCTGATAGTCCACAGATTAGAGAATGCCACCAGATGTGCATCGGAAACTACTACTAGTCTTCCAGGGAACGATCAAAGCGTAGACTGCATGAGACATTAATCCAATGGAGGGAAGTGCGCATGGTGACTGTTGTATTCAATCCCGATGCAATTTCTGTGCTTCATCACCACTCTGATAGTCCACAGTTTACGGAAAGCCTCCAGATGTGCATCGGGAAGTACTACTGGTCTTCCAGGGAACGACCATAGCGTAGACTGTTAGAGACATTACTCCCATGGAGGAAAGTGCGCATGGTGACTGTTGTATTCAATCCCGATGCAATTTCTGTGTTTCATCAACACTCTGATAGTCCACAGATTACAGAATGCTTCTAGATGTACATCGTTAACTACTACTGGTCTTCGAGGGAACGATCAAAGCGTAGACTGTTTGAGACATTACTCCCATGGTGGGAAGTGCGCATGGTGACTGTTGTATTCAATCCCGATGCAATTTCTGTGTTTCATCAACACTCTGATAGTCCACAGATTACAGAGTGCCTTCAGATGTGGATCGGAAACTACTACTGGTCTTCCAGGGAACGATCAAAGCGTAGACAGTTCGAGACATTACTCCCATGGAGGAAAGTGCGCATGGTGACTGTTGTATTCAATTCCGATTCAATTTCTGTGTTTCATCAACACTCTGATAGACCACAGATTACCGAATGGCACCAGATGTGCATCGGAAACTGCTACTGGTCTTCCAGGGAATGATCAAAGCGTAGACTGTTAGAGACATTACTCCTATGGAGGAAAGTGCGCATGGTGACTGTTGTATTCAATCCCGATACAATTTCTGTGTTTCATCAACACTCTGATAGTCCACAGGTTACAGAATGCGTCCAGATGTGCATCGGTAACTACTACTGGTCTTCCAGGGAACGATCAAAGCATAGACTTTTTGAGACATTACTCCCATGGAGGGAAGTGCGCATGGTGACTGTTGCATTCAATCCCGATGCAATTTCTGTGTTTCACCAAAACTCGGATAGTCCACAGGTTACAGAATGGCTTCAGATGTGCATCGGAAACTACTACTGGTCTTCCAGGGAACGATCAAAGCGTAGACTGTTTGAGACATTATTCCCATGAAGGAAAGTGCTCATGGTGACTGTTGTATTCAATCCCGAGGCAATTTCTGTGTTTCATCAACACTCTGATAGTCCACAGATTACAGAATCCAACCAGACGTGCATCGGAAACTACTACTGGTCGTCCAGGAACGATCAAAGCGTAGACTGTTTGGGACATTCCTCCCGTGGAGGAAAGTGCGCATGGTGACTGTTGTATTCAATCCCGATGCAATTTCTGTGTTTCATCAACACTCTGATGGTCCACAGATTACAGAATGCCTCTAGATGTTCATCGGAAACTAGTGCTGGTCTTCCAGGGAACGATCAAAGTGTAGACTGTTTGAGGCATTACTCCCGTGGAGGAAAGTGCGCATGGTGACTGTTGTATTCAACCCAGATGCATTTTCTGTGTTTCATCAACACTCTGATAGTCCACAGATTACAGAATGCCACCAGATGTGCATCGGAAACTGCTACTGGTCTTCTGTTGACCGATCAAAGCGTAGACTCTTTGAGACATTACTCCCGTGGAGGTAGGTGCGCATGGTGACTGTTGTATTCAATCAGGATGCAATTTCTATGTTTTATCAACACTCTGATAGTCCACAGATTACAGAATGCCACCAGATGTGCATCGGAAACTACTACTGATCTTCCAGGGAAAGATCAAAGCGGAGACTGTTTGAGAATTACTCCCATGGAGGAAAGTTCGCATGGTGAATGTTGTATTCAATCCCGATGCAATTTCTGTGTTTCATCAACACTCTGATACTCCACAGATTACAGAATGCCTCCAGATGTGCATCGGAAACTACTACTGGTCTTCCGGGGAACGACCAAAGAGTAGACTGTTTGAGTCTTTACTCCCATGGAGGAAAGTGCGCATGGTGACAGTTGTATTCAATCCCGATGCAATTTCTGTGCTTCATCACCACTCTGATAGTCCACAGTTTACGGAAAGCCTCCAGATGTGCATCGGGAAGTACTACTAGTCTTCCAGGGAACGATCAAAGCGTAGACTGTCTGAGACATTACTCCCATGGAGGAAAGTGCGCATGGTGACTGTTGTATTCAATCCCGATGCAATTTCTGTGTTTCATCAACACTCTGATAGCCCACAGATTACAGAACGTCTCCAGATGTGCATCGGAAACTACTACTGGTCTTCCAGGAGACCGAACAAAGCGAAAACTCTTTGAGACATTACTCCCGTGGAGGAAAGTGCGCATGGTGACTGTTGTATTCAATCCTGATGCAATTTCTGTGTTTCATCAACACTCTGATAGTCCACAGATTACAGAATGCCACCAGATGTGCATCGGAAACTACTACTGGTCTTCCAGGGAACGATCAAAACGTAGACTGTTTGAGACATTACTCCCTTGGAGGAAAGTGCGCATGGTGACTGTTGTATTCAATCCCGATGAAATTTCTGTGTTACATCAACACTGTGATAGTCTACAGATTACAGAATGCCACCAGATGTCCAACGGAAACTACTACTGGTTTTCCAGGGAACGATCAAAGCGTAGACTGTTTGAGACATTACTCGCATGGAGGAAAGTGCGCATGGTGACTGTTGTATTCAATCCCGATGCAATTTCTGTGTTTCATCAACAATCTGATAGTCCACGGATTACAGAAAGCATCCAGATGGGCATCGGAAACTACTACTGGTCTTCCAGGGAACGGTCAAAGCGTAAACTCTTTGAGACATTACTCCCATGGAGGAAAGTGTTCATGGTGACTGTTGCATACAATCCCGATGCATTTTCTGTGTTTCATCAACACTCTGATAATTCACAGATTACAGAATGCCACCAGATGTGCATCGGAAACTACTACTGGTCTTCCGGGGAACGATCAAAACGTAGACTGTTTGAGACATTACTTTTATGGAGGAAAGTGCGCATGGTGACTGTTGTATTCAATCCCGATGCAATTTCTTTGTTTCACCAACACTCTGATAGTCCACTGAGTACAGAATGCCTCCAGATGTGCATCGGAAACTACTACTGGTCTTCCAGAGAACGATCAAAGCGTAGACTGTTTCAGACATTACTCCATTGGAGGAAACTGCTCCTGGAGACTGTCGTATTCAATCCCGATGCAATATCTGTGTTTCATCAACACTCTGATAGTCCACAGATTACAGATAGCATCCAGATGTGCATCGGAAACTACTACTTGTCTTCCAGTTAACGATCAAAGCGTAGGCTGGTAGAGACATTACTCCCATGGAGGAAAGTGCGCATGGTGACTGTTGTATTCAATCCCGATGCAATATCTTTGTTTCATCAACACTCTCATAGTCTAATAGATTACAGAATGCCACCAGATGTGCATCGGAAACTACTACTGGTCTTCCAGGGAACGATGAAAGCGTAGACTGTTTGAGACATTACTCCCATACAGGAAACTGCTTATGGAGACTGTTGTATTCAATCCCGATGCAATTTCTGTGTTTCATCAACACTCTGATAGTCCACAGATTACAGAAAGCATCCAGATGTGCATCCGGAACTACTACTGGTCTTCCAGGGAACGATCAAAGCGTAGACTGTTTGAGACATTACTGTCATGGAGGAAACTGCGCATGGAGAATGCTGTTTTCAATCCCGATGCAATTTCTGTGTTTCATCAACTCTCTGATAGTCCACAGATTACCGAAAGCATCCAGATGTGCATCAGAAGCTAGTACTGGTCTTCCTGGGAACGATCAAAGGGTAGACTGTTTGAGACATTACTCGCATGGAGGAAAGTGCGCATGGTGACCGTTGTATTCAATCCCGATGCAATTTCTGTGTTTCATCAACAATCTGATAGTCCACGGATTACAGAAAGCATCCAGATGGGCATCGGAAACTACTACTGGTCTTCCAGGGAACGATCAAAGCGTAAACTCTTTGAGACATTACTCCCATGGAGGAAAGTGTTCATGGTGACTGTTGCATTCAATCCCGATGCATTTTCTGTGTTTCATCAACACTCTGATAATTCACAGATTACAGAATGCCACCAGATATGCATCGGAAACTACTACTGGTCTTCCAGGGAACGATCAAAACGTAGACTGTTTGAGACATTACTTTTATGGAGGAAAGTGCGCATGGTGACTGTTGTATTCAATCCCGATTTAATTTCTGTGTTTCACCAACACTCTGATAGTCCACTGATTACAGAATGCCTCCAGATGTGCATCGGAAACTACTACTTGTCTTCCAGAGAACGATCAAAGCCTAGACTATTTCAGACACTACTCCCATGGAGGAAACTGCTCCTGGAGACTGTCGTATTCAATCCCGATGCAATTTCTGTGTTTCATCAATACTCCGATAGTCCACAGATTACAGAAAGCATCCAGATGTGCATCGGAAACTATTACTTGTCTTCCAGGGAACGATCAAAGCGTAGGCTGTTAGAGACATTACTCCCATGGAGGAAAGTGCGCATTTTGACTGTTGTATTCAATCCCGATGCAATATCTTTGTTTCATCAACACTCTCATAGTCTACAGATTACAGAATGCCACCAGATGTTCATCGGAAACTACTACTGGTCTTCCAGGGAACGATCAAAGCGTAGACTGTTTGAGACATTACTCCCACACAGGAAACTGCTTATGGAGACTGTTGTATTCAATCCCGATGCAATTTCTGTGTTTCATCAACACTCTGATAGTCCACAGATTACAGAAAGCATCCAGATGTGCATCCGAAACTACTACTGGTCTTCCAGGGAACGATCAAAGCGTAGACTGTTTGAGATATTACTGTCATGGAGGAAACTGCGCATGGAGAATGTTGTTTTCAATCCCGATGCAATTTCTGTGTATCATCAACTATCTGATAATCCACAGATTACCGAAAGCATCCAGATGTGCATCAGAAGCTAGTACTGGTCTTCCTGGGAACGATCAAAGCGTAGACTGTTGAGACATTATTCCCATGAAGGAAAGTGCCCATGGTGACTGTTGTAATCAATCCCGAGGCAATTTCTGTGTTTCATCAACACTCTGATAGTCCACAGATTACAGAATCCAACCAGACGTGCATCGGAAACTACTACTGGTCTTCCAGGAACGATCAAAGCGTAGACTGTTTGAGACATTACTCCCGTGGAGGAAAGTGCGCATGGTGACTGTTGTATTCAATCCCGATTCAATTTCTGTGTTTAATCAACACTCTGAAACTCCACAGATTACAGAATGGCACCAGATGTGCATCGGGAACTACTACTGGTCTTCCAGGGAACGATCAAAGCATAGACACTTTGAGACATTATTCCCATGGAGGAAAGTGCGCATGGTGAATGTTGTATTCAAACTCGATACAATTTAAGTGTTTCACCAACACTCTGATAGTCCACAGATTACAGAATGCCTCCAGATGTGCATCGGAAACTACTACTGGTCTTCCAGGGAACGATCAAAACGTACACTGTTTGAGACATTACTCCCATCGACTAAAGTGCGCATGGTGACAGTTGTATTCAATTCCGATGCAATTTCTGTGTTTCATCAACAATCTGATAGTCCACAAATTATGGAAAACCTCGAGATGTGCATCGGAAACTACTACCGGTCTTCCAGGGAACGATCAAAGCGTAGACTGTTAGAGACATTACTCTCATATAGGAAAGTGCGCCTGGTGACTGTTGTATTCAATCCCGATGCAATTTCTGTGTTTCATCAACACTCTGATAGTCCACAGATTACAGAATGCCACCAGATGTGCATCGGAAACTACTACTGGTCTTCCAGGGAACGATCAAAGCGTAGACTGTATGAGACATTAATCCAATGGAGGGAAGTGCGCATGGTGACTGTTGTATTCAATCCCGATGCAATTTCTGTGCTTCATCACCACTCTGATAGTCCACAGTTTACGGAAAGCCTCCAGATGTGCATCGGGAAGTACTACTGGTCTTCCAGGGAACGATCAAAGCGTAGACTGTTAGAGACATTACTCCCATGGTGGGAAGTGCGCATGGTGACTCTTGTATTCAATCCCGATGCAATTTCTGTGTTTCATCAACACTCTGATAGTCCACAGATTACAGAGTGCCTTCAGATGTGGATCGGAAACTACTACTTGTCTTCCAGGGAACGATCAAAGCGTAGACTGTTCGAGACATTACTCCCATGGAGGAAAGTGCGCATGGCGACTGTTGTATTCAATTCCGATGCAATTTCTGTTTTTCATCAACACCCTGATAGACCACAGATTACCGAATTGCACCAGATGTGCATCGGAAACTGCTACTGGTCTTCCAGGGTATGATCAAAGCGTAGACTGTTAGAGACATTACTCCTATGGAGGAAAGTGCGCATGGTGACTGTTGTATTCAATCCCGATGCAATTTCTGTGTTTCACCAACACTCGGATTGTCCACAGATAACAGAATGCCTTCAGATGTGCATCGGAAACTGCTACTGGTGTTCCAGGGAAGGATCAAAGCGTAGACTGTTTGAGACATTATTCCCATGAATAAAAGGGCTCATGGTGACTGTTGTATTCAATCCCGAGGCAATTTCTGTGTTTCATCAACACTCTTATAGTCCACAGATTACAGAATCCAACCAGACGTGCATCGGAAACTACTACACGTCTTCCAGGAACGATCAAAGCGTAGACTGTTTGAGACATTACTCCATATGAGGAAAGTGCGCATGGTGACTGTTGTATTCAATCCCGATGCAATTTCTGTGTTTAACCAACACTCTGATACTCCACAGATTACAGAATGACACCAGATGTGCATCGGGAACTATTACTGGTCTTCCAGGGAACGATCAAAGCATAGACTCTTTGAGACATTATTCCCATGGAGGAAAGTGCGCATGGTGAATGTTGTATTAAATCCCGATGCAATTTAAGTGTTTCACCAACACTCTGATAGTCCAGAGATTACAGAATGCCTCCAGATGTGCATCGGAAACTACTACTGGTCTTCCAGGGAACGATCAAAGGGTAGACTGTTAGAGATATTACTCCCATGGAGGTAAGGGCGCATGGTGACTGTTGTATTCTATCCCGATGCAATATCTGTGTTTCATCAACACTCTGATAGTCTACAGATTACAGAATGCCACCAGATGTGCATCGGAAACTACTACTGGTCTTCCAGGGAACGATCAAAGCGGAGAAAGTTTAAGACATTACTCAAATGGAAGAAAGTGCGAACGTTGGCTGTTGTATTCAATCCCGATGCAATTTCTGTGTTTCATCAACACTCTGACAGTCCACAGATTACAGAATGCCACCAGATGTGCATCGGAAACTACTACTGGTCTTCCAGGGAACGACCAAAGCGTAGACTGTTTGAGACATTACTCCCATTGAGGATAGTGGGCATGGTGACTGTTGTATTCAATGCCGATGCAATTTCTGTGTTTCATCAACACTCTGATAGACAACAGATTACAGAATGCCTCCAGATGTGCATCGGAAACTACTACTGGTCTTCCAGGAACGATCAAAGATTAGACTGTTTGAGACATTACTCCCATTGAGGAAAGTGCGCATGGTGACTGTTGTATTCAATCCCGATGCAATTTCTGTGCTTCATCACCACTCTGATAGTCCACAGTTTACGGAAAGCCTCCAGATGTGCATCGGGAAGTACTACAGGTCTTCCAGTTAACGATCAAAGCGTAGACTGTCTGAGACATTACTCCCATGGAGGAAAGTGCGCGTGGTGACTGTTGTATTCAATCCCGATGCAATTTCTGTGTTTCGTCAACACTCTGATAGTCCACAGATTACAGAATGCCACCAGATGTGCATCGGAAACTACTACTGGCCTTCCAGGGAACGATCAAAGCGTAGACTGTTAGAGACATTACTCCCTTGGAGGAAAGTGCGCATGGTGACTGTTGTATTCAATCCCGATGCAATTTATGTGTTTCATCAACACTGTGATAGTCTACAGATTACAGAATGCCACCAGATGTCCATCGGAAACTACTACTGGTTTACCAGGGAACGATCAAAGCGTAGACTGTTTGAGACATTACTCACGTGGAGGAAAGTGCGCATGGTGACTGTGGTATACAATCCCGATGCAATTTCTTAGTTTCATCAACACTCTGATACTCCACAGATTACAGAATGCCTCCAGATGTGCATCGGAAACTACTACTGGTCTTCCAGGGAACGATCCAAACGTAGACTGTTTGAGACATTACTCCCATGGAGGAAAGTGCGCATGGTGACTGTTGTATTCAATCCCGATGCAATATCTTTGTTTCATCAACACTCTCATAGTCTACAGATTACAGAATGCCACCAGATGTAAATCGGAAACTACTACTGGTCTTCCAGGGAACGATCAAAGCGTAGACTGTTTGAGACATTACTCTCATACACTAAACTGCGCATGGAGACTGTTGTATTCAATCCCGATGCAATTTCTGTGTTTCATCAACACTCTGATAGTCCACAGATTACAGAAAGCTTCCACATGTGCATCCGAAACTACTACTGGTCTTCCAGGGAACGATCTAAGCGTAGACTGTTTGAGACATTACCGTCATGGAGGAAACTGCGCATGGAGAATGTTGTTTTCAATCCCGATGCAATTTCTGTGTTTCATCAACTCTCTGGTAGTCCAGAGATTACCGAAAGCATCCAGATGTGCATCGGAAGCTAGTACTGGTCCACCTGGGAACGATCAAAGCGTAGACTGTTTGAGACATTATTCCCATGAAGGAAAGTGCCCATGGTGACTGTTGTAATCAATCCCGAGGCAATTTCTGTGTTTCATCATAACTCTGATAGTCCACAGATTACAGAATCCAACCAGACGTGCATCGGAAGCTACTACTGGTCTTCCAGGAACGATCAAAACGTAGACAGTTTGAGACATTACTCCCGTGGAGGAAAGTGCGCATGGTGACTGTTGTATTCAATCCCGATTCAATTTCTGTGTTTAATCAACACTCTGATACTCCACAGATTACAGAATGGCACCAGATGTGCATCGGGAACTACTACTGGTCTTCCAGGGAACGATCAAAGAATAGAGTCTTTGAGACATTATTCCCATTTAGGAAAGTGCGCATGGTGAATGTTGTATTCAATCTCGATGCAATTTAAGTGTTTCACCATCACTCTGATAGTCCACAGATTACAGAATGCCTCCAGATGTGCGTCGGAAACTACTACTGCTCTTCGAGGGAACGATCAAAGCGTACACTGTTTGAGACATTACTCCCATCGACGAAAGTGCGCATGGTGACTGTTGTATTCAATCCCGATTCAATTTCTGTGTTTCATCAACAATCTGATTGTCCACAAATTATGGAAAGCCTCCAGATGTGCATCGGAAACTACTACTGGTCTTCCTGGGAACGATCAAAGCGTAGACTGGTTGAGACATTCATCCAATGGTGGGAAGTGCGCATGGTGACTGTTGTATTCAATCCCGATGCTATTTCTGTGCTTCATCACCACTCTGATAGTCCACAGTTTACGTAAAGCCGCCAGATGAGCATCGGGAGGTACTACTGGTCTTCCAGGGAACGATCAAAGCGTAGACTGTTAGAGACATTACTCCCATGGAGGAAAGTGCGCATGGTGACTGTTGTATTCAATCCCGATGCAATTTCTGTGTTTCATCAACACTCTGATAGTCCACAGATTACAGAATGCGTCCAGATGTGCATCGTTAACTACTACTGGTCTTCCAGGGAACGATCAAAGCGTAGACTGTTTGAGACATTACTCCCATGGAGGAAAGTGCGCATGTTGACTGTTGTATTCTATCCCGATGCAATATCTGTGTTTCATCAACACTCTGATAGTCTACAGATTACAGAATGCCACCAGATGTGCAGCGGAAACTACTACTGGTCTTCCAGGGAACGATCAAAGCGGAGACTGTTTGAGACATTACTCAAATGGTAGAAAGTGCGCACGGTGGCTGCTGTATTCAATCCCGATGCAATTTCTGTGTTTCATCAACACTCTGACAGTCCACTGATTTCAGAATGCCACCAGATGTGCATCGGAAACTACTACTGGTCTTCCAGGGAACGATCAAAGCGTAGACTGTTTGAGACATTACTCCAATTGAGGATAGTGGGCATGGTGACTGTTGTATTCAATGCCGATGCAATTTCTGTGTTTCATCAACACTCTGATAGACAACAGATTACAGAATGCCTTTAGATGTGCATCTGAAACTACTACTGGTCTTCCAGGAACGATCAAAGAGTAGACTGTTTGAGACATTACTCCCATTGAGGAAAGTGCGCATGGTGACTGTTGTATTCAATCCCGATGCAATTTCTGTGCTTCATCACCACTCTGATAGTCCACAGTTTACGGAAAGCCTCCAGATGTGCATCGGGAAGTACTACTGGTCTTCCAGTTAACGATCAAAGCGTAGACTGTCTGAGACATTACTCCCATGGAGGAAAGTGCGCATGGTGACTGTTGTATTCTATCCCGATGCAATTTCTGTGTTTCGTCAACACTCTGATAGTCCACAGATTACAGAATGCTTCCAGATGTGCATCGGTAACTACTACTGGTCTTCCAGGAGACCCATCAAAGCGAAAACTCATTGAGGCATTACTCCCACGAAGGAAAGTGCGCATGGTGACTGTTGTATTCAATCCCGATGCAATTTATGTGTTTCATCAACACTGTGATAGTCTACAGATTACAGAATGCCACCAGATGTCCATCGGAAACTACTACTGGTTTTCCAGGGAACGATCAAAGCGTAGACTGTTTGAGACATTGCTCACGTGGAGGAAAGTGCGCATGGTGACTGTGGTATACAATCCCGATGCAATTTCTTAGTTTCATCAACACTCTGATACTCCACACATTACAGAATGCCTCCAGATGTGCATCGGAAACTACTACTGGTCTTCCAGGGAACGATCAAGGCGTAGACTGTTTGAGACATTACTCGCATGGAGGAAAGTGCGCATGGAGACTGTTGCATTCAATCCCGATGCATTTTCTGTGTTTCATCAACACTCTGATAGTCCACAGATTACAGAATGCCACCAGATGTGCATCGGAAACTACTACTGGTCTTCCAGGGAACGATCCAAACGTAGACTGTTTGAGACATTACTCCCATGGAGGAAAGTGCGCATGGTGTCTGTTGTATTCAATCCCGATGCAATATCTTTGTTTCATCAACACTCTCATAGTCTACAGATTACAGAATGCCACCAGATGTAAATCGGAAACTACTACTGGTCTTCCAGGGAACGATCAAAGCGTAGACTGTTTGAGACATTACTCTCATACAGGAAAGTGCGCATGGTGACTGTTGTATTCAATTCCGATTCAATTTCTGTGTTTAATCAACACTCTGATACTCCACAGATTACAGAATGGCACCAGATGTGCATCGGGAACTACTACTGGTCTTCCAGGGAATGATCAAAGCGTAGACTGTTAGAGACATTACTCTCATATAGGAAAGTGCGCCTGGTGACTGTTGTATTCAATCCCGATGCAATTTCTGTGTTTCATCAACACTCTGATAGTCCACAGATTACAGAATGCGTCCAGATGTGCATCGTTAACTACTACTGGTCTTCCAGGGAACGATCAAAGAATAGACTCTTTGAGACATTATTCCCATGGAGGAAAGTGCGCATGGTGAATGTTGTATTCAATCTCGATGCAATTTAAGTGTTTCACCAACACTCTGATAGTCCACAGATTACAGAATGCCTCCAGATGTGCGTCGGAAACTACTACTGGTCTTCCAGGGAACGATCAAAGCGTACACTGTTTCAGACATTACTCCCATCGTCGAAAGTGCGCATGGTGACAGTTGTATTCAATCCCGATGCAATTTCTGTGTTTCATCAACAATCTGATTGTCCACAAATTATGGAAAGCCTCCAGATGTGCATCGGAAACTACCACTGGTCTTCCAGGGAACGATCAAAGCGTAGACTGTTTGAGACATTACTCCGATGGAGGAAAGTGCGCATGGTGACTGTTGTATTCTATCCCGATGCAATATCTGTGTTTCATCAACACTCTGATAATCTACAGATTACAGAATGCCACCAGATGTGCATCGGAAACTACTACTGGTCTTCCAGGGAACGATCAAAGCGGAGACTGTTTGAGACATTACTCAAATGGAAGAAAGTGCGCACGGTGGCTGTTGTATTCAATCCCGATGCAATGTCTGTGTTTCATCAACACTCTGACAGTCCACAGATTACAGAATGCCACCAGATGTGCATCGGAAACTACTACTGGTCTTCCAGGGAACGATCAAAGCGTAGACTGTTTGAGACATTACTCCCATTGAGGATAGTGGGCATGGTGACTGTTGTATTCAATGCCGATGCAATTTCTGTGTTTCATCAACACTCTGATAGACAACAGATTACAGAATGCCTCCAGATGTGCATCGGAAACTACTACTGGTCTTCCAGGAACGATCAAAGAGTAGACTGTTTGAGACATTACTCCCATTGAGGAAAGTGCGCATGGTGACTGTTGTATTCAATCCCGATGCAATTTCTGTGCTTCATCACCACTCTGATAGTCCACAGTTTACGGAAAGCCTCCAGATGTGCATCGGGAAGTACTACTGGTCTTCCAGTTAACGATCAAAGCGTAGACTGTCTGAGACATTACTCCCATGGAGGAAAGTGCGCATGGTGACTGTTGTATTCAATACCGATGCAATTTCTGTGTTTTGTCAACACTCTGATAGTCCACAGATTACAGAATGCCTCCAGATGTGCATCGGAAACTAATACTGGTCTTCCAGGAAACCGATCAAAGCGAAAACTCTTTGAGACATTACTCCCACGGAGGAAAGTGCGCATGGTGACTGTTGTATTCAATCCCGATGCAATTTAAGTGTTTCACCATCACTCTGATAATCCACAGATTACAGAATGCCTCCAGATGTGCGTCGGAAACTACTACTGCTCTTCCAGGGAACGATCAAAGCGTACACTGTTTGAGACATTACTCCCATCGACGAAAGTGCGCATGGTGACTGTTGTATTCAATCCCGATTCAATTTCTGTGTTTCATCAACAATCTGATTGTCCACAAATTATGGAAAGCCTCCAGATGTGCATCGGAAACTACTACTGGTCTTCCAGGGAACGATCCAATCGTAGACTGTTTGAGACATTACTCCCATGGAGGAAAGTGCGCCTGGTGACTGTTGTATTCAATCCCGATGCTATTTCTGTGCTTCATCAACACTCTGATAGTCCACAGTTTACGTAAAGCCGCCAGATGAGCATCGGGAAGTACTACTGGTCTTCCAGGGAACGATCAAAGCGTAGACTGTTAGAGACATTTCTCCCATGGAGGAAAGTGCGCATGGTGACTGTTGTATTCAATCCCGATGCAATTTCTGTGTTTCATCAACACTCTGATAGTCCACAGATTACAGAATGCGTCCAGATGTGCATCTTTAACTACTACTGGTCTTCCAGGGAACGATCAAAGCGTAGACTGTTTGAGACATTACTCCCATGGAGGAAAGTGCGCATGGTGACTGTTGTATTCTATCCCAAAGCAATATCTGTGTTTCATCAACACTCTGATAGTCTACAGATTACAGAATGCCACCAGATGTGCATCGGAAACTACTACTGGTCTTCCAGGGAACGATCAAAGCGGAGACTGTTTGAGACATTACTCAAATGGTAGAAAGTGCGCACGGTGGCTGCTGTATTCAATCCCGATGCAATTTCTGTGTTTCATCAACACTCTGACAGACCACAGATTGCAGAATGCCACCAGATGTGCATCGGAAACTACTACTGGTCTTCCAGGGAACGATCAAAGCGTAGACTGTTTGAGACATTAGTCCAATTGAGGATAGTGGGCATGGTGACTGTTGTATTCAATGCCGATGCAATTTCTGTGTTTCATCAACACTCTGATAGACAACAGATAACAGAATGCCTCCAGATGTGCATCTGAAACTACTACTGGTCTTCCAGGAACGATCAAAGAGTAGACTGTTTGAGACATTACTCCCATTGAGGAAAGTGCGCATGGTGACTGTTGTATTCAATCCCGATGCAATTTCTGTGCTTCATCACCACTCTGATAGTCCACAGTCTACGGAAAGCCTCCAGATGTGCATCGGGAAGTACTACTGGTCTTCCAGTTAACGATCAAAGCGTAGACTGTCTGAAACATTACTCCCATGGAGGAAAGTGCGTATGGTGACTGTTGTATTCAATCCCGATGCAATTTCTGTGTTTCGTCAACACTCTGATAGTCCACAGATTACAGAATGCCTCCAGATGTACATCGGAAACTACTACTGGTCTTCCAGGAGACCGATCAAAGCGAAAACTCATTGAGACATTACTCCCACGAAGGAAAGTGCGCATGGTGACTGTTGTATTGAATCCCGATGCAATTTATGTGTTTCATCAACACTGTGATAGTCTACAGATTACAGAATGCCACCAGATGTCCATCGGAAACTACTACTGGTTTTCCAGGGAACGATCAAAGCGTAGACTGTTTGAGACATTGCTCACGTGGAGGAAAGTGCGCATGGTGACTGTGGTATACAATCCCGATGCAATTTCTTAGTTTCATCAACACTCTGATACTCCACACATTACAGAATGCCTCCAGATGTGCATCGGAAACTACTACTGGTCTTCCAGGGAACGATCAAGGCGTAGACTGTTTGAGACATTACTCGCATGGAGGAAAGTGCGCATGGAGACTGTTGCATTCAATCCCGATGCATTTTCTGTGTTTCATCAACACTCTGATAGTCCACAGATTACAGAATGCCACCAGATGTGCATCGGAAACTACTACTGGTCTTCCAGGGAACGATCCAAACGTAGACTGTTTGAGACATTACTCCCATGGAGGAAAGTGCGCATGGTGTCTGTTGTATTCAATCCCGATGCAATATCTTTGTTTCATCAACACCATCATAGTCTACAGATTACAGAATGCCACCAGATGTAAATCGGAAACTACTACTGGTCTTCCAGGGAACGATCAAAGCGTAGACTGTTAGAGACATTACTCTCATATAGGAAAGTGCGCATGGTGACTGTTGTATTCAATTCCGATTCAATCTCTGTGTTTAATCAACACTCTGATACTCCACAGATTACAGAATGGCACCAGATGTGCATCGGGAACTACTACTGGTCTTCCAGGGAATGATCAAAGCGTAGACTGTTAGAGACATTACTCTCATATAGGAAAGTGCGCCTTGTGACTGTTGTATTCAATACCGATGCAATTTCTGTGTTTCATCAACACTCTGATAGTCCACAGATTACAGAATGCGTCCAGATGTGCATCGTTAACTACTACTGGTCTTCCAGGGAGCGATCAAAGAATAGACTCTTTGAGACATTATTCCCATGGAGGAAAGTGCGCATGGTGAATGTTGTATTCAATCTCGATGCAATTTAAGTGTTTCACCAACACTCTGATAGTCCACAGATTACAGAATGCCTCCAGATGTGCGTCGGAAACTACTACTGGTCTTCCAGGGAACGATCAAAGCGTACACTGTTTCAGACATTACTCCCATCGACGAAAGTGCGCATGGTGACAGTTGTATTCAATCCCGATGCAATTACTGTGTTTCATCAACAATCTGATTGTCCACAAATTATGGAAAGCCTCCAGATGTGCATCGGAAACTACCACTGGTCTTCCAGGGAACGATCAAAGCGTAGACTGTTTGAGACATTACTCCGATGGAGGAAAGTGCGCATGGTGACTGTTGTATTCTATCCCGATGCAATATCTGTGTTTCATCAACACTCTGATAGTCTACAGATTACAGAATGCCACCAGATGTGCATCGGAAACTACTACTGGTCTTCCAGGGAACGATCAAAGCGGAGACTGTTTGAGACATTACTCAAATGGAAGAAAGTGCGCACGGTGGCTGTTGTATTCAATCCCGATGCAATTTCTGTGTTTCATCAACACTCTGACAGTCCACAGATTACAGAATGCCACCAGATGTGCATCGGAAACTACTACTGGTCTTCCAGGGAACGATCAAAGCGTAGACTGTTTGAGACATTACTCCCATTGAGGATAGTGGGCATGGTGACTGTTGTATTCAATGCCGATGCAATTTCTGTGTTTCATCAACACTCTGATAGACAACAGATTACAGAATGCCTCCAGATGTGCATCGGAAACTACTACTGGTCTTCCAGGAACGATCAAAGAGTAGACTGTTTGAGACATTACTCCCATTGAGGAAAGTGCGCATGGTGACTGTTGTATTCTATCCCGATGCAATATCTGTGTTTCATCAACACTCTGATAGTCTACAGATTACAGAATGCCTCCAGATGTGCATCAGAAACTAATACTGGTCTTCCAGGAATCCGATCAAAGCGAAAACTCTTTGAGACTTTACTCCCACGGAGGAAAGTGCGCATGGTGACTGTTGTATTCAATCCCGATGAAATTTCTGTGTTTCATTAACAGTCTGATAGTCCACAGATTACAGAGTGCCTTCAGATGTGGATCGGAAACTAGTACTGGTCTTCCAGGGAACAATCAAAGCGTAGACTGTTCGAGACATTACTCCCATGGAGGAAAGTGCGCATGGTGACTGTTGTATTCAATTCCGTTTCAATTTGTGTGTTTCATCAACACTCTGATAGACCACAGATTACCGAATGGCACCAGATGTGCATCGGAAACTGCTACTGGTCTTCCAGGGAATGATCAAAGCGTAGACTGTTAGAGACATTACTCCTATGGAGGAAAGTGCGCATGGTGACTTTTGTATTCAATCCCGATACAATATCTGTGTTTCATCAACACTCTGATAGTCCACAGGTTACAGAATGCGTCCAGATGTGCATCGGTAACTACTACTGGTCTTCCAGGGAACGAACAAACATAGACTCTTTGAGACATTACTCCCATGGAGGGAAGTGCGCATGGTGACTGTTGTATTCAATCCCGATGCAATATCTGTGTTTCATCAACACTCTGATAGTCCACAGATTACAGAATGCCACCAGATGTGCATCGGAAACTACTACTGGTCTTCCAGGGAACGATCAAAGCGTAGACTGTTAGAGACATTACTCCCTTGGAGGAAAGTGCGCATGGTGACTGTTGTATTCAATCCCGATGCAATTTATGTGTTTCATCAACACTGTGATAGTCTACAGATTACAGAATGCCACCAGATGTCCATCGGAAACTACTACTGGTCTTCCAGGGAACGATCAAAGCGTTCACTGTTTGAGACATTACTCCCATCGACGAAAGTGCGCATGGTGACAGTTGTATGCAATCCCGATGCAATTTCTGTGTTTCATCAACAATCTGATTGTCCACAAATTATGGAAAGCCTCCAGATGTGCATCGGAAACTACCACTGGTCTTCCAGGGAACGATCAAAGCGTAGACTGTTAGAGACATTACTCTCATATAGGAAAGTGCGCCTGGTGACTGTTGTATTCAATCCCGATGCAATTTCTGTGTTTCATCAACACTCTGATAGTCCACAGATTACAGAATGCCACCAGATGTGCATCGGAAACTACTACTGGTCTTCCTGGGAACGATCAAAGCGTAGACTGGTTGAGACATTAATCCAATGGTGGGAAGTGCGCATGGTGACTGTTGTATTCAATCCCGATGCAATTTCTGTGCTTCATCACCACTCTGATAGTCCACAGTTTACGGAAAGCCTCCAGAT
Organism: Schistocerca gregaria; assembly: GCF_023897955.1. Lineage (NCBI taxonomy): Eukaryota > Metazoa > Arthropoda > Insecta > Orthoptera > Acrididae > Schistocerca > Schistocerca gregaria. The sequence goes on from NW_026061710.1 coordinate 2,784,220, forward strand.
GAGCATCGTTAACTACTACTGGTCTTCCAGAGAACAATCAAAGCGTAGACTGTTTGAGACATTACTCCCATGGAGGGAAGTGCGCATGGTGACTGTTGTATTCAATCCCGATGAAATTTCTGTGTTTCATTAACAGTCTGATAGTCCACAGATTACAGAGTGCCTTCAGATGTGGATCGGAAACTAGTACTGGTCTTCCAGGGAACAATCAAAGCGTAGACTGTTCGAGACATTACTCCCATGGAGGAAAGTGCGCATGGTGACTGTTGTATTCAATTCCGTTTCAATTTGTGTGTTTCATCAACACTCTGATAGACCACAGATTACCGAATGGCACCAGATGTGCATCAGAAACTGCTACTGGTCTTCCAGGGAATGATCAAAGCGTAGACTGTTAGAGACATTACTCCTATGGAGGAAAGTGCGCATGGTGACTTTTGTATTCAATCCCGATACAATTTCTGTGTTTCAGCAACACTCTGATAGTCCACAGGTTACGGAATGCGTCCAGATGTGCATCGGTAACTACTACTGGTCTTCCAGGGAACGAACAAACATAGACTCTTTGAGACATTACTCCCATGGAGGGAAGTGCGCATGGTGACTGTTGTATTCAATCCCGATGCAATATCTGTGTTTCACCAACACTCGGATAGTCCACAGATTACAGAATGCCTTCAGATGTGCATCGGAAACTACTACTCGTCTTCCAGGGAACGATCAAAGCGTAGACTGTTTGAGACATTATTCCCATGGAGGAAAGTGCGCATGGTGGATGTTGTATTCATTCTCGATGCAATTTAAGTGTTTCACCAACACTCTGATAGTCCACAAATTACAGAATGACACCAGATGTGCATCGGGAACTATTACTGGTCTTCCAGGGAACGATCAAAGCGTAGACACTTTGAGACATTATTCCCATGGAGGAAAGTGCGCATGGTGGATGTTGTATTCATTCTCGATGCAATTTAAGTGTTTCACCAACACTCTGATAGTCCACAGATTACAGAATGCCTCCAGATGTGCATCGGAAACTACTACTGGTCTTCCAGGGAACGATCAAAGCGTAGACTGTTAGAGACATTACTCCCATGGAGGAAAGTGCGCATGGTGACAGTTGTATTCAATCCCGATGCAATATCTATGTTTCATCAACACTCTGATAGTCTACAGATTACAGCATACCACCAGATGTGCATCGGAAACTACTACTGGTCTTCCAGGGAACGATCAAAGCGGAGACTGTTTGAGAATTACTCCCATGGAGGAAAGTGTTCATGGTGACTGTTGTATTCAATCCCGATGCAATTTCTGTGTTTCATCAACACTCTGATACTCCACAGATTACAGAATGCCACCAGATGTGCATCGGAAACTACTACTGGTCTTCCAGGGAACGATCAAAGCGTAGACTGTTAGAGACATTACTCCCTTGGAGGAAAGAGCGCATGGTGACTGTTGTATTCAATGCGGATGCAATTTCTGTGTTTCATCAACACTGTGATAGTCTACAGATTACAGAATGCCACCAGACGTCCATCGGAAACTACTACTGGTTTTCCAGGGAACGATCAAAGCGTAGTCTGCTTGAGACATTACTCACGTGGAGGAAAGTGCGCATGGTGACTGTTGTATACAATCCCGATGCAATTTCTTAGTTTCATCAACACTCTGATACTCCACAGATTACAGAATGCCTCCAGATGTGCATTGGAAACTACTACTGGTCTTCCAGGGAACGATCGAAGCGTAGACTCTTTGAGACATTACTCGCATGGAGGAAAGTGTGCATGGTGACTGTTGTATTCAATCCCGATGCAATTTCTGTGTTTCATCAACACTCTGTTAGTCCACGGATTACAGAAAGCATCCACATGGGCATCGGAAACTACTACTGGTCTTCCAGGGAACGATCAAAGCGTAAACTCTTTGAGACATTAATCCCATGGAGGAAAGTGTTCATTCTGACTGTTGCATTCAATCCCGATGCAATTTCTGTGTTTCATCAACACTCTGATACTCCACAGATTACAGAATGACACCAGATGTCCATCGGGAACTATTACTGGTCTTCCAGGGAACGATCAAAGCATAGACTCTTTGAGACATTATTCCCATGGAGGAAAGTGCGCATGGTGACTGTTGTATTCAATCCCGATACAATTTCTGTGCTTCATCACCACTCTGATAGTCCACAGTTTACGGGAAGCCTACAGATGTGCATCGGGAAGTACTACTGGACTTCCAGGGAACGATCAAAGCGTAGACTGTCTGAGACATTACTCCCATGGAGGAAAGTGCGCATGGTGACAGTTGTATTCAATCCCGATGCAATTTCTGTGTTTCATCAAGACTCTGACAGTCCACAGATTACAGAATGCCTCCAGATGTGCATCGGAAACTACTACTGGTCTTCCAGGAGACCATTCAAAGCGAAAACTCTTTGAGACATTACTCCCATGAAGGAAAGTGCGCATGGTGACTGTTGTATTCAATCCCGATTCAATTTCTATGTTTCATCAACACTCTGACCGTCCACAGATTACAGAATGCCACCAGATGTGCATCGGAAACTACTACTGGTCTTCCAGGGAACGATCAAAGCGTAGACTGTTAGAGACATTACTCCCATGGAGGAAAGTGCGCATGGTGACTGTTGTATTCAATTCCGTTTCAATTTGTGTGTTTCATCAACACTCTGATAGACCACAGATTACCGAATGGCACCAGATGTGCATCGGAAACTGCTACTGGTCTTCCAGGGAATGATCAAAGCGTAGACTGTTAGAGACATTACTCCTATGGAGGAAAGTGCGCATGGTGACTTTTGTATTCAATCCCGATACAATTTCTGTGTTTCATCAACACTCTCATAGTCCGCAGGTTACAGAATGCGTCCAGATGTGCATCGGTAACTACTACTGGTCTTCCAGGGAACGAACAAACATAGACTCTTTGAGACATTACTCCCATGGAGGGAAGTGCGCATGGTGACTGTTGTATTCAATCCCGATGCAATTTCTGTGTTTCATCAACACTCTGATAGTCCACAGATTACAGAATGCCACCAGATGTGCATCGGAAACTACTACTGGTCTTCCAGGGAACGATCAAAGCGTAGACTGTTAGAGACATTACTCCCTTGGAGGAAAGTGCGCATGGTGACTGTTGTATTCAATCCCGATGCAATTTATGTGTTTCATCAACACTGTGATAGGCTACAGATTACAGAATGCCACCAGATGTCCATCGGAAACTACTACTGGTCTTCCAGGGAACGATCAAAGCGTACACTGTTTGAGACATTACTCCCATCGACGAAAGTGCGCATGGTGACAGTTGTATTCAATCCCGATGCAATTTCTGTGTTTCATCAACAATCTGATTGTCCACAAATTATGGAAAGCCTCCAGATGTGCATCGGAAACTACCACTGGTCTTCCAGGGAACGATCAAAGCGTAGACTGTTAGAGACATTACTCTCATATAGGAAAGTGCGCCTGGTGACTGTTGTATTCAATCCCGATGCAATTTCTGTGTTTCATCAACACTCTGATAGTCCACAGATTACAGAATGCCACCAGATGTGCATCGGAAACTACTACTGGTCTTCCTGGGAAGGATCAAAGCGTAGACTGGTTGAGACATTAATCCAATGGTGGGAAGTGCGCATGGTGACTGTTGTATTCAATCCCGATGCAATTTCTGTGCTTCATCACCACTCTGATAGTCCACAGTTTACGGAAAGCCTCCAGATGAGCATCGGGATGTACTACTGGTCTTCCAGGGAACGATCAAAGCGTAGACTGTTAGAGACATTACTCCCAAAGAGGAAAGTGCGCATGGTGACTGTTGTATTCAATCCCAATGCAATTTCTGTGTTTCATCAACACTCTGATAGTCCACAGATTACAGAATGCGTCCAGATGTGCATCGTTAACTACTACTGGTCTTCCAGAGAACAATCAAAGCGTAGACTGTTTGAGACAATACTCCCATGGAGGGAAGTGCGCATGGTGACTGTTGTATTCAATCCCGATGAAATTTCTGTGTTTCATTAACAGTCTGATAGTCCACAGATTACAGAGTGCCTTCAGATGTGGATCGGAAACTAGTACTGGTCTTCCAGGAAACAATCAAAGCGTAGACTGTTCGAGACATTACTCCCATGGAGGGAAGTGCGCATGGTGACTGTTGTATTCAATTCCGTTTCAATTTGTGTGTTTCATCAACACTCTGATAGACCACAGATTACCGAATGGCACCAGATGTGCATCGGAAACTGCTACTGGTCTTCCAGGGAATGATCAAAGCGTAGACTGTTAGAGACATTACTCCTATGGAGGAAAGTGCGCATGGTGACTTTTGTATTCAATCCCGATACAATTTCTGTGTTTCATCAACACTCTGATAGTCCACAGGTTACAGAATGCGTCCAGATGTGCATCGGTAACTACTACTGGTCTTCCAGGGAACGAACAAACATAGACTCTTTGAGACATTACTCCCATGGAGGGAAGTGCGCATGGTGACTGTTGTATTCAATCCCGATGCAATATCTGTGTTTCACCAACACTCGGATAGTCCACAGATTACAGAATGCCTTCAGATGTGCATCGGAAACTACTACTGGTCTTCCAGGGAACGATCAAAGCGTAGACTGTTTGAGACATTATTCCCTTGAAGGGAAGTGCTCATGGTGACTGTTGTATTCAATCCCGAGGCAATTTCTGTGTTTCATCAACACTCTGATAGTCCACAGATTACAGAATCCAACCAGACGTGCATCGGAAACTACTACTGGTCTTCCAGGAACGATCAAAGCGTAGACTGTTTGAGACATTACTCCCGTGGAGGAAAGTGTGCATGGTGACTGTTGTATTCAATCCCGATGCAATTTCTGTGTTTAATCAACACTCTGATACTCCACAAATTACAGAATGACACCAGATGTGCATCGGGAACTATTACTGGTCTTCCAGGGAACGATCAAAGCGTAGACTCTTTGAGACATTATTCCCATGGAGGAAAGTGCGCATGGTGGATGTTGTATTCAATCTCGATGCAATTTAAGTGTTTCACCAACACTCTGATAGTCCACAGATTACAGAATGCCTCCAGATGTGCATCGGAAACTACTACTGGTCTTCCAGGGAACGATCAAAGCGTAGACTGTTAGAGACATTACTCCCATGGAGGAAAGTGCGCATGGTGACTGTTGTATTCAATCCCGATGCAATATCTGTGTTTCATCAACACTCTGATAGTCTACAGATTACAGCATACCACCAGATGTGCATCGGAAACTACTACTGGTCTTCCAGGGAACGATCAAAGCGGAGACTGTTTGAGAATTACTCCCATGGAGGAAAGTGTTCATGGTGACTGTTGTATTCAATCCCGATGCAATTTCTGTGTTTCATCAACACTCTGATACTCCACAGATTACAGAATGCCACCAGATGTGCATCGGAAACTACTACTGGTCTTCCAGGGAACGATCAAAGCGTAGACTGTTAGAGACATTACTCCCTTGGAGGAAAGTGCGCATGGTGACTGTTGTATTCAATCCGGATGCAATTTCTGTGTTTCATCAACACTGTGATAGTCTACAGATTACAGAATGCCACCAGACGTCCATCGGAAACTACTACTGGTTTTCCAGGGAACGATCAAAGCGTAGTCTGTTTGAGACATTACTCACGTGGAGGAAAGTGCGCATGGTGACTGTTGTATACAATCCCGATGCAATTTCTTAGTTTCATCAACACTCTGATACTCCACAGATTACAGAATGCCTCCAGATGTGCATTGGAAACTACTACTGGTCTTCCAGGGAACGATCGAAGCGTAGACTCTTTGAGACATTACTCGCATGGAGGAAAGTGTGCATGGTGACTGTTGTATTCAATCCCGATGCAATTTCTGTGTTTCATCAACACTCTGTTAGTCCACGGATTACAGAAAGCATCCACATGGGCATCGGAAACTACTACTGGTCTTCCAGGGAACGATCAAAGCGTAAACTCTTTGAGACATTAATCCCATGGAGGAAAGTGTTCATTCTGACTGTTGCATTCAATCCCGATGCAATTTCTGTGTTTCATCAACACTCTGATACTCCACAGATTACAGAATGACACCAGATGTCCATCGGGAACTATTACTGGTTTTCCAGGGAACGATCAAAGCATAGACTCTTTGAGACATTATTCCCATGGAGGAAAGTGCGCATGGTGACTGTTGTATTCAATCCCGATACAATTTCTGTGCTTCATCACCACTCTGATAGTCCACAGTTTACGGGAAGCCTACAGATGTGCATCGGGAAGTACTACTGGACTTCCAGGGAACGATCAAGGCGTAGACTGTCTGAGACATTACTCCCATGGAGGAAAGTGCGCATGGTGGCAGTTGTATTCAATCCCGATGCAATTTCTGTGTTTCATCAACACTCTGACAGTCCACAGATTACAGAATGCCTCCAGATGTGCATCGGAAACTACTACTGGTGTTCCAGGAGACCATTCAAAGCGAAAACTCTTTGAGACATTACTCCCATGAAGGAAAGTGCGCATGGTGACTGTTGTATTCATTCCCGATGCAATTTCTATGTTTCATCAACACTCTGACAGTCCACAGATTACAGAATGCCACCAGATGTGCATCGGAAACTACTACTGGTCTTCCAGGGAACGATCAAAGCGTAGACTGTTAGAGACATTACTCCCTTGGAGGAAAGTGCGCATGGTGACTGTTGTATTCAATCCCGATGCAATTTCTGTGTTTCATCAACACTGTGATAGTCTACAGATTACAGAATGCCACCAGATGTCCATCGGAATCTACTACTGGTTTCCAGGGAACGATCAAAGCGTAGACTGTTTGAGACATTACTCACGTGGAGGAAAGTGCGCATGGTGACTGTTGTATACAATCCCGATGCAATTTCTTAGTTTCATCAACACTCTGATACTCCACAGATTACAGAATGCCTCCAGATGTGCATTGGAAACTACTACTGGTCTTCCAGGGAAAGATCAAAGCGTAGACTGTTTGAGACATTACTCGCATGGAGGAAAGTGCGCATGGTGACTGTTGTATTCAATCCCGATGCAATTTCTGTGTTTCATCAACACTCTGATAGTCCACAGATTACAGAATCCAACCAGACGTGCATCGGAAACTACTACTGGTCTTCCAGGAACGATCAAAGCGTAGACTGTTTGAGACATTACTCCCGTGGAGGAAAGTGTGCATGGTGACTGTTGTATTCAATCCCGATTCAATTTCTGTGTTTAATCAACACTCTGATACTCCACAAATTACAGAATGACACCAGATGTGCATCGGGAACTATTACTGGTCTTCCAGGGAACGATCAAAGCGTAGACTCTTTGAGACATTATTCCCATGGAGGAAAGTGCGCATGGTGGATGTTGTATTCAATCTCGATGCAATTTAAGTGTTTCACCAACACTCTGATAGTCCACAGATTACAGAATGCCTCCAGATGTGCATCGGAAACTACTACTGGTCTTCCAGGGAACGATCAAAGCGTAGACTGTTAGAGACATTACTCCCATGGAGGAAAGTGCGCATGGTGACTGTTGTATTCAATCCCGATGCAATATCTGTGTTTCATCAACACTCTGATAGTCTACAGATTACAGCATACCACCAGATATGCATCGGAAACTACTACTGGTCTTCCAGGGAACGATCAAAGCGGAGACTGTTTGAGAATTACTCCCATGGAGGAAAGTGTTCATGGTGACTGTTGTATTCAATCCCGATGCAATTTCTGTGTTTCATCAACACTCTGATACTCCACAGATTACAGAATGCCACCAGATGTGCATCGGAAACTACTACTGGTCTTCCAGGGAACGATCAAAGCGTAGACTGTTAAAGACATTACTCCCTTGGAGGAAAGTGCGCATGGTGACTGTTGTATTCAATCCGGATGCAATTTCTGTGTTTCATCAACACTGTGATAGTCTACAGATTACAGAATGCCACCAGACGTCCATCGGAAACTACTACTGGTTTTCCAGGGAACGATCAAAGCGTAGTCTGTTTGAGACATTACTCACGTGGAGGAAAGTGCGCATGGTGACTGTTGTATACAATCCCGATGCAATTTCTTAGTTTCATCAACACTCTGATACTCCACTGATTACAGAATGCCTCCAGATGTGCATTGGAAACGACTACTGGTCTTCCAGGGAACGATCGAAGCGTAGACTCTTTGAGACATTACTCGCATGGAGGAAAGTGTGCATAGTGACTGTTGTATTCAATCCCGATGCAATTTCTGTGTTTCATCAACACTCTGTTAGTCCACGGATTACAGAAAGCATCCACATGGGCATCGGAAACTACTACTGGTCTTCCAGGGAACGATCAAAGCGTAAACTCTTTGAGACATTAATCCCATGGAGGAAAGTGTTCATGGTGACTGTTGCATTCAATCCCGATGCAATTTCTGTGTTTCATCAACACTCTGATACTCCACAGATTACAGAATGACACCAGATGTTCATCGGAAACTACTACTGGTCTTCCAGGGAACGATCAAAGCGTAGACTATTTGAGACATTATTCCCATGAAGGAAAGTGCCCATGGTGACTGTTGTAATCAATCCCAAGGCAATTTCTGTGTTTCATCAACAATCTGATAGTCCACAGATTACAGAATCCAACCAGACGTGCATCGGCAACTACTACTGGTCTTCCAGGAACGATCAAATCGTAGACTGTTTGAGACATTACTCCCGTGGAGGAAAGTGCGCATGGGGACTGTTGTATTCAATCCCGATTCAATTTCTGTGTTTAATCAACACTCTGATACTCCACAGATTACAGAATGGCACCAGATGTGCATCGGGAACTACTACTGGTCTTCCAGGGAACGATCAAAGCATAGACTCTTTGAGACATTATTCCCATGGAGGAAAGTGCGCATGGTGATTGTTGTATTCAATCTCGTTGCAATTTAAGTGGTTCACCAACACTCTGATAGTCCACAGATTACAGAATGCCTCCAGATGTGCATCGGAAACTACTACTGGTCTTCCAGGGAACGATCAAAGCGTAGACTGTTAGAGACATTACTCCCATGGAGGAAAGTGCGCATGGTGATTGTTGTATTCAATCCCGATGCAATATCTGTGTTTCATCAACACTCTGATAGTCTACAGATTACAGAATGCCACCAGATGTGCATCGAAAACTACAACTGGTCTTCCAGGGAACGATCAAAGCGTAGACTGTTTGAGACATTACTCCCATGGAGGAAAGTGAGCACGATGGATGTTGTATTCAATCCCGATGCAATTTCTGTGTTTCATCAACACTCAGATAGTCCACAGATTACAGAATGCCTCCAGATGTTCATCGGAAACTAGTACTGGTCTTCCAGGGAACGATCAAAGCGTAGACTGTTTGAGACATTACTCCCGTGGAGGAAAGTGCGCATGGTGACTGTTGTATTCAATCCCGATGCATTTTCTGTGTTTCATTAACACTCTGATAGTAAACAGATTACAGAATGCCACCAGATGTGCATCGGAAACTGCTACTGGTCTTCCGTTGACCGATCAAAACGTAGACTGTTTGAGACATTACTCCCGTGGAGGTAAGTGCGAATGGTGACTGTTGTATTCAATCAGGATGCAATTTCTGTGTTTCATCAACACTCTGATAGTCCACAGATTACAAAATGCCACCAGATGTGCATCGGAAACTACTACTGGTCTTCCAGGGAACGATCAAACCGTAGACTGTTAGAGACATTACTCCCTTGGAGGAAAGTGCGCATTGTGACTGTTGTATTCAATCCCGATGCAATTTCTGTGTTTCATCAACACTGTGATAGTCTACAGATTACAGAATGCCACCAGATGTCCATCGGAAACTACTACTGGTTTTCCAGGGAACGATCAAAGCGTAGACTGTTTGAGACATTACTCACGTGGAGGAAAGTGCGCATGGTGACTGTTGTATACAATCCCGATGCAATTTCTTAGTTTCATCAACACTCTGATACTCCACAGATTACAGAATGCCTCCAGATGTGCATTGGAAACTTCTACTGGTCTTCCAGGGAACTATCAAAGCGTAGACTGTTTGAGACATTACTCGCATGGAGGAAAGTGCGCATGGTGACTGTTGTATTCAATCCCGATGCAATTTCTGTGTTTAATCAACACTCTGATAGTCCACGGATTACAGAAAGCATCCAGATGGGCATCGGAAACTACTACTGGTCTTCCAGGGAACGATCAAAGCGTAAACTCTTTGAGACATTACTCCCATGGAGGAAAGTGTTCATGGTGATTGTTGCATTCAATCCCGATGCATTTTCTGTGTTTCATCAACACTCTGATAGTCCACAGATTACAGAATGCCACCAGATGTGCATCGGAAACTACTACTGGTCTTCCAGCGAACGATCATAACGTAGACTATTTGAGACATTACTTTTATGGAGGAAAGTGCGAATGGTGACTGTTGTATATAATCCCGATGCAATTTCTGTGTTTCACCAACACTCTGATAATCCACAGATTACAGAATGCCTCCAGTTGTGCATCGGAAACTACTACTGGTCTTCCAGAGAACGATCAAAGCGTAGACTGTTTCAGACATTACTCCCATGGAGGAAACTGCTCATGGAGACTGTCATATTCAATCCCGATGCAATTTCTGTGTTTCATCGACACTCTGATAGTCCACAGATTACAGAAAGCATCCAGATGTGAATCGGAAACTATTACTTGTCTTCCAGGAACGATCAAAGCGTAGGCTGTTAGAGACATTACTCCCATGGAGGAAAGTGCGCATGGTGACTGTTGTATTCAATCCCGATGCAATATCTTTGTTTCATCAACACTCTCATAGTCTACAGATTACAGAATGCCACCAGATGTTCATCGGAAACTACTACTGGTCTTCCAGGGAACGATCAAAGCGTAGACTCTTTGGGACATTACTCTCATACAGGAAACTGCGCATGGAGACTGTTGTATTCAATCCCGATGCAATTTCTGTGTTTCATCAACACTCTGATAGTCCACAGATTACAGAAAGCATCCAGATGTGCATCGGAAACTACTACTGGTCTTCCAGGGAACGATCAAAGCGTAGACTGTTTGAGACATTACTGTCATGGAGGAAACTGCGCATGGAGAATGTTGTATTCAATCCCGATGCAATTTCTGTGTTTCATCAACTCTCTGATAGTCCACAGATTACCAAAAGCATCCAGATGTGCATCGGAAGCTAGTACTGGTCATCCTGGGAACGATCAAAGCGTAGACTGTTTGAGACTTTATTCCCATGAAGGAAAGTGCCCATGGTGACTGTTGTAATCAATCCCGAGGCAATTTCTGTGTTTCATCAACACTCTGATAGTCCACGGATTACAGAATCCAACCAGACGTGCATCGGCAACTACTACTGGTCTTCCAGGAACGATCAAATCGTAGACTGTTTGAGACATTACTCCCGTGGAGGAAAGTGCGCATGGGGACTGTTGTATTCAATCCCGATTCAATTTCTGTGTTTAATCAACACTCTGATACTCCACAGATTACAGAATGCCTCCAGATGTGCATCGGAAACTACTACTGGTCTTCCAGTGAACGATCAAAGCGTAGACTGTTAGAGACATTACTCCCATGGAGGGAAGCGCGCATGGTGACTGTTGTATTCAATCCCGATGCAATATCTGTGTTTCATCAACACTCTGATAGTCTACAGATTACAGAATGCCACCAGATGTGCATCGGAAACTACTACTGGTCTTCCAGGGAACGATCATAGCGTAGACTGTTTGAGACATTACTCCCATGGAGGAAAGTGCACATGATGGATGTTGTATTCAATCCCGATGCAATTTCTGTGTTTCATCAACACTCAGATAGTCCACAGATTACAGAATGCCTCCAGATGTTCATCGGAAACTAGTACTGGTCTTCCAGGGAACGATAAAAGCGTAGACTGTTTGAGACATTATTTCCGTGGAGGAAAGTGCGCATGGTGACTGTTGTATTCATCCCGATGCATTTTCTGTGTTTCATCAACACTCTGATAGTAAACAGATTACTGAATGCCACCAGATGTGCATCGGAAACTGCTACTGGTCTTCCGATGACCGATCAAAGCGTAGACTGTTTGAGACATTACTCCCGTGGAGGAAAGTGCGCATGGGGACTGTTGTATTCAATCAGGATGCAATTTCTGTGTTTTATCAACATTCTGATAGTCCACAGATTACAGAATGCCTCCAGATGTGCATCGGAAACTACTACTGGTCTTCCAGGAGACCGATCAAAGGGAAAACTCTTTGAGACATTACTCCCATGGAGGAAAGTGAGCATGGTGTCTGTTGTATTCAATCCCGATGCAATATCTTTGTTTCATCAACACTCTCATAGTCTACAGATTACAGAATGCCACCAGATGTGCATCGGAAATTACTACTGGTCTTCCAGGGAACGATCAAAGCGTAGACTGTTTGAGACATTACTCTCATGCAGGAAACTGCGCATGGAGACTGTTGTATTCAATTCCGATGCAATTTCTGTGTTTCATCAACACTCTGATAGTCCACAGATTACAGAAAGCATCCAGATGTGCATCCAAAACTACTACTGGTCTTCCAGGGAACGATCAAAGCGTAGACTGTGACTTCTGAAATTTTCCCGGCGTATTTGTTCTTCTAATAATTTCCGGGTATGCAGCCGGATCCCGTCGACATTCTGCCACGATATTTCGGCCCAGAGACGTCCGGCCATCATCAGGTGGATGATGGCCGGACGTCTCTGGGCCGAAATATCGTGGCAGAATGTCGACGGGATCCGGCTGCATACCCGGAAATTATTAGAAGAAAGCGTAGACTGTTTGAGACATTAATGTCATGGAGGAAACTGCGCATATAGAATGTTGTTTTCAATCCCGATGCAATTACTGTGTTTCATCAACTCTCCGATAGTCCACAGATTACCGAAAGCATCCAGATGTGCATCGGAAGCTAGTACTGGTCTTCCTGGGACCGATCAAAGCGTAGACTGTTTGAGACATTATTCCCATGAAGGAAAGTGCCCATGGTGACTGTTGTAATCAATCGCGAGGCAATTTCTGTGTTTCATCAACACTCTGATAGTCCACAGATTACAGAATCCAACCAGATGTGCATCGGAAACTACTACTGGTCTTCCAGGAACGATCAAAGCGTAGACTGTTTGAGACATTACTCCCGTGGAGGAAAGTGCGCATGGTGACTGTTGTATTCAATCACGATTCAATTTCTGTGTTTAATCAAAACGCTGATACTCCACAGATTACAGAATGGCACCAGATGTTCATCGGGAACTGCTACTGGTCTTCCAGGGAACGATCAAAGCATAGACTCTTTGAGACGTTATTCCCATGGAGGAAAGTGCACATGGTGAATGTTGTATTCAATCTCGTTGCAATTTAAGTGTTTCACAAACACTCTGATAGTCCACAGATTACAGAATGCCTCCAGATGTGCATCGGAAACTACTACTGGTCTTCCAGGGAACGATCAAAGCGTACACTGTTTGATACATTACTCCCATCGACGAAAGTGCGCATGGTGACAGTTGTATTCAATCCCGATGCAATTTCTGTGTTTCATCAACAATCTGATAGTCCACAAATTATGGAAAGCCTCCAGATGTGCATCGGAAACTACTACTGGTCTTCCAGGGAACGATCAAAGCGTAGACTGTTAGAGACATTACTCTCATATAGGAAAGTGCGCCTGGTGACTGTTGTATTCAACCCCGATGCAATTTCTGTGTTTCATCAACACTCTGATAGTCCACAGATTACAGAATGCCACCAGATGTGCATCGGAAACTACTACGGGTCTTCCAGGGAACGATCAAAGCGTAGACTGTTTGAGACATTAATCCAATGAAGGGAAGTGCGCATGGTGACTGTTGTATTCAATCCCGATGCAATTTCTGTGCTTCATCACCACTCTGATAGTCCACAGTTTACGGCAAGCCTCCAGATGTGCATCGGGAAGTACTACTGGTCTTCCAGGGAACGATCAAAGCGTAGACTGTTAGAGACATTACTCCCATGGAGGAAAGTGCTCATGGTGACTGTTGTATTCAATCCCGATGCAATTTCTGTGTTTCATCAACCCTCTGATAGTCCACAGATTACAGAGTGCATTCAGATGTGGATCGGAATCTACTACTGGTCTTCCAGGGAACGAATAAAGCGTATACTGTTCGAGACATTACTAACATGGAGGAAAGTGCGCATGGTGACTGTTGTATTCAATTCCGATTCAATTTCTGTGTTTCATCAACACTCTGATAGACCACAGATTACCGAATGGCACCTGATGTGCATCGGAAACTGCTACTGGTCTTCCAGGGAATGATCAAAGCGTAGACTGTTAGAGACATTACTCCTACGGAGGAAAGTGCGCATGGTGACTGTTGTATTCAATCCCGACACAATTTCTGTGTTTCATCAACACTCTGATAGTCCACAGGTTACAGAATGCGTCCAGACGTGCATCGGTAACTACTACTGGTCTTCCAGGGAACGTTCAAAGCATAGACTCTTTGAGACATTACTCCCATGGAGTTAAGTGCGCATGGTGACTGTTGTATTCAATCCCGATGCAATATCTTTGTTTCATCAACACTCTCATAGTCTACAGATTACAGAATGCCACCAGATGTTCATCGGAAACTACTACTGGTCTTCCAGGGAACGATCAAAGCGTAGACCGTTTGTGACATTACTCTCGTACAGGAAACTGCGCATGGAGACTGTTGTATTCAATCCCGATGCAATTTCTGTGTTTCATCAACATTCTGATACTCCACAGATTACAGAAAGCATCCAGATGTGCATCCGAAACTACTACTGGTCTTCCAGGGAACGATCAAAGCGTAGACTGTTTGAGACATTACTGTCATGGAGGAAACTGCGCATGGAGAATGTTGTATTCAATCCCGATGCAATTTCTGTGTTTCATCAACTCTCTGGTAGTCCACAGATTACCAAAAGCATCCAGATGTGCATCGGAATCTAGTACTGGTCTTCCTGGGAACGATCAATGCGTAGACTGTTTGAGACATTATTCCCATGAAGGAAAGTGCCCATGGTGACTGTTGTAATCAATCCCAAGGCAATATCTGTGTTTCATCAACACTCTGATAGTCCACAGATTACAGAATCCAACCAGACGTGCATCGGCAACTACTACTGGTCTTCCAGGAACGATCAAATCGTAGACTGTTTGAGACATTACTCCCGTGGAGGAAAGTGCGCATGGGGACTGTTGTATTCAATCCCGATTCAATTTCTGTGTTTAATCAACACTCTGATACTCCACAGATTACAGAATGGCACCAGATGTGCATCGGGAACTACTACTGGTCTTCCAGGGAACGATCAAAGCATAGACTCTTTGAGACATTATTCCCATGGAGGAAAGTGTGCATGGTGATTGTTGTATTCAATCTCGTTGCAATTTAAGTGTTTCACCAACACTCTGATAGTCCACAGATTACAGAATGACTCCAGATGTGCATCGGAAACTACTACTGGTCTTATAGGGAACGATCAAAGCGTAGACTGTTAGAGACATTACTCCCATGGAGGAAAGTGCGCATGGTGACTGTTGTATTCAATCCCGATGCAATATCTGTGTTTCATCAACACTCTGATAGTCTACAGATTACAGAATGCCACCAGATGTGCATCGAAAACTACAACTGGTCTTCCAGGGAACGATCAAAGCGTAGACTGTTTGAGACATTACTCCCATGGAGGAAAGTGCGCACGATGGATGTTGTATTCAATCCCGATGCAATTTCTGTGTTTCATCAACACTCAGATAGTCCACAGATTACAGAATGCCTCCAGATGTTCATCGGAAACTAGTACTGGTCTTCCAGGGAACGATCAAAGCGTAGACTGTTAGAGACATTACTCCCATGGAGGAAAGTGCGCATGGTGACTGTTGTATTCAATCCCGATGCAATATCTGTGTTTCATCAACACTCTGATAGTCTACAGATTACAGAATGCCACCAGATGTGCATCGAAAACTACAACTGGTCTTCCAGGGAACGATCAAAGCGTAGACTGTTTGAGACATTACTCCCATGGAGGAAAGTGCGCACGATGGATGTTGTATTCAATCCCGATGCAATTTCTGTGTTTCATCAACACTCTGATAGTAAACAGATTACAGAATTCCACCAGATGTGCATCGGAAACTGCTACTGGTCTTCCGTTGACCGATCAAAACGTAGACTGTTTGAGACATTACTCCCTTGGAGGAAAGTGCGCATGGTGACTGTTGTATTCAATCCCGATGCAATTTCTGTGTTTAATCAACACTCTGATAGTCCACGGATAGCAGACAGCATCCAGATGGGCATCGGAAACTACTACTGGTCTTCCAGGGAACGATCAAAGCGTAAACTCTTTGAGACATTACTCCCATGGAGGGAAGTGTTCATGGTGACTGTTGCATTCAATCCCGATGCATTTTCTGTGTTTCATCAACACTCTGATAGTCCACAGATTACAGAATGCCACCAGATGTGCATCGGAAACTACTACTGGTCTTCCAGGGATCGATCAAAACGTAGACTATTTGAGACATTACTTTTATGGAGGAAAGTGCGAATGGTGACTGTTGTATTCAATCCCGATGCAATTTCTGTGTTTCACCAACACTCTGATAATCCACAGATTACAGAATGCCTCCAGATGGGCATGGGAAACTACTACTGGTCTTCCAGAGAACGATCAAAGCGTAGACTGTTTCAGACATTACTCCCATGGAGGAAACTGCTCATGGAGACTGTCATATTCAATCCCGATGCAATTTCTGTGTTTCATCGACACTCTGATAGTCCACAGATTACAGAAAGCATCCAGATGTGAATCGGAAACTATTACTTGTCTTCCAGGGAACGATCAAAGCGTAGGCTGTTAGAGACATTACTCCCATGGAGGAAAGTGCGCATGGTGACTGTTGTATTCAATCCCGATGCAATATCTTTGTTTCATCAACACTCTCATAGTCTAGAGATTACAGAATGCCACCAGATGTTCAGCGGAAACTACTACTGGTCTTCCAGGGAACGATCAAAGCGTAGACTGTTTGGGACATTACTCTCATACAGGAAACTGCGCATGGAGACTGTTGTATTCAATCCCGATGCAATTTCTGTGTTTCATCAACACTCTGATAGTGCACAGATTACAGAATCCAACCAGACGTGCATCGGCAACTACTACTGGTCTTCCAGGAACGATCAAATCGTAGACTGTTAGAGACATTACTCCTATGGAGGAAAGTGCGCATGGTGACTGTTGTATTCAATCTCGATACAATTTCTGTGTTTCATCAACACTCTGATAGTCCACAGGTTACAGAATGCGTCCAGACGTGCATCGGTAACTACTACTGGTCTTCCAGGGAACGATCAAAGCAAAGACTCTTTGAGACATTACTCCCATGGAGGGAAGTGCGCATGGTGACTGTTGTATTCAATCTCGTTGCAATTTAAGTGTTTCACCAACACTCTGATAGTCCACAGATTACAGAATGCTTCCAGATGTGCATCGGAAACTACTACTGGTCTTCCAGGGAACGATCAAAGCTTAGACTGTTAGAGACATTACTCCCATGGAGGAAAGTGCGCATGGTGACTGTTGTATTCAATCCCGATGCAATATCTGTGTTTCATCAACACTCTGATAGTCTACAGATTACAGAATGCCACCAGATGTGCATCGAAAACTACAACTGGTCTTCCAGGGAACAATCAAAGCGTGGACTGTTTGAGACATTACTCCCATGGAGGAAAGTGCGCACGATGGATGTTGTATTCAATCCCGATGCAATTTCTGTGTTTCATCTACACTCAGATAGTCCACAGATTACAGAATGCCTCCAGATGTTCATCGGAAACTAGTACTGGTCTTCCAGGGAACGATCAAAGCGTAGACTGTTTGAGACATTACTCCCGTGGAGGAAAGTGCGCATGGTGACTGTTGTATTCAATCCCGATGCATTTTCTGTGTTTCATCAACACTCTGATAGTAAACAGATTACAGAATGCCACCAGATGTGCATCGGAAACTGCTACTGGTCTTCCGTTGACAGATCAAAACGTAGACTGTTTGAGACATTACTCCCGTGGAGGTAAGTGCGAATGGTGACTGTTGTATTCAATCAGGATGCAATTTCTGTGTTTCATCAACACTCTGATAGTCCACAGATTACAGAATGCCACCAGATGTGCATCGGAAACTACTACTGGTCTTCCAGGGAACGATCTAAGCGTAGACTGTTAGAGACATTACTCCCTTGGAGGAAAGTGCGCATGGTGACTGTTGTATTCAATCCCGATGCAATTTCTGTGTTTCATCAACACTGTGATAGTCTACAGATTACAGAATGCCACCAGATGTCCATCGGAAACTACTACTGGTTTTCCAGGGAACGATAAAAGCGTAGACTGTTTGAGACATTACTCACGTGGAGGAAAGTGCGCATGGTGACTGTTGTATACAATCCCGATGCAATTTCTTAGTTTCATCAACACTCTGATACTCCACAGATTACAGAATGCCTCCAGATGTGCATTAGAAACTTCTACTGGTCTTCCAGGGAATTATCAAAGCGTAGACTGTTTGAGACATTACTCGCATGGAGGAGTGCGCATGGTGACTGTTGTATTCAATCCCGATGCAATTTCTGTGTTTAATCAACACTCTGATAGTCCACGGATTACAGAAAGCATCCAGATGGGCATCGGAAACTACTACTGGTCTTCCAGGGAACGATCAAAGCGTAAACTCTTTGAGACATTACTCCCATGGAGGAAAGTGTTCATGGTGGCTGTTGCATTCAATCCCGATGCATTTTCTGTGTTTCATCAACACTCTTATAGTCCACAGATTACAGAATGCCACCAGATGTGCATCGGAAACTCCTACTGGTCTTCCAGGGAACGATCAAAACGTAGACTATTTGAGACATTACTTTTATGGAGGAAAGTGCGAATGGTGACTGTTGTATTCAATCCCGATGCAATTTCTGTGTTTCACCAACACTCTGATAATCCACAGATTACAGAATGCCTCCAGATGGGCATGGGAAACTACTACTGGTCTTCCAGAGAACGATCAAAGCGTAGACTGTTTCAGACATTACTCCCATGGAGGAAACTGCTCATGGAGACTGTCATATTCAATCCCGATGCAATTTCTGTGTTTCATCGACACTCTGGTAGTCCACAGATTACGGAAAGCATCCAGATGTGAATCGGAAACTATTACTTGTCTTCCAGGGAACGATCAAAGCGTAGGCTGTTAGAGACATTACTCCCATGGAGGAAAGTGCGCATGGTGACTGTTGTATTCAATCCCGATGCAATATCTTTGTTTCATCAACACTCTCATAGTCTACAGATTACAGAATGCCACCAGATGTTCAGCGGAAACTACTACTGGTCTTCCAGGGAACGATCAAAGCGTAGACTGTTTGGGACATTACTCTCATACAGGAAACTGCACATGGAGACTGTTGTATTCAATCCCGATGCCATTTCTGTGTTTCATCAACACTCTGATAGTGCACAGATTACAGAAAGCATCCAGATGTGCATCAGAAACTACTACTGGTCTTCCAGGGAACGATCAATGCGTAGACTGTTTGAGACATTACTGTCATGGAGGAAACTGCGCATGGAGAATGTTGTATTCAATCCCGATGCAATTTCTGTGTTTCATCAACTCTCTGATAGTCCACAGATTACCAAAAGCATCCAGATGTGCATCGGAAGCTAGTACTGGTCTTCCTGGGAACGATCAAAGCGTAGACTGTTTGAGACTTTATTCCCATGAAGGAAAGTGCCCATGGTGACTGTTGTAATCAATCCCGAGGCAATTTCTGTGTTTCATCAACACTCTGATAGTCCACGGATTACAGATTCCAACCAGATGTGCATCGGCAACTACTACTGGTCTTCCAGGAACGATCAAATCGTAGACTGTTTGAGACATTACTCAGGTGGAGGAAAGTGCGCATGGGGACTGTTGTATTCAATCCCGATTCAATTTCTTAGTTTCATCAACACTCTGATAGTCCACAGATTACAGAGTGCATTCAGATGTGGATCGGAATCTACTACTGGTCTTCCAGGGAACGATCAAAGCGTAGACTGTTCGAGACATTACTAACATGGAGGAAAGTGCGCATGGTGACTGTTGTATTCAATCCCGAGGCAATTTCTGTGTTTAATCAACACTCTGATACTCCACAGATTACAGAATGACACCAGATGTGCATCGAGAACTATTACTGGTCTTCCAGGGAACGATCAAAACATAGACTCTTTGAGACATTGTTCCCACAGAGGAAAGATCGCATGGTGACTGTTGTATTCAATCCCGATGCAATTTCTGTGTTTCATCAACACTCTGATACTCCACAGATTACAGAATGCCTCCAGATGTGCATCGGAAACTACTACTGGTCTTCCAGGGAACTATCAAATCGTAGACTGTTTGAGACATTACTCAAATGGAAGAAAGTGCGCATGGTGACTGTTGTATTCAATCCCGATGCAATTTCTGTGTCTCATCAACACTCTGATACTCCACAGATTACAGAATGCCTCCAGATGTGCATCGGAAACTACTACAGGTCTTCCAGGGAACGATCAAAGCTTAGACTGTTTGAGACATTACTCCCATGGAGGAAAGTGCGCATGGTAACTGTTGCATTCAATCCCGATGCAATTTCTGTATTTCATCAACACACAGATAGTCCACAGATTACAGAATGCCTCCAGATGTGCATCGCAAACTACTACAGGTCTTTCAGGGAACGATCGAAACGTAAACTCTTTGAGACATTACTCCCATGGAGGAAAGTGCGCATGGTAACTGTTGTATTCAATGCCGATGCAATTTCTGTGTTTCATCAACACTCTGATAGACAACAGACTACAGAATGCCTCCAGATGTGCATCGGAAACTACTACTGGTCTTCCAGGAGACCGATCAAGGCGAAAACTCTTTGAGACATTACTCCCATGGAGGAAAGTGCGCATGGTGACTGTTGTATTCAATCCCGATGCAATATCTGTGTTTCATCAACACTCTGATAGTCTACAGATTACAGAATGCCACCAGATGTGCATCGAAAACTACTACTGGTCTTCCAGGGAACTATCAAATCGTAGACTTTTTGAGACATTACTCAAATGGAAGAAAGTGCGCATGGTGACTGTTGTATTCAATCCCGATGCAATTTCTGTGTCTCATCAACACTCTGACACTCCACAGATTACAGAATGCCTCCAGATGTGCATCAGAAACTACTACTGGTCTTCCAGGGAACGATCAAAGCGTAGACTGTTTGAGACATTACTGTCATGGAGGAAACTGCGCATGGAGAATGTTGTATTCAATCCCGATGCAATTTCTGTGTTTCATCAACTCTCTGATAGTCCACAGATTACCAAAAGCATCCAGATGTGCATCGGAAGCTAGTACTGGTCTTCCTGGGAACGATCAAAGCGTAGACTGTTTGAGACTTTATTCCCATGAAGGAAAGTGCCCATGGTGACTGTTGTAATCAATCCCGAGGCAATTTCTGTGTTTCATCAACACTCTGATAGTCCACGGATTACAGAATGCCACCAGATGTGCATCGGAAACTACTACTGGTCTTCCAGGGAACGATCTAAGCGTAGACTGTTAGAGACATTACTCCCTTGGAGGAAAGTGCGCATGGTGACTGTTGTATTCAATCCCGATGCAATTTCTGTGTTTCATCAACACTGTGATAGTCTACAGATTACAGAATGCCACCAGATGTTCAGCGGAAACTACTACTGGTCTTCCAGGGAACGATCAAAGCGTAGACTGTTTGGGACATTACTCTCATACAGGAAACTGCACATGGAGACTGTTGTATTCAATCCCGATGCCATTTCTGTGTTTCATCAACACTCTGATAGTGCACAGATTACAGAAAGCATCCAGATGTGCATCAGAAACTACTACTGGTCTTCCAGGGAACGATCAATGCGTAGACTGTTTGAGACATTACTGTCATAGAGGAAACTGCGCATGGAGAATGTTGTATTCAATCCCGATGCAATTTCTGTGTTTCATCAACTCTCTGATAGTCCACAGATTACCAAAAGCATCCAGATGTGCATCGGAAGCTAGTACTGGTCTTCCTGGGAACGATCAAAGCGTAGACTGTTTGAGACTTTATTCCCATGAAGGAAAGTGCCCATGGTGACTGTTGTAATCAATCCCGAGGCAATTTCTGTGTTTCATCAACACTCTGATAGTCCACGGATTACAGATTCCAACCAGACGTGCATCGGCAACTACTACTGGTCTTCCAGGAACGATCAAATCGTAGACTGTTTGAGACATTACTCAGGTGGAGGAAAGTGCGCATGGGGACTGTTGTATTCAATCCCGATTCAATTTCTTAGTTTCATCAACACTCTGATACTCCACAGATTACAGAATGACACCAGATGTGGATCGGAATCTACTACTGGTCTTCCAGGGAACGATCAAAGCGTAGACTGTTCGAGACATTACTAACATGGAGGAAAGTGCGCATGGTGACTGTTGTATTCAATCCCGAGGCAATTTCTGTGTTTAATCAACACTCTGATACTCCACAGATTACAGAATGACACCAGATGTGCATCGAGAACTATTACTGGTCTTCCAGGGAACGATCAAAACATAGACTCTTTGAGACATTATTCCCACAGAGGAAAGTGCGCATGGTGAATGTTGTATTCAATCCCGATGCAATTTAAGTGTTTCACCAACACTCTGATAGTCCACAGATTACAGAATGCCTCCAGATGTGCATCGGAAACTACTACTGGTCTTCCAGGGAACGATCAAAGCGTAGACTGTTAGAGACATTACTCCCATGGAGGAAATATCGCATGGTGACTGTTGTATTCAATCCCGATGCAATTTCTGTGTTTCATCAACACTCTGATACTCCACAGATTACAGAATGCCTCCAGATGTGCATCGGAAACTACTACTGGTCTTCCAGGGAACTATCAAATCGTAGACTGTTTGAGACATTACTCAAATGGAAGAAAGTGCGCATGGTGACTGTTGTATTCAATCCCGATGCAATTTCTGTGTCTCATCAACACTCTGATACTCCACAGATTACAGAATGCCTCCAGATGTGCATCGGAAACTACTACAGGTCTTCCAGGGAACGATCAAAGCTTAGACTGTTTGAGACATTACTCCCATGGAGGTAAGTGCGCATGGTAACAGTTGTATTCAATGCCGATGCAATTTCTGTGTTTCATCAACACTCTGATAGACAACAGACTACAGAATGCCTCCAGATGTGCATCGGAAACTACTACTGGTCTTCCAGGAGACCGATCAAGGCGAAAACTCTTTGAGACATTACTCCCATGGAGGAAAGTGCGCATGGTGACTGTTGTATTCAATCCCGAAACAATATCTGTGTTTCATCAACACTCTGATAGTCTACAGATTACAGAATGCCACCAGATGTCCATCGGAAACTACTACTGGTTTTCCAGGGAACGATAAAAGCGTAGACTGTTTGAGACATTACTCACGTGGAGGAAAGTGCGCATGGTGACTGTTGTATACAATCCCGATGCAATTTCTTAGTTTCATCAACACTCTGATACTCCACAGATTACAGAATGCCTCCAGATGTGCATTGGAAACTTCTACTGGTCTTCCAGGGAACTATCAAAGCGTAGACTGTTTGAGACATTATTCACATGGAGGAAAGTGCGCATGGTGACTGTTGTATTCAATCCCGATGCAATTTCTGTGTTTAATCAACACTCTGATAGTCCACGGATTACAGAAAGTATCCAGATGGGCTTCGGAAACTACTACTGGTCTTCCAGGGAACGATCAAAGCGTAAACTCTTTGAGACATTACTCCCATGGAGGAAAGTGTTCATGGTGACTGTTGCATTCAATCTCGATGCATTTTCTGTGTTTCATCAACACTCTTATAGTCCACAGATTACAGAATGCCACCAGATGTGCATCGGAAACTACTACTGGTCTTCCAGGGAACGATCAAAACGTAGACTATTTGAGACATTACTTTTATGGAGGAAAGTGCGAATGGTGACTGTTGTATTCAATCCCGATGCAATTTCTGTGTTTCACCAACACTCTGATAATCCACAGATTACAGAATGCCTCCAGATGGGCATGGGAAACTACTACTGGTCTTCCAGAGAACGATCAAAGCGTAGACTGTTTCAGACATTACTCCCATGGAGGAAACTGCTCATGGAGACTGTCATATTCAATCCCGATGCAATTTCTGTGTTTCATCGACACTCTGGTAGTCCACAGATTACGGAAAGCATCCAGATGTGAATCGGAAACTATTACTTGTCTTCCAGGGAACGATCAAAGCGTAGGCTGTTAGAGACATTACTCCCATGGAGGAAAGTGCGCATGGTGACTGTTGTATTCAATCCCGATGCAATATCTTTGTTTCATCAACACTCTCATAGTCTACAGTTTACGGAATGACACCAGATGTTCAGCGGAAAGTACTACTGGTCTTCCTGGGAACGATCAAAGCGTAGACTGTTTGGGACATTACTCTCATACAGGAAACTGCACATGGAGACTGTTGTATTCAATCCCGATGCAATTTCTGCGTTTCATCAACACTCTGATAGTGCACAGATTACAGAATGCCACCAGATGTGCATCGAAAACTACAACTGGTCTTCCAGGGAACGATCTAAGCGTAGACTGTTATGGACATTACTCCCTTGGAGGAAAGTGCGCATGGTGACTGTTGTATTCAATCCCTATGCAATTTCTGTGTTTCATCAACACTGTGATAGTCTACAGATTACAGAATGCCACCAGATGTCCATCGGAAACTACTACTGGTTTTCCAGGGAACGATAAAAGCGTAGACTGTTTGAGACATTACTCACGTGGAGGAAAGTGCGCATGGTGACTGTTGTATACAATCCCGATGCAATTTCTTAGTTTCATCAACACTCTGATACTCCACAGATTACAGAATGCCTCCAGATGTGCATTGGAAATTTCTACTGGTCTTCCAGGGAACTATCAAAGCGTAGACTGTTTGAGACATTACTCGCATGGAGGAAAGTGCGCATGGTGACTGTTGTATTCAATCCCGATGCAATTTCTGTGTCTCATCAACACTCTGATACTCCACAGATTACAGAATGCCTCCAGATGTGCATCGGAAACTACTACAGGTCTTCCAGGGAACGATCAAAGCTTAGACTGTTTGAGACATTACTCCCATGGAGGAAAGTGCGCATGGTAACTGTTGCATTCAATCCCGATGCAATTTCTGTGTTTCATCAACACTCTGATACTCCACAGATTACAGAATGCCTCCAGATGTGCATCGGAAACTACTACTGGTCTTCCAGGGAACGATCAAAGCGTAGACTGTTTGACATATTACTCCCATGGAGGATAGGGGGCATGGTGACTGTTGTATTCAATGCCGATGCAATTTCTGTGTTTCATCAACACTCTGATAGACAACAGACTACAGAATGCCTCCAGATGTGCATCGGAAACTACTACTGGTCTTCCAGGAGACCGATCAAAGCGAAAACTCTTTGAGACATTACTCCCATGGAGGAAAGTGCGAATGGTGACTGTTGTATTCAATCCCGATGCATTTTCTGTGTTTCATCAACACTCTGATAGTAAACAGATTACAGAATGCCACCAGATGTGCATCGGAAACTGCTACTGGTCTTCCGCTGACCGATCAAAACGTAGACTGTTTGAGACATTACTCCCGTGGAGGTAAGTGCGAATGGTGACTGTTGTATTCAATCAGGATGCAATTTCTGTGTTGCATCAACACTCTGATAGTCCACAGATTACAGAATGCCACCAGATGTGCATCGGAAACTACTACTGGTCTTCCAGGGAACGATCTAAGCTTAGACTGTTAAAGACATTACTCCCTTGGAGGAAAGTGCGCATGGTGACTGTTGTATTCAATCCCGATGCAATTTCTGTGTTTCATCAACACTGTGATAGTCTACAGATTACAGAATGCCACCAGATGTCCATCGGAAACTACTACTGGTTTTCCAGGGAACGATAAAAGCGTAGACTGTTTGAGACATTACTCACGTGGAGGAAAGTGCGCATGGTGACTGTTGTATACAATCCCGATGCAATTTCTTAGTTTCATCAACACTCTGATACTCCACAGATTACAGAATGCCTCCAGATGTGCATTGGAAACTTCTACTGGTCTTCCAGGGAACTATCAAAGCGTAGACTGTTTGAGACATTACTCGCATGGAGGAAAGTGCGCATGGTGACTGTTGTATTCAATCCCGATGCAATTTCTGTGTTTAATCAACACTCTGATAGTCCACGGATTACAGAAAGCATCCAGATGGGCATCGGAAACTACTACTGGTCTTCCAGGGAACGATCAAAGCGTAAACTCTTTGAGACATTACTCCCATGGAGGAAAGTGTTCATGGTGACTGTTGCATTCACTCCCGATGCATTTTCTGTGTTTCATCAACACTCTGATAGTCCACAGATTACAGAATGCCACCAGATGTGCATCGGAAACTACTACTGGTCTTCCAGGGAACGATCAAAACGTAGACTATTTGAGACATTACTTTTATGGAGGAAAGTGCGAATGGTGACTTTTGTATTCAATCCCGATGGAATTTCTGTGTTTCACCAACACTCTGATAATCCACAGATTACAGAATGCCTCCAGATGGGCATGGGAAACTACTACTGGTCTTCCAGAGAACGATCAAAGCGTAGACTGTTTCAGACATTACTCCCATGGAGGAAACTGCTCATGGAGACTGTCATATTCAATCCCGATGCAATTTCTGTGTTTCATCGACACTCTGGTAGTCCACAGATTACGGAAAGCATCCAGATGTGAATCGGAAACTATTACTTGTCTTCCAGGGAACGATCAAAGCGTAGGCTGTTAGAGACATTACTCCCATGGAGGAAAGTGCGCATGGTGACTGTTGTATTCAATCCCGATGCAATATCTTTGTTTCATCAACACTCTCATAGTCTACAGATTACAGAATGCCACCAGATGTTCAGCGGAAACTAATACTGGTCTTCCAGGGAACGATCAAAGCGTAGACTGTTTGGGACATTACTCTCATACAGGAAACTGCGCATGGTGACTGTTCTATTCAATCCCGATGCAATATCTGTGTTTCATCAACACTCTGATAGTCTACAGATTACAGAATGCCACCAGATGTGCATCGGAAACTACTACTGGTCTTCCAGGGAACGATCAAAGCGGAGACTGTTTGAGAATTACTCCCATGGAGGAAAGATCGCATGGTGACTGTTGTATTCAATCCCGATGCAATTTCTGTGTTTCATCAACACTCTGATACTCCACAGATTACAGAATGCCTCCAGATGTGCATCGGAAACTACTACTGGCCTTCCAGGGAACTATCAAATCGTAGACTGTTTGAGACATTACTCAAATGGAAGAAAGTGCGCATGGTGACTGTTGTATTCAATCCCGATGCAATTTCTGTGTCTCATCAACACTCTGATACTCCACAGATTACAGAATGCCTCCAGATGTGCATCGGAAACTACTACAGGTCTTCCAGGGAACGATCAAAGCTTAGACTGTTTGAGACATTACTCCCATGGAGGAAAGTGCGCATGGTAATTGTTGCATTCAATCCCGATGCAATTTCTGTGTTTCATCAACACAGATAGTCCACAGATTACAGAATGCCTCCAGATGTGCATCGGAAACTACTACTGGTCTTTCAGGGAACGATCGAAACGTAAACTCTTTGAGACATTACTCCCATGGAGGAAAGTGCGCATGGTAACTGTTGTATTCAATCCCTATGCAATTTCTGTGTTTCATCAACACTCTGATACTCCACAGATTACAGAATGCCTCCAGATGTGCATCGGAAACTACTACTGGTCTTCCAGGGAACGATCAAAGCGTAGACTGTTTCACATATTACTCCCATGGAGGATAGGGGGCATGGTGACTGTTGTATTCAATGCCGATGCAATTTCTGTGTTTCATCAACACTCTGATAGACAACAGACTACAGAATGCCTCCAGATGTGCATCGGAAACTACTACTGGTCTTCCACGAGACTGATCAAAGCGAAAACTCTTTGAGACATTACTCCCATGGAGGAAAGTGCGCATGGTGACTGTTGTATTCAATCCCGATGCAATATCTGTGTTTCATCAACACTCTGATAGTCTACAGATTACAGAATGCCACCAGATGTGCATCGAAAACTGCAACTGGTCTTCCAGGGAACGATCAAAGCGTAGACTGTTTGAGACATTACTCCCATGGAGGAAAGTGCGCACGATGGTTGTTGTATTCAATCCCGATGCAATTTCTGTGTTTCATCTACACTCAGATAGTCCACAGATTACAGAATGCCTCCAGCTGTTCATCGGAAACTAGTACTGGTCTTCCAGGGAACGATCAAAGCGTAGACTGTTTGAGACATTACTCCCGTGGAGGAAAGTGCGCATGGTGACTGTTGTATTCAATCCCGATGCATTTTCTGTGTTTCTTCAACACTCTGATAGTAAACAGATTACAGAATGCCACCAGATGTGCATCGGAAACTGCTACTGGTCTTCCGCTGACCGATCAAAACGTAGACTGTTTGAGACATTACTCCCGTGGAGGTAAGTGCGAATGGTGACTGTTGTATTCAATCAGGATGCAATTTCTGTGTTTCATCAACACTCTGATAGTCCACAGATTACAGAATGCCACCAGATGTGCATCGGAAACTACTACTGGTCTTCCAGGGAACGATCTAAGCGTAGACTGTTAGAGACATTACTCCCTTGGAGGAAAGTGCGCATGGTGACTGTTGTATTCAATCCCGATGCAATTTCTGTGTTTCCTCAACACTGTGATAGTCTACAGATTACAGAATGCCACCAGATGTCCATCGGAAACTACTACTGGTTTTCCAGGGAACGATAAAAGCGTAGACTGTTTGAGACATTACTCACGTGGAGGAAAGTGCGCATGGTGACTGTTGTATACAATCCCGATGCAATTTCTTAGTTTCATCAACACTCTGATACTCCACAGATTACAGAATGCCTCCAGATGTGCATTATAAACTTCTACTGGTCTTCCAGGGAACTATCAAAGCGTAGACTGTTTGAGACATTACTCGCATGGAGGAAAGTGCGCATGGTGACTGTTGTATTCAATCCCGATGCAATTTCTGTGTTTAATCAACACTCTGATAGTCCACGGGTTACAGAAAGCATCCAGATGGGCATCGGAAACTACTACTGGTCTTCCAGGGAACGATCAAAGCGTAAACTCTTTGAGACATTACTCCCATGGAGGAAAGTGTTCATGGTGACTGTTGCATTCAATCCCGATGCATTTTCTGTGTTTCATCAACACTCTGATAGTCCACAGATTACAGAATGCCACCAGATGTGCATCGGAAAATACTACTGGTCTTCCAGGGAACGATCAAAACGTAGACTATTTGAGACATTACTTTTATGGAGGAAAGTGCGAATGGTGACTGTTGTATTCAATCCCGATGCAATTTCTGTGTTTCACCAACACTCTGATAATCCACAGATTACAGAATGCCTCCAGATGGGCATGGGAAACTACTACTGGTTTTCCAGAGAACGATCAAAGCGTAGACTGTTTCAGACATTACTCCCATGGAGGAAACTGCTCATGGAGACTGTCATATTCAATCCCGATGCAATTTCTGTGTTTCATCGACACTCTGGTAGTCCACAGATTACGGAAAGCATCCAGATGTGAATCGGAAACTATTACTTGTCTTCCAGGGAACGATCAAAGCGTAGGCTGTTAGAGACATTACTCCCATGGAGGAAAGTGCGCATGGTGACTGTTGTATTCAATCCCGATGCAATATATTTGTTTCATCAACACTCTCATAGTCTACAGATTACAGAATGCCACCAGATGTTCAGCGGAAACTACTACTGGTCTTCCAGGGAACGATCAAAGCGTAGACTGTTTGGGACATTACTCTCATACAGGAAACTGCGCATGGAGACTGTTGTATTCAATCCCGATGCAATTTCTGTGTTTCATCAACACTCTGATAGTGCACAGATTACAGAAAGCATCCAGATGTGCATCAGAAACTACTACTGGTCTTCCAGGGAACGATCAAAGCGTAGACTGTTTGAGACATTACTGTCATGGAGGAAACTGCGCGTGGAGAATGTTGTATTCAATCCCGATGCAATTTCTGTGTTTCATTAACTCTCTGATAGTCCACAGATTACCAAAAGCATCCAGATGTGCATCAGAAGCTAGTACTGGTCTTCCTGGGAACGATCAAAGCGTAGACTGTTTGAGACTTTATTCCCATGAAGGAAAGTGCCCATGGTGACTGTTGTAATCAATCCCGAGGCAATTTCTGTGTTTCATCAACACTCTGATAGTCCACGGATTACAGAATCCAACCAGACGTGCATCGGCAACTACTACTGGTCTTCCAGGAACGATCAATTCGTAGACTGTTTGAGACATTACTCCCGTGGAGGAAAGTGCGCATGGGGACTGTTGTATTCAATCCCGATTCAATTTCTTAGTTTCATCAACACTCTGATAGTCCACAGATTACAGAGTGCATTCAGATGTGGATCGGAATCTACTACTGGTCTTCCAGGGAACGATCAAAGCGTAGACTGTTCGAGACATTACTAACATGGAGGAAAGTGCGCATGGTGACTGTTGTATTCAATTCCGATTCAATTTCTGTGATTCATCAACACTCTGATAGACCACAGATTACCGAATGGCACCTGATGTGCATCGGAAACTGCTACTGGTCTTCCAGGGAATGATCAAAGCGTAGTCTGTTAGAGACATTACTCCTATGGAGGAAAGTGCGCATGGTGACTGTTGTATTCAATCCCGATACAATTTCTGTGTTTCATCAACACTCTGATAGTCCACAGGTAACAGAATGCGTCCAGACGTGCATCGGTAACTACTACTGGTCTTCCAGGGAACGATCAAAGCATAGACTCTTTGAGACATTACTCCCATGGAGGGAAGTGCGCATGGTGACTGTTGTATTCAATCCCGATGCAATTTCTGTGTTTCACCAACACTCGGATAGTCCACAGATTACAGAATGCCTTCAGATGTGCATCGGAAACTACTACTGGTCTTCCAGGGAACGATCAAAGCGTAGACTGTTTGAGACATTATTACCATGAAGGAAAGTGCTCATGGTGACTGTTGTATTCAATCCCGAGCAATTTCTGTGTTTCATCAACACTCTGATAGTCCACAGATTACAGAATCCAACCAGACGTGCATCGGAAACTACTACTGGTCTTCCAGGAACGATCAAAGCGTAGACTGTTTGAGACATTACTCCCATGGAGGAAAGTGCGCATGGTGACTGTTGTATTCAATCCCGATGCAATTTCTGTGTTTAATCAACACTCTGATACTCCACAGATTACAGAATGACACCAGATGTGCATCGGGATCTATTACTGGTCTTCCAGGGAACGATCAAAACATAGACTCTTTGAGACATTATTCCCACAGAGGAAAGTGCGCATGGTGAATGTTGTATTCAATCCCGATGCAATTTAAGTGTGTCACCAACACTCTGATAGTCCACAGACTACAGAATGCCTCCAGATGTGCATCGGAAACTACTACTGGTCTTCCAGGGAACGATCAAAGCGTAGACTGTTAGAGACATTACTCCCATGGAGGAAAGTGCGCATGGTGACTGTTCTATTCAATCCCGATGCAATATCTGTGTTTCATCAACACTCTGATAGTCTACAGATTACAGAATGCCACCAGATGTGCATCGGAAACTACTACTGGTCTTCCAGGGAACGATCAAAGCGGAGACTGTTTGAGAATTACTCCCATGGAGGAAAGATCGCATGGTGACTGTTGTATTCAATCCCGATGCAATTTCTGTGTTTCATCAACACTCTGATACTCCACAGATTACAGTATACCACCAGATGTGCATCGGAAACTACTACTGGTCTTCCAGGGAACTATCAAATCGTAGACTGTTTGAGACATTACTCAAATGGAAGAAAGTGCGCATGGTGACTGTTGTATTCAATCCCGATGCAATTTCTGTGTCTCATCAACACTCTGATACTCCACAGATTACAGAATGACTCCAGATGTGCATCGGAAACTACTACAGGTCTTCCAGGGAACGATCAAAGCTTAGACTGTTTGAGACATTACTCCCATGGAGGAAAGTGCGCATGGTAACTGTTGCATTCAATCCCGATGCAATTTCTGTGTTTCATCAACACACAGATAGTCCAAAGATTACAGAATGCCTCCAGATGTGCATCGGAAACTACTACTGGTCTTTCAGGGAACGATCGAAACGTAAACTCTTTGAGACATTACTCCCATGGAGGAAAGTGCGCATGGTAACTGTTGTATTCAATCCCTATGCAATTTCTGTGTTTCATCAACACTCTGATACTCCACAGATTACAGAATGCCTCCAGATGTGCATCGGAAACTACTACTGGTCTTCCAGGGAACGATCAAAGCGTAGACTGTTTGACATATTACTCCCATGGAGGATAGTGGGCATGGTGACTGTTGTATTCAATCCCGATGCAATTTCTGTGTTTCATCAACACTCTGATAGTCCACAGATTACAGAATGCCACCAGATGTGCATCGGAAACTACTACTGGTCTTCCAGGGAACGATCAAAGCGTAAACTCTTTGAGACATTACTCCCATGGAGGAAAGTGTTCATGGTGAGTGTTGCATTCAATCCCGATGCATTTTCTGTGTTTCATCAACACTCTGATAGTCCACAGATTACAGAATGCCAACAGATGTGCATCGAAAACTACTACTGGTCTTCCAGGAACGATCAAAACGTAGACTGTTTGAGACATTACTTTTATGGAGGAAAGTGCGCAAGGTGACTGTTGTATTCAATCCCGATGCAATTTCTGTGTTTCACCAACACTCTGATAATCCACAGATTACAGAGTGCCTCCAGATGTGCATCGGAAACTACTACTGGTCTTCCAGAGAACGATCAAAGCGTAGACAGTTTCAGACATTACTCCCATGGAGGAAACTGCTCATGGAGACTGTCATATTCAATCCCGATGCAAATTCTGTGTTTCATCGACACTCTGATAGTCCACAGATTTCAGACACCATCCAGATGTGCATCGGAAACTACTACTTGTCTTCCAGGGAACGATCAAAGTGTAGGCTGTTAGAGACATTACTCCCATGGAGGAAAGTGCGCATGGTGACTGTTGTATTCAATCCCGATGCAATATCTTTGTTTCATCAACACTCTCATAGTCTACAGATTACAGAACGCCACCAGATGTTCATCGGAAACTACTACTGGTCTTCCACTGAACGATCAAAGCGTAGACTGTTTGAGACATTACTCTCATACAGGAAACTGCTCATGGAGACTGTTGTATTCAATCCCGATGCAATTTCTGTGTTTCATCAACACTCTGATAGTCCACAGATTACAGAAAGCATCCAGATGTGCATCCGAAACTACTACTGGTCTTCCAGGAGACCAATCAAAGCGAAAACTCTTTGAGACATTACTCCCATGGAGGAAAGTGCGCATGGTGACTGTTGTATTCAATCCCGATGCAATTTCTGTGTTTCATCAACACTCTGATAGTCCACAGATTACAGAATCCAACCAGACGTGCATCGGAAACTACTACTGGTCTTCCAGGAACGATCAAAGCGTAGACTGTTTGAGACTTTATTCCCATGAAGGAAAGTGCCCATGGTGACTGTTGTAATCAATCCCGAGGCAATTTCTGTGTTTCATCAACACTCTGATAGTCCACGGATTACAGAATCCAACCAGACGTGCATCGGCAACTACTACTGGTCTTCCAGGAACGATCAATTCGTAGACTGTTTGAGACATTACTCCCGTGGAGGAAAGTGCGCATGGGGACTGTTGTATTCAATCCCGATTCAATTTCTTAGTTTCATCAACACTCTGATAGTCCACAGATTACAGAGTGCATTCAGATGTGGATCGGAATCTACTACTGGTCTTCCAGGGAACGATCAAAGCGTAGACTGTTCGAGACATTACTAACATGGAGGAAAGTGCGCATGGTGACTGTTGTATTCAATTCCGATTCAATTTCTGTGATTCATCAACACTCTGATAGACCACAGATTACCGAATGGCACCTGATGTGCATCGGAAACTGCTACTGGTCTTCCAGGGAATGATCAAAGCGTAGACTGTTAGAGACATTACTCCTATGGAGGAAAGTGCGCATGGTGACTGTTGTATTCAATCCCGATACAATTTCTGTGTTTCATCAACACTCTGATAGTCCACAGGTTACAGAATGAGTCCAGACGTGCATCGGTAACTACTACTGGTCTTCCAGGGTACGATCAAAGCATAGACTCTTTGAGACATTACTCCCATGGAGGGAAGTGCGCATGGTGACTGTTGTATTCAATCCCGATGCAATTTCTGTGTTTCACCAACACTCGGATAGTCCACAGATTACAGAATGCCTTCAGATGTGCATCGGAAACTACTACTGGTCTTCCAGGGAACGATCAAAGCGTAGACTGTTTGAGACATTATTACCATGAAGGAAAGTGCTCATGGTGACTGTTGTATTCAATCCCGAGGCAATTTCTGTGTTTCATCAACACTCTGATAGTCCACAGATTACAGAATCCAACCAGACGTGCATCGGAAACTACTACTGGTCTTCCAGGAACGATCAAAGCGTAGACTGTTTGAGACATTACTCCCATGGAGGAAAGTGCGCATGGTGACTGTTGTATTCAATCCCGATGCAATTTCTGTGTTTAATCAACACTCTGATACTCCACAGATTACAGAATGACACCAGATGTGCATCGGGATCTATTACTGGTCTTCCAGGGAACGATCAAAACATAGACTCTTTGAGACATTATTCCCACAGAGGAAAGTGCGCATGGTGAATGTTGTATTCAATCCCGATGCAATTTAAGTGTTTCACCAACACTCTGATAGTCCACAGATTACAGAATGCCTCCAGATGTGCATCGGAAACTACTACTGGTCTTCCAGGGAACGATCAAAGCGTAGACTGTTAGAGACATTACTCCCATGGAGGAAAGTGCGCATGGTGACTGTTCTATTCAATCCCGATGCAATATCTGTGTTTCATCAACACTCTGATAGTCTACAGATTACAGAATGCCACCAGATGTGCATCGGAAACTACTACTGGTCTTCCAGGGAACGATCAAAGCGGAGACTGTTTGAGAATTACTCCCATGGAGGAAAGATCGCATGGTGACTGTTGTATTCAATCCCGATGCAATTTCTGTGTTTCATCAACACTCTGATACTCCACAGATTACAGTATACCACCAGATGTGCATCGGAAACTACTACTGGTCTTCCAGGGAACTATCAAATCGTAGACTGTTTGAGACATTACTCAAATGGAAGAAAGTGCGCATGGTGACTGTTGTATTCAATCCCGATGCAATTTCTGTGTCTCATCAACACTCTGATACTCCACAGATTACAGAATGACTCCAGATGTGCATCGGAAACTACTACAGGTCTTCCAGGGAACGATCAAAGCTTAGACTGTTTGAGACATTACTCCCATGGAGGAAAGTGCGCATGGTAACTGTTGCATTCAATCCCGATGCAATTTCTGTGTTTCATCAACACACAGATAGTCCAAAGATTACAGAATGCCTCCAGATGTGCATCGGAAACTACTACTGGTCTTTCAGGGAACGATCGAAACGTAAACTCTTTGAGACATTACTCCCATGGAGGAAAGTGCGCATGGTAACTGTTGTATTCAATCCCTATGCAATTTCTGTGTTTCATCAACACTCTGATACTCCACAGATTACAGAATGCCTCCAGATGTGCATCGGAAACTACTACTGGTCTTCCAGGGAACGATCAAAGCGTAGACTGTTTGACATATTACTCCCATGGAGGATAGTGGGCATGGTGACTGTTGTATTCAATGCCGATGCAATTTCTGTGTTTCATCAACACTCTGATAGACAACAGACTATAGAATGCCTCCAGATGTGCATCGGAAACTACTACTGGTCTTCCAGGAGACCGATCAAAGCGAAAACTCTTTGAGACATTACTCCCATGGAGGAAAGTGCGCATGGTGACTGTTGTATTCAATCCCGATGCAATTTCTGTGTTTCATCAACACTCTGATAGTCCACAGATTACAGAATGCCACCAGATGTGCATCGGAAACTACTACTGGTCTTCCAGGGAACGATCAAAGCGTAAACTCTTTGAGACATTACTCCCATGGAGGAAAGTGTTCATGGTGAGTGTTGCATTCAATCCCGATGCATTTTCTGTGTTTCATCAACACTCTGATAGTCCACAGATTACAGAATGCCAACAGATGTGCATCGAAAACTACTACTGGTCTTCCAGGAACGATCAAAACGTAGACTGTTTGAGACATTACTTTTATGGAGGAAAGTGCGCAAGGTGACTGTTGTATTCAATCCCGATGCAATTTCTGTGTTTCACCAACACTCTGATAATCCACAGATTACAGAGTGCCTCCAGATGTGCATCGGAAACTACTACTGGTCTTCCAGAGAACGATCAAAGCGTAGACAGTTTCAGACATTACTCCCATGGAGGAAACTGCTCATGGAGACTGTCATATTCAATCCCGATGCAAATTCTGTGTTTCATCGACACTCTGATAGTCCACAGATTTCAGACACCATCCAGATGTGCATCGGAAACTACTACTTGTCTTCCAGGGAACGATCAAAGTGTAGGCTGTTAGAGACATTACTCCCATGGAGGAAAGTGCGCATGGTGACTGTTGTATTCAATCCCGATGCAATATCTTTGTTTCATCAACACTCTCATAGTCTACAGATTACAGAACGCCACCAGATGTTCATCGGAAACTACTACTGGTCTTCCACTGAACGATCAAAGCGTAGACTGTTTGAGACATTACTCTCATACAGGAAACTGCTCATGGAGACTGTTGTATTCAATCCCGATGCAATTTCTGTGTTTCATCAACACTCTGATAGTCCACAGATTACAGAAAGCATCCAGATGTGCATCCGAAACTACTACTGGTCTTCCAGGAGACCAATCAAAGCGAAAACTCTTTGAGACATTACTCCCATGGAGGAAAGTGCGCATGGTGACTGTTGTATTCAATCCCGATGCAATTTCTGTGTTTCATCAACACTCTGATAGTCCACAGATTACAGAATCCAACCAGACGTGCATCGGAAACTACTACTGGTCTTCCAGGAACGATCAAAGCGTAGACTGTTTGAGACTTTATTCCCATGAAGGAAAGTGCCCATGGTGACTGTTGTAATCAATCCCGAGGCAATTTCTGTGTTTCATCAACACTCTGATAGTCCACGGATTACAGAATCCAACCAGACGTGCATCGGCAACTACTACTGGTCTTCCAGGAACGATCAATTCGTAGACTGTTTGAGACATTACTCCCGTGGAGGAAAGTGCGCATGGGGACTGTTGTATTCAATCCCGATTCAATTTCTTAGTTTCATCAACACTCTGATAGTCCACAGATTACAGAGTGCATTCAGATGTGGATCGGAATCTACTACTGGTCTTCCAGGGAACGATCAAAGCGTAGACTGTTCGAGACATTACTAACATGGAGGAAAGTGCGCATGGTGACTGTTGTATTCAATTCCGATTCAATTTCTGTGATTCATCAACACTCTGATAGACCACAGATTACCGAATGGCACCTGATGTGCATCGGAAACTGCTACTGGTCTTCCAGGGAATGATCAAAGCGTAGACTGTTAGAGACATTACTCCTATGGAGGAAAGTGCGCATGGTGACTGTTGTATTCAATCCCGATACAATTTCTGTGTTTCATCAACACTCTGATAGTCCACAGGTTACAGAATTAGTCCAGACGTGCATCGGTAACTACTACTGGTCTTCCAGGGTACGATCAAAGCATAGACTCTTTGAGACATTACTCCCATGGAGGGAAGTGCGCATGGTGACTGTTGTATTCAATCCCGATGCAATTTCTGTGTTTCACCAACACTCGGATAGTCCACAGATTACAGAATGCCTTCAGATGTGCATCGGAAACTACTACTGGTCTTCCAGGGAACGATCAAAGCGTAGACTGTTTGAGACATTATTACCATGAAGGAAAGTGCTCATGGTGACTGTTGTATTCAATCCCGAGGCAATTTCTGTGTTTCATCAACACTCTGATAGTCCACAGATTACAGAATCCAACCAGACGTGCATCGGAAACTACTACTGGTCTTCCAGGAACGATCAAAGCGTAGACTGTTTGAGACATTACTCCCATGGAGGAAAGTGCGCATGGTGACTGTTGTATTCAATCCCGATGCAATTTCTGTGTTTAATCAACACTCTGATACTCCACAGATTACAGAATGACACCAGATGTGCATCGGGATCTATTACTGGTCTTCCAGGGAACGATCAAAACATAGACTCTTTGAGACATTATTCCCACAGAGGAAAGTGCGCATGGTGAATGTTGTATTCAATCCCGATGCAATTTAAGTGTTTCACCAACACTCTGATAGTCCACAGATTACAGAATGCCTCCAGATGTGCATCGGAAACTACTACTGGTCTTCCAGGGAACGATCAAAGCGTAGACTGTTAGAGACATTACTCCCATGGAGGAAAGTGCGCATGGTGACTGTTCTATTCAATCCCGATGCAATATCTGTGTTTCATCAACACTCTGATAGTCTACAGATTACAGAATGCCACCAGATGTGCATCGGAAACTACTACTGGTCTTCCAGGAACGATCAAAGCGGAGACTGTTTGAGAATTACTCCCATGGAGGAAAGATCGCATGGTGACTGTTGTATTCAATCCCGATGCAATTTCTGTGTTTCATCAACACTCTGATACTCCACAGATTACAGTATACCACCAGATGTGCATCGGAAACTACTACTGGTCTTCCAGGGAACTATCAAATCGTAGACTGTTTGAGACATTACTCAAATGGAAGAAAGTGCGCATGGTGACTGTTGTATTCAATCCCGATGCAATTTCTGTGTCTCATCAACACTCTGATACTCCACAGATTACAGAATGACTCCAGATGTGCATCGGAAACTACTACAGGTCTTCCAGGGAACGATCAAAGCTTAGACTGTTTGAGACATTACTCCCATGGAGGAAAGTGCGCATGGTAACTGTTGCATTCAATCCCGATGCAATTTCTGTGTTTCATCAACACACAGATAGTCCAAAGATTACAGAATGCCTCCAGATGTGCATCGGAAACTACTACTGGTCTTTCAGGGAACGATCGAAACGTAAACTCTTTGAGACATTACTCCCATGGAGGAAAGTGCGCATGGTAACTGTTGTATTCAATCCCTATGCAATTTCTGTGTTTCATCAACACTCTGATACTCCACAGATTACAGAATGCTTCCAGATGTGCATCGGAAACTACTACTGGTCTTCCAGGGAACGATCAAAGCGTAGACTGTTTGACATATTACTCCCATGGAGGATAGTGGGCATGGTGACTGTTGTATTCAATGCCGATGCAATTTCTGTGTTTCATCAACACTCTGATAGACAACAGACTACAGAATGCCTCCAGATGTGCATCGGAAACTACTACTGGTCTTCCAGGAGACCGATCAAAGCGAAAACTCTTTGAGACATTACTCCCATGGAGGAAAGTGCGCATGGTGACTGTTGTATTCAATCCCGATGCAATTTCTGTGTTTCATCAACACTCTGA
This sequence comes from Schistocerca gregaria, assembly GCF_023897955.1. Lineage (NCBI taxonomy): Eukaryota > Metazoa > Arthropoda > Insecta > Orthoptera > Acrididae > Schistocerca > Schistocerca gregaria. The sequence goes on from NW_026061710.1 coordinate 2,824,221, forward strand.
TAGTCCACAGATTACAGAATGCCACCAGATGTGCATCGGAAACTACTACTGGTCTTCCAGGGAACGATCAAAGCGTAAACTCTTTGAGACATTACTCCCATGGAGGAAAGTGTTCATGGTGAGTGTTGCATTCAATCCCGATGCATTTTCTGTGTTTCATCAACACTCTGATAGTCCACAGATTACAGAATGCCACCAGATGTGCATCGAAAACTACTACTGGTCTTCCAGGAACGATCAAAACGTAGACTGTTTGAGACATTACTTTTATGGAGGAAAGTGCGCAAGGTGACTGTTGTATTCAATCCCGATGCAATTTCTGTGTTTCACCAACACTCTGATAATCCACAGATTACAGAGTGCCTCCAGATGTGCATCGGAAACTACTACTGGTCTTCCAGAGAACGATCAAAGCGTAGACAGTTTCAGACATTACTCCCATGGAGGAAACTGCTCATGGAGACTGTCATATTAAATCCCGATGCAAATTCTGTGTTTCATCGACACTCTGATAGTCCACAGATTTCAGACACCATCCAGATGTGCATCGGAAACTACTACTTGTCTTCCAGGGAACGATCAAAGTGTAGGCTGTTAGAGATATTACTCCCATGGAGGAAAGTGCGCATGGTGACTGTTGTATTCAATCCCGATGCAATATCTTTGTTTCATCAACACTCTCATAGTCTACAGATTACAGAACGCCACCAGATGTTCATCGGAAACTACTACTGGTCTTCCACTGAACGATCAAAGCGTAGACTGTTTGAGACATTACTCTCATACAGGAAACTGCTCATGGAGACTGTTGTATTCAATCCCGATGCAATTTCTGTGTTTCATCAACACTCTGATAGTCCACAGATTACAGAAAGCATCCAGATGTGCATCCGAAACTACTACTGGTCTTCCAGGAGACCAATCAAAGCGAAAACTCTTTGAGACATTACTCCCATGGAGGAAAGTGCGCATGGTGACTGTTGTATTCAATCCCGATGCAATTTCTGTGTTTCATCAACACTCTGATAGTCCACAGATTACAGAATGCCACCAGATGTGCATCGGAAACTACTACTGGTCTTCCAGGGAACGATTAAAGCGTAGAGTGTTAGAGACCTTACTCCCTTGGAGGAAAGTGCGCATGGTGACTGTTGTATTCAATACCGATGCAATTTCTGTGTTTCATCAACACTGTAATAGTCTACAGATTACAGAATGCTACCAGATGTCCATCGGAAACTACTACTGGTTTTCCAGGGAACGATCAAAGCGTAGACTGTTTGAGACATTACTCACGTGGAGGAAAGTGCGCATGGTGACTGTTGTATAGAATCCCGATGCAATTTCTTAGTTTCATCAACACTCTGATACTCCACAGATTACAGAATGCCTCCAGATGTGCATTGGAAACTACTACTGGTCTTCCAGGGAATGATCAAAGCGTAGACTGTTTGAGACATTACTCACATGGAGGAAAGTGCGCATGGTGACTGTTGTATTCAATCCCGATGCAATTTCTGTGTTTCATCAACACTCTGATAGTCCACGGATTACAGAAAGCATCCAGATGGGCATCGGAAACTACTACTGGTCTTCCAGGGAACGATCAAAGCGTAAACTCTTTGAGACATTACTCCCATGGAGGAGAGTGTTCATGGTGACTGTTGCATTCAATCCCGATTCAATTTCTTAGTTTCATCAACACTCTGATAGTCCACAGATTACAGAGTGCATTCAGATGTGGATCGGAATCTACTACTGGTCTTCCAGGGAACGATCAAAGCGTAGACTGTTCGAGACATTACTAACATGGAGGAAAGTGCGCATGGTGACTGTTGTATTCAATTCCGATTCAATTTCTGTGTTTCATCAACACTCTGATAGACCACAGATTACCGAATGGCACCTGATGTGCATCGGAAACTGCTACTGGTCTTCCAGGGAATGATCAAAGCGTAGACTGTTAGAGACATTACTCCTATGGAGGAAAGTGCGCATGGTGACTGTTGTATTCAATCCCGATACAATTTCTGTGTTTCATCAACACTCTGATAGTCCACAGGTTACAGAATGCGTCCAGACGTGCATCGGTAACTACTACTGGTCTTCCAGGGAACGATCAAAGCATAGACTCTTTGAGACATTACTCCCATGGAGGGAAGTGCGCATGGTGACTGTTGTATTCAATCCCGATGCAATTTCTGTGTTTCACCTACACTCGGATAGTCCACAGATTACAGAATGCCTTCAGATGTGCATCGGAAACTACTACTGGTCTTCCAGGGAACGATCAAAGCGTAGACTGTTTGAGACATTATTACCATGAAGGAAAGTGCTCATGGTGACTGTTGTATTTAATCCCGAGGCAATTTCTGTGTTTCATCAACACTCTGATAGTCCACAGATTTCAGAATCCAACCAGACGTGCATCGGAAACTACTACTGGTCTTCCAGGAACGATCAAAGCGTAGACTGTTTGAGACATTACTCCCATGGAGGAAAGTGCGCATGGTGACTGTTGTATTCAATCCCGATGCAATTTCTGTGTTTAATCAACACTCTGATACTCCACAGATTACAGAATGACACCAGATGTGCATCGGGATCTATTACTGGTCTTCCAGGGAACGATCAAAGCATAGACTCTTTGAGACATTATTCCCACAGAGGAAAGTGCGCATGGTGAATGTTGTATTCAATCCCGATGCAAGTTAAGTGTTTCACCAACACTCTGATAGTCCACAGATTACAGAATGCCTCCAGATGTGCATCGGAAACTACTACTGGTCTTCCAGGGAACGATCAAAGCGTAGACTGTTAGAGACATTACTCCCATGGAGGAAAGTGCGCATGGTGACTGTTCTATTCAATCCCGATGCAATATCTGTGTTTCATCAACACTCTGGTAGTCTACAGATTACAGAATGCCACCAGATGTGCATCGGAAACTACTACTGGTCTTCCAGGGAACGATCAAAGCGGAGACTGTTTGAGAATTACTCCCATGGAGGAAAGATCGCATGGTGACTGTTGTATTCAATCCCGATGCAATTTCTGTGTTTCATCAACACTCTGATACTCCACAGATTACAGAATGCCTCCAGATGTGCATCGGAAACTACTACTGGTCTTCCAGGGAACTATCAAATCGTAGACTGTTTGAGACATTACTCAAATGGAAGAAAGTGCGCATGGTGACTGTTGTATTCAATCCCGATGCAATTTCTGTGTCTCATCAACACTCTGATACTCCACAGATTACAGAATGCCTCCAGATGTGCATCGGAAACTACTACAGGTCTTCCAGGGAACGATCAAAGCTTAGACTGTTTGAGACATTACTCCCATGGAGGAAAGTGCGCATGGTAACTGTTGCATTCAATCCCGATGCAATTTCTGTGTTTCATCAACACACAGATAGTCCACAGATTACAGAATGCCTCCAGATGTGCATCGGAATCTACTACTGGTCTTTCAGGGAACGATCGAAACGTAAACTCTTTGAGACATTACTCCCATAGAGGAAAGTGCGCATGGTAACTGTTGTATTCAATCCCTATGCAATTTCTGTGTTTCATCAACACTCTGATACTCCACAGATTACAGAATGCCTCCAGATGTGCATCGGAAACTACTACTGGTCTTCCAGGGAACGATCAAAGCGTAGACTGTTTGACATATTACTCCCATGGAGGATAGTGGGCATGGTGACTGTTGTATTTAATGCTGATGCAATTTCTGTGTTTCATCAACACTCTGATAGACAACAGACTACAGAATGCCTCCAGATGTGCATCGGAAACTACTACTGGTCTTCCAGGAGACCGATCAAAGCGAAAACTCTTTGAGACATTACTCCCATGGAGGAAAGTGCGCATGGTGTCTGTTGTATTCAATCCCGATGCAATTTCTGTGTTTCATCAACACTCTGATAGTCCACAGATTACAGAATGCCACCAGATGTGCATCGGAAACTACTACTGGTCTTCCAGGGAACGATCAAAGCGTAAACTCTTTGAGACATTACTCCCATGGAGGAAAGTGTTCATGGTGAGTGTTGCATTCAATCCCGATGCATTTTCTGTGTTTCATCAACACTCTGATAGTCCACAGATTACAGAATGCCACCAGATGTGCATCGAAAACTGCTACTGGTCTTCCAGGAACGATCAAAACGTAGACTGTTTGAGACATTACTTTTATGGAGGAAAGTGCGCAAGGTGACTGTTGTATTCAATCCCGATGCAATTTCTGTGTTTCACCAACACTCTGATAATCCACAGATTACAGAGTGCCTCCAGATGTGCATCGGAAACTACTACTGGCCTTCCAGGGATCGATCAAAGCGTAGACTGTTAGAGACATTACTCCCTTGGAGGAAAGTGCGCATGGTGACTGTTGTATTCAATCCCGATGCAATTTATGTGTTTCATCAACACTGTGATAGTCTACAGATTACAGAATGCCACCAGATGTCCATCGGAAACTACTACTGGTTTACCAGGGAACGATCAAAGCGTAGACTGTTTGAGACATTACTCACGTGGAGGAAAGTGCGCATGGTGACTGTGGTATACAATCCCGATGCAATTTCTTAGTTTCATCAACACTCTGATACTCCACAGATTACAGAATGCCTCCAGATGTGCATCGGAAACTACTACTGTTCTTCCAGGGAACGATCAAAGCGTAGACTGTTTGAGACATTACTCTCATACAGGAAACTGCGCATGGAGACTGTTGTATTCAATCCCGATGCAATTTCTGTGTTTCATCAACACTCTGATAGTCCACAGATTACAGAAAGCATCCAGATGTGCATCCGAAACTACTACTGGTCTTCCAGGAGACCAATCAAAGCGAAAACTCTTTGAGACATTACTCCCATGGAGGAAAGTGCGCATGGTGACTGTTGTATTCAATCCCGATGCAATTTCTGTGTTTCATCAACACTCTGATAGTCCACAGATTACAGAATGCCACCAGATGTGCATCGGAAACTACTACTGGTCTTCCAGGGAACGATTAAAGCGTAGAGTGTTAGAGACATTACTCCCTTGGAGGAAAGTGCGCATGGTGACTGTTGTATTCAATACCGATGCAATTTCTGTGTTTCATCAACACTGTGATAGTCTACAGATTACAGAATGCTACCAGATGTCCATCGGAAACTACTACTGGTTTTCCAGGGAACGATCAAAGCGTAGACTGTTTGAGACATTACTCACGTGGAGGAAAGTGCGCATGGTGACTGTTGTATAGAATCCCGATGCAATTTCTTAGTTTCATCAACACCCTGATACTCCACAGATTACAGAATGCCTCCAGATGTGCATTGGAAACTACTACTGGTCTTCCAGGGAATGATCAAAGCGTAGACTGTTTGAGACATTACTCACATGGAGGAAAGTGCGCATGGTGACTGTTGTATTCAATCCCGATGCAATTTCTGTGTTTCATCAACAGTCTGATAGTCCACGGATTACAGAAAGCATCCAGATGGGCATCGGAAACTACTACTGGTCTTCCAGGGAACGATCAAAGCGTAAACTCTTTGAGACATTACTCCCATGGAGGAGAGTGTTCATGGTGACTGTTGCATTCAATCCCGATGCATTTTCTGTGTTTCATCAACACTCTGATAGTCCACAGATTACAGAATGCCACCAGATGTGCGTCGGAAACTACTACTGGTCTTCCAGGAACGATCAAAACGTAGACTGTTTGAGACATTACTTTCCTGGAGGAAAGTGCACATGGTGACTGTTGTATTCAATCCCAATGCAATATCTGTGTTTCACCAAAACTCTGATAATCCACATATTATAGACTGCCTGCAGATGTGCATCGGAAACTACTACTGGTCTTCCAGAGAACGATCAAAGCGTAGACTGTTTCAGACATTACTCCCATGGAGGAAACTGCTCATGGAGACTGTCATATTCAATTCCGATGCAATTTCTGTGTTTCATCGACACTCTGATAGTCCACAGATTTCAGAAACCATCCAGATGTGCATCGGAAACTACTACTGGTCTTCCAGGGAACGATCAAAATGTAGGCTGTTAGAGACATTACTCCCATGGAGGAAAGTGCGCATGGTGACTGTTGTATTCAATCCCGATGCAATATCTTTGTTTCATCAACACTCTCATAGTCTACAGATTACAGAATGCCTCCAGATGTTCATCGGAAACTAGTACTGGTCTTCAGTTAACGATCAAACCGTAGACTCTTTGAGACATTACTCCCGTGGAGGAAAGTGCGCATGGTGACTGTTGTATTCAATCCCGATGCATTTTCTGTGTTTCATCAACACTATGATAGTAAACAGATTACAGAATGCCACCAGATGTGCATCGGAAACTCCTACTGGTCTTCCGTTGACCGAGAATGCCACCAGATGTGCATCGGAAACTGCTACTGGTCTTCCGTTGACCGATCAAAGCGTAGACTGTTTGAGACATTACTCCCGTGGAGGTAAGTGCGAATGGTGACTGTTGTATTCAATCAGGATGCAATTTCTGTGTTTTATCAACACTCTGATAGTCCACAGATTACAGAATGCCTCCAGATGTGCATCGGAAACTACTACTGGTCTTCCAGGAGACCGATCAAAGCGAAAAATCTTTGAGACATTACTCCCATGGAGGAAAGTGCGCATGGTGACTGTTGTATTCAATCCCGATGCAATATCATTGTTTCATCAACACTCTCATAGTCTACAGATTACAGAATGCCACCAGATGTGCATCGGAAACTACTACTGGTCTTCCAGGGAACGATCAAAGCGTAGACTGTTTGAGACATTACTCTCATAAAGGAAACTGCGCATGGAGACTGTTGTATTCAATCCCGATGCAATTTCTGTGTTTCATCAACACTCTGACAGTCCACAGATTACAGAAAGCATCCAGATGTGAATCGGAAACTACTACTTGTCTTCCAGGGAACGATCAAAGCGTAGGCTGTTAGAGACATTACTCTCATGGAGGAAAGTGCGCATGGTGACTGTTGTATTCAATCCCGATGCAATATCTTTGTTTCATCAACACTCTCATAGTCTACAGATTACAGAATGCCACCAGATGTGCATAGGAAACTACTACTGGTCTTCCAGAGAACGATCAAAGAGTAGACTGTTTGAGACATTACTCCCATGGAGGAAAGTGCTCATGGTGACTGTTGTATTCAATCCCGATGCAATTTCTGTGCTTCATCACCACTCTGATGGTCCACAGTTTACGGAAAGCCTCCCGATGTGCATCGGGAAGTACTACTGTTCTTCCAGGGAACGATCAAAGCGTAGACTGTCAGAGACATTACTCCCATGGAGGAAAGTGCGCATGGTGACTGTTGTATTCAATCCCGATGCAATATCTTAGTTTCATCAACACTCTGATAGTCTACAGATTACAGAATTCCTCCAGATGTGCATCGAAAACTACTACTGGTGTTCCAGGGAACGATCAAATCGTAGAATGTTTGAGACATTACTCCCATGGAAGAAAGTCCGCATAGTGACTGTTATATTCAATCCCGATGCAATTTCTGTGTTTCATCAACACTCTGATAGTCCACAGATTACAGAATGCCTCCAGATGCCCATCGGAAACTACTACTGGTTTTCCAGGGAAGGATCAAAGCGTAGACTGTTTGAGACATTACTCCCATGGAGGAAAGTGTTCATGGTGACTGTTGCATTAAATCTCGATGCATTTTCTGTGTTTCATCAACACTCTGATAGTCCGCAGATTACAGAATGCCACCAGATGTGCATCGGAAACTACTACTGGTCTCCCAGGGAACGATCAAAACGTAGACTGTTTGAGACATTACTTTTATGGAGGAAAGTGCGCATGGTGACTGTTGTATTCAATCCCGATGCAATTTCTGTGTTTCACCAACACTCTGATAATCCACAGATTACAGAATGCCTCCAGATGTGCATCGGAAACTACTACTGGTCTTCCAGAGAACGATCAAAGCGTAGACTGTTTCAGACATTACTCCCATGGAGGAAACTGCTCATGGAGACTGTCATATTCAATCCCGATGCAAATTCTGTGTTTCATCGACACTCTGATAGTCCACAGATTACAGAAAGCATCCAGATGTGCATCGGAAACTACTACTTGTCTCCCAGGGAACGATCAAAGTGTAGGCTGTTAGAGACATTACTCCCATGGAGGAAAGTGCGCATGGTGACTGTTGTATTCAATCCGGATGCAATATCTTTGTTTCATCAACACTCTCATAGTCTACAGATTACAGAATGCCACCAGATGTTCATCGGAAACTACTACTGGTCTTCCAGGGAACGATCAAAGCGTAGACTGTTTGAGACATTACTCTCATACAGGAATCTGCGCATGGAGACTGTTGTATTCAATCCCGATGCAATTTCTGTGTTCGTCAACACTCTGATAGTCCACAGATTACAGAAAGCATCCAGATGTGCATCCGAAACTACTACTGGTCTTTCAGGGAACGACCAAAGCGTAGACTGTTTGAGACACTACTGTCATGTAGGAAACTGAGCATGGAGAATGTTGTATTCAATCCCGATGCAATTTCTGTGTCTCATCAACTCTCTGATAGTCCACAGATTACCGAAAGCATCCAGATGTGCATCGGAAGCTAGTACTGGTCTTCCTGGGAACGATCAAAGCGTAGACTGTTTGAGATATTATTCCCATGAAGGAAAGTGCCCATGGTGACTGTTGTAATCAATCCCGAGGCAATTTCTGTGTTTCATCAACACTCTGATAGTCCACAGATTACAGAATCCAACCAGACGTGCATCGGCAACTACTATTGGTCTTCCAGGAACGATCAAATCGTAGACTGTTTGAGACATTACTCCCATGGAGGAAAGTGCGCATGGGTACTGTTGTATTCAATCCCGATTCAATTTCTGTGTTTAATCATCACTCAGATAGTCCACAGATTACAGAATGCCTCCAGATGTTCAACGGAAACTAGTACTGGTCTTCCAGGGAACGATCAAATCGTAGACTGTTTGAGACATTACTCCCGTGGAGGAAAGTGCGCATGGTGACTGTAGTATTCAATCCCGATGCAATTTCTGTGTTTCATCAACACTCTGATAGTAAACAGATTACAGAATGCCACCAGATGTGCATCGGAAACTGCTACTGGTCTTCCGTTGACCGATCAAAGCGTAGACTGTTTGAGACATTACTCCCGTGGAGGTAAGTGCGCATGGTGACTGTTGTATTCAATCCCGATGCAATTTCTGTGTTTCATCAACACTCTGATAGTCCACAGATTACAGAATTCCACCAGATGTGCATCGGAAACTACTACTGGTCTACCAGGGAACGATCAAAGCGTAGACTATTTGAGACATTACTCCCATCTAGGGAAGTGCGCATGGTGACTGTTGTATTCAATCGCGATGCAATTTCTGTGTTTCATCAACACTCTGATAGACAACAGATTACAGAATGCCTCCAGATGTGCATCGGAAAGTACTACTGGTCTTCCAGAGAACGATCAAAGTGTAGACTGTTTGAGACATTACTCCCATGGAGGAAAGTGCTCATGGTGACTGTTGTAGTCAATCCCGATGCAATTTCTGTGCTTCATCACCACTCTGATAGTCCACAGTTTACGGAAAGCCTCCAGATGTGCATCGGGAAGTACTACTGGTCTTCCAGGGAACGATCAAAGCGTAGACTGTCAGAGACATTACTCCCATGGAGGAAAGTGCGCATGGTGACTGTTGTATTCATTCCCGATGCAATTTCTGTGTTTCATCAACACTCTGATAGTCCACAGATTACAGAATGCCTCCAGATGTGCATCGGAAACTACTACTGGTCTTCCATTGAACGATCAAAGCGTAAACTCTTTGAGACATTACTCCGATGGAGGAAAGTGCGCATGGTGACGGTTGTATTCAATCCCGATGCAATTTCTGTGTTTCATCAACACTCTGATAGTCCTCAGATTACGGAATGCCACCAGATGTGCACCGGAAACTACTACTTGTCTTCCAGGGAACGATCAAAGCGTAGGCTGTTAGAGACATTATTCCTGTGGAGGAAAGTGCTCATGGTGACTGTTGTATTCAGTCCCGATGCAATATCTTAGTTTCATCAACACTCTGATAGTCTACATATTACAAAATTCCTCCAGATGTGCATCGAAAACTACTACTGGTCTTCCAGGGAACGATCAAATCGTAGACTGTTACACACATTACTCCCATGGAAGAAAGTCCGCATAGTGACTGTTGTATTCAATCCCGATGCAATTTCTGTGTTTCATCAACACTCTGATAGTCCACAGATCACAGAATGCCTCCAGATGTGCACCGGAAACTACTACTGGTCTTCCAGGGAACGTTCAAAGCGTAGAGTGTTTTTGACATTACTCCCATGAAGGAAAATGAGCATGGTGACTGTTGTATTCAATCCCGATGCAATGTCTGTGTTTCATCAACACTCTGATAGTCCACAGATTACAGAATGCCTCCACATGTGCATCGATAACCACTACTGGTCCTCCAGGGAAGGATCAAATATACACGGTTTGAGACATTACTCCCATAGACGAAAGTGCGCATGGTGGCAGTTGTATTCAATCCCGATGCAATTTCTGTGTTTCTACAACAATCTGATAGTTAACAGATTACAGAATGCCTCCAGATGTGCATCGGAAACTACTACTGGTCTTCCAGGGAACGATCAAAGCGTAGACTGTTTGAGACATTACTCCCATGGAGGGAAGTGCGCATGGTGACTGTTGTATTCAATCCCGATGCAATTTCTGTGTTTCATCAACACTCTGATAGTCAACAGATTACAGAATGCCTCCAGATGTGCTTCGGAAACTACTACTGGTCTTCCAGGGAACGATCAAAGCGTAGACTGTTTGAGACATTACTCTCATACAGGAATCTGCGCATGGAGACTGTTGTATTCAATCCCGATGCAATTTCTGTGTTCGTCAACACTCTGATAGTCCACAGATTACAGAAAGCATCCAGATGTGCATCCGAAACTACTACTGGTCTTTCAGGGAACGACCAAAGCGTAGACTGTTTGAGACACTACTGTCATGTAGGAAACTGAGCATGGAGAATGTTGTATTCAATCCCGATGCAATTTCTGTGTCTCATCAACTCTCTGATAGTCCACAGATTACCGAAAGCATCCAGATGTGCATCGGAAGCTAGTACTGGTCTTCCTGGGAACGATCAAAGCGTAGACTGTTTGAGATATTATTCCCATGAAGGAAAGTGCCCATGGTGACTGTTGTAATCAATCCCGAGGCAATTTCTGTGTTTCATCAACACTCTGATAGTCCACAGATTACAGAATCCAACCAGACGTGCATCGGCAACTACTATTGGTCTTCCAGGAACGATCAAATCGTAGACTGTTTGAGACATTACTCCCATGGAGGAAAGTGCGCATGGGTACTGTTGTATTCAATCCCGATTCAATTTCTGTGTTTAATCATCACTCAGATAGTCCACAGATTACAGAATGCCTCCAGATGTTCAACGGAAACTAGTACTGGTCTTCCAGGGAACGATCAAATCGTAGACTGTTTGAGACATTACTCCCGTGGAGGAAAGTGCGCATGGTGACTGTAGTATTCAATCCCGATGCAATTTCTGTGTTTCATCAACACTCTGATAGTAAACAGATTACAGAATGCCACCAGATGTGCATCGGAAACTGCTACTGGTCTTCCGTTGACCGATCAAAGCGTAGACTGTTTGAGACATTACTCCCGTGGAGGTAAGTGCGCATGGTGACTGTTGTATTCAATCCCGATGCAATTTCTGTGTTTCATCAACACTCTGATAGTCCACAGATTACAGAATTCCACCAGATGTGCATCGGAAACTACTACTGGTCTACCAGGGAACGATCAAAGCGTAGACTATTTGAGACATTACTCCCATCTAGGGAAGTGCGCATGGTGACTGTTGTATTCAATCGCGATGCAATTTCTGTGTTTCATCAACACTCTGATAGACAACAGATTACAGAATGCCTCCAGATGTGCATCGGAAAGTACTACTGGTCTTCCAGAGAACGATCAAAGTGTAGACTGTTTGAGACATTACTCCCATGGAGGAAAGTGCTCATGGTGACTGTTGTAGTCAATCCCGATGCAATTTCTGTGCTTCATCACCACTCTGATAGTCCACAGTTTACGGAAAGCCTCCAGATGTGCATCGGGAAGTACTACTGGTCTTCCAGGGAACGATCAAAGCGTAGACTGTCAGAGACATTACTCCCATGGAGGAAAGTGCGCATGGTGACTGTTGTATTCATTCCCGATGCAATTTCTGTGTTTCATCAACACTCTGATAGTCCACAGATTACAGAATGCCTCCAGATGTGCATCGGAAACTACTACTGGTCTTCCATTGAACGATCAAAGCGTAAACTCTTTGAGACATTACTCCGATGGAGGAAAGTGCGCATGGTGACGGTTGTATTCAATCCCGATGCAATTTCTGTGTTTCATCAACACTCTGATAGTCCTCAGATTACGGAATGCCACCAGATGTGCACCGGAAACTACTACTTGTCTTCCAGGGAACGATCAAAGCGTAGGCTGTTAGAGACATTATTCCTGTGGAGGAAAGTGCTCATGGTGACTGTTGTATTCAGTCCCGATGCAATATCTTAGTTTCATCAACACTCTGATAGTCTACATATTACAAAATTCCTCCAGATGTGCATCGAAAACTACTACTGGTCTTCCAGGGAACGATCAAATCGTAGACTGTTACACACATTACTCCCATGGAAGAAAGTCCGCATAGTGACTGTTGTATTCAATCCCGATGCAATTTCTGTGTTTCATCAACACTCTGATAGTCCACAGATCACAGAATGCCTCCAGATGTGCACCGGAAACTACTACTGGTCTTCCAGGGAACGTTCAAAGCGTAGAGTGTTTTTGACATTACTCCCATGAAGGAAAATGAGCATGGTGACTGTTGTATTCAATCCCGATGCAATGTCTGTGTTTCATCAACACTCTGATAGTCCACAGATTACAGAATGCCTCCACATGTGCATCGATAACCACTACTGGTCCTCCAGGGAAGGATCAAATATACACGGTTTGAGACATTACTCCCATAGACGAAAGTGCGCATGGTGGCAGTTGTATTCAATCCCGATGCAATTTCTGTGTTTCTACAACAATCTGATAGTTAACAGATTACAGAATGCCTCCAGATGTGCATCGGAAACTACTACTGGTCTTCCAGGGAACGATCAAAGCGTAGACTGTTTGAGACATTACTCCCATGGAGGGAAGTGCGCATGGTGACTGTTGTATTCAATCCCGATGCAATTTCTGTGTTTCATCAACACTCTGATAGTCAACAGATTACAGAATGCCTCCAGATGTGCTTCGGAAACTACTACTGGTCTTCCAGGGAACGATCAAAGAGTAGACTTTTTGAGACATTACTCCCATGGAGGAAAGTGCGCATGGTGACTGTTGTATTCAATCCCGATGCAATTTCTGTGCTTCATCACCACTCTGATAGTCCACAGTTTACGGAAAGCCTCCAGATGTGCATCGGGAAGTACTACTGGTCTTCCAGGGAACGATCAAAGCGTAGACTGTTATAGACATTACTCCCATGGAGGAAAGTGCGCATGGTGACTGTTGTATTCAATCCCGATGCAATTTCTGTGTTTCATCAACACTCTGATAGTCCACAGATTACAGAATGCCACCAGATGTGCATCGGAAACTACTACTGGTCTTCCAGGGAACGATCAAAGCGTAAACTCTTTGAGACATTACTCCCATGGAGGGAAGTGCGCATGGTGATTGTTGTATTCAATCCCGATGCAATTTCTGTGTTTCATCAACACTCTGATAGTCCACAGATTACAGAGTGCCTTCAGATGTGGTTCGGAAACTACTACTGGTCTTCCACGGAACGATCAAAGCGTAGACTGTTTGAGACATTACTCCCATGGAGGAAAGTGCGCCATGGTGACTGTTGTATTCAATTCCGATTCAATTTCTGTGTTTCACGAACATTCCGATAGTCCACAGATTACAGAATGCAACCAGATGTGCATCGGAAACTATTACTGGTCTTCCAGGGAACGATCAAAGCTTAGACTGTTTGAGAAATACTCCCATGGAGGAAAGTTCGCATGGTGACTGTTGTATTCAATCCCGATGCAATTTCTGTGTTTCATCAACACTCTGATAGTCCACAGATTACAGAATGCCTCCAGATGTGCATCGGAAACTACTACTGGTCTTCCGGGGACGATCAAAGCGTAAACTCTTTGAGACATTACTCCCATGGAGGGAAGTGCGCATGGTGACTGTTGTATTCAATCCCGATGCTATTTCTGTGTTTCATCAAAACTCTGATAGTCCACAGAATACAGAATGCCTTCAGATGTGCATCGGAAACTACTACTGGTCTTCCTGGGAACGATCAAAGCGTAGACTGTTTGAGACTTTTTTCCCATGAAGGAAAGTGCTCATGGTGACTATTGTATTCATTCCCGAGGCAATTTCTGTGTTTCACCAACACTCTGATAGTCCACAGATTACAGAATCCAACCAGACGTGCATCGGAAATTACTACCGGTCTTCCAGGAACGATCAAAGCGTAGACTGTTTGAGACATTATTCCCATGGAGGAAAGTGCGCATGGTGAATGTTGTATTCAATCCCGATGCAATTTCTGTGTTTAATCAACACTCTGATATTCCACAGATTACAGAAGAACACCAGATGAGCATCGGGAACTACTGCTGGTCTTCCAGGGAAAGATCAAAGCGTAGACTGTTAGAGACATTACTCCCATGGAGGAAAGTGCGCATGGTGACTGTTGTATTCAATCCCGATGCATTTTCTGTGTTTCATCAACACTCTGATAGTCCGCAGATTACAGAATGCCACCAGATATGCATCGGAAACTACTACTGGTCTTCCGTTGACCGATCAAAGCGTAGACTGTTTGAGACATTACTCCCGTGGAGATAAGTGCGCATGGTGACTGTTGTATTCAATGAGGATGCAATTTCAGTGTTTTATCAACACTCTGATAGTCCACAGATTATAGAATGCCACCAGATGTGCATCGGAAACTACTACTGATCTTCCAGGGAAAGATCAAAGCGGAGACTGTTTGAGAATTACTCCCATGGAGGAAAGTTCCCATGGTGACTGTTGTATTCAATCTCGACGCAATTTCTGTGATTCATCAACACTCTGATACTCCACAGATTACAGAATGCCTCCAGATGTGCATCGGAAACTACTACGGGTATTCCAGGGAACGATCAAAGCGTAGACTCTTAGAGATATTACGCCCACGGAGGAAAGTGCGCATGGTGATTGATGAATTCAATCCCGATGCAATTTCTGTGTTTCATCAACACTCAGATAGTCCACAGATTACAGAATGCCTCCAGATGTTCATCGGAAACTAGTACTGGTCTTCCAGGGAACGATCAAAGCGTAGACTGTTTGAGACATTACTCCCGTGGAGGAAAGTGCGCATGGTGACTGTTGTATTCAATCCCGATGCATTTTCTGTGTTTCATCAACACTCTGATAGTCCACAGATTACAGAATGCCACCAGATGTGCATCTTAAACTACTACTGGTCTTCCGTTGACCGATCAAAGCGTAGACTGTTTGAGACATTACTCCTGTGGAAGTAAGTGCGCATGGTGACTGTTGTATTCAATCAGGATGCAATTTCTGTGTTTTATCAACACTCTGATTGTCCACAGATTATAGAATGCCACCAGATGTGCATCGGAAACTACTACTGATCTTCCAGGGAAAGATCAAAGCAGAGACTGTTTGAGAATTACTCCCATGGAGGAAAGTTCGCATGGTGACTGTTGTATTCAATCTCGACGCAATTTCTGTGTTTCATCAACACTCTGATACTCCACAGATTGCAGAATGCCTCCAGATGTGCATCGGAAACTACTACTGGTCTTCCAGGGAACGATCAAATCGTAGACTGTTTGAGACATTACTCCCGTGGAGGAAAGTGCGCATGGTGACTGTTGTATTCAATCCCGAGGCAATTTCTGTGTTTCATCAACACTCTGATAGTCCACAGATTACAGAATGCCTCCAGATGTGCATCGGAAACTACTATAGGTATTCCAGGGAACGATCAAAGCGTAGACTCTTAGAGACATTACTCCCATGGAGGAAAGTGCGCATGGTGACTGTTGTATTCAATCCCGATGCAATTTCTGTGTTTCATCAACAATCTGATAGTCCACAGATTACAGAATGACTCCAAATGTGCATCGGAAACTACTACTGGTCTTCAAGGGAGCGATCAAAACGTAAACTCTTTGAGACATTACTCCAATGGAGGGAAGTGCGCATGGTGACTGTTGTATTCAATCCCGATGCAATTTCTGTGTTTCATCAACACTCTGATAGTCCACAGATTACAGAATGCCACCAGACGTGCATCGGAAAAATACTAGTGGTCTTCCACGGAACGATCAAAGCGTAGACTGTTTGAGACATACCTCCCGTGGAGGAAGGTGCGCATGGTAACTGTTGTATTCAATCCGATGCAATTTCTGTGTTTCATCAACACTCTGATAGTCCACAGGTTACAGAATGCCTCCAGATGTGCATCGGTAACTATTACTGGTCTTCCAGGGAACGATCAACTCATAGACTCTTTGAGACATTACTCCCTTGGAGGGAAGTGCGAATGGTGACTGTTGTATTCAATCCTGATGCAATTTCTGTGTTTCATCAACACTCGGATAGTCCGCAGATTACAGAATGCAACCAGATGTACATCGAAAACTACTACTGGTCTTCCAGGGAACGATCAAAGCATAGACTGTTTGAGAGTTACTCCCATGGAGCGAAGTTCGCATGGTGACTGTTGTATTCAATCCCGATGCAATTTCTGTGTTTTATCAACACTCTGATACTCTACAGATTACAGAATGCCTCCAGATGAGCATCGGAAACTACTACTGGTCTTCCGGGGACGATCAAAGCGTAAACTCTTTGAGACATTACTCCCATGGAGGGAAGTGCGCATGGTGACGGTTGTATTCAATCCCGAAGCAATTTCTGTGTTTCATCAACACTCTGATAGTCCACAGATTACAGACTAACTTCAGATGTGCATCGGAAACTACTACTGGTCTTCCTGGGAACGATCAAAGCGTAGACTGTTTGAGACATTATTCCCATGATGGAAAGTGCTCATGGTGACTATTGTATTCAATCCCGAGGCAATTTCTGTGTTTCATCAACACTCTGATAGTCCACAGATTACAGAATCCAACCAGACGTGCATTGGAAACTACTACCGGTCTTCCAGGAACGATCAAAGCGTAGACTGTTTGAGACATTACTCCCGTGGAGGAAAGTGTGAATGGTGACTGTTGTATTCAATCCCGATGCAATTTCTGTGGTTAATCAATACTCTGATATTCCACAGATTACAGAATGACACCAGATGTGCATCGGGAACTACTACTGGTCATCCAGGGAACGATAAAAGCATAAACTCTTTGAGACATTATTCCCATGGAGGAAAGTGCGCATGGTGAATGTTGTATTCAATCCCGATGCAATTTAAGTGTTTCACCAACACTCTGATAGTCCAAAGATTACAGAATACCTCCAGATGTGCATCGGAAACTACTACTGGTCTTCCAGGGAACGATCAAAGCGTAGATTGTTAGAGACATTACTCCCATGGAGGAAAGTGCGCATGGTGACTGTTGTATTCAATCCCGATGCAATTTCTGTGTTTCATCAACACTCAGATAGTCCACAGATTACTGAATGCCTCCAGATGTTCATCGGAAACTAGTACTGGTCTTCCATGGAATGATCAAAGCGTAGACTGTTTGAGACATTACTCCCGTTGAGGAAAGTGCGCATGGTGACTGTTGTATTCAATCCCGATGCATTTTCTGTGTTTCATCAACACTATGATAGTCCACAGATTACAGAATGCCACCAGATGTGCATCGGAAACTACTACTGGTCTTCCGTTGACCGATCAAAGGGTAGACAGTTTGAGACATTACTCCCGTATAGGTAAGTGCGCATGGTGACTGTTGTATTCAATCAGGATGCAATTTCTGTGTTTTATGAACACTCTGATAGTCCACAGATTACAGAATGCCACCAGATGTGCATCGGAAACTACTACTGACCTTCAAGGGAAAGATCAAAGTGGAGACTGTTTGAGAATTACTCCCATGGAGGAAAGTTCGCATGGTGACTGTTGTATTCAATCCCGATGCAATTTCTGTGTTTCATCAACACTCTGATACTCCGCAGATTACAGAATGCCTCCAGATGTGCATCGGAAACTACTACTGGTCTTCCAGGGAACGGTCAAATCGTAGACTGTTTGAGACATTACTCCCATGGAAGAAAGTGGGCATGGTTACTGTTGTATTCAATCCTGATGCAATTTCTGTGTTTCATCAACACTCTGACAGTCCACAGATTACAGAATGCCTCCAGATGTGCATCGGAAGCTACTACAGGTATTCCAGGGAACGATCAAAGCGTAGACTCTTAGAGACATTACTCCCATGAAGGAAAGTGCGCATGGTAACTGTTGTATTCAATCCCGATGCAATTTCTGTGTTTCATCAACACTCTGATAATCCACAGATTACAGAATGACTCCAGATGTGCATCGGAAACTACTACTGGTCTTCAAGGGAACGATCAACGCGTAAACTCTTTGAGACATTACTCGAATGAAGGGAAGTGCGCATGGTGACTGTTGTATACAATCCCGATGTAATTTCTGTGTTTCATCAACACTCTGATAGTCCACAGATTACAGAATGCTTTCAGATGTGCATCGGAAACTACTACTGGTCTTCCAGGGAACGATCAAAGCGTAGACTGTTTGAGACAATATTCCCATGAAGGAATGTGCGCATGGTGACTGTTGTATTCAATCCCGATGCAATTTCTGTGTTACATCAACACTCTGATAGTCCACAGGTTACAGAATGCCACCAGATGTGCATCGGAAACTACTACTGGTCTTCCAGGGAACGATCAAAGCGTAGACTGTTTGAGACATACCTCCCGTGGAGGAAAGTGCGAATGGTGTCTGTTGTATTCAATCCCGATGCAATTTCTGTGTTTAATAAACACTCTGATACTCCACAGATTACAGAATGCCACCAGATGTGCATCGGAAACTACTACTGGTCTTCCAGGGAACGATCAAAGCGTAGACTGTTTGAGACACTATTCCCGTGGAGGAAACTGCGCATGGTGACTGTTGTATTGATTCCCGATGAAATTTCTGTGTTTCATCAAAACTCTGATAGTCCACAGACTACAGAATGCCACCAGATGTGCATCGGAAACTACTACTGGTCTTCCATTGAACGATCAAAGCCTAGACTGTTTGAGACATTACTCCCATGGAGGAAATTGCGCATGGTGACTGTTGTATTCAATTCCGATTCAATTTCTGTGTTTCATCAACACTCTGATAGACCACAGATTACAGAATACCACCAGATGTGGATTGGAAACTGCTACTGGTCTTCCAGGGAACGATCAAAGCGTAGACTGTTTCAGACATTACTCCCATGTAGGAAAGTGCGGATGTTGACTGTTGTATTCAATCTAGTTGCAATTTCTGTGTTTCATCAACATTCTGATAGTCCACAGATTACAGAATGCCACCAGATGTGCATCGGAAACTACTACTGGTCTTCCAGGGAACGATCAAATCGTAGACTGTTTGAGACATACCTCCCGTGGAGGAAAGTGTGCATGGTGACTGTTGTAATCAATCCCGATGCAATTTCTGTGTTTCATGAATAGTCTGATAGTCCACAGATTACAGAATGGCACCAGATGTGCATCGGAAACGACTACTGGTCTTCCAGTGAACGATCAAAGCGTAGACTGTTTGAGACATTACTTTTAAGGAGGAAAGTGCGCATGGTGACTGTTGTATTCAATCCCGATACAATTTCTGTGTTTCACCAACACTCTGACAGTCCACAGATTACAGAATGCCTCCAGATGTGCATCGGTAACTACTACTGGTCTTCCAGGTTATGATCAAAGCGTAGACTGTTAGAGACATTACTCCGATTGAGGAAAATGCGGATGGTGACTGTTGTATTCAATCCCGATACAATTTCTGTGTTTCATCAACACTCTGATAGTCCACAAATTACGGAAAGCCTCCAGATATGCATCGGAAACTACTACTGGTCTTCCAGGGAACGATCAAAGCGTAACCCTTAGAGACATTACTCCCATGGAGGAAAGTTCGCATGGTGACTGTTGTATTCAATCCCCATGCAATTTCTGTGTTTCATCAACACTCTGATACTCCAGAGATTACAGAATGCCATTAGATGTGCATCGGGAACTACTACTGGTCTTCCAGGGAACGATCAAAGCGTAGACTGTTTGAGACGTCACTCACATGGAGGAAAGTGCGCATGGTGACTGTTGTATTCAATCCCGATGCAATTTCTGTGTTTCGTCAACACACTGATAGTCAACAGATTACAGAATGCCTCCAGATGTGCATCGGAAACTACTACTGGTCTTCCAGGGAACGATCAAATAGTAGACTGTTTGAGACATTTCTCCCATGGAGGAAAGTGCGCATGGTGACTGTTGTATTCAATCCCGATGCAATTACTGTGCTTCATCAACACTCTGATAGTCCACAGTTTACGGAAAGCCTCCAGGTGTGCAGCGGAAAGTACTACTGGTCTTCCAGGGAACGATCAAAGCGTAGACTGTTAGAGACATTACTCACATGGAGGAAAGTGCGCATGGTGACTGTTGTATTTAATCCCGAGGCAATTTCTGTGTTTCATCAACACGCTGATAGTCCACAGATAACAGAATGCCTCCACATGTGCATCGGAAACTACTACTGGTCTTCCAGGGAACGATCAAAGCGTAAACTCTTTGAGACATTACTCCCATTGAGGGAAGTGCGCATGCTGACTGTTGTATTCAAACCCGATGCAATTTCTGTGTTTCGTCACCACTCTGATAGTCAGCAGATTACAGAATGCTTTCAGATGTGCATCGGAAACTACTACTGGTCTTCCTGGGAACGATCAAAGCGTAGACTGTTTGAGACATTATTCCCATGAAGGAAAGTGCGCATGGTGACTGTTGTATTCAATCCCGAGGCAATTTCTCTGTTTCATCAACACTCTGATAGTCCACGGATTACAGAATGCCACCACACGTGCATCGGAAACTACTACTGGTCTTCCAGGGAACGATCAATGCGTAGACTGTTTGAGACATTACTCCCGTTGAGGAATGTGCGCATGGTGACTGTTGTATTTAATTCCGATTCAGTTTTGTGTTTCATCAACACTCTGATAGTCCACAGATTACAGAATGCCACCAGATGTGCATCGGAAACTACTACTGGTCTTCTGGGGAACGATCAATGCGTAGACTGTTTGAGACATTACTCCCGTGGAGGAAAGTGCGCATGGTGACTGTTGTATTCAATCCCGATGCTATTTCTGTGTTTCATCAACACTCTGATACTCCACAGATTACAGAATGCCTCCAGATGTGCATCGGAAACTACTACTGGTCTTCCGGGGACGATCAAAGCGTAAACTCTTTGAGACATTACTCCCATGGAGGGAAGTGCGCATGGTGACTGTTGTATTCAATCCCGATGCAATTTCTGTGTTTCATCAACACTCTGATAGTATACAGAATACAGAATGCCTTCAGATGTGCATCGGAAACTACTACTGGTCTTCCTGGGAACGATCAAAGCGTAGACTGTTTGAGACATTTTTCCCATGAAGGAAAGTGCTCATGGTCACTATTGTATTCATTCCCGAGGCAATTTCTGTGTTTCATCAACACTCTGATAGTCCACAGATTACAGAATCCAACCAGACGTGCATCGGAAATTACTACCGGTCTTCCAGGAACGATCAAAGCGTAGACTGTTTGAGACATTATTCCCATGGAGGAAAGTGCGCATGGTGAATGTTGTATTTAATCCCGATGCAATTTCTGTGTTTAATCAACACTCTGATATTCCACAGATTACAGAAGAACACCAGATGAGCATCGGGAACTACTGCTGGTCTTCCAGGGAACGATCAAAGCGTAGACTGTTAGTGTCATTACTCCCATGGAGGAAAGTGTGCATGGTGACTGTTGTATTCAATCCCGATGCATTTTCTGTGTTTCATCAACACTCTGATAGTCCACAGATTACAGAATGCCACCAGATGTGCATCGGAAACTACTACTGGTCTTCCGTTGACCGATCAAAGCGTAGACTGTTTGAGACATTACTCCCGTGGAGGTAAGTGCGCATGGTGACTGTTGTATTCAATCAGGATGCAATTTCTGTGTTTTATCAACACTCTGATAGTCCATTGATTATAGAATGCGACCAGATGTGCATCGGAAACTACTACTGATCTTTCAGGGAAAGATCAAAGCGGAGACTGTTTGAGAATTACTCCCATGGAGGAAAGTTCCCATGGTGACTGTTGTATTCAATCTCGACGCAATTTCTGTGATTCATCAACACTCTGATACTCCACAGATTACAGAATGCCTCCAGATGTGCATCGGAAACTACTACTGGTCTTCCAGGGAACGATCAAATCGTAGACTGTTTGAGACATTACTCCCATGGAAGAAAGTGGGCATGGTGACTGTTGTATTCAATCCCGAGGCAATATCTGTGTTTCATCAACACTCTGATAGTCCACAGATTACAGAATGCCTCCAGATGTGCATCGGAAACTACTACAGGTATTCCAGGGAACGATCAAAGCGTAGACTCCTAGAGACATTACTCCCACGGAGGAAAGTGCGCATGGTGACTGATGTATTCAATCCCGATGCAATTTCTGTGTTTCATCAACACTCAGATAGTCCACAGATTACAGAATGCCTCCAGATGTTCAACGGAAACTAGTACTGGTCTTCCAGGGAACGATCAAAGCGTAGACTCTTTGAGACATTACTCCCGTGGAGGAAAGTGCGCATGGTGACTGTTGTATTCAATCCCGATGCATTTTCTGCGTTTCATCAACACTCTGATAGTCCACAGATTACAGAATGCCACCAGATGTGCATCTTAAACTACTACTGGTCTTCCGTTGACCGATCAAAGCGTAGACTGTTTGAGACATTTCCCGTGGAGGTAAGTGCGCATGGTGACTGTTGTATTCAATCAGAATGCAATTTCTGTGTTTTATCAACACTCTGATAGTCCACAGATTATAGAATGCCACCAGATGTTACATCGGAAACTACTACTGATCTTCCAGGGAAAGATCAAAGCGGAGACTGTTTGAGAATTACTCCCATGGAGGAAAGTTCGCATGGTGACTGTTGTATTCAATCTCGACGCAATTTCTGTGTTTCATCAACACTCTGATACTCCACAGATTGCAGAATGCCTCCAGATGTGCATCGGAAACTACTAATGGTCTTCCAGGGAACGATCAAATCGTAGACTGTTTGAGACATTACTCCCATGGAAGAAAGTGGGCATGGTGACTGTTGTATTCAATCCCGAGGCAATTTCTGTGTTTCATCAACACTCTGATAGTCGACAGATTACAGAATGCCTCCAGATGTGCATCGGAAACTACTACAGGTATTCCAGGGAACGATCAAAGCGTAGACTCTTAGAGACATTACTCCCATGGAGGAAAGTGCGCATGGTGACTGTTGTATTCAATCCCGATGCAATTCCTGTGTTTCATCAACAATCTGATAGTCCACAGATTACAGAATGACTCCAAATGTGCATCGGAAACTACTACTGGTCTTCAAGGGAGCGATCAAAACGTAAACTCTTTGAGACATTACTCCAATGGATGGAAGTGCGCATGGTGATTGTTGTATACTATCCCGATGTAATTTCTGTGTTTTATCAACCCTCTGATAGTCCACAGATAACAGAATGCCTTCAGATGTGCATCGGAAACTACTACTGGTCTTCCTGGGAACGATCAAAGCGTAGACTGTTTGAGACAATATTCCCATGTAGGAAATTGCGCATGGTGACTGTTGTATTCGATCCCGATGCAATTTCTGTGTTTCATCAACACTCTGATAGTCCACAGATTACAGAATGCCACCAGACGTGCATCGGAAAAATACTACTGGTCTTCCACGGAACGATCAAAGCGTAGACTGTTTGAGAGATACCTCCCGTGGAGGAAGGTGCGCATGGTAACTGTTGTATTCAATCCCGATGCAATTTCTGTGTTTCATCAACACTCGGATAGTCCACAGATTACAGAATGCAACCAGATGTGCATCGAAAACTACTACTGGTCTTCCAGGGAACGATCAAAGCATAGACTGTTTGAGAATTACTCCCATGGAGCGAAGTTCGCATGGTGACTGTTGTATTCAATCCCGATGCAATTTCTGTGTTTTATCAACACTCTGATACTCTACAGATTACAGAATGCCTCCAGATGAGCATCGGAAACTACTACTGGTCTTCCGGGGACGATCAAAGCGTAAACTCTTTGAGACATTACTCCCATGGAGGGAAGTGCGCATGGTGACGGTTGTATTCAATCCCGATGCAATTTCTGTGTTTCATCAACACTCTGATAGTCCACAGATTACAGAATGCCTTCAGATGTGCATCGGAAACTACTACTGGTCTTCCTGGGAACGATCAAAGCGTAGACTGTTTGAGACATTATTCCCATGAAGGATAGTGCTCATGGTGACTATTGTATTCAATCCCGAGGCAATTTCTGTGTTTCATGAACACTCTGATAGTCCACAGATTACAGAATGCCACCAGATGTGCATCGGAAACTACTACTGGTCTTCCGTTGACCGATCAAAGCGTAGACTGTTTGAGACATTACTCCCGTATAGGTAAGTGCGCATGGTGACTGTTGTATTCAATCAGGATGCAATTTCTGTGTTTTATCAACACTCTGATAGTCCACAGATTACAGAATGCCACCAGATGTGCATCGGAAACTACTACTGACCTTCAAGGGAAAGATCAAAGCGGAGACTGTTTGAGAATTACTCCCATGGAGGAAAGTTCGCATGGTGACTGTTGTATTCAATCCCGATGCAATTTCTGTGTTTCATCAACACTCTGATACTCCACAGATTACAGAATGCCTCCAGATGTGCATCGGAAACTACTACTGGTCTTCCAGGGAACGGTCAAATCGTAGACTGTTTGAGACATTTCTCCCATGGAAGAAAGTGGGCATGGTGACTGTTGTATTCAATCCCGATGCAATTTCTGTGTTTCATCAACACTCTGACAGTCCACAGATTACAGAATGCCTCCAGATGTGCATCGGAAGCTACTACAGGTATTCCAGGGAACGATCAAAGCGTTGACTCTTAGAGACATTACTCCCATGAAGGAAAGTGCGCATGGTGACTGTTGTATTCAATCCCGATGCAATTTCTGTGTTTCATCAACACTCTGATAGTCCACAGATTACAGAATGACTCCAGATGTGCATCGGAAACTACTACTGGTCTTCAAGGGAACGATCAACGCGTAAACTCTTTGAGACATTACTCGAATGAAGGGAAGTGCGCATGGTCACTGTTGTATACAATCCCGATGTAATTTCTGTGTTTCATCAACACTCTGATAGTCCACAGATTACAGAATGCCATTAGATGTGCATCGGGAACTACTACTGGTCTTCCAGGGAACGATCAAAGCATAGACTGTTTGAGACATTACTCACATGGAGGAAAGTGCGCATGGTGACTGTTGTATTCAATCCCGATGCAATTTCTGTGTTTCGTCAACACTCTGATAGTCAAAGATTACAGAATGCCTCCAGATGTGCATCGGAAACTACTACTGGTCTTCCAGGGAACAATCAAATAGTAGACTGTTTGAGACATTTTTCCCATGGAGGAAAGTGCGCATGGTGACTGTTGTATTCAATCCCGATGCAATTACTGTGCTTCATCAACACTCTGATAGTCCACAGTTTACGGAAAGCTTCCAGGTGTGCAGCGGAAAGTACTACTGGTCTTCCTAGGAACGATCAAAGCGTAGACTGTTTGAGACATTACTCCCATTGAGGGAAGTGCGCATGCTGACTGTTGTATTCAATCCCGATGCAATTTCTGTGTTTCGTCACCAGTCTGATAGTCAACAGATTACAGAATGCTTTCAGATGTGCATCGGAAACTACTACTGGTCTTCCTAGGAACGATCAAAGCGTAGACTGTTTGAGACATTATTCCCATGAAGGAAAGTGCGCATGGTGACTGTTGTATTCAATCCCGAGGCAATTTCTGTGTTTCATCAACACTCTGATAGTCCACGGATTACAGAATGCCACCACACGTGCATCGGAAACTACTACTGGTCTTCCAGGGAACGATCAATGCGTAGACTGTTTGAGACATTACTCCCGTGGAGGAAAGTGCGCATGGTGACTGTTGTATTCAATCCCGATGCATTTTCTGTGTTTCATCAACACTATGATAGTCCACAGATTACAGAATGCTTTCAGATGTGCATCGGAAACTACTACTGGTCTTCCAGGGAACGATCAAAGCGTAGACTGTTTGAGAATTACTCCTATGGAGGAAAGTTCGCATGGTGACTGTTGTATTCAATCCCGATGCAATTTCTGTGTTTCATCAACACTCTGATACTCCACAGATTACAGAATGCCTCCAGATGTGCATCGGAAGCTACTATTGGTCTTCCAGGGAACGAACAAATCATAGACTGTTAGAGACATTACTCCCATGGAAGGAAGTGTGCATGGTAACTGTTGTATTCAGTCCCGATGCAATTTCTGTTTTTCATCAACACTCTGATAGTCCACAGTTACAGAATGCCTCCAGATGTGCACCGGAAACTACTACTGGTCTTCCAGGGAACGATCAAAGCGTAGACGGTTTAAGACATTACTCCCATGAAGGGAGGTGAGCATGGTGACTGTTGTATTCAATCCCGACGCAATTTCTGTGTTTCATCAACACTCTGATAGTCCACAGATTACACAATGCCTCCAGATGTGCATCGGATACCACTACTGGTCTTCCAGGGAACGATCAAACGTAGACTCTTTGAGACATTACTCCCATGGGCGAAAGTGCGCATGGTGACAGTTGTATTCAATCCCGATGCAATTTCGGTGTTTCATCAACACTCTGATAGTCCACAAATTACGGAAAGCCTCCAGATATGCATCGGAAACTACTACTGGTCTTCCAGGGAACGATCAAAGCGTAGACTGTTAGAGACATTACTCCAATGGAGGAAAGTGCGCATGGTGACTGTTGTATTCAATCCCGATGCAATTTCTGTGTTTCATCAACACTCTGATACTGCAGAGATTACAGAATGCCACCAGATGTGCATCGGGAACTACTACTGGTCTTCCAGGGAACGATCAAAGCGTAGACTGTTTGAGACATTACTCACATGGAGGAAAGTGCGCATGGTGACTGGTGTATTCAATCCCAATGCAATTTCTGTGTTTCGTCAACACTCTGATAGTCAACAGATTACAGAATGCCTCCAGATGTGCATCGGAAACTACTACTGGTCTTCCAGGGAACGATCAAATAGTAGACTGTTTGAGACATTTCTCCCAAGGAGGAAAGTGCGCATGGTGACTGTTGTATTCAATCCCGATGCAATTACTGTGCTTCATCAACACTCTGATAGTCCACAGTTTACGGAAAGCCTCCAGGTGTGCAGCGGAAAGTACTACTGGTCTTCCAGGGAACGATCAAAGCGTAGACTGTTAGAGCATTACTCCCATGGAGGAAAGTGCGCATGGTGACTGTTGTATCTAATCCCGAGGCAATTTCTGTGTTTCATCAACACTCTGATTGTCCACAGATTACAGAATGCCACCAGATGTGCATCGGAAACTACTACTGGTCTTCCAGCGAACGATCAAAGCGTAAACTCTTTGAGACATTACTCCCATTGAGGGAAGTGCGCATGGTGACTGTTGTATTCAATCCCGATGCAATTTCTGTGTTTCATCACCACTCTGATAGTCCACAGATTACAGAATGCTTTCAGATGTGCATCGGAAACTACTACAGGTCCTCCAGGAACGATCAAAGCGTAGACTGTTTGAGACATTACTCCCGTGGAGGAAAGTACGCA
This sequence comes from Schistocerca gregaria, assembly GCF_023897955.1. Taxonomy (NCBI): domain Eukaryota; kingdom Metazoa; phylum Arthropoda; class Insecta; order Orthoptera; family Acrididae; genus Schistocerca; species Schistocerca gregaria. Next base: position 2,852,401 of record NW_026061710.1, read on the forward strand.
TGGTGACTGTTGTATTCAATCCCGATGCAATTTCTGTGTTTACTCAACACTCTGATACGCCACAGATTACAGAATCCAACCAGATGTGCATCGGAAACTACTACTGGTCTTCCAGGGAACGATCAATGCGTAGACTGTTTGAGACATTACTCCCGTGGAGGAACGTGCGCATGGTGACTGTTGTATTCAATTCCGATTCAATTTCTGTGTTTCATCAACACTCTGATAATCCACAGATTACAGAACGCCACCAGATGTGCATCGGAAACTACTACTGGTCTTCCGGGGAACGATCAAAGCGTAGACTGTTTGAGACATTACTCCCGTGAAGGAAAGTGCGCATGGTGACTGTTGTATTCAATCCCGATGCAATTTCTGTGTTTCATCAACACTCTGATAGTCCACAGATTACAGAATGCTTTCAGATGTGCATCGGAAACTACTACTGGTCTTCCAGGGAACGATCAAAGCGTAGACTGTATGAGAATTACTCCCATGGAGGAAAGTTCGCATGGTGACTGTTGTATTCAATCCCGATGCAATTTCTGTGTTTCATCAACACTCTGATACTCCACAGATTACAGAATGCCTCCAGATGTGCATCGGAAACTACTATTGGTCTTCCAGGGAACTAACAAATCATAGACTGTTAGAGACATTACTCCCATGGAAGGAAGTGCGCATGGTAACTGTTGTATTCAATCCCGATGCAATTTCTGTGTTTCATCAACACTCTGATAGTGCACAGATTACAGAATGCCACCACACGTGCATCGGAAACTACTACTGGTCTTCCAGGGAACGATCAAAGCGTAGACTGTTTGAGACATTATTCCCGTGGAGGAAAGTGCGCATGGTGACTGTTGTATTCAATTCCGATTCAATTTCTGTGTTTCATCAACACTCTGATTGTCCACAGATTACAGAATGCTACCAGATGTGCATCGGATACCACTACTGGTCTTCCAGGGAACGATCAAAGCGTAGACTGTTTGAGACATTACTCCCGTGGAGGAAAGTGCGCATGTTGATTGTTGTATTCAATCCCGATGCAATATCTGTGTTTCATCAACACTCTGATGGTCCACAGATTACAGAATGCCTCCAGATGTGCATCGGAAACTACTACTGGTCTTCCAGGGAACGATCAAAGCGTAAACTCTTTGAGACATTACTCCCATGGAGGAAAGTGCGCATGGTGACTGTTGTATTTAATCCCGATGCATTTTCTGTGTTTCATCAACACTCTGATAGTCCACAGATTACAGAATGCCTCCAGATGTGCATCGGAAACTACTACTGGTCTTCCAGGGAACGATCAAAGCGTCAACTCCTTGGGACATTACTCCCATTGAGGAAAGTGCGGATGGTGACTGTTGTAATCAATCACGAGGCAATTTCTGTGTTTCATCAACAATCTGATAGTCCACAGATTACAGAATGCCACCAGATGTGCAACGGAAACTACTACTGGTCTTCCAGGGAACGATCAAATCGTAGACTGTTTGAGACACATACTCCCGTGAAGGGAAGTACGCATGGTGACTGTTGTATTCAATCCCGATGCAATTTCTTAATTTCATCAACACTCTCATACTCCACAGATTACAGAATGCCTCCAGATGTGCATCGGAAACTGCTACTGGTCTTCCAGGGAACGATCAAAGCGTAGACTGTTTGAGAGATTACTCCCATGGATGAAAGTGCGCATGGTGACTGGTTTATTCAATCAAGATGCAATTTCTATGTTTCATCAACACTCTGATAGTCCACAGATTACTGAATGCCACCAGATGTGCATCGGAAACTTCTACTGGTCTTCCAGGGAACGATCAAAGCGTAGACTGATAGAGACATTACTCCCATGGAGGAAAGTGCGCATGGTGACTGTTGTATTCAATCCCAATGCAATTTCTGTGTTTCATCAACACTCTGATGGTCTACAGATTACAGAATGCCACCAGATGTCCATCGGAAACTACTACTGGTCTTCCAGGGAACGATCAAAGCGTAGACTGTTTGAGACATTACCCCCGTGGAGGAATGTGCGCATGGTGACTGTTGTATTCAATCCCGATGCAATTTCTTAGTTGCATCAACACTCTGATACTCCACAGATTACAGAATGCCACCAGATGTGCATCGGAAACTACTACTGGTCTTCCAGGAACGATCAAAGCGTAGACTGTTTGAGACATTACCACCGTGGAGGTAAGTGCGCATGGTGACTGCTGTATTCAATCCCGATGCAATTTCTGTGTTTCATCAACACTCTAATAGTAAACACTTTACAGAATGCCGCCAGTTGTGCATCGGAAACTACTACTGGTCTTCCAGGGAACGATCAAAGCGTAGACTGTTTGAGAATTACTCCCATGGAGGAAAGTTCGCATGGTGACTGTTTGATTCAATCCTGATGCAATTTCTGTGCTTCATCAGCATTCTGATTGTCCACAGTTTACAGAAAGCCTCCAGATGTGCATCGGAAACTACTACTGGTCTTCCAGGAAACGATCAAAGCGTAGACTGTTTCAGACATTACTCCCATGGAGGAATGTGCGCATGGTGACTGTTGTATTCAATCCCGATGCAATTTCTGTGTTTCATCAACACTCTGATGGTCCACAGATTACAGAATGCCTCCAGATGTGCATCGGAAACTACTACTGGTCTTCCAGGGAACGATCAAAGCGTAGTCTTTTTGAGAAATTACTCCCATGGAGGAAAGTGCGCATGGTGACTGGTGTATTCAATCCCGATGCAATTTCTGTGTTTCGTCAACACTCTGATAGTCAACAGATTACAGAATGCCTCCAGATGTGCATCGGAAACTACTACTGGTCTTCCAGGGAACGATCAAATAGTAGACTGATGGAGACATTTCTCCCATGGAGGAAAGTGCGCATAATGACTGTTGTATTCAATCCTGATGCAATTACTGTGCTTCATCAACACTCTGATAGTCCACAGTTTACGGAAAGCCTCCAGGTGTGCAGCGGAAAGTACTACTGGTCTTCCAGGGAACGATCAAAGCGTAGACTGTTAGAGGCATTACTCCCATGGTGGAAAGTGCGCATGGTGACTGTTGTATTTAATCCCGAGGCAATTACTGTGTTTCATCAACACTCTGATTGTCCACAGATTACAGAATGCCACGCGATGTTCATCGGAAACTACTACTGGTCTTCCAGCGGACGATCAAAGCGTAAACTCTTTGAGACATTACTCCCATTGAGGGAAGTGCGCATGGTGACTGTTGTATTAAATCCCGATGCAATTTCTGTGTTTCATCACCATTCTGATAGTCCACAGATTACAGAATGCTTTCAGATGTGCATCGGAAACTACTACTGGTCTTCCTGGGAACGATCAAAGCGTATACTGTTTGAGACATTATTCCCATGAAGGCAAGTGCGCATGGTGACTGTTGTATTCAATCCCGAGGCAATTTCTGTGTTTCATCAACACTCTGATAGTCCACGGATTACAGAATGCCACCAGACGTGCATCGGAAACAACTACAGGTCTTCCAGGAACGATCAAAGCGTAGACTGTTTGAGACATTACTCCCGTGGAGGAAAGTACGCATGGTGACTGTTGTATTCAATCCCGAAGCAATTTCTGTGTTTAATCAACACTCTGATACGCCACAGATTACAGAATGCAACCAGATGTGCATCGGAAACTACTACAGGTCTTCCAGGGAACCATCAATGCGTAGACTGTTTGAGACATTACTCCCGTGGAGGAATGTGCGCATGGTGACTGTTGCATTCAATTCCGATTCAATTTCTGTGTTTCATCAACACTCTGATAGTCCACAGATTACAGAATGCCACCAGATGTGCATCGGAAACTATTACTGGTCTTCCGGGGAACGATCAAAGCGTAGACTGTTTGAGACATTACTCCCGTGGAGGAAGGTGCGCATGGTGACTGTTGTATTCAATCCCGATGCAATTTCTGTGTTTCATCAACACTCTGATAGTCCACAGATTACACAATTCCTTCAGATGTGCATCGGAAACTACTACTGGTCTTCCAGGGAACGATCAAAGCGTAGACTGTTTAAGAATTACTCCCATGGAGGAAAGTTCGCATGGTGACTGTTGTATTCAATCCCGATGCAATTTCTGTGTTTCATCAACACTCTGATAGTGCACAGATTACAGAATGCCACCAGACGTGCATCGGAAACTACTACTGGTCTTCCAGGAACGATCAAAGCGTAGACTGTTTGGGACATAACTTCCGTGGAGGAAAGTGCGCATGGTGACTGTTGTTTTCAATCCCGATGCAATTTCTGATTTTAATCAACACTCTGATACGCCACAGATTACAGAATGCCACCAGATGTGCATTGGAAACTACTACTGGTCTTCCTGGGAACGATCAATGCGTAGACTGTTTGAGACATTACTCCCGTGGAGGAAAGTGCGCATGGTGACTGTTGTATTCAATTCCGATTCAATTTCTGTGTTTCATCAACACTCTGATTGTCCACAGATTACAGAATGCCACCAGATGTCCATCGGAAACTACTACTGGTCTTCCAGGGAACGATCAAAGCGTAAACTCTTTGAGACATTACTCCCATGGAGGAAAGTGCGCATGGTGACTGTTGTATTTAATCCCGATGCATTTTCTGTGTTTCATCAACACTCTGATAGTCCACAGAATACAGAATGCCTCCAGATGTGCATCGGAAACTACTACTGGTCTTCCAGGGAATGATCAAAGCGTCAACTCTTTGAGACATTACTCCCATTGAAGAAAGTGCGGATGGTGACTGTTGTATTCAATCCCGAGGCAATTTCTGTGTTTCGTCAACACTCTGATAGTCCACAGATTACAGAATGCCACCAGATGTGCATCGGAAACTACTACTGGTCTTCCTGGGAACGATCAAAGTGTAGACAGTTTGAGACATTATTCCCATGAAGGAAAGTGCGCATGTTGACTGTTGTATTCAATCCCGAGGCAAATTCTGTGTTTCACCAACACTCTGATAGTCCACACATTACAGAATGCCTCCAGATGTGCATAGGAAACTACTACTAGTCTTCCAGGGAACGATCAAAGCGTAGACTGTTAGAGACATTACTCCCATGGAGGAAAGTGCGCATGGTGACTGTTGTATTCAATCCCAATGAAATTTCTGTGTTTCATCAACACTCTGATAGTCTACAGATTACATAATGCCACCAGATGTCCATCGGAAACTACTACTGGACTTCCAGGGAACGATCAAATCGTAGACTGTTTGAGACATTACTCCCGTGGAGGGAAGTGCGCATGGTGACTGTTGTATTCAATCCCGATGCAATTTCTTAGTTTCATCAACACTCTCATACTCCACAGATTACAGAATGCCTCCAGATGTGCATCGGAAACTGCTACTGGTCTTCCAGGGAACGATCAAAGCGTAGACTGTTTGAGACGTTACTCCCATGGAGGAAAGTGCGCATGGTGACTGTTGTATTCAATCCCGATGCAATTTCTATGTTTCATCAACACTCTGTTAGTCCACAGATTACAGAAAGCCTCCAGATGTGCATCGGAAACCACTACTGGTCTTCCAGGAACGATCAAAGCGTAGACTGTTAGAGGCATTACTCCCATGGTGGAAAGTGCGCATGGTGACTGTTGTATTTAATCCCGAGGCAATTACTGTGTTTCATCAACACTCTGATTGTCCACAGATTACAGAATGCCACGCGACGTGCATCGGAAACTACTACTGGTCTTCCAGCGGACGATCAAAGCGTAAACTCTTTGAGACATTACTCCCATTGAGGGAAGTGCGCATGGTGACTGTTGTATTAAATCCCGATGCAATTTCTGTGTTTCATCACCATTCTGATAGTCGACAGATTACAGAATGCTTTCAGATGTGCATCGGAAACTACTACTGGTCTTCCTGGGAACGATCAAAGCGTATACTGTTTGAGACATTATTCCCATGAAGGCAAGTGCGCATGGTGACTGTTGTATTCAATCCCGAGGCAATTTCTGTGTTTCATCAACACTCTGATAGTCCACGGATTACAGAATGCCACCAGACGTGCATCGGAAACAACTACAGGTCTTCCAGGAACGATCAAAGCGTAGACTGTTTGAGACATTACTCCCGTGGAGGAAAGTACGCATGGTGACTGTTGTATTCAATCCCGAAGCAATTTCTGTGTTTAATCAACACTCTGATACGCCACAGATTACAGAATGCAACCAGATGTGCATCGGAAACTACTACAGGTCTTCCAGGGAACCATCAATGCGTAGACTGTTTGAGACATTACTCCCGTGGAGGAATGTGCGCATGGTGACTGTTGTATTCAATTCCGATTCAATTTCTGTGTTTCATCAACACTCTGATAGTCCACAGATTACAGAATGCCACCAGATGTGCATCGGAAACTATTACTGGTCTTCCGGGGAACGATCAAAGCGTAGACTGTTTGAGACATTACTCCCATGGAGGAAGGTGCGCATGGTGACTGTTGTATTCAATCCCGATGCAATTTCTGTGTTTCATCAACACTCTGATAGTCCACAGATTACACAATTCCTTCAGATGTGCATCGGAAACTACTACTGGTCTTCCAGGGAACGATCAAAGCGTAGACTGTTTAAGAATTACTCCCATGGAGGAAAGTTCGCATGGTGACTGTTGTATTCAATCCCGATGCAATTTCTGTGTTTCATCAACACTCTGATAGTGCACAGATTACTGAATGCCACCAGACGTGCATCGGAAACTACTACTGGTCTTCCAGGAACGATCAAAGCGTAGACTGTTTGGGACATAACTTCCGTGGAGGAAAGTGCGCATGGTGACTGTTGTTTTCAATCCCGATGCAATTTCTGATTTTAATCAACACTCTGATACGCCACAGATTACAGAATGCCACCAGATGTGCATTGGAAACTACTACTGGTCTTCCTGGGAACGATCAATGCGTAGACTGTTTGAGACATTACTCCCGTGGAGGAAAGTGCGCATGGTGACTGTTGTATTCAATTCCGATTCAATTTCTGTGTTTCATCAACACTCTGATTGTCCACAGATTACAGAATGCCACCAGATGTCCATCGGAAACTACTACTGGTCTTCCAGGGAACGATCAAAGCGTAAACTCTTTGAGACATTACTCCCATGGAGGAAAGTGCGCATGGTGACTGTTGTATTTAATCCCGATGCATTTTCTGTGTTTCATCAACACTCTGATAGTCCACAGAATACAGAATGCCTCCAGATGTGCATCGGAAACTACTACTGGTCTTCCAGGGAATGATCAAAGCGTCAACTCTTTGAGACATTACTCCCATTGAGGAAAGTGCGGATGGTGACTGTTGTATTCAATCCCGAGGCAATTTCTGTGTTTCATCAACACTCTGATAGTCCACAGATTACAGAATGCCACCAGATGTGCATCGGAAACTACTACTGGTCTTCCTGGGAACGATCAAAGTGTAGACAGTTTGAGACATTATTCCCATGAAGGAAAGTGCGCATGTTGACTGTTGTATTCAATCCCGAGGCAAATTCTGTGTTTCACCAACACTCTGATAGTCCACACATTACAGAATGCCTCCAGATGTGCATAGGAAACTACTACTAGTCTTCCAGGGAACGATCAAAGCGTAGACTGTTAGAGACATTACTCCCATGGAGGAAAGTGCGCATGGTGACTGTTGTATTCAATCCCAATGAAATTTCTGTGTTTCATCAACACTCTGATAGTCTACAGATTACATAATGCCACCAGATGTCCATCGGAAACTACTACTGGACTTCCAGGGAACGATCAAATCGTAGACTGTTTGAGACATTACTCCCGTGGAGGGAAGTGCGCATGGTGACTGTTGTATTCAATCCCGATGCAATTTCTTAGTTTCATCAACACTCTCATACTCCACAGATTACAGAATGCCTCCAGATGTGCATCGGAAACTGCTACTGGTCTTCCAGGGAACGATCAAAGCGTAGACTGTTTGAGACGTTACTCCCATGGAGGAAAGTGCGCATGGTGACTGTTGTATTCAATCCCGATGCAATTTCTATGTTTCATCAACACTCTGTTAGTCCACAGATTACAGAAAGCCTCCAGATGTGCATCGGAAACCACTACTGGTCTTCCAGGAACGATCAAAGCGTAGACTGTTTGAGACATTACTACCGTGGAGGAAAGTGCGCATGGTGACTGTTTTATTCAATCCCAATGCAATTTCTGTGTTTCATCAACACTCTGATAGTCAACAGATTACAGAATGCCTCCAGATGTGCATCGGAAACTACTACTGGTCTTCCAGGGAACGATCAAAGCGTAGACTGTTTGAGACATTACTCCCATGGAGGAAAGTGCGCATGGTGACTGTTTTATTCAATCCCGATGCAATTTCTGTGTTTCATCAACACTCTGATAGTCAACAGATTATGAATGCCTCCAGATGTGCATCGGAAACTACTACTTGTCTTCCAGGGAACGATCAAAGCGTAGACTGTTTGAGACATTACTCCCATTGAGGAAAGTGCGCATGGTGCCTGTTGAATTCAATCCCGATGCAATTTCTGCGCTTCATCAACACTCTGATAGTCCACAGTTAACGGAATGCCTCCAGATGTGCATCCGAAAGTACTACAGGTCCTCCAGGGAACGATCAAAGCGTAGACTGTTAGAGACATTACTCCCATGGAGGAAAGTGCGCATGGTGACTGTTGTATTCAATCCCCATGCAATTTCTGTGTTTCATTAACACTCTGATAGTCCACAGATTACAGAATGCCTCCAGATGTGCATCGGAAACTACTACTGGTCTTCCAGGGAGCGATCAAAGCGTAGACTGTTTGAGACATTACTCCCATGGAGGAGAGTGCGCATGGTGACTGGTTTATTCAATCCCAATGAAATTTCTGTGTTTCATCAACACTCTGATAGTCTACAGATTACAGAATGCTTTCAGATGTGCATCGGAAACTACTACAGGTCCTCCAGGAACGATCAAAGCGTAGACTGTTTGAGACATTACTCCCGTGGAGGAAAGTACGCATGGTGACTGTTGTATTCAATCCCGATGCAATTTCTGTGTTTACTCAACACTCTGATACGCCACAGATTACAGAATCCAACCAGATGTGCATCGGAAACTACTACTGGTCTTCCAGGGAACGATCAATGCGTAGACTGTTTGAGACATTACTCCCATGGAGGAATGTGCGCATGGTGACTGTTGTATTCAATTCCGATTCAATTTCTGTGTTTCATCAACACTCTGATAGTCCACAGATTACAGAACGCCACCAGATGTGCATCGGAAACTACTACTGGTCTTCCGGGGAACGATCAAAGCGTAGACTGTTTGAGACATTACTCCTGTGAAGGAAAGTGCGCATGGTGACTGTTGTATTCAATCCCGATGCAATTTCTGTGTTTCATCAACACTCTGATAGTCCACAGATTACAGAATGCTTTCAGATGTGCATCGGAAACTACTACTGGTCTTCCAGGGAACGATAAAAGCGTAGACTGTTTGAGAATTACTCCCATGGAGGAAAGTTCGCATGGTGACTGTTGTATTCAATCCCGATGCAATTTCTGTGTTTCATCAACACTCTGATACTCCACAGATTACAGAATGCCTCCAGATGTGCATCGGAAACTACTATTGGTCTTCCAGGGAACTAACAAATCATAGACTGTTAGTGACATTACTCCCATGGAAGGAAGTGCGCATGGTAACTGTTGTATTCAATCCCGATGCAATTTCTGTGTTTCATCAACACTCTGATAGTGCACAGATTACAGAATGCCACCACACGTGCATCGGAAACTACTACTGGTCTTCCAGGGAACGATCAATGCGTAGACTGTTTGAGACATTATTCCCGTGGAGGAAAGTGCGCATGGTGACTGTTGTATTCAATTCCGATTCAATTTCTGTGTTTCATCAACACTCTGATTGTCCACAGATTACAGAATGCTACCAGATGTGCATCGGATAAAACTACTGGTCTTCCAGGGAACGATCAAAGCGTAGACTGTTTGAGACATTACTCCCGTGGAGGAAAGTGCGCATGTTGACTGTTGTATTCAATCCCGATGCAATTTCTGTGTTTCATCAACACTCTGATGGTCCACAGATTACAGAATGCCTCCAGATGTGCATCGGAAACTACTACTGGTCTTCCAGGGAACGATCAAAGCGTAAACTCTTTGAGACATTACTCCCATGGAGGAAAGTGCGCATGGTGACTGTTGTATTTAATCCCGATGCATTTCCTGTGTTTCATCAACACTCTGATAGTCCACAGATTACAGAATGCCTCCAGATGTGCATCGGAAACTACTACTGGTCTTCCTGGGAACGATCAAAGCGTCAACTCCTTGGGACATTACTCCCATTGAGGAAAGTGCGGATGGTGATTGTTGTAATCAATCACGAGGCAATTTCTGTGTTTCATCAACAATCTAATAGTCCACAGATTACAGAATGCCACCAGATGTGCAACGGAAACTACTACTGGTCTTCCAGGGAACGATCAAATCGTAGACTGTTTGAGACATTACTCCCGTGAAGGGAAGTACGCATGGTGACTGTTGTATTCAATCCCGATGCAATTTCTTAGTTTCATCAACACTCTCATACTCCACAGATTACAGAATGCCTCCAGATGTGCATCGGAAACTGCTACTGGTCTTCCAGGGAACGATCAAAGCGTAGACTGTTTGAGAGATTACTCCCATGGATGAAAGTGCGCATGGTGACTGGTTTATTCAATCAAGATGCAATTTCTATGTTTCATCAACACTCTGATAGTCCACAGATTACTGAATGCCACCAGATGTGCATCGGAAACTTCTACTGGTCTTCCAGGGAACGATCAAAGCGTAGACTGTTTGAGACATTACCCCCGTGGAGGAATGTGCGCATGGTGACTGTTGTATTCAATCCAGATGCAATTTCTATGTTTTATCAACACTCTGATAGTCCACACATTACAGAAAGCCTCCAGATGTGCATCGGAAACTACTACTGGTCTTCCAGGGAACGATCAAAGCGTAGACTGTTAGAGACATTACTCCAATGGAAGAAAGTGCGCAAGGTGGCTGTTGTATTCAATCCCGATGCAATTTCTGTGTTTCATCAACACTCTGATAGTCCACAGATTACATAATGCCTCCAGATGTGCATCGGAAACTACTACTGGTCTTCCAGGAACGATCAAAGAGTAGACTGTTTGAGACATTACTCCCATGGAGGTATGTGCGCTTGGTGACTGTTGTATTCAATCCCGATGCAATTTCTGTGTTTCATCAACACTCTAATAGTAAACACTTTACAGAATGCCGCCAGATGTGAATCGGAAACTACTACTGGTCTTCCAGGAACGATCAAAGCGTAGACTGTTTGAGACATTACCACCGTGGAGGTAAGTGCGCATGGTGACTGCTGTATTCAATCCCGATGCAATTTCTGTGTTTCATCAACACTCTAATAGTAAACACTTTACAGAATGCCGCCAGTTGTGCATCGGAAACTACTACTGGTCTTCCAGGGAACGATCAAAGCGTAGACTGTTTGAGAATTACTCCCATGGAGCAAAGTTCGCATGGTGACTGTTTGATTCAATCCTGATGCAATTTCTGTGCTTCATCAGCATTCTGATTGTCCACAGTTTACGGAAAGCCTCCAGATGTGCATCGAAAACTACTACTGGTCTTCCAGGAAACGATCAAAGCGTAGACTGTTTCAGACATTACTCCCATGGAGGAATGTGCGCATGGTGACTGTTGTATTCAATCCCGATGCAATTTCTGTGTTTCATCAACACTCTGATGGTCCACAGATTACAGAATGCCTCCAGATGTGCATCGGAAACTACTACTGGTCTTCCAGGGAACGATCAAAGCGTAGTCTTTTTGAGAAATTACTCCCATGGAGGAAAGTGCGCATGGTGACTGGTGTATTCAATCCCGATGCAATTTCTGTGTTTCGTCAACACTCTGATAGTCAACAGATTACAGAATGCCTCCAGATGTGCATCGGAAACTACTACTGGTCTTCCAGGGAACGATCAAATAGTAGACTGATGGAGACATTTCTCCCATGGAGGAAAGTGCGCATAATGACTGTTGTATTCAATCCTGATGCAATTACTGTGCTTCATCAACACTCTGATAGTCCACAGTTTACGGAAAGCCTCCAGGTGTGCAGCGGAAAGTACTACTGGTCTTCCAGGAAACGATCAAAGCGTAGACTGTTAGAGACATTACTCCCATGGTGGAAAGTGCGCATGGTGACTGTTGTATTTAATCCCGAGGCAATTACTGTGTTTCATCAACACTCTGATTGTCCACAGATTACAGAATGCCACGCGATGTGCATCGGAAACTACTACTGGTCTTCCAGCGGACGATCAAAGCGTAAACTCTTTGAGACATTACTCCCATTGAGGGAAGTGCGCATGGTGACTGTTGTATTAAATCCCGATGCAATTTCTGTGTTACATCACCACTCTGATAGTCCTCAGATTACAGAATGCTTTCAGATGTGCATCGGAAACTACTACTGGTCTTCCTGGGAACGATCAAAGCGTATACTGTTTGAGACATTATTCCCATGAAGGAAAGTGCGCATGGTGACTGTTGTATTCAATCCCGAGGCAATTTCTGTGTTTCATCAACACTCTGATAGTCCAATGATTACAGAATGCCACCAGACGTGCATCGGAAACAACTACAGGTCTTCCAGGAACGATCAAAGCGTAGACTGTTTGAGACATTACTCCCGTGGAGGAAAGTACGCATGGTGACTGTTGTATTCAATCCCGATGCAATTTCTGTGTTTAATCAACACTCTGATACGCCACAGATTACAGAATGCAACCAGATGTGCATCGGAAACTACTACTGGTCTTCCAGGGAACCATCAATGCGTAGACTGTTTGAGACATTACTCCCGTGGAGGAATGTGCGCATGGTGACTGTTGTATTCAATTCCGATTCAATTTCTGTGTTTCATCAACACTCTGATAGTCCACAGATTACAGAATGCCACCAGATGTACATCGGAAACTATTACTGGTCTTCCGGGGAACGATCAAAGCGTAGACTGTTTGAGACATTACTCCCATGGAGGAAGGTGCGCATGGTGACTGTTGTATTCAATCCCGATGCAATTTCTGTGTTTCATCAACACTCTGATAGTCCACAGATTACACAATTCCTTCAGATGTGCATCGGAAACTACTACTGGTCTTCCAGGGAACGATCAAAGCGTAGACTGTTTAAGAATTACTCCCATGGAGGAAAGTGCGCATGGTGACTGTTGTATTCAATCCCGATGAAATTTCTGTGTTTCATCAACACTCTGATAGTCAACAGATTATGAATGCCTCCAGATGTGCATCGGAAACTACTACTTGTCTTCCAGGGAACGATCAAAGCGTAGACTGTTTGAGACATTACTCCCATTGAGGAAAGTGCGCATGGTGCCTGTTGAATTCAATCCCGATGCAATTTCTGCGCTTCATCAACACTCTGATAGTCCACAGTTAACGGAATGCCTCCAGATGTGCATCCGAAAGTACTACAGGTCCTCCAGGGAACGATCAAAGTGTAGACAGTTTGAGACATTATTCCCATGAAGGAAAGTGCGCATGGTGACTGTTGTATTCAATCCCGAGGCAAATTCTGTGTTTCACCAACACTCTGATAGTCCACACATTACAGAATGCCTCCAGATGTGCATAGGAAACTACTACTAGTCTTCCAGGGAACGATCAAAGCGTAGACTGTTAGAGACATTACTCCCATGGAGGAAAGTGCGCATGGTGACTGTTGTATTCAATCCCAATGAAATTTCTGTGTTTCATCAACACTCTGATAGTCTACAGATTACATAATGCCACCAGATGTCCATCGGAAACTACTACTGGACTTCCAGGGAACGATCAAATCGTAGACTGTTTGAGACATTACTCCCGTGGAGGGAAGTGCGCATGGTGACTGTTGTATTCAATCCCGATGCAATTTCTTAGTTTCATCAACACTCTCATACTCCACAGATTACAGAATGCCTCCAGATGTGCATCGGAAACTGCTACTGGTCTTCCAGGGAACGATCAAAGCGTAGACTGTTTGAGACGTTACTCCCATGGAGGAAAGTGCGCATGGTGACTGTTGTATTCAATCCCGATGCAATTTCTATGTTTCATCAACACTCTGTTAGTCCACAGATTACAGAAAGCCTCCAGATGTGCATCGGAAACCACTACTGGTCTTCCAGGAACGATCAAAGCGTAGACTGTTTGAGACATTACTACCGTGGAGGAAAGTGCGCATGGTGACTGTTTTATTCAATCCCGATGCAATTTCTGTGTTTCATCAACACTCTGATAGTCAACAGATTACAGAATGCCTCCAGATGTGCATCGGAAACTACTACTGGTCTTCCAGGGAACGATCAAAGCGTAGACTGTTTGAGACATTACTCCCATGGAGGAAAGTGCGCATGGTTACTGTTGTATTCAATCCCGATGCAATTTCTGTGTTTCATCAACACTCTGATAGTCAACAGATTATGAATGCCTCCAGATGTGCATCGGAAACTACTACTTGTCTTCCAGGGAACGATCAAAGCGTAGACTGTTAGAGACATTACTCCCATGGAGGAAAGTGCGCATGGTGACTGTTGTATTCAATCCCCATGCAATTTCTGTGTTTCATCAACACTCTGATAGTCCACAGATTACAGAATGCCTCCAGATGTGCATCGGAAACTACTACTGGTCTTCCAGGGAACGATCAAAGCGTAAACTCTTTGAGACATTACTCCCATTGAGGGAAGTGCGCATGGTGACTGTTGTATTCAATCCCGATGCAATTTCTGTGTTTCATCAACAATCTGATAGTCCACAGATTACATAATGCCACCAGATGTGCATCGGAAACTACTACTGGTCTTCCAGGAACGATCAAAGCGTAGACTGTTTGAGACATTTCTTTTATGGAGGAAAGTGCGCATGGTGACTGTTGTATTCAATCCCGATGCAATTTTTGTGTTTCAACAACACTCTGATTGTCCACAGATTACAGAATGCCTCCAGATGTGCATCGGAAACTACTACTGGTCTTCCAGGGAACGATCAAAGCGTAGACTGTTTGACACATTACTCCCATGTAGGAAACTGCTCATGGAGACTGTTGTATTCAATCCCGATGCAATTTCTTAGTTTCATCAACACTCTCATACTCCACAGGTTACAGAATGCCTCCAGCTGTGCATCGGAAACTGCTACTGGTCTTCCAGGGAACGATCAAAGCGTAGACTGTTTGAGACACTACTCCCATGGAGGAGAGTGCGCATGGTGACTGGTTTATTCAATCCCGATGCAATTTCTATGTTTCATCAACACTCTGTTAGTCCACAGATTACAGAAAGCCTCCAGATGTGCATCGGAAACCACTACTGGTCTTCCAGGGAACGATCAAAGCGCAGACTGTTTGAGACATTACTCCCATGAAGGAAAGTGCGCATGGTGACTGTTGTATTCAATCCCGATGCAATTTCTGTGTTTCGTCACCACTCTGATAGTCCACAGATTACAGAATGCCACCAGATGTGCATCGGAAACTTCTACTGGTCTTCCAGGGAACGATCAAAGCGTAGACTGTTAGAGACATTACTCCCATGGAGGAAAGTGCGCATGGTGACTGTTGTATTCAATCCCGATGCAATTTCTGTGTTTCATCAACACTCTGATAGTCTACAGATTACAGAATGCCACCAGATGTCCATCGGAAACTACTACTGGTCTTACAGGGAACGATCAAAGCGTAGACTGTTTGAGACATTACCCCCGTGGAGGAATGTGCTCATGGTGACTGTTGTATTCAATCCCGATGCAATTTCTTAGTTTCATCAACACTCTGATACTCCACAGATTACAGAATGCCTCCAGATGTGCATCGGACACTACTACTGGTCTTCCAGGGAACGATCAAAGCGTAGACTGTTAGAGACATTACTCCCATGGAGGAAAGTGCGCATGGTGAATGTTGTATTCAATCCAGATGCAATTTCTATGTTTCATCAACACTCTGATAGTCCACAGATTGCAGAAAGCCTCCAGATGTGCATCGGAAACTACTACTGGTCTTCCAGGGAACGATCAAAGCGTAGACTGTTTGAGAATTTACTCCCATAGAGGAAAGTGCGCATGGTGACTTGTGACTGTTGTATTCAATCCCGATGCAATTTCTGTGCTTCATTAAAAACTCTGATAGTCCACAGTTTACGGGAAGCCTCCAGATGTGCATCGGAAACTACTACTGGTCTTCCTGGAACGATCAAAGCGTAGACTGTTTGAGACATTACTACCGCGGAGGAAAGTGCGCATGGTGACTGTTGTATTCAATCCCGATGCAATTTCTGTGTTTCATCAACACTCTAATAGTAAACACTTTACAGAATGCCTCCGGATGTGGATCGGAAACTACTACTGGTCTTCCAGGGAACGATCAAAGCGTAGACTGTTTGAGAATTACTCCCATGGAGGAAAGTCCGCATGGTGACTGTTTGATTCAATCCTGATGCGATTTCTATGTTTCATCAACACTCTGATGGTCCACAGATTACAGAATGCCTCCAGATGTGCATCGGAAACTACTACTGGTCTTCCAGGGAACGATCAAAGCGTAGTCTTTTTGAGAAATTACTCCCATGGAGGAAAGTGCGCATGGTGACTGGTGTATTCAATCCCGATGCAATTTCTGTGTTTCGTCAACACTCTGTTAGTCAACAGATTACAGATTGCCTCCAGATGTGCATCGGAAACTACTACTGGTCTTCCAGGGAACGATCAAATAGTAGACTGATGGAGACATTTCTCCCATGGAGGAAAGTGCGCATAATGACTGTTGTATTCAATCCTGATGCAATTACTGTGCTTCATCAACACTCTGATAGTCCACAGTTTACGGAAAGCCTCCAGGTGTGCAGCGGAAAGTACTACTGGTCTTCCAGGGAACGATCAAAGCGTAGACTGTTAGAGACATTACTCCCATGGTGGAAAGTGCGCATGGTGACTGTTGTATTTAATCCCGAGGCAATTACTGTGTTTCATCAACACTCTGATTGTCCACAGATTACAGAATGCCACGCGATGTGCATCGGAAACTACTACTGGTCTTCCAGCGGACGATCAAAGCGTAAACTCTTTGAGACATTACTCCCATTGAGGGAAGTGCGCATGGTGACTGTTGTATTAAATCCCGATGCAATTTCTGTGTTACATCACCACTCTGATAGTCCTCAGATTACAGAATGCTTTCAGATGTGCATCGGAAACTACTACTGGTCTTCCTGGGAACGATCATAGCGTATACTGTTTGAGACATTATTCCCATGAAGGAAAGTGCGCATGGTGACTATTGTATTCAATCCCGATGCAATTTCTGTGTTTCATCAACACTCTGATACGCCACAGATTACAGAATGCAACCAGATGTGCATCGGAAACTATTACTGGTCTTCCAGGGAACCATCAATGCGTAGACTGTTTGAGACATTACTCCCGTGGAGGAATGTGCGCATGGTGACTGTTGTATTCAATTCCGATTCAATTTCTGTGTTTCATCAACACTCTGATAGTCCACAGATTACAGAATGCCACCAGATGTGCATCGGAAACTATTACTGGTCTTCCGGGGAACGATCAAAGCGTAGACTGTTTGAGACATTACTCCCGTGGAGGAAGGTGCGCATGGTGACTGTTGTATTCAATCCCGATGCAATTTCTGTGTTTCATCAACACTCTGATAGTCCACAGATTACACAATTCCTTCAGATGTGCATCGGAAACTACTACTGGTCTTCCAGGGAACGATCAAAGCGTAGACTGTTTAAGAATTACTCCCATGGAGGAAAGTGCGCATGGTGACTGTTGTATTCAATCCCGATGAAATTTCTGTGTTTCATCAACACTCTGATAGTCAACAGATTATGAATGCCTCCAGATGTGCATCGGAAACTACTACTTGTCTTCCAGGGAACGATCAAAGCGTAGACTGTTTGAGACATTACTCCCATTGAGGAAAGTGCGCATGGTGCCTGTTGAATTCAATCCCGATGCAATTTCTGCGCTTCATCAACACTCTGATAGTCCACAGTTAACGGAATGCCTCCAGATGTGCATCCGAAAGTACTACAGGTCCTCCAGGGAACGATCAAAGTGTAGACAGTTTGAGACATTATTCCCATGAAGGAAAGTGCGCATGGTGACTGTTGTATTCAATCCCGAGGCAAATTCTGTGTTTCACCAACACTCTGATAGTCCACACATTACAGAATGCCTCCAGATGTGCATAGGAAACTACTACTAGTCTTCCAGGGAACGATCAAAGCGTAGACTGTTAGAGACATTACTCCCATGGAGGAAAGTGCGCATGGTGACTGTTGTATTCAATCCCAATGAAATATCTGTGTTTCATCAACACTCTGATAGTCTACAGATTACATAATGCCACCAGATGTCCATCGGAAACTACTACTGGACTTCCAGGGAACGATCAAATCGTAGACTGTTTGAGACATTACTCCCGTGGAGGGAAGTGCGCATGGTGACTGTTGTATTCAATCCCGATGCAATTTCTTAGTTTCATCAACACTCTTATACTCCACAGATTACAGAATGCCTCCAGATGTGCATCGGAAACTGCTACTGGTCTTCCAGGGAACGATCAAAGCGTAGACTGTTTGAGACGTTACTCCCATGGAGGAAAGTGCGCATGGTGACTGTTGTATTCAATCCCGATGCAATTTCTATGTTTCATCAACACTCTGTTAGTCCACAGATTACAGAAAGCCTCCAGATGTGCATCGGAAACCACTACTGGTCTTCCAGGAACGATCAAAGCGTAGACTGTTTGAGACATTACTACCGTGGAGGAAAGTGCGCATGGTGACTGTTTTATTCAATCCCGATGCAATTTCTGTGTTTCATCAACACTCTGATAGTCAACAGATTACAGAATGCCTCCAGATGTGCATCGGAAACTACTACTGGTCTTCCAGGGAACGATCAAAGCGTAGACTGTTTGAGACATTACTCCCATGGAGGAAAGTGCGCATGGTTACTGTTGTATTCAATCCCGATGCAATTTCTGTGTTTCATCAACACTCTGATAGTCAACAGATTATGAATGCCTCCAGATGTGCATCGGAAACTACTACTTGTCTTCCAGGGAACGATCAAAGCGTAGACTGTTAGAGACATTACTCCCATGGAAGAAAGTGCGCATGGTGACTGTTGTATTCAATCCCCATGCAATTTCTGTGTTTCATCAACACTCTGATAGTCCACAGATTACAGAATGCCTCCAGATGTGCATCGGAAACTACTACTGGTCTTCCAGGGAACGATCAAAGCGTAAACTCTTTGAGACATTACTCCCATTGAGGGAAGTGCGCATGGTGACTGTTGTATTCAATCCCGATGCAATTTCTGTGTTTCATCAACAATCTGATAGTCCACAGATTACATAATGCCACCAGATGTGCATCGGAAACTACTACTGGTCTTCCGGGAACGATCAAAGCGTAGACTGTTTGAGACATTTCTTTTATGGAGGAAAGTGCGCATGGTGACTGTTGTATTCAATCCCGATGCAATTTTTGTGTTTCAACAACACTCTGATTGTCCACAGATTACAGAATGCCTCCAGATGTGCATCGGAAACTACTACTGGTCTTCCAGGGAACGATCAAAGCGTAGACTGTTTGACACATTACTCCCATGTAGGAAACTGCTCATGGAGACTGTTGTATTCAATCCCGATGCAATTTCTGTGTTTCATCAACACTCTGATCGTCCACAGATTACAGAATGCCACCAGATGTGCATCGGAAACTACTACTGGTCTTCCAGGGAACGATCAAAGCGTAGACTGTTAGAGACATTACTCCCATGGAGGAAAGTGCGCATGGTGACTGTTGTATTCAATCCCGATGCAATTTCTTAGTTTCATCAACACTCTCATACTCCACAGGTTACAGAATGCCTCCAGATGTGCATCGGAAACTGCTACTGGTCTTCCAGGGAACGATCAAAGCGTAGACTGTTTGAGACACTACTCCCATGGAGGAGAGTGCGCATGGTGACTGGTTTATTCAATCCCGATGCAATTTCTATGTTTCATCAACACTCTGTTAGTCCACAGATTACAGAAAGCCTCCAGATGTGCATCGGAACCCACTACTGGTCTTCCAGGGAACGATCAAAGCGCAGACTGTTTGAGACATTACTCCCATGGAGGAAAGTGCGCATGGTGACTGTTGTATTCAATCCCGATGCAATTTCTGTGTTTCGTCAACACTCTGATAGTCCACAGATTACAGAATGCCACCAGATGTGCATCGGAAACTTCTACTGGTCTTCCAGGGAACGATCAAAGCGTAGACTGTTAGAGACATTACTACCATGGAGGAAAGTGCGCATGGTGACTGTTGTATTCAATCCCGATGCAATTTCTGTGTTTCATCAACACTCTGATAGTCTACAGATTACAGAATGCCACCAGATGTCCATCGGAAACTACTACTGGTCTTACAGGGAACGATCAAAGCGTAGACTGTTTGAGACATTACCCCCGTGGAGGAATGTGCTCATGGTGACTGTTGTATACAATCCCGATGCAATTTCTTAGTTTCATCAACACTCTGATACTCCACAGATTACAGAATGCCTCCAGATGTGCATCGGAAACTACTACTGGTCTTCCAGGGAACGATCAAAGCGTAGACTATTAGAGACATTACTCCCATGGAGGAAAGTGCGCATGTTGAATGTTGTATTCAATCCAGATGCAATTTCTATGTTTCATCAACACTCTGATAGTCCACAGATTGCAGAAAGCCTCCAGATGTGCATCGGAAACTACTACTGGTCTTCCAGGGAACGATCAAAGCGTAGACTGTTTGAGAATTTACTCCCATAGAGGAAAGTGCGCATGGTGACTTGTGACTGTTGTATTCAATCCCGATGCAATTTCTGTGCTTCATTAAAAACTCTGATAGTCCACAGTTTACGGGAAGCCTCCAGATGTGCATCGGAAACTACTACTGGTCTTCCTGGAACGATCAAAGCGTAGACTGTTTGAGACATTACTACCGCGGAGGAAAGTGCGCATGGTGACTGTTGTATTCAATCCCGATGCAATTTCTGTGTTTCATCAACACTCTAATAGTAAACACTTTACAGAATGCCTCCGGATGTGCATCGGAAACTACTACTGGTCTTCCAGGGAACGATCAAAGCGTAGACTGTTTGAGAATTACTCCCATGGAGGAAAGTCCGCATGGTGACTGTTTGATTCAATCCTGATGCGATTTCTATGTTTCATCAACACTCTGATAGTCCGCAGATTACAGAATGCCACCAGATGTGCATCGGAAACTACTACTGGTCTTCCAGGGAACGATCAAAGCGTAGACTGTTTGAGACATTACTCCCATGGAGGAAAGTGCGCATGGTGACTGTTGTATTCAATCCCGATGCAATTTCTGTGTTTCATCAACACTCTGATAGTCAACAGATTACAGAATGCCTCCAGATGTGCATCGGAAACTACTACTGGTCTTCCAGGGAAAGATCAAAGAGTAGACTGTTTGAGACATTACTCCCATTGAGGAAAGTGCGCATGATGACTGTTGTATTCAATCCCGGTGCAATTTCTGTGCTTCATCAGCACTCTGATTGTCCACAGTTTACGGAAAGCCTCCAGATGTGCATCAGAAACTACTACTGGTCTTCCAGGAAACCATCAATGCGTAGACTGTTTCAGACATTACTCCCATGGAGGAAAGTGCGCATGGTGACTGTTGTATTCAATCCCGATGCAATTTCTGTGTTTCATCAACACTCTGATGGTCCACAGATTACAGAATGCCTCCAGATGTGCATCGGAAACTACTACTGGTCTTCCAGGGAACGATCAAAGCGTAGTCTCTTCGAGAAATTACTCCCATGGAGGAAAGTGCGCATGGTGACTGTAGAATTCAATCAAGATGCAATTTCTGTGTTCATCAACATTCTGATAGTCAACAGATTTCAGAATCCCTCCAGATGTGCATCGGAAACTACTATTGGTCTTCCAGGAAACGATCAAAGAGTAGACTGTTTGAGACATTACTCCCATGGAGGAAAGTGCGCATGGTGACTGTTGTATTCAATCCCGATGCAATTTCTGTGCTTCATTAACACTCTGACAGTCCACAGTTAACGGAATGCCTCCAGATGCGCATCCGAAAGTACTACAGGTCCTCCAGGGAACGATCAAAGCGTAGACTGTTAGTGACATTACTCCCATGGAGGAAAGTGCGCATGGTGACTGTTGTATTCAATCCCGATGCAATTTCTGTGTTTCATCAACACTCTGATAGTCCACAGATTACAGAATGCCTCCAGATGTGCATCGGAAACTACTACTGGTCTTCCAGGGAACGATCAAAGCGTAGACTGATTGACACATTACTCCCATGTAGGAAACTGCTCATGGAGACTGTTGTATTCAATCCCGAAGCAATTTCTGTGTTTCATCAACACTCTGATCATCCACAGATTACAGAATGCCACCAGATGTGCATCGGAAACTACTACTGGTCTTCCTGGGAGCGATCAAATTTTAGACTGTTTGAGACATTATTCCCATGAAGGAAAGTGCGCATGGCGACTGTTGTATTCAATCCCGAGGCAATTTCTGTGTTTCATCAACACTCAGATTGTCCACAGATTACAGAATGCCTCCAGATGTGCATCGGAAACTACTACTGGTCTTCCAGGGAACGATCAAAGCGTAGACTGATTGACACATTACTCCCATGTAGGAAACTGCTCATGGTGACTGTTGTATTCAATCCCGATGCAATTTCTGTGCTTCATCAACACTCTGATAGTCCACAGTTAACGGAATGCCTCCAGATGCGCATCCGAAAGTACTACAGGTCCTCCAGGGAACGATCAAAGCGTAGACTGTTAGTGACATTACTCCTGTGGAGGAAAGTGCGCATGGTGACTGTTGTATTCAATCCCGATGCAATTTCTGTGTTTCATCAACACTCTGATAGTCCACAGATTACAGAATGCCTCCAGATGTGCATCGGAAACTACTACTGGTCTTCTAGGGAACGATCAAAGCGTAAACTCTTTGAGACATTACTCCCATTGAGGGAAGTGTGCATGGTGACTGTTGTATTCAATCCCGATGCAATTTCTGTGTTTCATCAACAATCTGATAGTCCACAGATTACAGAATGCCACCAGATGTGCATCGGAAACTACTACTGGTCTTCCAGGGAACGATCAAAGCGTAGACTGTTTGAGACATTTCTTTTATGGAGGAAAGTGCGCATGGTGACTGTTGTATTCAATCCCGATGCAATTTCTGTTTTACACCAACACTCTGATTGTCCACAGATTACAGAATGCCTCCAGATGTGCATCGGAAACTACTACTGGTCTTCCAGGGAACGATCAAAGCGTAGACTGATTGACACATTACTCCCATGTAGGAAACTGCCCATGGAGACTGTTGTATTCAATCCCGAAGCAATTTCTGTGTTTCATCAACATTCTGATCGTCCACAGATTACAGAATGCCACCAGATGTGCATCGGAAACTACTACTGGTCTTCCTGGGAACGATCAAATTGTAGACTGTTTGAGACATTATTCCCATGAAGGAAAGTGCGCATGGTGACTGTTGTATTCAATCCCGAGGCAATTTCTGTGTTTCATCAACACTCTGATTGTCCACAGATTACAGAATGCCCCTAGACGTGCATCGGAAGCTACTACTGGTCTTCCAGGAACGATCAAAGCGTAGACTGTTAGAGACATTACTCCCGTATAGGAAAGTACGCATGGTGACTGTTGTATTCAATTCCGATGCAATTTATGTGTTTAATCAACACTCTGATACTCCACAGATAACAGAATGCCACCAGATGTGCATCGGAAACTACTACTGGTCTTCCAGGGAACGATCAACGCGTAGACTGTTTGAGACATTACTCCCGTGGAGGAAAGTGCGCATGGTGACAGTTGTATTCAATTCCGATTCAATTTCTGTGTTTCATGAACACTCTGATTGTCCACAGATTACAGAATGCCACCAGATGTGCATCGGAAACTACTACTGGTCTTCCAGGGACCGATCAAAGCGTAGACTGTTTGAGACATTACTCCCGTGGAGGAAAGTGCGCATGTTGACTGTTGTATTCAATCCCGCTGCAATTTCTGTGTTTCATCAACACTCTGATAGTCTACAGATTGCAGAATGCCACCAGATGTGCATCGGAAACTACTACTGGTCTTCCAGGGAACGATCAAAGCGTAGACTGTTTGAGACATTACTCCCATGGAGGCAAGTGCGAATGGTGACTGTTGTACTCAATTCCGATTCAAAATCTGTATTTCATCAACACTCTGATGGACCACAGATTACAGAATGCAACCAGATGTGCATCGGAAACTACTACTGGTCTTCCAGGGAACGATCAAAGCGTAGACTGTTTGAGACATTACTCCCATGGAGGAAAGTGAGCATGGTGACTGTTGTATTCAATTCCGATTCAGTTTCTATGTTTCATCAACACTCTGATAGTCCACAGATTAGAGAATGCCACCAGATGTGCATCGGAAACTACTACTGGTCTTCCATTGACCGATCAAAGCGTAGACTGTTTGAGACATTACTCCCGTGGAGGAAAATGCGCATGTTGACTGTTGTATTGAATCCCGATGCAATTTCTGTGTTTCATCAACACTCTCATAGTCCACAGACTACAGAATGCCACCAGATGTGCATCAGAAACTACTACTGGTCTTCCCGGGAACGATCAAAGCGTAGACTGTTTGAGACATTACTCCCATGGAGGAAAGTGCGCATGGTGACTGTTGTATTCAATTCCGATTCAATTTCTGTGTTTCATCGACACTCTGATAGACCACAGATTACAGAATGCCACCAAGATGTGCATCGGAAACTACTACTGGTCTTCCAGGGAACGATCAAAGCGTAGACTGTTTCAGACATTACTCCCATGGAGGAAAGTGCGGATGGTGACTGTTGTATTCAATCTAGATGCAATTTCTGTGTTTCATCAACATTCTGATAGTCCACAGATTACAGAATGCCACCAGATGTGCATCGGAAACTATTACTGGTCTTCCAGGGAATGATCAAATCGTAGACTTTTTAAGACATACCTCCCGTGGAGGAAAGTGCGCATGGTGACAGTTGTATTCAATCCCGAGGCAATTTCTGTGTTTCATCAACACTCTGATAGTCCACAGATTACAGAATGCCACCAGATGTGCATCGGAAACTACTACTGGTCTTCCAGGGAACGATCAAAGCGTAGACTGTTAGAGACATTACTCCCATGGAGGAAAGTGCGCATGGTGACTGTTGTATTCAATCCCGATGCAATTTCTGTGTTTCATCAACACTCTGATAGTCTACAGATTACATAATGCCACCAGATGCCCATCGGAAACTACTACTGGACTTCCAGGGAACGATCAAATCGTAGACTGTTTGAGACATTACTCCCGTGGAGGGAAGTGCGCATGGTGACTGTTGTATTCAATCCCGATGCAATTTCTTAGTTTCATCAACAATCTCATACTCCACAGATTACAGAATGCCTCCAGATGTGCATCGAAAACTGCTACTGGTCTTCCAGGGAACGATCAAAGCGTAGACTGTTTGAGACATTACTCCCATGGAGGAAAGTGCGCATGGTGACTGTTGTATTCAATCCCCATGCAATTTCTATGTTTCATCAACACTCTGTTAGTCCACAGAATACAGAAAGCCTGCAGATTTGCATCGGAAACCAGTACTGGTCTTCCAGGGAACGATCAAATCTTAGACCGTTTGAGACATTACTCCCATGGAGGAAAGTGCGCATGGTGACTGTTGTATTCAATCCCGATGCAATTTCTGTGTTTCGTCAACACTCTGATAGTCCACAGATTACAGAATGCCACCAGATGTGCATCGGAAACTTCTACTGGTCTTCCAGGGAACGATCAAAGCGTAGACGGTTAGAGACATTACTCCCATGGAGGAAAGTGCGCATGGTGACTGTTGTATTCAATCCCGATGCAATTTCTGTGTTTCATCAACACTCCGATAGTCTACAGATTACAGAATGCCACCAGATGTCCATCGGAAACTACTACTGGTCTTACAGGGAACGATCAAAGCGTAGACTGTTTGAGACATTACCCCCGTGGAGGAATGTGCGCATGGTGACTGTTGTATTCAATCCCGATGCAATTTCATAGTTTCATCAACACTCTGATACTCCACAGATTACAGAATGCCTCCAGATGTGCATCGGAAACTACTACTGGTCTTCCAGGGAACGATCAAAGCGTAGACTGTTTGAGACATTACTCCCATGGAGGAAAGTCCGCATGGTGACTGTTGTATTCAATCCAGATGCAATTTCTATGTTTCATCAACACTCTGATAGTCCACAGATTTACAGAAAGCCTCCAGATGTGCATCGGAAGCTACTACTGGTCTTCCAGGGAACGATCAAAGCGTATACTGTTAGAGACATTACTCCCATGGAAGAAAGTGCGCATGGTGACTGTTGTATTCAATCCTGATGCAATTTCTGTGTTTCATCAACACTCTGATAGTCTACAGATTACAGAATGCCACCAGATGTCCATCGGAAACTACTACTGGTCTTACAGGGAACGATCAAAGCGTAGACTGTTTGAGACATTACCCCCGTGGAGGAATGTGCGCATGGTGACTGTTGTATTCAATCCCGATGCAATTTCTTAGTTTCATCAACACTCTGATACTCCACAGATTACAGAATGCCTCCAGATGTGCATCGGAAACTACTACTGGTCTTCCAGGAACGATGAAAGCGTAGACTGTTTGAGACATTTCTACCGCGGAGGAGAGAGCGCATGGTGACTGTTGTATTCAATCCCGATGCAATTTCTGTGTTTCATCAACACTCTGATGGTCCACAGATTACAGAATGCCTCCAGATGTGCATCGGAAACTACTACTGGTTTTCCAGGGAACGATCAAATCGTAGACTGTTTGAGAATTACTCCCATGGAGGAAAGTTCGCATGGTGACTGTTTGATTCAATCCTGATGCGATTTCTGTGTTTCATCAACACTCTGATAGTCCGCAGATTACAGAACGCCGCCAGATGTGCATCGGAAACTACTACTCGTCTTCCAGGGAACGATCAAAGCGTAGACTGTTTGAGACATTACTCCCATGGAGGGAAGTGCGCATGGTGACTGTTGTATTCAATCCCGATGCAATTTCTGTGTTTCATCAACACTCTGATAGTCAACAGATTACAGAATGCCTCCAGATGTGCATCGGAAACTACTACTGGTCTTCCAGGGAACGATCAAAGAGTAGACTGTTTGAGACATTACTCCCATTGAGGAAAGTGCGCTTGGTGACTGTTGTATTCAATGCCGATGAAATTTCTGTGCTTCATCAGCACTCTGATTGTCCACAGTTTATGGAAAGCCTCCAGATGTGCATCGGAAACTACTACTGGTCTTCCAGGAAACGATCAAAGCGTAGACTGTTTCAGACATTACTCCCATGGAGGAAAGTGCGCATGGTGACTGTTGTATTCAATCCCGATGCAATTTCTGTGTTTCATCAACACTCTGATGGTCCACAGATTACAGAATGCCTCCAGATGTGCATCGGAAACTACTACTGGTCTTCCAGGGAACGATCAAAGCGTAGTCTCTTTGAGAAATTACTCCCATGGAGTAAAGTGCGCATGGTGACTGTTGAATTCAATCCAGATGCAATTTCTGTGTTTCATCAACACTCTGATAGTCCACAGATTACAGAATGGCTCCAGATGTGCATCGGAACATATTTCTGGTCTTCCAGGGAGCGATCAAAGCGTATTCTGTTTGAGATAATACTCGCATTGGAGGAAAGTCCGCATGGTGACTGTTGTATTCAATCCCGATGCAATTTCTGTGTTTCATCAACATTCAGTTAGTCAACAGATTTCAGAATCCCTCCAGATGTGCATCGGAAACTACTATTGGTCTTCCAGGGAACGATCAATGAGTAGACTGTTTGAGACATTACTCCCATGGAGGAAAGTGCGCTTGGTGACTGTTGTATTCAATCCCGATGCAATTTCTGTGTTTCATCAACACTCTGATAGTCCAAAGATTACAGAATGCCTCCAGATGTGCATCGGAAACTACTACTGGTCTTCCAGGGAACGATCAAAGCGTAAACTCTTTGAGACATTACTCCCATTGAGGGAAGTGCGCATGGTGACTGTTGTATTCAATCCCGATGCAATTTCTGTGTTTCATCAACACTCTGATAGTCTACAGATTACAGAATGCCACCAGATGTCCATCGGAAACTACTACTGGTCTTACAGGGAACGATCAAAGCGTAGACTGTTTGAGACATTACCCCCGTGGAGGAATGAGCGCATGGTGACTGTTGTATTCAATCCCGATGCAATTTCTTAGTTTCATCAACACTCTGATACTCCACAGATTACAGAATATCTCCAGATGTGCATCGGAAACTACTACTGGTCTTCCAGGGAACGATCAAAGCGTAGACTGTTAGAGACATAACTCCTATGGAGGAAAGTGCGCATGGTGACTGTTGTATTCAATTCCGATGCAATTTCTGTGTTTCATCAACACTCTGATGGTCCACAGATTACAGAATGCCTTCAGATGTGCATCGGAAACTACTACTGGTCATCCAGGGAACGATCAAAGCGTAGTCTCTTTGAGAAATTACTCCCATGGAGGAAAGTGCGCATGGTGACTGTTGAATTCAATCCAGATGCAATTTCTGTGTTTCATCAATACTCTGATAGTCCACAGATTGCAGAATGGCTCCAGATGTGCATCGGAAATTATTTCTGGTCTTACAGGGAGCGATCAAAGCGTATTCTGTTTGAGATATTACTCGCATGGAGGAAAGTGCGCATGGTGACTGTTGTATTCAATCCCGATGCAATTTCTGTGTTTTATCAACATTCTGATAGTCAACAGATTACAGAATGCCTCCGGATGTGCATCGGAAACTACTACTGGTCTTCCAGGAACGATCAAAGTGTAGACTGTTTGAGACATTACTACTGTGGAGGAAAGTGCGCATGGTGACTGTTGTATTCAATCCCGATGCAATTTCTGTGTTTCATCAACACTCTAATAGTAAACACTTTACAGAATGCCGCCAGATGTGCATCGGAAACTACTACTGGTCTTCCAGGGAACGATCAAATCGTAGACTGTTTGAGAATTACTCCCATGGAGGAAAGTTCGCATGGTGACTGTTCGATTCAATCCTGATGCGATTTCTGTGTTTCATCAACACTCTTATAGTCTGCAGATTACAGAATGCCGCCAGATGTGCATCGGAAACTACTACTGGTCTTCCAGGGAACGATCAAAGCGTAGACTGTTTGAGATATTACTCCCATGGAGGAAAGTGCGCATGGTGACTGTTGTATTCAATCCCGATGCAATTTCTGTGTTTCATCAACACTCTGATAGTCAACAGATTACAGAATGCCTCCAGATGTGCATCGGAAACTACTACTGGTCTTCCAGGGAACGATCAAAGAGTAGACTGTTTGAGACATTTCTCCCATTGAGGAAAGTGCGCTTGGTGACTGTTGTATTCAATGCCGATGAAATTTCTGTGCTTCATCAGCACTCTGATTGTCCACAGTTTATGGAAAGCCTCCAGATGTGCATCGGAAACTACTACTGGTCTTCCAGGAAACGATCAAAGCGTAGACTGTTTCAGACATTACTCCCATGGAGGAAAGTGCGCATGGTGACTGTTGTATTCAATTCCGATGCAATTTCTGTGTTTCATCAACACTCTGATGGTCCACAGATTACAGAATGCCTCCAGATGTGCATTGGAAACTACTACTGGTCTTCCAGGGAACGATCAAAGCGTAGTCTCTTTGAGAAATTACTCCCATGGAGTAAAGTGCGCATGGTGACTGTTGAATTCAATCCAGATGCAATTTCTGTGTTTCATCAACACTCTGATAGTCCACAGATTACAGAATGGCTCCAGATGTGCATCGGAACATATTTCTGGTCTTCCAGGGAGCGATCAAAGCGTATTCTGTTTGAGATATTACTCGCATGGAGGAAAGTGCGCATGGTGACTGTTGTATTCAATCCCGATGCAATTTCTGTGTTTCATCAACATTCAGATAGTCAACAGATTTCAGAATCCCTCCAGATGTGCATCGGAAACTACTATTGGTCTTCCAGGGAACGATCAATGAGTAGACTGTTTGAGACATTACTCCCATGGAGGAAAGTGCGCTTGGTGACTGTTGTATTCAATCCCGATGCAATTTCTGTGTTTCATCAACACTCTGATAGTCCACAGATTACAGAATGCCTCCAGATGTGCATCGGAAACTACTACTGGTCTTCCAGGGAACGATCAAAGCGTAAACTCTTTGAGACATTACTCCCATTGAGGGAAGTGCGCATGGTGACTGTTGTATTCAATCCCGATGCAATTTCTGTGTTTCATCAACACTCTGATAGTCTACAGATTACAGAATGCCACCAGATGTCCATCGGAAACTACTACTGGTCTTACAGGGAACGATCAAAGCGTAGACTGTTTGAGACATTACCCCCGTGGAGGAATGAGCGCATGGTGACTGTTGTATTCAATCCCGATGCAATTTCTTAGTTTCATCAACACTCTGATACTCCACAGATTACAGAATATCTCCAGATGTGCATCGGAAACTACTACTGGTCTTCCAAGGAACGATCAAAGCGTAGACTGTTAGAGACATAACTCCTATGGAGGAAAGTGCGCATGGTGACTGTTGTATTCAATCCAGATGCAATTTCTATGTTTCATCAACACTCTGATAGTCCACAGATTACAGAAAGCCTCCAGATGTGCATCGGAAACTACTACTGGTCTTCCAGGGAACGATCAAAGCGTAGACTGTTAGAGACATTACTCCCATGGAACAAAGTGCGCATGGTGTCTGTTGTATTCAATCCCGATGCAATTTCTGTGTTTCATCAACACTCTGATAATCCACAGATTACAGAATGCCTCCAGATGTGCATCGGAAACAACTACTGGTCTTCCAGGAAAGATCAAAGTGTAGACTGTTTGAGACATTACTCCCATGGAGGAAAGTGCGCATGGTGACTTGTGACTGTTGTATTCAATCCCGATGCAATTTCTGTGCTTCATTAAAAACTCTGATAGTCCACAGTTTACGGAAAGCCTCCAGATGTGCATCGGAAACTACTACTGGTCTTCCAGGAACGATCAAAGCGTAGACTGTTTGAGACATTACTACCGCGGAGGAGAGAGCGCATGGTGACTGTTGTATTCAATCCCGATGCAATTTTATTGTTTCATCAACACTCTGATGGTCCACAGATTACAGAATGCCTCCAGATGTGCATCGGAAACTACTACTGGTCATCCAGGGAACGATCAAAGCGTAGTCTCCTTGAGAAATTACTCCCATGGAGGAAAGTGCGCATGGTGACTGTTGAATTCAATCCAGATGCAATTTCTGTGTTTCATCAACACTCTGATAGTCCACAGATTGCAGAATGGCTCCAGATGTGCATCGGAAATTATTTCTGGTCTTACAGGGAGCGATCAAAGCGTATTCTGTTTGAGATATTACTCGCATGGAGGAAAGTGCGCATGGTGACTGTTGTATTCAATCCCGATGCAATTTCTGTGTTTCATCAACATTCTGATAGTCAACAGATTACAGAATGCCTCCGGATGTGCATCGGAAACTACTACTGGTCTTCCAGGAACGATCAAAGCGTAGACTGTTTGAGACATTACTACTGTGGAGGAAAGTGCGCATGGTGACTGTTGTATTCAATCCCGATGCAATTTCTGTGTTTCATCAACACTCTAATAGTAAACACTTTACAGAATGCCGCCAGATGTGCATCGGAAACTACTACTGGTCTTCCAGGGAACGATCAAATCGTAGACTGTTTGAGAATTACTCCCATGGAGGAAAGTTCGCATGGTGACTGTTCGATTCAATCCTGATGCGATTTCTGTGTTTCATCAACACTCTGATAGTCTGCAGATTACAGAATGCCGCCAGATGTGCATCGGAAACTACTACTGGTCTTCCAGGGAACGATCAAAGCGTAGACTGTTTGAGATATTACTCCCATGGAGGAAAGTGCGCATGGTGACTGTTGTATTCAATCCCGATGCAATTTCTGTGTTTCATCAACACTCTGATAGTCAACAGATTACAGAATGCCTCCAGATGTGCATCGGAAACTACTACTGGTCTTCCAGGGAACGATCAAAGAGTAGACTGTTTGAGACATTACTATCATTGAGGAAAGTGCGCATGGTGACTGTTGTATTCAATGCCGATGAAATTTCTGTGCTTCATCAGCACTCTGATTGTCCACAGTTTATGGAAAGCCTCCAGATGTGCATCGGAAACTACTACTGGTCTTCCAGGAAACGATCAAAGCGTAGACTGTTTCAGACATTACTCCCATGGAGGAAAGTGCGCATGGTGACTGTTGTATTCAATCCCGATGCAATTTCTGTGTTTCATCAACACTCTGATGGTCCACAGATTACAGAATGCCTCCAGATGTGCATCGGAAACTACTACTGGTCTTCCAGGGAACGATCAAAGCGTAGTCTCTTTGAGAAATTACTCCCATGGAGGAAAGTGTGCATGGTGACTGTTGAATTCAATCCAGATGCAATTTCTGTGTTTCATCAACACTCTGATAGTCCACAGATTACAGAATGGCTCCAGATGTGCATCGGAAATTATTTCTGGTCTTCCAGGGAGCGATCAAAGCGTATTCTGTTTGAGATATTACTCGCATGGAGGAAAGTGCGCATGGTGACTGTTGTATTCAATCCCGATGCAATTTCTGTGTTTCATCAACACTCAGATAGTCAACAGATTTCAGAATCCCTCCAGATGTGCATCGGAAACTACTATTGGTCTTCCAGGGAGCGATCAATGGGTAGACTGTTTGAGACATTACTCCCATGGAGGAAAGTGCGCTTGGTGACTGTTGTATTCAATCCCGATGCAATTTCTGTGCTTCATCAACACTCTGATAGTCCACAGTTAACGGAATGCCTCCAGATGCGCATCCGAAAGTACTACAGGTCCTCCAGGGAACGATCAAAGCGTAGACTGTTAGAGACATAACTCCCATGGAGGAAAGTGCGCATGGTGACTGTTGTATTCAATCCCGATGTAATTTCTGTGTTTCATCAACACTCTGATAGTCCACAGATTACAGAATGCCTCCAGATGTGCATCGGAAACTACTACTGGTCTTCCAGGGAACGATCAGAGCGTAAACTCTTTGAGACATTACTCCCATTGAGGGAAGTGCGCATGATGACTGTTGTATTCAATCCCGATGCAATTTCTGTGTTTCATCAACAATCTGATAGTCCACAGATTACAGAATGCCACCAGATGTGCATCGGAAACTACTACTGGTCTTCCAGGGAACGATCAAAGCGTAGACTGTTTGAGACATTTCTTTTATGGAGGAAAGTGCGCATGGTGACTGTTGTATTCAATCATGATGCAATTTCTGTGTTTCACCAACACTCTGATTGTCCACAGATTACAGAATGCCTCCAGATGTGCATCGGAAACTACTACTGGTCTTCCAGGGAACGATCAAAGCGTAGACTGTTTGACACATTACTCCCATGTAGGAAACTGCTCATGGAGACTGTTGTATTCAATCCCGATGCAATTTCTGTGTTTCATCAACACTCTGATCGTCCACAGATTACAGAATGCCACCAGATGTACATCGGAAACTACTACTGGTCTTCCTGGGAACGATCAAAGGGTAGACTGTTTGAGACATTATTCCCATGAAGGAAAGTGCGCAAGGTGACTGTTGTATTCAATCCCGAGGAATTTTCTGTGTTTCATCAACACTCTGATAGTCCACAGATTACAGAATGCCCCCAGACGTGCATCGGAAACTACTACTGGTCTTCCAGGAACGATCAAAGCGTAGACTGTTTGAGACATTACTCCCGTGGAGGAAGGTGCGAATGGTGACTGTTGTATTCAATCCCGATGCAATTTATGTGTTTAATCAACACTCTGATACTCCACAGATTACAGAATGCCACCAGATGTGCATCGGAAACTACTACTGGTATTCCAGGGAACGATCAACGCGTAGACTGTTTGAGACATTACTCCCGTAAAGGAAAGTGCGCATGGTGACAGTTGTATTCAATTCCGATTCAATTTCTGTGTTTCATGAACACTCTGATTGTCCACAGATTACAGAATGCCACCAGATGTGCATCGGAAACTACTACTGGTCTTCCAGGGACCGATCAAAGCGTAGACTGTTTGAGACCTTACTCCCGTGGAGGCAAGTGCGCATGGTGACTGTTGTATTCAATTCCGATTCAATTTCTGTATTTCATCAACACTCTGATGGACCACAGATTACAGAATGCAACCTGATGTGCATCGGGAACTACTACTGGTCTTCCAGGGAACGATCAAAGCGTAGACTGTTTGAGACATTACTCCCATGGAGGAAAGTGCGCATGGTGACTGTTGTATTCAATTCCGATTAAATTTCTGTGTTTCATCAACACTCTGATACTCCACAGATTACAGAAAGCCTCCAGATGTGCATCGGTAACTACTACTGGTCTTCCAGGGAACGATCAAAGCATAGACTGTTTGAGACATTACTCCCATGGAGGAAAGTGCGCATGGTGACTGTTGTATTCAATCCCGATGCAATTTTGTGTTTCATCAACACTCTGATAATCCACAAATTAGGGAAAGCCTCCAGATGTGCATCGGAAACTACTACTGGTCTTCCAGGGAACGATCAAAGCGTAGACTGTTAGAGACATTACTCCCATGGAGGAAAGTGCGCATTGTGACTGTTGTATTCAATCCCGATGCATCTTCTGTGTTTCATCATCACTCTGATAGTCCACAGATTACAGAATGCCGCTAAATGTGCATCGGAAACTACATCTGGTCTTCCAGGAAGCGATTAAAGCGTAGCCTGTTTCAGGGTTACTCCCATGGAGGAAAGTGCCCATGGTGGCTGTTGTGTTCAAACCAGATGAAATTTCTAAGTTTCATCAACACTCTGATACTTCACAGAATGCAGAATTTCACCAGATGTGCATCGGAAACTACTACTGGTCTTCCAGGGAACGATGAAAGCGTAGTCTCTTTGAGAAATTACTCCCATGGAGGAAAGTGTGCATGGTGACTGTTGAATTCAATCCAGATGCAATTTCTGTGTTTCATCAACACTCTGATAGTCCACAGATTACAGAATGGCTCCAGATGTGCATCGGAAATTATTTCTGGTCTTCCAGGGAGCGATCAAAGCGTATTCTGTTTGAGATATTACTCGCATGGAGGAAAGTGCGCATGGTGACTGTTGTATTCAATCCCGATGCAATTTCTGTGTTTCATCAACACTCAGATAGTCAACAGATTTCAGAATCCCTCCAGATGTGCATCGGAAACTACTATTGGTCTTCCAGGGAGCGATCAATGGGTAGACTGTTTGAGACATTACTCCCATGGAGGAAAGTGCGCTTGGTGACTGTTGTATTCAATCCCGATGCAATTTCTGTGCTTCATCAACACTCTGATAGTCCACAGTTAACGGAATGCCTCCAGATGCGCATCCGAAAGTACTACAGGTCCTCCAGGGAACGATCAAAGCGTAGACTGTTAGAGACATAACTCCCATGGAGGAAAGTGCGCATGGTGACTGTTGTATTCAATCCCGATGTAATTTCTGTGTTTCATCAACACTCTGATAGTCCACAGATTACAGAATGCCTCCAGATGTGCATCGGAAACTACTACTGGTCTTCCAGGGAACGATCAGAGCGTAAACTCTTTGAGACATTACTCCCATTGAGGGAAGTGCGCATGATGACTGTTGTATTCAATCCCGATGCAATTTCTGTGTTTCATCAACAATCTGATAGTCCACAGATTACAGAATGCCACCAGATGTGCATCGGAAACTACTACTGGTCTTCCAGGGAACGATCAAAGCGTAGACTGTTTGAGACATTTCTTTTATGGAGGAAAGTGCGCATGGTGACTGTTGTATTCAATCATGATGCAATTTCTGTGTTTCACCAACACTCTGATTGTCCACAGATTACAGAATGCCTCCAGATGTGCATCGGAAACTACTACTGGTCTTCCAGGGAACGATCAAAGCGTAGACTGTTTGACACATTACTCCCATGTAGGAAACTGCTCATGGAGACTGTTGTATTCAATCCCGATGCAATTTCTGTGTTTCATCAACACTCTGATCGTCCACAGATTACAGAATGCCACCAGATGTACATCGGAAACTACTACTGGTCTTCCTGGGAACGATCAAAGGGTAGACTGTTTGAGACATTATTCCCATGAAGGAAAGTGCGCAAGGTGACTGTTGTATTCAATCCCGAGGAATTTTCTGTGTTTCATCAACACTCTGATAGTCCACAGATTACAGAATGCCCCCAGACGTGCATCGGAAACTACTACTGGTCTTCCAGGAACGATCAAAGCGTAGACTGTTTGAGACATTACTCCCGTGGAGGAAGGTGCGAATGGTGACTGTTGTATTCAATCCCGATGCAATTTATGTGTTTAATCAACACTCTGATACTCCACAGATTACAGAATGCCACCAGATGTGCATCGGAAACTACTACTGGTATTCCAGGGAACGATCAACGCGTAGACTGTTTGAGACATTACTCCCGTAAAGGAAAGTGCGCATGGTGACAGTTGTATTCAATTCCGATTCAATTTCTGTGTTTCATGAACACTCTGATTGTCCACAGATTACAGAATGCCACCAGATGTGCATCGGAAACTACTACTGGTCTTCCAGGGACCGATCAAAGCGTAGACTGTTTGAGACCTTACTCCCGTGGAGGCAAGTGCGCATGGTGACTGTTGTATTCAATTCCGATTCAATTTCTGTATTTCATCAACACTCTGATGGACCACAGATTACAGAATGCAACCTGATGTGCATCGGGAACTACTACTGGTCTTCCAGGGAACGATCAAAGCGTAGACTGTTTGAGACATTACTCCCATGGAGGAAAGTGCGCATGGTGACTGTTGTATTCAATTCCGATTAAATTTCTGTGTTTCATCAACACTCTGATACTCCACAGATTACAGAAAGCCTCCAGATGTGCATCGGTAACTACTACTGGTCTTCCAGGGAACGATCAAAGCATAGACTGTTTGAGACATTACTCCCATGGAGGAAAGTGCGCATGGTGACTGTTGTATTCAATCCCGATGCAATTTTGTGTTTCATCAACACTCTGATAATCCACAAATTAGGGAAAGCCTCCAGATGTGCATCGGAAACTACTACTGGTCTTCCAGGGAACGATCAAAGCGTAGACTGTTAGAGACATTACTCCCATGGAGGAAAGTGCGCATTGTGACTGTTGTATTCAATCCCGATGCATCTTCTGTGTTTCATCATCACTCTGATAGTCCACAGATTACAGAATGCCGCTAAATGTGCATCGGAAACTACATCTGGTCTTCCAGGAAGCGATTAAAGCGTAGCCTGTTTCAGGGTTACTCCCATGGAGGAAAGTGCCCATGGTGGCTGTTGTGTTCAAACCAGATGAAATTTCTAAGTTTCATCAACACTCTGATACTTCACAGAATGCAGAATTTCACCAGATGTGCATCGGAAACTACTACTGGTCTTCCAGGGAACGATCAAAGCGTTTGACTGTTTGAAACATTACTCCCATGGAGGAAAGTGCGCATGGTGACTGTTGTATTCAATCCCGATGCAATTTCTGTGTTTCATCATCACTCTGATAGTCCACAGATTACAGAGAGCCTCCAGAAGTGCATCGGAAACTACTACTGGTCTTCCAGGGAGCGATCAAATCGTAGACTGTTTGAGACATTACTTTTAAGGAGGAATGTGCTTATGGTGACTGTTGTATTCAATCCCGATGCAATTTCTGTGTTTCATCAACACTCTGATAGTCCACAGATTACAGAATGCCTCCAGATGTGCATCGGAAACTACTACTGGTCTTCCAGGGAACGATCAAACCGTAAACTCTTTGAGACATCACTCCCATGGAGGAAAGTGCGCATGGTGACTGTTGTATTCAATCCCGATGCAATTTCTGTGTTTCATCAACACTCTGATAGTCCACAAATTAGGGAAAGCCTCCAGATGTGCATCGGAATCTACTACTGGTCTTCCAGGGAACGATCAAAGTGTAGACTGTTTGAGACATTACTCCCATGGAGGAAAGTGATCATGGTGACTGTTGTATTCAATTCCGATTCAGTTTCTATGTTTCATCAACACTCTGATAGTCCACAGATTAGAGAATGCCACCAGATGTGCATCGAAAAATACTACTGGTCTTCCAGGGACCGATCAAAGCATAGACTGTTTGAGACATTACTCCCATGGAGGAAAATGCGCATGGTGACTGCTGTATTGAATCACGATGCAATTTCTGTGTTTCATCAACACTCTGATAGTCCACAGACTACAGAATGCCACCAGATGTGCATCAGAAACTACTACTGGTCTGCCAGGGAACGATCAAAGCGTAGACTGTTTGAGACATTACTACCATGGAGGAAAGTGCGCATGGTGACTGTTGTATTCAATCCCGATGCAATTTCTGTGTTTCATCAACACTCTGATAGTCCACAAATTAGGGAAAGCCTCCAGATGTGCATCGGAATCTACTACTGGTCTTCCAGGGAACGATCAAAGCGTAGACTGTTTGAGACATTACTCCCATGGAGAAAAGTGAGCATGGTGACTGTTGTATTCAATTCCGATTCAGTTTCTATGTTTCATCAAGACTCTGATAGTCCACAGATTAGAGAATGCCACCAGATGTGCATCGGAAACTACTACTGGTCTTCCAGGGACCGATCAAAGCGTAGACTGTTTGAGACATTACTCCGTGGAGGAAAATGCGCATGGTGACTGTTGTATTGAATCCCGATGTAATTTCTGTGTTTCATCAACACTCTGATAGTCCACAGACTACAGAATGCCACCAGATGTGCATCAGAATGTACTACTGGTCTTCCAGGGAACGATCAAAGCGTAGACTGTTTGAGACATTACTCCCATGGAGGAAAGTGCGCATGGTGACTGTTGTATTCAATTCCGATTCAATTTTTGTGTTTCATCAACACTCTGATAGACCACAGATTACAGAATGCCACCAAGATGTGCATCGGAAACTAGTACTGGTCTTCCAGGGAACGATCAAAGCGTAGACTGTTTCAGTCATTACTCCCATGGAGGAAAGAGCGGATGGTGACTGTTGTATTCAATCTAGATGCAATTTCTGTGTTTCATCAACATTCTGATAGTCCACAGATTACAGAATGCCACCAGATGTGCATCGGAAACTATTACTGGTCTTCCAGGGAACGATCAAATCGTAGACTGTTTAAGACATACCTCCCATGGAGGAAAGTGCGCATGGTGACTGTTGTAATCAATCCCGATGCAATTTCTCTGTTTCATAAATACTCTGATAGTCCACAGATTACAGAATGGCACCAGATGTGCTTCGGAAACTACTACTGGTCTTCCAGGGAATGATCAAAGCGTAGTCTGTTGGAGACATTACTCCTATGGAGGAAAGTGCGCATGGTGACTGATGTATTCAATCCCGATGCAATTTCTGTGTTTCATCAACACTCTGATAGTCCACAGATTACAGAATGCCTCCAGATGTGCATCGATAACTACTACTGGTCTTCCAGGTTATGATCAAAGCGTAGACTGTTAGAGACATTAGTCCCATGGAGGAAAGTGCGCATGGTGACTGTTGTATTCAATTGCGATTAAATTTCTGTGTTTCATCAACACTCTGATACTCCACAGATTACAGAAAGCCTCCAGACGTGCATCGGAAACTACTACTGGTCTTCCAGGGAACGATCAAATCGTAGACTGTTTGAGACATTACTTTTATGGAGGAATGTGCGCATGGTGACTGTTGTATTCAATCCCGATGCAATTTCTGTGTTTCATCAACACTCTGATAGTCCACAAATTAGGGAAAGCCTCCAGATGTGCATCGGAATCTACTACTGGTCTTCCAGGGAACGATCAAAGCGTAGACTGTTTGAGACATTACTCCCATGGAGGAAAGTGAGCATGGTGACTGTTGTATTCAATTCCGATTCAGTTTCTATGTTTCATCAAGACTCTGATAGTCCACAGATTAGAGAATGCCATCAGATGTGCATCGGAAACTACTACTGGTCTTCCAGGGACCGATCAAAGCGTAGACTGTTTGAGACATTACTCCGTGGAGGAAAATGCGCATGGTGACTGTTGTATTGAATCCCGATGCAATTTCTGTGTTTCATCAACACTCTGATAGTCCACAGACTACAGAATGCCACCAGATGTGCATCAGAAAGTACTACTGGTCTTCCAGGGAACGATCAAAGCGTAGACTGTTTGAGACATTACTCCCATGGAGGAAAGTGCGCATGGTGACTGTTGTATTCAATTCCGATTCAATTTTTGTGTTTCATCAACACTCTGATAGACCACAGATTACAGAATGCCACCAAGATGTGCATCGGAAACTAGTACTGGTCTTCCAGGGAACGATCAAAGCGTAGACTGTTTCAGACATTACTCCCATGGAGGAAAGTGCGGATGGTGACTGTTGTATTCAATCTAGATGCAATTTCTGTGTTTCATCAACATTCTGATAGTCCACAGATTACAGAATGCCACCAGATGTGCACCGGAAACTATTACTGGTCTTCCAGTTAGCGATCAAATCGTAGACTGTTTAAGACATACCTCCCGTGGAGGAAAGTGCGCATGGTGACTGTTGTAATCAATCCCGATGCAATTTCTCTGTTTCATAAATACTCTGATAGTCCACAGATTACAGAATGGCACCAGATGTGCTTCGGAAACTACTACTGGTCTTCCAGGGAATGATCAAAGCGTAGTCTGTTGGAGACATTACTCCTATGGAGGAAAGTGCGCATGGTGACTGATGTATTCAATCCCGATGCAATTTCTGTGTTTCATCAACACTCTGATAGTCCACAGATTACAGAATGCCTCCAGATGTGCATCGATAACTACTACTGGTCTTCCAGGTTATGATCAAAGCGTAGACTGTTAGAGACATTAGTCCCATGGAGGAAAGTGCGCATGGTGACTGTTGTATTCAATTCCGATTAAATTTCTGTGTTACATCAACACTCTGATACTCCACAGATTACAGAAAGCCTCCAGACGTGCATCGGTAACTACTACTGGTCTTCCAGGGAACGATAAAAGCATAGACTGTTTGAGAAATAATCCCGTGGAGGAAAGTGCGCATGGTGACTGTTGTATTCAATCCCGATGCAATTTCTGTGTTTCATCAACACTCTGTTAGTAAACAAATTAAGGAAAGCCTCCAGATGTGCATCGGAAACTACTACTGGTCTTCCAGGGAACGATCAAAGCGTAGACTGTTAGAGAAATTACTCCCATGGAGGAAAGTGCGCATTGTGACTGTTGTATTCAATCCCGATGCATTTTCTGTGTTTCATCAACACTCTGATAGTCCACAGATTACAGAATGCCGCCAGATGTGCATCGGAAACTACATCTGGTCTTCCAGGAAGCGATTAAAGCGTAGACTGTTTCAGGGTTACTCCCATGGAGGAAAGTGACCATGGTGGCTGTTGTATTCAAACCAGATGAAATTTCTTAGTTTCATCAACACTCTGATACTCCATAGATTGCAGAATTTCACCAGATGTGCATCGGAAACTACTACTGGTCTTCCAGGGAACGATCAAAGCGTTGACTGTTTGAAACATTACTCCCATGGAGGAAAGTGCGCATGGTGACTGTTGTATTCAATCCCGATGCAATTTCTGTGTTTCATCATCACTCTGATAGTCCACAGATTACAGAAAGCCTCCAGACGTGCATCGGAAACTACTACTGGTCTTCCAGGGAACGATCAAATCGTAGACTGTTTGAGACATTACTTTTATGGAGGAATGTGCGCATGGTGACTGTTGTATTCAATCCCGATGCAATTTCTGTGTTTCATCAACACTCTGATAGTCCACAGATTACAGAATGAATCCAGATGTGCATCGGAAACTACTACTGGTCTTCCAGGGAACGATCAAAACGTAAACTCTTTGAGACATTACTCCCATGGAGGAAAGTGCGCATGGTGACTGTTGTATTCAATCCCGATGCAATTTCTGTGTTTCATCAACACTCTGATAGTCCACAAATTAGGGAAAGCCTCCAGATGTGCATCGGAATCTACTACTGGTCTTCCAGGGAACGATCAAAGCGTAGACTGTTTGAGACATTACTCCCATGGAGGAAAGTGAGCATGGTGACTGTTGTATTCAATTCCGATTCAGTTTCTATGTTTCATCAAGACTCTGATAGTCCACAGATTAGAGAATGCCACCAGATGTGCATCGGAAACTACTACTGGTCTTCCAGGGACCGATCAAAGCGTAGACTGTTTGAGACATTACTCCGTGGAGGAAAATGCGCATGGTGACTGTTGTATTGAATCCCGATGCAATTTCTGTGTTTCATCAACACTCTGATAGTCCACAGACTACAGAATGCCACCAGATGTGCATCAGAAAGTACTACTGGTCTTCCAGGGAACGATCAAAGCGTAGACTGTTTGAGTCATTACTCCCATGGAGGAAAGTGCGCATGGTGACTGTTGTATTCAATTCCGATTCAATTTTTGTGTTTCATCAACACTCTGATAGACCACAGATTACAGAATGCCACCAAGATGTGCATCGGAAACTAGTACTGGTCTTCCAGGGAACGATCAAATCGTTGACTGTTTCAGACATTACTCCCATGGAGGAGAGTGCGGATGGTGACTGTTGTATTCAATCTAGATGCAATTTCTGTGTTTCATCAACATTCTGATAGTCCACAGATTACAGAATGCCACCAGATGTGCATCGGTAACTACTACTGGTCTTCCAGGGAACGATAAAAGCATAGACTGTTTGAGAAATAATCCCGTGGAGGAAAGTGCGCATGGTGACTGTTGTATTCAATCCCGATGCAATTTCTGTGTTTCATCAACACTCTGATAGTCCACAAATTAGGGAAAGCCTCCAGATGTGCATCGGAAACTACTACTGGTCTTCCAGGGAACGATCAAAGCGTAGACTGTTAGAGACATTACTCCCATGGAGGAAAGTGCGCATTGTGACTGTTGTATTCAATCCCGATGCATTTTCTGTGTTTCATCATCACTCTGATAGTCCACAGATTACAGAAAGCCTCCAGATGTGCATCAGAAAGTACTACTGGTCTTCCAGGGAACGATCAAAGCGTAGACTGTTTGAGACATTACTCCCATGGAGGAAAGTGCGCATGGTGACTGTTGTATTCAATTCCGATTCA
The DNA here is from genome assembly GCF_023897955.1 of Schistocerca gregaria. Classification (NCBI taxonomy): domain Eukaryota; kingdom Metazoa; phylum Arthropoda; class Insecta; order Orthoptera; family Acrididae; genus Schistocerca; species Schistocerca gregaria. The sequence continues at coordinate 2,896,013 of NW_026061710.1, forward strand.
ATTTCTGTGTTTCATCAACATTCTGATAGTCCACAGATTACAGAATGCCACCAGATGTGCATCGAAAACTGTTACTGGTCTTCCAGGGAACGATCAAATCGTAGACTGTTTAAGACATACCTCCCGTGGAGGAAAGTGCGCATGGTGATTGTTGTAATCAATCCCGATGCAATTTCTCTGTTTCATGAATACTCTGATAGTCCACAGATTACAGAATGGCACCAGATGTGCTTCGGAAACTACTACTGGTCTTCCAGGGAATGATCAAAGCGTAGTCTGTTGGAGACATTACTCCTATGGAGAAAGTGCGCATGGTGACTGATGTATTCAATCCCGATGCAATTTCTGTGTTTCATCAACACTCTGATAGTCCACAGATTACAGAATGCCTCCAGATGTGCATCGATAACTACTACTGGTCTTCCAGGTTATGATCAAAGCGTAGACTGTTAGAGACATTAGTCCCATGGAGGAAAGTGCGCATGGTGACTGTTGTATTCAATTCCGATAAAATTTCTGTGTTTCATCAACACTCTGATACTCCACAGATTACAGAAAGCCTCCAGATGTGCATCGGTAACTACTACTGGTCTTCCAGGGAACGATAAAAGCATAGACTGTTTGAGAAATAATCCCGTGGAGGAAAGTGCGCATGGTGACTGTTGTATTCAATCCCTATGCAATTTCTCTGTTTCATCAACACTCTGATAGTCCACAAATTAGGGAAAGCCTCCAGATGTGCATCGGAAACTACTACTGGTCTTCCAGGGAACGATCAAAGCGTAGACTGTTAGAGACATTACTCCCATGGAGGAAAGTGCGCATTGTGACTGTTGTATTCAATCCCGATGCATTTTCTGTGTTTCATCAACACTCTGATAGTCCACAGATTACAGAATGCCGCCAGATGTGCATCGGAAACTACATCTGGTCTTCCAGGAAGCGATTAAAGCGTAGACTGTTTCAGGGTTACTCCCATGGAGGAAAGTGACCATGGTGGCTGTTGTATTCAAACCAGATGAAATTTCTTAGTTTCATCAACACTCTGATACTCCACAGATTGCAGAATTTCACCAGATGTGCATCGGAAACTACTACTGGTCTTCCAGGGAACGATCAAAGCGTTGACTGTTTGAAACATTACTCCCATGGAGGAAAGTGCGCATGGTGACTGTTGTATTCAATCCCGATGCAATTTCTGTGTTTCATCATCACTCTGATAGTCCACAGATTACAGAAAGCCTCCAGACGTGCATCGGAAACTACTACTGGTCTTCCAGGGAACGATCAAATCGTAGACTGTTTGAGACATTACTTTTATGGAGGAATGTGCGCATGGTGACTGTTGTATTCAATCCCGATGCAATTTCTGTGTTTCATCAACACTCTGATAGTCCACAGATTACAGAATGAATCCAGATGTGCATCGGAAACTACTACTGGTCTTCCAGGGAACGATCAAAACGTAAACTCTTTGAGACATTACTCCCATGGAGGAAAGTGCGCATGGTGACTGTTGTATTCAATCCAGATGCAATTTCTGTGTTTCATCAACACTCTGATAGTCCACAAATTAGGGAAAGCCTCCAGATGTGCATCGGAATCTACTACTGGTCTTCCAGGGAACGATCAAAGCGTAGACTGTTTGAGACATTACTCCCATGGAGGAAAGTGAGCATGGTGACTGTTGTATTCAATTCCGATTCAGTTTCTATGTTTCATCAAGACTCTGATAGTCCACAGATTAGAGAATGCCACCAGATGTGCATCGGAAACTACTACTGGTCTTCCAGGGACCGATCAAAGCGTAGACTGTTTGAGACATTACTCCGTGGAGGAAAATGCGCATGGTGACTGTTGTATTGAATCCCGATGCAATTTCTGTGTTTCATCAACACTCTGATAGTCCACAGACTACAGAATGCCACCAGATGTGCATCAGAAAGTACTACTGGTCTTCCAGGGAACGATCAAAGCGTAGACTGTTTGAGACATTACTCCCATGGAGGAAAGTGCGCATGGTGACTGTTGTATTCAATTCCGATTCAATTTTTGTGTTTCATCAACACTCTGATAGACCACAGATTACAGAATGCCACCAAGATGTGCATCGGAAACTAGTACTGGTCTTCCAGGGACCGATCAAAGCGTAGACTGTTTCAGACATTACTCCCATGGAGGAGAGTGCGGATGGTGACTGTTGTATTCAATCTAGATGCAATTTCTGTGTTTCATCAACATTCTGATAGTCCACAGATTACAGAATGACACCAGATGTGCATCGAAAACTATTACTGGTCTTCCAGGGAACGATCAAATCGTAGACTGTTTAAGACATACCTCCCGTGGAGGAAAGTGCGCATGGTGATTGTTGTAATCAATCCCGATGCAATTTCTTTGTTTCATGAATACTCTGATAGTCCACAGATTACAGAATGGCACCAGATGTGCTTCGGAAACTACTACTGGTCTTCCAGGGAATGATCAAAGCGTAGTCTGTTGGAGACATTACTCCTATGGAGGAAAGTGCGCATGGTGACTGATGTATTCAATCCCGATGCAATTTCTGTGTTTCATCAACACTCTGATAGTCCACAGATTACAGAATGCCTCCAGATGTGCATCGATAACTACTACTGGTCTTCCAGGTTATGATGAAATCGTAGACTGTTAGAGACATTAGTCCCATGGAGGAAAGTGCGCATGGTGACTGTTGTATTCAATTCCGATAAAATTTCTGTGTTTCATCAACACTCTGATACTCCACAGATTACAGAAAGCCTCCAGATGTGCATCGGTAACTACTACTGGTCTTCCAGGGAACGATAAAAGCATAGACTGTTTGAGAAATAATCCCGTGGAGGAAAGTGCGCATGGTGACTGTTGTATTCAATCCCGATGCAATTTCTGTGTTTCATCAACACTCTGATAGCCCACAAATTAGGGAAAGCCTCCAGATGTGCATCAGAAACTACTACTGGTCTTCCAGGGAACGATCAAAGCGTAGACTGTTAGAGACATTACTCCCATGGAGGAAAGTGCGCATTGTGACTGTTGTATTCAATCCCGATGCATTTTCTGTGTTTCATCAACACTCTGATAGTCCACAGATTACAGAATGCCGCCAGATGTGCATCGGAAACTACATCTGGTCTTCCAGGAAGCGATTAAAGCGTAGACTGTTTCAGGGTTACTCCCATGGAGGAAAGTGACCATGGTGGCTGTTGTATTCAAACCAGATGAAATTTCTTAGTTTCATCAACACTCTGATACTCCACAGATTGCAGAATTTCACCAGATGTGCTTCTGAAACTACTACTGGTCTTCCAGGGAATGATCAAAGCGTAGTCTGTTGGAGACATTACTCCTATGGAGGAAAGTGCGCATGGTGACTGATGTATTCAATCCCGATGCAATTTCTGTGTTTCATCAACACTCTGATAGTCCACAGATTACAGAATGCCTCCAGATGTGCATCGATAACTACTACTGGTCTTCTAGGTTATGATCAAAGCGTAGACTGTTAGAGACATTAGTCCCATGGAGGAAAGTGCGCATGGTGACTGTTGTATTCAATTCCGATTAAATTTCTGTGTTTCATCAACACTCTGATACTCCACAGATTACAGAAAGCCTCCAGATGTGCATCGGTAACTACTACTCGTCTTCCAGGGAACGATCAAAGCGTAGACAGTTTGAGACATTACTCCCGTGGAGGAAAATGCGCATGGTGACTGTTGTATTGAATCCCGATCCAATTTCTGTGTTTCATCAACACTCTGATAGTCCACAGACTACAGAATGCCACCATATGTGCATCAGAAACTACTACTGGTCTTCCAGGGAACGATCAAAGCGTAGACTGTTTGAGACATTACTCATATGGAGGAAAGTGCGCATGGTGACTGTTGTATTCAATTCCGACTCAATTTCTGTGTTTCATCAACACTCTGATAGACCACAGATTACAGAATGCCACCAAGATGTGCATCGGAAACTACTACTGGTCTTCCAGGGAACGATCAAAGCGTAGACTGTTTCAGACATTACTCCCATGGAGGAAAGTGCGGATGGTGACTGTTGTATTTAATCTAGATGCAATTTCTGTGTTTCATCAACATTCTGATAGTCCACAAATTAGGGAAAGCCTCCAGATGTGCATCGGAAACTACTACTGGTCTTCCAGGGAACGATCAAAGCGTAGACTGTTAGAGACATTACTCCCATGGAGGAAAGTGCGCATTGTGACTGTTGTATTCAATCCCGATGCATTTTCTGTGTTTCATCAACACTCTGATAGTCCACAGATTACAGAATGCCGCCAGATGTGCATCGGAAACTACATCTGGTCTTCCAGGAAGCGATTAAAGCGTAGACAGTTTCAGGGTAACTCCCATGGAGGAAAGTGACCATGGTGGCTGTTGTATTCAAACCAGATGAAATTTCTTAGTTTCATCAACACTCTGATACTCCACAGATTGCAGAATTTCACCAGATGTGCATCGGAAACTACTACTGGTCTTCCAGGGAACGATCAAAGCGTTGACTGTTTGAAACATTACTCCCATGGAGGAAAGTGCGCATGGTGACTGTTGTATTCAATCCCGATGCAATTTCTGTGTTTCATCATCACTCTGATAGTCCACAGATTACAGAAAGCCTCCAGACGTGCATCGGAAACTACTACTGGTCTTCCAGGGAACGATCAAATCGTAAACTGTTTGAGACATTACTTTTATGGAGGAATGTGCGCATGGTGACTGTTGTATTCAATCCCGATGCAATTTCTGTGTTTCATCAACACTCTGATAGTCCACAGATTACAGAATGCCTCCAGATGTGCATCGGAAACTACTACTGGTCTTCCAGGGAACGATCAAAACGTAAACTCTTTGAGACATTACTCCCATGGAGGAAAGTGCGCATGGTGACTGTTGTATTCAATCCCGATGCAATTTCTGTGTTTCATCAACACTCTGATAGTCCACAAATTAGGGAAAGCCTCCAGATGTGCATCGGAATCTACTACTGGTCTTCCAGGGAACGATCAAAGCGTAGACTGTTTGGGACATTACTCCCATGGAGGAAAGTGAGCATGGTGACTGTTGAATTCAATTCCGATTCAGTTTTTATGTTTCATCAACACTCTGATAGTCCACAGATTAGAGAATGCCACCAGATGTGCATCGGAAACTACTACTGGTCTTCCAGGGACCGATCAAAGCGTAGACTGTTTGAGACATTACTCCCATGGAGGAAAATGCGCATGGTGACTGTTGTATTGAATCCCGATGCAATTTCTGTGTTTCATCAACACTCTGATAGTCCACAGACTACATAATGCCACCAGATTTGCATCAGAAACTACTACTGGTCTTCCAGGGAACGATCAAAGCGTAGACTGTTTGAGACATTACTCCCATGGACGAAAGTGCGCATGATGACTGTTGTATTCAATTCCGATTCAATTTCTGTGTTTCATCAACACTCTGATAGACCACAGATTACAGAATGCCACCAAGATGTGCATCGGAAACTACTACTGGTCTTCCAGGGAACGATCAAAGCGTTGACTGTTTCAGACATTACTCCCATGGAGGAAAGTGCGGATGGTGACTGTTGTATTCAATCTAGATGCAATTTCTGTGTTTCATCAACATTCTGATAGTCCACAGATTACAGAATGCCACCAGATGTGCATCGGAAACTATTACTGGTCTTCCAGGGAACGGTCAAATCGTAGACTGTTTAAGACATACCTCCCGTGGAGGAAAGTGCGCATGGTGACTGTTGTAATCAATCCCGATGCAATTTCTCTGTTTCATGAATACTCTGATAGTCCACAGATTACAGAATGGCACCAGATGTGCTTCTGAAACTACTACTGGTCTTCCAGGGAATGATCAAAGCGTAGTCTGTTGGAGACATTACTCCTATGGAGGAAAGTGCGCATGGTGACTGATGTATTAAATCCCGATGCAATTTTTGTGTTTCATCAACACTCTGATAGTCCACAGATTACAGAATGCCTCCAGATGTGCATCGATAACTACTACTGGTCTTCCAGGTTATGATCAAAGCGTAGACTGTTAGAGACATTAGTCCCATGGAGGAAAGTGCGCATGGTGACTGTTGTATTCAATTCCGATTAAATTTCTGTGTTTCATCAACACTCTGATACTCCACAGATTACAGAAAGCCTCCAGATGTGCATCGGTAACTACTACTGGTCTTCCAGGGAACGATCAAAGCGTAGACTGTTAGAGACATTACTCCCATGGAGGAAAGTGCGCATTGTGACTGTTGTATTCAATTCCGATTCAGTTTCTATGTTTCATCAACACTCCGATAGTCCACAGATTAGAGAGTGCCACCAGATGTGCATCGGAAACTACTACTGGTCTTCCAGGGACCGATCAAAGCGTAGACTGTTTGAGATATTACTCCCGTGGAGGAAAATGCGCATGGTGACTGTTGTATTGAATCCCGATCCAATTTCTGTGTTTCATCAACACTCTGATAGTCCACAGACTACAGAATGCCACCATATGTGCATCAGAAACTACTACTGGTCTTCCAGGGAACGATCAAAGCGTAGACTGTTTGAGACATTACTCCCATGGAGGAAAGTGCGCATGGTGACTGTTGTATTCAATCCCGATGCAATTTCTGTGTTTCATCAACACTCTGATAGTCCACAAATTAGGGAAAGCCTCCAGATGTGCATCGGAAACTACTACTGGTCTTCCAGGGAACGATCAAAGCGTAGACTGTTAGAGACATTACTCCCATGGAGGAAAGTGCGCATTGTGACTGTTGTATTCAATCCCGATGCATTTTCTGTGTTTCATCAACACTCTGATAGTCCACAGATTACAGAATGCCGCCAGATGTGCATCGGAAACTACATCTGGTGTTCTAGGAAGCGATTAAAGCGTAGACTGTTTCAGGGTTACTCCCATGGAGGAAAGTGCCCATGGTGGCTGTTGTATTCAAACCAGATGAAATTTCTTAATTTCATCAACACTCTGATACTCCACGGATTGCAGAATTTCACCAGATGTGCATCGTAAACTACTACTGGTCTTCCAGGGAACGATCAAATCGTAGACTGTTTGAGACATTACTTTTATGGAGGAATGTGCGCATGGTGACTGTTGTATTCAATCCCGATGCAATTTCTGTGTTTCATCAACACTCTGATAGTCCACAAATTAGGGAAAGCCTCCAGATGTGCATCGTAATCTACTACTGGTCTTCCAGGAAACGATCAAAGCGTAGACTGTTTGAGACATTACTCCCATGGAGGAAAGTGAGCATGGTGACTGTTGTATTCAATTCCGATTCAGTTTCTATGTTTCATCAACACTCCGATAGTCCACAGATTAGAGAATGCCACCAGATGTGCATCGGAAACTACTACTGGTCTTCCAGGGACCGATCAAAGCGTAGACTGTTTGAGACATTACTCCCGTGGAGGAAAATGCGCATGGTGACTGTTGTATTGAATCCCGATCCAATTTCTGTGTTTCATCAACACTCTGATAGTCCACAGGATACAGAATGCCACCATATGTGCATCAGAAACTACTACTGGTCTTCCAGGGAACGATGAAAGCGTAGACTGTTTGAGACATTACTCATATGGAGGAAAGTGCGCATGGTGACTGTTGTATTCAATTCCGATTCAATTTTTGTGTTTCATCAACACTCTGATAGACCACAGATTACAGAATGCCACCAAGATGTGCATCGGAAACTAGTACTGGTTTTCCAGGGAACGATCAAAGCGTAGACTGTTTCAGACATTACTCCCATGGAGGAGAGTGCGGATGGTGACTGTTGTATTCAATCTAGATGCAATTTCTGTGTTTCATCAACATTCTGATAGTCCACAGATTACAGAATGCCACCAGATGTGCATCGGAAACTATTACTGGTCTTCCAGGGAACGATCAAATCGTAGACTGTTTAAGACATACCTCCCGTGGAGGAAAGTGCGCATGGTGACTGTTGTAATCAATCCCGATGCAATTTCTCTGTTTCATGAATACTCTGATAGTCCACAGATTACAGAATGGCACCAGATGTGCTTCGGAAACTACTACTGGTCTTCCAGGGAATGATCAAAGCGTAGTCTGTTGGAGACATTACTCCTATGGAGGAAAGTGCGCATGGTGACTGATGTATTCAATCCCGATGCAATTTCTGTGTTTCATCAACACTCTGATAGTCCACAGATTACAGAATGCCTCCACATGTGCATCGATAACTACTACTGGTCTTCCAGGTTATGATCAAAGCGTAGACTGTTAGAGACATTAGTCCCATGGAGGAAAGTGCGCATGGTGACTGTTGTATTCAATCCCGATGCATTTTCTGTGTTTCATCAACACTCTGATACTCCACAGATTACAGAAAGCCTCCAGATGTGCATCGGTAACTACTACTGGTCTTCCAGGGAACGATAAAAGCATAGACTGTTTGAGAAATAATCCCGTGGAGGAAAGTGCGCATGGTGACTGTTGTATTCAATCCCTATGCAATTTCTGTGTTTCATCAACACTCTGATAGTCCACAAATTAGGGAAAGCCTCCAGATGTGCATCGGAAACTACTACTGGTCTTCCAGGGAACGATCGAAGCGTAGACTGTTAGAGACATTACTCCCATGGAGGAAAGTGCGCATTGTGACTGTTGTATTCAATCCCGATGCATTTTCTGTGTTTCATCAACACTCTGATAGTCCATAGATTACAGAATGCCGCCAGATGTGCATCGGAAACCACATCTGGTCTTCCAGGAAGCGATTAAAGCGTAGACTGTTTCAGGGTTACTCCCATGGAGGAAAGTGACCATGGTGGCTGTTGTATTCAAACCAGATGAAATTTCTTAGTTTCATCAACACTCTGATAGTCCACAGATTACAGAATGCCTCCAGATGTGCATCGGAAACTACTACTGGTCTTCCAGGGAACGATCAAAACGTAAACTCTTTGAGACATTACTCCCATGGAGGAAAGTGCGCATGGTGACTGATGTATTAAATCCCGATGCAATTTCTGTGTTTCATCAACACTCTGATAGTCCACAGATTACAGAATGCCTCCAGATGTGCAACGATAACTACTACTGGTCTTCCAGGTTATGATCAGAGCGTAGACTGTTAGAGACATTAGTCCCATGGAGGAAAGTGCGCATGGTGACTGTTGTATTCAATTCCGATTAAATTTCTGTGTTTCATCAACACTCTGATACTCCACAGATTACAGAAAGCCTCCAGATGTGCATCGGTAACTACTACTGGTCTTCCAGGGAACGATCAAAGCGTAGACTGTTAGAGACATTACTCCCATGGAGGAAAGTGCGCATTGTGACTGTTGTATTCAATTCCGATTCAGTTTCTATGTTTCATCAACACTCCGATAGTCCACAGATTAGAGAATGCCACCAGATGTGCATCGGAAACTACTACTGGTCTTCCAGGGACCGATCAAAGCGTAGACTGTTTGAGACATTACTCCCGTGGAGGAAAATGCGCATGGTGACTGTTGTATTGAATCCCGATCCAATTTCTGTGTTTCATCAACACTCTGATAGTCCACAGACTACAGAATGCCACCATATGTGCATCAGAAACTACTACTGGTCTTCCAGGGAACGATCAAAGCGTAGACTGTTTGAGACATTACTCATATGGAGGAAAGTGCGCATGGTGACTGTTGTATTCAATTCCGACTCAATTTCTGTGTTTCATCAACACTCTGATAGACCATAGATTACAGAATGCCACCAAGATGTGCATCGGAAACTACTACTGGTCTTCCAGGGAACGATCAAAGCGTTGACTGTTTGAAACATTACTCCCATGGAGGAAAGTGCGCATGGTGACTGTTGTATTCAATCCCGATGCAATTTCTGTGTTTCATCATCACTCTGATAGTCCACAAATTAGGGAAAGCCTCCAGATGTGCATCGGAATCTACTACTGGTCTTCCAGGGAACGATCAAAGCGTAGACTGTTTGAGACATTACTCCCATGGAGGAAAGTGAGCATGGTGACTGTTGTATTCAATTCCGATTCAGTTTTTATGTTTCATCAACACTCTGATAGTCCACAGATTAGAGAATGCCACCAGATGTGCATCGGAAACTACTACTGGTCTTCCAGGGACCGATCAAAGCGTAGACTGTTTGAGACATTACTCCCGTGGAGGAAAATGCGCATGGTGACTGTTGTATTGAATCCCGATGCAATTTCTGTGTTTCATCAACACTCTGATAGTCCACAGACTACATAATGCCACCAGATTTGCATCAGAAACTACTACTGGTCTTCCAGGGAACGATCAAAGCGTAGACTGTTTGAGACATTACTCCCATGGACGAAAGTGCGCATGATGACTGTTGTATTCAATTCCGATTCAATTTCTGTTATTCATCAACACTCTGATAGACCACAGATTACAGAATGCCACCAAGATGTGCTTCTGAAACTAGTACTGGTCTTCCAGGGAATGATCAAAGCGTAGTCTGTTGGAGACATTACTCCTATGGAGGAAAGTGCGCATGGTGACTGATGTATTAAATCCCGATGCAATTTCTGTGTTTCATCAACACTCTGATAGTCCACAGATTACAGAATGCCTCCAGATGTGCATCGATAACTACTACTGGTCTTCCAGGTTATGATCAAAGCGTAGACTGTTAGAGACATTAGTCCCATGCAGGAAAGTGCGCATGGTGACTCTTGTATTCAATTCCGATTAAATTTCTGTGTTTCATCAACACTCTGATACTCCACAGATTACAGAAAGCCTCCAGATGTGCATCGGTAACTACTACTGGTCTTCCAGGGAACGATCAAAGCGTAGACTGTTTGAGACATTACTCCCGTGGAGGAAAATGCGCATGGTGACTGTTGTATTGAATCCCGATACAATTTCTGTGTTTCATCAACACTCTGATAGTCCACAGACTACAGAATGCCACCATATGTGCATCAGAAACTACTACTGGTCTTCCAGGGAACGATCAAAGCGTAGACTGTTTGAGACATTACTCCCATGGAGGAAAGTGCACATGGTGACTGTTGTATTCAATCCCGATGCAATTTCTGTGTTTCATCAACACTCTGATAGTCCACAAATTAGGGAAAGCCTCCAGATGTGCATCGGAAACTACTACTGGTCTTCCAGGGAACGATCAAAGCGTAGACTGTTAGAGACATTACTCCCATGGAGGAAAGTGCGCATTGTGACTGTTGTATTCAATCCCGATGCATTTTCTGTGTTTCATCAACACTCTGATAGTCCACAGATTACAGAATGCCGCCAGATGTGCATCGGAAACTACATCTGGTCTTCTAGGAAGCGATTAAAGCGTAGACTGTTTCAGGGTTACTCCCATGGAGGAAAGTGCCCATGGTGGCTGTTGTATTCAAACCAGATGAAATTTCTTAGTTTCGTCAACACTCTGATACTCCACAGATTGCAGAATTTCACCAGATGTGCATCGTAAACTACTACTGGTCTTCCAGGGAACGATCAAATCGTAGACTGTTTGAGACATTACTTTTATGGAGGAATGTGCGCATGGTGACTGTTGTATTCAATCCCGATGCAATTTCTGTGTTTCATCAACACTCTGATAGTCCACAAATTAGGAAAAGCCTCCAGATGTGCATCGGAATCTACTACTGGTCTTCCAGGGAACGATCAAAGCGTAGACTGTTTGAGACATTACTCCCATGGAGGAAAGTGATCATGGTGACTGTTGTATTCAATTCCGATTCAGTTTCTATGTTTCATCAACACTCCGATAGTCCACAGATTAGAGAATGCCACCAGATGTGCATCGGAAACTACTACTGGTCATCCAGGGACCGATCAAAGCGTAGACTGTTTGAGACATTACTCCCGTGGAGGAAAATGCGCATGGTGACTGTTGTATTGAATCCCGATCCAATTTCTGTGTTTCATCAACACTCTGATAGTCCACAGATTACAGAATGCCTCCAGATGTGCATCGATAACTACTACTGGTCTTCCAGGTTATGATCAAATCGTAGACTGTTAGAGACATTAGTCCCATGGAGGAAAGTGCGCATGGTGACTGTTGTATTCAATTCCGATAAAATTTCTGTGTTTCATCAACACTCTGATACTCCACAGATTACAGAAAGCCTCCAGATGTGCATCGGTAACTACTACTGGTCTTCCAGGGAACGATAAAAGCATAGACTGTTTGAGAAATAATCCCGTGGGGGAAAGTGCGCATGGTGACTGTTGTATTCAATCCCGATGCAATTTCTGTGTTTCATCAACACTCTGATAGTCCACAAATTAGGGAAAGCCTCCAGATGTGCATCGGAAACTACTACTGGTCTTCCAGGGAACGATCAAAGCGTAGACTGTTAGAGACATTACTCCCATGGAGGAAAGTGCGCATTGTGACTGTTGTATTCAATCCCGATGCATTTTCTGTGCTTCTTCAACACTCTGATAGTCCACAGATTACAGAATGCCGCCAGATGTGCATCGGAAACTACATCTGGTCTTCCAGGAAGCGATTAAAGCGTAGACTGTTTCAGGGTTACTCCCATGGAGGAAAGTGACCATGGTGGCTGTTGTATTCAAACCAGATGAAATTTCTTAGTTTCATCAACACTCTGATACTCCACAGATTGCAGAATTTCACCAGATGTGCATCGGAAACTATTACTGGTCTTCCAGGGAACGATCAAAACGTTGACTGTTTGAAACATTACTCCCATGGAGGAAAGTGCGCATGGTGACTGTTGTATTCAATCCCGATGCAATTTCTGTGTTTCATCATCACTCTGATAGTCCACAGATTACAGAAAGCCTCCAGACGTGCATCGGAAACTACTACTGGTCTTCCAGGGAACGATCAAATCGTAAACTGTTTGAGACATTACTCCCATGGAGGAAAGTGCGCATGGTGACTGTTGTATTCAATCCCGATGCAATTTCTGTGTTTCATCAACACTCTGATAGTCCACAAATTAGGGAAAGCCTCCAGATGTGCATCGGAATCTACTACTGGTCTTCCAGGGAACGATCAAAGCGTAGACTGTTTGAGACATTACTCCCATGGAGGAAAGTGAGCATGGTGACTGTTGTATTCAATTCCGATTCAGTTTTTATGTTTCATCAACACTCTGATAGTCTACAGATTAGAGAATGCCACCAGATGTGCATCGGAAACTACTACTGGTCTTCCAGGGACCGATCAAAGCGTAGACTGTTTGAGACATTACTCCCGTATAGGAAAATGCGCATGGTGACTGTTGTATTGAATCCCGATGCAATTTCTGTGTTTCATCAACACTCTGATAGTCCACAGACTACATAATGCCACCAGATTTGCATCACAAACTACTACTGGTCTTCCAGGGAACGATCAAAGCGTAGACTGTTTGAGACATTACTCCCATGGACGAAAGTGCGCATGATGACTGTTGTATTCAATTCCGATTCAATTTCTGTGTTTCATCAACACTCTGATAGACCACAGATTACAGAATGCCACCAAGATGTGCATCGGAAACTACTACTGGTCTTCCAGGGAACGATCAAAGCGTAGACTGTTTCAGACATTACTCCCATGGAGGAAAGTGCGGATGGTGACTGTTGTATTCAATCTAGATGCAATTTCTGTGTTTCATCAACATTCTGATAGTCCACAGATTACAGAATGCCACCAGATGTGCATCGGAAACTATTACTGGTCTTCCAGGGAACGATCAAATCGTAGACTGTTTAAGACATACCTCACGTGGAGGAAAGTGCGCATGGTGACTGTTGTAATCAATCCCGATGCAATTTCTCTGTTTCATGAATACTCTGATAGTCCAGAGATTACAGAATGGCACCAGATGTGCTTCTGAAACTACTACTGGTCTTCCAGGGAATGATCAAAGCGTAGTCTGTTGGAGACATTACTCCTATGGAGGAAAGTGCGCATGGTGACTGATGTATTAAATCCCGATGCAATTTCTGTGTTTCATCAACACTCTGATAGTCCACAGATTACAGAATGCCTCCTGATGTGCATCGATAACTACTACTGGTCTTCCAGGTTATGATCAGAGCGTAGACTGTTAGAGACATTAGTCCCATGGAGGAAAGTGCGCATGGTGACCGTTGTATTCAATTCCGATTAAATTTCTGGGTTTCATCAACACTCTGATACTCCACAGATTACAGAAAGCCTCCAGATGTGCATCGGTAACTACTACTGGTCTTCCAGGGAACGATCAAAGCGTAGACTGTTTAAGACATACCTCCCGTGGAGGAAAGTGCGCATGGTGACTGTTGTAATCAATCCCGATGCAATTTCTCTGTTTCATGAATACTCTGATAGTCCACAGATTACAGAATGGCACCAGATGTGCTTCTGAAACTACTACTGGTCTTCCAGGGAATGATCAAAGCGTAGTCTGTTGGAGACATTACTCCTATGGAGGAAAGTGCGCATGGTGACTGATGTATTAAATCCCGATGCAATTTCTGTGTTTCATCAACACTCTGATAGTCCACAGATTACAGAATTCCTCCAGATGTGCATCGATAACTACTACTGGTCTTCCAGGTTATGATCAGAGCGTAGACTGTTAGAGACATTAGTCCCATGGAGGAAAGTGCGCATGGTGACTGTTGTATTCAATTCCGATTAAATTTCTGTGTTTCATCAACACTCTGATACTCCACAGATTACAAAAAGCCTCCAGATGTGCATCGGTAACTACTACTGGTCTTCCAGGGAACGATCAAAGCGTAGACTGTTTGAGACATTACTCCCGTGGAGGAAAATGCGCATGGTGACTGTTGTATTGAATCCCGATACAATTTCTGTGTTTCATCAACACTCTGATAGTCCACAGACTACAGAATGCCACCATATGTGCATCAGAAACTACTACTGGTCTTCCAGGGAACGATCAAAGCGTAGACTGTTTGAGACATTACTCCCATGGAGGAAAGTGCGCATGGTGACTGTTGTATTCAATCCCGATGCAATTTCTGTCTTTCATCAACACTCTGATAGTCCACAAATTAGGGAAAGCCTCCAGATGTGCATCGGAAACTACTACTGGTCTTCCAGGGAACGATCAAAGCGTAGACTGTTAGAGACATTACTCCCATGGAGGAAAGTGCGCATTGTGACTGTTGTATTCAATCCCGATGCATTTTCTGTGTTTCATCAACACACTGATAGTCCACAGATTACAGAATGCCGCCAGATGTGCATCGGAAACTACATCTGGTCTTCTAGGAAGCGATTAAAGCGTAGACTGTTTCAGGGTTACTCCCATGGAGGAAAGTGCCCATGGTGGCTGTTGTATTCAAACCAGATGAAATTTCTTAGTTTCGTCAACACTCTGATACTCCACAGATTGCAGAATTTCACCAGATGTGCATCGTAAACTACTACTGGTCTTCCAGGGAACGATCAAATCGTAGAATGTTTGAGACATTACTTTTACGGAGGAATGTGCGCATGGTGACTGTTGTATTCAATCCCGATGCAATTTCTGTGTTTCATCAACACTCTGATAGTCCACAAATTAGGAAAAGCCTCCAGATGTGCATCGGAATCTACTACTGGTCTTCCAGGGAACGATCAAAGCGTAGACTGTTTGAGACATTACTCCCATGGAGGAAAGTCATCATGGTGACTGTTGTATTCAATTCCGATTCAGTTTCTATGTTTCATCAACACTCCGATAGTCCACAGATTAGAGAATGCCACCAGATGTGCATCGAAAACTACTACTGGTCATCCAGGGACCGATCAAAGCGTAGACTGTTTGAGACATTACTCCCGTGGAGGAAAATGCGCATGGTGACTGTTGTATTGAATCCCGATCCAATTTCTGTGTTTCATCAACACTCTGATAGTCCACAGATTACAGAATGCCTCCACATGTGCATCGATAACTACTACTGGTCTTCCAGGTTATGATCAAAGCGTAGACTGTTAGAGACATTAGTCCCATGGAGGAAAGTGCGCATGGTGACTGTTGTATTCAATCCCGATGCAATTTCTGTGTTTCATCAACACTCTGATACTCCACAGATTACAGAAAGCCTCCAGATGTGCATCGGTAACTACTACTGGTCTTCCAGGGAACGATAAAAGCATAGACTGTTTGAGAAATAATCCCGTGGAGGAAAGTGCGCATGGTGACTGTTGTATTCAATCCCTATGCAATTTCTGTGTTTCATCAACACTCTGATAGTCCACAAATTAGGGAAAGCCTCCAGATGTGCATCGGAAACTACTACTGGTCTTCCAGGGAACGATCAAAGCGTAGACTGTTAGAGACATTACTCCCATGGAGGAAAGTGCGCATTGTGACTGTTGTATTCAATCCCGATGCATTTTCTGTGTTTCATCAACACTCTGATAGTCCATAGATTACAGAATGCCGCCAGATGTGCATCGGAAACCACATCTGGTCTTCCAGGAAGCGATTAAAGCGTAGACTGTTTCAGGGTTACTCCCATGGAGGAAAGTGACCATGGTGGCTGTTGTATTCAAACCAGATGAAATTTCTTAGTTTCATCAACACTCTGATAGTCCACAGATTACAGAATGCCTCCAGATGTGCATCGGAAACTACTACTGGTCTTCCAGGGAACGATCAAAACGTAAACTCTTTGAGACATTACTCCCATGGAGGAAAGTGCGCATGGTGACTGTTGTATTCAATCCCGATGCAATTTCTGTGTTTCATCAACACTCTGATAGTCCACAAATTAGGGAAAGCCTCCAGATGTGCATCGGAATCTACTACTGGTCTTCCAGGGAACGATCAAAGCGTAGACTGTTTGAGACATTACTCCCATGGAGGAAAGTGAGCATGGTGACTGTTGTATTCAATTCCGATTCAGTTTTTATGTTTCATCAACACTCTGATAGTCCACAGATTAGAGAATGCCACCAGATGTGCATCGGAAACTACTACTGGTCTTCCAGGGACCGATCAAAGCGTAGACTGTTTGAGACATTACTCCCATGGACGAAAGTGCGCATGATGACTGTTGTATTCAATTCCGATTCAATTTCTGTGTTTCATCAACACTCTGATAGACCACAGATTACAGAATGCCACCAAGATGTGCATCGGAAACTACTACTGGTCTTCCAGGGAACGATCAAAGCGTAGACTGTTTCAGACATTACTCCCATGGAGGAAAGTGCGGATGGTGACTGTTGTATTCAATCTAGATGCAATTTCTGTGTTTCATCAACATTCTGATAGTCCACAGATTACAGAATGCCACCAGATGTGCATCGGAAACTATTACTGGTCTTCCAGGTACGATCAAATCGTAGACTGTTTAAGACATACCTCCCGTGGAGGAAAGTGCGCATGGTGACTGTTGTAATCAATCCCGATGCAATTTCTCTGTTTCATGAATACTCTGATAGTCCACAGATTATAGAATTTCACCAGATGTGCTTCTGAAACTACTACTGGTCTTCCAGGGAATGATCAAAGCGTAGTCTGTTGGAGACATTACTCCTATGGAGGAAAGTGTGCATGGTGACTGATGTATTAAATCCCGATGCAATTTCTGTGTTTCATCAACACTCTGATAGTCCACAGATTACAGAATGCCTCCAGATGTGCAACGATAACTACTACTGGTCTTCCAGGTTATGATCAGAGCGTAGACTGTTAGAGACATTAGTCCCATGGAGGAAAGTGCGCATGGTGACTGTTGTATTCAATTCCGATTAAATTTCTGTGTTTCATCAACACTCTGATACTCCACAGATTACAGAAAGCCTCCAGATGTGCATCGGTAACTACTACTGGTCTTCCAGGGAACGATCAAAGCGTAGACTGTTAGAGACATTACTCCCATGGAGGAAAGTGCGCATTGTGACTGTTGTATTCAATTCCGATTCAGTTTCTATGTTTCATCAACACTCCGATAGTCCACAGATTAGAGAATGCCACCAGATGTGCATCGGAAACTACTACTGGTCTTCCAGGGACCGATCAAAGCGTAGACTGTTTGAGACATTACTCCCGTGGAGGAAAATGCGCATGGTGACTGTTGTATTGAATCCCGATCCAATTTCTGTGTTTCATCAACACTCTGATAGTCCACAGACTACAGAATGCCACCATATGTGCATCAGAAACTACTACTGGTCTTCCAGGGAACGATCAAAGCGTAGACTGTTTGAGACATTACTCATATGGAGGAAAGTGCGCATGGTGACTGTTGTATTCAATTCCGACTCAATTTCTGTGTTTCATCAACACTCTGATAGACCATAGATTACAGAATGCCACCAAGATGTGCATCGGAAACTACTACTGGTCTTCCAGGGAACGATCAAAGCGTTGACTGTTTGAAACATTTCTCCCATGGAGGAAAGTGCGCATGGTGACTGTTGTATTCAATCCCGATGCAATTTCTGTGTTTCATCATCACTCTGATAGTCCACAAATTAGGGAAAGCCTCCAGATGTGCATCGGAATCTACTACTGGTCTTCCAGGGAACGATCAAAGCGTAGACTGTTTGAGACATTACTCCCATGGAGGAAAGTGAGCATGGTGACTGTTGTATTCAATTCCGATTCAGTTTTTATGTTTCATCAACACTCTGATAGTCCACAGATTAGAGAATGCCACCAGATGTGCATCGGAAACTACTACTGGTCTTCCAGGGACCGATCAAAGCGTAGACTGTTTGAGACATTACTCCCGTGGAGGAAAATGCGCATGGTGACTGTTGTATTGAATCCCGATGCAATTTCTGTGTTTCATCAACACTCTGATAGTCCACAGACTACATAATGCCACCAGATTTGCATCAGAAACTACTACTGGTCTTCCAGGGAACGATCAAAGCGTAGACTGTTTGAGACATTACTCCCATGGACGAAAGTGCGCATGATGACTGTTGTATTCAATTCCGATTCAATTTCTGTTATTCATCAACACTCTGATAGACCACAGATTACAGAATGCCACCAAGATGTGCATCGGAAACTACTACTGGTCTTCCAGGGAACGATCAAAGCGTAGACTGTTTCAGACATTACTCCCATGGAGGAAAGTGCGGATGGTGACTGTTGTATTCAATCTAGATGCAATATCTGTGTTTCATCAACATTCTGATAGTCCACAGATTACAGAATGGCACCAGATGTGCTTCTGAAACTAGTACTGGTCTTCCAGGGAATGATCAAAGCGTAGTCTGTTGGAGACATTACTCCTATGGAGGAAAGTGCGCATGGTGACTGATGTATTAAATCCCGATGCAATTTCTGTGTTTCATCAACACTCTGATAGTCCACAGATTACAGAATGCCTCCAGATGTGCATCGATAACTACTACTGGTCTTCCAGGTTATGATCAAAGCGTAGACTGTTAGAGACATTAGTCCCATGGAGGAAAGTGCGCATGGTGACTCTTGTATTCAATTCCGATTAAATTTCTGTGTTTCATCAACACTCTGATACTCCACAGATTACAGAAAGCCTCCAGATGTGCATCGGTAACTACTACTGGTCTTCCAGGGAACGATCAAAGCGTAGACTGTTAGAGACATTACTCCCATGGAGGAAAGTGCGCATTGTGACTGTTGTATTCAATTCCGATTCAGTTTCTATGTTTCATCAACACTCCGATAGTCCACAGATTAGAGAATGCCACCAGATGTGCATCGGAAACTACTACTGGTCTTCCAGGGACCGATCAAAGCGTAGACTGTTTGAGACATTACTCCCGTGGAGGAAAATGCGCATGGTGACTGTTGTATTGAATCCCGATACAATTTCTGTGTTTCATCAACACACCGATAGTCCACAGACTACAGAATGCCACCATATGTGCATCAGAAACTACTACTGGTCTTCCAGGGAACGATCAAAGCGTAGACTGTTTGAGACATTACTCCCATGGAGGAAAGTGCACATGGTGACTGTTGTATTCAATCCCGATGCAATTTCTGTGTTTCATCAACACTCTGATAGTCCACAAATTAGGGAAAGCCTCCAGATGTGCATCGGAAACTACTACTGGTCTTCCAGGGAACGATCAAAGCGTAGACTGTTAGAGACATTACTCCCATGGAGGAAAGTGCGCATTGTGACTGTTGTATTCAATCCCGATGCATTTTCTGTGTTTCATCAACACTCTGATAGTCCACAGATTACAGAATGCCGCCAGATGTGCATCGGAAACTACATCTGGTCTTCTAGGAAGCGATTAAAGCGTAGACTGTTTCAGGGTTACTCCCATGGAGGAAAGTGCCCATGGTGGCTGTTGTATTCAAACCAGATGAAATTTCTTAGTTTCGTCAACACTCTGATACTCCACAGATTGCAGAATTTCACCAGATGTGCATCGTAAACTACTACTGGTCTTCCAGGGAACGATCAAATCGTAGACTGTTTGAGACATTACTTTTATGGAGGAATGTGCGCATGGTGACTGTTGTATTCAATCCCGATGCAATTTCTGTGTTTCATCAACACTCTGATAGTCCACAAATTAGGAAAAGCCTCCAGATGTGCATCGGAATCTACTACTGGTCTTCCAGGGAACGATCAAAGCGTAGACTGTTTGAGACATTACTCCCATGGAGGAAAGTGATCATGGTGACTGTTGTATTCAATTCCGATTCAGTTTCTATGTTTCATCAACACTCCGATAGTCCACAGATTAGAGAATGCCACCAGATGTGCATCGGAAACTACTACTGGTCATCCAGGGACCGATCAAAGCGTAGACTGTTTGAGACATTACTCCCGTGGAGGAAAATGCGCATGGTGACTGTTGTATTGAATCCCGATCCAATTTCTGTGTTTCATCAACACTCTGATAGTCCACAGATTACAGAATTCCTCCAGATGTGCATCGATAACTACTACTGGTCTTCCAGGTTATGATCAAATCGTAGACTGTTAGAGACATTAGTCCCATGGAGGAAAGTGCGCATGGTGACTGTTGTATTCAATTCCGATAAAATTTCTGTGTTTCATCAACACTCTGATACTCCACAGATTACAGAAAGCCTCCAGATGTGCATCGGTAACTACTACTGGTCTTCCAGGGAACGATAAAAGCATAGACTGTTTGAGAAATAATCCCGTGGGGGAAAGTGCGCATGGTGACTGTTGTATTCAATCCCGATGCAATTTCTGTGTTTCATCAACACTCTGATAGTCCACAAATTAGGGAAAGCCTCCAGATGTGCATCGGAAACTACTACTGGTCTTCCAGGGAACGATCAAAGCGTAGACTGTTAGAGACATTACTCCCATGGAGGAAAGTGCGCATTGTGACTGTTGTATTCAATTCCGATTCAGTTTCTATGTTTCATCAACACTCCGATAGTCCACAGATTAGAGAATGCCACCAGATGTGCATCGGAAACTACTACTGGTCTTCCAGGGACCGATCAAAGCGTAGACTGTTTGAGACATTACTCCCGTGGAGGAAAATGCGCATGGTGACTGTTGTATTGAATCCCGATACAATTTCTGTGTTTCATCAACACTCTGATAGTCCACAGACTACAGAATGCCACCATATGTGCATCAGAAACTACTACTGGTCTTCCAGGGAACGATCAAAGCGTAGACTGTTTGAGACATTACTCCCATGGAGGAAAGTGCACATGGTGACTGTTGTATTCAATCCCGATGCAATTTCTGTGTTTCATCAACACTCTGATAGTCCACAAATTAGGGAAAGCCTCCAGATGTGCATCGGAAACTACTACTGGTCTTCCAGGGAACGATCAAAGCGTAGACTGTTAGAGACATTACTCCCATGGAGGAAAGTGCGCATTGTGACTGTTGTATTCAATCCCGATGCATTTTCTGTGTTTCATCAACACTCTGATAGTCCACAGATTACAGAATGCCGCCAGATGTGCATCGGAAACTACATCTGGTCTTCTAGGAAGCGATTAAAGCGTAGACTGTTTCAGGGTTACTCCCATGGAGGAAAGTGCCCATGGTGGCTGTTGTATTCAAACCAGATGAAATTTCTTAGTTTCGTCAACACTCTGATACTCCACAGATTGCAGAATTTCACCAGATGTGCATCGTAAACTACTACTGGTCATCCAGGGAACGATCAAATCGTAGACTGTTTGAGACATTACTTTTATGGAGGAATGTGCGCATGGTGACTGTTGTATTCAATCCCGATGCAATTTCTGTGTTTCATCAACACTCTGATAGTCCACAAATTAGGAAAAGCCTCCAGATGTGCATCGGAATCTACTACTGGTCTTCCAGGGAACGATCAAAGCGTAGACTGTTTGAGACATTACTCCCATGGAGGAAAGTGATCATGGTGACTGTTGTATTCAATTCCGATTCAGTTTCTATGTTTCATCAACACTCCGATAGTCCACAGATTAGAGAATGCCACCAGATGTGCATCGGAAACTACTACTGGTCATCCAGGGACCGATCAAAGCGTAGACTGTTTGAGACATTACTCCCGTGGAGGAAAATGCGCATGGTGACTGTTGTATTGAATCCAGATCCAATTTCTGTGTTTCATCAACACTCTGATAGTCCACAGATTACAGAATGCCTCCAGATGTGCATCGATAACTACTACTGGTCTTCCAGGTTATGATCAAATCGTAGACTGTTAGAGACATTAGTCCCATGGAGGAAAGTGCGCATGGTGACTGTTGTATTCAATTCCGATAAAATTTCTGTGTTTCATCAACACTCTGATACTCCACAGATTACAGAAAGCCTCCAGATGTGCATCGGTAACTACTACTGGTCTTCCAGGGAACGATAAAAGCATAGACTGTTTGAGAAATAATCCCGTGGGGGAAAGTGCGCATGGTGACTGTTGTATTCAATCCCGATGCAATTTCTGTGCTTCATCAACACTCTGATAGTCCACAAATTAGGGAAAGCCTCCAGATGTGCATCGGAAACTACTACTGGTCTTCCAGGGAACGATCAAAGCGTAGACTGTTAGAGACATTACTCCCATGGAGGAAAGTGCGCATTGTGACTGTTGTATTCAATCCCGATGCATTTTCTGTGCTTCTTCAACACTCTGATAGTCCACAGATTACAGAATGCCGCCAGATGTGCATCGGAAACTACATCTGGTCTTCCAGGAAGCGATTAAAGCGTAGACTGTTTCAGGGTTACTCCCATGGAGGAAAGTGACCATGGTGGCTGTTGTATTCAAACCAGATGAAATTTCTTAGTTTCATCAACACTCTGATACTCCACAGATTGCAGAATTTCACCAGATGTGCATCGGAAACTATTACTGGTCTTCCAGGGAACGATCAAAACGTTGACTGTTTGAAACATTACTCCCATGGAGGAAAGTGCGCATGGTGACTGTTGTATTCAATCCCGATGCAATTTCTGTGTTTCATCATCACTCTGATAGTCCACAGATTACAGAAAGCCTCCAGACGTGCATCGGAAACTACTACTGGTCTTCCAGGGAACGATCAAATCGTAAACTGTTTGAGACATTACTCCCATGGAGGAAAGTGCGCATGGTGACTGTTGTATTCAATCCCGATGCAATTTCTGTGTTTCATCAACACTCTGATAGTCCACAAATTAGGGAAAGCCTCCAGATGTGCATCGGAATCTACTACTGGTCTTCCAGGGAACGATCAAAGCGTAGACTGTTTGAGACATTACTCCCATGGAGGAAAGTGAGCATGGTGACTGTTGTATTCAATTCCGATTCAGTTTTTATGTTTCATCAACACTCTGATAGTCCACAGATTAGAGAATGCCACCAGATGTGCATCGGAAACTACTACTGGTCTTCCAGGGACCGATCAAAGCGTAGACTGTTTGAGATATTACTCCCGTGGAGGAAAATGCGCATGGTGACTGTTGTATTGAATCCCGATGCAATTTCTGTGTTTCATCAACACTCTGATAGTCCACAGACTACATAATGCCACCAGATTTGCATCACAAACTACTACTGGTCTTCCAGGGAACGATCAAAGCGTAGACTGTTTGAGACATTACTCCCATGGACGAAAGTGCGCATGATGACTGTTGTATTCAATTCCGATTCAATTTCTGTGTTTCATCAACACTCTGATAGACCACAGATTACAGAATGCCACCAAGATGTGCATCGGAAACTACTACTGGTCTTCCAGGGAACGATCAAAGCGTAGACTGTTTCAGACATTACTCCCATGGAGGAAAGTGCGGATGGTGACTGTTGTATTCAATCTAGATGCAATTTCTGTGTTTCATCAACATTCTGATAGTCCACAGATTACAGAATGCCACCAGATGTGCATCGGAAACTATTACTGGTCTTCCAGGGAACGATCAAATCGTAGACTGTTTAAGACATACCTCACGTGGAGGAAAGTGCGCATGGTGACTGTTGTAATCAATCCCGATGCAATTTCTCTGTTTCATGAATACTCTGATAGTCCAGAGATTACAGAATGGCACCAGATGTGCTTCTGAAACTACTACTGGTCTTCCAGGGAATGATCAAAGCGTAGTCTGTTGGAGACATTACTCCTATGGAGGAAAGTGCGCATGGTGACTGATGTATTAAATCCCGATGCAATTTCTGTGTTTCATCAACACCCTGATAGTCCACAGATTACAGAATGCCTCCAGATGTGCATCGATAACTACTACTGGTCTTCCAGGTTATGATCAGAGCGTAGACTGTTAGAGACATTAGTCCCATGGAGGAAAGTGCGCATGGTGACTGTTGTATTCAATTCCGATTAAATTTCTGTGTTTCATCAACACTCTGATACTCCACAGATTACAGAAAGCCTCCAGATGTGCATCGGTAACTACTACTGGTCTTCCAGGGAACGATCAAAGCGTAGACTGTTTGAGACATTACTCCCGTGGAGGAAAATGCGCATGGTGACTGTTGTATTGAATCCCGATACAATTTCTGTGTTTCATCAACACTCTGATAGTCCACAGACTACAGAATGCCACCATATGTGCATCAGAAACTACTACTGGTCTTCCAGGGAACGATCAAAGCGTAGACTGTTTGAGACATTACTCCCATGGAGGAAAGTGCGCATGGTGACTGTTGTATTCAATCCCGATGCAATTTTTGTCTTTCATCAACACTCTGATAGTCCACAAATTAGGGAAAGCCTCCAGATGTGCATCGGAAACTACTACTGGTCTTCCAGGGAACGATCAAAGCGTAGACTGTTAGAGACATTACTCCCATGGAGGAAAGTGCGCATTGTGACTGTTGTATTCAATCCCGATGCATTTTCTGTGTTTCATCAACACACTGATAGTCCACAGATTACAGAATGCCGCCAGATGTGCATCGGAAACTACATCTGGTCTTCTAGGAAGCGATTAAAGCGTAGACTGTTTCAGGGTTACTCCCATGGAGGAAAGAGCCCATGGTGGCTGTTGTATTCAAACCAGATGAAATTTCTTAGTTTCGTCAACACTCTGATACTCCACAGATTGCAGAATTTCACCAGATGTGCATCGTAAACTACTACTGGTCTTCCAGGGAACGATCAAATCGTAGACTGTTTGAGACATTACTTTTACGGAGGAATGTGCGCATGGTGACTGTTGTATTCAATCCCGATGCAATTTCTGTGTTTCATCAACACTCTGATAGTCCACAAATTAGGAAAAGCCTCCAGATGTGCATCGGAATCTACTACTGGTCTTCCAGGGAACGATCAAAGCGTAGACTGTTTGAGACATTACTCCCATGGAGGAAAGTGATCATGGTGACTGTTGTATTCAATTCCGATTCAGTTTCTATGTTTCATCAACACTCCGATAGTCCACAGATTAGAGAATGCCACCAGATGTGCATCGGAAACTACTACTGGTCATCCAGGGACCGATCAAAGCGTAGACTGTTTGAGACATTACTCCCGTGGAGGAAAATGCGCATGGTGACTGTTGTATTGAATCCCGATCCAATTTCTGTGTTTCATCAACACTCTGATAGTCCACAGATTACAGAATGCCTCCAGATGTGCATCGATAACTACTACTGGTCTTCCAGGTTATGATCAAATCGTAGACTGTTAGAGACATTAGTCCCATGGAGGAAAGTGCGCATGGTGACTGTTGTATTCAATTCCGATAAAATTTCTGTGTTTCATCAACACTCTGATACTCCACAGATTACAGAAAGCCTCCAGATGTGCATCGGTAACTACTACTGGTCTTCCAGGGAACGATAAAAGCATAGACTGTTTGAGAAATAATCCCGTGGAGGAAAGTGCGCATGGTGACTGTTGTATTCAATCCCGATGCAATTTATGTGTTTCATCAACACTCTGATAGTCCACAAATTAGGGAAAGCCTCCAGATGTGCATCGGAAACTACTACTGGTCTTCCAGGGAACGATCAAAGCGTAGACTGTTAGAGACATTACTCCCATGGAGGAAAGTGCGCATTGTGACTGTTGTATTCAATCCCGATGCATTTTCTGTGCTTCATCAACACTCTGATAGTCCACAGATTACAGAATGCCGCCAGATGTGCATCGGAAACTACATCTGGTCTTCCAGGAAGCGATTAAAGCGTAGACTGTTTCAGGGTTACTCCCATGGAGGAAAGTGACCATGGTGGCTGTTGTATTCAAACCAGATGAAATTTCTTAGTTTCATCAACACTCTGATACTCCACAGATTGCAGAATTTCACCAGATGTGCATCGGAAACTACTACTGGTCTTCCAGGGATTGATCAAAGCGTTGACTGTTTGAAACATTACTCCCATGGAGGAAAGTGCGCATGGTGACTGTTGTATTCAATCCCGATGCAATTTCTGTGTTTCATCATCACTCTGATAGTCCACAGATTACAGAAAGCCTCCAGACGTGCATCGGAAACTACTACTGGTCTTCCAGGGAACGATCAAATCGTAAACTGTTTGAGACATTACTTTTATGGAGGAATGTGCGCATGGTGACTGTTGTATTCAATCCCGATGCAATTTCTGTGTTTCATCAACACTCTGATAGTCCACAGATTACAGAATGCCTCCAGATGTGCATCGGAACCTACTACTGGTCTTCCAGGGAACGATCAAAACGTAAACTCTTTGAGACATTACTCCCATGGAGGAAAGTGCGCATGGTGACTGTTGTATTCAATCCCGATGCAATTTCTGTGTTTCATCAACACTCTGATAGTCCACAAATTAGGGAAAGCCTCCAGATGTGCATCGGAATCTACTACTGGTCTTCCAGGGAACGATCAAAGCGTAGACTGTTTGAGACATTACTCCCATGGAGGAAAGTGAGCATGGTGACTGTTGTATTCAATTCCGATTCAGTTTTTATGTTTCATCAACACTCTGATAGTCCACAGATTAGAGAATGCCACCAGATGTGCATCGGAAACTACTACTGGTCTTCCAGGGACCGATCAAAGCGTAGACTGTTTGAGACATTACTCCCGTGGAGGAAAATGCGCATGGTGACTGTTGTATTGAATCCCGATGCAATTTCTGTGTTTCATCAACACTCTGATAGTCCACAGACTACATAATGCCACCAGATTTGCATCAGAAACTACTACTGGTTTTCCAGGGAACGATCAAAGCGTAGACTCTTTGAGACATTACTCCCATGGACGAAAGTGCGCATGATGACTGTTGTATTCAATTCCGATTCAATTTCTGTGTTTCATCAACACTCTGATAGACCACAGATTACAGAATGCCACCAAGATGTGCATCGGAAACTACTACTGGTCTTCCAGGGAACGATCAAAGCGTAGACTGTTTCAGACATTACTCCCATGGAGGAAAGTGCGGATGGTGACTGTTGTATTCAATCTAGATGCAATTTCTGTGTTTCATCAACATTCTGATAGTCCACAGATTACAGAATGCCACCAGATGTGCATCGGAAACTACATCTGGTCTTCTAGGAAGCGATTAAAGCGTAGACTGTTTCAGGGTTACTCCCATGGAGGAAAGTGCCCATGGTGGCTGTTGTATTCAAACCAGATGAAATTTCTTAGTTTCGTCAACACTCTGATACTCCACAGATTGCAGAATTTCACCAGATGTGCATCGTAAACTACTACTGGTCTTCCAGGGAACGATCAAATCGTAGACTGTTTGAGACATTACTTTTATGGAGGAATGTGCGCATGGTGACTGTTGTATTCAATCCCGATGCAATTTCTGTGTTTCATCAACACTCTGATAGTCCACAGATTACAGAATGCCTCCAGATGTGCATCGATAACTACTACTGGTCTTCCAGGGAACGATCAAAGCGTAGACTGTTTGAGACATTACTCCCATGGAGGAAAGTGATCATGGTGACTGTTGTATTCAATTCCGATTCAGTTTCTATGTTTCATCAACACTCCGATAGTCCACAGATTAGAGAATGCCACCAGATGTGCATCGGAAACTACTACTGGTCATCCAGGGACCGATCAAAGCGTAGACTGTTTGAGACATTACTCCCGTGGAGGAAAATGCGCATGGTGACTGTTGTATTGAATCCCGATCCAATTTCTGTGTTTCATCAACACTCTGATAGTCCACAGATTACAGAATGCCTCCAGATGTGCATCGATAACTACTACTGGTCTTCCAGGTTATGATCAAATCGTTGACTGTTAGAGACATTAGTCCCATGGAGGAAAGTGCGCATGGTGACTGTTGTATTCAATTCCGATAAAATTTCTGTGTTTCATCAACACTCTGATACTCCACAGATTACAGAAAGCCTCCAGATGTGCATCGGTAACTACTACTGGTCTTCCAGGGAACGATAAAAGCATAGACTGTTTGAGAAATAATCCCGTGGAGGAAATTGCGCATGGTGACTGTTGTGTTCAATCCCGATGCAATTTCTGTGTTTCATCAACACTCTGATAGTCCACAAATTAGGGAAAGCCTCCAGATGTGCATCGGAAACTACTACTGGTCTTCCAGGGAACGATCAAAGCGTAGACTGTTAGAGACATTACTCCCATGGAGGAAAGTGCGCATTGTGACTGTTGTATTCAATCCCGATGCATTTTCTGTGCTTCTTCAACACTCTGATAGTCCACAGATTACAGAATGCCGCCAGATGTGCATCGGAAACTACATCTGGTCTTCCAGGAAGCGATTAAAGCGTAGACTGTTTCAGGGTTACTCCCATGGAGGAAAGTGACGATGGTGGCTGTTGTATTCAAACCAGATGAAATTTCTTAGTTTCATCAACACTCTGATACTCCACAGATTGCAGAATTTCACCAGATGTGCATCGGAAACTATTACTGGTCTTCCAGGGAACGATCAAAACGTTGACTGTTTGAAACATTACTCCGATGGAGGAAAGTGCGCATGGTGACTGTTGTATTCAATCCCGATGCAATTTCTGTGTTTCATCATCACTCTGATAGTCCACAGATTACAGAAAGCCTCCAGACGTGCATCGGAAACTACTACTGGTCTTCCAGGGAACGATCAAATCGTAAACTGTTTGAGACATTACTTTTATGGAGGAATGTGCGCATGGTGACTGTTGTATTCAATCCCGATGCAATTTCTGTGTTTCATCAACACTCTGATAGTCCACAGATTACAGAATGCCTCCAGATGTGCATCGGAAACTACTACTGGTCTTCCAGGGAACGATCAAAACGTAAACTCTTTGAGACATTACTCCCATGGAGGAAAGTACGCATGGTGACTGTTGTATTCAATCCCGATGCAATTTCTGTGTTTCATCAACACTCTGATAGTCCACAAATTAGGGAAAGCCTCCAGATGTGCATCGGTATCTACTACTGGTCTTCCAGGGAACGATCAAAGCGTAGACTGTTTGAGACATTACTCCCATGGAGGAAAGTGAGCATGGTGACTGTTGTATTCAATTCCGATTCAGTTTTTATGTTTCATCAACACTCTGATAGTCCACAGATTAGAGAATGCCGCCAGATGTGCATCGGAAACTACTACTGGTCTTCCAGGGACCGATCAAAGCGTAGACTGTTTGAGACATTACTCCCGTGGAGGAAAATGCGCATGGTGACTGTTGTATTGAATCCCGATGCAATTTCTGTGTTTCATCAACACTCTGATAGTCCACAGACTACATAATGCCACCAGATTTGCATCACAAACTACTACTGGTCTTCCAGGGAACGATCAAAGCGTAGACTGTTTGAGACATTACTCCCATGGACGAAAGTGCGCATGATGACTGTTGTATTCAATTCCGATTCAATTTCTGTGTTTCATCAACACTCTGATAGACCACAGATTACAGAATGCCACCAAGATGTGCATCGGAAACTACTACTGGTCTTCCAGGGAACGATCAAAGCGTAGACTGTTTCAGACATTACTCCCATGGAGGAAGGTGCGGATGGTGACTGTTGTATTCAATCTAGATGCAATTTCTGTGTTTCATCAACATTCTGATAGTCCACAGATTACAGAATGCCACCAGATGTGCATCGGAAACTATTACTGGTCTTCCAGGGAACGATCAAATCGTAGACTGTTTAAGACATACCTCCCGTGGAGGAAAGTGCGCATGGTGACTGTTGTAATCAATCCCGATGCAATTTCTCTGTTTCATGAATACTCTGATAGTCCAGAGATTACAGAATGGCACCAGATGTGCTTCTGAAACTACTACTGGTCTTCCAGGGAATGATCAAAGCGTAGTCTGTTGGAGACATTACTCCTATGGAGGAAAGTGCGCATGGTGACTGATGTATTAAATCCCGATGCAATTTCTGTGTTTCATCAACACTCTGATAGTCCACAGATTACAGAATGCCTCCAGATGTGCATCGATAACTACTACTGGTCTTCCAGGTTATGATCAGAGCGTAGACTGTTAGAGACATTAGTCCCATGGAGGAAAGTGCGCATGGTGACCGTTGTATTCAATTCCGATTAAATTTCTGGGTTTCATCAACACTCTGATACTCCACAGATTACAGAAAGCCTCCAGATGTGCATCGGTAACTACTACTGGTCTTCCAGGGAACGATCAAAGCGTAGACTGTTTAAGACATACCTCCCGTGGAGGAAAGTGCGCATGGTGACTGTTGTAATCAATCCCGATGCAATTTCTCTGTTTCATGAATACTCTGATAGTCCACAGATTACAGAATGGCACCAGATGTGCTTCTGAAACTACTACTGGTCTTCCAGGGAATGATCAAAGCGTAGTCTGTTGGAGACATTACTCCTATGGAGGAAAGTGCGCATGGTGACTGATGTATTAAATCCCGATGCAATTTCTGTGTTTCATCAACACTCTGATAGTCCACAGATTACAGAATGCCTCCAGATGTGCATCGATAACTACTACTGGTCTTCCAGGTTATGATCAGAGCGTAGACTGTTAGAGACATTAGTCCCATGGAGGAAAGTGCGCATGGTGACTGTTGTATTCAATTCCGATTAAATTTCTGTGTTTCATCAACACTCTGATACTCCACAGATTACAGAAAGCCTCCAGATGTGCATCGGTAACTACTACTGGTCTTCCAGGGAACGATCAAAGCGTAGACTGTTTGAGACATTACTCCCGTGGAGGAAAATGCGCATGGTGACTGTTGTATTGAATCCCGATACAATTTCTGTGTTTCATCAACACTCTGATAGTCCACAGACTACAGAATGCCACCATATGTGCATCAGAAACTACTACTGGTCTTCCAGGGAACGATCAAAGCGTAGACTGTTTGAGACATTACTCCCATGGAGGAAAGTGCGCATGGTGACTGTTGTATTCAATCCCGATGCAATTTCTGTCTTTCATCAACACTCTGATAGTCCACAAATTAGGGAAAGCCTCCAGATGTACATCGGAAACTACTACTGGTCTTCCAGGGAACGATCAAAGCGTAGACTGTTAGAGACATTACTCCCATGGAGGAAAGTGCGCATTGTGACTGTTGTATTCAATCCCGATGCATTTTCTGTGTTTCATCAACACACTGATAGTCCACAGATTACAGAATGCCGCCAGATGTGCATCGGAAACTACATCTGGTCTTCTAGGAAGCGATTAAAGCGTAGACTGTTTCAGGGTTACTCCCATGGAGGAAAGTGCCCATGGTGGCTGTTGTATTCAAACCAGATGAAATATCTTAGTTTCGTCAACACTCTGATACTCCACAGATTGCAGAATTTCACCAGATGTGCATCGTAAACTACTACTGGTCTTCCAGGGAACGATCAAATCGTAGACTGTTTGAGACATTACTTTTACGGAGGAATGTGCGCATGGTGACTGTTGTATTCAATCCCGATGCAATTTCTGTGTTTCATCAACACTGTGATAGTCCACAAATTAGGAAAAGCCTCCAGATGTGCATCGGAATCTACTACTGGTCTTCCAGGGAACGATCAAAGCGTAGACTGTTTGAGACATTACTCCCATGGAGGAAAGTGATCATGGTGACTGTTGTATTCAATTCCGATTCAGTTTCTATGTTTCATCAACACTCTGATAGTCCACAGATTAGAGAATGCCACCAGATGTGCATCGGAAACTACTACTGGTCATCCAGGGACCGATCAAAGCGTAGACTGTTTGAGACATTACTCCCGTGGAGGAAAATGCGCATGGTGACTGTTGTATGTAATCCCGATCCAATTTCTGTGTTTCATCAACACTCTGATAGTCCACAGATTACAGAATGCCTCCAGATGTGCATCGATAACTACTACTGGTCTTCCAGGTTATGATCAAATCGTAGACTGTTAGAGACATTAGTCCCATGGAGGAAAGTGCGCATGGTTACTGTTGTATTCAATTCCGATAAAATTTCTGTGTTTCATCAACACTCTGATACTCCACAGATTACAGAAAGCCTCCAGATGTGCATCGGTAACTACTACTGGTCTTCCAGGGAACGATAAAAGCATGGACTGTTTGAGAAATAATCCCGTGGAGGAAAGTGCGCATGGTGACTGTTGTATTCAATCCCGATGCAATTTCTGTGTTTCATCAACACTCTGATAGTCCACAAATTAGGGACAGCCTCCAGATGTGCATCGGAAACTACTACTGGTCTTCCAGGGAACGATCAAAGCGTAGACTGTTAGAGACATTACTCCCATGGAGGAAAGTGCGCATTGTGACTGTTGTATTCAATCCCGATGCATTTTCTGTGCTTCATCAACACTCTGATAGTCCACAGATTACAGAATGCCGCCAGATGTGCATCGGAAACTACATCTGGTCTTCCAGGAAGCGATTAAAGCGTAGACTGTTTCAGGGTTACTCCCATGGAGGAAAGTGACCATGGTGGCTGTTGTATTCAAACCAGATGAAATTTCTTAGTTTCATCAACACTCTGATACTCCACAGATTGCAGAATTTCACCAGATGTGCATCGGAAACTACTACTGGTCTTCCAGGGAACGATCAAAGCGTTGACTGTTTGAAACATTACTCCCATGGAGGAAAGTGCGCATGGTGACTGTTGTATTCAATCCCGATGCAATTTCTGTGTTTCATCATCACTCTGATAGTCCACAGATTACAGAAAGCCTCCAGACGTGCATCGGAAACTACTACTGGTCTTCCAGGGAACGATCAAATCGTAAACTGTTTGAGACATTACTTTTATGGAGGAATGTGCGCATGGTGACTGTTGTATTCAATCCCGATGCAATTTCTGTGTTTCATCAACACTCTGATAGTCCACAGATTACAGAATGCCTCCAGATGTGCATCGGAAACTACTACTGGTCTTCCAGGGAACGATCAAAACGTAAACTCTTTGAGACATTACTCCCATGGAGGAAAGTGCGCATGGTGACTGTTGTATTCAATCCCGATGCAATTTCTGTGTTTCATCAACACTCTGATAGTCCACAAATTAGGGAAAGCCTCCAGATGTGCATCGGAATCTACTACTGGTCTTCCATGGAACGATCAAAGCGTAGACTGTTTGAGACATTACTCCCATGGAGGAAAGTGAGCATGGTGACTGTTGTATTCAATTCCGATTCAGTTTTTATGTTTCATCAACACTCTGATAGTCCACAGATTAGAGAATGCCACCAGATGTGCAACGGAAACTACTACTGGTCTTCCAGGGACCGATCAAAGCGTAGACTGTTTGAGACATTACTCCCGTGGAGGAAAATGCGCATGGTGACTGTTGTATTGAATCCCGATGCAATTTCTGTGTTTCATCAACACTCTGATAGTCCACAGACTACATAATGCCACCAGATTTGCATCAGAAACTACTACTGGTCTTCCAGGGAACGATCAAAGCGTAGACTCTTTGAGACATTACTCCCATGGACGAAAGTGCGCATGATGACTGTTGTATTCAATTCCGATTCAATTTCTGTGTTTCATCAACACTCTGATAGACCACAGATTACAGAATGCCACCAAGATGTGCATCGGAAACTACTACTGGTCTTCCAGGGAACGATCAAAGCGTAGACTGTTTCAGACATTACTCCCATGGAGGAAAGTGCGGATGGTGACTGTTGTATTCAATCTAGATGCAATTTCTGTGTTTCATCAACATTCTGATAGTCCACAGATTACAGAATGCCACCAGATGTGCATCGGAAACTATTACTGGTCTTCCAGGGAACGATCAAATCGTAGACTGTTTAAGACATACCTCCCGTGGAGGAAAGTGCGCATGGTGACTGTTGTAATCAATCCCGATGCAATTTCTCTGTTTCATGAATACTTTGCTAGTCCACAGATTACAGAATGGCACCAGATGTGCTTCTGAAACTACTACTGGTCTTCCAGGGAATGATCAAAGCGTAGTCTGTTGGAGACATTACTCCTATGGAGGAAAGTGCGCATGGTGACTGATGTATTAAATCCCGATGCAATTTCTGTGTTTCATCAACACTCTGATAGTCCACAGATTACAGAATGCCTCCAGATGTGCATCGATAACTACTACTGGTCTTCCAGGTTATGATCAGAGCGTAGACTGTTAGAGACATTAGTCCCATGGAGGAAAGTGCGCATGGTGACTGTTGTATTCAATTCCGATTAAATTTCTGTGTTTCATCAACAGTCTGATACTCCACAGATTACAGAAAGCCTCCAGATGTGCATCGGTAACTACTACTGGTCTTCCAGGGAACGATCAAAGCGTAGACTGTTAGAGACATTACTCCCATGGAGGAAAGTGCGCATTGTGACTGTTGTATTCAATTCCGATTCAGTTTCTATGTTTCATCAACACTCCGATAGTCCACAGATTAGAGAATGCCACCAGATGTGCATCGGAAACTACTACTGGTCTTCCAGGGACCGATCAAAGCGTAGACTGTTTGAGACATTACTCCCGTGGAGGAAAATGCGCATGGTGACTGTTGTATTGAATCCCGATCCAATTTCTGTGTTTCATCAACACTCTGATAGTCCACAGACTACAGAATGCCACCATATGTGCATCAGAAACTACTACTGGTCTTCCAGGGAACGATCAAAGCGTAGACTGTTTGAGACATTACTCCCATGGAGGAAAGTGCGCATGGTGACTGTTGTATTCAATCCCGATGCAATTTCTGTGTTTCATCAACACTCTGATAGTCCACAAATTAGGGAAAGCCTCCAGATGTGCATCGGAAACTACTACAGGTCTTCCAGGGAACGATCAAAGCGTAGACTGTTAGAGACATTACTCCCATGGAGGAAAGTGCGCATTGTGACTGTTGTATTCAATCCCGATGCATTTTCTGTGTTTCATCAACACTCTGATAGTCCACAGATTACAGAATGCCGCCAGATGTGCATCGGAAACTACATCTGGTCTTCTAGGAAGCGATTAAAGCGTAGACTGTTTCAGGGTTACTCCCATGGAGGAAAGTGCAAATGGTGGCTGTTGTATTCAAACCAGATGAAATTTCTTAGTTTCATCAACACTCTGATACTCCACAGATTGCAGAATTTCACCAGATGTGCATCGGAAACTACTACTGGTCTTCCAGGGAACGATCAAATCGTAGACTGTTTGAGACATTACTTTTATGGAGGAATGTGCGCATGGTGACTGTTGTATTCAATCCCGATGCAATTTCTGTGTTTCATCAACACTCTGATAGTCCACAAATTTGGGAAAGCCTCCAGATGTGCATCGGAATCTACTACTGGTCTTCCAGGGAACGATCAAAGCGTAGACTGTTTGAGACATTACTCCCATGGAGGAAAGTGAGCATGGTGACTGTTGTATTCAATTCCGATTCAGTTTCTATGTTTCATCAACACTCCGATAGTCCACAGATTAGAGAATGCCACCAGATGTGCATCGGAAACTACTACTGGTCTTCCACGGACCGATCAAAGCGTAGAGTGTTTGAGATATTACTCCCGTGGAGGAAAGTGCGGATGGTGACTGTTGTATTCAATCTAGATGCAATTTCTGTGTTTCATCAACATTCTGATAGTCCACAGATTACAGAATGCCACCAGATGTGCATCGGAAACTATTACTGGTCTTCCAGGGAACGATCAAATCGTAGACTGTTTAAGACATACCTCCCGTGGAGGAAAGTGCGTATGGTGACTGTTGTAATCAATCCCGATGCAATTTCTCTGTTTCATGAATACTCTGATAGTCCACAGATTACAGAATGGCACCAGATGTGCATCGGAAACTACTACTGGTCTTCCAGGGAATGATCAAAGCGTAGACTGTTGGAGACATTACTTCTACGGAGGAAAGTGCGCATGGTGACTGATGTATTCAATCCCGATGCTATTTCTGTGTTTCATCAACACTCTGATAGTCCACAGATTACAGAATGCCTCCAGATGTCCATCGATAACTACTACTGGTCTTCCAGGTTATGATCAAAGCGTAGACTGTTAGAGACATTAATCCCATGGAGGAAAGTGCGCATGGTGACTGTTGTATTCAATTCCGATTAAATTTCTGTGTTTCATCAACACTCTGATACTCCACAGATTACAGAAAGCCTCCAGATGTGCATCGGTAACTACTACTGGTCTTCCAGGGAACGATCAAAGCATAGCATGTTTGAGACATTACTCCCATGGAGGAAAGTGCGCATCGTGACTGTTGTATTCAATTCCGATTAAATTTCTGTGTTTCATCAACACTCCGATAGTCCACAGATTACAGAAAGCCTCCAGATGTGCATCGGTAACTACTACTGGTCTTCCAGGGAACAATCAAAGCATAGACTGTTTGAGACATTACTCCCATGGAGGAAAGTGCGCATTGTGACTGTTGTATTCAATCCCGATGCATTTTCTGTGTTTCATCAACACTCTGATAGTCCACAGATTACAGAATGCCGCCAGATGTGCATCGGAAACTACATCTGGTCTTCCAGGGAACGATTAAAGCGTACACTGTGTCAGGGTTACTCCCATGGAGGAAAGTGCGCATGGTGGCTGTTGTATTCAATCCCGATGAAATATCTTAGTTTCATCAACACTCTGATACTCCACAGATTGCAGAATTTCACCAGATGTGCATCGGAAACTACTACTGGTCTTCCAGGGAACGATCAAAGCGTAGACTGTTTGAAACATTACTCCCATGGAGGAAAGTGCGCATGGTGACTGTTGTATTCAATCCCGATGCAATTTCTGTGTTTCATCAACACTCTGAGAGTCCACAGATTACAGAAAGCCTCCAGACGTGCATCGGAAACTACTACTGGTCTTCCAGGGAACGATCAAAGCGTAGACTGTTTGAGACATTACTTTTATGAAGGAATGTGCGCATGTTGACAGTTGTATTCAATCCCGATGCAATTTCTGTGTTTCATCAACACTCTGATACTCCACAGATTACAGAATGCCTCCAGATGTGCATCGGAAACTACTACTGGTCTTCCAGGGAACGATCAAAGCGTAAACTCTTTGAGACATTACTCCCATGGAGTAAAGTGCGCATGGTGACTGTTTTATTCAATCCCGATGCATTTTCTGTGTTTCATCAACACTCTGATAGTCAACAGATTACAGAATGCAACCAGATGTGCATCAGAAACTACTACTGGTCTTCAGGGAAAGATCAAAGCGTAGACTGTTTCAGACATTACTCCCATGGAGGAAGGTGTGGATCATGACTGTTGTATTCAATCCCGATGCAATTTCTGTGTTTCATCAACACTCTGATAGTCCACAGATTACAGAATGCCACAAGATGTGCATCGGAAACTACTACTGGTCTTCCAGGGAACGATCAAAGCGTAGACTGTTTGAGACATTACTTTTATGGAGGAATGTGCGCATGGTGACTGTTGTATTCAATCCCGATGCAATTTCTGTGTTTCATCAACACTCTGATAGTCCACAGATTACAGAATGCCTCCAGATGTGCATCGGAAACTACTACTGGTCTTCCACGGAACGATCAAAGTGTAAACTCATTGAGACATTACTCCCATGGAGTAAAGTGCGCATGGTGACTGTTTTATTCAATCCCGATGCATTTTCTGTGTTTCATCAACACTCTGATAGTCAACAGATTACAGAATGCCACCAGATGTGCATCAGATACTACTACTGGTCTTCCAGGGAACGATCAAATCGTAGACTGTTTGAGACATTACTTTTATGGAGGAATGTGCGCATGGTGACTGTTGTTTTCAATCCCGATGCAATTTCTGTGTTTCATCAACACCCTGATAGTCCACAGATTACAGAATGCTTCCAGATGTGCATCGGAAACTACTACTGGTCTTCCAGGGAACGATCAAAACGTAAACTCTTTGAGACATTTTTCCCATGGAGGAAAGTGCGCATGGTGACTGTTGTATTCAATCCCGATGCAATTTCTGTGTTTCAACAACACTCTGATAGTCCACAAATTACGGATAGCCTCCAGATGTGCATCGGAATCTACTACTGGTCTTCCAGGGAACGATCAAAGCGTAGACTGTTAGAGACATTACTCCCATGGAGGAAAGTGCGCATGGTGACTGTTGTATTCAATCCCGATGCATTTTCTGTGTTTCATCAACACTCTGATAGTCCACAGATTACAGAATGCCGCCAGATGTGCGTTGGAAACTACTATTGGTCTTCCAGGGAACGATTAAAGCGTAGACTGTTTCAAGGTTACTCCCATGGAGGAAAGTGCGCATTGTGTCTATTGTATTCAATCCCGATGAAATTTCTTAGTTTCATCAACACTCTGATACTCCACAGATTGCAGAATTTCACCAGATGTGCATCGGAAACTACTACTGGTCTTCCAGGGAACGATCAAATCGTAGACTGGTTAAGACATACCTCCCGTGGAGGAAAGTGCGCATGGTGACTGTTGTAATCAATCCCGATGCAATTTCTCTGTTTCATGAATACTCTGATAGTCCACAGATTACAGAATGGCACCAGATGTGCATTGGAAACTACTACTGGTCTTCCAGGGAATGATCAAATCGTAGACTGTTGGAGACATTACTCCTATGGAGGAAAGTGCGCATGGTACTGATGTATTCAATCCCGATGCAACTTCTGTGTTTCATCAACACTCTGATAGTCCACAGATTACAGAATGCCTCCAGATGTGCATCGATAACTACTAGTGGTCTTCCAGGTTATGATCAAAGCGTATGCTGTTAGAGACATTACTCCCATGGAGGAAAGTGCGCATGGTGACTGTTGTATTCAATTCCGATTAAATTTCTGTGTTTCATCAACACTCTGATAGTCCACAGATTACAGAAAGCCTCCAGATGTACATCGGTAACTACTACGCGTCTACCAGGGAACGATCAAAGCATAGACTTTTTGAGACATTACTCCCATGGAGGAAAGCGCGCATGGTGACTGTTGTATTCAATCACGATGCAATTTCTGTGTTTCATCAACACTCTGATAGTCCACAAATTAGGGAAAGCTTCCAGATGTGCATCGGAAGCTACTACTGGTCTTCCAGGGAACGATCAAAGCGTAGACTGTTAGAGACATTACTCCCATGGAGGAAAGTGCGCATTGTGACTGTTGTATTCAATCCCGATGCATTTTCTGTGTTTCATCAACACTCTGATAGTCCACAGATTACAGAAAGCATCCAGATGTGCATCGGAAACTACATCTGGTCTTCCAGGGAACGATCAAAGCGTAGACTGTTTGAAACATTACTCCCATGGAGGAAAGTGCGCATGGTGACTGTTGTATTCAATCCCGATGCAATTTCTGTGTTTCATCAACACTCTGATAGTCCACAGATTACAGAAAGCCTCCAGACGTGCATCGGAAACTACTACTGGTCTTCCAGGGAACGATCAAAGCGTAGACTGTTTGAGACATTACTTTTATGAAGGAATGTGCGCATGTTGACAGTTGTATTCAATCCCGATGCAATTTCTGTGTTTCATCAACACTCTGATACTCCACAGATTACAGAATGCCTCCAGATGTGCATCGGAAACTACTACTGGTCTTCCAGGGAACGATCAAAGCGTAAACTCTTTGAGACATTACTCCCATGGAGTAAAGTGCGCATGGTGACTGTTTTATTCAATCCCGATGCATTTTCTGTGTTTCATCAACACTCTGATAGTCAACAGATTACAGAATGCAACCAGATGTGCATCAGAAACTACTACTGGTCTTCAGGGAAAGATCAAAGCGTAGACTGTTTCAGACATTACTCCCATGGAGGAAGGTGTGGATCATGACTGTTGTATTCAATCCCGATGCAATTTCTGTGTTTCATCAACACTCTGATAGTCCACAGATTACAGAATGCCACAAGATGTGCATCGGAAACTACTACTGGTCTTCCAGGGAACGATCAAAGCGTAGACTGTTTGAGACATTACTTTTATGGAGGAATGTGCGCATGGTGACTGTTGTATTCAATCCCGATGCAATTTCTGTGTTTCATCAACACTCTGATAGTCCACAGATTACAGAATGCCTCCAGATGTGCATCGGAAACTACTACTGGTCTTCCACGGAACGATCAAAGTGTAAACTCATTGAGACATTACTCCCATGGAGTAAAGTGCGCATGGTGACTGTTTTATTCAATCCCGATGCATTTTCTGTGTTTCATCAACACTCTGATAGTCAACAGATTACAGAATGCCACCAGATGTGCATCAGATACTACTACTGGTCTTCCAGGGAACGATCAAATC
This sequence comes from Schistocerca gregaria, assembly GCF_023897955.1. Lineage (NCBI taxonomy): Eukaryota > Metazoa > Arthropoda > Insecta > Orthoptera > Acrididae > Schistocerca > Schistocerca gregaria. The sequence goes on from NW_026061710.1 coordinate 2,937,130, forward strand.
GTAGACTGTTTGAGACATTACTTTTATGGAGGAATGTGCGCATGGTGACTGTTGTTTTCAATCCCGATGCAATTTCTGTGTTTCATCAACACCCTGATAGTCCACAGATTACAGAATGCTTCCAGATGTGCATCGGAAACTACTACTGGTCTTCCAGGGAACGATCAAAACGTAAACTCTTTGAGACATTTTTCCCATGGAGGAAAGTGCGCATGGTGACTGTTGTATTCAATCCCGATGCAATTTCTGTGTTTCAACAACACTCTGATAGTCCACAAATTACGGATAGCCTCCAGATGTGCATCGGAATCTACTACTGGTCTTCCAGGGAACGATCAAAGCGTAGACTGTTAGAGACATTACTCCCATGGAGGAAAGTGCGCATGGTGACTGTTGTATTCAATCCCGATGCATTTTCTGTGTTTCATCAACACTCTGATAGTCCACAGATTACAGAATGCCGCCAGATGTGCGTTGGAAACTACTATTGGTCTTCCAGGGAACGATTAAAGCGTAGACTGTTTCAAGGTTACTCCCATGGAGGAAAGTGCGCATTGTGTCTATTGTATTCAATCCCGATGAAATTTCTTAGTTTCATCAACACTCTGATACTCCACAGATTGCAGAATTTCACCAGATGTGCATCGGAAACTACTACTGGTCTTCCAGGGAACGATCAAATCGTAGACTGGTTAAGACATACCTCCCGTGGAGGAAAGTGCGCATGGTGACTGTTGTAATCAATCCCGATGCAATTTCTCTGTTTCATGAATACTCTGATAGTCCACAGATTACAGAATGGCACCAGATGTGCATTGGAAACTACTACTGGTCTTCCAGGGAATGATCAAATCGTAGACTGTTGGAGACATTACTCCTATGGAGGAAAGTGCGCATGGTACTGATGTATTCAATCCCGATGCAACTTCTGTGTTTCATCAACACTCTGATAGTCCACAGATTACAGAATGCCTCCAGATGTGCATCGATAACTACTAGTGGTCTTCCAGGTTATGATCAAAGCGTATGCTGTTAGAGACATTACTCCCATGGAGGAAAGTGCGCATGGTGACTGTTGTATTCAATTCCGATTAAATTTCTGTGTTTCATCAACACTCTGATAGTCCACAGATTACAGAAAGCCTCCAGATGTACATCGGTAACTACTACGCGTCTACCAGGGAACGATCAAAGCATAGACTTTTTGAGACATTACTCCCATGGAGGAAAGCGCGCATGGTGACTGTTGTATTCAATCACGATGCAATTTCTGTGTTTCATCAACACTCTGATAGTCCACAAATTAGGGAAAGCTTCCAGATGTGCATCGGAAGCTACTACTGGTCTTCCAGGGAACGATCAAAGCGTAGACTGTTAGAGACATTACTCCCATGGAGGAAAGTGCGCATTGTGACTGTTGTATTCAATCCCGATGCATTTTCTGTGTTTCATCAACACTCTGATAGTCCACAGATTACAGAAAGCATCCAGATGTGCATCGGAAACTACATCTGGTCTTCCAGGGAACGATCAAAGCGTAGACTGTTTGAAACATTACTCCCATGGAGGAAAGTGCGCATGGTGACTGTTGTATTCAATCCCGATGCAATTTCTGTGTTTCATCAACACTCTGATAGTCCACAGATTACAGAAAGCCTCCAGACGTGCATCGGAAACTACTACTGGTCTTCCATTGAACGATCAAATCGTAGACTGTTTGAGACATTACTTTTATGGAGGAATGTGCGCATGGTGACTGTTGTTTTCAATCCCGATGCAATTTCTGTGTATCATCAACACTCTGAAAGTCCACAGATTAGAGAATGCTTCCAGATGTGCATCGGAAACTACTACTGGTCTTCCAGGGAACGATCAAAGCGTAAACTCTTTGAGACATTACTCCAATGGAGGAAAGTGCACATGGTGACTGTTGTATTCAATCCCGATGCAATTTCTGTGTTTCATCAACACTCTGATAGTCCACAGATATCAGAACGCCTCCAGATGTGCATCGGAAACTACTACTGGTCTTCCAGGGAACGATCAAATCGTATACTGTTTAAGACATACCTCCCATGGAGGAAAGTGCGCATGGTGACTGTTGTAATCAATCCCGATGCAATTTCTCTGTTTCATGAATACTCTGATAGTCCACAGATTACAGAATGCCTCCAGATGTGCATCGGAAACTACTACTGGTCTTCCAGGGAATGATCAAAGCGTAGACTGTTGGAGACATTACTCCTATGGAGGAAAGTGCGAATGGTGACTGATGTATTCAATCCCGATGCAATTTCTGTGTTTCATCAACACTCTGATAGTCCACAGATTACAGAATGCCTCCAGATGTGCATCGATAACTACTACTGGTCTTCCAGGTTATGATCAAAGCGTAAACTGTTAGAGACATTACTCCCATGGAGGAAAGTGCACATGGTGACTGTTGTATTTAATTCCGATTAAATTTCTGTGTTTCATCAACACTCTGATAGTCCACAGATTACAGAAAGCCTCCAGATGTGCATCGGTAACTACTACTGGCCTTCCAGGGAACGATCAAAGCATAGACTGTTTGAGACATTTCTCCCATTTTGGAAAGTGCGCATGGTGACTGTTGTATTCAATCCCGATGCAATTTCTGTGTTTCATCAACACTCTGATAGTCCACAAATTAGGGAAAGCCTCCAGATGTGCATCGGAAACTACATCTGGTCTTCCAGGGAACGATTGAAGCGTAGACTGTTTCAGGGTTACTAACATGGAGGAAAGTGCGCATGGTGTCTGTTGTATTCAATCCCGATGAAATTTCTTAGTTTCATCAACACTCTGATACTCCACAGATTGCAGAATTTCACCAGATGTGCATCGGAAACTACTACTGGTCTTCCAGGGGACGATCAAAGCGTAGACTGTGTGAAACATTACTCCCATGGAGGAAAGTGCGCATGGTGTCTGTTGTATTCAATCCCGATGCAATTTCTGTGTTTCATCAACACTCTGATAGTCCACAGATTTCAGAATGCCTCCAGATGTGCATCGGAAACTACTACTGGTCTTCCAGGGAACGATCAAATCGTAGACTGTTTAAGACATACCTCCCGTGGAGGAAAGTGCGCATGGTGACTGTTGTAATCAATCCCGGTGCAATTTCTCTGTTTCATGAATACTTTGATAGTCCACAGATTACAGAATGGCACCAGATGTGCATCGGAAACTACTACTGGTCTTCCAGGGAATGATCAAAGCGTAGACTGTTGGAGACATTACTCCTATGGAGGAAAGTGCGCATGGTGACTGATGTATTCAATCCCGATGCAATATCTGTGTTTCATCAACACTCTGATAGTCCACAGATTACAGAATGCCTCCAGATGTGCATCGATAACTACTACTGGTCTTCCAGGTTATGATCAAAGCGTAAACTGTTAGAGACATTACTCCCATGGAGGAAAGTGCGCATGGTGAATGTTGTATTCAATTCCGATTAAATTTCTGTGTTTCATCAACACTCTGATAGTCCACAGATTACAGAAAGCCTCCAGATGTGCATCGGTAACTACTACTGGTCTTCCAGGGAACGATCAAAGCATAGACTGTTTGAGACATTACTCCCATGGAGGAAAGTGCGCATTGTGACTGTTGTATTCAATCCCGATGCATTTTCTGTATTTCATCAACACTCTGATAGTCCACAGATTACAGAATGCCGCCAGATGTGCATCGGAAACTACATCTGGTCTTCCAGGGAACGATTAAAGCGTAGACTGTTTCAGGGTTACTCCCATGGAGTAAAGTGCGCATGGTGGCTGTTGTATTCAATCCCGATGAAATTTCTTAGTTTCATCAACACTCTGATACTCCACAGATTGCAGAATTTCACCAGATGTTCATCGGGAACTACTACTGGTCTACCAGGGAACGATCAAAGCGTAGACTGTTTGAAACATTACTCCCATGGAGGAAAGTGCGCATGGTGACTGTTGTATTCAATCCCGATGCAATTTCTGTGTTTCATCAACACTCTGATAGTCCACAGATTACAGAAAGCCTCCAGACGTGCATCGGAAACTACTACTGGTCTTCCAGGGACCGATCAAAGCGTAGACTGTTTGAGACATTACTTTTATGGAGGAATGTGCGCATGTTGACTGTTGTATTCAATCCCGTTGCAATTTCTGTGTTTCATCAACACTCTGATAGTCCACAGATTACAGAATGACTCCAGATGTGCATCGGAAACTACTACTGGTCTTCCAGGGAACGATCAAAGCGTAAACTCTTTGAGACATTACTCCCATGGAGGAAAGTGCGCATGGTGACTGTTGTATTCAATCCCGATGCAATTTCTGTGTTTCATCAACACTCTGATAGTCCACAAATTAGGGAAAGACTCCAGATGTGCATCGGAATCTACTACTGGTCTTCCAGGGAACGATCAAAGCGTAGACAGTTAGAGACATTACTCCCATGGAGGAAAGTGCGCATGGTGACTGTTGTATTCAATCCCGATGCATTTTCTGTGTTTCATCAACACTCTGATAGTCCACAGATTACAGAAAGCCTCCAGATGTGCATCGGTAACTACTACTGGTCTTCCAGGGAACGATCAAAGCATAGACTGTTTGAGACATTACTCCCATGGAGGAAAGTGCGCATTGTGACTGTTGTATTCAATCCCGATGCATTTTCTGTATTTCATCAACACTCTGATAGTCCACAGATTACAGAATGCCGCCAGATGTGCATCGGAAACTACATCTGGTCTTCCAGGGAACGATTAAAGCGTAGACTGTTTCAGGGTTACTCCCATGGAGTAAAGTGCGCATGGTGGCTGTTGTATTCAATCCCGATGAAATTTCTTAGTTTCAACAACACTCTGATACTCCACAGATTGCAGAATTTCACCAGATGTTCATCGGGAACTACTACTGGTCTACCAGGGAACGATCAAAGCGTAGACTGTTTGAAACATTACTCCCATGGAGGAAAGTGCGCATGGTGACTGTTGTATTCAATCCCGATGCAATTTCTGTGTTTCATCAACACTCTGATAGTCCACAGATTACAGAAAGCCTCCAGACGTGCATCGGAAACTACTACTGGTCTTCCAGGGACCGATCAAAGCGTAGACTGTTTGAGACATTACTTTTATGGAGGAATGTGCGCATGTTGACTGTTGTATTCAATCCCGTTGCAATTTCTGTGTTTCATCAACACTCTGATAGTCCACAGATTACAGAATGACTCCAGATGTGCATCGGAAACTACTACTGGTCTTCCAGGGAACGATCAAAGCGTAAACTCTTTGAGACATTACTCCCATGGAGGAAAGTGCGCATGGTGACTGTTGTATTCAATCCCGATGCAATTTCTGTGTTTCATCAACACTCTGATAGTCCACAAATTAGGGAAAGACTCCAGATGTGCATCGGAATCTACTACTGGTCTTCCAGGGAACGATCAAAGCGTAGACTGTTAGAGACATTACTCCCATGGAGGAAAGTGCGCATGGTGACTGTTGTATTCAATCCCGATGCATTTTCTGTGTTTCATCAACACTCTGATAGTCCACCGATTACAGAATGCCGCCAGATGTGCATCGGAAACTACTACTGGTCTTCCAATGAACGATTAAAGCGAGGACTGTTTCAGGGTTACTCCTATTTAGGAAAGTGCGCATGGTGTCTGTTGTATTCAATCCCGATGAAATTTCTTAGTTTCATCAACACTCTGATACTCCACAGATGGCAGAATTTCACCAGATGTGCATCGGAAACTACTACTGGTCCTCCAGGGGACGATCAAAGCGTAGACTGTTTGAAACATTACTCCCATGGAGGAAAGTGCGCATGGTGACTGTTGTATTCAATCCCGATGCAATTTCTGTGTTTCATCAACACTCTGTTAGTCCACAGATTACTGGAAGCCGCCAGACGTGCACCGGAAACTACTACTGGTCTTCCAGGGAACGATCAAAGCGTAGACTGTTTGAGACATTAATTTTATAGAGGAATGTGCGCATGGTGACTGTTGTATTCAATCCCGATGCAATTTCTGTGTTTCATCAACACTCTGATAGTCCACAGATTACAGAATGCCTCCAGATGTGCATCGGAAACTACTACTGGTCTTCCAGGGAACGATCAAAGCGTAAACTCTTTGAGACATTTCTCCCATGGAGGAAAGTGCACATGGTGACTGTTGTATTCAATCCCGATGCAATTTCTGTGTTTCATCAACACTCTAATAGTCCACAAATTAGGGAAAGCCTCCAGATTTGCATCGGAATCTACTACTGGTCTTCCAGGGAACGATCAAAGCGTAGACTGTTAGAGACATTACTCCCATGGAGGAAAGTGCGCATGGTGACCGTTGTATTCAATCCCGATGCATTTTCTGTGTTTCATCATCACTCTGATAGTCCACAGATTACAGAATGCCGCCAGATGTGCATCGGAAACTACTACTGGTCTTCCAGGGAATGATTAAAACGTAGACTGTTTCAGGGTTACTCCCATGGAGGAAAGTGCGCATGGTGTCTGTTGTATTCAATCCCGACGAAATTTCTTAGTTTCATCAACACTCTGATACTCCACAGATTGCAGAATTTCACCAGATGTGCATCGGAAACTACTACTGGTCTTCCACGGGACGATCAAAGCGTAGACTGTGTGAAACATTACTCCCATGGAGGAAAGTGCGCATGGTGTCTGTTGTATTCAATCAAGATGCAATTTCTGTGTTTCATCAACACTCTGATAGTCCACAGATATCAGAACGCCTCCAGATGTGCCTCGGAAACTACTACTGGTCTTCCAGGGAACGATCAAATCGTATACTGTTTAAGACATACCTCCCATGGAGGAAAGTGCGCATGGTGACTGTTGTAATCAATCCCGATGCAATTTCTCTGTTTCATGAATACTCTGATAGTCCACAGATTACAGAATGCCTCCAGATGTGCATCGGAAACTACTACTGGTCTTCCAGGGAATGATCAAAGCGTACACTGTTGGAGACATTACTCCTATGGCGGAAAGTGCGAATGGTGACTGATGTATTCAATCCCGATGCAATTTCTGTGTTTCATCAACACTCTGATAGTCCACAGATTACAGAATGCCTCCAGATGTGCATCGATAACTACTACTGGTCTTCCAGGTTATGATCAAAGCGTAAACTGTTAGAGACATTACTCCCATGGAGGAAAGTGCACATGGTGACTGTTGTATTTAATTCCGATTAAATTTCTGTGTTTCATCAACACTCTGATAGTCCACAGATTACAGAAAGCCTCCAGATGTGCATCGGTAACTACTACTGGTCTTCCAGGGAACGATCAAAGCATAGACTGTTTGAGACATTTCTCCCATTTAGGAAAGTGCGCATGGTGACTGTTGTATTCAATCCCGATGCAATTTCTGTGTTTCATTAACACTCTGATAGTCCACAAATTAGGGAAAGCCTCCAGATGTGCATCGGAAACTACATCTGGTCTTCCAGGGAACGATTGAAGCGTAGACTGTTTCAGGGTTACTAACATGGAGGAAAGTGCGCATGGTGTCTGTTGTATTCAATCCCGATGAAATTTCTTAGTTTCATCAACACTCTGATACTCCACAGATTGCAGAATTTCACCAGATGTGCATCGGAAACTACTACTGGTCTTCCAGGGGACGATCAAAGCGTAGACTGTGTGAAACATTACTCCCATGGAGGAAAGTGCGCATGGTGTCTGTTGTATTCAATCCAGATGCAATTTCTGTGTTTCATCAACACTCTGATAGTCCACAGATTTCAGAATGCCTCCAGATGTGCATCGGAAACTACTACTGCTCTTCCAGGAAACGATCAAATCGTAGACTGTTTAAGACGTACCTCCCGTGGAGGAAAGTGCGCATGGTGACTGTTGTAATCAATCCCGGTGCAATTTCTCTGTTTCATGAATACTTTGATAGTCCACAGATTACAGAATGGCACCAGATGTGCATCGGAAACTACTACTGGTCTTCCAGGGAATGATCAAAGCGTAGACTGTTGGAGACATTACTCCTATGGAGGAAAGTGCGCATGGTGACTGATGTATTCAATCCCGATGCAATATCTGTGTTTCATCAACACTCTGATAGTCCACAGATTACAGAATGCCTCCATATGTGCATCAATAACTACTACTGGTCTTCCAGGTTATGATCAAAGCGTAAACTGTTAGAGACATTACTCCCATGGAGGAAAGTGCGCATGGTGAATGTTGTATTCAATTCCGATTAAATTTCTGTGTTTCATCAACACTCTGATAGTCCACAGATTACAGAAAGCCTCCAGATGTGCATCGGTAACTACTACTGGTCTTCCAGGGAACGATCAAAGCATAGACTGTTTGAGACATTACTCCCATGGAGGAAAGTGCGCATTGTGACTGTTGTATTCAATCCCGATGCATTTTCTGTATTTCATCAACACTCTGATAGTCCACAGATTACAGAATGCCGCCAGATGTGCATCGGAAACTACATCTGGTCTTCCAGGGAACGATTAAAGCGTAGACTGTTTCAGGGTTACTCCCATGGAGGAAAGTGCGCATGGTAGCTGTTGTATTCAATCCCGATGAAATTTCTTAGTTTCATCAACACTCTGATACTCCACAGATTGCAGAATTTCACCAGATGTTCATCGGGAACTACTACTGGTCTACCAGGGAACGATCAAAGCGTAGACTGTTTGAAACATTACTCCCATGGAGGAAAGTGCGCATGGTGACTGTTGTATTCAATCCCGATGCAATTTCTGTGTTTCATCAACACTCTGATAGTCCACAGATTACAGAAAGCCTCCAGACGTGCATCGGAAACTACTACTGGTCTTCCAGGGACCGATCAAAGCGTAGACTGTTTGAGACATTACTTTTATGGAGGAATGTGCGCATGTTGACTGTTGTATTCAATCCCGATGCAATTTCTGTGTTTCATCAACACTCTGATAGTCCACAGATTACAGAATGACTCCAGATGTGCATCGGAAACTACTACTGGTCTTCCAGGGAACGATCAAAGCGTAAACTCTTTGAGACATTACTCCCATGGGGGAAAGTGCGCATGGTGACTGTTGTATTCAATCCCGATGCAATTTCTGTGTTTCATCAACACTCTGATAGTCCACAAACTAGGGAAAGACTCCAGATGTGCATCGGAATCTACTACTGGTCTTCCAGGGAACGATCAAAGCGTAGACTGTTAGAGTCATTACTCCCATGGAGGAAAGTGCGCATGGTGACTGTTGTATTCAATCCCGATGCATTTTCTGTGTTTCATCAACACTCTGATAGTCCACAGATTACAGGATGCCGCCAGATGTGCATCGGAAACTACTACTGGTCTTCCAATGAACGATTAAAGCGTAGACTGTTTCAGGGTTACTCCCATTTAGGAAAGTGCGCATGGTGTCTGTTGTATTCAATCCCGATGAAATTTCTTAGTTTCATCAACACTCTGATACTCCACAGATGGCTGAATTTCACCAGATGTGCATCGGAAACTACTACTGGTCCTCCAGGGGACGATCAAAGCGTAGACTGTTTGAAACATTACTCCCATGGAGGAAAGTGCGCATGGTGACAGTTGTATTCAATCCCGATGCTAATTCTGTGTTTCATCAACACTCTGACAGTCCACAGATTACAGAATGCCACCAGATGTGCATCGGAAACTACTACTGGTCTTCCAGGGAACGATCAAAGCGTAGACTGTTTGAGACATTACTTTTATGGAGGAAAGTGCGCATGGTGACTGTTGTACTCAATCCCGATGCAATTTCTGTGTTTCACCAACACTCTGATAGTCCACAGATTACAGAATGCCTCCAGATGTGCATCGGAAATTACTACTGGTCTTCCAGGGAACGATAAAAGCGTAGACTGTTTGAGACATTACTCCCATGAAGGAAACTGCTCATGGAGACTGTTGTATTCAATCCCGATGCAATTTCTGTGTTTCATCAACACTCTGATAGTCCACAGATTACAGAGAGACACCAGATGTGCATCGGAAACTACTACAGGTCTTCCAGGGAACGATCAAAGCGGAGACTGTTTGAGAATTACTCCCGTGGAGGAAAGTTCGCATGGTGACTGTTGTATTCAGTCCCGATGCAATTTCTGTGTTTCATCAACACTCTGATAGTCCACAGATTACAGAATGCCTCCAGATGTGCATCATAAACTACTACTGGTCTTCCAGGGAACGATCAAAGTGTAGACTGTTTGAGACATTACTCCCGTGGAGGAAAGTGCGCATGGTGACTGTTGTATTCAATCCCGATAAAATTTCTGTGTTTCATCAACACTCTGATAGTCCACAGATTACAGAAAGCCACCAGATGTGCATCGGAAACTACTACTGGTCTTCCAGGGAACGATCATAGCGTAGACTGTTTGAGACATTACTTTTATGGCGGAAAGTGCGCATGGTGACTGTTGTATTCAATCCCGATGCAATTTCTGTGTTTCATCAACACTCTGATAGTCCACAGATTACAGAGAGACACCAGATGTGCATCGGAAACTACTACAGGTCTTCCAGGGAACGATCAAAGCGGAGACTGTTTGAGAATTACTCCCGTGGAGGAAAGTTCGCATGGTGACTGTTGTATTCAATCCCGATGCAATTTCTGTGTTTCATCAACACTCTGATAGTCCACAGATTACAGAATGCCTCCAGATGTGCATCATAAACTACTACTGGTCTTCCAGGGAACGATCAAAGTGTAGACTGTTTGAGACATTACTCCCGTGGAGGAAAGTGCGCATGGTGACTGTTTATTCAATCCCGATAAAATTTCTGTGTTTCATCAACACTCTGATAGTCCACAGATTACAGAAAGCCACCAGATGTGCATCGGAAACTACTACTGGTCTTCCAGGGAACGATCAAAGCGTAGGCTGATAGAGACATTACTCCCATGGAGGAAAGTGCGCATGGTGACTGTTGTATTCAATCCCGATGCAATATCTTTGTTTCATCAACACTCTCATAGTCTACAGATTACAGAATGCCACCAGATGTGCATCGGAAAGTACTACTGGTCTTCCAGGGAACGATCAAAGCGTAGACTGCTAGATACATTACTCCCACGGAGGAAAGTGCGCATGGTGACTGTTGTATTCAATCCCTATGCAATTTCTGTGTTTCATCAACACTCTGATATTCCACAAATTACGAAAAGCCTCCAGATGTGCATCGGAAACTACTACTGGTCTTCCAGTGAACGATCAAAGCGTAGACTGTTTGAGACATTACTCCCATGAAGGAAACTGCTCATGGAGACTGTTGTATTCAATCCCAATGCAATTTCTGTCTTTCATCAACACTCTGATAGTCCACAGATTACAGAAAGCATCCAGATGTGCATCATAAACTACTACTGGTCTTCCAGGGAACGATCAATGCGTAGACTGTTTCAGACATTACTCCCATGGAGGAAAGTGCGGATGGTGACTGTTGTATTCAATCCCGATGCAATTTCTGTGTTTCATCAACACTCTGATAGTCCACAGATTACAGAATGCCACCAGATGTGCATCGGAAACTACTACTGGTCTTCCAGGGAACGATCAAAGCGTAGACTGTTTGAGACATTACTTTTATGTCGGAAAGTGCGCATGGTGAGTGTTGTATTCAATCCCGATGCAATTTCTGTGTTTCACCAACACTCTGATAGTCCACAGATTACAGAATACCTCCAGATGTGCATCGGAAACTACTACTGGTCTTCCAGGGAACGATCAAAGCGTAGACTGTTTGAGACATTACTCCCATGAAGGAAACAGCTCATGGAGACTGTTGTATTCAATCCCGATGCAATTTCTGTGTTTCATCAACACTCTGATAGTCCACAAATTACAGAAAGCATCCAGATGTGCATCGGAAACTACTACTGGTCTTCCAGGGAACGATCAAAGCGTAGACTGTTTGAGACATTACTGCCGTGGAGGAAAGTGCGCATGGTGACTGTTGTATTCAATCCCGATGCATTTTCTGTGTTTCATCAACACTCTGATAGTCCACAAATTACGGAAAGCCTCCAGATGTGCATCGGAAACTACTACTGGTCTTCCAGGGAACGATCAAAGCGTAGACTGTTAGAGACATTACTCCCATGGAGGAAAGTGCGCATGGTGACTGTTGTATTCAATCCCGATGCAATTTCTGAGTTTCATCAACACTCTGATAGTCCACAGATTACAGAATGCCACCAGATGTGCATCTGACACTACTACAGGTCTTCAAGGGAACGATCAAAGCGGAGACTGTTTGAGAATTACTCCCATGGAGGAAAGTTCGCATGGTGACTGTTGTATTCAATCCCGATGCAATTTCTGTGTTTCATCAACAGTCTGATAGTCCACAGATTACAGAATGCCACCAGATGTGCATCGGAAATTACTACTGGTCTTCCAGGGGACGAACAAAGCGTAGACTGTTTGAGAATTACTCCCATGGAGGAAAGTTCGCATGGTGACTGTTGTATTCAATCCCGATGCAATTTCTGTGTTTCATCAACACTCTGAGACTCCACAGATTACAGAATGCCTCCAGATGTGCATCAGAAACTACTACTGGTCTTCCAGGGTACGATCAAATCGTAGACTGTTTGAGACATTACTCCCGTGGAGGAAAGTGCGCATGGTGACTGTTGTATTCAATCCCGATGCAATTTCTGTGTTTCATCAACACTCTGATAGTATACAGATTACAGAATGACACCAGATGTGCATCGGTAACTACTACTGGTCTTCCAGGGAACGATCAAAGCGTAAACTGTTTGACAATTACTCCCATGGGGGAAAGTTCGCATGGTGACTGTTATATTCAACCCCGATGCAATTTCTGTGTTTCATCAACACTTTGAGACTCCACAGATTACAGAATGCCTCCGGATGTGCATCGGAAACTACTACTGGTCTTCCAGGGAACGATCAAAGCGTAGAGTGTTTGAGACATTACTCCCATGAAGGAAAGTGAGCATGGTGAATGTTGTATTCAATCCCGACGCAATTTCTGTGTTTCATCAACACTCTGATAGTCCAGAGATTACAGTATGCCTCCAGATGTGCATCGGAAAGTACTACTGGTCTTCCAGGGAACGATCAAAGCGTAGACTGCTAGATACATTACTCCCATGGAGGAAAGTGCGCATGGTGACTGTTGTATTCAATCCCGATGCAATTTCTGTGTTTCATCAACTCTCTGATATTCCACAAATTACGAAAAGCCTCCAGATGTGCATCGGAAACTACTACTGGTCTTCCAGGGAACGATCAAAGCGTAGACAGTTAGAGACATTACTCCCATGGAGGAAAGTGCGCATGGTGACTGTTGTATTCAATCCCGATGCAATTTCTGTGTTTCATCAACACTCTGATAGTCCACAGATTACAGAAAGCATCCAGATGTGCATCATAAACTACTACAGGTCTTCCAGGGAACGATCAATGCGTAGACTGTTTCAGACATTACTCCCATGGAGGAAAGTGCGCATGGCGACTGTTGTATTCAATCCCGATGCAATATCTGTGTTTCATCAACACTCTGATAGTCCACAGATTACAGAATGCCACCAGATGTGCATCGGAAACTACTACTGGTCTTCCAGGGAACGATCAAAGCGTAGACTGTTTGAAACATTACTCCCATGGAGGAAAGTGCGCATGGTGACTGTTGTATTCAATCCCGATGCAATTTCTGTGTTTCACCAACACTCTGATAGTCCACAGATTACAGAATACCTCCAGATGTGCATCGGAAACTACTACTGGTCTTCCAGGGAACGATCAAAGCGTAGACTGTTTGAGACATTACTCCCATGAAGGAAACTGCTCATGGAGACTGTTGTATTCAATCCCGATGCAATTTCTGTGTTTCATCAACACTCTGATAGTCCACAAATTACAGAAAGCATCCAGATGTGCATCGGAAACTACTACTGGTCTTCCAGGGAACGATCAAAGCGTAGACTGTTTGAGACAATACTGCCGTGGAGGAAAGTGCGCATGGTGACTGTTGTATTCAATCCCGATGCAATTTCTGTGTTTCATCAACACTCTGATAGTCCACAAATTACGGAAAGCCTCCAGATGTGCATCGGAAACTACTACTGGTCTTCCAGGGAACGATCAAACCGTAGACTGTTAGAGACATTACTCCCATGGAGGAAAGTGCGCATGGTGACTGTTGTATTCAATCCCGATGCAATATCTGAGTTTCATCAACACTCTGATAGTCCACAGATTACAGAATGCCACCAGATGTGCATCTGACACTACTACAGGTCTTCGAGGGAACGATCAAAGCGGAGACTGTTTGAGAATTACTCCCATGGAGGAAAGTTCGCATGGTGACTGTTGTATTCAATCCCGAAGCAATTTCTGTGTTTCATCAACAGTCTGATAGTCCACAGATTACAGAATGCCACCAGATGTGCATCGGAAATTACTACTGGTCTTCCAGGGGACGAACAAAGCGGAGACTGTTTGAGAATTACTCCCATGGAGGAAAGTTCGCATGGTGACTGTTGTATTCAATCCCGATGCAATTTCTGTGTTTCATCAACACTCTGAGACTCCACAGATTACAGAATGCCTCCAGATGTGCATCAGAAACTACTACTGGTCTTCCAGGGAACGATCAAAGCGTAGACTGTTTGAGACATTACTTTTATGGAGGAAAGTGCGCATGGTGACTGTTGTATTCAATCCCGATGCAATTTCTGTGTTTCACCAACACTCTGATAGTCCACAGATTACAGAATGCCTCCAGATGTGCATCGGAAATTACTACTGGTCTTCCAGGGAACGATAAAAGCGTAGACTGTATGAAACATTACTCCCATGAAGGAAACTGCTCATGGAGACTGTTGTATTCAATCCCGATGCAATTTCTGTGTTTCATCAACACTCTGATAGTCCACAGATTACAGAGAGACACCAGATGTGCATCGGAAACTACTACAGGTCTTCCAGGGAACGATCAAAGCGGAGACTGTTTGAGAATTACTCCCGTGGAGGAAAGTTCGCATGGTGACTGTTGTATTCAATCCCGATGCAATTTCTGTGTTTCATCAACACTCTGATAGTCCACAGATTACAGAAAGCCACCAGATGTGCATCGGAAATTACTACTGGTCTTCCAGGGAACGATAAAAGCGTAGACTGTTTGAGACATTACTCCCATGAAGGAAACTGCTCATGGAGACTGTTGTATTCAATCCCGATGCAATTTCTGTGTTTCATCAACACTCTGATAGTCCACAGATTACAGAGAGCATCCAGATGTGCATCGGAAACTATTACTTGTCTTCCAGGGAACGATCAAAGCGTAGGCTGATAGAGACATTACTCCCATGGAGGAAAGTGCGCATGGTGACTGTTGTATTCAATCCCGATGCAATATCTTTGTTTCATCAACACTCTCATAGTCTACAGATTACAGAATGCCACCAGATGTGCATCGGAAAGTACTACTGGTCTTCCAGGGAACGATCAAAGCGTAGACTGCTAGATACATTAATCCCACGGAGGAAAGTGCGCATGGTGACTGTTGTATTCAATCCCTATGCAATTTCTGTGTTTCATCAACACTCTGATATTCCACAAATTACGAAAAGCCTCCAGATGTGCATCGGAAACTACTACTGGTCTTCCAGTGAACGATCAAAGCGTAGACTGTTTGAGACATTACTCCCATGAAGGAAACTGCTCATGGAGACTGTTGTATTCAATCCCAATGCAATTTCTGTCTTTCATCAACACTCTGATAGTCCACAGATTACAGAAAGCATCCAGATGTGCATCATAAACTACTACTGGTCTTCCAGGGAACGATCAATGCGTAGACTGTTTCAGACATTACTCCCATGGAGGAAAGTGCGGATGGTGACTGTTGTATTCAATCCCGATGCAATTTCTGTGTTTCATCAACACTCTGATAGTCCACAGATTACAGAAAGCCACCAGATGTGCATCGGAAACTACTACTGGTCTTCCAGGGAACGATCAAAGCGTAGACTGTTTGAGACATTACTTTTATGTCGGAAAGTGCGCATGGTGACTGTTGTATTCAATCCCGATGCAATTTCTGTGTTTCACCAACACTCTGATAGTCCACAGATTACAGAATACCTCCAGATGTGCATCGGAAACTACTACTGGTCTTCCAGGGAACGATCAAAGCGTAGACTGTTTGAGACATTACTCCCATGAAGGAAACTGCTCATTGAGACTGTTGTATTCAATCCCGATGCAATTTCTGTGTTTCATCAACACTCTGATAGTCCACAAATTACAGAAAGCATCCAGATGTGCATCGGAAACTACTACTGGTCTTCCAGGGAACGATCAAAGCGTAGACTGTTTGAGACATTACTGCCGTGGAGGAAAGTGCGCATGGTGACTGTTGTATTCAATCCCGATGCATTTTCTGTGTTTCATCAACACTCTGATAGTCCACAAATTACGGAAAGCCTCCAGATGTGCATCGGAAACTACTACTGGTCTTCCAGGGAACGATCAAAGCGTAGACTGTTAGAGACATTACTCCCATGGAGGAAAGTGCGCATGGTGACTGTTGTATTCAATCCCGATGCAATTTCTGAGTTTCATCAACACTCTGATAGTCCACAGATTACAGAATGCCACCAGATGTGCATCTGACACTACTACAGGTCTTCGAGGGAACGATCAAAGCGGAGACTGTTTGAGAATTACTCCCATGGAGGAAAGTTCGCATGGTGACTGTTGTATTCAATCCCGATGCAATTTCTGTGTTTCATCAACAGTCTGATAGTCCACAGATTACAGAATGCCACCAGATGTGCATCGGAAATTACTACTGGTCTTCCAGGGGACGAACAAAGCGGAGACTGTTTGAGAATTACTCCCATGGAGGAAAGTTCGCATGGTGACTGTTGTATTCAATCCCGATGCAATTTCTGTGTTTCATCAACACTCTGAGACTCCACAGATTACAGAATGCCTCCAGATGTGCATCAGAAACTACTACTGGTCTTCCAGGGTACGATCAAATCGTAGACTGTTTGAGACATTACTCCCATGGAAGAATGTGCGCATGGTGACTGTTGTATTCAATCCCGATGCAATTTCTGTGTTTCATCAACACTCTGATAGTCCACAGATTACAGTATGCCTCCAGATGTGCATCGGAAAGTACTACTGGTCTTCCAGGGAACGATCAAAGCGTAGACTGCTAGAGACATTACTCCCATGGAGGAAAGTGCGCATGGTGACTGTTGTATTCAATCCCGATGCAATTTCTGTGTTTCATCAACTCTCTGATATTCCACAAATTACGAAAAGCCTCCAGATGTGCATCGGAAACTACTACTGGTCTTCCGGGGAACGATCAAAGCGTAGACTGTTAGAGACATTACTCCCATGGAGGAAAGTGCGCATGGTGACTGTTGTATTCAATCCCGATGCAATTTATGTGTTTCATCAACACTCTGATAGTCCACAGATTACAGAATGCCACCAGATGTGCATCGGAAACTACTACTGGTGCTCCGGGGAACGATCTAAGCGTAGACTGTTTGAGACATTACTCCCGTGGAGGAAAGTGCGCATGGTGACTGTTGTATTCAATCCCGATGCAATTTCTGTGTTTCATCAACACTCTGATAGTATACAGATTACAGAATGACACCAGATGTGCATCGGAAACTACTACTGGTCTTCCAGGGAACGATCAAAGCGTAAACTGTTTGACAATTACTCCCATGGGGGAAAGTTCGCATGGTGACTGTTATATTCAACCCCGATGCAATTTCTGTGTTTCATCAACACTTTGAGATTCCACAGATTACAGAATGCCTCCGGATGTGCATCGGAAACAACTACTGGTCTTCCAGGGAACGATCAAAGCGTAGAGTGTTTGAGACATTACTCCCATGAAGGAAAGTGAGCATGGTGAATGTTGTATTCAATCCCGACGCAATTTCTGTGTTTCATCAACACTCTGATAGTCCAGAGATTACAGTATGCCTCCAGATGTGCATCGGAAAGTACTACTGGTCTTCCAGGGAACGATCAAAGCGTAGACTGCTAGATACATTACTCCCATGGAGGAAAGTGCGCATGGTGACTGTTGTATTCAATCCCGATGCAATTTCTGTGTTTCATCAACTCTCTGATATTCCACAAATTACGAAAAGCCTCCAGATGTGCATCGGAAACTACTACTGGTCTTCCAGGGAACGATCAAAGCGTAGACAGTTAGAGACATTACTCCCATGGAGGAAAGTGCGCATGGTGACCATTGTATTCAATCCCGATGCAATTTCTGTGTTTCATCAACACTCTGATAGTCCACAGATTACAGAAAGCATCCAGATGTGCATCATAAACTACTACTGGTCTTCCAGGGAACGATCAAAGCGTAGACTGTTAGAGACATTACTCCCATGGAGGAAAGTGCGCATGGTGACTGTTGTATTCAATCCCGATGCAATTTCTGAGTTTCATCAACACTCTGATAGTCCACAGATTACAGAATGCCACCAGATGTGCATCTGACACTACTACAGGTCTTCAAGGGAACGATCAAAGCGGAGACTGTTTGAGAATTACTCCCATGGAGGAAAGTTCGCATGGTGACTGTTGTATTCAATCCCGATGCAATTTCTGTGTTTCATCAACAGTCTGATAGTCCACAGATTACAGAATGCCACCAGATGTGCATCGGAAATTACTACTGGTCTTCCAGGGGACGAACAAAGCGTAGACTGTTTGAGAATTACTCCCATGGAGGAAAGTTCGCATGGTGACTGTTGTATTCAATCCCGATGCAATTTCTGTGTTTCATCAACACTCTGAGACTCCACAGATTACAGAATGCCTCCAGATGTGCATCAGAAACTACTACTGGTCTTCCAGGGTACGATCAAATCGTAGACTGTTTGAGACATTACTCCCGTGGAGGAAAGTGCGCATGGTGACTGTTGTATTCAATCCCGATGCAATTTCTGTGTTTCATCAACACTCTGATAGTATACAGATTACAGAATGACACCAGATGTGCATCGGTAACTACTACTGGTCTTCCAGGGAACGATCAAAGCGTAAACTGTTTGACAATTACTCCCATGGGGGAAAGTTCGCATGGTGACTGTTATATTCAACCCCGATGCAATTTCTGTGTTTCATCAACACTTTGAGACTCCACAGATTACAGAATGCCTCCGGATGTGCATCGGAAACTACTACTGGTCTTCCAGGGAACGATCAAAGCGTAGAGTGTTTGAGACATTACTCCCATGAAGGAAAGTGAGCATGGTGAATGTTGTATTCAATCCCGACGCAATTTCTGTGTTTCATCAACACTCTGATAGTCCAGAGATTACAGTATGCCTCCAGATGTGCATCGGAAAGTACTACTGGTCTTCCAGGGAACGATCAAAGCGTAGACTGCTAGATACATTACTCCCATGGAGGAAAGTGCGCATGGTGACTGTTGTATTCAATCCCGATGCAATTTCTGTGTTTCATCAACTCTCTGATATTCCACAAATTACGAAAAGCCTCCAGATGTGCATCGGAAACTACTACTGGTCTTCCAGGGAACGATCAAAGCGTAGACAGTTAGAGACATTACTCCCATGGAGGAAAGTGCGCATGGTGACTGTTGTATTCAATCCCGATGCAATTTCTGTGTTTCATCAACACTCTGATAGTCCACAGATTACAGAAAGCATCCAGATGTGCATCATAAACTACTACAGGTCTTCCAGGGAACGATCAATGCGTAGACTGTTTCAGACATTACTCCCATGGAGGAAAGTGCGCATGGCGACTGTTGTATTCAATCCCGATGCAATATCTGTGTTTCATCAACACTCTGATAGTCCACAGATTACAGAATGCCACCAGATGTGCATCGGAAACTACTACTGGTCTTCCAGGGAACGATCAAAGCGTAGACTGTTTGAAACATTACTCCCATGGAGGAAAGTGCGCATGGTGACTGTTGTATTCAATCCCGATGCAATTTCTGTGTTTCACCAACACTCTGATAGTCCACAGATTACAGAATACCTCCAGATGTGCATCGGAAACTACTACTGGTCTTCCAGGGAACGATCAAAGCGTAGACTGTTTGAGACATTACTCCCATGAAGGAAACTGCTCATGGAGACTGTTGTATTCAATCCCGATGCAATTTCTGTGTTTCATCAACACTCTGATAGTCCACAAATTACAGAAAGCATCCAGATGTGCATCGGAAACTACTACTGGTCTTCCAGGGAACGATCAAAGCGTAGACTGTTTGAGACAATACTGCCGTGGAGGAAAGTGCGCATGGTGACTGTTGTATTCAATCCCGATGCAATTTCTGTGTTTCATCAACACTCTGATAGTCCACAAATTACGGAAAGCCTCCAGATGTGCATCGGAAACTACTACTGGTCTTCCAGGGAACGATCAAAGCGTAGACTTTTAGAGACATTACTCCCATGGAGGAAAGTGCGCATGGTGACTGTTGTATTCAATCCCGATGCAATTTCTGAGTTTCATCAACACTCTGATAGTCCACAGATTACAGAATGCCACCAGATGTGCATCTGACACTACTACAGGTCTTCGAGGGAACGATCAAAGCGGAGACTGTTTGAGAATTACTCCCATGGAGGAAAGTTCGCATGGTGACTGTTGTATTCAATCCCGATGCAATTTCTGTGTTTCATCAACAGTCTGATAGTCCACAGATTACAGAATGCCACCAGATGTGCATCGGAAATTACTACTGGTCTTCCAGGGGACGAACAAAGCGGAGACTGTTTGAGAATTACTCCCATGGAGGAAAGTTCGCATGGTGACTGTTGTATTCAATCCCGATGCAATTTCTGTGTTTCATCAACACTCTGAGACTCCACAGATTACAGAATGCCTCCAGATGTGCATCAGAAACTACTACTGGTCTTCCAGGGAACGATCAAAGCGTAGACTGTTTGAGACATTACTTTTATGGAGGAAAGTGCGCATGGTGACTGTTGTATTCAATCCCGATGCAATTTCTGTGTTTCACCAACACTCTGATAGTCCACAGATTACAGAATGCCTCCAGATGTGCATCGGAAATTACTACTGGTCTTCCAGGGAACGATAAAAGCGTAGACTGTTTGAGACATTACTCCCATGAAGGAAACTGCTCATGGAGACTGTTGTATTCAATCCCGATGCAATTTCTGTGTTTCATCAACACTCTGATAGTCCACAGATTACAGAGAGACACCAGATGTGCATCGGAAACTACTACAGGTCTTCCAGGGAACGATCAAAGCGGAGACTGTTTGAGAATTACTCCCGTGGAGGAAAGTTCGCATGGTGACTGTTGTATTCAGTCCCGATGCAATTTCTGTGTTTCATCAACACTCTGATAGTCCACAGATTACAGAATGCCTCCAGATGTGCATCATAAACTACTACTGGTCTTCCAGGGAACGATCAAAGTGTAGACTGTTTGAGACATTACTCCCGTGGAGGAAAGTGCGCATGGTGACTGTTGTATTCAATCCCGATAAAATTTCTGTGTTTCATCAACACTCTGATAGTCCACAGATTACAGAAAGCCACCAGATGTGCATCGGAAACTACTACTGGTCTTCCAGGGAACGATCATAGCGTAGACTGTTTGAGACATTACTTTTATGGCGGAAAGTGCGCATGGTGACTGTTGTATTCAATCCCGATGCAATTTCTGTGTTTCATCAACACTCTGATAGTCCACAGATTACAGAGAGACACCAGATGTGCATCGGAAACTACTACAGGTCTTCCAGGGAACGATCAAAGCGGAGACTGTTTGAGAATTACTCCCGTGGAGGAAAGTTCGCATGGTGACTGTTGTATTCAATCCCGATGCAATTTCTGTGTTTCATCAACACTCTGATAGTCCACAGATTACAGAATGCCTCCAGATGTGCATCATAAACTACTACTGGTCTTCCAGGGAACGATCAAAGTGTAGACTGTTTGAGACATTACTCCCGTGGAGGAAAGTGCGCATGGTGACTGTTTATTCAATCCCGATAAAATTTCTGTGTTTCATCAACACTCTGATAGTCCACAGATTACAGAAAGCCACCAGATGTGCATCGGAAACTACTACTGGTCTTCCAGGGAACGATCAAAGCGTAGGCTGATAGAGACATTACTCCCATGGAGGAAAGTGCGCATGGTGACTGTTGTATTCAATCCCGATGCAATATCTTTGTTTCATCAACACTCTCATAGTCTACAGATTACAGAATGCCACCAGATGTGCATCGGAAAGTACTACTGGTCTTCCAGGGAACGATCAAAGCGTAGACTGCTAGATACATTACTCCCACGGAGGAAAGTGCGCATGGTGACTGTTGTATTCAATCCCTATGCAATTTCTGTGTTTCATCAACACTCTGATATTCCACAAATTACGAAAAGCCTCCAGATGTGCATCGGAAACTACTACTGGTCTTCCAGTGAACGATCAAAGCGTAGACTGTTTGAGACATTACTCCCATGAAGGAAACTGCTCATGGAGACTGTTGTATTCAATCCCAATGCAATTTCTGTCTTTCATCAACACTCTGATAGTCCACAGATTACAGAAAGCATCCAGATGTGCATCATAAACTACTACTGGTCTTCCAGGGAACGATCAATGCGTAGACTGTTTCAGACATTACTCCCATGGAGGAAAGTGCGGATGGTGACTGTTGTATTCAATCCCGATGCAATTTCTGTGTTTCATCAACACTCTGATAGTCCACAGATTACAGAATGCCACCAGATGTGCATCGGAAACTACTACTGGTCTTCCAGGGAACGATCAAAGCGTAGACTGTTTGAGACATTACTTTTATGTCGGAAAGTGCGCATGGTGAGTGTTGTATTCAATCCCGATGCAATTTCTGTGTTTCACCAACACTCTGATAGTCCACAGATTACAGAATACCTCCAGATGTGCATCGGAAACTACTACTGGTCTTCCAGGGAACGATCAAAGCGTAGACTGTTTGAGACATTACTCCCATGAAGGAAACAGCTCATGGAGACTGTTGTATTCAATCCCGATGCAATTTCTGTGTTTCATCAACACTCTGATAGTCCACAAATTACAGAAAGCATCCAGATGTGCATCGGAAACTACTACTGGTCTTCCAGGGAACGATCAAAGCGTAGACTGTTTGAGACATTACTGCCGTGGAGGAAAGTGCGCATGGTGACTGTTGTATTCAATCCCGATGCATTTTCTGTGTTTCATCAACACTCTGATAGTCCACAAATTACGGAAAGCCTCCAGATGTGCATCGGAAACTACTACTGGTCTTCCAGGGAACGATCAAAGCGTAGACTGTTAGAGACATTACTCCCATGGAGGAAAGTGCGCATGGTGACTGTTGTATTCAATCCCGATGCAATTTCTGAGTTTCATCAACACTCTGATAGTCCACAGATTACAGAATGCCACCAGATGTGCATCTGACACTACTACAGGTCTTCAAGGGAACGATCAAAGCGGAGACTGTTTGAGAATTACTCCCATGGAGGAAAGTTCGCATGGTGACTGTTGTATTCAATCCCGATGCAATTTCTGTGTTTCATCAACAGTCTGATAGTCCACAGATTACAGAATGCCACCAGATGTGCATCGGAAATTACTACTGGTCTTCCAGGGGACGAACAAAGCGTAGACTGTTTGAGAATTACTCCCATGGAGGAAAGTTCGCATGGTGACTGTTGTATTCAATCCCGATGCAATTTCTGTGTTTCATCAACACTCTGAGACTCCACAGATTACAGAATGCCTCCAGATGTGCATCAGAAACTACTACTGGTCTTCCAGGGTACGATCAAATCGTAGACTGTTTGAGACATTACTCCCGTGGAGGAAAGTGCGCATGGTGACTGTTGTATTCAATCCCGATGCAATTTCTGTGTTTCATCAACACTCTGATAGTATACAGATTACAGAATGACACCAGATGTGCATCGGTAACTACTACTGGTCTTCCAGGGAACGATCAAAGCGTAAACTGTTTGACAATTACTCCCATGGGGGAAAGTTCGCATGGTGACTGTTATATTCAACCCCGATGCAATTTCTGTGTTTCATCAACACTTTGAGACTCCACAGATTACAGAATGCCTCCGGATGTGCATCGGAAACTACTACTGGTCTTCCAGGGAACGATCAAAGCGTAGAGTGTTTGAGACATTACTCCCATGAAGGAAAGTGAGCATGGTGAATGTTGTATTCAATCCCGACGCAATTTCTGTGTTTCATCAACACTCTGATAGTCCAGAGATTACAGTATGCCTCCAGATGTGCATCGGAAAGTACTACTGGTCTTCCAGGGAACGATCAAAGCGTAGACTGCTAGATACATTACTCCCATGGAGGAAAGTGCGCATGGTGACTGTTGTATTCAATCCCGATGCAATTTCTGTGTTTCATCAACTCTCTGATATTCCACAAATTACGAAAAGCCTCCAGATGTGCATCGGAAACTACTACTGGTCTTCCAGGGAACGATCAAAGCGTAGACAGTTAGAGACATTACTCCCATGGAGGAAAGTGCGCATGGTGACTGTTGTATTCAATCCCGATGCAATTTCTGTGTTTCATCAACACTCTGATAGTCCACAGATTACAGAAAGCATCCAGATGTGCATCATAAACTACTACAGGTCTTCCAGGGAACGATCAATGCGTAGACTGTTTCAGACATTACTCCCATGGAGGAAAGTGCGCATGGCGACTGTTGTATTCAATCCCGATGCAATATCTGTGTTTCATCAACACTCTGATAGTCCACAGATTACAGAATGCCACCAGATGTGCATCGGAAACTACTACTGGTCTTCCAGGGAACGATCAAAGCGTAGACTGTTTGAAACATTACTCCCATGGAGGAAAGTGCGCATGGTGACTGTTGTATTCAATCCCGATGCAATTTCTGTGTTTCACCAACACTCTGATAGTCCACAGATTACAGAATACCTCCAGATGTGCATCGGAAACTACTACTGGTCTTCCAGGGAACGATCAAAGCGTAGACTGTTTGAGACATTACTCCCATGAAGGAAACTGCTCATGGAGACTGTTGTATTCAATCCCGATGCAATTTCTGTGTTTCATCAACACTCTGATAGTCCACAAATTACAGAAAGCATCCAGATGTGCATCGGAAACTACTACTGGTCTTCCAGGGAACGATCAAAGCGTAGACTGTTTGAGACAATACTGCCGTGGAGGAAAGTGCGCATGGTGACTGTTGTATTCAATCCCGATGCAATTTCTGTGTTTCATCAACACTCTGATAGTCCACAAATTACGGAAAGCCTCCAGATGTGCATCGGAAACTACTACTGGTCTTCCAGGGAACGATCAAACCGTAGACTGTTAGAGACATTACTCCCATGGAGGAAAGTGCGCATGGTGACTGTTGTATTCAATCCCGATGCAATATCTGAGTTTCATCAACACTCTGATAGTCCACAGATTACAGAATGCCACCAGATGTGCATCTGACACTACTACAGGTCTTCGAGGGAACGATCAAAGCGGAGACTGTTTGAGAATTACTCCCATGGAGGAAAGTTCGCATGGTGACTGTTGTATTCAATCCCGAAGCAATTTCTGTGTTTCATCAACAGTCTGATAGTCCACAGATTACAGAATGCCACCAGATGTGCATCGGAAATTACTACTGGTCTTCCAGGGGACGAACAAAGCGGAGACTGTTTGAGAATTACTCCCATGGAGGAAAGTTCGCATGGTGACTGTTGTATTCAATCCCGATGCAATTTCTGTGTTTCATCAACACTCTGAGACTCCACAGATTACAGAATGCCTCCAGATGTGCATCAGAAACTACTACTGGTCTTCCAGGGAACGATCAAAGCGTAGACTGTTTGAGACATTACTTTTATGGAGGAAAGTGCGCATGGTGACTGTTGTATTCAATCCCGATGCAATTTCTGTGTTTCACCAACACTCTGATAGTCCACAGATTACAGAATGCCTCCAGATGTGCATCGGAAATTACTACTGGTCTTCCAGGGAACGATAAAAGCGTAGACTGTATGAAACATTACTCCCATGAAGGAAACTGCTCATGGAGACTGTTGTATTCAATCCCGATGCAATTTCTGTGTTTCATCAACACTCTGATAGTCCACAGATTACAGAGAGACACCAGATGTGCATCGGAAACTACTACAGGTCTTCCAGGGAACGATCAAAGCGGAGACTGTTTGAGAATTACTCCCGTGGAGGAAAGTTCGCATGGTGACTGTTGTATTCAATCCCGATGCAATTTCTGTGTTTCATCAACACTCTGATAGTCCACAGATTACAGAAAGCCACCAGATGTGCATCGGAAATTACTACTGGTCTTCCAGGGAACGATAAAAGCGTAGACTGTTTGAGACATTACTCCCATGAAGGAAACTGCTCATGGAGACTGTTGTATTCAATCCCGATGCAATTTCTGTGTTTCATCAACACTCTGATAGTCCACAGATTACAGAGAGCATCCAGATGTGCATCGGAAACTATTACTTGTCTTCCAGGGAACGATCAAAGCGTAGGCTGATAGAGACATTACTCCCATGGAGGAAAGTGCGCATGGTGACTGTTGTATTCAATCCCGATGCAATATCTTTGTTTCATCAACACTCTCATAGTCTACAGATTACAGAATGCCACCAGATGTGCATCGGAAAGTACTACTGGTCTTCCAGGGAACGATCAAAGCGTAGACTGCTAGATACATTAATCCCACGGAGGAAAGTGCGCATGGTGACTGTTGTATTCAATCCCTATGCAATTTCTGTGTTTCATCAACACTCTGATATTCCACAAATTACGAAAAGCCTCCAGATGTGCATCGGAAACTACTACTGGTCTTCCAGTGAACGATCAAAGCGTAGACTGTTTGAGACATTACTCCCATGAAGGAAACTGCTCATGGAGACTGTTGTATTCAATCCCAATGCAATTTCTGTCTTTCATCAACACTCTGATAGTCCACAGATTACAGAAAGCATCCAGATGTGCATCATAAACTACTACTGGTCTTCCAGGGAACGATCAATGCGTAGACTGTTTCAGACATTACTCCCATGGAGGAAAGTGCGGATGGTGACTGTTGTATTCAATCCCGATGCAATTTCTGTGTTTCATCAACACTCTGATAGTCCACAGATTACAGAAAGCCACCAGATGTGCATCGGAAACTACTACTGGTCTTCCAGGGAACGATCAAAGCGTAGACTGTTTGAGACATTACTTTTATGTCGGAAAGTGCGCATGGTGACTGTTGTATTCAATCCCGATGCAATTTCTGTGTTTCACCAACACTCTGATAGTCCACAGATTACAGAATACCTCCAGATGTGCATCGGAAACTACTACTGGTCTTCCAGGGAACGATCAAAGCGTAGACTGTTTGAGACATTACTCCCATGAAGGAAACTGCTCATTGAGACTGTTGTATTCAATCCCGATGCAATTTCTGTGTTTCATCAACACTCTGATAGTCCACAAATTACAGAAAGCATCCAGATGTGCATCGGAAACTACTACTGGTCTTCCAGGGAACGATCAAAGCGTAGACTGTTTGAGACATTACTGCCGTGGAGGAAAGTGCGCATGGTGACTGTTGTATTCAATCCCGATGCATTTTCTGTGTTTCATCAACACTCTGATAGTCCACAAATTACGGAAAGCCTCCAGATGTGCATCGGAAACTACTACTGGTCTTCCAGGGAACGATCAAAGCGTAGACTGTTAGAGACATTACTCCCATGGAGGAAAGTGCGCATGGTGACTGTTGTATTCAATCCCGATGCAATTTCTGAGTTTCATCAACACTCTGATAGTCCACAGATTACAGAATGCCACCAGATGTGCATCTGACACTACTACAGGTCTTCGAGGGAACGATCAAAGCGGAGACTGTTTGAGAATTACTCCCATGGAGGAAAGTTCGCATGGTGACTGTTGTATTCAATCCCGATGCAATTTCTGTGTTTCATCAACAGTCTGATAGTCCACAGATTACAGAATGCCACCAGATGTGCATCGGAAATTACTACTGGTCTTCCAGGGGACGAACAAAGCGGAGACTGTTTGAGAATTACTCCCATGGAGGAAAGTTCGCATGGTGACTGTTGTATTCAATCCCGATGCAATTTCTGTGTTTCATCAACACTCTGAGACTCCACAGATTACAGAATGCCTCCAGATGTGCATCAGAAACTACTACTGGTCTTCCAGGGTACGATCAAATCGTAGACTGTTTGAGACATTACTCCCATGGAAGAATGTGCGCATGGTGACTGTTGTATTCAATCCCGATGCAATTTCTGTGTTTCATCAACACTCTGATAGTCCACAGATTACAGTATGCCTCCAGATGTGCATCGGAAAGTACTACTGGTCTTCCAGGGAACGATCAAAGCGTAGACTGCTAGAGACATTACTCCCATGGAGGAAAGTGCGCATGGTGACTGTTGTATTCAATCCCGATGCAATTTCTGTGTTTCATCAACTCTCTGATATTCCACAAATTACGAAAAGCCTCCAGATGTGCATCGGAAACTACTACTGGTCTTCCGGGGAACGATCAAAGCGTAGACTGTTAGAGACATTACTCCCATGGAGGAAAGTGCGCATGGTGACTGTTGTATTCAATCCCGATGCAATTTATGTGTTTCATCAACACTCTGATAGTCCACAGATTACAGAATGCCACCAGATGTGCATCGGAAACTACTACTGGTGCTCCGGGGAACGATCTAAGCGTAGACTGTTTGAGACATTACTCCCGTGGAGGAAAGTGCGCATGGTGACTGTTGTATTCAATCCCGATGCAATTTCTGTGTTTCATCAACACTCTGATAGTATACAGATTACAGAATGACACCAGATGTGCATCGGAAACTACTACTGGTCTTCCAGGGAACGATCAAAGCGTAAACTGTTTGACAATTACTCCCATGGGGGAAAGTTCGCATGGTGACTGTTATATTCAACCCCGATGCAATTTCTGTGTTTCATCAACACTTTGAGATTCCACAGATTACAGAATGCCTCCGGATGTGCATCGGAAACAACTACTGGTCTTCCAGGGAACGATCAAAGCGTAGAGTGTTTGAGACATTACTCCCATGAAGGAAAGTGAGCATGGTGAATGTTGTATTCAATCCCGACGCAATTTCTGTGTTTCATCAACACTCTGATAGTCCAGAGATTACAGTATGCCTCCAGATGTGCATCGGAAAGTACTACTGGTCTTCCAGGGAACGATCAAAGCGTAGACTGCTAGATACATTACTCCCATGGAGGAAAGTGCGCATGGTGACTGTTGTATTCAATCCCGATGCAATTTCTGTGTTTCATCAACTCTCTGATATTCCACAAATTACGAAAAGCCTCCAGATGTGCATCGGAAACTACTACTGGTCTTCCAGGGAACGATCAAAGCGTAGACAGTTAGAGACATTACTCCCATGGAGGAAAGTGCGCATGGTGACCATTGTATTCAATCCCGATGCAATTTCTGTGTTTCATCAACACTCTGATAGTCCACAGATTACAGAAAGCATCCAGATGTGCATCATAAACTACTACTGGTCTTCCAGGGAACGATCAAAGCGTAGACTGTTAGAGACATTACTCCCATGGAGGAAAGTGCGCATGGTGACTGTTGTATTCAATCCCGATGCAATTTCTGAGTTTCATCAACACTCTGATAGTCCACAGATTACAGAATGCCACCAGATGTGCATCTGACACTACTACAGGTCTTCAAGGGAACGATCAAAGCGGAGACTGTTTGAGAATTACTCCCATGGAGGAAAGTTCGCATGGTGACTGTTGTATTCAATCCCGATGCAATTTCTGTGTTTCATCAACAGTCTGATAGTCCACAGATTACAGAATGCCACCAGATGTGCATCGGAAATTACTACTGGTCTTCCAGGGGACGAACAAAGCGTAGACTGTTTGAGAATTACTCCCATGGAGGAAAGTTCGCATGGTGACTGTTGTATTCAATCCCGATGCAATTTCTGTGTTTCATCAACACTCTGAGACTCCACAGATTACAGAATGCCTCCAGATGTGCATCAGAAACTACTACTGGTCTTCCAGGGTACGATCAAATCGTAGACTGTTTGAGACATTACTCCCGTGGAGGAAAGTGCGCATGGTGACTGTTGTATTCAATCCCGATGCAATTTCTGTGTTTCATCAACACTCTGATAGTATACAGATTACAGAATGACACCAGATGTGCATCGGTAACTACTACTGGTCTTCCAGGGAACGATCAAAGCGTAAACTGTTTGACAATTACTCCCATGGGGGAAAGTTCGCATGGTGACTGTTATATTCAACCCCGATGCAATTTCTGTGTTTCATCAACACTTTGAGACTCCACAGATTACAGAATGCCTCCGGATGTGCATCGGAAACTACTACTGGTCTTCCAGGGAACGATCAAAGCGTAGAGTGTTTGAGACATTACTCCCATGAAGGAAAGTGAGCATGGTGAATGTTGTATTCAATCCCGACGCAATTTCTGTGTTTCATCAACACTCTGATAGTCCAGAGATTACAGTATGCCTCCAGATGTGCATCGGAAAGTACTACTGGTCTTCCAGGGAACGATCAAAGCGTAGACTGCTAGATACATTACTCCCATGGAGGAAAGTGCGCATGGTGACTGTTGTATTCAATCCCGATGCAATTTCTGTGTTTCATCAACTCTCTGATATTCCACAAATTACGAAAAGCCTCCAGATGTGCATCGGAAACTACTACTGGTCTTCCAGGGAACGATCAAAGCGTAGACAGTTAGAGACATTACTCCCATGGAGGAAAGTGCGCATGGTGACTGTTGTATTCAATCCCGATGCAATTTCTGTGTTTCATCAACACTCTGATAGTCCACAGATTACAGAAAGCATCCAGATGTGCATCATAAACTACTACAGGTCTTCCAGGGAACGATCAATGCGTAGACTGTTTCAGACATTACTCCCATGGAGGAAAGTGCGCATGGCGACTGTTGTATTCAATCCCGATGCAATATCTGTGTTTCATCAACACTCTGATAGTCCACAGATTACAGAATGCCACCAGATGTGCATCGGAAACTACTACTGGTCTTCCAGGGAACGATCAAAGCGTAGACTGTTTGAAACATTACTCCCATGGAGGAAAGTGCGCATGGTGACTGTTGTATTCAATCCCGATGCAATTTCTGTGTTTCACCAACACTCTGATAGTCCACAGATTACAGAATACCTCCAGATGTGCATCGGAAACTACTACTGGTCTTCCAGGGAACGATCAAAGCGTAGACTGTTTGAGACATTACTCCCATGAAGGAAACTGCTCATGGAGACTGTTGTATTCAATCCCGATGCAATTTCTGTGTTTCATCAACACTCTGATAGTCCACAAATTACAGAAAGCATCCAGATGTGCATCGGAAACTACTACTGGTCTTCCAGGGAACGATCAAAGCGTAGACTGTTTGAGACAATACTGCCGTGGAGGAAAGTGCGCATGGTGACTGTTGTATTCAATCCCGATGCAATTTCTGTGTTTCATCAACACTCTGATAGTCCACAAATTACGGAAAGCCTCCAGATGTGCATCGGAAACTACTACTGGTCTTCCAGGGAACGATCAAAGCGTAGACTTTTAGAGACATTACTCCCATGGAGGAAAGTGCGCATGGTGACTGTTGTATTCAATCCCGATGCAATTTCTGAGTTTCATCAACACTCTGATAGTCCACAGATTACAGAATGCCACCAGATGTGCATCTGACACTACTACAGGTCTTCGAGGGAACGATCAAAGCGGAGACTGTTTGAGAATTACTCCCATGGAGGAAAGTTCGCATGGTGACTGTTGTATTCAATCCCGATGCAATTTCTGTGTTTCATCAACAGTCTGATAGTCCACAGATTACAGAATGCCACCAGATGTGCATCGGAAATTACTACTGGTCTTCCAGGGGACGAACAAAGCGGAGACTGTTTGAGAATTACTCCCATGGAGGAAAGTTCGCATGGTGACTGTTGTATTCAATCCCGATGCAATTTCTGTGTTTCATCAACACTCTGAGACTCCACAGATTACAGAATGCCTCCAGATGTGCATCAGAAACTACTACTGGTCTTCCAGGGAACGATCAAAGCGTAGACTGTTTGAGACATTACTTTTATGGAGGAAAGTGCGCATGGTGACTGTTGTATTCAATCCCGATGCAATTTCTGTGTTTCACCAACACTCTGATAGTCCACAGATTACAGAATGCCTCCAGATGTGCTTCGGAAATTACTACTGGTCTTCCAGGGAACGATAAAATCGTAGTCTGTATGAAACATTACTCCCATGAAGGAAACTGCTCATGGAGACTGTTGTATTCAATCCCGATGCAATTTCTGTGTTTCATCAACACTCTGATAGTCCACAGATTACAGAGAGACACCAGATGTGCATCGGAAACTACTACAGGTCTTCCAGGGAACGATCAAAGCGGAGACTGTTTGAGAATTACTCCCGTGGAGGAAAGTTCGCATGGTGACTGTTGTATTCAATCCCGATGCAATTTCTGTGTTTCATCAAAACTCTGATAGTCCACAGATTACAGAAAGCCACCAGATGTGCATCGGAAATTACTACTGGTCTTCCAGGGAACGATAAAAGCGTAGACTGTTTGAGACATTACTCCCATGAAGGAAACTGCTCATGGAGACTGTTGTATTCAATCCCGATGCAATTTCTGTGTTTCATCAACACTCTGATAGTCCACAGATTACAGAAAGCATCCAGATGTGCATCGGAAACTATTACTTGTCTTCCAGGGAACGATCAAAGCGTAGGCTGATAGAGACATTACTCCCATGGAGGAAAGTGCGCATGGTGACTGTTGTATTCAATCCCGATGCAATATCTTTGTTTCATCAACACTCTCATAGTCTACAGATTACAGAATGCCACCAGATGTGCATCGGAAAGTACTACTGGTCTTCCAGGGAACGATCAAAGCGTAGACTGCTAGATACATTACTCCCACGGAGGAAAGTGCGCATGGTGACTGTTGTATTCAATCCCTATGCAATTTCTGTGTTTCATCAACACTCTGATATTCCACAAATTACGAAAAGCCTCCAGATGTGCATCGGAAACTACTACTGGTCTTCCAGTGAACGATCAAAGCGTAGACTGTTTGAGACATTACTCCCATGAAGGAAACTGCTCATGGAGACTGTTGTATTCAATCCCAATGCAATTTCTGTCTTTCATCAACACTCTGATAGTCCACAGATTACAGAAAGCATCCAGATGTGCATCATAAACTACTACTGGTCTTCCAGGGAACGATCAATGCGTAGACTGTTTCAGACATTACTCCCATGGAGGAAAGTGCGGATGGTGACTGTTGTATTCAATCCCGATGCAATTTCTGTGTTTCATCAACACTCTGATAGTCCACAGATTACAGAATGCCACCAGATGTGCATCGGAAACTACTACTGGTCTTCCAGGGAACGATCAAAGCGTAGACTGTTTGAGACATTACTTTTATGTCGGAAAGTGCGCATGGTGACTGTTGTATTCAATCCCGATGCAATTTCTGTGTTTCACCAACACTCTGATAGTCCACAGATTACAGAATACCTCCAGATGTGCATCGGAAACTACTACTGGTCTTCCAGGGAACGATCAAAGCGTAGACTGTTTGAGACATTACTCCCATGAAGGAAACTGCTCATGGAGACTGTTGTATTCAATCCCGATGCAATTTCTGTGTTTCATCAACACTCTGATAGTCCACAAATTACAGAAAGCATCCAGATGTGCATCGGAAACTACTACTGGTCTTCCAGGGAACGATCAAAGCGTAGACTGTTTGAGACATTACTGCCGTGGAGGAAAGTGCGCATGGTGACTGTTGTATTCAATCCCGATGCATTTTCTGTGTTTCATCAACACTCTGATAGTCCACAAATTACGGAAAGCCTCCAGATGTGCATCGGAAACTACTACTGGTCTTCCAGGGAACGATCAAAGCGTAGACTGTTAGAGACATTACTCCCATGGAGGAAAGTGCGCATGGTGACTGTTGTATTCAATCCCGATGCAATTTCTGAGTTTCATCAACACTCTGATAGTCCACAGATTACAGAATGCCACCAGATGTGCATCTGACACTACTACAGGTCTTCGAGGGAACGATCAAAGCGGAGACTGTTTGAGAATTACTCCCATGGAGGAAAGTTCGCATGGTGACTGTTGTATTCAATCCCGATGCAATTTCTGTGTTTCATCAACAGTCTGATAGTCCACAGATTACAGAATGCCACCAGATGTGCATCGGAAATTACTACTGGTCTTCCAGGGTACGATCAAATCGTAGACTGTTTGAGACATTACTCCCATGGAAGAATGTGCGCATGGTGACTGTTGTATTCAATCCCGATGCAATTTCTGTGTTTCATCAACACTCTGATAGTCCACAGATTACAGTATGCCTCCAGATGTGCATCGGAAAGTACTACTGGTCTTCCAGGGAACGATCAAAGCGTAGACTGCTAGAGACATTACTCCCATGGAGGAAAGTGCGCATGGTGACTGTTGTATTCAATCCCGATGCAATTTCTGTGTTTCATCAACTCTCTGATATTCCACAAATTACGAAAAGCCTCCAGATGTGCATCGGAAACTACTACTGGTCTTCCGGGGAACGATCAAAGCGTAGACTGTTAGAGACATTACTCCCATGGAGGAAAGTGCGCATGGTGACTGTTGTATTCAATCCCGATGCAATTTATGTGTTTCATCAACACTCTGATAGTCCACAGATTACAGAATGCCACCAGATGTGCATCGGAAACTACTACTGGTGCTCCGGGGAACGATCTAAGCGTAGACTGTTTGAGACATTACTCCCGTGGAGGAAAGTGCGCATGGTGACTGTTGTATTCAATCCCGATGCAATTTCTGTGTTTCATCAACACTCTGATAGTATACAGATTACAGAATGACACCAGATGTGCATCGGAAACTACTACTGGTCTTCCAGGGAACGATCAAAGCGTAAACTGTTTGACAATTACTCCCATGGGGGAAAGTTCGCATGGTGACTGTTATATTCAACCCCGATGCAATTTCTGTGTTTCATCAACACTTTGAGATTCCACAGATTACAGAATGCCTCCGGATGTGCATCGGAAACTACTACTGGTCTTCCAGGGAACGATCAAAGCGTAGAGTGTTTGAGACATTACTCCCATGAAGGAAAGTGAGCATGGTGAATGTTGTATTCAATCCCGACGCAATTTCTGTGTTTCATCAACACTCTGATAGTCCAGAGATTACAGTATGCCTCCAGATGTGCATCGGAAAGTACTACTGGTCTTCCAGGGAACGATCAAAGCGTAGACTGCTAGATACATTACTCCCATGGAGGAAAGTGCGCATGGTGACTGTTGTATTCAATCCCGATGCAATTTCTGTGTTTCATCAACTCTCTGATATTCCACAAATTACGAAAAGCCTCCAGATGTGCATCGGAAACTACTACTGGTCTTCCAGGGAACGATCAAAGCGTAGACAGTTAGAGACATTACTCCCATGGAGGAAAGTGCGCATGGTGACTATTGTATTCAATCCCGATGCAATTTCTGTGTTTCATCAACACTCTGATAGTCCACAGATTACAGAAAGCATCCAGATGTGCATCATAAACTACTACTGGTCTTCCAGGGAACGATCAATGCGTAGACTGTTTCAGACATTACTCCCATGGAGGAAAGTGCGGATGGTGACTGTTGTATTCAATCCCGATGCAATTTCTGTGTTTCATCAACACTCTGATAGTCCACAGATTACAGAATGCCACCAGATGTGCATCGGAAACTACTACTGGTCTTCCAGGGAACGATCAAAGCGTAGACTGTTTGAAACATTACTCCCATGGAGGAAAGTGCGCATGGTGACTGTTGTATTCAATCCCGATGCTATTTCTGTGTTTCACCAACACTCTGATAGTCCACAGATTACAGAATACCTCCAGATGTGCATCGGAAACTACTACTGGTCTTCCAGGGAACGATCAAAGCGTAGACTGTTTGAGACATTACTCCCATGAAGGAAACTGCTCATGGAGACTGTTGTATTCAATCCCGATGCAATTTCTGTGTTTCATCAACACTCTGATAGTCCACAGATTTCAGAATGCCACCAGATGTGCATCGGAAACTACTACTGGTCTTCCAGGGAACGATCAAAGCGTAGACTGTTTGAGACAATACTGCCGTGGAGGAAAGTGCGCATGGTGACTGTTGTATTCAATCCCGATGCAATTTCTGTGTTTCATCAACACTCTGATAGTCCACAAATTATGGAAAGCCTCCAGATGTGCATCGGAAACTACTACTGGTCTTCCAGGGAACGATCAAAGCGTAGACTGTTAGAGACATTACTCCCATGGAGGAAAGTGCGCATGGTGACTGTTGTATTCAATCCCGATGCAATTTCTGAGTTTCATCAACACTCTGATAGTCCACAGATTACAGAATGCCACCAGATGTGCATCTGACACTACTACAGGTCTTCCAGGGAACGATCAAAGCGGAGACTGTTTGAGAATTACTCCCATGGAGGAAAGTTCGCATGGTGACTGTTGTATTCAATCCCGATGCAATTTCTGTGTTTCATCAACAGTCTGATAGTCCACAGATTACAGAATGCCACCAGATGTGCATCGGAAATTACTACTGGTCTTCCAGGGGACGAACAAAGCGGAGACTGTTTGAGAATTACTCCCATGGAGGAAAGTTCGCATGGTGACTGTTGTATTCAATCCCGATGCAATTTCTGTGTTTCATCAACACTCTGAGACTCCACAGATTACAGAATGCCTCCAGATGTGCATCAGAAACTACTACTGGTCTTCCAGGGTACGATCAAATCGTAGACTGTTTGAGACATTACTCCCATGGAAGAATGTGCGCATGGTGACTGTTGTATTCAATCCCGATGCAATTTCTGTGTTTCATCAACACTCTGATAGTCCACAGATTACAGTATGCCTCCAGATGTGCATCGGAAAGAACTACTGGTCTTCCAGGGAACGATCAAAGCGTAGACTGCTAGAGACATTACTCCCATGGAGGAAAGTGCGCATGGTGACTGTTGTATTCAATCCCGATGCAATTTCTGTGTTTCATCAACTCTCTGATATTCCACAAATTACGAAAAGCCTCCAGATGTGCATCGGAAACTACTACTGGTCTTCCGGGGAACGATCAAAGCGTAGACTGTTAGAGACATTACTCCCATGGAGGAAAGTGGGCATGGTGACTGTTGTATTCAATCCCGATGCAATTTATGTGTTTCATCAACACTCTGATAGTCCACAGATTACAGAATGCCACCAGATGTGCATCGGAAACTACTACTGGTGCTCCGGGGAACGATCTAAGCGTAGACTGTTTGAGACATTACTCCCGTGGAGGAAAGTGCGCATGGTGATTGTTGTATTCAATCCCGATGCAATTTCTGTGTTTCATCAACACTCTGATAGTATACAGATTACAGAATGACACCAGATGTGCATCGGAAACTACTACTGGTCTTCCAGGGAACGATCAAAGCGTAATCTGTTTGACAATTACTCCCATGGGGGAAAGTTCGCATGGTGACTGTTATATTCAACCCCGATGCAATTTCTGTGTTTCATCCACACTCTGAGACTCCACAGATTACAGAATGCCCTCGGATGTGCATCGGAAACTACTACTGGTCTTCCAGGGAACGATCAAAGCGTAGAGTGTTTGAGACATTACTCCCATGAAGGAAAGTGAGCATGGTGAATGTTGTATTCAATCCCGACGCAATTTCTGTGTTTCATCAACACTCTGATAGTCCAGAGATTACAGTATGCCTCCAGATGTGCATCGGAAAGTACTACTGGTCTTCCAGGGAACGATCAAAGCGTAGACTGCTAGATACATTACTCCCATGGAGGAAAGTGCGTATGGTGACTGTTGTATTCAATCCCGATGCAATTTCTGTGTTTCATAAACTCTCTGATATTCCACAAATTACGAAAAGCCTCCAGATGTGCATCGGAAACTACTACTGGTCTTCCAGGGAACGATTAAAGCGTAGAC
Source organism: Schistocerca gregaria (assembly GCF_023897955.1). NCBI lineage: Eukaryota > Metazoa > Arthropoda > Insecta > Orthoptera > Acrididae > Schistocerca > Schistocerca gregaria. The sequence goes on from NW_026061710.1 coordinate 2,975,390, forward strand.
AGTTAGAGACATTACTCCCATGGAGGAAAGTGCGCATGGTGACTGTTGTATTCAATCCCGATGCAATTTCTGTGTTTCATCAACACCCTGATAGTCCACAGATTACAGAAAGCATCCAGATGTGCATCGGAAACTACTACTGGTCTTCCAGGGAACGATCAAAGCGTAGACTGTTTCAGACATTACTCCCATGGAGGAAAGTGCGGATGCTGACTGTTGTATTCAATCCCGATGCAATTTCTGTGTTACATCAACACTCTGATAGTCCACAGATTACAGAATTCCACCAGATGTGCATCGGAAACTACTACTGGTCTTCCAGGGATCGATCAAAGCGTAAACTGTTTGAGACATTACTTTTATGGAGGAAAGTGCGCATGGTGACTGTTGTATTCAATCCCGATGCAATTTCTGTGTTTCATCAACACTCTGATAGTCCACAAATTACGGAAAGCCTCCAGATGTGCATCGGAAACTACTACTGGTCTTCCAGGGAACGATCAAAGCGTAGACTGTTAGAGACATTACTCCCATATAGGAAAGTGCGCATGGTGACTGTTGTATTCAATCCCGATGCAATTTCTGAGTTTCATCAACACTCTGATAGTCCACAGATTACAGAATGCCACCAGATGTGCATCGGAAACTACTACAGGTCTTCCAGGGAACGATCAAAGCGTAGACTGTTTGAGACATTACTCCCATGAAGGAAACTGCTCATGGAGACTGTTGTATTCAATCCCGATGCAATTTCTGTGTTTCATCAACACTCTGATAGTCCACAGATTACAGAAAGACACCAGATGTGCATCGGAAACTACTACAGGTCTTTCAGGGAACGATCAAAGCGGAGACTGTTTGAGAATTACTCCCGTGGTGGAAAGTTCGCATGGTGACTGTTGTATTCAATCCCGATGCAATTTCTGTGTTTCATCAACACTCTGATAGTCCACAGATTACAGAATTCCACCAGATGTGCATCGGTAACTACTACTGGTGTTCCAGGGAACGATCAAAGCGGAGACTGTTTGAGAATTATTCCCATGGGGGAAAGTTCGCATGGTGACTGTTGTCTTCAATCCCGATGCAATTTCTGTGTTTCATCAACACTCTGAGACTCCACAGATTACAGAATGCCTCCAGATGTGCATCGGAAACTACTACTGGTCTTCAAGGGTACGATCAAATCGTAGACTGTTTGAGACATTACTCCCATGGAAGAATGTGCGCATGGTGACTGTTGTATTCAATCCCGATGCAATTTCTGTGTTTCATCAACACTCTGATAGTCCACAGATTATAGTATGCCTCCAGATGTGCATCGGAAAGTACTACTGGTCTTTCAGGGAACGATCAAAGCGTAGACTGCTAGATACATTACTCCCACGGAGGAAAGTGCGCATGGTGACTGTTGTATTCAATCCCGATGCAATTTTTGTGTTTCATCAACACTCTGATATTCCACAAATTACGAAAAGCCTCCAGATGTGCATCGGAAACTACTACAGGTCATCCAGGGAACGATCAAAGCGTAGACTGTTTGAGACATTACTCCCATGAAGGAAACTGCTCATGGTGACTGTTGTATTCAATCCCGATGCAATTTCTGTGTTTCATCAACACTGTGATAGTCCACAGATTACAGAAAGCATCCAGATGTCCAACATAAACTACTACTGGTTTTCAGGGGAACGGTCAAAGCGTAGACTGTTTCAGACATTACTCTCATGGAGGAAAGTGCGGATGGTGACTGTTGTATTCAATCCCGATGCAATTTCTGTGTTTCTTCAACACTCTGATAGTCCACAGATTACAGAATGCCACCAGATGTGCATCGGAAACTACTACAGGTCTTCCAGGGAACGATCAAAGCGTAGACTGTTTGAGACATTACTCCCATGAAGGAAACTGCTCATGGAGACTGTTGTATTCAATCCCGATGCAATTTCTGTGTTTCATCAACACTCTGATAGTCCACAGATTACAGAAAGACACCAGATGTGCATCGGAAACTACTACAGGTCTTTCAGGGAACGATCAAAGCGGAGACTGTTTGAGAATTACTCCCGTGGTGGAAAGTGCGCATGGTGACTGTTGTATTCAATCCCGATGCAATTTCTGTGTTTCACCAACACTCTGATAGTCCACATATTACAGAATACCTCCAGATGTGCATCGGAAACTACTACTGGTCTTCCAGGGAACGATCAAAGCGTAGACTGTTTGAGACATTACTCCCATGAAGGAAACTGCTCATGGAGACTGTAGAATTCAATCCCGATGCAATTTCTGTGTTTCATCAACACTCTGATAGTCCACAGATTACAGAAAGCATCCAGATGTGTATCGGAAACTATTACTTGTCTTCCAGGGAACGATCAAAGCGTAGGCTGATAGAGACATTACTCCCATGGAGGAAAGTGCGCATGGTGACTGTTGTATTCAATCCCGATGCAATATCTTTGTTTCATCAACACTCTCATAGTCTACAGATTACAGAATGCCACCAGATGTGCATCGGAAAGTACTACTGGTCTTCCAGGGAACGATCAAAGCGTAGACTGCTGGATACATTACTCCCACGGAGGAAAGTGCGCATGGTGACTGTTGTATTCAATCCCGATGCAATTTCTGTGTTTCATCAACACTCTGATATTCCACAAATTACGAAAAGCCTCCAGATGTGCATCGGAAACTACTACTGGTCTTCCAGGGAACGATCAAAGCGTAGACTGTTAGAGACATTACTCCCATGGAGGAAAGTGCGCATGGTGACTGTTGTATTCAATCCCGATGCAATTTCTGTGTTTCATCAACACTCTGATAGTCCACAGATAACAGAAAGCATCCAGATGTGCATCATAAACTACTACTGGTCTTCCAGGGAACGATCAAAGCGTAGACTGTTTCAGACATTACTCCCATGGAGGAAAGTGCGGATGGTGACAGTTGTATTCAATCCCGATGCAATTTCTGTGTTTCATCAACACTCTGATAGTCCACAGATTACAGAATGCCACCAGATGTGCATCGGAAACTACTACTGGTCTTCCAGGGAACGATCAAAGCGTAGACTGTTTGAGACATTACTTTTATGTCGGAAAGTGCGCATGGTGACTGTTGTAATCAATCCCGATGCAATTTCTGTGTTTCACCAACACTTTGATAGTCCACAGATTACAGAATACCTCCAGATGTGCATCGGAAACTACTACTGGTCTTCCAGGGAACGATCAGAGCGTAGACTGTTTGAGACATTACTCCCATGAAGGAAACTGCTCATGGAGACTGTTGTATTCAATCCCCATTCAATTTCTGTGTTTCATCAACACTCTGATAGTCCACAAATTACAGAAAGCATCCAGATGTGCATCGGAAACTACTACTGGTCTTCCAGGGAACGATCAAAGCGTAGACTGTTTGAGACATTACTGCCATGGAGGAAAGTGCGCATGGTGACAGTTGTATTCAATCCCGATGCAATTTCTGTGTTTCATCAACACTCTGAGAGTCCACAAATTACGGAAAGCCTCCAGATGTGCATCGGAATCTACTACTGGTCTTCCAGGGAACGATCAAAGCGTAGACTGTTAGAGACATTACTCCCATAGAGGAAAGTGCGCATGGTGACTGTTGTATTCAATCCCGATGCAATTTCTGAGTTTCATCAACACTGTGATAGTCCACAGATTACAGAATGCCACCAGATGTGCATCGGAAACTACTACAGGTCTTCCAGGGAACGATCAAAGCGGAGACTGTTTGAGAATTACTCCCATGGAGGAAAGTTCGCATGGTGACTGTTGTATTCAATCTCGATGCAATTTCTGTGTTTCATCAACACTCTGATAGTCCACAGATTACAGAATGCCACCAGATGTGCATCGTAAACTACTACTGGTCTTCCAGGGAACGAACAAAGCGGAGACTGTTTGAGAATTATTCCCATGGGGGAAAGTTCGCATGGTGACTGTTATATTCAACCCCGATGCAATTTCTGTGTTTCATCAACACTCTGAGACTCCACAGATTACAGAATGCCTCCGGATGTGCATCGGAAACTACTACTGGTGCTCCGGGGAACGATCTAAGCGTAGACTGTTTGAGACATTACTCCCGTGGAGGAAAGTGCGCATGGTGACTGTTGTATTCAATCCCGATGCAATTTCTGTGTTTCATCAACACTCTGATAGTATACAGATTACAGAATGACACCAGATGTGCATCGGAAACTACTACTGGTCTTCCAGGGAACGATCAAAGCGTAAACTGTTTGACAATTACTCCCATGGGGGAAAGTTCGCATGGTGACTGTTATATTCAACCCCGATGCAATTTCTGTGTTTCATCAACACTTTGAGATTCCACAGATTACAGAATGCCTCCGGATGTGCATCGGAAACTACTACTGGTCTTCCAGGGAACGATCAAAGCGTAGAGTGTTTGAGACATTACTCCCATGAAGGAAAGTGAGCATGGTGAATGTTGTATTCAATCCCGACGCAATTTCTGTGTTTCATCAACACTCTGATAGTCCAGAGATTACAGTATGCCTCCAGATGTGCATCGGAAAGTACTACTGGTCTTCCAGGGAACGATCAAAGCGTAGACTGCTAGATACATTACTCCCATGGAGGAAAGTGCGCATGGTGACTGTTGTATTCAATCCCGATGCAATTTCTGTGTTTCATCAACTCTCTGATATTCCACAAATTACGAAAAGCCTCCAGATGTGCATCGGAAACTACTACTGGTCTTCCAGGGAACGATCAAAGCGTAGACAGTTAGAGACATTACTCCCATGGAGGAAAGTGCGCATGGTGACTGTTGTATTCAATCCCGATGCAATTTCTGTGTTTCATCAACACTCTGATAGTCCACAGATTACAGAAAGCATCCAGATGTGCATCGGAAACTACTACTGGTGTTCCAGGGAACGATCAAAGCGGAGACTGTTTGAGAATTATTCCCATGGGGGAAAGTTCGCATGGTGACTGTTGTCATCAATCCCGATGCAATTTCTGTGTTTCATCAACACTCTGAGACTCCACAGATTACAGAATGCCTCCAGATGTGCATCGGAAACTACTACTGGTCTTCAAGGGTACGATCAAATCGTCGACTGTTTGAGACATTACTCCCATGGAAGAATGTGCGCATGGTGACTGTTGTATTCAATCCCGATGCAATTTCTGTGTTTCATCAACACTCTGATAGTCCACAGATTATAGTATGCCTCCAGATGTGCATCGGAAAGTACTACTGGTCTTTCAGGGAACGATGAAAGCGTAGACTGCTAGATACATTACTCCCACGGAGGAAAGTGCGCATGGTGACTGTTGTATTCAATCCCGATGCAATTTTTGTGTTTCATCAACACTCTGATATTCCACAAATTACGAAAAGCCTCCAGATGTGCATCGGAAACTACTACAGGTCTTCCAGGGAACGATCAAAGCGTAGACTGTTTGAGACATTACTCCCATGAAGGAAACTGCTCATGGTGACTGTTGTATTCAATCCCGATGCAATTTCTGTGTTTCATCAACACTCTGATAGTCCACAGATTACAGAAAGCATCCAGATGTCCATCATAAACTACTACTGGTTTTCAGGGGAACGATCAAAGCGTAGACTGTTTCAGACATTACTCCCATCGAGGAAAGTGCGGATGGTGACTGTTGTATTCAATCCCGATGCAATTTCTGTGTTTCATCAACACTCTGATAGTCCACAGATTACAGAATGCCACCAGATGTGCATCGGAAACTACTACTGGTCTTCCAGGGAACGATCAAAGCGTAGACTGTTTGAGACATTACTTTTATGGCGGAAAGTGCGCATGGTGACTGTTGTATTCAATCCCGATGCAATTTCTGTGTTTCACCAACACTCTGATAGTCCACATATTACAGAATACCTCCAGATGTGCATCGGAAACTACTACTGGTCTTCCAGGGAACGATCAAAGCGTAGACTGTTTGAGACATTACTCCCATGAAGGAAACTGCTCATGGAGACTGTTGAATTCAATCCCGATGCAATTTCTGTGTTTCATCAACACTCTGATAGTCCACAGATTACAGAAAGCATCCAGATGTGCATCGGAAACTATTACTTGTCTTCCAGGGAACGATCAAAGCGTAGGCTGATAGAGACATTACTCCCATGGAGGAAAGTGCGCATGGTGACTGTTGTATTCAATCCCGATGCAATTTCTGTGTTTCATCAACACTCTGAGAGTCCACAAATTACGGAAAGCCTCCAGATGTGCATCGGAATCTACTACTGGTCTTCCAGGGAACGATCAAAGCGTAGACTGTTAGAGACATTACTCCCATGGAGGAAAGTGCGCATGGTGACTGTTGTATTCAATCCCGATGCAATTTCTGAGTTTCATCAACACTCTGATAGTCCACAGATTACAGAATGCCACCAGATGTGCATCGGAAACTACTACAGGTCTTCCAGGGAACGATCAAAGCGGAGACTGTTGGAGAATTACTCCCATGGAGGAAAGTTCGCATGGTGACTGTTGTATTCAATCCCGATGCAATTTCTGTGTTTCATCAACACTCTGATAGTCCACAGATTACAGAATGCCTCCAGATGTGCATCGGAAACTACTACTGGTCTTCCAGGGTACGATCAAATCGTAGACTGTTTGAGACATTACTCCCATGGAAGAAAGTGCGCATGGTGACTGTTGTATTCAATCCCGATGCATTTTTGTGTTTCATCAACACTCTCATAGTCCACAGATTACAGATTGCCTCCAGATGTGCACCGGAAACTTCTACTGGTCTTCCACTGAACGATCCAAGCGTAGAGTGTTTGAGACATTACTCCCATGAAGGGAAGTGAGCATGGTGACTGTTGTATTCAATTCCGATGCAATTTCTGTTTTTCATCAACACGCTGATACTCCACAGATTACAGAATGCCTCCAGATGTGCATCGGAAACCACTACTGGTCTTCCAGGGAACGATCAACGCGTAGAATATTTGGGACATTACTCCCATGGACGAAAGTGCGCATAATGACAAATGTATTAAATCCCGATGCAGTTACTGTGTTTCATCAACACTCTGATGGTCCACAAATTACGGAAAGCCTCCAGATATGCATCAGAAACTACTACTGGTCTTCCAGGGAACGATCAAAGCGTAGATTGTTAGAGACATTACTCCCATGGAGGAAAGTGCGCATGGTGACTGTTGTATTCAATCCCGATGCAATTTCTTAGTTTCATCAACACTCTGATAGTCCACAGATTACAGAATGCCTCCAGAAGTGCTTCGGAAACCACTACTGGTCTTCCAGGGAACGATCAACGCGTATAATATTTGGGACAATACTCCCATGGACGAAAGTGCGCATGATGACAAATGTATTGAATCCCGATGCAATTTCTGTGTTTCATCAACACTCTGATGGTCCACAAATTACGGAAAGCCTCCAGATATGCATCGGAAACTACTACTGGTCTTCCAGGGAACGATCAAAGCGTAGATTGTTAGAGACATTACTCGCATGGAGGAAAGTGCGCATGGTGACTGTTGTATTCAATCCCGATGCAATTTCTGTGTTTCATCAACACTCTGATAGTCCACAAATTACGGAAAGCCTCCAGATGTGCATCGGAAACTACTACTGGTCTTCCAGGGAACGATCAAAGCGTAGACTGTTAGAGACATTACTCCCATGGATTAAAGTGCGCATGGTGACTGTTGTATTCAATCCCGATGCAATTTCTGAGTTTCATCAACACTCTGATAGTCCACAGATTACAGAATGCCACCAGATAAGCATCGGAAACTACTACAGGTCTTCCAGGGAACGATCAAATCGGAGACTGTTTGAGAATTACTCCCATGGAGGAAAGGTCGCATGGTGACTGTTGTATTCAATCCCGATGCAATTTCTGTGTTTCATCAACACTCTGATACTCCACAGATTACAGAATGCCTCCAGATGTGCATCGGAAACCACTACTGGTCTTCCAGGGAACGATCAACGCGTAGAATATTTGGGACAATACTCCCATGGACGAAAGTGCGCATGATGACAAATGTATTGAATCCCGATGCAATTTCTGTGTTTCATCAACACTCTGCTGGTCCACAAATTACGGAAAGCCTCCAGATATGCATCGGAAACCACTACTGGTCTTCCAGGGAACGATCAAAGCGTAGATTGTTAGAGACATTACTCCTATGGAGGAAAGTGCGCATTGTGACTGTTGTATTCAATCTCGATGCAATTTCTGTGTTTCATCAACACTCTGATAGTCCACAAATTACGGGAAGCCTCCAGATGTGCATCGGAAACTACTACTGGTCTTCCAGGGAACGATCAAAGCGTAGACTGTTAGAGACATTACTCCCATGGAGGAAAGTGCGCATGGTGACTGTTGTATTCAATCCCGATGCAATTTCTGAGTTTCATCAACACTCTGATAGTCCACAGATTACAGAATGCCACCAGATAAGCATCGAAAACTACTACAGGTCTTCCAGGGAACGATCAAATCGGAGACTGTTTGAGAATTACTCCCATGGAGGAAAGGTCGCATGGTGACTGTTGTATTCAATCCCGATGCAATTTCTGTGTTTCATCAACACTCTGATAGTCCACAGATTTCAGAATGCCACCAGATGTGCATCGGAAACTACTACTGTTCTTCCAGGGAACGAACAAAGCGGAGACTGTTTGAGAATTATTCCCATGGAGGAAAGTTCGCATGGTGACTGTTGTATTCAATCCCGATGCAATTTCTGTGTTTCATCAACACTCTGAGACTCCACAGATTACAGAATGCCTCCAGATGTGCATCGGAAACTACTACTGGTCTTCCAGGGTACGATCAAATCGTAGACTGTTTGAGACATTACTCCCATGGAAGAATGTGCGCATGGTGACTGTTGTATTCAATCCCGATGCAATTTCTGTGTTTCATCAACACTCTGATAATCCACACATTACAGAATGCCTCCGGATGTGCATCGGAAACTACTACTGGTCTTCCAGGGAACGATCAAAGCGTAGAGTGTTTGAGACATTACTCCCATGAAGGGAAGTGAGCATGGTGACTGTTGTATTCAATCCCGATGCAATTTCTGTGTTTCATCAACACTCTGATAGTCCACAGATTATAGAATGCCTCCAGATGTGCATCGGAAACCACTACTGGTCTTCCAGGGAAAGATCAACGCGTAGAATATTTGGGACATTACTCCCATGGACGAAAGTGCGCATGATGACAAATGAATTAAATCCCGATGCAATTTCTGTGTTTCACCAACGCTCTGATGGTCCACAGATTACAGTATGCCTCCAGATGTGCATCGGAAAGTACTACTGGTCTTCCAGGGAACGATCAAAGCGTAGACTGGTATATACATTACTCCCATGGAGGAAAGTGCGCATGGTGACTGTTGTATTCAATCCCGATGCAATTTCTGTGTTTCATCAACTCTCTGATATTCCACAAATTACGAAAAGCCTCCAGATGTGCATCGGAAACTACTACTGGTCTTCCAGGGAACGATCAAAGCGTAGACTGTTAGAGACATTACTCCCATGGATTTAAGTGCGCATGGTGACTGTTGTATTCATTCCCGATGCAATTTGTTTGTTTCATCAACACTCTGATAGTCCACAGATTACAGAATGCCACCAGATGTGCATCGGAAACTACTACTGGTGTTCCGGGGAACGATCTAAGCGTAGACTGTTTGAGACATTACTCCCGTGGAGGAAAGTGCGCATGGTGACTGTTGTATTCAATCCCGATAAATTAATGTGTTTCATCAACACTCTGATAGTCCACAGATTACAGAATGCCACCAGATGTGCAACGGAACTACTACAGGTCTTCCAGGGAAAGATCAAAGCGGAGACTGTTTTAGAATTTCTCCCATGGAGGAAAGTTCGCATGGTGACTTTTGTATTAAATCCCGATGCAATTTCTGTGTTTCATCAACACTCTGATAGTCCACAGATGACAGAATGCCACCAGATGTGCACTGGAAACTACTACTGGTCTTCCAGGGAACGATCAAAGCGTAGAGTGTTTGAGACATTACTCCCATGAAGGGAAGTGAGCATGGTCACTGTTGTATTCAATGCCGATGCAATTTCTGTGTTTCATCAACACTCTGATAGTCCACAGATTACAGATTGCCTCCAGATGTGCACCGGAAACTACTACTAGTCTTCCAGGGAACGATCAAAGCGTACTGTTTGAGACATTACTCCCATGGAAGAAAGTGCGCATGGTGACTGTTGTAGTCAATCCCGATGCAATTTTTGTGTTTCATCAACACTCTGATAGTCCACAGATTACAGAATGCCTCCAGATGTGCATCGGAAACCACTAATGGTCTTCCAGGGAACGATCAACGCGTAGACTATTTGGGACATTACTCCCATGGACGAAAGTGCGCATGATGACAAATGTATTAAATCCCGATGCAATTTCTGTGTTTCATCAACACACTGATGGTCCACAAATTACGGAAAGCCTCCAGATATGCATCGGAAACTACTACTGGTCTTCCAGGGAACGATCAAAGCGTAGATTGTTAGAGACATTACTCCCATGGAGGAAAGTGCGCATGGTGACTGTTGTATTCAATCCCGATGCAATTTCTGTGTTTCATCAACACTCTGATAGTCCACAAATTACGGAAAGCCTCCAGATGTGCATCGGAAGCTACTACTGGTCTTCCACTGAACGATCAAAGCGTAGACTTTTAGAGACATTACTCCCATGGGGGAATGTGCTCATGGTGACTGTTGTATTCAATCCCGATGCAATTTCTGCGTTTCATCAACACTCTGACAGTATACAGATTACAGATGGCCACCAGATGTGCATCGGAATCTACTACTGGTCTTTCAGGGAACGATCAAAGCGTAGACTGTTTGAGACATTACTGCCGTGGAGGAAAGTGCGCATGGTGACAGTTGTATTCAATCCCGATGCAATTTCTGTGTTTCATCAACACTCTGATAGTCCACAAACTACGGAAAGCCTCCAGATGTGCATCGGAAACTACTACTGGTCTTCCAGGGAACGATCAAAGCGTAGACTGTTAGAGACATTACTCCCATGGGGGAAAGTGCTCATGGTGACTGTTGTATTCAATCCCGATGCAATTTCTGTGTTTCATCAACACTCTGACAGTCTACAGATTACAGATGGCCACCAGATGTGCATCGGAAACTACTACTGGTCTTCCAGGGAACGATCAATGCGGAGACTGTTTGAGAAGTATTCCCATGGAGGAAAGTTCGCATGGTGACTGTTGTATTCAATCCCGATGCAATATCTGTGTTTCATCAACACTCTGATAGTCTAAAGATTACAGAATGCCACCAGATGTGCATCGGAAACAACTACTGGTCTTCCAGGGAACGATCAAAGCGTAGACTGTTTGAGACATTACTGCCGCGGAGAAAAGTGCGCATGGTGACTTTTGTATTCAATCCCGATGCAATTTCTGTGTTTCATCAACACTCTGATAGTCCACAGATTACAGAATGCCTTCAGATGTGCATCGGAAACTACTACTGGGCTTCCAGGGAACGATCAAAGCGTAGAGTGTTTGAGACATTACTTCCATGAAGGAAAGTGAGCATGGTGACTGTTGTATTCAATCCCGATGCAATTTCTGTGTTTCATCAACACTCTGATAGTCCACAGTTACAGAATGCCTCCAGATGTGCATCGGAAAGTACTACTAGGCTTCCAGGGAACGATCAAAGCGTAGACTGTTAGAGACATTACTCCCATGGAGGAAAGTGCGCATGGTGACTCTTGTATTCAATCCCGATGCAATTTCTGTGTTTCATCATCACTCTGATAGTCCACAGATTACAGAATGCCTCCAGATGTGCATCGGAAACTACTACTGGTCTTCCAGGGTACGATCAAAGTGTAGACTGTTTAAGACATTACTCCCATAGAGGAAAGTGCGCATGGTGACTGTTGTATTCAATCCCGATGCCATTTCTGTGCTTCATCAACACTCTGACAGTCTACAGATTACAGAATGCCACCAGATGTGCATCGGAAACTACTACTGGTCTTTCAGGGAAAGATCAAAGCGTAGACTGTTTGAGACATTACTCCCGTGGAGGAAAGTGCGCATGGTGACTGTTGTATTCAATCCCGATGCAATTTCTGTGTTTCACAACACTCTGATTGTCCACAGTTTACAGAATGCCTCCAGATGTTCATCGGAAGCTACTACTGGTCTCCCAGGGAACGATCAAAGTGTAGACTGTTTGAGACATTACTGCCGTGGAGGAAAGTTCGCATGGTGACTGTTGTATTCTATCCCGATGCAATTTCTGTGTTTCATCAACACTCTGATAGTCTACAAATTACGGAAAGCCTCCAGATGAGCATCGGAAACTACTACTGGTCTTCCAGGGAACGATCGAAGCGTAGACTGTTAGAGACATTACTCCCATGGAGGAAAGTGCGCATGGAGACTGTTGTATTCAATCCCGATGCAAATTCTGTGTTTCATCAACACTCTGATAGTCCACAGATTACAGAATGCCACCAGATGTGCATCGGAAACTACTACTGGTCTTCCAGGGAACGATCAAAGCGGAGACTGTTTGAGAATTACTCCCATGGAGGAAAGTTCGCATGGTGACTGTTGTATTCAATCCCGATGCAGTTTCTGTGTTTCATCAACACTCTGATACTCCACAGATTACAGAATGCCTCCAGATGTGCATCGGAAACTACTACTGTTCTTCCAGGGAACAATCAAATCGTAGACTGATTGAGATATTACTACCATGGAAGAAAGTGCGCATGGTGACTGTTGTCTTCAATCTCGATGCAATCTCTGTGTTTCATCAACACTCTGATAGTCCACAAATTACGAAAAGCCTCCAGATGTGCATCGGAAACTACTACTGGTCTTCCAGGGAACGATCGAAGCGGAAACCTTTTGAGAATTACTCCCATGGAGGAAAGTTCGCATGGTGACTGTTGTATTCAATCCAGATGCAATTTCTGTGTTTCATCAATACTCTGATAGTCCACAGATTACAGAATGCCTCCAGATGTTCATCGGAAACTACTACTGGTCTCCAAGTGAACGATCAAATCGTAGACTGTTTGAGACATTACTGCCGTGGAGGAAAGTTCGCTTGGTGACTGTTGTATTCTATCCCGATGCAATTTCTGTGTTTCATCAACACTCTGATAGTCTAAAGATTACAGAATGCCACCAGATGTGCATCGGAAACTACTACTGGTCTTCCAGGGAACGATCAAAGCGTAGACTGTTTGAGACATTACTGCCGTGGAGAAAAGTGCGCATGGTGACTGTTGTATTCAATCCCGATGCAATTTCTGTGTTTCATCAACACTCTGATAGTCCACAGATTACAGAACGCCTCCAGATGTGCATCGGAAACTACTACTGGGCTTCCAGGGAACGATCAAAGCGTAGAGTGTTTGAGACATTACTTCCATGAAGGAAAGTGAGCATGGTTACTGTTGTATTCAATCCCGATGCAATTTCTGTGTTTCATCAAAACTCTGACAGTCTACAGATTACAGAATGCCACCAGATGTGCATCGGAAACTACTACTGGTCTTTCAGGGAAAGATCAAAGCGTAGACTGTTTGAGACATTACTCCCGTGGAGGAAAGTGCGCATGGTGACTGTTGTATTCAATCCCGATGCAATTTCTGTGTTTCACAACTCTCTGATTGTCCACAGTTTACAGAATGCCTCCAGATGTTCATCGGAAACTACTACTGGTCTCCCAGGGAACGATCATAGTGTAGACTGTTTGAGACATTACTGCCGTGGAGGAAAGTTCGCATGGTGACTGTTGTATTCTATCCCGATGCAATTTCTGTGTTTCATCAACACTCTGATAGTCTACAAATTACGAAAAGCCTCCAGATGAGCATCGGACACTACTACTGGTCTTCCAGGGAACGATCGAAGCGTAGACTGTTAGAGACATTACTCCCATGGAGGAAAGTGCGCATGGAGACTGTTGTATTCAATCCCGATGCAATTTCTGTGTTTCATCAACACTCTGATAGTCCACAGATTACAGAATGCCACCAGATGTGCATCGGAAACTACTACTGGTCTTCCAGGGAACGATCAAAGCGGAGACTGTTTGAGAATTACTCCCATGGAGGAAAGTTCGCATGGTGACTGTTGTATTCAATCCCGATGCAATTTCTGTGTTTCATCAACACTCTGATACTCCACAGATTACAGAATGCCTCCAGATGTGCATCGGAAACTACTACTGGTCTTCCAGGGAACAATCAAATCGTAGACTGATTGAGATATTACTCCCATGGAAGAAAGTGCGCATGGTGACTGTTGTATTCAATCTCGATGCAATTTCTGTGTTTTATCAACACTCTGATAGTCCACAGATTACAGAATGCCACCAGATGTGCATCGGAAACTACTACTGGTCTTCCGGGGAACGATCAAAGAGTAGACGGTTTGGGACATTACTCCCATGGAGGTAGTTGCGCATGGTGGCTGTTTTATTCAATCCCGATGCAATTTCTGTGTTTCATCAACACTCTGATAGTCCACAGATTACAATATGCCACTAGATGTGCATTGGAAACTACTACTGGTCTTCCAGGGAACGATCGAAGCGGAAACCTTTTGAGAATTACTCCCATGGAGGAAAGTTCGCATGGTGACTGTTGTATTCAATCCAGATGCAATTTCTGTGTTTCATCAACACTCTGATACTTTACAGATTACAGAATGCCTCCAGATGTGCATCGGAAACTACTACTGGGCTTCCAGGGATCGATCAAAGCGTAGAGTGTTTGAGACATTACTTCCATGAAGGAAAGTGAGCATGGTGACTGTTGTATTCAATCCCGATGCAATTTCTGTGTTTCATCAACACTCTGATAGTCCACAGTTACAGAATGCCTCCATATGTGCATCGGAAAGTACTACTGGGCTTCCAGGGAACTATCAAAGCGTAGACTGTTAGAGACATTACTCCCATGGAGGAAAGTGCGCATGGTGACTGTTGTATTCAATCCCGATGCAATTTCTGTGTTTCATCAACACCCTGATAGTCCACAGATTACAGAATGAAACCAGATGTGCATTGGGAACTGCTACTGGTCTTCCTGGGAACGATCAAAGCGGAAACTGTTTGAGTATTACTCCCATGGAGGAAAGTGCGCATGGTGACTGTTGTATTCAATCCCGATGCAATTTCTGTGCTTCATCAACACTCTGTTAGTCCACAGTTTACGGAAAGTCTCCAGATGTGCATCGGAAAGTACTACTGGTCTTACAGGGAACGATCAAAGCGTAGACTGTTTGACACATTACTCCCGTGGAGGAAAGTGCGCATGGTGACTGTTGTATTCAATCCCGATGCAATTTCTGTGTTTCATCAACACTCTGACAGTCTACAGATTACAGAATGCCACCAGATGTGCATCGGAAACTACTACTGGTCTTTCAGGGAACGATCAAAGCGTAGACTGTTAGAGACATTACTCCCGTGGAGGAAAGTGCGCATGGTGACTGTTGTATTCAATGCCGATGCAATTTCTGTGTTTCACAACACTCTGATAGTCCACAGATTACAGAATGCCTCCAGATGTTCATCGGAAACTACTACTGGTCTCCTAGTGAACGATCAAAGCGTAGACTGTTTGAGACATTACTGCCGTGGAGGAAAGTTCGCTTGGTGACTGTTGTATTCTATCCCGATGCAATTTCTGTGTTTCATCAACACTCTGATAGTCCACAAATTACGGAAAGCCTCCAGATGAGCATCGGAAAGTACTACTGGTCTTCCAGGGAACGATCGAAGCGTAGACTGTTAATGACATTACTCCTATGGAGGAAAGTGCGCATGGTGACTGTTGTATTCAATCCCGATGCAATTTCTGTGCTTCATCAACACTCTGATAGTCCACAGTTTAGGGAAAGTCTCCAGATGTGCATCGGAAAGTACTACTGGTCTTACAGGGAACGATCAAAGCGTAGACTGTTTGAGACATTACTCCCATGGAGGAAAGTGCGCATGGTGACTGTTGTATTCAATCCCGATGCAATTACTGTGTTTCGCAACACTCTGATAGTCCACAGATTACAGAATGCCTCCAGATGTTCATCGGAAACTACTACTGGTCTCCTAGGGAACGATCAAAGCGTATACTGTTTGAGACATTACTGCCGTGGAGGAAAGTTCGCATGGTGACTGTTGTATTCTATCCCGATGCAATTTCTGTGTTTCATCAACACACTGATAGTCCACAAATTACGGAAAGCCTCCAGATGAGCAACGGAAAGTACTACTGGTCTTCCAGGGAACGATCGAATCGTAGACTGTTAGAGACATTAATCCCATGGAGGAAAGTGTGCATGGTGATTGTTGTATTCAATCCCGATGCAATTTCTGTGTTTCATCAACACTCTGATAGTCCACAGACTACAGAATGCCACCAGATGTGCATCGGAAACTACTACTGGTCTTCCAGGGAACGATCGAAGCGTAGACTGTTAGAGACATTACTCCCATGGAGGAAAGTGCGCATGGAGACTGTTGTATTCAATCCCGATGCAATTTCTGTGTTTCATCAACACTCTGATACTCCACAGATTACAGAATGCCTCCAGATGTGCATCGGAAACTACTACTGGTCTTCCAGGGAACAATCAAATCGTAGACTGATTGAGATATTACTCCCATGGAAGAAAGTGCGCATGGTGACTGTTGTATTCAATCTCGATGCAATTTCTGTGTTTTATCAACACTCTGATAGTCCACAGATTACAGAATGCCACCAGATGTGCATCGGAAACTACTACTGGTCTTCCGGGGAACGATCAAAGAGTAGACGGTTTGGGACATTACTCCCATGGAGGTAGTTGCGCATGGTGGCTGTTGTATTCAATCCCGATGCAATTTCTGTGTTTCATCAACACTCTGATAGTCCACAGATTACAGTATGCCACTAGATGTGCATTGGAAACTACTACTGGTCTTCCAGGGAACGATCGAAGCGGAAACCTTTTGAGAATTACTCCCATGGAGGAAACTTCGCATGGTGACTGTTGTATTCAATCCAGATGCAATTTCTGTGTTTCATCAACACTCTGATACTTTACAGATTACAGAATGCCTCCAGATGTGCATCGGAAACTACTACTGGGCTTCCAGGGATCGATCAAAGCGTAGAGTGTTTGAGACATTACATCCATGAAGGAAAGTGAGCATGGTGACTGTTGTATTCAATCCCGATGCAATTTCTGTGTTTCATCAACACTCTGATAGTCCACAGTTACAGAATGCCTCCATATGTGCATCGGAAAGTACTACTGGGCTTCCAGGGAACTATCAAAGCGTAGACTGTTAGAGACATTACTCCCATGGAGGAAAGTGCGCATGGTGACTGTTGTATTCAATCCCGATGCAATTTCTGTGTTTCATCAACACTCTGATAGTCCACAGATTACAGAATGAAACCAGATGTGCATTGGGAACTGCTACTGGTCTTCCAGGGAACGATCAAAGCGGAAACTGTTTGAGTATTACTCCCATGGAGGAAAGTGCGCATGGTGACTGTTGTATTCAATCCCGATGCAATTTCTGTGCTTCATCAACACTCTGTTAGTCCACAGTTTACGGAAAGTCTCCAGATGTGCATCGGAAAGTACTACTGGTCTTACAGGGAACGATCAAAGCGTAGACTGTTTGACACATTACTCCCGTGGAGGAAAGTGCGCATGGTGACTGTTTTATTCAATCCCGATGCAATTTCTGTGTTTCATCAACACTCTGACAGTCTACAGATTACAGAATGCCACCAGATGTGCATCGGAAACTACTACTGGTCTTTCAGGGAACGATCAAAGCGTAGACTGTTAGAGACATTACTCCCGTGGAGGAAAGTGCGCATGGTGACTGTTGTATTCAATGCCGATGCAATTTCTGTGTTTCACAACACTCTGATAGTCCACAGATTACAGAATGCCTCCAGATGTTCATCGGAAACTACTACTGGTCTCCTAGTGAACGATCAAAGCGTAGACTGTTTGAGACATTACTGCCGTGGAGGAAAGTTCGCTTGGTGACTGTTGTATTCTATCCCGATGCAATTTCTGTGTTTCATCAACACTCTGATAGTCCACAAATTACGGAAAGCCTCCAGATGAGCATCGGAAAGTACTACTGGTCTTCCAGGGAACGATCGAAGCGGAGACTGTTAATGACATTACTCCTATGGAGGAAAGTGCGCATGGTGACTGTTGTATTCAATCCCGATGCAATTTCTGTGCTTCATCAACACTCTGATAGTCCACAGTTTAGGGAAAGTCTCCAGACGTGCATCGGAAAGTACTACTGGTCTTACAGAGAACGATCAAAGCGTAGACTGTTTGAGACATTACTCCCATGGAGGAAAGTGCGCATGGTGACTGTTGTATTCAATCCCGATGCAATTTCTGTGTTTCACAACACTCTGATAGTCCACAGATTACAGAATGCCTCCAGATGTTCATCGGAAACTACTACTGGTCTCCTAGGGAACAATCAAAGCGTAGACTGTTTGAGACATTACTGCCGTGGAGGAAAGTTCGCATGGTGACTGTTGTATTCTATCCCGATGCAATTTCTGTGTTTCATCAACAATCTGATAGTCCACAAATTACGGAAAGCCTCCAGATGAGCAACGGAAAGTACTACTGGTCTTCCAGGGAACGACCGAAGCGTAGACTGTTAGAGACATTAATCCCATGGAGGAAAGTGTGCATGGTGATTGTTGTATTCAATCCCGATGCAATTTCTGTGTTTCATCAACACTCTGATAGTCCACAGATTACAGAATGCCACCAGATGTGCATCGGAAACTACTACTGGTCTTCCAGGGAACAATAAAAGCGGAGACTGTTTGAGAATTACTCCCAAGGAGGAAAGTTCGCATGGTGACTGTTGTATTCAATCCCGATGCAATTTCTGTGTTTCATCAAAACTCTGATACTCCACAAATTACAGAATGCCTCCAGATGTGCATCGGAAACTACTACTGGTCTTCCAGGGAACGATCAAATCGTAGACTGGTTGAGACTTTTATTCCCATGGAAGAAAGTGCGCATGGTGACTGTTCTATTCAATCCCGATGCAATTTCTGTGTTTCATCAACACTCTGATAGTCCACAGATTACAGAATGCCTCCAGATGTGCATCGGAAACTACTACTGGGCTTCCAGGGAACGATCAAAGCGTAGAGTGTTTGAGACATTACTCCCATGAAGGAAAGTGAGCATGGTGAATGTTGTATTCAATCTCGATGCAATTTCTGTGTTTCATCAACACTCTGATAGTCCACAGATTACAGTATGCATCCAGATGTGCATCGGAAAGTACTACTGGTCTTCCAGGGAACGATCAAAGCGTAGACTGCTAGAGACGTTACTCCCATGGACGAAAGTGCGCATGGTGACTGTTGTATTCAATCCCGATGCAATATCTGTGTTTCATCAGCACTCTGATAGTCCACAGATTACAGAAAGCATCCAGATGTGCATCGGAAACTACTACTGGTCTTCCAGGGAACGATCAAATCGTAGACTGTTTGAGACATTACTCCCATGGAAGAAAGTTCGCATGGTGACTGTTGTATTCAATCCCGATGCAATTTCTGTGTTTCATCAACACTCTGATAGTCCACAAATTACGGAAAGCCTCCAGATGAGCATCGGAAAGTACTACTGGTCTTCCAGGGAACGATCAAAGCGTAGAGTGTTTGAGACATTACTCCCATGAAGGAAAGTGAGCATGGTGAATGTTGTATTCAATCCCGATGCAATTTCTGTGTTTCATCAACACTCTGATAGTCCACAGATTACAGAATGCCTCCAGATGTGCATCGGAAAGTACTACTGGTCTTCGTCGGAACGATAAAAGCGTAGACTGTTAGAGACATTACTCCCATGGAGGAAAGTGCGCATGGTGACTGTTGTATACAATCCCGATGCAATTTCTGTGTTTCATCAACACCCTGATAGTCCACAGATTACAAAATGCCTCAAGATGTGCATCGGAAACTACTACTGGGCTTCCAGGGAACGATCAAAGCGTAGAGTGTTTGAGACATTGCTTCCATGAAGGAAAGTGAGCATGGTGCCTGTTGTATTCAATCCCGATGCAATTTCTGTGTTTCATCAACACTCTGAGACTCCACAGATTACAGAATGCCTCCAGATGTGCATCGGATACTACTACTGGTCTTCCAGGGAACGATCAAAGCGGGGACTGTTTGAGAATTATTCCCATGGAGGAAAGTTCGCATGGTGACTGTTGTATTCAATCCCGATGCAATATCTGTGTTTCATCAACACTCTGATAGTCTAAAGATTACAGAATGCCACCAGATGTGCATCGGAAACTACTACTGGTCTTCCAGGGAACGATCAAAACGTAGACTGCTAGAGACATTACTCCCATGGACGAAAGTGCGCATTGTGACTGTTGTATTCAATCCCGATGCAATATCAGTGTTTCATCAGCACTCTGATAGTCCACAGATTACAGCAAGCATCCAGATGTGCATCGGAAACTACTACTGGTCTTCCAGGGAACGATCAAATCGTAGACTGTTTGAGACATTACTCCCATGGAAGAAAGTGCGCATGGTGACTGTTGTATTCAATCCCGATGCAATTTCTGTGTTTCATCAACACTCTGATAGTCCACAAATTACGGAAAGCCTCCAGATGAGCATCGGAAAGTACTACTGGTCTTCCAGGGAACGATCAAAGCGTAGAGTGTTTGAGACATTACTCCCATGAAG
The DNA here is from genome assembly GCF_023897955.1 of Schistocerca gregaria. Taxonomy (NCBI): domain Eukaryota; kingdom Metazoa; phylum Arthropoda; class Insecta; order Orthoptera; family Acrididae; genus Schistocerca; species Schistocerca gregaria. Next base: position 2,996,242 of record NW_026061710.1, read on the forward strand.
GAAAGTGAGCATGGTGAATGTTGTATTCAATCCCGATGCAATTTCTGTGTTTCATCAACATTCTGATAGTCCACAGATTACAGAATGCCTCCAGATGTGCATCGGAAAGTACTACTGGTCTTCGTCGGAACGATCAAAGCGTAGACTGTTAGTGACATTACTCCCATGGAGGAAAGTGCGCATGGTGACTGTTGTATTCAATCCCGATGCAATTTCTGTGTTTCATCAACACTCTGATAGACCACAAATTACAGAATGCCTCAAGATGTGCATCGGAAACTACTACTGGGCTTCCAGGGAACGATCAAAGCGTAGAGTGTTTGAGACATTACTTCCATGAAGGAAAGTGAGCATGGTGACTGTAGTATACAATCCCGATGCAATTTCTGTGTTTCATCAACACTCTGACAGTCTACAGATTACAGATGGCCACCAGATGTGCATCGGAAACTACTACAGGTCTTCCAGGGATAGATCAAAGCGGAGACTGTTTTAGAATTACTCCCATGGAGGAAAGTTCGCATGGTGACTTTTGTATTCAATCCCGATGCAATTTCTGTGTTTCATCAACACTCTGATAGTCCACAGATGACAGAATGCCACCAGATGTGCATCGGAAACTACTACTGGTCTTCCAGGGAACGATCAAAGCGGAGACTGTTTGAGAATTATTCCCATGGAGGAAAGTTCGCATGGTGACTGTTGTATTCAATCCCGATGCCATTTCTGTGTTTCATCAACACTCTGAGACTCCACAGATTACAGAATGCCTCCAGATGTGCATCGGAAACTACTACTGGTCTTCCAGTGTACGATCAAATCGTAGACTGTTTGAGACATTACTCCCATGGAAGAATGTGCGCATGGTGACTGTGTTATTCAATCCCGATGCAATTTCTGTGTTTCATCAACACTCTGATAATCCACAGATTACAGAATGCCTCCAGATGTGCATCGGAAACTACTACTGGTCTTCCAGGGAGCGATCAAAGCATAGAGTGTTTGAGACATTACTCCCATGACGGAAAGTGAGCATTGTGAATGTTGTATTCAATCCCGATGCAATTTCTGTGTTTCATCAACACTCTGAGACTCCACAGATTACAGAATGCCTCCAGATGTGCATCGGAAACTACTACTGGTCTTCCAGGGAACAATCAAAGCGGAGACTGTTTGTGAATTATTCCCATGGAGGAAAGTTCGCATGGTGACTGTTGTATTCAATCCCGATGCAATATCTGTGTTTCATCAACACTCAGATAGTCTAAAGATTACAGAATACCACCAGATGTGCATCGGAAACTACTACTGGTCTTCCAGGGAACGATCAAAGCGTAGACTGCTAGAGACATTACTCCCATGGACGAAAGTGCGCATGGTGACATTTGTATTCAATCCCGATGCAATATCTGTGTTTCATCAGCACTCTGATAGTCCACAGATTACAGAAAGCATCCAGATGTGCATCGGAAACTACTACTGGTCTTCCAGGGAACGATCAAATCGTAGACTGTTTGAGACAATACTCCCATGGAAGGAAGTGCGCATGGTGACTGTTGTATTCACTCCCGATGCAATTTCTGTGTTTCATCAACACTCTGATAGTCCACAAATTACGGAAAGCCTCCAGATGAGCATCGGAAAGTACTACTGGTCTTCCAGGGAACGATCAAAGCGTAGAGTGTTTGAGACATTACTCCCATGAAGGAAAGTGAGCATGGTGAATGTTGTATTCAATCCCGATGCAATTTCTGTGTTTCATCAACATTCTGATAGTCCACAGATTACAGAATGCCTCCAGATGTGCATCGGAAACTACTACTGGTCTTCCAGGGAACGATCAAAGCGGAGACTGTTTGAGAATTATTCCCATGGAGGAAAGTTCGCATGGTGATGTTGTATTCAATCCCGATGCCATTTCTGTGTTTCATCAACACTCTGAGACTCCACAGATTACAGAATGCCTCCAGATGTGCATCGGAAACTACTACTGGTCTTCCAGGGAACAATCAAAGCGGAGACTGTTTGAGAATTATTCCCATGGAGGAAAGTTCGCATGGTGACTGTTGTATTCAATCCCGATGCAATATCTGTGTTTCATCAACACTCTGATAGTCTAAAGATTACAGAATGCCACCAGATGTGCATCGGAAACTACTACTGGTCTTCCAGGGAACGATCAAAGCGTAGACTGCTAGAGACATTACTCCCATGGACGAAAGTGCGCATGGTGACATTTGTATTCAATCCCGTTGCAATATCTGTGTTTCATCAACACTCTGATAGTCTACAGATTACAGAATGCCACCAGATGTGCATCGGAAACTACTACTGGTCTTCCAGGGAACGATCAAATCGTAGACTGTTTGAGACAATACTCCCATGGAAGAAAGTGCGCATGGTGACTGTTGTATTCAATCCCGTTGCAATATCTGTGTTTCATCAACACTCTGATAGTCTAAAGATTACAGAATACCACCAGATGTGCATCGGAAACTACTACTGGTCTTCCAGGGAACGATCAAAGCGTAGACTGCTAGAGACATTACTCCCACGAAGGAAAGTGAGCATGGTGAATGTTGTATTCAATCCCGATGCAATTTCTGTGTTTCATCAACATTCTGATAGTCCACAGATTACAGAATGCCTCCAGATGTGCATCGGAAAGTACTACTGGTCTTCGTCGGAACGATTAAAGCGTAGACTGTTAGAGACATTACTCCCATGGTGGAAAGTGCGCATGGTGACTGTTGTATACAATCTCGATGCAATTTCTGTGTTTCATCAACACTCTGATAGACCACAGATTACAGAATGCCTCAAGATGTGCATCGGAAACTACTACTGGGCTTCCAGGGAACGATCAAAGCGTAGAGTGTTTGAGACATTACTTCCATGAAGGAAAGTGAGCATGGTGACTGTTGTATACAATCCCGATGCAATTTCTGTGTTTCATCAACACTCTGACAGTCTACAGATTACAGATGGCCACCAGATGTGCATCGGAAACTACTACAGGTCTTCCAGGGATAGATCAAAGCGGAGACTGTTTTAGAATTACTCCCATGGAGGAAAGTTCGCATGGTGACTTTTGTATTCAATCCCGATGCAATTTCTGTGTTTCATCAACACTCTGATAGTCCAGAGATGACAGAATGCCACGAGATGTGCATCGGAAACTACTACTGGTCTTCCAGGGAGCGATCAAAGCATAGAGTGTTTGAGACATTACTCCCATGACGGAAAGTGAGCATGGTGAATGTTGTATTCAATCCCGATGCAATTTCTGTGTTTCATCAACACTCTGAGACTCCACAGATTACAGAATGCCTCCAGATGTGCATCGGAAACTACTACTGGTCTTCCAGGGAACGAGCAAAGCGGAGACTGTTTGAGAATTATTCCCATGGAGGAAAGTTCGCATGGTGACTGTTGTATTCAATCCCGATGCAATATCTGTGTTTCATCAACACTCTGATAGTCTAAAGATTACAGAATGCCACCAGATGTGCATCGGAAACTACTACTGGTCTTCCAGGGAACGATCAAAGCGTAGACTGCCAGAGACATTACTCCCATGGACGAAAGTGCGCATGGTGACTTTTGTATTCAATCCCGATGCAATATCTGTGTTTCATCAGCACTCTGATAGTAAACAGATTACAGAAAGCATCCAGATGTGCATCGGAAACTACTACTGGTCTTCCAGGGAACGATCAAATCGTAGACTGTTTGAGACATTACTCCCATGGAAGAAAGTGCGCATGGTGACTGTTGTATTCAATCCCGATGCAATTTCTGTGTTTCATCAACACTCTGATAGTCCACAAATTACGGAAAGCCTCCAGATGAGCATCGGAAAGTACTACTGGTCTTCCAGGGAACGATCAAAGCGTAGAGTGTTTGAGACAATACTCCCATGAAGGAAAGTGAGCATGGTGAATGTTGTATTCAATCCCGATGCAATTTCTGTGTTTCATCAACACTCTGATAGTCCACAGATTACAGAATGCCTCCAGATGTGCATCGGAAAGTACTACTGGTCTTCGTCGGAACGATCAAAGCGTAGACTGTTAGAGACATTACTCCCATGGAGGAAAGTGCGCATGGTGACTGTTGTATACAATCCCGATGCAATTTCTGTGTTTCATCAACACTCTGATAGTCCACAGATTACAGAATGCCTCAAGATGTGCATCGGAAACTACTACTGGGCTTCCAGGGAACGATCAAAGCGTAGAGTGTTTGAGACATTACTTCCATGAAGGAAAGTGAGCATGGTGACTGTTGTATACAATCCCGATGCAATTTCTGTGTTTCATCAACACTCTGACAGTCTACAGATTACAGATGGCCACCAGATGTGCATCGGAAACTACTACAGGTCTTCCAGGGAAAGATCAAAGCGGAGACTGTTTTAGAATTACTCCCATGGAGGAAAGTTCGCATGGTGACTTTTGTGTTCAATCCCGATGCAATTTATGTGTTTCATCAACACTCTGATAGTCCACAGATGACAGAATGCCACCAGATGTGCATCGGAAACTACTACTGGTCTTCCAGGGAACGATCAAAGCGGAGACTGTTTGAGAATTATTCCCATGGAGGAAAGTTCGCATGGTGACTGTTGTATTCAATCCCGATGCAATATCAGTGTTTCATCAACACTCTGATAGTCTAAAGATTACAGAATGCCACCAGATGTGCATCGGAAACTACTACTGGTCTTCCAGGGAGCGATCAAAGCGTAGACAGTTTGAGACATTACTGCCGTGGAGAAAAGTGCGCATGGTGACTGTTGTATTCAATCCCGATGCAATTTCTGTGTTTCATCAACACTCTGATAGTCCACAGATTACAGAATGCCTCCAGATGTGCATCGGAAACTACTACTGGTCTTCCAGGGAACAATCAAATCGTAGACTGATTGAGATATTACTCCCATGGAAGAAAGTGCGCATTGTGACTGTTGTATTCAATCCCGATGCTATCTCTGTGTTTCATCAACACTCTGATAGTCCACAAATTACGAAAAGCCACCAGATGTGCATCGGAAACTACTATTGGTCTTCCAGGGAACGATCAAAGTGTAGACTGTTAGAGATATTACTCCCATGGAGGAAGTGCGCATGGTGACTGTTGTATTCAATCCCGATGCAATTTCTGTGTTTTATCAACAGTCTGATAGTCCACAGATTACAGAATGCCTCCAGATGTGCATCGGAAACTACTACTGGTCTTCCAGGGTACGATCAAAGAGTAGACTGTTTAAGACATTAGTCCCATGGAGGAAAGTGCGCATGGTGACTGTTGTATTCAATCCCGATGCCATTTCTGTGCTTCATCAACACTCTGACAGTCTACAGATTACAGAATGCCACCAGATGTGCATCGGAAACTACTACTGCTCTTTCAGGGAGAAATCAAAGCGTAGACTGTTTGAGACATTACTCCCGTGGAGGAAAGTGCGCATGGTGACTGTTGTATACAATCCCGATGCAATTTCTGTGTTTCATCAACACTCTGATAGTCCACAGATTACAGAATGCCTCAAGATGTGCATCGGAAACTACTACTGGGCTTCCAGGGAACGATCAAAGCGTAGAGTGTTTGAGACATTACTTCCATGAAGGAAAGTGAGCATGGTGACTGTTGTATACAATCCCGATGCAATTTCTGTGTTTCATCAACACTCTGACAGTCTACAGATTACAGATGGCCACCAGATGTGCATCGGAAACTACTACAGGTCTTCCAGGGAAAGATCAAAGCGGAGACTGTTTTAGAATTACTCCCATGGAGGAAAGTTCGCATGGTGACTTTTGTGTTCAATCCCGATGCAATTTATGTGTTTCATCAACACTCTGATAGTCCACAGATGACAGAATGCCACCAGATGTGCATCGGAAACTACTACTGGTCTTCCAGGGAACGATCAAAGCGGAGACTGTTTGAGAATTATTCCCATGGAGGAAAGTTCGCATGGTGACTGTTGTATTCAATCCCGATGCAATATCAGTGTTTCATCAACACTCTGATAGTCTAAAGATTACAGAATGCCACCAGATGTGCATCGGAAACTACTACTGGTCTTCCAGGGAGCGATCAAAGCGTAGACAGTTTGAGACATTACTGCCGTGGAGAAAAGTGCGCATGGTGACTGTTGTATTCAATCCCGATGCAATTTCTGTGTTTCATCAACACTCTGATAGTCCACAGATTACAGAATGCCTCCAGATGTGCATCGGAAACTACTACTGGTCTTCAGGGGAACAATCAAATCGTAGACTGATTGAGATATTACTCCCATGGAAGAAAGTGCGCATTGTGACTGTTGTATTCAATCCCGATGCTATCTCTGTGTTTCATCAACACTCTGATAGTCCACAAATTACGAAAAGCCACCAGATGTGCATCGGAAACTACTATTGGTCTTCCAGGGAACGATCAAAGTGTAGACTGTTAGAGATATTACTCCCATGGAGGAAGTGCGCATGGTGACTGTTGTATTCAATCCCGATGCAATTTCTGTGTTTTATCAACAGTCTGATAGTCCACAGATTACAGAATGCCTCCAGATGTGCATCGGAAACTACTACTGGTCTTCCAGGGTACGATCAAAGAGTAGACTGTTTAAGACATTACTCCCATGGAGGAAAGTGCGCATGGTGACTGTTGTATTCAATCCCGATGCCATTTCTGTGCTTCATCAACACTCTGACAGTCTACAGATTACAGAATGCCACCAGATGTGCATCGGAAACTACTACTGCTCTTTCAGGGAGAAATCAAAGCGTAGACTGTTTGAGACATTACTCCCGTGGAGGAAAGTGCGCATGGTAACTGTTGTATTCAATCCCGATGCAATTTCTGTGTTTCACAACACTCTGATTGTCCACAGTTTACAGAATGCCTCCAGATGTTCATCGGAAACTACTACTGGTCTCCCAGGGAACGTACAAAGTGTAGACTGTTTGAGACATTACTGCCGTGGAGGAAAGTTCGCATGGTGACTGTTGTATTCTATCCCGATGCAATTTCTGTGTTTCATCAACACTCTGATAGTCTACAAATTACGGAAAGCCTCCAGATGAGCATCGGAAACTACTACTGGTCTTCCAGGGAACGATCGAAGCGTAGACTATTAGAGACATTACTCCCATGGAGGAAAGTGCGCATGGAGACTGTTGTATTCAATCCCGATGCAATTTCTGTGTTTCATCAACACTCTGATAGTCCACAGATTACAGAATGCCACCAGATGTGCATCGGAAACTACTACTGGTCTTCCAGGGATGGATCAAAGCGGAGACTGTTTGAGAATTACTCCCATGGAGGAAAGTTCGCATGGTGACTGTTGTATTCAATCCCGATGCAGTTTCTGTGTTTCACAACACTCTGATTGTCCACAGTTTACAGAATGCCTCCAGATGTTCATCGGAAGCTACTACTGGTCTTCCAGGGAACAATCAAATCGTAGACTGATTGAGATATTACTCCCATGGAAGAAAGTGCGCATGGTGACTGTTGTATTCAATCCCGATGCAATCTCTGTGTTTCATCAACACTCTGATAGTCCATAAATTACGAAAAGCCTCCAGATGTGCATCGGAAACTACTACTGGTCTTCCAGGGAACGATCGAAGCGGAAACCTTTTGAGAATTACTCCCATGGAGGAAAGTTCGCATGGTGACTGTTGTATTCAATCCAGATGCAATTTCTGTGTTTCATCAACACTCTGATACTCCACAGTTTACAGAATGCCTCCAGATGTGCATCGGAAACTACTACTGGGCTTCCAGGGATCGATCAAAGCGTAGAGTGTTTGAGACATTACTTCCATGAAGGAAAGTGAGCATGGTGACTGTTGTATTCAATCCCGATGCAATTTCTGTGTTTCATCAACACTCTGATAGTCCACAGATTACAGAATGAAACCAGATGTGCATTGGAAACTGCTACTGGTCTTCCAGGGAACGATCAAAGCGGAAACTGTTTGAGAATTACTCCCATGGAGGAAAGTGCGTATGGTGACTGTTGTATTCAATCCCGATGCAATTTCTGTGCTTCATCAACACTCTGATAGTCCACAGTTTACGGAAAGTCTCCAGATGTGCATCGGAAAGTACTACTGATCTTACAGGGAACGATCAAAGCGTAGACTGTTTGACACATTACTCCCGTGGAGGAAAGTGCGCATGGTGACTGTTGTATTCAATCCCGATGCAATTTCTGTGTTTCATCAACACTCTGACAGTCTACAGATTACAGAATGCCACCAGATGTGCATCGGAAACTACTACTGGTCTTTCAGGGAACGATCAAAGCGTAGACTGTTAGAGACATTACTCCCGTGGAGGAAAGTGCGCATGGTGACTGTTGTATTCAATGCCGATGCAATTTCTGTGTTTCACAACACTCTGATAGTCCACAGATTACAGAATGCCTCCAGATGTTCATCGGAAACTACTACAGGTCTCCTAGTGAACGATCAAAGCGTAGACTGTTTGAGACATTACAGCCGTGGAGGAAAGTTCGCTTGGTGACTGTTGTATTCTATCCCGATGCAATTTCTGTGTTTCATCAACACTCTGATAGTCTAAAGATTACAGAATTCCACCAGATGTGCATCGGAAACTACTACTGGTCTTCCAGGGAACGATCAAATCGTAGACTGTTTGAGACATTACTGCCGTGGAGAACAGTGCGCATGGTGACTGTTGTATTCAATCCCGATGCAAATTCTGTGTTTCATCAACACTCTGATAGTCCACAGATTACAGAATGCCTCCAGATGTGCATCGGAAACTACTACTGGGCTTCCAGAGAACGATCAAAGCGTAGAGTGTTTGAGACATTACTTCCATGAAGGAAAGTGAGCATGGTGACTGTTGTATTCAATCCCGATGCAATTTCTGTGTTTCATCAACACTCTGACAGTCTACAGATTACAGAATGCCACCAGATGTGCATCGGAAACTACTACTGGTCTTTCAGGGAAAGATCAAAGCGTAGACTGTTTGAGACATTACTCCCGTGGAGGAAAGTGCGCATGGTGACTGTTGTATTCAATCCCGATGCAATTTCTGTGTTTCACAACACTCTGATTGTCCACAGTTTACAGAATGCCTCCAGATGTTCATCGGAAACTACTACTGGTCTCCCAGGGAACGATCAAAGTGTAGACTGTTTGAGACATTACTGCAGTGGAGGAAACTTCGCATGGTGACTGTTGTATTCAATCCCGATGCAATTTCTGTGTTTCATCAACACTCTGATACTCCACAGATTACAGAATGCCTCCAGATGTGCATCGGAAACTACTACTGGTCTTCCAGGGAACAATCAAATCGTAGACTGTTAGAGATATTACTCCCATGGAGGAAGTGCGCATGGTGACTGTTGTATTCAATCCCGATGCAAATTCTGTGTTTTATCAACAGTCTGATAGTCCACAGATTACAGAATGCCACCAGATGTGCATCGGAAACTACTACTGGTCTTCCGGGGAACGATCAAAGAGTAGACGGTTTGGGACATTACTCCCATGGAGGTAGTTGCGCATGGTGGCTGTTGTATTCAATCCCGATGCAATTTCTGTGTTTCATCAACACTCTGAGAGTCCACAGATTACAGTATGGCACTAGATGTGCTTTGGAACTACTACTGGTCTTCCAGGGAACGATCGAAGCGGAAACCTTTTGAGAATTACTCCCATGGAGGAAAGTTCGCATGGTGACTGTTGTATTCAATCCAAATGCAATTTCTGTGTTTCATCAACACTCTGATACTTTACAGATTACAGAATGCCTCCAGATGTGCATCGGAAACTACTACTGGGATTCCAGGGATCGATCAAAGCGTAGAGTGTTTGAGACATTACTTCCATGAAGGAAAGTGAGCATGGTGACTGTTGTATTCAATCCCGAAGCAATTTCTGTGTTTCATCAACTCTCTGATAGACCACAGTTACAGAATGCCTCCAGATGTGCATCGGAAAGTACTACTGGGCTTCCAGGGAACTATCAAAGCGTAGACGGTTAGAGACATTACTCCCATGGAGGAAAGTGCGCATGGTGACTGTTGTATTCAATCCCGATGCAATATCTGTGTTATATCAACACTCTGATAGTCCACAGATTACAGAAAGCATCCAGATGTGCATCGGAAACTACTACTGGTCTTCCAGGGAACGATCAAATCGTAGGCTGTTTGAGACATTACTCCCATGGAAGAAAGTGCGCATGGTGACTGTTGTATTCAATCCCGATGCAATTTCTGTGTTTCATCAACACTCTGATAGTCCACAAATTACGGAAAGCCTCCAGATGAGCATCGGAAAGTACTACTGGTTTTCCAGGGAACGATCAAAGCGTAGAGTGTTTGAGACATTACTCCCATGAAGGAAAGTGAGCATGGTGAATGTTGTATTCAATCCCGATGCAATTTCTGTGTTTCATCAACACTCTGATAGTCCACAGATTACAGAAAGCCTCCAGATGTGCATCGGAAAGTACTACTGGTCTTCGTCGGAACGATCAAAGCGTAGACTGTTAGAGACATTACTCCCATGGAGGAAAGTGCGCATGGTGACTGTTGTATACAATCCCGATGCAATTTCTGTGTTTCATCAACACTCTGATAGTCCACAGATTACAGAATGCCTCAAGATGTGCATCGGAAACTACTACTGGGCTTCCAGGGAACGATCAAAGCGTAGAGTGTTTGAAACATTACTTCCATGAAGGAAAGTGAGCATGGTGACTGTTGTATACAATCCCGATGCAATTTCTGTGTTTCATCAACACTCTGATAGTCCACAGTTACAGAATGCCTCCAGATGTGCATCGGAAAGTACTACTGGGATTCCAGGGAACTATCAAAGCGTAGACTGTTAGAGACATTACTCCCATGGAGTAAAGTGCGCATGGTGACTGTTGTATTCAATGCCGATGCAATTTCTGTGTTTCACAACACTCTGATAGTCCACAGATTACAGAATGCCTCCAGATGTTCATCGGAAACTACTACTGGTCTCCTAGGGAACGATCAAAGCGTATACTGTTTGAGACATTACTGCCGTGGAGGAATGTTCGCTTGGTGACTGTTGTATTCTATCCCGATGCAATTTCTGTATTTCATCAACACTCTGATAGTCCACAAATTACGGAAAGCCTCCAGATGAGCATCGGAAAGTACTACTTGTCTTCCAGTGAACGATCGAAGCGTAGACTGTTAATGACATTACTCCCATGGAGGAAAGTGCGCATGGTGACTGTTGTATTCAATCCCGATGCAATTTCTGTGCTTCATCAACACTCTGATAGTCCACAGTTTAGGGAAAGTCTCCAGATGTGCATTGGAAAGTACTACTGGTATTACAGGGAACGATCAAAGCGTAGACTGTTTGAGACATTACTCCCGTGGTGGAAAGTGCGCATGGTGACTGTTGTATTCAATCCCGATGCAATTTCTGTGTTTCACAACACTCTGATAGTCCACAGATTACAGAATGCCTCCAGATTTTCATCGGAAACTACTACTGGTCTCCTATTGAACGATCAAAGCGTAGACTGTTTGAGACATTACTGTCGTGGAGGAAAGTTCGCATGGTGACTGTTGTATTCTATCCCGATGCAATTTCTGTGTTTCATCAACACTCTGATAGTCCACAAATTACGGAAAGCCTCTAGATGAGCATCGGAAAGTACTACTGGTCTTTCAGGGAACGATCGAAGCGTAGACTGTTAGAGACATTACTCCCATGGAGGAAAGTGTGCATGGTGATTGTTGTATTCAATCCCGATGCAATTTCTGTGTTTCATCAACACTCTCATAGTCCACAGATTACAGAATGCCACCAGATGTGCATCGGAAACTACTACTGGTCTTCCAGGGAACGATAAAAGCGGAGACTGTTTGAGAATTACTCCCAAGGAGGAAAGTTCGCATGGTGACTGTTGTATTCAATCCCGATGCAATTTCTGTGTTTCATCAAAACTCTGATACTCCACAAATTACAGAATGCCTCCAGATGTGCATCGGAAACTACTACTGGTCTTCCAGGGAACGATCAAATCGTAGACTGGTTGAGACTTTTATTCCCATGGAAGAAAGTGCGCATGGTGACTGTTGTATTCAATCCCGATGCAATTTCTGTGTTTCATCAACACTCTGATAGTCCACAGATTACCGAATGCCTCCAGATGTGCATCGGAAAGTACTACTTGTCTTCCAGTGAACGATCGAAGCGTAGACTGTTAATGACATTACTCCCATGGAGGAAAGTGCGCATGGTGACTGTTGTATTCAATCCCGATGCAATTTCTGTGCTTCATCAACACTCTGATAGTCCACAGTTTAGGGAAAGTCTCCAGATGTGCATCGGAAAGTACTACTGGTCTTACAGGGAACGATCAAAGCGTAGACTGTTTGATACATTACTGCCGTGGAGGAAAGTTCGCATGGTGACTGTTGTATTCTATCCCGATGCAATTTCTGTGTTTCATCAACACTCTGACAGTCTACAGATTACAGAATGCCACCAGATGTGCATCGGAAACTACTACTGGTCTTCCAGGGAACGATCAAAGCGTAGACTGTTAGAGACATTACTCCCGTGGAGGAAAGTGCGCATGGTGACTGTTGTATTCAATCCCGATGCAATTTCTGTGTTTCACAACACTCTGATAGTTAACAGATTACAGAATGCCTCCTGATGTTCATCGGAAACTACTACTGGTCTCCCAGGGAACGATCAAAGCGTAGACTGTTTGATACATTACTGCCGTGGAGGAAAGTTCGCATGGTGACTGTTGTATTCTATCCCGATGCAATTTCTGTGTTTCATCAACACTCTGATAGTCCACAAATTACGGAAAGCCTCCAGATGAGCATCGGAAAGTACTACTGGTCTTCCAGGGAACGATCGAAGCGTAGACTGTTAATGACATTACTCCCATGGAGGAAAGTGCGCATGGCGACTGTTGTATTCAATCCCGATGCAATTTCTGTGTTTCATCAACACTCTGATAGTCCACAGATAACAGAATGCCTCCAGATGTGCATCGGAAACTACTACTGGTCTTCCAGGGTACGATCAAAGATTAGACTGTTTAAGACATTACTCCCATGGAGGAAAGTGCGCATGGTGACTGTTGTATTAAATCCCGATGCAATTTCTGTGCTTCATCAACACTCTGATAGTCCACAGTTCACGGAAAGTCTCCAGATGTGCATTGGAAAGTACTACTGGTCTTACAGGTAGCGATCAAAGCGTAGACTCTTTGAGACATTACTCCCATGAAGGAAAGTGAGCATGGTGAATGTTGTATTCAATCCCGATGCAATTTCTGTGTTTCATCAACACTCTGATAGTCCACAAATTACGGAAAGCCTCCAGATGAGCATCGGAAAGTACTACTGGTCTTCCAGGGAATGATCAAAGCGTAGAGTGTTTATGACATTACTCCCATGAAGGAAAGTGAGCATGGTGAATGTTGTACTCAATCCCGATGCAATTTCTGTGTTTCATCAACACTCTGATAGTCCACAGATTACAGATTGCCTCCAGATGTGCATCGGAAAGTACTACTGGTCTTCCTCGGAACGATCAAAGCGTAGACTGTTACAGACATTACTCCCATGGAGGAAAGTGCGCATGGTGACTGTTGTATACAATCCCGATGCAATTTCTGTGTTTCATCAACACTCTGATAGTCCACAGATTACAGAATGCCTCAAGATGTGCTTCGGAAACTACTACTGGGCTTCCAGGGAACGATCAAAGCGTAGAGTGTTTGAGACATTACTTCCATGAAGGAAAGTGAGCATGGTGACTGTTGTATACAATCCCGATGCAATTTCTGTGTTTCATCAACACTCTGATAGTCCACAGTTACAGAATGCCTCCAGATGTTCATCGGAAAGTACTACTGGGCTTCTAGGGAACTATCAAAGCGTAGACTGTTAGAGACATTACTCCCATGGAGGAAAGTGCGCATGGTGACTGATGTATTCAATCCCGATGCAATTTCTGTGTTTCATCAACACTCTGATAGTCCACAGATTACAGAATGCCTCAAGATGTGCTTCGGAAACTACTACTGGTCTTCCAGGGAACGATCAAAGCGGAAACTGTTTGAGAATTACTCCCATGGAGGAAAGTGCGCATGGTGACTGTTGTATTCAATCCCGATGCAATTTCTGTGCTTCATCAACACTCTTATAGTCCACAGTTTACGGAAAGTCTCCAGATGTGCAACGGAAAGTACTACTGGTCTTACAGGGAACGATCAAAGCGTAGGCTGTTTGAGACATTACTCCCATGGAGGAAAGTTCGCATGGTGACTGTTGTATTCAATCCCGATGCAATTTCTGTGCTTCATCAACACTCTGATAGTCCACAGTTTAGGGAAAGTCTCCAGATGTGCATCGGAAAGTACTACTGGTCTTACAGGGAACGATCAAATCGTAGACTGTTTGAGACATTACTCCCATGGAGGAAAGTTCGCATGGTGACTGTTGTATTCAATCCCGATGCAATTTCTGTGTTTCATCAACACTCTGACAGTCTACAGATTACAGAATGCCACCAGATGTGCATCGGAAACTACTACTGGTCTTCCAGGGAACGATCAAAGCGTAGACTGTTAGAGACATTACTCCCGTGGAGGAAAGTGCGCATGGTGACTGTTGTATTCAATCCCGATGCAATTTCTGTGTTTCACAACACTCTGATAGTTAACAGATTACAGAATGCCTCCAGATGTTCATCGGAAACTACTACTGGTCTCCCAGGGAACGATCAAAGCGTAGACTGTTTGATACATTACTGCCGTGGAGGAAAGTTCGCATGGTGACTGTTGTATTCTATCCCGATGCAATTTCTGTGTTTCATCAACACTCTGATAGTCCACAAATTACGGAAAGCCTCCAGATGAGCATCGGAAAGTACTACTGGTCTTCCAGGGAACGATCGAAGCGTAGACTGTTAATGACATTACTCCCATGGAGGAAAGTGCGCATGGCGACTGTTGTATTCAATCCCGATGCAATTTCTGTGTTTCATCAACACTCTGATAGTCCACAGATTACAGAATGCCTCCAGATGTGCATCGGAAACTACTACTGGTCTTCCAGGGTACGATCAAAGATTAGACTGTTTAAGACATTACTCCCATGGAGGAAAGTGCGCATGGTGACTGTTGTATTCAATCCCGATGCAATTTCTGTGCTTCATCAACACTCTGATAGTCCACAGTTCACGGAAAGTCTCCAGATGTGCATTGGAAAGTACTACTGGTCTTCCAGGGAACGATCAAAGCGTAGAGTGTTTATGACATTACTCCCATGAAGGAAAGTGAGCATGGTGAATGTTGTACTCAATCCCGATGCAATTTCTGTGTTTCATCAACACTCTGATAGTCCACAGATTACAGATTGCCACCAGATGTGCATCGGAAAGTACTACTGGTCTTCCTCGGAACGATCAAAGCGTAGACTGTTACAGACATTACTCCCATGGAGGAAAGTGCGCATGGTGACTGTTGTATACAATCCCGATGCAATTTCTGTGTTTCATCAACACTCTGATAGTCCACAGATTACAGAATGCCTCAAGATGTGCATCGGAAACTACTACTGGGCTTCCAGGGAACGATCAAATCGTAGAATGTTTGAGACATTACTCCCATGGAGTAAAGTACGCATGGTGACTGTTGTATTCAATGCCGATGCAATTTCTGTGTTTGATCAACACTCTGATAGTCCACAAATTACGGAAAGCCTCCAGATGAGCATCGGAAAGTACTACTGGTCTTCCAGGGAACGATCAAAGCGTAGAGTGTTTGAGACATTACTCCCATGGAGGAAAGTGAGCATGGTGAATGTTGTATTCATTCCCGATGCAATTTCTGTGTTTCATCAACACTCTGATAGTCCACATATTACAGAATGCCTCCAGATGTGCATCGGAAAGTACTACTGGTCTTCCTCGGAACGATCAAAGCGTAGACTGTTAGAGACATTACTCCCATGGAGGAAAGGGCGCATGGTGACTGTTGTATACAATCCCGATGCAATTTCTGTGTTTCATCAACACTCTGATAGTCCACAGATTACAGAAAGCATCCAGATGTGCATTGGAAACTACAACTGGTCTTCCAGGGAACGATCAAAGCGGAAACTGTTTGAGAATTACTCCCATGGAGGAAAGTGCGCATGGTGACTGTTGTATTCAATCCCGATGCAATTTCTGTGCTTCATCAACACTCTGATAGTCCACAGTTTACGGAAAGTCTCCAGATGTGCATCGGAAAGTACTACTGGTCTTACAGGGAACGATCAAATCGTAGACTGTTTGAGACATTACTCCCATGGAGGAAAGTGCGCATGGTGACTGTTGTATTCAATCCCGATGCAATTTCTGTGCTTCATCAACACTCTGATAGTCCACAGTTTAGGGAAAGTCTCCAGATGTGCATTGGAAAGTACTACTGGTATTACAGGGAACGATCAAAGCGTAGACTGTTTGAGACATTACTCCCGTGGTGGAAAGTGCGCATGGTGACTGTTGTATTCAATCCCGATGCAATTTCTGTGTTTCACAACACTCTGATAGTCCACAGATTACAGAATGCCTCCAGATTTTCATCGGAAACTACTACTGGTCTCCTATTGAACGATCAAAGCGTAGACTGTTTGAGACATTACTGTCGTGGAGGAAAGTTCGCATGGTGACTGTTGTATTCTATCCCGATGCAATTTCTGTGTTTCATCAACACTCTGATAGTCCACAAATTACGGAAAGCCTCTAGATGAGCATCGGAAAGTACTACTGGTCTTTCAGGGAACGATCGAAGCGTAGACTGTTAGAGACATTACTCCCATGGAGGAAAGTGTGCATGGTGATTGTTGTATTCAATCCCGATGCAATTTCTGTGTTTCATCAACACTCTCATAGTCCACAGATTACAGAATGCCACCAGATGTGCATCGGAAACTACTACTGGTCTTCCAGGGAACGATAAAAGCGGAGACTGTTTGAGAATTACTCCCAAGGAGGAAAGTTCGCATGGTGACTGTTGTATTCAATCCCGATGCAATTTCTGTGTTTCATCAAAACTCTGATACTCCACAAATTACAGAATGCCTCCAGATGTGCATCGGAAACTACTACTGGTCTTCCAGGGAACGATCAAATCGTAGACTGGTTGAGACTTTTATTCCCATGGAAGAAAGTGCGCATGGTGACTGTTGTATTCAATCCCGATGCAATTTCTGTGTTTCATCAACACTCTGATAGTCCACAGATTACCGAATGCCTCCAGATGTGCATCGGAAAGTACTACTTGTCTTCCAGTGAACGATCGAAGCGTAGACTGTTAATGACATTACTCCCATGGAGGAAAGTGCGCATGGTGACTGTTGTATTCAATCCCGATGCAATTTCTGTGCTTCATCAACACTCTGATAGTCCACAGTTTAGGGAAAGTCTCCAGATGTGCATCGGAAAGTACTACTGGTCTTACAGGGAACGATCAAAGCGTAGACTGTTTGATACATTACTGCCGTGGAGGAAAGTTCGCATGGTGACTGTTGTATTCTATCCCGATGCAATTTCTGTGTTTCATCAACACTCTGACAGTCTACAGATTACAGAATGCCACCAGATGTGCATCGGAAACTACTACTGGTCTTCCAGGGAACGATCAAAGCGTAGACTGTTAGAGACATTACTCCCGTGGAGGAAAGTGCGCATGGTGACTGTTGTATTCAATCCCGATGCAATTTCTGTGTTTCACAACACTCTGATAGTTAACAGATTACAGAATGCCTCCAGATGTTCATCGGAAACTACTACTGGTCTCCCAGGGAACGATCAAAGCGTAGACTGTTTGATACATTACTGCCGTGGAGGAAAGTTCGCATGGTGACTGTTGTATTCTATCCCGATGCAATTTCTGTGTTTCATCAACACTCTGATAGTCCACAAATTACGGAAAGCCTCCAGATGAGCATCGGAAAGTACTACTGGTCTTCCAGGGAACGATCGAAGCGTAGACTGTTAATGACATTACTCCCATGGAGGAAAGTGCGCATGGCGACTGTTGTATTCAATCCCGATGCAATTTCTGTGTTTCATCAACACTCTGATAGTCCACAGATAACAGAATGCCTCCAGATGTGCATCGGAAACTACTACTGGTCTTCCAGGGTACGATCAAAGATTAGACTGTTTAAGACATTACTCCCATGGAGGAAAGTGCGCATGGTGACTGTTGTATTAAATCCCGATGCAATTTCTGTGCTTCATCAACACTCTGATAGTCCACAGTTCACGGAAAGTCTCCAGATGTGCATTGGAAAGTACTACTGGTCTTACAGGTAGCGATCAAAGCGTAGACTCTTTGAGACATTACTCCCATGAAGGAAAGTGAGCATGGTGAATGTTGTATTCAATCCCGATGCAATTTCTGTGTTTCATCAACACTCTGATAGTCCACAAATTACGGAAAGCCTCCAGATGAGCATCGGAAAGTACTACTGGTCTTCCAGGGAATGATCAAAGCGTAGAGTGTTTATGACATTACTCCCATGAAGGAAAGTGAGCATGGTGAATGTTGTACTCAATCCCGATGCAATTTCTGTGTTTCATCAACACTCTGATAGTCCACAGATTACAGATTGCCTCCAGATGTGCATCGGAAAGTACTACTGGTCTTCCTCGGAACGATCAAAGCGTAGACTGTTACAGACATTACTCCCATGGAGGAAAGTGCGCATGGTGACTGTTGTATACAATCCCGATGCAATTTCTGTGTTTCATCAACACTCTGATAGTCCACAGATTACAGAACGCCTCAAGATGTGCTTCGGAAACTACTACTGGGCTTCCAGGGAACGATCAAAGCGTAGAGTGTTTGAGACATTACTTCCATGAAGGAAAGTGAGCATGGTGACTGTTGTATACAATCCCGATGCAATTTCTGTGTTTCATCAACACTCTGATAGTCCACAGATTACAGATTGCCTCCAGATGTGCATCGGAAAGTACTACTGGTCTTCCTCGGAACGATCAAAGCGTAGACTGTTACAGACATTACTCCCATGGAGGAAAGTGCGCATGGTGACTGTTGTATACAATCCCGATGCAATTTCTGTGTTTCATCAACACTCTGATAGTCCACAGATTACAGAACGCCTCAAGATGTGCTTCGGAAACTACTACTGGGCTTCCAGGGAACGATCAAAGCGTAGAGTGTTTGAGACATTACTTCCATGGAGGAAAGTGCGCATGGTGACTGTTGTATTCAATCCCGATGCAATTTCTGTGCTTCATCAACACTCTTATAGTCCACAGTTTACGGAAAGTCTCCAGATGTGCAACGGAAAGTACTACTGGTCTTACAGGGAACGATCAAAGCGTAGGCTGTTTGAGACATTACTCCCATGGAGGAAAGTTCGCATGGTGACTGTTGTATTCAATCCCGATGCAATTTCTGTGCTTCATCAACACTCTGATAGTCCACAGTTTAGGGAAAGTCTCCAGATGTGCATCGGAAAGTACTACTGGTCTTACAGGGAACGATCAAATCGTAGACTGTTTGAGACATTACTCCCATGGAGGAAAGTTCGCATGGTGACTGTTGTATTCAATCCCGATGCAATTTCTGTGTTTCATCAACACTCTGACAGTCTACAGATTACAGAATGCCACCAGATGTGCATCGGAAACTACTACTGGTCTTCCAGGGAACGATCAAAGCGTAGACTGTTAGAGACATTACTCCCGTGGAGGAAAGTGCGCATGGTGACTGTTGTATTCAATCCCGATGCAATTTCTGTGTTTCACAACACTCTGATAGTTAACAGATTACAGAATGCCTCCAGATGTTCATCGGAAACTACTACTGGTCTCCCAGGGAACGATCAAAGCGTAGACTGTTTGATACATTACTGCCGTGGAGGAAAGTTCGCATGGTGACTGTTGTATTCTATCCCGATGCAATTTCTGTGTTTCATCAACACTCTGATAGTCCACAAATTACGGAAAGCCTCCAGATGAGCATCGGAAAGTACTACTGGTCTTCCAGGGAACGATCGAAGCGTAGACTGTTAATGACATTACTCCCATGGAGGAAAGTGCGCATGGCGACTGTTGTATTCAATCCCGATGCAATTTCTGTGTTTCATCAACACTCTGATAGTCCACAGATTACAGAATGCCTCCAGATGTGCATCGGAAACTACTACTGGTCTTCCAGGGTACGATCAAAGATTAGACTGTTTAAGACATTACTCCCATGGAGGAAAGTGCGCATGGTGACTGTTGTATTCAATCCCGATGCAATTTCTGTGCTTCATCAACACTCTGATAGTCCACAGTTCACGGAAAGTCTCCAGATGTGCATTGGAAAGGACTACTGGTCTTCCAGGGAACGATCAAAGCGTAGAGTGTTTATGACATTACTCCCATGAAGGAAAGTGAGCATGGTGAATGTTGTACTCAATCCCGATGCAATTTCTGTGTTTCATCAACACTCTGATAGTCCACAGATTACAGATTGCCACCAGATGTGCATCGGAAAGTACTACTGGTCTTCCTCGGAACGATCAAAGCGTAGACTGTTACAGACATTACTCCCATGGAGGAAAGTGCGCATGGTGACTGTTGTATACAATCCCGATGCAATTTCTGTGTTTCATCAACACTCTGATAGTCCACAGATTACAGAATGCCTCAAGATGTGCATCGGAAACTACTACTGGGCTTCCAGGGAACGATCAAATCGTAGAATGTTTGAGACATTACTCCCATGGAGTAAAGTACGCATGGTGACTGTTGTATTCAATGCCGATGCAATTTCTGTGTTTGATCAACACTCTGATAGTCCACAAATTACGGAAAGCCTCCAGATGAGCATCGGAAAGTACTACTGGTCTTCCAGGGAACGATCAAAGCGTAGAGTGTTTGAGACATTACTCCCATGGAGGAAAGTGAGCATGGTGAATGTTGTATTCATTCCCGATGCAATTTCTGTGTTTCATCAACACTCTGATAGTCCACATATTACAGAATGCCTCCAGATGTGCATCGGAAAGTACTACTGGTCTTCCTCGGAACGATCAAAGCGTAGACTGTTAGAGACATTACTCCCATGGAGGAAAGGGCGCATGGTGACTGTTGTATACAATCCCGATGCAATTTCTGTGTTTCATCAACACTCTGATAGTCCACAGATTACAGAAAGCATCCAGATGTGCATTGGAAACTACAACTGGTCTTCCAGGGAACGATCAAAGCGGAAACTGTTTGAGAATTACTCCCATGGAGGAAAGTGCGCATGGTGACTGTTGTATTCAATCCCGATGCAATTTCTGTGCTTCATCAACACTCTGATAGTCCACAGTTTACGGAAAGTCTCCAGATGTGCATCGGAAAGTACTACTGGTCTTACAGGGAACGATCAAATCGTAGACTGTTTGAGACATTACTCCCATGGAGGAAAGTGCGCATGGTGACTGTTGTATTGAATCCCGATGCAATTTCGGTGCTTCATTAACACTCTGACAGTGTACAGATTACAGAATGCCACCAGATGTGCATCGGAAACTACTACTGGTCTTTCAGGGAAAGATCAAAGCGTAGACTTTTTGAGACATTACTCCCATGGAGGAAAGTGCGCATGGTGACTGTTGTATTCAATCCCGATGCAATTTCTGTGTTTCACAACACCCTGATAGTCCACAGATTACAGAATGCCTCCAGATGTTCATCGGAAACTACTACTGGTCTCCCAGGGAACGATCAAAGCGTAGACTGTTTGAGACATTACTGCCGTGGAGGAAAGTTCGCATGGTGACTGTTGTATTCTATCCCGATGCAATTTCTGTGTTTCATCAACATTCTGATAGTCCACAAATTACGGAAAGCCTCCAGATGAGCATCGGAAACTACTACCGGTCTTCCAGGGAACGATCGAAGCGCAGACTCTTAGAGACATTACTCCCATGGAGGAAAGTGCGCATGGTGACTGTTGTATTCAATCCCGATGCAATTTCTGTGTTTCATCAACACTCTGATAGTCCACAGATTACAGAATGCCACCAGATGTGCATCGGAAACTACTACTGGTCTTCCAGGGAACGATCAAAGCGGAGACTGTTTGAGAATTACTCCCATGGAGGAAAGTTCGCATGGTGACTGTTGTATTCAATCCCGATGCAAGTTCAGTGTTTCATCAACACTCTGATAGTCCACATATTACAGAATGCCTCCAGATGTGCATCGGAGTCTACTACTGGTCTTCCAGGGAACAATCAAATCGTAGACTGATTGAGATATTACTCCCATGGAAGAAAGTGCGCATGGTGACTGTTGTATTCAATCCCGAAGCAATTTCTGTGTTTCATCAACACCTTGATAGTCCACAGATTACAGAAAGCATCCAGATGTGCATTGGAAACTACTACTGATCATCCAGGGAACGATCAAAGCGGAAACTGTTTGAGAATTACTCCCATGGAGGAATGTGCGCATGGTGACTGTTGTATTCAATCCCGATGCAATTTCTGTGCTCCATCATCACTCTGATAGTCCACAGTTTACGGAAAGTCTCCAGATGTGCATCGGAAAGTACTACTGGTCTTACAGGGAACGATCAAAGCGTAGACTGTTTGAGACATTACTCCCGTGGAGGAAAGTGCGCATGGTGACTGTTGTATTCAATCCCGATGCAATTTCTGTGTTTCATCAACACTCTGACAGTCTACAGATTACAGAATGCCACCAGATGTGCATCGGAAACTACTACTGGTCTTTCAGGGAACGATCAAAGCGTAGACTGTTAGAGACATTACTCCCATGGAAGAAAGTGCGCATGGTGACTGTTGTATTCAATCCCGATGCAATTTCTGTGTTTCACAACACTCTGATAGTTAACAGATTACAGAATGCCTCCAGATGTTCATCGGAAACTACTACTGGTCTCCCAGGGAACGATCAAAGCGTAGACTGTTTGAGACATTACTCCCGTGGAGGAAAGTGCGCATGGTGACTGTTGTATTCAATCCCGATGCAATTTCTGTGCTTCATCAACACTCTGATAGTCCACAGTTTACGGAAAGTCTCCAGATGTGCATCGGAAAGTACTACTGGTCTTACAGGTAACGATCAAAGCGTAGACTGTTTGAGACATTACTCCCGTGGAGGAAAGTGCGCATGGTGACTGTTGTATTGAATTCCGATGTAATTTCTGTGCTTCATCAACACTCTGACAGTCTACAGATTACAGAATGCCACCAGATGTGCATCGGAAACTACTACTGGTCTTTCAGGGAAAGATCAAAGCGTAGACTTTTTGAGACATTACTCCCGTGGAGGAAAGTGCGCATGGTGACTGTTGTATTCAATCCCGATGCAATTTCTGTGTTTCTCAACACTCTGATAGTCCACAGATTACAGAATGCCTCCAGATGTTCATCGGAAACTACTACTGGTGTCCCAGGGAATGATCAAAGCGTAGACTGTTTGCGACATTACTGCCGTGGAGGAAAGTTCGCATGGTGACTGTTGTATTCTATCCCGATGCAATTTCTGTGTTTCATCAACACTCTGATAGTCCACAAATTACGGAAAGCCTCGAGATGAGCATCGAAAACTACTACTGGACTTCCAGGGAACGATCGAAGCGTAGACTGTTAGAGACATTACTATCATGGAGGAAAGTGCGCATGGTGACTGTTGTATTCAATCCCGATGCAATATCTGTGTTTCATCAACACTCTGATACTCCACAGATTACAGAATGCCTCCAGATGTGCATCGGAGTCTACTACTGGTCTTCCAGGGAACAATCAAATCGTAGACTTATTGAGATATTACTCCAATGGAAGAAAGTGCGCATGGTGACTGTTGTATTCAATCCCGATGCAATCTCTGTGTTTCATCAACACTCTGATAGTCCACTAATTACGAAAAGCCTCCAGATGTGCATCGGAAACTACTATTGGTCTTCCAGGGAACGATCAAAGTGTAGACTGTTAGAGATATTACTCCCATGGAGGAAGTGCGCATGGTGACTGTTGTATTCAATCCCGATGCAATTTCTGTGTTTCATCAACACTCTGATAGTCCACAGATTACAGAATGCCACCAGATGTGCATCGGAAACTACTACTGGTCTTCCGGGGAACGATGAAAGAGTAGACGGTTTGGGACATTACTCCCGTGGAGGTAGTTGCGCATGGTGACTGTTGTATTCAATCCCGATGCAATTTCTGTGTTTCATCAACACTCGGATAGTCCACAGATTACAGAATGCCACCAGATGTGCATTGGAAACTACTACTGGTCTTCCAGGGAACGATCAAAGCGGAAACCTTTTGAGAATTACTCCCATGGAGGAAAGTTCGCATGGTGACTGTTGTATTCAATCCAGATGCAATTTCTGTGTTTCATCAACACTCTGATACTCCACAGATTACAGAATGCCTCCAGATGTGCATCGGAAACTACTACTGGTCTTCCTCGGAACGATCAAAGCGTAGACTGTTAGACACATTACTCCCATGGAGGAAAGTGCGCATGGTGACTGTTGTATTCAATCCCGATGCAATTTCTGTGCTTCATCAACACTCTGATAGTTAACAGATTACAGAATGCCTCCAGATGTTCATCGGAAACTACTACTGGTCTCCCAGGGAACGATCAAAGCGTAGACTGTTTGAGACATTAATGCCGTGGAGGAAAGTTCGCATGGTGACTGTTGTATTCTATCCCGATGCAATTTCTGTGTTTCATCAACACTCTGATAGTCCACAAATTACAGAAAGCCTCCAGATGAGCATCGGAAAGTACTACTGGTCTTCCAGGGAACGATCAAAGCGTAGAGTGTTTGAGACATTACTCCCATGAAGGAAAGTGAGCATGGTGAATGTTGTATTCAATCCCGATGCAATTTCTGTGTTTCATCAACACTCTGATAGTCCACAGATTACAGAATGCCTCCAGATGTGCATCGGAAAGTACTACTGGTCTTCCTCGGAACGATCAAAGCGTAGACTGTTAGAGACATTACTCCCATGGAGGAAAGTGCGCATGGTGACTATTGTATACAATCCCGATGCAATTTCTGTGTTTCATCAACACTCTGATAGTCCACAGATTACAGAATGCCTCCAGATGTGCATCGGAAACTACTACTGGGCTTCCAGGGAACGATCAAAGCGTAGAGTGTTTGAGACATGACTTCCATGAAGGAAAGTGAGCATGGTGACTGTTGTATTCAATCCCGATGCAATTTCTGTGCTTCATCAACACTCTGATAGTCCACAGTTCACGGAAAGTCTCCAGATGTGCGTTGGAAAGTACTACTGGTCTTACAGGTAACGATCAAAGCGTAGACTGTTTGAGACATTACTCCCATAGAGGAAAGTGCGCATGGTGACTGTTGTATTGAATCCCGATGCAATTTCTGTGCTTCATCAACACTCTGACAGTCTACAGATTACAGAATGCCACCAGATGTGCATCGGAAACTACTACTGGTCTTTCAGGGAAAGATCAAAGCGTAGACTTTTTGAGACATTACTCCCATGGAGGAAAGTGCGCATGGTGACTGTTGTATTCAATCCCGATGCAATTTCTGTGTTTCATCAACACTCTGATAGTCCACAGATTACAGAATGCCACCAGATGTGCATTGGAAACTACTACTGGTCTTCCAGGGAACGATCAAAGCGGAAACTGTTTGAGAATTACTCCCATGGAGGAAAGTGCGCATGGTGACTGTTGTATTCTATCCCGATGCAATTTCTGTGTTTCATCAACACTCTGATAGTCCACAAATTACGGAAAGCCTCCAGATGAGCATCGGAAACTACTACTGCTCTTCCAGGGAACGATCGAAGCGCAGACTGTTAGAGACATTACTCCCATGGAGGAAAGTGCGCATGGTGACTGTTGTATTCAATCCCGATGCAATTTCTGTGTTTCATCAACACTCTGATAGTCCACAGATTACAGAATGCCACCAGATGTGCGTCGGAAACTACTACTGGTCTTCCAGGGAACGATCAAAGCGGATACTGTTCGAGAATTACTCCCATGGAGGAAAGTTCGCATGGTGACTGTTGTATTCAATCCCGATGCAATTTCAGTGTTTCATCAACACTCTGATAGTCCACATATTACAGAATGCCTCCAGATGTGCATCGGAGTCTACTACTGGTCTTCCAGGGAACAATCAAATCGTAGACTGATTGAGATATTACTCCCATGGAAGAAAGTGCGCATGGTGACTGTTGTATTCAATCCCGATGCAATTTCTGTGTTTCATCAACACCTTGATAGTCCACAGATTACAGAAAGCATCCAGATGTGCATTGGAAACTACTACTGGTCTTCCAGGGAACGATCAAAGCGGAAACTGTTTGAGAATTACTCCCATGGAGGAAAGTGCGCATGGTGACTGTTGTATTCAATCCCGATGCTATTTCTGTGCTCCATCAACACTCTGATAGTCCACAGTTTACGGAAAGTCTCCAGATGTGCATCGGAAAGTACTACTGGTCTTACAGGGAACGATCAAAGCGTAGACTGTTTGAGACATTACTCCCGTGGAGGAAAGTGCGCATGGTGACTGTTGTATTCAATCCCGATGCAATTTCTGTGTTTCATCAACACTCTGACAGTCTACAGATTACAGAATGCCACCAGATGTGCATCGGAAACTACTACTGGTCTTTCAGGGAACGATCAAAGGGTAGACTGTTAGAGACATTACTCCCGTGGAGGAAAGTGCGCATGGTGACTGTTGTATTCAATCCCGGTGCAATTTCTGTGTTTCACAACACTCTGATAGTTAACAGATTACAGAATGCCTCCAGATGTTCATCGGAAACTACTACTGGTCTCCCAGGGAACGATCAAAGCGTAGACTGTTTGAGACATTACTGCCGTGGAGGAAAGTTCGCATGGTGACTGTTGTATTCTATCCCGATGCAATTTCTGTGTTTCATCAACACTCTGATAGTCCACAAATTACGGAAAGCCTCCAGATGAGCATCGGAAAGTACTACTGGTCTTCCAGGGAACGATCGAAGCGTGGACTGTTAATGACATTACTCCCATGGAGGAAAGTGCGCATGGTGACTGTTGTATTCAATCCCGATGCAATTTCTGTGTTTCATCAGCACTCTGATAGTCCACAGAT
The DNA here is from genome assembly GCF_023897955.1 of Schistocerca gregaria. Classification (NCBI taxonomy): domain Eukaryota; kingdom Metazoa; phylum Arthropoda; class Insecta; order Orthoptera; family Acrididae; genus Schistocerca; species Schistocerca gregaria. The sequence goes on from NW_026061710.1 coordinate 3,023,461, forward strand.
TACAGAATGCCTCCAGATGTGCATCGGAAACTACTACTGGTCTTCCAGGGTACGATCAAAGAGTAGACTGTTTAAGACATTACTCCCATGGAGGAAAGTGCGCATGGTGACTGTTGTATTCAATCCCGATGCAATTTCTGTGCCTCATCAACTCTCTGATAGTCCACAGTTCACGGAAAGTCTCCAGAAGTGCATTGGAAAGTACTACTGGTCTTACAGGTAACGATCAAAGCGTAGACTGTTTGAGACATTACTCCCGTGGAGGAAAGTGCGCATGGTGACTGTTGTATTCAATCCCGATGCAATTTCTGTGTTTCACAACACTCTGATAGTCCACAGTTTACAGAATGCCTCCAGATGTTCATCGGAAACTACTACTGGTCTCCCAGGGAACGATCAAAGCGTTGACTGTTTGGGACATTACTGCCGTGGAGGAAAGTTCGCATGGTGACTGTTGTATTCTATCCCGATGCAATTTCTGTGATTCATCAACACTCTGATAGTCCACAAATTACGGAAAGCCTTCAGATGAGCATCGGAAACTACTACTGGTCTTCCAGGGAACGATCGAAGCGTAGACTGTTAGAGACATTACTATCATGGAGGAAAGTGCGCATGGTGACTGTTGTATTCAATCCCGATGCAATTTCTGTGTTTCATCAACACTCTGATACTCCACAGATTACAGAATGCCTCCAGATGTGCATCGGAGTCTACTACTGGTCTTCCAGGGAACAATCAAATCGTAGACTGATTGAGATATTACTCCCATGGAAGAAAGTGCGCATGGTGACTGTTGTATTCAATCCCGATGCAATCTCTGTGTTTCACAACACTCTGATAGTCCACAGATTACAGAATGCCTCCAGATGTTCATCGGACACTACTACTGGTCTCCCAGGGAACGATCAAAGCGTAGACTGTTTGAGACATTACTGCCGTGGAGGAAAGTTCGCATGGTGACTGTTGTATTCAATCCCGATGCAATTTCTGTGTTTCATCATCACTCTGATTGTCCACAGATTACAGAATGCCACCAGATGTGCATCGGAAACTACTACTGGTCTTCCGGGGAACGATCAAAGAGTAGACGGTTTGGGACATTACTCCTGTGGAGGTAGTTGCGCATGGTGACTGTTGTATTCAATCCCGATGCAATTTCTGTGTTTCATCAACACTCTGATAGTCCACAGGTTACAGAATGCCACCAGATGTGCATTGGAAACTACTACTGGGCTTCCAGGGAACGATCAAAGCGTAGAGTGTTTGAGACATGACTTCCATGAAGGAAAGTGAGCATGGTGACTGTTGTATTCAATCCCGATGCAATTTCTGTGTTTCACAACACTCTGATAGTCCACAGATTACAGAATGCCTCCAGATGTTCATCGGACACTACTACTGGTCTCCCAGGGAACGATCAAAGCGTAGACTGTTTGAGACATTACTGCCGTGGAGGAGAGTTCGCATGGTGACTGTTGTATTCTATCCCGATGAAATTTCTGTGTTTCATCAACACTCTGATAGTCCACAAATTACGGAAAGCCTCCAGATGTGCATCGGAAACTACTACTGGTCTTCCAGGGAACGATCGAAGCGTAGACTGTTAGAGACATTACTCCCATGGAGGAAAGTGCGCAAGGTGACTGTTGTATTCAATCCCGATGCAATTTCTGTGTTTCATCATCACTCTGATAGTCCACAGATTACAGAATGCCACCAGATGTGGATCGGAAACTACTACTGGTCTTCCGGGGAACGATCAAAGAGTAGACGGTTTGGGACATTACTCCTGTGGAGTTAGTTGCGCATGGTGACTGTTGTATTCAATCCCGATGCAATTTCTGTGTTTCATCAACACTCTGATAGTCCACAGGTTACAGAATGCCACCAGATGTGCATTGGAAACTACTACTGGTCTTCCAGGAAACGATCAAAGCGGAAACCTTTTGAGAATTACTCCCATGGAGGAAAGTTCGCATGGTGACTGTTGTATTCAATCCAGATGCAATTTCTGTGTTTCATCAACACTCTGATACTCCACAGATTACAGAATGCCTCCAGATGTGCATCGGAAACTACTACTGGTCTTCCAGGGAACGATCAAATCGATGACTGTTTGAGACATTACTCCCATGGAAGAAAAAGCGCATGGTGACTGTTGTATTCAATCCCGATGCAATTTCTGTGTTTCATCAACACTCGAATAGTCCAGACATTACAGAATGCCTCCAGATGTGTGTCGGAAACTACTACTAGTCTTCCAGGGAACGATTAAAGCGTAGAGTGTTTGAGACATTACTCCCATGAAGGAAAGTGTGCGTGGTGAATGTTGTATTCTATCCCGTTGCAATTTCTGTGTTTCATCAACACTCTGATAGTCCACAGATTACAGAATGCCTCCAGATGTGCATCGGAAAGTACTACTGGTCTTCCTCGGAACGATCAAAGCGTAGACTGTTAGAGACATTACTCCCATAGAGGAAAGGGCGCATGGTGACTGTTGTATACAATCCCGATGCAAATGTTGTGTTTCATCAACACTCTGATAGTCCACAGATTACAGAATGCCACCAGATGTGCATTGGAAACTACTACTGGGCTTCCAGGGAACGATCAAACCGTAGATTGTTTGAGACATGACTTCCATGAAGGAAAGTGAGCATGGTGACTGTTGTATTCAATCCCGATGCAATTTCTGTGTTTCATCAACACTCTGATAGACCACAGTTACAGAATGCCTCCAGATGTGCATCGGAAAGTACCACTGGGCTTCCAGGGAACTATCAAAGCGTAGACTGTTAGAGACATTATTCCCATGGAGGAAAGTGCGCATGGTGACTGTTGTATTCAATCCCGATGCAATTTCTGTGCTTCATCAACACTCTGATAGTCCACAGTTTACGGAAAGTCTCCAGATGTGCATCGGAAAGTACTACTGGTCTTACAGGGAACGATCAAAGCTTAGACTGTTTGAGACATTACTCCTGTGGAGGAATGTGCGCATGGTGACTGTTGAGTTCAATCCCGATGCAATTTCTGTGTTTCATCAACACTCTGACAGTCTACAGATTACAGAATACCACCTGATGTGCATCGGAAACTACTACTGGTCTTTCAGGGAACGATCAAAGCGTAGACTCTTAGAGACATTACTCCCGTGGAGGAAAGTGCGCATGGTGACTGTTGTATTCAATCCCGATGCAATTTCTGTGTTTCACAACACTCTGATAGTCCACAGATTACAGAATGCCTCCAGATGTTCATCGGAAACTACTACTGGTCTCCTAGGGAACGATCAAAGCGTAGACTGTTTGAGACATTACTGCCGTGGATGAAAGTTCGCATGGTGACTGTTGTATTGTATCCCGATGCAATTTCTGTGTTTCATCAACACTCTGATAGTCCACAGATTACAGTATGCATCCAGATGTGCATCGGAAAGTACTACTGGTCTTCCAGGGAGTGATCAAAGCGTAGACTGCTAGAGACATTACTCCCATGGACGAAAGTGCGCATAGTGACTGTTGTATTCAATCCCGATGCAATATCTGTGTTTCATCAACACTCTGATAGTCCACAGATTACAGAAAGCATCCAGATGTGCATCTGTAACTACTACTGGTCTTCCAGGAAACGATCAAAGCGTAGGCTGTTAGAGTCATTACTCCCATGGAGGGAAGTGCGCATGGTGACTGTTGTATTCAATCCCGATGCAATATCTGTGTTTCATCAACACTCTGACAATCTACAGATTACAGAATGCCACCACATGTGCATTGGAAACTACTACTGGCCTTCCAGGGAACGATCAAAGCGTAGACTATTTGAGACATTACTCCCATGGAAGAAACTGCACATGGAGACTGTTTTATTCAATACCGTTGCAATTTCTGTGTTTCATCAACACTTTGATAGTCCACAGTTACAGAATGCCTCCAGATGTGCATCGGAAAGTACTACTGGGCTTCCAGGGAACTATCAAAGCGTAGACTGTTAGAGACATTACTCCCATGGAGGAAAGTGCGCATGGTGACTGTTGTATTTAATCCCGATGCAATTTCTGTGTTTCATCAACACTCTGATAGTCCACAGATTACAGAATGCCTCCAGATGTGCATCGGAAACTACTACTGGGCTTCCAGAGAACGATCAAAGCGTAGAGTGTTTGAGACATTACTTCCATGAAGGAAAGTGAGCATGGTGACTGTTGTATTCAATCCTGATGCAATTTCTGTGTTTCATCAACACTCTGATAGTCCACAGTTACAGGATGTCTCCAGATGTGCATCGGAAAGTACTACTGGGCTTCCAGGGAACTATCTAAGCGTAGACTGTTAGATACATTACTCCCATGGAGGAAAGTGCGCATGGTGATTGTTGTATTCAATCCCGATGCAATTTCTGTGTTTTATCAACACTCTGATAGTCTACAGATTACAGAATGCCACCAGATGTGCATCGGAAACTACTACTGGTCTTTCAGGGAACGATCACAGCCTAGACTGTTAGAGACATTACTCCCGTGGAGGAAAGTGCGCATGGTGACTGTTGTATTCAATCCCGATGCCATTTCTGTGTTTCACAACACTCTGATAATCCACAGATTACAGAATGCCACCAGATGTGCATCTTAAACTACTACTGGTCTTCCAGGGAACGATCAAAGCGGAGACTGTTTGAGAATTACTCCCATGGAGGAAAGTGCGCATGGTGACCGTTGTATTCAATCCCGATGCAATTTCTGTGTCTCATCAACACTCTGATACTCCACAGATTACAGAATGCCTCCAGATGTGCATCGGAAAGTACTACTGGGCTTCCAGGGAAGGATCAAAGCGTAGAGTGTTTGAGACATTACTCCCATAAAGGAAAGTGAGCATGGTGAATGTTGTATTCAATCCCGATGCAATTTCTGTGTTTCATCAACACTCTGGTAGTCCACAGATTACAGTATGCATCCAGATGTGCATCGGAAAGTACTACTGGTCTTCCAAGGAACGATCAAAGCGTAGACTGCTAGAGTCATTACTCCCATGGACGAAAGTGCGCATGGTGACTGCTGTATTCAATCCCGATGCAGTATCTGTGTTTCATCAACACTCTGATAGTCCACAGATTACAGAAAGAATCCAGACGTGCATCTGTAACTACTACTGGTCTTCCAGTTAACGATCAAAGTGTAGGCTGTTAGAGTCATTACTCCCATGGAAGGAAGTGCCCATGTAGACTGTTGTATTCAATCCCGATGCAATATCTGTGTTTCATCAACACTCTCATAGTCCACAGATTACAGAAAGCTTCCAGATGTGCATCTGTAACTACTACTGGTCTTCCAGGGAACGAGCAAAGAGTAGACTGTTTGAGACATTACTCCCGTGGAGGAAAGTGCGCATGGTGACTGTTGTATTCAATCCCGATGCAATTTCTGTGTTTCATCAACACTCTGATAGTCCACAGATTACAGAATGCCACCAGATGTGCATCGGAAACTACTACTGGTCTACCAGGGAACGATCAAAGCGGAGACTGTTTGAGACATTAGTCCCATGGAAGAAAGTGCGCATGGTGACTGTTGTATTCAATCCCGATGCAATTTCTGTGTTTCATCAACACTCGGATAGTCCACAGATTACAGAATGCCTCCAGATGTGCATCGGAAAGTACTACTGGTCTTCCAGGGAACGATCAAAGCGTAGACTGTTAGAGACATTACTCCCATTTAGGAAAGTGAGCATGGTGACTGTTGTATTCAATCCCGATGCAATTTCTGTGTTTCATCAACACTCTGATAGTCCACAGTTACAGAATGCCTCCAGATGTGCATCGGAAAGTACTACTGGTCTTCCAGGGAACGATCAAAGCGTAGACTGTTAGAGACATTAGTCCCATGGAGGAAACTGCGCATGGTGACTGCTGTGTTCAATCCCGATGCCAGTTCTGTGTTACATCAACACTCTGATAGTCCACAGATTACAGATTGCCTCCAGATGTGCATCGGAAACTACTACTAGTCTTCCAGGGAACGATCAAAGAGTAGACTTTTTGATACATTACTCCCATGGAGGAAAGTGCTCATGGTGACTGTTGCATTCAATCCCGATGCAATTTCTGTGCTTCATCAACACTCTGATAGTCCAAAGTTTACGGAAAGTCTCCAGATGTGCATCGGAAAGTACTACTGGTCTTCCAGTGAACGATCAAAGCGTAGACTGCTAGAGACATTACTCCCATGGACGAAAGTGCGCATGGTGACTGCTGTATTCAATCCCAATGCAATATCTGTGTTTCATCAACACTCTGATAGTCCACAGATTACAGAAAGCATCCAGACGTGCATCTGTAACTACTACTGGGCTTCCAGGGAACTATCAAAGCGTAGACTGTTAGAGACATTACTCCCATGGAGGAAAGTGCGCATGGTGACTGTTGTATTCAATCCCGGTGCAATTTCTGTGTTTCATCAACACTCTGATAGTCCACAGATTACAGTATGCATCCAGATGAGCATCGGAAAGTACTACTGGTCTTCCAGGGAACGATCAAAGCGTAGACTGCTAGAGACATTACTCCCATGGACGAAAGTGCGCATGGTGACTGCTGTATTCAATCCCGATGCAATTTCTGTGTTACATCAACACTCTGATAGTCCACAGATTACAGATTGCCTCCAGATGTGCGTCGGAAACTACTACTCGTCTTCCAGGGAACGATCAAAGAGTAGACTTTTTGAGACATTACTCCCATGGAGGAAAGTGCGCATGGTGACTGTTGTATTCAATCCCGATGCAATTTCTGTGCTTCATCAACACTCTGATAGTCCAAAGTTTTCGGAAAGTCTCCAGATGTGCAACGGAAAGTACTACTGGTCTTCCAGGGAACGATCAAAGCGTAGACTGTTAGAGACATTACTCCCATGGAGGAAAGTGCGCATGGTGACTGTTGTATTCTATCCCGACGCAATTTCTGTGTTTCATCAACACTCTGATAGTCCACAGATTACAGAATGCCTCCAGATGTGCATCGGAAACTACTACTGGTCTTCCATCGAACGATCAAAACGTAAATTCTTTGAGACATTACTCCCATTGAGGGAAGTGCGCATGGTGACTGTTGTATTCAATCCCGATGCAATTTCTGTGTTTCATCAACACTCTGATACTCCACAGATTACAGAATGCGTCCAGATGTTCATCGGAAACTACTACTGGTCTTCCAGTGAACGATCAAATCGTAGACTGTTTGAGACATTACTTCCATGAAGGAAAGTGAGCATGGTGACTGTTGTATTCAATCCCGATGCAATTTCTGTGTTTCATCAACACTCTGATAGTCCACAGTTACAGAATGCCTCCAGATGTGCATCGGAAAGTACTACTAAGCTTCCAGGGAACTATCAAAGCGTAGACTGTTAGAGACATTACTCCCATGGAGGAAAGTGCGCATGGTGACTCTTGTATTCAATCCCGATGCAATTTCTGTGTTTCATCAACACTCTGATAGTCCACAGATTACAGAATGCCACCAGATGTGCATTGGAAACTACTACTGGTCTTCCAGGGAACGATCAAAGCGGAGACTGTTTGAGATTTACTCCTATGGAGGAAAGTTCGCATGGTGACTGTTGTATTCAATCCCGATGCAATTTATGTGTTTCATCAACACTCTGATACTCCACAGATTACAGAATGCCTCCAGATGTGCATCGGAAACTACTACTGGACTTCCAGGGAATGATCAAATCGTAGACTGTTTGAGACATTACTCCCATGGAAGAAAGTGCGCATGGTGACTGTTGTATTCAATCCCGATGCAATTTCTGTGCTTCATCAACACTCGGATAGTCAACAGATTACAGAATGCCTCCAGATGTGCATCGGAAAGTACTACTGGTCTTCCATCGAACGATCAAAACGTAAATTCTTTGAAACATTACTCCCATTGAGGGAAGTGCGCATGGTGACTGTTGTATTCAATCCCGATGCAATTTCTGTGTTTCATCAACACTCTGATAGTCCACAGTTACAGAATGCCTCCAGATGTGCATCGGAAAGTACTACTGGTCTTCCAGGGAACGATCAAAGCGTAGACTGTTAGAGACATTAGTCCCATGGAGGAAACTGCGCATGGTGACTGCTGTGTTCAATCCCGATGCAATTTCTGTGTTACATCAACACTCTGATAGTCCACAGATTACAGAAAGCATCCAGACGTGCATCTGTAACTACTACTGGGCTTCCAGGGAACTATCAAAGCGTAGACTGTTAGAGACATTACTCCCATGGACGAAAGTGCGCATGGTGACTGCTGTATTCAATCCCAATGCAATATCTGTGTTTCATCAACACTCTGATACTCCACAGATTAAAGAATGCGTCCAGATGTGCATCGGAAACTACTACTGGTCTTCCAGTGAACGATCAAAGCGTAGACTGCTAGAGACATTACTCCCATGGACGAAAGTGCGCATGGTGACTGCTGTATTCAATCCCAATGCAATATCTGTGTTTCATCAACACTCTGATAGTCCACAGATTACAGAAAGCATCCAGACGTGCATCTGTAACTACTACTCGGCTTCCAGGGAACTATCAAAGCGTAGACTGTTAGAGACATTACTCCCATGGAGGAAAGTGCGAATGGTGACTGTTGTATTCAATCCCGGTGCAATTTCTGTGTTTCATCAACACTCTGATAGTCCACAGATTACAGTATGCATCCAGATGTGCATCGGAAAGTACTACTGGTCTTCCAGGGAACGATCAAAGCGTAGACTGCTAGAGACATTACTCCCATGGACGAAAGTGCGCATGGTGACTGCTGTATTCAATCCCGATGCAATTTCTGTGTTTCATCAACACTCTGATAGTCGACAGATTTTAGAAAGCATCCAGACGTGCATCTGTAACTACTACTGGTCTTACAGGGAACGATCAAAGAATAGGCTCTTAGAGTCATTACTCCCATGGAGGGAAGTGCGCATGGTGACCGTTGTATTCAATCCCGATGCAATATCTGTGTTTCATCAACACTCTCATAGTCCACAGATTACAGAAAGCATCCAGATGTGCATCTGTAACTACTACTGGTCTTCCAGGGAACGATCAAAGAGTAGACTGTTTGAGATATTACTCCCGTGGAGGAAAGTGAACATGGTGAATGTTGTATTCAATCCCGATGCAATTTCTGTGTTTCATCAACACTCTGATAGTCCACAGATTACAGAATGCCTCCAGATGTGCATCGGAAAGTACTACTGGTCTCCCTCGGAACGATCAAAGCGTAGACTGTTAGAGACATTACTCCCATGGAGGAAAGTGCGCATGGTGACTGTTGTATACAATCCCGATGCAATTTCTGTGTTTCATCAACACTCTGATAGTCCACAGATAACAGAATGCCTCCAGATGTGCATCGGAAACTACTACTGGGCTTCCAGGGAACGATCAAAGCGTAGAGTGTTTGAGACATTACTTCCATGAAGGAAAGTGAGCATGGTGACTGTTGTATTCAATCCCGATTCAATTTCTGTGTTTCATCAACACTTTGATAGTCCACAGTTACAGAATGCCTCCAGATGTGCATCGGAAAGTACTACTGGGCTTCCAGGGAACTATCAAAGCGTAGACTGTTAGAGACATTACTCCCATGGAGGAAAGTGCGCATGGTGACTGTTGTATTTAATCCCGATGTAATTTCTGTGTTTCATCAACACTCTGATAGTCCACAGATTACAGAATGCCTCCAGATGTGCATCGGAAACTACTACTGGGCTTCCAGGGAACGATCAAATCGTAGACTGGTTGAGACATTACTCCCATGGAAGAAAGTGCGCATGGTGACTGTTGTATTCAATCCCGAAGCAATTTCTGTGTTTCATCAACACTCTGATAGTCCACAGATTACAGAATGCCTCCAGACGTGCATCGGAAACTACTACTGGGCTTCCAGGGGACGATCAAAGCGTAGAGTGTTTGAGACATTACTCCCATGAAGGAAAGTGAGCATGGTGACTGTTGTATTCAATCCCGAGGCAATTTGTGTGTTTCATCAACACACTGATAGTCCACAGATTACAGAATGCCTCCAGATGTGCATCGGAAAGTACTACTGGTCTTCCTCGGAACGATCAAAGCGTAGACTGTTAGAGACATTACTCCCATGGAGGAAAGTGCGCATGGTGACTGTTGTATACAATCCCGATGCAATATCTGTGTTTCATCAACACTCTGATAGTCCACAGTTTACAGAATGCCACCAGATGTGCATTGGAAACTACTACTGGTCTTAGAGGGAACGATCAAAGCGGAAACTGTTTGAGAATTACTCCCATGGAGGAAAGTGCGCATGGTGACTGTTGTATTCAATCCCGATGCAATTTCTGTGCTTCATCAACAATCTGATAGTCCACAGTCTACGGAAAGTCTCCAGATGTGCATCGGAAAGTACTACTGGTCTTACAGGGAACGATCAAAGCGTAGACTGTTTGAGACATTACTCCCGTGGAGGAAAGTGCGCATGGTGACTGTTGTATTCAATCCCGATGCAATTTCTGTGTTTCATCAACACTCTGACAGTCTACAGATTACAGAATGCCACCAGATGTGCGTCGGAAACTACTACTGGTCTTTCAGGGAACGATCACAGCCTAGACTGTTAGAGACATTACTCCCGTGGAGGAAAGTGCGCATGGTGACTGTTGTATTCAATCCCGATGCCATTTCTGTGTTTCACAACAGTCTGATAATCCACAGATAACAGAATGCCACCAGATGTGCATCTTAAACTACTACTGGTCTTCCAGGGAACGATCAAAGCGGAGACTGTTTGAGAATTACTCCCATGGAGGAAAGTTCGCATGGTGACTGTTGTATTCTATCCCGATGCAATTACTGTGTCTCATCAACACTCTGATACTCCACAGATTACAGAATGCCTCCAGATGTGCTTCAGAAAGTACTACTGGGCTTCCAGGGAACGATCAAAGCGTAGAGTGTTTGAGACATTACTCCCATAAAGGAAAGTGAGCATGGTGAATGTTGTATTCAATCCTGATGCAATTTCTGTGTTTCATCAACACTCTGATAGTCCACAGATTACAGTATGCATCCAGATGTGCATCGGAAAGTACTACTGGTCTTCCAGGGAACGATCGAAGCGTAGACTGCTAGAGACATTACTCCCGTGGACGAAAGTGCGCATGGTGACTGCTGTATTCAATCCCGATGCAATATCTGTGTTTCATCAACACTCTCATAGTCCACAGATTACAGAAAGCATCCAGACGTGCATCTGTAACTACTACTGGTCTTCCAGGGAACGATCAAAGCGTAGGCTGTTAGAGTCATTACTCCCGTGGAGGGAAGTTCGCATGGTGACTGTTGTATTCAATCCCGATGCAATATCTGTGTTTCATCAACACTCTCATAGTCCACAGATTACAGAAAGCATCCAGATGTGCATCTGTAACTACTACTGGTCTTCCAGGGAACGAGCAAAGAGTAGACTGTTTGAGACATTACTCCCGTGGAGGAAAGTGCGCATGGTGACTGTTGTGTTCATCCCGATGCAATTTCTGTGTTTCATCAACACTCTGATGGTCCACAGATTACAGAATGCCACCAGATGTGCATCGGAAACTACTACTGGTCTTCCAGGGAACGATCAAAGCGGAGACTGTTTGAGAATTACTCCCATGGAGGAAAGTACGCATGGTGACTGTTGTATTCAATCCCGATGCAATTTCTGTGTTTCATCAACACTCTGATACTCCACAGATTACAGAATGCCTCCAGATGTGCATCGGAAACTACTACTGTTCTTCCAGGGAACGATCAAATCGTAGACTGGTTGAGACATTACTCCCATGGAAGAAAGTGCGCATGGTGACTGTTGTATTCAATCCCGATGTAATTTCTGTGTTTCATCAACACTCTCATAGTCCACAGATTACCGAAAGCATCCAGATGTGCATCTGTAACTACTACTGGTCTTCCAGGGAACGATCAAAAAGTAGACTGTTTGAGACATTACTCCCGTGGAGGAAAGTGCGCATGGTGACTCTTGTATTCAATCCCGATGCAATATCTGTGTTTCATCAACACTCTGATAGTCTACAGATTACAGAATGCCACCAGATGTGCATCGGGAACTACTACTGGTCTTCCAGGGAACGATCAAAGCGTAGACTGTTTGAGACATTACTCCCGTGGAGGTAGGTGCGCATGGTGACTGTTGTATTCAATCCCGATGCAATTTCTGTGTTTCATCAACACTCTGATAGTCCACAGATTACAGAATGCCACCAGATGTGCATCGGAAACTACTACTGGTCTTCCAGGGAACGATCAAAGCGGAGACTGTTTGAGAATTACTCCCATGGAGGAAAGTTCGCATGGTGACTGTTGTATTCAATCCCGATGCAATTTCTGTGTTTCATCAACACTCTGATACTCCTTAGATTACAGAATGCCTCCAGATGTGCATCGGAAACTACTACTGGTCTTCCAGGGAACGATCAATTCGTAGACTGTTTGAGACATTACTCCCATGGAAGAAAGTGCGCATGGTGACTGTTGTATTCAATCCCGATGCAATTTCTGTGTCTCATCAACACTCGGATAGTCCACAGATTACAGAATGCCACCAGATGTGCATCGGGAACTACTACTGGTCTTCCAGGGAACGATCAAAGCGTAGACTGTTTGAGACATTACTCCCGTGGAGGTAGGTGCGCATGGTGACTGTTGTATTTAATCCCGATGCAATTCCTGTGTTTCATCAACACTCTGATAGTCCACAGATTACAGAATGCCTCCAGATGTGCATCGGAAAGTACTACTGGTCTTCCAGGGAACGATCAGAGCGTAGACTGTTAGAGACATTACTCCCATTTAGGAAAGTGAGCATGGTGACTGTTGTATTCAATCCCGATGCAATTTCTGTGTTTCATCAACACTCTGATAGTCCACAGTTACAGAATGCCTCCAGATGTGCATCGGAAAGTACTACTGGTCTTCCAGGGAACGATCAAAGCGTAGACTGTTAGAGACATTACTCCCATGGAGGAAACTGCGCATGGTGACTGCTGTATTCAATCCCGATGCAATTTCTGTGTTACATCAACACTCTGATAGTCCACAGATTACAGATTGCCTCCAGATGTGCATCGGAAACTACTACTCGTCTTCCAGGGAACGAACAAAGAGTAGGCTTTTTGAGACATTACTCCCATGGAGGAAAGTGCGCATGGTGACTGTTGTATTCAATCCCGATGCAATTTCTGTGCTTCATCAACACTCTGATAGTCCAAAGTTTACGGAAAGTCTCCAGATGTGCATCGGAAAGTACTACTGGTCTTCCAGGGAACGATCAAAGCGTAGACTGTTAGAGACATTACTCCTATGGAGGAAAGTGCGCATGGTGACTGTTGTATTCTATCCCGATGCAATTTCTGTGTTTCATCAACACTCTGATAGTCCACAGATTACAGAATGCCTCCAGATGTGCATCGGAAACTACTACTGGTCTTCCATCGAACAATCAAAACGTAAATTCTTTGAGACATTACTCCCATTGAGGGATGTGCGCATGGCGACTGTTGTATTCAATCCCGATGCAATTTCTTTGTTTCATCAATACTCTGATACTCCACAGATTACAGAATGCGTCCAGATATGCATCGGAAACTACTACTGGCCTTCCAGTGAACGATCAAATCGTAGACTGTTTGAAACATTACTTCCATGAAGGAAAGTGAGCATGGTGACTGTTGTATTCAATCCCGATGCAATTTCTGTGTTTCATCAACACTCTGATAGTCCACAGTTACAGAATGCATCCAGATGTGCATCGGAAAGTACTACTGGTCTTCCAGGGAACGATCAAAGCGTAGGCTGTTAGAGTCATTACTCCCATGGAGGGAAGTGCACATGGTGACTGTTGTATTCAATCCCGATGCAATATCTGTGTTTCATCAACACTCTCATAGTCCACAGATTACAGAAAGCATCCAGATGTGCATCTGTAACTACTACTGGTCTTCCAGGGAACGATCAAAGAGTAGACTGTTTGAGACATTACTCCCGTGGAGGAAAGTGCGCATGGTGACTGTTGTATTCAATCCCGATGCAATTTCTGTGTTTCATCAACACTCTGATAGTCCACAGATTACAGAATGCCACCAGATGTGCATCGGAAACTACTACTGGTCTTCCAGCGAACGATCAAAGCGGAGACTGTTTGAGAATTACTCCCATGGAGGAAAGTTCGCATGATGACTGTTGTATTCAATCCCGATGCAATTTCTGTGTTTCATCAACACCCTGATACTCCACAGATTACAGAATGCCACCAGATCTGCATCGGAAACTACTACTGGTCTTCCAGGGAACGATCAAAGCGGAGACTGTTTGAGAATTACTCCCATGGAGGAAAGTTCGCATGGTGACTGTTGTATTCAATCCCGATGCAATTTCTGTGTTTCATCAACACTCTGATACTCCTTAGATTACATAATGCCTCCAGATGTGCATCGGAAACTACTACTGGTCTTCCAGGGAACGATCAAATCGTAGACTGTTTGAGACATTACTCCCATGGAAGAAAGTGCGCATGGTGACTGTTGTATTCAATCCCGATGCAATTTCTGTGTTTCATCAACACTCTGATAGTCCACAGATTACAGTGTGCCTCCAGATGTGCATCGGAAACTACTACTGGTCTTCCATCGAACGATCAAAGCGTAAACTCTTTGAGACATTACTCCCATTGAGGGAAGTTTGCATGGTGACTGTTGTATTCAATCCCGATGCAATTTCTTTGTTTCATCAACACTCTGATACTCCACAGATTACAGAATGCGTCCAGATGTGCATCGGAAACTACTACTGGGCTTCAAGGGAACGATCAAAGCGTAGACTGTTTGAGAGATTACTTCCATGAAGGAATGTGAGCATGGTGACTGTTGTATTCAATCCCAATGCAATTTCTGTGTTTCATCAACACTCTGATAGTCCACAGTTACAGAATGCCTCCAGATGTGCATCGGAAAGTACTACTGGGCTTCCATTGAACTATCAAAGCGTAGACTGTTAGAGACATTACTCCCATGGAGGAAAGTGCGCATGGTGACTGTTGTATTCTATCCCGATGCAATTTCTGTGTTTCATCAACACTCTGATAGTCCACAGATTACAGAATGCCTCCAGATGTGCATCGGAAACTACTACTGGTCTTCCATCGAACAATCAAAACGTAAATTCTTTGAGACATTACTCCCATTGAGGGATGTGCGCATGGTGACTGTTGTATTCAATCCCGATGCAATTTCTGTGTTTCATCAATACTCTGATACTCCACAGATTACAGAATGCGTCCAGATGTGCATCGGAAACTACTACTGGTCTTCCAGTGAACGATCAAATCGTAGACTGTTTGAGACATTACTTCCATGAAGGAAATTGAGCATGGTGACTGTTGTATTCAATCCCGATGCAATTTCTGTGTTTCATCAACACTCTGATAGTCCACAATTACAGAATGCATCCAGATGTGCATCGGAAAGTACTACTGGTCTTCCAGGGAACGATCAAAGCGTAGACTGCTAGAGACATTACTCCCATGGACGAAAGTGCGCAAGGTGACTGCTGTATTCAATCCCGATGCAATATCTGTGTTTCATCAACACTCTGATAGTCCACAGATTACAGAAAGCATCCAGACGTGCATCTGTAACTACTACTGGTCTTCCAGGGAACGATCAAAGCGTAGGCTGTTAGAGTCATTACTCCCATGGAGGGAAGTGCACATGGTGACTGTTGTATTCAATCCCGATGCAATATCTGTGTTTCATCAACACTCTCATAGTCCACAGATTACAGAAAGCATCCAGATGTGCATCTGTAATTACTACTGGTCTTCCAGGGAACGATCAAAGAGTAGACTGTTTGAGACATTACTCCCGTGGAGGAAAGTGCGCATGGTGACTGTTGTATTCAATCCCGATGCAATTTCTGTGTTTCATCAACACTCTGATAGTCCACAGATTACAGAATGCCACCAGATGTGCATCGGAAACTACTACTGTTCTTCCAGCGAACGATCAAAGCGGAGACTGTTTGAGAATTACTCCCATGGAGGAAAGTTCGCATGGTGACTGTTGTATTCAATCCCGATGCAATTTCTGTGTTTCATCAACACTCTGATACTCCACAGATTACAGAATGCCACCAGATCTCCATCGGAAACTACTACTGGTCTTCCAGGGAACGATCAAAGCGGAGGCTGTTTGAGAATTACTCCCATGGAGGAAAGTTCGCATGGTGACTGTTGTATTCAATCCCGATGCAATTTCTGTGTTTCATCAACACTCTGATACTCCTTAGATTACATAATGCCTCCAGATGTGCATCGGAAACTACTACTGGTCTTCCAGGGAACGATCAAATCGTAGACTGTTTGAGACATTACTCCCATGGAAGAAAGTGCGCATGGTGACTGTTGCATTCAATCCCGATGCAATTTCTGTGTTTCATCAACACTCTGATAGTCCACAGATTACAGTGTGCCTCCAGATGTGCATCGGAAACTACTACTGGTCTTCCATCGAACGATCAAAGCGTAAACTCTTTGAGACATTACTCCCATTGAGGGAAGTTTACATGGTGACTGTTGTATTCAATCCCGATGCAATATCTGTGTTTCATCAACACTCTGATAGTCCACAATTTACAGAAAGCATCCAGACGTGCATCTGTAGCTACTACTGGTCTTCCAGGGAACGATCAAAGCGTAGGCTGTTAGAGTCATTACTCCCATGGAGGGAAGTGCGCATGGTGACTGTTTGTATTCAATCCCGATGCAATATCTGTGTTTCATCAACACTCTGATAGTCCACAGATTACAGAAAGCATCTAAATGTGCATCTGTAACTACTACTGGTCTTCCAGGGAACGATCAAAGAGTAGACTGTTTGAGACATTACTCCCGTGGAGGAAAGTGCGCATGGTGACTGTTGTATTCAATCCCGATGCAATTTCTGTGTTTCATCAACACTCGATTGTCCACAGATTACAGAATGCCACCAGATGTGCATTGGAAACTACTACTGGTCTTCCAGGGAACGATCAAAGCGGAAACTGTTTGAGAATTACTCCCATGGAGGAAAGTGCGCATGGTGACTGTTGTATTCTATCCCGATGCAATTTCTGTGTTTCATCAACACTCTGATAGTCCACAAATTACGGAAAGCCTCCAGATGAGCATCGGAAACTACTACTGCTCTTCCAGGGAACGATCGAAGCGCAGACTGTTAGAGACATTACTCCCATGGAGGAAAGTGCGCATGGTGACTGTTGTATTCAATCCCGATGCAATTTCTGTGTTTCATCAACACTCTGATAGTCCACAGATTACAGAATGCCACCAGATGTGCGTCGGAAACTACTACTGGTCTTCCAGGGAACGATCAAAGCGGATACTGTTCGAGAATTACTCCCATGGAGGAAAGTTCGCATGGTGACTGTTGTATTCAATCCCGATGCAATTTCAGTGTTTCATCAACACTCTGATAGTCCACATATTACAGAATGCCTCCAGATGTGCATCGGAGTCTACTACTGGTCTTCCAGGGA
This sequence comes from Schistocerca gregaria, assembly GCF_023897955.1. Lineage (NCBI taxonomy): Eukaryota > Metazoa > Arthropoda > Insecta > Orthoptera > Acrididae > Schistocerca > Schistocerca gregaria. The sequence continues at coordinate 3,041,094 of NW_026061710.1, forward strand.
ACAATCAAATCGTAGACTGATTGAGATATTACTCCCATGGAAGAAAGTGCGCATGGTGACTGTTGTATTCAATCCCGATGCAATTTCTGTGTTTCATCAACACCTTGATAGTCCACAGATTACAGAAAGCATCCAGATGTGCATTGGAAACTACTACTGGTCTTCCAGGGAACGATCAAAGCGGAAACTGTTTGAGAATTACTCCCATGGAGGAAAGTGCGCATGGTGACTGTTGTATTCAATCCCGATGCTATTTCTGTGCTCCATCAACACTCTGATAGTCCACAGTTTACGGAAAGTCTCCAGATGTGCATCGGAAAGTACTACTGGTCTTACAGGGAACGATCAAAGCGTAGACTGTTTGAGACATTACTCCCGTGGAGGAAAGTGCGCATGGTGACTGTTGTATTCAATCCCGATGCAATTTCTGTGTTTCATCAACACTCTGACAGTCTACAGATTACAGAATGCCACCAGATGTGCATCGGAAACTACTACTGGTCTTTCAGGGAACGATCAAAGGGTAGACTGTTAGAGACATTACTCCCGTGGAGGAAAGTGCGCATGGTGACTGTTGTATTCAATCCCGGTGCAATTTCTGTGTTTCACAACACTCTGATAGTTAACAGATTACAGAATGCCTCCAGATGTTCATCGGAAACTACTACTGGTCTCCCAGGGAACGATCAAAGCGTAGACTGTTTGAGACATTACTGCCGTGGAGGAAAGTTCGCATGGTGACTGTTGTATTCTATCCCGATGCAATTTCTGTGTTTCATCAACACTCTGATAGTCCACAAATTACGGAAAGCCTCCAGATGAGCATCGGAAAGTACTACTGGTCTTCCAGGGAACGATCGAAGCGTGGACTGTTAATGACATTACTCCCATGGAGGAAAGTGCGCATGGTGACTGTTGTATTCAATCCCGATGCAATTTCTGTGTTTCATCAGCACTCTGATAGTCCACAGATTACAGAATGCCTCCAGATGTGCATCGGAAACTACTACTGGTCTTCCAGGGTACGATCAAAGAGTAGACTGTTTAAGACATTACTCCCATGGAGGAAAGTGCGCATGGTGACTGTTGTATTCAATCCCGATGCAATTTCTGTGCCTCATCAACACTCTGATAGTCCACAGTTCACGGAAAGTCTCCAGAAGTGCATTGGAAAGTACTACTGGTCTTACAGGTAACGATCAAAGCGTAGACTGTTTGAGACATTACTCCCGTGGAGGAAAGTGCGCATGGTGACTGTTGTATTCAATCCCGATGCAATTTCTGTGTTTCACAACACTCTGATAGTCCACAGTTTACAGAATGCCTCCAGATGTTCATCGGAAACTACTACTGGTCTCCCAGGGAACGATCAAAGCGTTGACTGTTTGGGACATTACTGCCGTGGAGGAAAGTTCGCATGGTGACTGTTGTATTCTATCCCGATGCAATTTCTGTGATTCATCAACACTCTGATAGTCCACAAATTACGGAAAGCCTTCAGATGAGCATCGGAAACTACTACTGGTCTTCCAGGGAACGATCGAAGCGTAGACTGTTAGAGACATTACTATCATGGAGGAAAGTGCGCATGGTGACTGTTGTATTCAATCCCGATGCAATTTCTGTGTTTCATCAACACTCTGATACTCCACAGATTACAGAATGCCTCCAGATGTGCATCGGAGTCTACTACTGGTCTTCCAGGGAACAATCAAATCGTAGACTGATTGAGATATTACTCCCATGGAAGAAAGTGCGCATGGTGACTGTTGTATTCAATCCCGATGCAATCTCTGTGTTTCACAACACTCTGATAGTCCACAGATTACAGAATGCCTCCAGATGTTCATCGGACACTACTACTGGTCTCCCAGGGAACGATCAAAGCGTAGACTGTTTGAGACATTACTGCCGTGGAGGAAAGTTCGCATGGTGACTGTTGTATTCAATCCCGATGCAATTTCTGTGTTTCATCATCACTCTGATTGTCCACAGATTACAGAATGCCACCAGATGTGCATCGGAAACTACTACTGGTCTTCCGGGGAACGATCAAAGAGTAGACGGTTTGGGACATTACTCCTGTGGAGGTAGTTGCGCATGGTGACTGTTGTATTCAATCCCGATGCAATTTCTGTGTTTCATCAACACTCTGATAGTCCACAGGTTACAGAATGCCACCAGATGTGCATTGGAAACTACTACTGGGCTTCCAGGGAACGATCAAAGCGTAGAGTGTTTGAGACATGACTTCCATGAAGGAAAGTGAGCATGGTGACTGTTGTATTCAATCCCGATGCAATTTCTGTGTTTCACAACACTCTGATAGTCCACAGATTACAGAATGCCTCCAGATGTTCATCGGACACTACTACTGGTCTCCCAGGGAACGATCAAAGCGTAGACTGTTTGAGACATTACTGCCGTGGAGGAAAGTTCGCATGGTGACTGTTGTATTCTATCCCGATGAAATTTCTGTGTTTCATCAACACTCTGATAGTCCACAAATTACGGAAAGCCTCCAGATGTGCATCGGAAACTACTACTGGTCTTCCAGGGAACGATCGAAGCGTAGACTGTTAGAGACATTACTCCCATGGAGGAAAGTGCGCAAGGTGACTGTTGTATTCAATCCCGATGCAATTTCTGTGTTTCATCATCACTCTGATAGTCCACAGATTACAGAATGCCACCAGATGTGGATCGGAAACTACTACTGGTCTTCCGGGGAACGATCAAAGAGTAGACGGTTTGGGACATTACTCCTGTGGAGTTAGTTGCGCATGGTGACTGTTGTATTCAATCCCGATGCAATTTCTGTGTTTCATCAACACTCTGATAGTCCACAGGTTACAGAATGCCACCAGATGTGCATTGGAAACTACTACTGGTCTTCCAGGAAACGATCAAAGCGGAAACCTTTTGAGAATTACTCCCATGGAGGAAAGTTCGCATGGTGACTGTTGTATTCAATCCAGATGCAATTTCTGTGTTTCATCAACACTCTGATACTCCACAGATTACAGAATGCCTCCAGATGTGCATCGGAAACTACTACTGGTCTTCCAGGGAACGATCAAATCGATGACTGTTTGAGACATTACTCCCATGGAAGAAAAAGCGCATGGTGACTGTTGTATTCAATCCCGATGCAATTTCTGTGTTTCATCAACACTCGAATAGTCCAGACATTACAGAATGCCTCCAGATGTGTGTCGGAAACTACTACTAGTCTTCCAGGGAACGATTAAAGCGTAGAGTGTTTGAGACATTACTCCCATGAAGGAAAGTGTGCGTGGTGAATGTTGTATTCTATCCCGTTGCAATTTCTGTGTTTCATCAACACTCTGATAGTCCACAGATTACAGAATGCCTCCAGATGTGCATCGGAAAGTACTACTGGTCTTCCTCGGAACGATCAAAGCGTAGACTGTTAGAGACATTACTCCCATAGAGGAAAGGGCGCATGGTGACTGTTGTATACAATCCCGATGCAAATGTTGTGTTTCATCAACACTCTGATAGTCCACAGATTACAGAATGCCACCAGATGTGCATTGGAAACTACTACTGGGCTTCCAGGGAACGATCAAACCGTAGATTGTTTGAGACATGACTTCCATGAAGGAAAGTGAGCATGGTGACTGTTGTATTCAATCCCGATGCAATTTCTGTGTTTCATCAACACTCTGATAGACCACAGTTACAGAATGCCTCCAGATGTGCATCGGAAAGTACCACTGGGCTTCCAGGGAACTATCAAAGCGTAGACTGTTAGAGACATTATTCCCATGGAGGAAAGTGCGCATGGTGACTGTTGTATTCAATCCCGATGCAATTTCTGTGCTTCATCAACACTCTGATAGTCCACAGTTTACGGAAAGTCTCCAGATGTGCATCGGAAAGTACTACTGGTCTTACAGGGAACGATCAAAGCTTAGACTGTTTGAGACATTACTCCTGTGGAGGAATGTGCGCATGGTGACTGTTGAGTTCAATCCCGATGCAATTTCTGTGTTTCATCAACACTCTGACAGTCTACAGATTACAGAATACCACCTGATGTGCATCGGAAACTACTACTGGTCTTTCAGGGAACGATCAAAGCGTAGACTCTTAGAGACATTACTCCCGTGGAGGAAAGTGCGCATGGTGACTGTTGTATTCAATCCCGATGCAATTTCTGTGTTTCACAACACTCTGATAGTCCACAGATTACAGAATGCCTCCAGATGTTCATCGGAAACTACTACTGGTCTCCTAGGGAACGATCAAAGCGTAGACTGTTTGAGACATTACTGCCGTGGATGAAAGTTCGCATGGTGACTGTTGTATTGTATCCCGATGCAATTTCTGTGTTTCATCAACACTCTGATAGTCCACAGATTACAGTATGCATCCAGATGTGCATCGGAAAGTACTACTGGTCTTCCAGGGAGTGATCAAAGCGTAGACTGCTAGAGACATTACTCCCATGGACGAAAGTGCGCATAGTGACTGTTGTATTCAATCCCGATGCAATATCTGTGTTTCATCAACACTCTGATAGTCCACAGATTACAGAAAGCATCCAGATGTGCATCTGTAACTACTACTGGTCTTCCAGGAAACGATCAAAGCGTAGGCTGTTAGAGTCATTACTCCCATGGAGGGAAGTGCGCATGGTGACTGTTGTATTCAATCCCGATGCAATATCTGTGTTTCATCAACACTCTGACAATCTACAGATTACAGAATGCCACCACATGTGCATTGGAAACTACTACTGGCCTTCCAGGGAACGATCAAAGCGTAGACTATTTGAGACATTACTCCCATGGAAGAAACTGCACATGGAGACTGTTTTATTCAATACCGTTGCAATTTCTGTGTTTCATCAACACTTTGATAGTCCACAGTTACAGAATGCCTCCAGATGTGCATCGGAAAGTACTACTGGGCTTCCAGGGAACTATCAAAGCGTAGACTGTTAGAGACATTACTCCCATGGAGGAAAGTGCGCATGGTGACTGTTGTATTTAATCCCGATGCAATTTCTGTGTTTCATCAACACTCTGATAGTCCACAGATTACAGAATGCCTCCAGATGTGCATCGGAAACTACTACTGGGCTTCCAGAGAACGATCAAAGCGTAGAGTGTTTGAGACATTACTTCCATGAAGGAAAGTGAGCATGGTGACTGTTGTATTCAATCCTGATGCAATTTCTGTGTTTCATCAACACTCTGATAGTCCACAGTTACAGGATGTCTCCAGATGTGCATCGGAAAGTACTACTGGGCTTCCAGGGAACTATCTAAGCGTAGACTGTTAGATACATTACTCCCATGGAGGAAAGTGCGCATGGTGATTGTTGTATTCAATCCCGATGCAATTTCTGTGTTTTATCAACACTCTGATAGTCTACAGATTACAGAATGCCACCAGATGTGCATCGGAAACTACTACTGGTCTTTCAGGGAACGATCACAGCCTAGACTGTTAGAGACATTACTCCCGTGGAGGAAAGTGCGCATGGTGACTGTTGTATTCAATCCCGATGCCATTTCTGTGTTTCACAACACTCTGATAATCCACAGATTACAGAATGCCACCAGATGTGCATCTTAAACTACTACTGGTCTTCCAGGGAACGATCAAAGCGGAGACTGTTTGAGAATTACTCCCATGGAGGAAAGTGCGCATGGTGACCGTTGTATTCAATCCCGATGCAATTTCTGTGTCTCATCAACACTCTGATACTCCACAGATTACAGAATGCCTCCAGATGTGCATCGGAAAGTACTACTGGGCTTCCAGGGAAGGATCAAAGCGTAGAGTGTTTGAGACATTACTCCCATAAAGGAAAGTGAGCATGGTGAATGTTGTATTCAATCCCGATGCAATTTCTGTGTTTCATCAACACTCTGGTAGTCCACAGATTACAGTATGCATCCAGATGTGCATCGGAAAGTACTACTGGTCTTCCAAGGAACGATCAAAGCGTAGACTGCTAGAGTCATTACTCCCATGGACGAAAGTGCGCATGGTGACTGCTGTATTCAATCCCGATGCAGTATCTGTGTTTCATCAACACTCTGATAGTCCACAGATTACAGAAAGAATCCAGACGTGCATCTGTAACTACTACTGGTCTTCCAGTTAACGATCAAAGTGTAGGCTGTTAGAGTCATTACTCCCATGGAAGGAAGTGCCCATGTAGACTGTTGTATTCAATCCCGATGCAATATCTGTGTTTCATCAACACTCTCATAGTCCACAGATTACAGAAAGCTTCCAGATGTGCATCTGTAACTACTACTGGTCTTCCAGGGAACGAGCAAAGAGTAGACTGTTTGAGACATTACTCCCGTGGAGGAAAGTGCGCATGGTGACTGTTGTATTCAATCCCGATGCAATTTCTGTGTTTCATCAACACTCTGATAGTCCACAGATTACAGAATGCCACCAGATGTGCATCGGAAACTACTACTGGTCTACCAGGGAACGATCAAAGCGGAGACTGTTTGAGACATTAGTCCCATGGAAGAAAGTGCGCATGGTGACTGTTGTATTCAATCCCGATGCAATTTCTGTGTTTCATCAACACTCGGATAGTCCACAGATTACAGAATGCCTCCAGATGTGCATCGGAAAGTACTACTGGTCTTCCAGGGAACGATCAAAGCGTAGACTGTTAGAGACATTACTCCCATTTAGGAAAGTGAGCATGGTGACTGTTGTATTCAATCCCGATGCAATTTCTGTGTTTCATCAACACTCTGATAGTCCACAGTTACAGAATGCCTCCAGATGTGCATCGGAAAGTACTACTGGTCTTCCAGGGAACGATCAAAGCGTAGACTGTTAGAGACATTAGTCCCATGGAGGAAACTGCGCATGGTGACTGCTGTGTTCAATCCCGATGCCAGTTCTGTGTTACATCAACACTCTGATAGTCCACAGATTACAGATTGCCTCCAGATGTGCATCGGAAACTACTACTAGTCTTCCAGGGAACGATCAAAGAGTAGACTTTTTGATACATTACTCCCATGGAGGAAAGTGCTCATGGTGACTGTTGCATTCAATCCCGATGCAATTTCTGTGCTTCATCAACACTCTGATAGTCCAAAGTTTACGGAAAGTCTCCAGATGTGCATCGGAAAGTACTACTGGTCTTCCAGTGAACGATCAAAGCGTAGACTGCCAGAGACATTACTCCCATGGACGAAAGTGCGCATGGTGACTGCTGTATTCAATCCCAATGCAATATCTGTGTTTCATCAACACTCTGATAGTCCACAGATTACAGAAAGCATCCAGACGTGCATCTGTAACTACTACTGGGCTTCCAGGGAACTATCAAAGCGTAGACTGTTAGAGACATTACTCCCATGGAGGAAAGTGCGCATGGTGACTGTTGTATTCAATCCCGGTGCAATTTCTGTGTTTCATCAACACTCTGATAGTCCACAGATTACAGTATGCATCCAGATGAGCATCGGAAAGTACTACTGGTCTTCCAGGGAACGATCAAAGCGTAGACTGCTAGAGACATTACTCCCATGGACGAAAGTGCGCATGGTGACTGCTGTATTCAATCCCGATGCAATTTCTGTGTTACATCAACACTCTGATAGTCCACAGATTACAGATTGCCTCCAGATGTGCGTCGGAAACTACTACTCGTCTTCCAGGGAACGATCAAAGAGTAGACTTTTTGAGACATTACTCCCATGGAGGAAAGTGCGCATGGTGACTGTTGTATTCAATCCCGATGCAATTTCTGTGCTTCATCAACACTCTGATAGTCCAAAGTTTTCGGAAAGTCTCCAGATGTGCAACGGAAAGTACTACTGGTCTTCCAGGGAACGATCAAAGCGTAGACTGTTAGAGACATTACTCCCATGGAGGAAAGTGCGCATGGTGACTGTTGTATTCTATCCCGACGCAATTTCTGTGTTTCATCAACACTCTGATAGTCCACAGATTACAGAATGCCTCCAGATGTGCATCGGAAACTACTACTGGTCTTCCATCGAACGATCAAAACGTAAATTCTTTGAGACATTACTCCCATTGAGGGAAGTGCGCATGGTGACTGTTGTATTCAATCCCGATGCAATTTCTGTGTTTCATCAACACTCTGATACTCCACAGATTACAGAATGCGTCCAGATGTACATCGGAAACTACTACTGGTCTTCCAGTGAACGATCAAATCGTAGACTGTTTGAGACATTACTTCCATGAAGGAAAGTGAGCATGGTGACTGTTGTATTCAATCCCGATGCAATTTCTGTGTTTCATCAACACTCTGATAGTCCACAGTTACAGAATGCCTCCAGATGTGCATCGGAAAGTACTACTAAGCTTCCAGGGAACTATCAAAGCGTAGACTGTTAGAGACATTACTCCCATGGAGGAAAGTGCGCATGGTGACTCTTGTATTCAATCCCGATGCAATTTCTGTGTTTCATCAACACTCTGATAGTCCACAGATTACAGAATGCCACCAGATGTGCATTGGAAACTACTACTGGTCTTCCAGGGAACGATCAAAGCGGAGACTGTTTGAGATTTACTCCTATGGAGGAAAGTTCGCATGGTGACTGTTGTATTCAATCCCGATGCAATTTATGTGTTTCATCAACACTCTGATACTCCACAGATTACAGAATGCCTCCAGATGTGCATCGGAAACTACTACTGGACTTCCAGGGAATGATCAAATCGTAGACTGTTTGAGACATTACTCCCATGGAAGAAAGTGCGCATGGTGACTGTTGTATTCAATCCCGATGCAATTTCTGTGCTTCATCAACACTCGGATAGTCAACAGATTACAGAATGCCTCCAGATGTGCATCGGAAAGTACTACTGGTCTTCCATCGAACGATCAAAACGTAAATTCTTTGAAACATTACTCCCATTGAGGGAAGTGCGCATGGTGACTGTTGTATTCAATCCCGATGCAATTTCTGTGTTTCATCAACACTCTGATAGTCCACAGTTACAGAATGCCTCCAGATGTGCATCGGAAAGTACTACTGGTCTTCCAGGGAACGATCAAAGCGTAGACTGTTAGAGACATTAGTCCCATGGAGGAAACTGCGCATGGTGACTGCTGTGTTCAATCCCGATGCAATTTCTGTGTTACATCAACACTCTGATAGTCCACAGATTACAGAAAGCATCCAGACGTGCATCTGTAACTACTACTGGGCTTCCAGGGAACTATCAAAGCGTAGACTGTTAGAGACATTACTCCCATGGACGAAAGTGCGCATGGTGACTGCTGTATTCAATCCCAATGCAATATCTGTGTTTCATCAACACTCTGATACTCCACAGATTAAAGAATGCGTCCAGATGTGCATCGGAAACTACTACTGGTCTTCCAGTGAACGATCAAAGCGTAGACTGCTAGAGACATTACTCCCATGGACGAAAGTGCGCATGGTGACTGCTGTATTCAATCCCAATGCAATATCTGTGTTTCATCAACACTCTGATAGTCCACAGATTACAGAAAGCATCCAGACGTGCATCTGTAACTACTACTCGGCTTCCAGGGAACTATCAAAGCGTAGACTGTTAGAGACATTACTCCCATGGAGGAAAGTGCGAATGGTGACTGTTGTATTCAATCCCGGTGCAATTTCTGTGTTTCATCAACACTCTGATAGTCCACAGATTACAGTATGCATCCAGATGTGCATCGGAAAGTACTACTGGTCTTCCAGGGAACGATCAAAGCGTAGACTGCTAGAGACATTACTCCCATGGACGAAAGTGCGCATGGTGACTGCTGTATTCAATCCCGATGCAATTTCTGTGTTTCATCAACACTCTGATAGTCGACAGATTTTAGAAAGCATCCAGACGTGCATCTGTAACTACTACTGGTCTTACAGGGAACGATCAAAGAATAGGCTCTTAGAGTCATTACTCCCATGGAGGGAAGTGCGCATGGTGACCGTTGTATTCAATCCCGATGCAATATCTGTGTTTCATCAACACTCTCATAGTCCACAGATTACAGAAAGCATCCAGATGTGCATCTGTAACTACTACTGGTCTTCCAGGGAACGATCAAAGAGTAGACTGTTTGAGATATTACTCCCGTGGAGGAAAGTGAACATGGTGAATGTTGTATTCAATCCCGATGCAATTTCTGTGTTTCATCAACACTCTGATAGTCCACAGATTACAGAATGCCTCCAGATGTGCATCGGAAAGTACTACTGGTCTCCCTCGGAACGATCAAAGCGTAGACTGTTAGAGACATTACTCCCATGGAGGAAAGTGCGCATGGTGACTGTTGTATACAATCCCGATGCAATTTCTGTGTTTCATCAACACTCTGATAGTCCACAGATAACAGAATGCCTCCAGATGTGCATCGGAAACTACTACTGGGCTTCCAGGGAACGATCAAAGCGTAGAGTGTTTGAGACATTACTTCCATGAAGGAAAGTGAGCATGGTGACTGTTGTATTCAATCCCGATTCAATTTCTGTGTTTCATCAACACTTTGATAGTCCACAGTTACAGAATGCCTCCAGATGTGCATCGGAAAGTACTACTGGGCTTCCAGGGAACTATCAAAGCGTAGACTGTTAGAGACATTACTCCCATGGAGGAAAGTGCGCATGGTGACTGTTGTATTTAATCCCGATGTAATTTCTGTGTTTCATCAACACTCTGATAGTCCACAGATTACAGAATGCCTCCAGATGTGCATCGGAAACTACTACTGGGCTTCCAGGCAACGATCAAATCGTAGACTGGTTGAGACATTACTCCCATGGAAGAAAGTGCGCATGGTGACTGTTGTATTCAATCCCGAAGCAATTTCTGTGTTTCATCAACACTCTGATAGTCCACAGATTACAGAATGCCTCCAGACGTGCATCGGAAACTACTACTGGGCTTCCAGGGGACGATCAAAGCGTAGAGTGTTTGAGACATTACTCCCATGAAGGAAAGTGAGCATGGTGACTGTTGTATTCAATCCCGAGGCAATTTGTGTGTTTCATCAACACACTGATAGTCCACAGATTACAGAATGCCTCCAGATGTGCATCGGAAAGTACTACTGGTCTTCCTCGGAACGATCAAAGCGTAGACTGTTAGAGACATTACTCCCATGGAGGAAAGTGCGCATGGTGACTGTTGTATACAATCCCGATGCAATATCTGTGTTTCATCAACACTCTGATAGTCCACAGTTTACAGAATGCCACCAGATGTGCATTGGAAACTACTACTGGTCTTAGAGGGAACGATCAAAGCGGAAACTGTTTGAGAATTACTCCCATGGAGGAAAGTGCGCATGGTGACTGTTGTATTCAATCCCGATGCAATTTCTGTGCTTCATCAACAATCTGATAGTCCACAGTCTACGGAAAGTCTCCAGATGTGCATCGGAAAGTACTACTGGTCTTACAGGGAACGATCAAAGCGTAGACTGTTTGAGACATTACTCCCGTGGAGGAAAGTGCGCATGGTGACTGTTGTATTCAATCCCGATGCAATTTCTGTGTTTCATCAACACTCTGACAGTCTACAGATTACAGAATGCCACCAGATGTGCGTCGGAAACTACTACTGGTCTTTCAGGGAACGATCACAGCCTAGACTGTTAGAGACATTACTCCCGTGGAGGAAAGTGCGCATGGTGACTGTTGTATTCAATCCCGATGCCATTTCTGTGTTTCACAACAGTCTGATAATCCACAGATAACAGAATGCCACCAGATGTGCATCTTAAACTACTACTGGTCTTCCAGGGAACGATCAAAGCGGAGACTGTTTGAGAATTACTCCCATGGAGGAAAGTTCGCATGGTGACTGTTGTATTCTATCCCGATGCAATTACTGTGTCTCATCAACACTCTGATACTCCACAGATTACAGAATGCCTCCAGATGTGCTTCAGAAAGTACTACTGGGCTTCCAGGGAACGATCAAAGCGTAGAGTGTTTGAGACATTACTCCCATAAAGGAAAGTGAGCATGGTGAATGTTGTATTCAATCCTGATGCAATTTCTGTGTTTCATCAACACTCTGATAGTCCACAGATTACAGTATGCATCCAGATGTGCATCGGAAAGTACTACTGGTCTTCCAGGGAACGATCGAAGCGTAGACTGCTAGAGACATTACTCCCGTGGACGAAAGTGCGCATGGTGACTGTTGTATTCAATCCCGATGCAATATCTGTGTTTCATCAACACTCTCATAGTCCACAGATTACAGAAAGCATCCAGACGTGCATCTGTAACTACTACTGGTCTTCCAGGGAACGATCAAAGCGTAGGCTGTTAGAGTCATTACTCCCGTGGAGGGAAGTTCGCATGGTGACTGTTGTATTCAATCCCGATGCAATATCTGTGTTTCATCAACACTCTCATAGTCCACAGATTACAGAAAGCATCCAGATGTGCATCTGTAACTACTACTGGTCTTCCAGGGAACGAGCAAAGAGTAGACTGTTTGAGACATTACTCCCGTGGAGGAAAGTGCGCATGGTGACTGTTGTGTTCATCCCGATGCAATTTCTGTGTTTCATCAACACTCTGATGGTCCACAGATTACAGAATGCCACCAGATGTGCATCGGAAACTACTACTGGTCTTCCAGGGAACGATCAAAGCGGAGACTGTTTGAGAATTACTCCCATGGAGGAAAGTACGCATGGTGACTGTTGTATTCAATCCCGATGCAATTTCTGTGTTTCATCAACACTCTGATACTCCACAGATTACAGAATGCCTCCAGATGTGCATCGGAAACTACTACTGTTCTTCCAGGGAACGATCAAATCGTAGACTGGTTGAGACATTACTCCCATGGAAGAAAGTGCGCATGGTGACTGTTGTATTCAATCCCGATGTAATTTCTGTGTTTCATCAACACTCTCATAGTCCACAGATTACCGAAAGCATCCAGATGTGCATCTGTAACTACTACTGGTCTTCCAGGGAACGATCAAAAAGTAGACTGTTTGAGACATTACTCCCGTGGAGGAAAGTGCGCATGGTGACTCTTGTATTCAATCCCGATGCAATATCTGTGTTTCATCAACACTCTGATAGTCTACAGATTACAGAATGCCACCAGATGTGCATCGGGAACTACTACTGGTCTTCCAGGGAACGATCAAAGCGTAGACTGTTTGAGACATTACTCCCGTGGAGGTAGGTGCGCATGGTGACTGTTGTATTCAATCCCGATGCAATTTCTGTGTTTCATCAACACTCTGATAGTCCACAGATTACAGAATGCCACCAGATGTGCATCGGAAACTACTACTGGTCTTCCAGGGAACGATCAAAGCGGAGACTGTTTGAGAATTACTCCCATGGAGGAAAGTTCGCATGGTGACTGTTGTATTCAATCCCGATGCAATTTCTGTGTTTCATCAACACTCTGATACTCCTTAGATTACAGAATGCCTCCAGATGTGCATCGGAAACTACTACTGGTCTTCCAGGGAACGATCAATTCGTAGACTGTTTGAGACATTACTCCCATGGAAGAAAGTGCGCATGGTGACTGTTGTATTCAATCCCGATGCAATTTCTGTGTCTCATCAACACTCGGATAGTCCACAGATTACAGAATGCCACCAGATGTGCATCGGGAACTACTACTGGTCTTCCAGGGAACGATCAAAGCGTAGACTGTTTGAGACATTACTCCCGTGGAGGTAGGTGCGCATGGTGACTGTTGTATTTAATCCCGATGCAATTCCTGTGTTTCATCAACACTCTGATAGTCCACAGATTACAGAATGCCTCCAGATGTGCATCGGAAAGTACTACTGGTCTTCCAGGGAACGATCAGAGCGTAGACTGTTAGAGACATTACTCCCATTTAGGAAAGTGAGCATGGTGACTGTTGTATTCAATCCCGATGCAATTTCTGTGTTTCATCAACACTCTGATAGTCCACAGTTACAGAATGCCTCCAGATGTGCATCGGAAAGTACTACTGGTCTTCCAGGGAACGATCAAAGCGTAGACTGTTAGAGACATTACTCCCATGGAGGAAACTGCGCATGGTGACTGCTGTATTCAATCCCGATGCAATTTCTGTGTTACATCAACACTCTGATAGTCCACAGATTACAGATTGCCTCCAGATGTGCATCGGAAACTACTACTCGTCTTCCAGGGAACGAACAAAGAGTAGGCTTTTTGAGACATTACTCCCATGGAGGAAAGTGCGCATGGTGACTGTTGTATTCAATCCCGATGCAATTTCTGTGCTTCATCAACACTCTGATAGTCCAAAGTTTACGGAAAGTCTCCAGATGTGCATCGGAAAGTACTACTGGTCTTCCAGGGAACGATCAAAGCGTAGACTGTTAGAGACATTACTCCTATGGAGGAAAGTGCGCATGGTGACTGTTGTATTCTATCCCGATGCAATTTCTGTGTTTCATCAACACTCTGATAGTCCACAGATTACAGAATGCCTCCAGATGTGCATCGGAAACTACTACTGGTCTTCCATCGAACAATCAAAACGTAAATTCTTTGAGACATTACTCCCATTGAGGGATGTGCGCATGGTGACTGTTGTATTCAATCCCGATGCAATTTCTTTGTTTCATCAATACTCTGATACTCCACAGATTACAGAATGCGTCCAGATATGCATCGGAAACTACTACTGGCCTTCCAGTGAACGATCAAATCGTAGACTGTTTGAAACATTACTTCCATGAAGGAAAGTGAGCATGGTGACTGTTGTATTCAATCCCGATGCAATTTCTGTGTTTCATCAACACTCTGATAGTCCACAGTTACAGAATGCATCCAGATGTGCATCGGAAAGTACTACTGGTCTTCCAGGGAACGATCAAAGCGTAGGCTGTTAGAGTCATTACTCCCATGGAGGGAAGTGCACATAGTGACTGTTGTATTCAATCCCGATGCAATATCTGTGTTTCATCAACACTCTCATAGTCCACAGATTACAGAAAGCATCCAGATGTGCATCTGTAACTACTACTGGTCTTCCAGGGAACGATCAAAGAGTAGACTGTTTGAGACATTACTCCCGTGGAGGAAAGTGCGCATGGTGACTGTTGTATTCAATCCCGATGCAATTTCTGTGTTTCATCAACACTCTGATAGTCCACAGATTACAGAATGCCACCAGATGTGCATCGGAAACTACTACTGGTCTTCCAGCGAACGATCAAAGCGGAGACTGTTTGAGAATTACTCCCATGGAGGAAAGTTCGCATGATGACTGTTGTATTCAATCCCGATGCAATTTCTGTGTTTCATCAACACCCTGATACTCCACAGATTACAGAATGCCACCAGATCTGCATCGGAAACTACTACTGGTCTTCCAGGGAACGATCAAAGCGGAGACTGTTTGAGAATTACTCCCATGGAGGAAAGTTCGCATGGTGACTGTTGTATTCAATCCCGATGCAATTTCTGTGTTTCATCAACACTCTGATACTCCTTAGATTACATAATGCCTCCAGATGTGCATCGGAAACTACTACTGGTCTTCCAGGGAACGATCAAATCGTAGACTGTTTGAGACATTACTCCCATGGAAGAAAGTGCGCATGGTGACTGTTGTATTCAATCCCGATGCAATTTCTGTGTTTCATCAACACTCTGATAGTCCACAGATTACAGTGTGCCTCCAGATGTGCATCGGAAACTACTACTGGTCTTCCATCGAACGATCAAAGCGTAAACTCTTTGAGACATTACTCCCATTGAGGGAAGTTTGCATGGTGACTGTTGTATTCAATCCCGATGCAATTTCTTTGTTTCATCAACACTCTGATACTCCACAGATTACAGAATGCGTCCAGATGTGCATCGGAAACTACTACTGGGCTTCAAGGGAACGATCAAAGCGTAGACTGTTTGAGAGATTACTTCCATGAAGGAATGTGAGCATGGTGACTGTTGTATTCAATCCCAATGCAATTTCTGTGTTTCATCAACACTCTGATAGTCCACAGTTACAGAATGCCTCCAGATGTGCATCGGAAAGTACTACTGGGCTTCCATTGAACTATCAAAGCGTAGACTGTTAGAGACATTACTCCCATGGAGGAAAGTGCGCATGGTGACTGTTGTATTCTATCCCGATGCAATTTCTGTGTTTCATCAACACTCTGATAGTCCACAGATTACAGAATGCCTCCAGATGTGCATCGGAAACTACTACTGGTCTTCCATCGAACAATCAAAACGTAAATTCTTTGAGACATTACTCCCATTGAGGGATGTGCGCATGGTGACTGTTGTATTCAATCCCGATGCAATTTCTGTGTTTCATCAATACTCTGATACTCCACAGATTACAGAATGCGTCCAGATGTGCATCGGAAACTACTACTGGTCTTCCAGTGAACGATCAAATCGTAGACTGTTTGAGACATTACTTCCATGAAGGAAATTGAGCATGGTGACTGTTGTATTCAATCCCGATGCAATTTCTGTGTTTCATCAACACTCTGATAGTCCACAATTACAGAATGCATCCAGATGTGCATCGGAAAGTACTACTGGTCTTCCAGGGAACGATCAAAGCGTAGACTGCTAGAGACATTACTCCCATGGACGAAAGTGCGCAAGGTGACTGCTGTATTCAATCCCGATGCAATATCTGTGTTTCATCAACACTCTGATAGTCCACAGATTACAGAAAGCATCCAGACGTGCATCTGTAACTACTACTGGTCTTCCAGGGAACGATCAAAGCGTAGGCTGTTAGAGTCATTACTCCCATGGAGGGAAGTGCACATGGTGACTGTTGTATTCAATCCCGATGCAATATCTGTGTTTCATCAACACTCTCATAGTCCACAGATTACAGAAAGCATCCAGATGTGCATCTGTAATTACTACTGGTCTTCCAGGGAACGATCAAAGAGTAGACTGTTTGAGACATTACTCCCGTGGAGGAAAGTGCGCATGGTGACTGTTGTATTCAATCCCGATGCAATTTCTGTGTTTCATCAACACTCTGATAGTCCACAGATTACAGAATGCCACCAGATGTGCATCGGAAACTACTACTGTTCTTCCAGCGAACGATCAAAGCGGAGACTGTTTGAGAATTACTCCCATGGAGGAAAGTTCGCATGGTGACTGTTGTATTCAATCCCGATGCAATTTCTGTGTTTCATCAACACTCTGATACTCCACAGATTACAGAATGCCACCAGATCTCCATCGGAAACTACTACTGGTCTTCCAGGGAACGATCAAAGCGGAGGCTGTATGAGAATTACTCCCATGGAGGAAAGTTCGCATGGTGACTGTTGTATTCAATCCCGATGCAATTTCTGTGTTTCATCAACACTCTGATACTCCTTAGATTACATAATGCCTCCAGATGTGCATCGGAAACTACTACTGGTCTTCCAGGGAACGATCAAATCGTAGACTGTTTGAGACATTACTCCCATGGAAGAAAGTGCGCATGGTGACTGTTGCATTCAATCCCGATGCAATTTCTGTGTTTCATCAACACTCTGATAGTCCACAGATTACAGTGTGCCTCCAGATGTGCATCGGAAACTACTACTGGTCTTCCATCGAACGATCAAAGCGTAAACTCTTTGAGACATTACTCCCATTGAGGGAAGTTTACATGGTGACTGTTGTATTCAATCCCGATGCAATATCTGTGTTTCATCAACACTCTGATAGTCCACAATTTACAGAAAGCATCCAGACGTGCATCTGTAGCTACTACTGGTCTTCCAGGGAACGATCAAAGCGTAGGCTGTTAGAGTCATTACTCCCATGGAGGGAAGTGCGCATGGTGACTGTTTGTATTCAATCCCGATGCAATATCTGTGTTTCATCAACACTCTGATAGTCCACAGATTACAGAAAGCATCTAAATGTGCATCTGTAACTACTACTGGTCTTCCAGGGAACGATCAAAGAGTAGACTGTTTGAGACATTACTCCCGTGGAGGAAAGTGCGCATGGTGACTGTTGTATTCAATCCCGATGCAATTTCTGTGTTTCATCAACACTCGATTGTCCACAGATTACAGAATGCCACCAGATGTGCATCGGAAACTACTACTGGTCTTCCAGGGAACGATCAAAGCGGAGACTGTTTGAGAATTACTCCCATGGAGGAAAGTTCGCATGGTGACTGTTGTATTCAATCCCGATGCAATTTCTGTGCTTCATCAACACTCCGACAGTCTGCAGATTACAGAATGCCAAAAGAGGTGCATCGGAAACTACTACTGGTCTTTCGGGGAACGATCAAAGCGTAGACTGTTTGAGACATTACTCCCGTGGAGGAAAGTGCGCATGGTGACAGTTGTATTCAATCCGGATGCAATTTCTGTGTTTCACAACACTCTGATAGTCCACAGATTACAGAATGCCACCAGATGTGCATCGGAAACTACTACTGGGCTTCCAGGAAACGATCAAAGCGTAGAGTGTTTGAGACATTACTTCCATGAAGGAAAGTGAGCATGGTGACTGTTGTATTCAATCCCGATGCAATTTCTGTGTTTCATCAACACTCTGATAGTCCACAGTTGCAGAATGCCTCCAGATGTGCATCGGAAAGTACTACTGGGCTTCCAGGGAACTATCAAAGCGTAGACTGTTAGAGACATTACTCCCATGGAGGAAAGTGCGCATGGTGACTGTTGTATTCAATCCCGATGCAATTTCTGTGTTTCATCAACACTCTGATAGGCCACAGATTACAGAATGCCACCAGATGTGCATTGGAAACTACTACTGGTCTTCCAGGGAACGATCAAAGCGGAAACTGTTTGAGAATTACTCCCATGGAGGAAAGTGCGCATGGTGACTGTTGTATTCAATCCCGATGCAATTTCTGTGCTTCATCAACAATGTGATAGTTCACAGTTTACGGAAAGTCTCCAGATGTGCATCGGAAAGTACTACTGGTCTTACAGGGAACGATCAAAGCGTAGACTGTTTGAGACATTACTCCCATGGAGGAAAGTTCGCATGGTGACTGTTGTATTCAATCCCGATGCAATTTCTGTGTTTCATCAACACTCTGATACTCCACAGATTACAGAATGCGTCCAGATGTGCATCGGAAACTACCACTGGTCTTCCAGTGAACGATCAAATCGTAGACTGTTTGAGACATTACTTCCATGAAGGAAAGTGAGCATGGTGACTGTTGTATTCAATCCCGATGCAATTTCTGTGTTTCATCAACACTCTGATAGTCCACAGTTACAGAATGCCTCCAGATGTGCATCGGAAAGTACTACTGGGCTTCCAGGGAACTATCAAAGCGTAGACTGTTAGAGACATTACTCCCATGGAGGAAAGTGCGCATGGTGACTGTTGTATTCAATCCCGATGCAATTTCTGTGTTTCATCAACACTCTGATAGTCCACAGATTACAGTATGCATCCAGATGTGCATCGGAAAGTACTACTGGTCTTCCAGGGAACGATCAAAGCGTAGACTGCTAGAGACATTACTCCCATGGACGAAAGTGCGCATGGTGACTGCTGTATTCAATCCCGATGCAATATCTGTGTTTCATCAACACTCTGATAGTCCACAGATTACAGAAAGCATCCAGACGTGCATCGGAAACTACTACTGGTCTTCCATCGAACGATCAAAGCGTAAACTCTTTGAGACATTACTCCCATTGAGGGAAGTTTGCATGGTGACTGTTGTATTCAATCCCGATGCAATTTCTTTGTTTCATCAACACTCTGATACTCCACAGATTACAGAATGCGTCCAGATGTGCATCGGAAACTACTACTGGGCTTCAAGGGAACTATCAAAGCGTAGACTGTTTGAGACATTACTTCCATGACGGAAAGTGAGCATGGTGACTGTTGTATTCAATCCCAATGCAATTTCTGTGTTTCATCAACACTCTGATAGTCCACAGTTACAGAATGCCTCCAGATGTGCATCGGAAAGTACTACTGGGCTTCCAGGGAACTATCAAAGCGTAGACTGTTAGAGACATTACCCCCATGGAGGAAAGTGCGCATGGTGACTGTTGTATTCAATCCCGATGCAATTTCTGTGTGGTTCATCAACACTCTGATAGTCCACAGATTACAGTATGCATCCAGATGTGCATCGGAAAGTACTACTGGTCTTCCAGGGAACGATCAAAGCGTAGACTGCTAGAGACATTACTCCCATGGACGAAAGTGCGCATGGTGACTGCTGTATTCAATCCCGATGCAATATCTGTGTTTCATCAACACTCTGATAGTCCACAGATTACAGAAAGCATCCAGACGTGCATCTGTAACTACTACTGGTCTTCCAGGGAACGATCAAAGCGTAGGCTGTTAGAGTCATTACTCCCATGGAGGGAAGTGCGCATGGTGACTGTTGTATTCAATCCCGATGAAATATCTGTGTTTCATCAACACCCTGATAGTCCACAGATTACAGAAAGCATCCATATGTGATCTGTAACTACTACTGGTCTTCCAGGGAACGATCAAAAAGTAGACTGTTTGAGACATTACTCCCGTGGAGGAAAGTGCGCATGGTGACTGTTGTATTCAATCCCGATGCAATTTCTGTGTTTCATCAACACTCTGATACTCCACAGTTACAGAATGCCACCAGATGTGCATCGGAAACTACTACTGGTCTTCCAGGGAACGATCAAAACGGAGACTGTTTGAGAATTACTCACATGGAGGAAAGTTCGCATGGTGACTGTTGTATTCAATCCCGATGCAATTTCTGTGCTTCATCAACACTCCGACAGTCTACAGATTACAGAATGCCACCAGATGTGCATCTCAAACTACTACTGGTCTTTCGGGGAACGATCAAAGCGTAGACTGTTTGAGACATTACTCCCGTGGAGGAAAGTGCGCATGGTGAATGTTGTATTCAATCCGGATGCAATTTCTGTGTTTCACAACACTCTGATAGTCCACAGATTACAGAATGCCACCAGATGTGCATCGGAAACTACTACTGGGCTTCCAGGGAACGATCAAAGCGTAGAGTGTTTGGGACATTACTTCCATGAAGGAAAGTGAGCATGGTGACTGTTGTATTCAATCCCGATGCAATTTCTGTGTTTCATCAACACTCTGATAGTCCACAGTTACAGAATGCCTCCAGATGTGCATCGAAAGTACTACTGGGCTTCCAGGGAACTATCAAAGCGTAGACTGTTAGAGACATTACTCCCATGGAGGAAAGTGCGCATGGTGACTGTTGTATTCAATCCCGATGCAATTTCTGTGTTTCATCAACACTCTGATAGTCCACAGATTACAGAATGCCACCAGATGTGCATTGGAAACTACTACTGGTCTTCCAGGGAACGATCAAAGCGGAAACTGTTTGAGAATTACTCCCATGGAGGAAAGTGCGCATGGTGACTGTTGTATTCAATCCCGATGCAATTTCTGTGCTTCATCAACAATGTGATAGTCCACAGTTTACGGAAAGTCTCCAGATGTGCATCGGAAAGTACTACTGGTCTTACAGGGAACGATCAAAGCGTAGACTGTTTGAGACATTACTCCGATGGAGGAAAGTTCGCATGGTGACTGTTGTTTTCAATCCCGATGCAATTTCTGTGTTTCATCAACACTCTGATACTCCACAGATTACAGAATGCCACCAGATGTGCATCGGAAACTACTACTGGTCTTCCAGGGAACGATGAAAGCGGAGACTGTTTGAGAATTACTCCCATGGAGGA
Organism: Schistocerca gregaria; assembly: GCF_023897955.1. Lineage (NCBI taxonomy): Eukaryota > Metazoa > Arthropoda > Insecta > Orthoptera > Acrididae > Schistocerca > Schistocerca gregaria. The sequence goes on from NW_026061710.1 coordinate 3,062,812, forward strand.
AAGTTCGCATGGTGACTGATGTATTCAATCCCGATGCAATTTCTGTGTTTCATCAACACTCTGATACTACTTAGATTACAGAATGCCTCCAGATGTGCATCGGAAACTACTACTGGTCTTCCAGGGAACGATCAAATCGTAGACTGTTTGAGACATTACTCCCATGGAAGAAAGTGCGCATGGTGACTGTTGTATTCAATCCCGATGCAATTTCTGTGTTTCATCAACACTCTGATAGTCCACAGATTACAGTGTGCCTCCAGATGTGCATCGGAAACTACTACTGGTCTTCCGTCGAACGATCAAAGCGTAAACTCTTTGAGACGTTACTCCCATTGAGGGAAGTTTGCATGGTGACTGTTGTATTCAATCCCGATGCAATTTCTTTGTTTCATCAACACTCTGATACTCCACAGATTCCAGAATGCTTCCAGATGTGCATCGGAAACTACTACTGGGCTTCAAGGGAACGATCAAAGCGTAGACTGTTTGAGACATTACTTCCATGAAGGAAAGTGAGCATGGTGACTGTTGTATTCAATCCCGATGCAATTTCTGTGTTTCATCAACATTCTGATAGTCCACAGTTACAGAATGCCTCCAGATGTGCATCGGAAAGTACTACTGGGCTTCCAGGGAACTAACAAAGCGTAGACTGCTAGAGACATTACTCCCATGGAGGAAATTGCGCATGGTGACTGTTGTATTCAATCCCGATGCAATTTCTGTGTTTCATCAACACTCTGATAGTCCACAGATTACAGAAAGCATCCAGACGTGCATCTGTAACTACTACTGGTCTTCCAGGGAACGATCAAAGCGTAGGCTGATAGAGTCATTACTCCCATGGAGGGAAGTGCGCATGGTGACTGTTGTATTCAATCCCGATGCAATATCTGTGTTTCATCAACACTCTCATAGTCCACAGATTACAGAAAGCATCCAGATGTGCATCTGTAACTACTACTGGTCTTCCAGGGAACGATCAAAGAGTAGACTGTTTGAGACATTACTCCCGTGGAGAAAAGTGCGCATGGTGACTGTTGTATTCAATCCCGATGCAATTTCTGTGTTTCATCATCACTCTGATAGTCCACAGATTACAGAATGCCACCAGATGTGCATCGGAAACTACTACTGGTCTTCCAGGGAACGATCAAAGCGGAGACTGTTTGAGAATTACTCCCATGGAGGAAAGTTCGCATGGTGACTGTTGTATTCAATCCCGATGCAATTTCTGTGTTTCATCAACACTCTGATACTCCACAGATTACAGAATGCCACCAGATGTGCATCGGAAACTACTACTGGTCTTCCAGGGAACGATCAAAGCGGAGACTGTTAGAGACATTACTTCCATGAAGGAAAGTGAACATGGTGACTGTTGTATTCAATCCCGATGCAATTTCTGTGTTTCAACAGCACTCTGATAGTCCACAGTTACAGAATGCCTCCAGATGTGCATCGGAAACTACTACTGGTCTTCCATCGAACGATCAAAACGTAAATTCTTTGAGACATTACTCCCATTGAGGGATGTGCGCATGGTGACTGTTGTATTCAATCCCGATGCAATTTCTGTGTTTCATCAACACTCTGATACTCCTTAGATTACAGAATGCCTCCAGATGTGCATTGGAAACTACTACTGGTCTTCCAGGGAACGATCAAATCGTAGACTGTTTGAGACATTACTCCCATGGAAGAAAGTGCGCATGGTGACTGTTGTATTCAATCCCGATGCAATTTCTGTGTTTCATCAACACTCTGATAGTCCACAGATTACAGTGTGCCTCCAGATGCGCATCGGAAACTACTACTGGTCTTCCATCGAACGATCAAAGCGTAAACTCTTTGAGACATTACTCCCATTGAGGGAAGTTTGCATGGTGACTGTTGTATTCAATCCCGATGCAATTTCTTTGTTTCATCAACACTCTAATACTCCACAGATTACAGAATGCGTCCAGATGTGCATCGGAAACTACTACTGGGCTTCAAGGGAACGATCAAAGCGTAGACTGTTTGAGACATTACTTCCATGAAGGAAAGTAAGCATGGTGACTGTTGTATTCAATCCCAATGCAATTTCTGTGTTTCATCAACACTCTCATAGTCCACAGTTACAGAATGCCTCCAGATGTGCATCGGAAAGTACTACTGGGCTTCCAGGGAACTATCAAAGCGTAGACTGTTAGAGCCATTATACCCATGGAGGAAAGTGCACATGGTGACTGTTGTATTCAATCCCGATGCAATTTCTGTGTTTCATCAACACTCTGATAGTCCACAGATTACAGTATGCATCCAGATGTGCACGTGAAAGTACTACTGGTCTTCCAGGGAACGATCAAAGCGTAGACTGCTAGAGACATTACTCCCATGGACGAAAGTGCGCATGGTGACTGCTGTATTCAATCCCGATGCAATATCTGTGTTTCATCAACACTCTGATAGTCCACAGATTACAGAAAGCATCCAGACGTGCATCTGTAACTACTACTGGTCTTCCAGGGAACGATCAAAGCGTAGGCTGTTAGAGTCATTACTCCCATGGAGGGAAGTGCGCATGGTGACTGTTGTATTCAATCCCGATGAAATATCTGTGTTTCATCAACACTCTGATAGTCCACAGATTACAGAAAGCATCCAGATGTGCATCTGTAACTACTACTGGTCTTCCAGGGAACGATCAAATAGTAGACTGTTTGAGACATTACTTCCGTGGAGGAAAGTGCGCATGGTGACTGTTGTATTCAATCCCGATGCAATTTCTGTGTTTCATCAACACTCGATTGTCCACAGATTACAGAATGCCACCAGATGTGCATCGGAAACTACTACTGGTCTTCCAGGGAACGATCAAAGCGGAGACTGTTTGAGAATTACTCCCATGGAGGAATGTTCGCATGGTGACTGTTGTATTCAATCCCGATGCAATTTCTGTGTTTCATCAACACTCTGATACTCCACAGTTACAGAATGCCACCAGATGTGCATCGGAAACTACTACTGGTCTTCCAGGGAACGATCAAAGCGGAGACTGTTTGAGAATTACTCACATGGAGGAAAGTTAGCATGGTGACTGTTGTATTCAATCCCGATGCAATTTCTGTGCTTCATCAACACTCCGACAGTCTACAGATTACAGAATGCCACCAGATGTGCATCGGAAACTACTACTGGTCTTTCGGGGAACGATCAAAGCGTAGACTGTTTGAAACATTACTCCCGTGGAGGAAAGTGCGCATGGTGACTGTTGTATTCAATCCGGATGCAATTTCTGTGTTTCATAACACTCTGATAGTCCACAGATTACAGAATGCCACCAGATGTGCATCGGAAACTACTACTGGGCTTCCAGGGAACGATCAAAGCGTAGAGTGTTTGAGACATTAATTCCATGAAGGAAAGTGAGCATGGTGACTGTTGTATTCAATCCCGATGCAATTTCTGTTTTTCATCAACACTCTGATAGTCCACAGTTACAGAATGCCTCCAGATGTGCATCGGAAAGTACTACTGGGCTTCCAGGGAACTATCAAAGCGTAGACTGTTAGAGACATTACTCCCATGGAGGAAAGTGCGCATGGTGACTGTTGTATTCAATCCCGATGCAATTTCTGTGTTTCATCAACACTCTGATAGTCCACAGATTACAGAATGCCACCAGATGTGCATTGGAAACTACTACTGGTCTTCCAGGGAACGATCAAAGCGGAAACTGTTTGAGAATTACTCCCATGGAGGAAATTGCGCATGGTGACTGTTGTATTCAATCCTGATGAAATTACTGTGCTTCATCAACAATGTGATAGTCCACAGTTTACGGAAAGTCTCCAGATGTGCATCGGAAAGTACTACTGGTCTTACAGGGAACGATCAAAGCGTAGACTGTTTGAGACATTACTCCCATGGAGGAAAGTTCGCATGGTGACTGTTGTATTCAATCCCGATGCAATTTCTGTGTTTCATCAACACGCTGATACTCCACAGATTACAGAATGCCACCAGATGTGCATCGGAAACTACTACTGGTCTTCCAGGGAACGATCAAAGCGGAGACTGTTTGAGAATTACTCCCATGGAGGAAAGTTCGCATGGTGACTGATGTATTCAATCCCGATGCAATTTCGGTGTTTCATCAACACTCTGATACTCCTTAGATTACAGAATGCCTCCAGATGTGCATCGGAAACTACTACTGGTCTTCCAGGGAACGATCAAATCGTAGACTGTTTGAGACATTACTCCCATGGAAGAAAGTGTGCATGGTGACTGTTGTATTCAATCCCGATGCAATTTCTGTGTTTCATCAACACTCTGATAGTCCACAGATTACAGTGTGCCTCCAGATTTGCATCGGAAAATACTACTGGTCTTCCAACGAACGATCAAAGCGTAAACTCTTTGAGACATTACTCCCATTGAGGGAAGTTTGCATGGTGACTGTTGTATTCAATCCCGATGCAATTTCTTTGTTTCATCAATACTCTGATACTCCACAGATTACAGAATGCGTCCAGATGTGCATCGGAAACTACTACTAAGCTTCAAGGGAACGATCAAATCGTAGACTGTTTGAGACATTACTTCCATGAAGGAAAGTGAGCATGGTGACTGTTATATTCAATCCCGATGCAATTTCTGTGTTTCATCAACACTCTGATAGTCCACAGTTACAGAATGCCTCCAGATGTGCATCGGAAAGTACTACTGGGCTTCCAGGGAACTATCAAAGCGCAGACTGTTAGAGACATTACTCCCATGGAGGAAAGTGCGCATGGTGACTGTTGTATTCAATCCCGATGCAAATTCTGTGTTTCATCAACACTCTGATAGTCCACAGATTACAGTATGCATCCGGATGTGCATCGGAAAGTACTACTGGTCTTCCAGGGAACGATCAAAGCGTAGACTGCTAGAGACATTACTCCCATGGACGAAAGTGCGCATGGTGACTGCTGTATTCAATACCGATGCAATATCTGTGTTTCATCAACACTCTGATAGTCCACAGATTACAGAAAGCATCCAGACGTGCATCTGTAACTACTACTGGTCTTCCAGGGAACGATCAAAGCGTAGGCTGTTAGAGTCATTACTCCCATGGAGGGAAGTGCGCATGGTGACTGTTGTATTCAATCCCGATGCAATATCTGTGTTTCATCAACACTCTCATAGTCCACAGATTACAGAAAGCATCCAGATGTGCATCTGTAACTACTACTGGTCTTCCAGGGAACGATCAAAGAGTAGACTGTTTGAGACATTACTCCCGTGGAGGAAAGTGCGCATGGTGAATGTTGTATTCAATCCCGATGCAATTTCTGTGTTTCATCAACACTCTGATAGTCCGCAGATTACAGAATGCCACGAGATGTGCATCGGAAACTACTACTGGTCTTCCAGGGAACGATCAAAGCGGAGACTGTTTGAGAATTACTCCCATGGACGAAAGTTCGCATGGTGACTGTTGTATTCAATCCCGATGCAATTTCTGTGTTTCATCAACACTCTGATACTCCACAGATTACAGAATGCCACCAGATGTGCATCGGAAACTACTACTGGTCTTCCAGGGAACGATCAAAGCGGAGACTGTTTGAGAATTACTCCCATGAAGGAAAGTTCGCATGGTGACTGTTGTATTCAATCCCAATGCAATTTCTGTGTTTCATCAACACTCTGATACTCCTTAGATTACAGAATGCCTCCAGATGTGCATCGGAAATTACTACTGGTCTTCCAGGGAACGATCAAATCGTAGACTGTTTGAGACATTACTCCCATGGTAGAAAGTGCGCATGGTGACTGTTGTATTCAATCCCGATGCAATTTCTGAGCTTCATCAACACTCTGATAGTCCACAGTTCACGGAAAGTCTCAAGATGAGCATCGGAAAGTACTACTGGTCTTACAGGTAACGATCAAAGCGTAGACTGTTTGAGACATTACTCCCGTGAAGAAAAGTGCGCATGGTGACTGTTGTATTCAATCCCGATGCAATTTCTGTGCTTCATCAACACTCCGACAGTCTACAGATTACAGAATGCCACCAGATGTGCATCGGAAACTACTACTGGTCTTTCGGGGAACGATCAAAGCGTAGACTGTTTGAGACATTACTCCCGTGGAGGAAAGTGCGCATGGTGAATGTTGTATTCAATCCCGATGCAATTTCTGTGTTTCACAACACTCTGATAGACCACAGATTACAGAATGCCACCAGATGTGCATCGGAAACTACTACTGGGCTTCCAGGGAACGATCAAAGCGTAGTGTGTTTGAGACATTACTTCCATGAAGGAAAGTGAGCATGGTGACTGTTGTATTCAATCCCGATGCAATTTCTGTGTTTCATCAACACTCTGATAGTCCACAGTTACAGAATGCCACCAGATGTGCATCGGAAAGTACTACTGGGCTTCCAGGGAACTATCAAAGCGTAGACTGTTAGAGACATTACTCCCATGGAGGAAAGTGCGCATGGTGGCTGTTGTATTCAATCCCGATGCAATTTCTGTGTTTCATGAACACTCTGATATTCCACAGATTACAGAATGCCACCAGATGTGCATTGGAAACTACTACTGGTCTTACAGGGAACGATCAAAGCGGAAACTGTTTGAGAATTACTCCCATGGAGGAAAGTGCGCATGGTGACTGTTGTATTTAATCCCGATGCAATTTCTGTGCTTCATCAACAATCTGATAGTCCACAGTTTACGGAAAGTGTCCAGATGTGTTTCGGAAAGTACTACTGGTCTTAATGGGAACGATCAAAGCGTAGACTGTTTGAGACATTACTCCCGTGGAGGAAAGTGCGCATGGTGACTGTTATATTCAATCCCGATGCAATTTCTGTGTTTCATCAACACTCTGATAGTCCACAGATTACAGAATGCCACCAGATGTGCAACGGAAAGTACTACTGGGCTTCCAGGGAACGATCAAAGCGTAGACTTTTTGAGACATTACTCCCATGGAGGAAAGTTCGCATGGTGACTGTTGTATTCAATCCCGATGCAATTTCTGTGTTTCATCAACACTCTGATACTCCACAGATTACAGAATGCCACCAGATGTGCATCAGAAACTACTACTGGTCTTCCAGGGAACGATCAAAGCGGAGACTGTTTGAGAATTACTCCCAAGGAGGAAAGTTCGCATGGTGACTGATGTATTCAATCCCGATGCAATTTCTGTGTTTCATCAACACACTGATAGTCCGCAGATTACAGTATGCATCCAGATGTGCATCGGAAAGTACTACTGGTCTTCCAGGGAACGATCAAAGCGTAGACTGCTAGAGGCATTACTCCCATGGACGAAAGTGCGCATGGTGACTGCTGTATTCATTCCCGATGCAATATCTGTGTTTCATCAACACTCTGATAGTCCACAGATTACAGAAAGCATCCAGACGTGCATCTGTAACTACTACTGGTCTTCCAGGGAACGATCAAAGCGTAGGCTGTTAGAGTCATTACTCCCATGGAGGGAAGTGCACATGGTGACTGTTGTATTCAATCCCGATGCAATATCTGTGTTTCATCAACACTCTCATAGTCCACAGATTACAGAAAGCATCCAGATGTGCATCTGTAACTACTACTGGTCTTCCAGGGAACGATCAAAGAGTAGACTGTTTGAGACATTACTCCCGTGGAGGCAAGTGCGCATGGTGACTGTTGTATTCAATCCCGATGCAATATCTGTGTTTCATCAACACTCTGATAGTCCACAGATTACAGAAAGCATCCAGATGTGCATCTGTAACTACTACTGGTCTTCCAGGGAACGATCAAAGAGTAGACTGTTTGAGACATTACTTCCGTGGAGGAAAGTGTGCATGGTGACTCTTGTATTCAATCCCGATGCAATATCTGTGTTTCATCAACACTCTGATAGTCTACAGATTACAGAATGCCACCAGATGTGCATCGGAAAGGACTACTGGTCTTCCAGGGAACGATCAAAGCGTAGACTGTTACAGACATTACTCCCATGGAGGAAAGATAGCATGGTGACTGTTGTATTCTATCCCGATGCAATTTCTGTGTTTCATCAACACTCTGATAGTCCACAGATTACAGAATGCCTCCAGATGTGCATCGGAAACTACTACTGGTCTTCCATCGAACGATCAAAGCGTTATCTCTTTGAGACATTACTCCCATTGAGGGAAGTGCGCATGGTGACTGTTGTATTCAATCCCGATGCAATTTCTGTGTTTCATCAACACTCTGATACTCCACAGATTACAGAATGCGTCCAGATGTGCATCGGAAACTACCACTGGTCTTCCAGGGAACGATCAAATCGTAGACTGTTTGAGACATTACTACAATTGAAGAAAGTGCGCATGGTGACTGTTGTATTCAATCCCGATGCAATTTCTGTGTTTCATCAACTCTCTGATAGTCCACAGATTACAGAATGCCTCCAGATGTTCATCGGAAACTACTACTCGTCTTCCAGGGAACGATCAAAGCGTAGACTGTTTGAGACATTACTGCCGTGGAGGAAAGTGAGCATGGTGACTGTTGTATTCAATCCCGATGCAATTTCTGTGTTTCATCAACACTCTGATAGTCCACAGATTACAGTGTGCCTCCAGATGTGCATCGGAAACTATTACTGGTCTTCCATCGAACGATCAAAGCGTAAACTCTTTGAGACATTACTCACCATTGAGGGAAAATTGCATGGTGACTGTTGTATTCAATCCCGATGCAATTTCTTTGTTTCATCAACACTCTGATACTCCACAGATTAGAGAATACGTCCAGATGTGCATCGGAAACTACTACTGGTCTTCCAGGGAACGATCAAATCGTAGACTGTTTGAGACATTACTCCCATTTTAGAAAGTGCGCATTGTGACTGTTGTATTCAATCCCGATGCAATTTCTGTGTTTCATCAACACTCGGATAGTCCACACATTACAGAATGCCTCCAGATGTGTATCGGAAACTACTACTGGTCTTCCAGGGAACGATCAAAGCGTAGAGTGTTTGAGACATTACTCCCATCAAGGAAAGTGAGCATGGTGAATGTTGTATTCAATCCCGATGCAATTTCTGTGTTTCATCAACACTCTGATAGTCCACAGATTACAGAATGCCTCCAGATGTGCATCGGAAAGTACTACTGGCCCTTCTCGGAACGATCAAAGCGTAGACTGTTCGAGACATTACTCCCGTTGAGGAAAGTGCGCATGGTGACCGTTGTATACTATCCCGATGCAATTTCTGTGTTTCATCAACACTCTGATAGTCCACAGGTTACAGAATGCCTCCAGATGTGCATCGGAAACTACTACTGGGATTCCAGGGAACGATCAAAGCGTAGAGTGTTTGAGACATTACTTCCATGAAGGAAAGTGAGCATGGTGACTGTTGTATTCAATCCCGATGCAATTTCTGTGTTTCATCAACACTCTGATAATCCACAGCTACAGAATGCCTCCAGATTTGCATCGGAAAGTACAGCTGGGCTTCCAGGGAACTATCAAAGCGTAGACTGTTAGAGACATTACTCCCATGGAGGAAAGAGCGCATGGTGTTGTTGTATTCAATCCCGATGCAATTTCTGTGTTTCATCAACACTCTGATAGTCCACAGATTACAGAATGCCTCCAGATGTGCATCGGAAACTACTACTGGTCTTCCAGGGTACGATCAAACGTAGACTGTTTGAGACATTACTCCCATGGAGGAAAGTGCGCATGGTGACTGTTGTATTCAATCCCGATGCAATTTCTGTGCTTCATCAACACTCTGATAGTCCACAGTTTACGGAAAGTCTCCAGATGTGCATCGGAAAGTACTACTGGTCTTACAGGGAACGATCAAAGCGTAGACTGTTTGAGACATTACTCCCGTTAAGGAAAGTGCGCATGGTGACTGTTGCATTCAATCCCGATGCAATTACTGTGTTTCATCAACACTCTGACAGTCTACAGATTACAGAAGGCCACCAGATGTGCATCGGAAACTATTACTGGTCTTTCAGGGAAAGATGAAAGCGTAGACTGTTTGAGACATTACTCCCATGGAAGAAAGTGCGCATGGTGACTGTTGTATTCAATCCCGATGCAATTTCTGTGTTTCATCAACACTCGGATAGTCCACACATTACAGAATGCCTCCAGATGTGTATCGGAAACTACTACTGGTCTTCCAGGGAACGATCAAAGCGTAGAGTGTTTGAGACATTACTCCCATCAAGGAAAGTGAGCATGGTGAATGTTGTATTCAATCCCGATGCAATTTCTGTGTTTCATCAACACTCTGATAGTCCACAGATTACAGAATGCCTCCAGATGTGCATCGGAGAGTACTACTGGCCCTTCTCGGAACGATCAAAGCGTAGACTGTTAGAGACATTACTCCCGTTGAGGAAAGTGGGCATGGTGACTGTTGTATACAATCCCGATGCAATTTCTGTGTTTCATCAACACTCTGATAGTCCACAGATTACAGAATGCCTCCAGATGTGCATCGGAAACTACTACTGGGATTCCAGGGAACGATCAAAGCGTAGACTGTTTGAGACATTACTCCCGTGGAGGAAAGTGCGCATGGTGACTGTTGCATTCAATCCCGATGCAATTACACTGTTTCATCAACACTCTGACAGTCCACAGATTACAGAATGCCTCCAGATGTGCATCGGAAACTACTACTGGGATTCCAGGGAACGATCAAAGCGTAGACTGTTTGAGACATTACTTCCATGAAGGAAAGTGAGCATGGTGACTGTTGTATTCAATCCCGATGCAATTTCTGTGTTTCATCAACACTCTGATAGTCCACAGCTACAGAATGCCTCCAGATGTGCATCGGAAAGTACTGCTGGGCTTCCAGGGAACTATCAAAGCGTAGACTGTTAGAGACATTACTCCCATGGAGGAAAGTGCGCATGGTGTTGTTGTATTCAATCCCGATGCAATTTCTGTGTTTCATCAACACTCTGATAGTCCACAGATTACAGAATGCCTCCAGATGTGCATCGGAAACTACTACTGGTCTTCCAGGGTACGATCAAACGTAGACTGTTTGAGACATTACTCCCATGGAGGAAAGTGCGCATGCTGACTGTTGTATTCAATCCCGATGCAATTTCTGTGCTTCATCAACACTCTGATAGTCCACAGTTTACGGAAAGTCTCCAGATGTGCATCGGAAAGTACTACTGGTCTTACAGGGAACGATCAAAGCGTAGACTGTTTGAGACATTACTCCTGTGGAGGAAAGTGCGCATGGTGACTGTTGCATTCAATCCCGATGCAATTACTGTGTTTCATCAACACTCTGACAGTCTATAGATTACAGAAGGCCACCAGATGTGCATCGGAAACTACTACTGGTATTTCAGGGAAAGATGAAAGCGTAGACTGTTTGAGACATTACTCCCATGGAAGAAAGTGCGCATGGTGACTGTTGTATTCAATCCCGATGCAATTTCTGAGCTTCATCAACACTCTGATAGTCCACAGTTTACGGAAAGTCTACAGATGTGCATCGGAAAGTACTACTGGTCTTACAGGTAACTATCAAAGCGTAGACTGTTTGAGACATTACTCCCGTGGAGAAAAGTGCGCATGGTGACTGTTCTATTCAATCCCGATGCAATTTCTGTGCTTCATCAACGCTCCGACAGTCTACAGATTACAGAAGGCCACCAGATGTGCATCGGAAACTACTACTGGTCTTCCATCGAACGATCAAAGCGTTAACTCTTTGAGACATTACTCCCATTGAGGGAAGTGCGCATGGTGACTGTTGTATTCAATCCCGATGCAATTTCTGTGTTTCATCAACACTCTGATACTCCACAGATTACAGAATGCGTCCAGATGTGCATCGGAAACTACTACTGGTCTTCCAGGGAACGTTAAAATCGTAGACTGTTTGAGACATTACTCCAATTGAAGAAAGTGCGCATGGTGACTGTTGTATTCAATCCCGATGCAATTTCTGTGTTTCATCAACACTCTGATAGTCCACAGATTACAGAATGCCTCCAGATGTTCATCGGAAACTACTACTGGTCTTCCAGGGAACGATCAGAAACGTAGACTGTTTGAGACATTACTGCCGTGGAGGAAAGTGAGCATGGTGACTGTTGTATTCAATCCCGATGCAATTTCTGTGCTTCATCAACACTCTGATAGTCCACAGTTCACGGAAAGTCTACAGATGTGCATCGGAAAGTACTACTGGTCTTACAGGTAACGATCAAAGGGTAGACTGTTTGAGACATTACTCCCGTGGAGAAATGTGCGCATGGTGACTGTTCTATTCAATCCCGATGCAATTACTGTGCTTCATCAACACTCCGACAGTCTACAGATTACAGAAGGCCACCAGATGTGCATCGGAAACTACTACTGGTCTTCCAGGGAACGATCAAATCGTAGACTGTTTGAGACATTACTCCCATGGAAGAAAGTGCGCATGGTGACTGTTGTATTCAATCCCGATGCAATTTCTGTGTTTCATCAACACTCGGATAGTCCACACATTACAGAATGCCTCCAGATGTGTATCGGAAACTACTACTGGTCTTCCAGGGAACGATCAAAGCGTAGAGTGTTTGAGACATTACTCCCATCAAGGAAAGTGAGCATGGTGAATGTTGTATTCAATCCCGATGCAATTTCTGTGTTTCATCAACACTCTGATAGTCCACAGATTACAGAATGCCTCCAGATGTGCATCGGAAAGTACTACTGGCCCTTCTCGGAACGATCAAAGCGTAGACTGTTAGAGACATTACTCCCGTTGAGGAAAGTGGGCATGGTGACTGTTGTATACAATCCCGATGCAATTTCTGTGTATCATCAACACTCTGATAGTCCACAGATTACAGAATGCCTCCAGATGTGCATCGGAAACTACTACTGGTCTTCCAGGGTACGATCAAACGTAGACTGATTGAGACATTACTCCCATGGAGGAAAGTGCGCATGCTGACTGTTGTATTCAATCCCGATGCAATTTCTGTGCTTCATCAACACTCTGATAGTCCACAGTTTACGGAAAGTCTCCAGATGTGCATCGGAAAGTACTACTGGTCTTACAGGTAACTATCAAAGCGTAGACTGTTTGAGACATTACTCCCGTGGAGAAAAGTGCGCATGGTGACTGTTCTATTCAATCCCGATGCAATTTCTGTGCTTCATCAACGCTCCGACAGTCTACAGATTACAGAAGGCCACCAGATGTGCATCGGAAACTACTACTGGTCTTCCATCGAACGATCAAAGCGTTAAATCTTTGAGACATTACTCCCATTGAGGGAAGTGGGCATGGTGACTGTTGTAATCAATCCCGATGCAATTTCTGTGTTTCATCAACACTCTGATACTCCACAGATTACAGAATGCGTCCAGATGTGCATCGGAAACTACTACTGGTCTTCCAGGGAACGTTAAAATCGTAGACTGTTTGAGACATTACTCCAATTGAAGTAAGTGCGCATGGTGACTGTTGTATTCAATCCCGATGCAATTTCTGTGTTTCATCAACACTCTGATAGTCCACAGATTACAGAATGCCTCCAGATGTTCATCGGAAACTACTACTGGTCTTCCAGGGAACGATCAAAAACGTAGACTGTTTGAGACATTACTGCCGTGGAGGAAAGTGAGCATGGTGGCTGTTGTATTCAATCCCGATGCAATTTCTGTGTTTCATCAACACTCTGATAGTCCACAGATTACAGTGTGCCTCCAGATGTGCATCGGAAACTACTACTGGTCTTCCATCGAACGATCAAAGCGTAAACTCTTTGAGACATTACTCCCATTGAGGGAAGTTTGCATGGTGACTGTTGTATTCAATCCCGATGCAATTTCTTTGTTTCATCAACACTCTGATACTCCACAGATTACAGAATGCGTCCAGATGTGCATCGGAAACTACTACTGGTCTTCCAGGGAACGATCAAATCGTAGACTGTTTGAGACATTATTCCCATGGAAGAAAGTGCGCATGGTGACTGTTGTATTCAATCCCGATGCAATTTCTGTGTTTCACAACACTCTGATAGTCCACAGATTACAGAATGCCACCAGATGTGCATCGGAAACTACTACTGGTCTTCCGGGGAACTATCGAAGTGTAGACGGTTTTGGACATTACGCCCGTGGAGGTAGTTGCGCATGGTGACTGTTGTATTCAATCCCGATGCAATTTCTGTGTTTCATCAACACTCTGATAGTCCACAGATTACAGAATGCCACCAGATGTGCATTGGAAACTACTACTGGTCTTCCAGGGAACGATCAAAGCGGAAAATGTTTGAGAATTACTCCCATGGAGGAAAGTTCGCATGGTGAATTGTTGTATTCAATCCCGATGCAAATTCTGTGTTTCATCAACAATCTGATACTCCACAGATTACAGAATGCCTCCAGATGTGCATCGGAAACTACTACTGGCCTTCCAGGGAACGATCAAATCATAGACTGTTTGAGACATTACTCCCATGGAAGAAAGTGCGCATGGTGAATGATGTATTCAATCCCGATGCAATTTCTGTGTTTCATCAACACTCGGATAGTCTACACATTACAGAATGCCTCCAGATGTGTATCGGAAACTACTACTGGGCTTCCAGGAAACTATCAAAGCGGAGACTGTTAGAGACATTACTCCCATGGAGGAAAGTGCGCATGGTGTTATGTATTCAATCCCGATGCAATTTCTGTGTTTCATCAACACAATGATAGTCCACAGATTACAGAATGCCTCCAGATGTGCATCGGAAACTACTACTGGTCTTCCAGGGTACGATCAAACGTAGACTGTTTGAGACATTACTCCCATGGAGGAAAGTGCGCATGGTGACTGTTGTATTCAATCCCGATGCAATATCTGTGCTTCATCAACACTCTGATAGTCCACAGTTTACGGAAAGTCTCCAGATGTGCATCGGAAAGTACTACTGGTCTTACAGGGAACGATCAAAGCGTAGACTGTTTGAGACATTACTCCCGTGGAGGAAAGTGCGCATGGTGACTGTTGCATTCAATCCCGATGCAATTACTGTGTTTCATCAACACTCTGATAGTCTAAAGATTACAGAATTCCACCAGATGTGCATCGGAAACTACTACTGGTCTTCCAGGGAACGATCAAATCGTAGACTGTTTGAGACATTACTCCAATTGAAGAAAGTGCGCATGGCGACTGTTGTATTCAATCCCGATGCAATTTCTGTGTTTCATCAACACTCTGATAGTCCACAGATTACAGAATGCCTCCAGATGTTCATCGGAAACTACTACTGGTCTTCCAGGGAACGATCAAAGCGTAGACTGTTTGAGACATTACTGCCGTGGAGGAAAGTGAGCATGGTGACTGTTGTATTCAATCCCGATGCAATTTCTGTGTTTCATCAACACTCTGATAGTCCACAGATTACAGTGCGCCTCCAGATGTGCATCGGAAACTACAACTGGTCTTCCGTCGAACGATCAAAGCGTAAACTCTTTGAGACATTACTCCCATTGAGGGAAGTTTGCATGGTGACTGTTGTATTCAATCCCGATGCAATTTCTTTGTTTCATCAACACTCTGATACTCCACAGATTACTGGATGCGTCCAGATGTGCATCGGAAACTACTACTGGTCTTCCAGGGAACGATCAAATCGTAGACTGTTTGAGAGATTACTCCCATGGAAGAAAGTGCGCATGGTGACTGTTGTATTCAATCCCGATGCAATTTCTGTGCTTCATCAACACTCTGATAGTCCACAGTTCACGGAAAGTCTACAGATGTGCATCGGAAAGTACTACTGGTCTTACAGGTAACGATCAAAGCGTAGACTGTTTGAGACATTACTCCCGTGGAGAAAAGTGCGCATGGTGACTGTTCTATTCAATCCCGATGCAATTTCTGTGCTTCATCAACACTCCGACAGTCTACAGATTACAGAAGGCCACCAGATATGCATCGGAAACTACTACTGGTCTTTCAGGGAACGATCAAAGCGTAGACTGTTTGAGACATTACTCCCGTGGAGGAAAGTGCGCATGGTGACTGTTGTATTCAATCCCGATGCAATTTCTGTGTTTCATCAAGACTCTGATAGTCCACAGATTACAGAATGCCACCAGATGTGCATTGGAAACTACTACTGGTCTTCCAGGGAACGATCAAAGCGGAAAATGTTTGAGAATTACTCCCATGGAGGAAAGTTCGCATGGTGAATTGTTGTATTCAATTCCGATGCAATTTCTGTGTTTCATCAACACTCTGATACTCCACAGATTACAGAATGCCTCCAGATGTGCATCGGAAACTACTACTGGCCTTCCATGGAACGATCAAATCATAGACTGTTTGAGACATTACTCCCATGGAAGAAAGTGCGCATGGTGACTGTTGTATTCAATCCCGATGCAATTTCTGTGTTTCATCAACACTCGGATAGTCCACACATTACAGAATGCCTCCAGATGTGTATCGGAAACTACTACTGGTCTTCCAGGGAACGATCAAAGCGGAGAGTGTTTGAGACATTACTCCCATCAAGGAAAGTGAGCATGGTGAATGTTGTATTCAATCCCGATGTAATTTCTGTGTTTCATCAACACTCTGATAGTCCACAGATTACAGAATGCCTCCAGATGTGCATCGGAAAGTACTACTGGCCCTTCTCGGAACGATCAAAGCGTAGACTGTTAGAGACATTACTCCCGTTGAGGAAAGTGCGCATGGTGACTGTTGTATACAATCCCGATGCATTTTCTGTGTTTCATCAACACTCTGATAGTCCACAGATTACAGAATGCCTCCAGATGTGCATCGGAAACTACTACTGGGATTCCAGGGAACGATCAAAGCGTAGAGTGTTTGAGACATTACTTCCATGAAGGAAAGTGAGCATGGTGACTGTTGTATTCAATCCCGATGCAATTTCTGTGTTTCATCAACACTCTGATAGTCCACAGCTACAGAATGCCTCCAGATGTGCATCGGAAAGTACTGCTGGGCTTCCAGGGAACTATCAAAGCGTAGACTGTTAGAGACATTACTCCCATGGAGGAAAGAGCGCATGGTGTTGTTGTATTCAATCCCGATGCAATTTCTGTGTTTCATCAACACTCTGATAGTCCACAGATTACAGAATGCCTCCAGATGTGCATCGGAAACTACTACTGGTCTTCCAGGGTACGATCAAACGTAGACTGTTTGAGACATTACTCCCATGGAGGAAAGTGCGCATGGTGACTGTTGTATTCAATCCCGATGCAATTTCTGTGCTTCATCAACACTCTGATAGTCCACAGTTTACGGAAAGTCTCCAGATGTGCATCGGAGAGTACTACTGGTCTTACAGGGAACGATCAAAGCGTAGACTGTTTGAGACATTACTCACGTGGAGGAAAGTGCGCATGGTGACTGTTGCATTCAATCCCAATGCAATTACTGTGTTTCATCAACACTCTGACAGTCTATAGATTACAGAAGGCCACCAGATGTGCATCGGAAACTACTACTGGTCTTTCAGGGAAAGATGAAAGCGTAGACTGTTTGAGACATTACTCCCATGGAAGAAAGTGCGCATGGTGACTGTTGTATTCAATCCCGATGCAATTTCTGAGCTTCTTCAACACTCTGATAGTTCACAGTTCACGGAAAGTCTACAGATGTGCATCGGAAAGTACTACTGGTCTTACAGGTAACGATCAAAGCGTAGACTGTTTGAGATATTACTCCCGTGGAGAAAAGTGCGCATGGTGACTGTTCTATTCAATCCCGATGCAATTTCTGTGCTTCATCAACGCTCCGACAGTCTACTGATTACAGAAGGCCACCAGATGTGCATCAGAAACTACTACTGGTCTTCCATCGAACGATCAAAGCGTAAACTCTTTGAGACATTACTCCCATTGAGGGAAGTTTGCATGGTGACTGTTGTATTCAATCCCGATGCAATTTCTTTGTTTCATCAACACTCTGATACTCCACAGATTACAGAATGCGTCCAGATGTGCATCGGAAACTACTACAGGTCTTCCAGGGAACGATCAAATCATAGACTGTTTGAGACATTATTCCCATGGAAGAAAGTGCGCATGGTGACTGTTGTATTCAATCCTGATGCAATTTCTGTGCTTCATCAACACTCTGATAGTCCACAGTTCACGGAAAGTCTACAGATGTGCATCGGAAAGTACTACTGGTCTTACAGGTAACAATCAAAGCGTAGACTGTTTGAGACATTACTCCCATGGAGGAAAGTGCGCATGGTGACTGTTGTATTCAATCCCGATGCAATTTCTGTGCTTCATCAACACTCTGATACTCCACAGATTACAGAATGCCTCCAGATGTGCATCGGAAACTACTACTGGCCTTCCAGGGAACGATCAAATCATAGACTGTTTGAGACATTACTGCCGTGGAGGAAAGTGAGCATGGTGACTGTTGTATTCAATCCCGATGCAATTTCTGTGTTTCATCAACACTCTGATAGTCCACAGACTACAGAATGCCACCAGATGTGCATTGGAAACTACTACTGGTATTCCAGGGTACGATCAAAGCGGAAAATGTTTGAGAATTACTCCCATGGATGAAAGTTCGCATGGTGAATTGTTGTATTCAATCCCGATGCAAATTCTGTGTTTCATCAACACTCTGATACTCCACAGATTACAGAATGCCTCCAGATGTGCATCGGAAACTACTACTGGCCTTCCAGGGAACGATCAAATCATAGACTGTTTGAGACATTACTCCCATGGAAGAAAGTGCGCATGGTGAATGTTGTATACAATCCCGATGCAATTTCTGTGTTTCATCAACACTCTGATAGTCCACAGCTACAGAATGCCTCCAGATGTGGATCGGAAAGTACTGCTGGGCTTCCAGGGAACTATCAAAGCGTAGACTGTTAGAGACATTACTCCCATTTAGGAAAGTGCGCATGGTGACTGTTGTATTCAATCCCGATGCAATATCTGTGTTTCATCAACACTCTGATAGTCCACAGATTACAGAATGCCTCCAGATGTGCATCGGAAACTACTACTGGGATTCCAGGGAACGATCAAAGCGTAGAGTGTTTGAGACATTACTTCCATGAAGGAAAGTGAGCATGGTGACTGTTGTATTCAATCCCGATGCAATTTCTGTGTTTCATCAACACTCTGATAGTCCACAGCTACAGAATGCCTCCAATGTGGATCGGAAAGTACTGCTGTGCTTCCAGGGAACTATCAAAGCGTAGACTGTTAGAGACATTACTCCCATTTAGGAAAGTGCGCATGGTGACTGTTGTATTCAATCCCGATGCAATATCTGTGTTTCATCAACACTCTGATAGTCCACAGTTTACGGAAAGTCTCCAGATGTGCATCGGAAAGTACTACTGGTCTTACAGGGAACGATCAAAGCGTAGACTGTTTGAGACATTACTCCCGTGGAGGAAAGTGCGCATGGTGACTGTTGTATTCTATCCCGATGCAATTTCTGTGTTTCATCAACACTCTGATAGTCCACAAATTACGGAAAGCCTCCAGATGAGCATCGGAAAAAAACTACTGGTCTTCCAGGGAACGATCGAAGCGTAGACTGTTAATGACATTACTCCCATGGAGGAAAGTGCGCATGGTGAATGTTGTATTCAATCCCGATGCAATTTCTGTGTTTCATCAACACTCTGATAGTCCACAGATTACAGAAAGCATCCACATGTGCATCTGTAACTACTACTGGTCTTCCAGGGAACGATCAAAGCGTAGGCTGTTAGAGTCATTACTCCCATGGAGGGAAGTGTGCATGGTGACTGTTGTATTCAATCCCGATGCAATTACTGTGTTTCATCAACACTCTGACAGTCTACAGATTACAGAATGCCTCCAGATGTTCATCGGAAACTACTACTGGTCTCCAAGGGAACGATCAATGCGTAGACTGTTTGAGACATTACTGCCGTGGAGGAAAGTGCGCATGGTGACTGTTGTATTCAATCCCGATGCAATTTCTGTGTTTCATCAACACTCTGATAGTCCACAGTTTACGGAAAGTCTCCAGATGTGCATCGGAAAGTACTACTGGTCTTACAGGGAACGATCAAAGCGTAGACTGTTTGAGACATTACTCCCGTGGAGGAAAGTGCGCATGGTGACTGTTGTATTCTATCCCGATGCAATTTCTGTGTTTCATCAACACTC
The DNA here is from genome assembly GCF_023897955.1 of Schistocerca gregaria. NCBI lineage: Eukaryota > Metazoa > Arthropoda > Insecta > Orthoptera > Acrididae > Schistocerca > Schistocerca gregaria. Next base: position 3,083,019 of record NW_026061710.1, read on the forward strand.
TGATAGTCCACAAATTACGGAAAGCCTCCAGATGAGCATCGGAAAGTACTACTGGTCTTCCAGGGAACGATCGAAGCGTAGACTGTTAATGACATTACTCCCATGGAGGAAAGTGCGCATGGTGAATGTTGTATTCAATCCCGATGCAATTTCTGTGTTTCATCAACACTCTGATAGTCCACAGATTACAGAAAGCATCCACATGTGCATCTGTAACTACTACTGGTCTTCCAGGGAACGATCAAAGCGTAGGCTATTAGAGTCATTACTCCCATGGAGGGAAGTGTGCATGGTGACTGTTGTATTCAATCCCGATGCAATTACTGTGTTTCATCAACACTCTGACAGTCTACAGATTACAGAAGGCCACTAGATGTGCATCGGAAACTACTACTGGTCTGCCAGGGAACGATCAAATCGTAGACTGATTGAGACATTACTCCCATGGAAGAAAGTGCGCATGGTGACTGTTGTATTCAACCCCGATGCAATTTCTGTGTTTCATCAACACTCTGATAGACCACAGATTACAGAATGCCTCCAGATGTGCATCGGAAAGTACTACTGGTCTTCAAGGGAACGATCAAAGCGTAGAGTGTTTGAGACATTACACCCATGAAGGAAAGTGAGCATGGTGAATGTTGTATTCAATCCCGATGCAATTTCTGTGTTTCATCAACACTCTGATAGTCCACAGATTACAGTATGCATCCAGATGTGCATCGGAAAGTACTACTAGTCTTCCAGGGAACGATCAAAGCGTAGACTGCTAGAGACAATACTCCCATGGAGGAAAGTGCGCATGGTGACTGTTGTATTCAATCCCGATGCAATATCTGTGTTTCATCAACACTCTGATAGTCCACAGATTACAGAAAGCATCCACATGTGCATCTGTAACTACTACTGGTCTTCCAGGGAACGATCAAAGCGTAGGCTGTTAGAGTCATTACTCCCATGGAGGGAAGTGTGCATGGTGACTGTTGTATTCAATCCCGATGCAATTTCTGTGTTTCATCAACACTCTGACAGTCTACAGATTACAGAATGCCACCAGATGTGCATCGGAAACTACTACTGGTCTTTCAGGGAACGATCAAAGCGTAGACTGTTTGTGACATTACTCCCGTGGAGGAAAGTGCGCATGGTGACTCTTGTATTCAATCCCGATGCAATATCTGTGTTTCATCAACACTCTGATAGTCTACTGATTACAGGATGCCACCAGATGTGCATCGGAAGCTACTACTGGTCTTCCAGGGAACGATCAAAGCGTAGACTGCTTGAGACATTACTCCCGTGGAGGTAGTTGCGCATGCTGACTGTTGTATTCAATCCCCATGCAATTTCTGTGTTTCTTCAACACTCTGATAGTCCACAGATTACAGAATGCCACCAGATGTGCATCGGAAACTACTACTGGACTTCCAGGGAACGATCAAATCGTAGACTGTTTGAGACATTACTCCCATGGAAGAAAGTGCGCATGGTCCCTGTTGTATTCAATCCCGATGCAATTTCTGTGTTTCATCAACACTCGGATAGTCCACAGATTACAGAATGCCTCCAGATGTGCATCGGAAATTACTACTGGTCTTCCAGGGAACGATCAAAGCGTAGAGTGTTTGAGACATTACTCCCATGAAGGAAAGTGAGCATGGTGACTGTTGTATTCAATCCCGATGCAATTTCTGTGCTTCATCAACACTCTGATAGTCCAAAGATTACAGAATGCCTCCAGATGTGCATCGGAAACTACTACTGGTCTTCCATCGAACGATCAAATCGTAAACTCTTTGGGACATTACTCCCATTGAGGGATGTGCACATGGTGACTGTTGTATTCAATCCCGATGCAATATCTGTGTTTCATCAACACTCTGATAGTCCACAGATTACAGAAAGCATCCAGATGTGCATCTGTAACTACTACTGGTCTTCCAGGGAACGATCAAAGCGTAGGCTGTTAGAGTCATTACTCCCATGGAGGGAAGTGTGCATGGTGACTGTTGTATTCAATCCCCATGCAATTTCTGTGTTTCTTCAACACTCTGACAGTCTACAGATTACAGAATGCCACCAGATGTGCATCGGAAACTACTACTGGTCTTTCAGGGAACGATCAAAGCGTAGACTGTTTGTGACATTACTCCCGTGGAGGAAAGTGCGCATGGTGACTCTTGTATTCAATCCCGATGCAATATCTGTGTTTCATCAACACTCTGATAGTCTACTGATTACAGGATGCCACCAGATGTGCATCGGAAGCTACTACTGGTCTTCCAGGGAACGATCAAAGCGTAGACTGCTTGAGACATTACTCCCGTGGAGGTAGTTGCGCATGCTGACTGTTGTATTCAATCCCCATGCAATTTCTGTGTTTCTTCAACACTCTGATAGTCCACAGATTACAGAATGCCACCAGATGTGCATCGGAAACTACCACTGGACTTCCAGGGAACGATCAAATCGTAGACTGTTTGAGACATTACTCCCATGGAAGAAAGTGCGCATGGTCCCTGTTGTATTCAATCCCGATGCAATTTCTGTGTTTCATCAACACTCGGATAGTCCACAGATTACAGAATGCCTCCAGATGTGCATCGGAAATTACTACTGGTCTTCCAGGGAACGATCAAAGCGTAGAGTGTTTGAGACATTACTCCCATGAAGGAAAGTGAGCATGGTGACTGTTGTATTCAATCCCGATGCAATTTCTGTGCTTCATCAACACTCTGATAGTCCAAAGATTACAGAATGCCTCCAGATGTGCATCGGAAACTACTACTGGTCTTCCATCGAACGATCAAATCGTAAACTCTTTGGGACATTACTCCCATTGAGGGATGTGCACATGGTGACTGTTGTATTCAATCCCGATGCAATATCTGTGTTTCATCAACACTCTGATAGTCCACAGATTACAGAAAGCATCCAGATGTGCATCTGTAACTACTACTGGTCTTCCAGGGAACGATCAAAGCGTAGGCTGTTAGAGTCATTACTCCCATGGAGGGAAGTGTGCATGGTGACTGTTGTATTCAATCCCGATGCAATTTCTGTGTTTCATCAACACTCTGACAGTCTACAGATTACAGAATGCCACCAGATGTGCATCGGAAACTACTACTGGTCTTTCAGGGAACGATCAAAGCGTAGACTGTTTGTGACATTACTCCCGTGGAGGAAAGTGCGCATGGTGACTCTTGTATTCAATCCCGATGCAATATCTGTGTTTCATCAACACTCTGATAGTCTACTGATTACAGGATGCCACCAGATGTGCATCGGAAGCTACTACTGGTCTTCCAGGGAACGATCAAAGCGTAGACTGCTTGAGACATTACTCCCGTGGAGGTAGTTGCGCATGCTGACTGTTGTATTCAATCCCCATGCAATTTCTGTGTTTCTTCAACACTCTGATAGTCCACAGATTACAGAATGCCACCAGATGTGCATCGGAAACTACTACTGGACTTCCAGGGAACGATCAAATCGTAGACTGTTTGAGACATTACTCCCATGGAAGAAAGTGCGCATGGTCCCTGTTGTATTCAATCCCGATGCAATTTCTGTGTTTCATCAACACTCGGATAGTCCACAGATTACAGAATGCCTCCAGATGTGCATCGGAAATTACTACTGGTCTTCCAGGGAACGATCAAAGCGTAGAGTGTTTGAGACATTACTCCCATGAAGGAAAGTGAGCATGGTGACTGTTGTATTCAATCCCGATGCAATTTCTGTGCTTCATCAACACTCTGATAGTCCAAAGATTACAGAATGCCTCCAGATGTGCATCGGAAACTACTACTGGTCTTCCATCGAACGATCAAATCGTAAACTCTTTGGGACATTACTCCCATTGAGGGATGTGCACATGGTGACTGTTGTATTCAATCCCGATGCAATATCTGTGTTTCATCAACACTCTGATAGTCCACAGATTACAGAAAGCATCCAGATGTGCATCTGTAACTACTACTGGTCTTCCAGGGAACGATCAAAGCGTAGGCTGTTAGAGTCATTACTCCCATGGAGGGAAGTGTGCATGGTGACTGTTGTATTCAATCCCGATGCAATTTCTGTGTTTCATCAACACTCTGACAGTCTACAGATTACAGAATGCCACCAGATGTGCATCGGAAACTACTACTGGTCTTTCAGGGAACGATCAAAGCGTAGACTGTTTGAGACATTACTCCCGTGGAGGGAAGTGCGCATGGTGACTCTTGTATTCAATCCCGATGCAATATCTGTGTTTCATCAACACTCTGATAGTCCACAGATTACAGAATGCCACCAGATGTGCATCGGGAACTACTACTGGTCTTCCAGGGAACAATCAAATCGTAGACTGTTTGAGACATTACTCCCATGGAAGAAAGTGCGCATGGTGACTGTTGTATTCAATCCCGATGCAATTCCTGTGTTTCATCAACACTCGAATAGTCCACAGATTACAGAATGGCTCCAGATGTGCATCGGAAACTACTACTGGTCTTCCAGGGAACGATCAAAGCGTAGAGTGTTTGAGACATTACTCCCATGAAGGAAAGTGAGCATGGTGACTGTTGTATTCAATCCCGATGCAATTTCTGTGTTTCATCAACACTCTGATAGTCCACAGATTACAGAATGCCTCCAGATGTGCATCGGAAAGTACTACTGGTCTTCCAGGGAACGATCAAAGCGTAGACTGTTAGAGACATTACTCCCATGGAGGAAAGTGAGCATGGTGACTGTTGTATTCAATCCCGATGCAATTTCTGGGTTTCATCAACACTCTGATAGTCCACAGTTACAGAATGACTCCAGATGTGCATCGGAAAGTACTACTGGTCTCCATGGAACGATCAAAGCGTAGACTGTTAGAGACATTACTCCCATGGAGGAAAGTGCGCATGGTGACTGCTGTATTCAATCCCGATGCAATTTCTGTGTTTCATCAACACTCTGATAATCTACAGATTACAGATTGCCTCCAGATGTGCATCGGAAACTACTACTCGTCTTCCAGGGAACGATCAAAGAGTAGACTTTTTGAGACATTACTCCAATGGAGGATAGTTGCGCATTGTGACTGTTGTACTCAATCCCGATGCAATTTCTGTGCTTCATCAACACTCTGATAGTCCAAAGTTTACGGAAAGTCTCCAGATGTGCATCGGAAAGTACTACTGGTCTTCCAGGGAACGATCAACGCGTAGACTGTTAGAGACATTACTCCCATGGAGGAAAGTGCGCATGGTGACTGTTGTATTCAATCCCGATGCAATTTCTGTGTTTCATCAACACTCTGATACTCCACAGATTCCAGAATGCCTCCAGATGTGCATCGGAAACCACTGCTGGTCTTCCAGGGAACGATCAAATCGTAGACTGTTTGAGACATTACTCCCATGAAGGAAAGTGAGCATGGTGAATGTTGTATTCAATCCCGATGCAATTTCTGTGTTTCATCAACACTCTGATAGTCCACAGATTACAGAATGCCTCTAGATGTGCATCGGAAAGTACTACTGGTCTTCCAGGGAACGATAAAAGCGTAGACTGTTAGAGACATTACTCCCATGGAGGAAAGTGCGCATGGTGACTGTTGTATTCAATTCCGATGCAAATTCTGTGTTTCATCAAGACTCTGATAGTCCACAGTTCACGGAAAGTCTCCAGATGTGCATCGGAAAGTACTACTGGTCTTACAGGTAACGATCAAAGCGTAGACTGTTTGAGACAATACTCCCGTGGAGGAAAGTGCGCATGGTGACTGTTGTATTCAATCCCGATGCAATTTCTGTGCTTCATCAACACTCCGACAGTCTACAGATTACAGAATGCCACCAGATGTGCATAGGAAACTACTACTGGTCTTTCAGGGAACGATCAAAGCGTAGACTGTTTGAGACATTACTCCCGTGGAGGAAAGTGCGCATGGTGACTGTTGTATTCAATCCCGATGCAATTTCTGTGTTTCACAACACTCTGATAGTCCACAGATTACAGAATGCCTCCAGATGTTCATCGGAAACTACTACTGGTCTCCCAGGGAACGATCAAAGCGTAGACTGTTTGAGACATTACTGCTGTGGAGGAAAGTTCGCATGGTGACTGTTGTATTCTATCCCGATGCAATTTCTGTGTTTCATCAACACTCTGATAGTCCACAAATTACGGAAAGCCTCCAGATGAGCATCGGAAACTACTACTGGTCTTCCAGGGAACGATCGAAGCGTAGACTGTTAGAGACATTACTCCCATGGAGGAAAGTGGGCATGGTGACTGTTGTATTCAATCCCGATGCAATTTCTGTGTTTCATCAACCCTCTGATAGTCCACAGATTAAAGAATGCCACCAGATGTGCATCGGAAACTACTACTGGTCTTCCAGTGAACGATCAAGGTGTAGACTGTTAGAGATATTACTCCCGTGGAGGAAAGTGCGCATGGTGACTGTTGTATTCAATCCCGATGCAATTTCTGTGTTTCACAACACTCTGATAGTCCACAGATTACAGAATGCCTCCAGATGTTCATCGGAAACTACTACTGGTCTCCCAGGGAACGATCAAAGCGTAGACTGTTTGAGACATTACTGTTGTGGAGGATAGTTCGCATGGTGACTGTTGTATTCAATCCCGATGCAATTTCTGTGCTTCATCAACACTCCGACAGTCTACAGATTACAGAATGCCACCAGATGTGAATAGGAAACTACTACTGGTCTTTCAGGGAACGATCAAAGCGTAGACTGTTTGAGACATTACTCCCGTGGAGGAAAGTGCGCATGGTGACTGTTGTATTCAATCCCGATGCAATTTCTGTGTTTCACAACACTCTGATAGTCCACAGATTACAGAATGCCTCCAGATGTTCATCGGAAACTACTACTGGTCTCCCAGGGAACGATCAAAGCGTAGACTGTTTGAGACATTACTGCTGTGGAGGAAAGTTCGCATGGTGACTGTTGTATTCTATCCCGATGCAATTTCTGTGTTTCATCAACACTCTGATAGTCCACAAATTACGGAAAGCCTCCAGATGAGCATCGGAAACTACTACTGGTCTTCCAGGGAACGATCGAAGCGTAGACTGTTAGAGACATTACTCCCATGGAGGAAAGTGGGCATGGTGACTGTTGTATTCAATCCCGATGCAATTTCTGTGTTTCATCAACACTCTGATAGTCCACAGATTACAAAATGCCACCAGATGTGCATCGGAAACTACTACTGGTCTTCCAGGGAACGATCAAAGCGGAGACTGTTTGAGAATTACTCCCATGGAGGAAAGTTCGCATGGTGACTGTTGTATTCAATCCCGATGCAATTTCTGTGTTTCATCAACACTCTGATACTCCACAGATTACAGAATGCGTCCAGATGTGCATCGGAAACTACTACTGGTCTTCCAGGGAACGATCAAATCCTAGACTGATTGAGATATTACTCCCATGGAAGAAAGTGCGCATGGTGACTGTTGTATTCAATCCCGATGCAATTTCTGTGTTTCATCAACACTCTGATAGTCCACAAATTACGAAAAGCCTCCAGATGTGCATCCGAAACTACTATTGGTCTTCCAGGGAACGATCAAGGTGTAGACTGTTAGAGATATTACTCCCAAGGAGGAAGTGCGCATGGTGACTGCTGTATTCAATCCCGATGCAATTTCTGTGTTTCATCAACACTCTGATAATCCACAGATTACAGATTGCCTCCAGATGTGCATCGGAAACTACTACTCGTCTTCCAGGGAACGATCAAAGAGTAGACTTTTTGAGACATTACTCCCATGGAGGTAAGTGCGCATGGTGACTGTTGTATTTAATCCCGATGCAATTTCTGTGTTTCATCAACACTCTGATACTCCACAGATTACAGAATGCCTCCAGATGTGCATCGGAAACTACTACTGGTCTTCCAGGGAACGATCAAATCGTAGACTGTTTGAGACATTACTCCCATTGAGGGAAGTGCGCATGGTGACTGTTGTATTCAATCCCGATGCAATTTCTGTGTTTCATTAACACTCTGATACTCCACAGATTACAGAATGCCTCCAGATGTGCATCGGAAACTACTACTGGTCTTCCAGGGAACGATCAAATCGTAGACTGTTTGAGACATTACTCCCATGAAGGAAAGTGAGCAATGTGAATGTTGTATTCAATCCCGATGCAATTTCTGTGTTTCATCAACACTCTGATAGTCCACAGATTACAGAATGCCTCTAGATGTGCATCGGAAAATACTACTGGTCTTCCAGGGAACGATAAAAGCGTAGACTGTTAGAGACGTTACTCCCATGGAGGAAAGTGCGCATGGTGACTGTTGTATTCAATCCCAATGCAATTTCTGTGTTTCAGCAACACTCTGATAGTCCACAGATTACAGAATGCCTCCAGATGTGCATCGGAAACTACTACTGGGCTTCCAGGGAACGATCAAAGCGTAGAGTGTTTGAGACATTACTTTCATGAAGGAAAGTGAGCATGGTGACTGTTGTATTCAATCCCGATGCAATTTCTGTGTTTCATCAACATTCTGATAGTCCACAGTTACAGAATGCCTCCAGATGTGCATCGGAAAGTACTACTGGGCTTCCAGGGAACGATCAAAGCGTAGACTGTTAGAGACATTACTACCATGGAGGAAAGTGCGCATGGTGACTGTTGTATTCAATCCCGATGCACTTTCTGTGTTACATCAACACTCTGATAGTCCACAGTTCACGGAATGTCTCCAGATGTGCATCGGAAAGAACTACTGGTCTTACAGGTAACGATCAAATCGTAGACTGTTTGAGACAGTACTCCCGTGGAGGAAAGTGCGCATGGTGACTGTTGTATTCAATCCCGATGCAATTTCTGTTCTTCATCAACACTCCGACAGTCTACAGATTACAGAATGCCACCAGATGTGCATCGGAAACTACTACTGGTCTTTCAGGGAACGATCAAAGCGTAGACTGTTTGCGACATTACTCCCGTGTAGGAAAGTGCGCATGGTGACTGATGTATTCAATCCCGATGCAAATTCTGTGTCTCACAACACTCTGATAGTCCACAGATTACAGAATGCCTCCAGATGTTCATCGGAAACTACTACTGGTCTCCCAGGGAACGATCAAAGCGGAGACTGTTTGAGAATTACTCCCATGGAGGAAAGTGCGCATGGTGACTGTTGTATACAATCCCGATGCAATTTCTGTGTTTCATCAACACTCTGATACTCCACAGATTACAGAATGCGTCCAGATGTGCATCGGAAACTACTACTGGTCTTCCAGGGAACGATCAAATCCTAGACTGATTGAGATATTACTCACATGGAAGAAAGTGCGCATGGTGACTGTTGTATTCAATTCTGATGCAATTTCTGTGTTTCATCAACACTCTGATAGTCCACAAATTACGAAAAGCCTCCAGATGTGCATCGGAAACTACTATTGGTCTTCCAGGGAACGATCAAAGTGTAGACTGTTAGAGATATTACTCCCATGGAGGAAGTGCGCATGGTGACTGTTGTATTCAATCCCGATGCAATTTCTGTGCTTCATCAACACTCTGATAGTCCACAGATTACAGAATGCCACCAGTTGTGCATCGGAAACTACTACTGGTCTTCCGGGAAACGATCAAAGAGTAGACGGTTTGGGACATTACTCCCCTGGAGGAAAGTGCGCATGGTGACTGTTGTATTCAATCCCGATGCAATTTCTGTGCTTCATCAACACTCTGATAGTCCACAGTTTACGGAAAGTCTCCAGATGTGCATTGGAAACTACTACTGGTCTTCCAGGGAACGATCAAAGCGGAAACTGTTTGAGAATTACTATCATTGAGGAAAGTTCGCATGGTGACTGTTGTATTCAATCCCGATGCAATTTCTGTGTTTCATCAACACTCTGATACTCCACAGATTACAGAATGCCTCCAGATGTGCGTCGGAAACTACTACTGGCCTTCCAGGGAACGATCAAATCATAGACTGTTTGAGACATTACTCCCATGGAAGAAAGTGCGCATGGTGACTGTTGTATTCAATCCCGATGCAATTTCTGTGTTTCATCAACACTCGGATAGTCCACACATTACAGAATAAATCCAGATGTGTATCGGAAACTACTACTGGTCTTCCACGGAACGATCAAAGCGTAGAGTGTTTGTGACATTACTCCCATGAAAGAAAGTGAGCATGGTGAATGTTGTATTCAATCCCGATGCAATTTCTGTGTTTCATCAACACTCTGATAGTCCACAGATTACAGAATGCCTCCAGATGTGCATCGTAAAGTACTGCTGGTCTTCCTCGGAACGATCAAAGCGTAGACTAGTAGAGACATTACTCCCATGGAGGAAAGTGCGCATGGTGACTGTTGTATACAATCCCGATACAATATCTGTGTTTCATCAACACTCTGATAGTCCACAGATTACAGAATGCCTCCAGATGTGCATCGGAAACTATTACTGGGCTTCCAGGGAACGATCAAAGCGTACAGTGTTTGAGACATTACTTCCATGAAGGAAAGTGAGCATGGTGACTGTTGTATTCAATCCCGATGCAATATCTGTGTTTCACAACACTCTGATAGTCCACAGATTACCGAATGCCTCCAGATGTTCATCGGAGACTACTACTGGTCTCCCAGGGAACGATCAAAGCGTAGACTGTATGAGACATTACTGCCGTGGAGGAAAGTTCGCATGGTGACTGTTGTATTCAATCCCGATGCAATTTCTGTGTTTCATCAACACTGTGATAGTCCACAAATTACGGAAAGTCTCCAGATGAGCATCGGAAAGTACTACTGGTCTTCTAGGGAACGATCGAAGCGTAGACTGTTAATGACATTACTCCCATGGAGGAAAGTGCGCATGGTAACTGTTGTATTCAATCCCGATGCAATTTCTGTGTTTCATCAACACTCTGATAGTCCACAGATTACAGAATGCCTCCAGATGTGCATCGGGAAGTACTACTGGTCTTCCAGGGAACGATCAAAGCGTAGACTGTTAGAGACATTACTCCCATGGAGGAAAGTGCGCATGGTGACTGTATTATTCAATCCCAATGCAATTTCTGTGTTTCATCAACACTCTGACAGTCTTCAGATTACAGAATGCCACCAGATGTGCATCGGAAACTACTACTGGTCTTCATGGGAACGATCAAATCGTAGACTGTTTGAGACATTACTCCCATGGAAGAAAGTGCGCATGATGACTGTTGTATTCAATCCCGATGCAATTACTGTGTTTCATCAACACTCGGATAGTCCACAGATTACAGAATGCCTCCAGATGTGCATCGGAAACTACCACTGGTCTTCCAGGGAACGATCAAAGCGTAGAGTGTTTGAGACATTACTTCCATGAAGGAAAGTGTGCATGGTGACTGTTGTATTCAATCCCGATGCAATTTCTGTGTTTCATCAACACTCTGATGGTCCACAGTTACAGAATGCCTCCAGATGTGCATCGGAAAGTACTACTGGTCTTCCAGGGAACGATCAAAGCGTAGACTGTTAGAGACATTACTCCAATGGAGGAAACTGTGCATGGTGACTGTTGTATTCAATCCCGATGCCAGTTCTGTGTTTCATCAACACTCTGATAGTCCACAGATTACATATTGCCTCCAGATGTGCATCGGAAACTACTACTCGTCTTCCAGGGAACGATCAAATCGTAGACTTTTTGAGACATTACTCCCATGGAGGAAAGTGCGCAATGGTGACTGTTGTATTCAATCCCGATGCAATTTCTGTGCTTCATCAACACTCTGATACTCCACAGTTTACGGAAAGTCTCCAGATGTGCATCGGAAAGTACTACTGGTCTTCCAGGGAACGATCAAAGCTTAGACTGTTAGAGACATTACTCCCATGGAGGAAAGTGCGCATGGTGACTGTTGTATTCTATCCAGATGCCATTTCTGTGTTTCATCAACACTCTGATAGTCCACAAATTACGAAAAGCCTCCAGATGTGCATCGGAAACTACTATTGGTCTTCCAGGGAACGATCAAAGTGTAGACTGTTAGAGATATTACTCCCATGGAGGAAGTGCGCATGGTGACTGTTGTATTCAATCCCGATGCAATTTCTGTGCTTCATCAACACTCTGATAGTCCACAGATTACAGAATGCCACCAGTTGTGCATCGGAAACTACTACTGGTCTTCCGGGAAACGATCAAAGAGTAGACGGTTTGGGACATTACTCCCCTGGAGGAAAGTGCGCATGGTGACTGTTGTATTCAATCCCGATGCAATTTCTGTGCTTCATCAACACTCTGATAGTCCACAGTTTACGGAAAGTCTCCAGATGTGCATTGGAAACTACTACTGGTCTTCCAGGGAACGATCAAAGCGGAAACTGTTTGAGAATTACTATCATGGAGGAAAGTTCGCATGGTGACTGTTGTATTCAATCCCGATGCAATTTCTGTGTTTCATCAACACTCTGATACTCCACAGATTACAGAATGCCTCCAGATGTGCGTCGGAAACTACTACTGGCCTTCCAGGGAACGATCAAATCATAGACTGTTTGAGACATTACTCCCATGGAAGAAAGTGCGCATGGTGACTGTTGTATTCAATCCCGATGCAATTTCTGTGTTTCATCAACACTCGGATAGCCCACACATTACAGAATAAATCCAGATGTGTATCGGAAACTGCTACTGGTCTTCCACGGAATGATCAAAGCGTAGAGTGTTTGTGACATTACTCCCATGAAAGAAAGTGAGCATGGTGAATGTTGTATTCAATTCCGATGCAATTTCTGTGTTTCATCAACACTCTGATAGTCCACAGATTACAGAATGCCTCCAGATGTGCATCGTAAAGTACTGCTGGTCTTCCTCGGAACGATCAAAGCGTAGACTAGTAGAGACATTACTCCCATGGAGGAAAGTGCGCATGGTGACTGTTGTATACAATCCCGATACAATATCTGTGTTTCATCAACACTCTGATAGTCCACAGATTACAGAATGCCTCCAGATGTGCATCGGAAACTATTACTGGGCTTCCAGGGAACGATCAAAGCGTACAGTGTTTGAGACATTACTTCCATGAAGGAAAGTGAGTATGGTGACTGTTGTATTCAATCCCGATGCAATATCTGTGTTTCACAACACTCTGATAGTCCACAGATTACAGAATGCCTCCAGATGTTCATCGGAGACTACTACTGGTCTCCCAGGGAACGATCAAAGCGTAGACTGTATGAGACATTACTGCCGTGGAGGAAAGTTCGCATGGTGACTGTTGTATTCAATCCCGATGCAATTTCTGTGTTTCATCAACACTCTGATAGTCCACAAATTACGGAAAGTCTCCAGATGAGCATCGGAAAGTACTACTGGCTTTCTAGGGAACGATCGAAGCGTAGACTGTTAATGACATTACTCCCATGGAGGAAAGTGCGCATGGTGACTGTTGTATTCAATCCCGATGCAATTTCTGTGTTTCATCAACACTCTGATAGTCCACAGATTACAGAATGCCTCCAGATGTGCATCGGGAAGTACTACTGGTCTTCCAGGGAACGATCAAAGCGTAGACTGTTAGAGACATTACTCCCATGGAGGAAAGTGCGCATGGTGACTGTATTATTGAATCCCAATGCAATTTCTGTGTTTCATCAACACTCTGACAGTCTACAGATTACAGAATGCCACCAGATGTGCATCGGAAACTACTACTGGTCTTCATGGGAACGATCAAATCGTAGACTGTTTGAGACATTACTCCCATGGAAGAAAGTGCGCATGATGACTGTTGTATTCAATCCCGATGCAATTACTGTGTTTCATCAACACTCGGATAGTCCACAGATTACAGAATGCCTCCAGATGTGCATCGGAAACTACCACTGGTCTTCCAGGGAACGATCAAAGCGTAGAGTGTTTGAGACATTACTTCCATGAAGGAAAGTGTGCATGGTGACTGTTGTATTCAATCCCGATGCAATTTCTGTGTTTCATCAACACTCAGATGGTCCACAGTTACAGAATGCCTCCAGATGTGCATCGGAAAGTACTACTGGTCTTCCAGGGAACGATCAAAGCGTAGACTGTTAGAGACATTACTCCAATGGAGGAAACTGTGCATGGTGACTGTTGTATTCAATCCCGATGCCAGTTCTGTGTTTCATCAACACTCTGATAGTCCACAGATTACATATTGCCTCCAGATGTGCATCGGAAACTACTACTCGTCTTCCAGGGAACGATCAAATCGTAGACTTTTTGAGACATTACTCTCATGGAGGAAAGTGCGCAATGGTGACTGTTGTATTCAATCACGATGCAATTTCTGTGCTTCATCAACACTCTGATACTCCACAGTTTACGGAAAGTCTCCAGATGTGCATCGGAAAGTACTACTGGTCTTCCAGGGAACGATCAAAGCTTAGACTGTTAGAGACATTACTCCCATGGAGGAAAGTGCGCATGGTGACTGTTGTATTCTATCCAGATGCCATTTCTGTGTTTCATCAACACTCTGATAGTCCACAGATTACAGAATGTCTCCAGATGTGCATCGGAAACTACTACTGGTCTCCCATCGAACGATCAAAGCGTAAACTCTTTGAGACATTACTCCCATTGAGGAAAGTGCGCATGGTGACTGTTGTATTCAATCTAGATGCAATTTCTGTGTTTCATCAACACTCTGATACTCCACAGATTACAGAATGCGTCCAGATGTGCATCGGAAACTACTACTGTTCTTCCAGGGAACGATCAAATCGTAGACTGTTTGAGACATTACTCCCATGGAAGAAAGTGCGCATGGTGACTGTTGTATTCAATCCCGATGCAATTTCTGTGTTTCATCAACACTCTGATAGTCCACAGATTACAGAATGCTTCCAGATGTTCATCGGAAACTACTACTGGTCTTCCAGGGAACGATCAAAGCGTAGACTGTTTGAGACATTACTGCCGTGGAGGAAAGTGCGCATGGTGACTGTTGTATACAATCCCGATGCAATTTCTGTGTTTCATCAACACTCTGATAGTCCACAGATTACAGTGTGCCTCCAGATGTGCATCGGAAACTACTACTGGTCTTCCATCGAACGATCAAAGCGTAAACTCTTTGAAACATTACTCCCATTGAGGGAAGTTCGCATGGTGACTGTTGTATTCAATCCCGATGCAATTTCTGTGTTTCATCAACACTCTGATACTCCACAGATTACAGAATGCCTCCAGATGTGCATCGGAAACTACTACTGGTCTTCCATGGAACGATCAAATCGTAGACTGTTTGAGACATTACTCCCATGGTAGAATGTGCGCATGGTGACTGTTGTATTCAATCCCGATGCAATTTCTGTGTTTCATCAACACTCTGATAGTCCACAGATTACAGAATGCCCCAGATGTGCATCGGAAAGTACTACTGGTCTTCCAGGGAACGATCAAAGCGTAGACTGTTAGAGACATTACTCCCATGGAGGAAAGTGCGCATGGTGACTGCTGTATTCAATCCCGATGCAATTTCTGTGTTTCATCAACACCCTGATAGTCCACAGATTACAGAATGCGTCCAGATGTGCATCGGAAACTACTACTGGTCTTCCAGGGAACGATCAAAGAGTAGACTGTTTGAGACATTACTCCCATGGAGGAAAGTGCGCATGGTGACTGTTTTATTCTATCCCCATGCAATTTCTGTGCTTCATCAACACTCTGATAGTCCACAGTTTACGGAAAGCCTCCAGATGTGCATCGGAAAGCTCAATTGGTCGTCCAGGGAACGATCAAATTGTAGACTGTTAGAGACATTACTCCCATGGAGGTAAGAGCGCATGGTGACTGTTGTATTCAATCCCGATGCAATTTCTGGGTTTCATCAACACTCTGATAGTCCACAGATTACAGAATGCCTCCAGATGTGCATCGTAAACTACTACTGATCTTCCAGGGAACGATCAAAGAGTAGACTGTTTGAGACATTACTCCCATGGAGGAAAGTGCGCATGGTGACTGTTGTATTCAATCCCGATGCAATTTCTGTGCTTCATCAACACTCTGATAGTCCACAGTTTACGGAAAGCCTCCAGATGAGCATCGGAAAGTACTACTGGTCTTCCAGGGAACGATCAAAGCGTAGACTGTTAGAGACATTACTCCCATGGAGGAATGTGCGGATGATGACTGTTGTATTCAATCCCGATGCAATTTCTGTGTTTCATCAACACTCTGATACTCCACAGATTACAGAATGCGTCCATATGTGCATCGGAATTTACTACTGGTCTTCCAGGGAACGATCAAATCGTAGACTGTTAGAGACATTACTCCCATGTAGGAAAGTGCGCATGGTGACTGTTGTATTCAATCCCGATGAAATTTCTGTGTTTCATCGACACTCTGATAGTCCACAGATTACAGAATGCCTCCAGATGTGCATCGGAAACTACTACTGGTCTTCCATCGAACGATCAAAGCGTAAACTCTTTGAGACATTACTCCCATGGAGGAAAGTGCGCATGGTGACTGTTGTATTCAATCCCGATGCAATTTCTGTGCTTCATCAACACTCTGATAGTCCAAAGTTTACGGAAAGTCTCCAGATGTGCATCGGAAAGTACTACTGGTCTCCCAGGGAACGATCAAAGCGTAGACTCTTAGAGACATTACTCCCATGGAGGAAAGTGCGCATGGTGACTGTTGTATTCTATCCCGATGCCATTTCTGTGTTTCATCAACACTCTGATCGTCCACAGTTTTTGGAAAGCCTCCAGATGAGCATCGGAAAGTACTACTGGTCTTCCAGGGAACGATCAAAGCGTAGACTGTTAGAGACATTACTCCCATGGAGGAATGTGCGCATGGTGACTGTTGTATTCAATCCCGATGCAATTTCTGTGTTTCATCAACACTCTGATAGTCCACAGATTACAGAATGCCTCCAGATATGCATCGGAAAGTACTACTGGTCTTCCAGGGAACGATCAAAGCGTAGACTGTTAGAGACATTACTCCCATGGAGGAAAGTGCGCATGGTGACTGTTGTATTCAATCCCGATGCAATTTCTGTGTTTCATCAACACTCTGATAGTAGACAGAGCACAGATTGCCTCCAGATGTGCATCGGAAACTACTACTGGTCTTCCAGGAAACGGTCAAAGAGTAGACTGTTTGAGACATTACTCCAATGGAGGAAAGTGCGCATGGTGACTGTTGTATTCAATCCCGATGCAATTTCTGTGCTTCATCAACACACTGATAGTCCACAGTTTACGGAAGGCCTCCAGATGAGCATCGGAAAGTACTACTAGTCTTCCAGGGAACGATCAAAGCGTAGACTGTTAGAGACATTACTCCCATAGAGGAATGTGCGCATGGTGACTGTTGTATTCAATCCCGATGCAATTTCAGTGTTTCATCAACACTCTGATAGTCCACAGATTACAGAATGCCTCCAGATGTGCATCGGAAACTACTACTGGTCTTCCAGGGAACGATCAAATCGTAGACTGTTTGAGACATTGCTCCCATGGTAGAAAGTGCGCATGGTGACTGTTGTATTCAATCCCGATGCAATTTCTGTGTTTCATCAACACTCTGATAGTCCACAGATTACAGAATGCCTCCAGATGTTCATCGGAAACTACTACTGGTCTTCCAGGGAACGATCAAAGCGTAGACTGTTTGAGACATTACTGCCGTGGAGGAAAGGGAGCAAGGTGACTGTTGTATTCAATCCCGATGCAATTTCTGTGTTTCATCAACACTCTGATAGTCCACAGATTACAGAATGCCTCCAGATGTGCATCGGAAAGTACTACTGGTCTTCCAGGGAACGATCAAAGCGTAGACTGTTAGAGACATTACTCCCATGGAGGAAAGTGCGCATGGTGACTGTTTTATTCTATCCCCATGCAATTTATGTGCTTCATCAAAACTATGATAGTCCACAGTTTACGGAAAGCCCTCAGATGTGCATCGGAAAGCTCAACTGGTCTTCCAGGGAACGATCAAAGTGTAGACTGTTAGAGACATTACTCCCATGGAGGTAAGTGCGCATGGTGACTGTTGTATTCAATCCCGATGCAATTTCTGTGTTTCATCAACACTCTGATAGTCCACCGATTACAGAATGCCTCCAGATATGCATCGGAAAGTACTACTGGTCTTCCAGGGAACGATCAAAGCGTAGACTGTTTGAGACATTACTCCCATGGAAGAAAGTGCGCATGGTGACTGTTTTATTCTATCCCCATGCAATTTCTGTGCTTCATCAACACTCTGATAGTCCATAGTTTACGGAAAGCCCTCAGATGTGCATCGGAAAGGTCAACTGGTCTTCCAGGGAACGATCAAAGTGTAGACTGTTAGAGACATTACTCCCATGGAGGTAAGTGCGCATGGTGACTGTTGTATTCAATCCCGATGCAATGTCTGTGTTTCATCAACACTCTGATAGTCCACAGACTACAGAATGCCTCCAGATGTGCATCGGAAACTACTACTGATCTTCCAGGGAACGATCAAAGCGTAAAGTGTTTGAGACATTACTCCCATGAAGGAAAGGGAGCATGGCGACTGTTGTATTCAATCCCGATGCAATTTCTGTGTTTCATCAACACTCTGATAGTCCACAGATTACAGAATGCCTCCAGATATGCATCGGAAATTACTACTGGTCTTCCAGGCAACGATCAAATCGTAGACTGCTTGAGACATTACTCCCATGGAAGAAAGTGCGCATGGTGACTGTTGTATTCAATCCCGATGCAATTTCTGTGTTTCATCAACACTCTGATCGTCCACAGATAACAGAATGCCTCCAGATGTTCATCGGAAACTACTACTGATCTTCCAGGGAACGATCAAAGCGTAGAGTGTTTGAGACATTACTCCCATGAAGGAAAGGGAGCATGGCCACTGTTGTATTCAATCCCGATGCAATTTCTGTGTTTCATCAACACTCTGATAGTCCACAGATTACAGAATGCCTCCAGATATGCATCGGAAAGTACTACTGGTCTTCCAGGGAACGATCAAAGCGTAGACTGTTTGAGACATTACTCCCATGGTGGAGAGTGCGCATGGTGACTGTTGTATTCATTCCCGATGCAATTTTTGTGTTTCATCAGCACTCTGATAGTCCACAGATTACACAATGCTTCCAGATGTGCATCGGAAACTACTACTGGTCTTCCAGGGAACGATCAAATCGTAGACTGTTTGAGACATTGCTCCCATGGTAGAAAGTGCGCATGGTGAATGTTGTATTCAACCCAGATGCAATTTCTGTGTTTCATCAACACTCTGATAGTCCACAGATTACAGAATGCGTCCAGATGTGCATCGGAAACTACTACTGGTCTTCCAGGGAACGATCAAATCGTAGACTGTTTGAGACATTACTCCCATGGAAGAAAGTGCGCATGGTGACTTTTGTATTCAATCCCGATGCAATTTCTGTGTTTCATCAACACTCTGATAGTCCACAGATTACAGAATGCCTCCAGATGTGCATCGGAAACTACTACTGGTCTTCCAGGGAACGATCAAAGAGTAGACAGTTTGAGACATTACTCCCATGGAAGAAAGTGCGCATGGTGACTGTTTTATTCTATCCCCATGCAATTTCTGTGCTTCATCAAAACTCTGGTAGTCCACAGTTTACTGAAAGCCCTCAGATGTGCATCGGAAAGCTCAACTGGTCTTCCAGGGAACGATCAAAGTGTAGACTGTTAGAGACATTACTCCCATGGAGGTAAGTGCGCATGGTGACTGTTGTATTCAATCCCGATGCAATTTCTGTGTTTCATCAACACTCTGATAGTCCACCGATTACAGAATGCCTCCAGATATGCATCGGAAAGTACTACTGGTCTTCCAGGGAACGATCAAAGCGTAGACTGTTTGAGACATTACTCCCATGGAAGAAAGTGCGCATGGTGACTGTTTTATTCTATCCCCATGCAATTTCTGTGCTTCATCAACACTCTGATAGTCCACAGTTTACGGAAAGCCCTCAGATGTGCATCGGAAAGGTCAACTGGTCTTCCAGGGAACGATCAAAGTGTAGACTGTTAGAGACATTACTCCCATGGAGGTAAGTGCGCATGGTGACTGTTGTATTCAATCCCGATGCAATGTCTGTGTTTCATCAACACTCTGATAGTCCACAGACTACAGAATGCCTCCAGATCTGCATCGGAAACTACTACTGATCTTCCAGGGAACGATCAAAGCGTAAAGTGTTTGAGACATTACTCCCATGAAGGAAAGGGAGCATGGCGACTGTTGTATTCAATCCCGATGCAATTTCTGTGTTTCATCAACACTCTGATAGTCCACAGATTACAGAATGCCTCCAGATATGCATCGGAAAGTACTACTGGTCTTCCAGGCAACGATCAAATCGTAGACTGCTTGAGACATTACTCCCATGGAAGAAAGTGCGCATGGTGACTGTTGTATTCAATCCCGATGCAATTTCTGTGTTTCATCAACACTCTGATCGTCCACAGATTACAGAATGCCTCCAGATGTTCATCGGAAACTACTACTGATCTTCCAGGGAACGATCAAAGCGTAGAGTGTTTGAGACATTACTCCCATGAAGGAAAGGGAGCATGGCCACTGTTGTATTCAATCCCGATGCAATTTCTGTGTTTCATCAACACTCTGATAGTCCACAAATTACAGAATGCCTCCAGATATGCATCGGAAAGTACTACTGGTCTTCCAGGGAACGATCAAAGCGTAGACTGTTTGAGACATTACTCCCATGGTGGAGAGTGCGCATGGTGACTGTTGTATTCATTCCCGATGCAATTTTTGTGTTTCATCAGCACTCTGATAGTCCACAGATTACACAATGCTTCCAGATGTGCATCGGAAACTACTACTGGTCTTCCAGGGAACGATCAAATCGTAGACTGTTTGAGACATTGCTCCCATGGTAGAAAGTGCGCATGGTGAATGTTGTATTCAACCCAGATGCAATTTCTGTGTTTCATCAACACTCTGATAGTCCACAGATTACAGATTGCGTCCAGATGTGCATCGGAAACTACTACTGGTCTTCCAGGGAACGATCAAATCGTAGACTGTTTGAGACATTACTCCCATGGAAGAAAGTGCGCATGGTGACTGTTGTATTCAATCCCGATGCAATCTCTGTGTTTCATCAACACTCTGATAGTCCACAGATTACAGAATGCCTCCAGATGTTCATCGGAAACTACTACTGATCTTCCATGGAACGATCAAAGCGTAGAGTGTTTGAGACATTACTCCCATGAAGGAAAGGGAGCATGGCCACTGTTGTATTCAATCCCGATGCAATTTCTGTGTTTCATCAACACTCTGATAGTCCACAGATTACAGAATGCCTCCAGATTTGCATCGGAAAGTACTACTGGTCTTCCAGGGAACGATCAAAGCGTAGACTGTTAGAGACATTACTCCCATGGAGGAATGTGCGCATGGTGACTGTTGTATTCAATCCCGATGCAATTTCTGTGTTTCATCAACACTCTGATAGTCCACAGATTAAAGAATGCCTCCAGATGTGCATCGGAAACTACTACTGGTCTTCCAGGAAACGATCAAAGAGTAGACTGTTTGAGACATTGCTCCCATGGTAGAAAGTGCGCATGGTGTCTGTTGTATTCAATCCCGATGCAATTTCTGTGTTTTATCAACACTCTGATAGTCCACAGTTTACGGAAAGCCCTCAGATGTGCATCGGAAAGGTCAACTGGTCTTCCAGGGAACGATCAAAGTGTAGACTGTTAGAGACATTACTCCCATGGAGGTAAGTGCGCATGGTGACTGTTGTATTCAATCCCGATGCAATGTCTGTGTTTCATCAACACTCTGATAGTCCACAGACTACAGAATGCCTCCAGATGTGCATCGGAAACTACTACTGATCTTCCAGGGAACGATCAAAGCGTAAAGTGTTTGAGACATTACTCCCATGAAGGAAAGGGAGCATGGCGACTGTTGTATTCAATCCCGATGCAATTTCTGTGTTTCATCAACACTCTGATAGTCCACAGATTACGGAATGCCTCCAGATATGCATCGGAAAGTACTACTGGTCTTCCAGGCAACGATCAAATCGTAGGCTGCTTGAGACATTACTCCCATGGAAGAAAGTGCGCATGGTGACTGTTGTATTCAATCCCGATGCAATTTCTGTGTTTCATCAACACTCTGATCGTCCACAGATTACAGAATGCCTCCAGATGTTCATCGGAAACTACTACTGGTCTTCCAGGGAACGATCAAAGCGTAGACTGTTTGAGACATTACTGCCGTGGAGGAAAGAGAGCATGGTGACTGTTGTATTCAATCCCGATGCAATTTCTGTGTTTCATCAACACTCTGATAGTCCACTGATTACAGAATGCCTCCAGATGTGCATCGGAAAGTACTACTGGTCTTCCAGGGAACGATCAAAGCGTTGAACGTTAGAGACATTACTCCCATGGAGGAAAGTGCGCATGGTGACTGCTGTATTCAATCCCGATGCAATTTCTGTGTTTCATCAACACTCTGATAGTCCACAGATTACAGAATGCCTCCAGATGTGCATCGGAAACTACTACTGGTCTTCCAGGGAACGATCAAAGAGTAGACTGTTTGAGACATTACTCCCATGGAAGAAAGTGCGCATGGTGACTGTTTTATTCAATCCCGATGCAATTTCTGTGCTTCATCAACACTCTGATAGTCCACAGTTTACGGAAAGCCCTCAGATGTGCATCGGAAAGCTAAACTGGTCTTCCAGGGAACGATCAAAGTGTAGACTGTTAGAGACATTACTCCCATGGAGGTAAGTGCGCATGGTGACTGTTGTATTCAATCCCGATGCAATTTCTGTGTTTCATCAACACTCTGATAGTCCACAGACTACAGAATGCCTCCAGATGTGCATCAGAAACTACTACTGATCTTCCAGGGAACGATCAAAGCGTAAAGTGTTTGAGACATTACTCCCATGAAGGAAAGGGAGCATGGCGACTGTTGTATTCAATCCCGATGCAATTTCTGTGTTTCATCAACACTCTGATAGTCCACCGATTACAGAATGCCTCCAGATATGCATCGGAAAGTACTACTGGTCTTCCAGGGAACGATCAAAGCGTAGACTGTTAGAGACATTACTCCCATGGAGGAAAGTGCGCATGGTGACTGTTGTATTCAATCCCGATGCAATTTCTGTGTTTCATCAACACTCTGATAGTCCACAGAGAACAGATTGCCTCCAGATGTGCATCGGAAACTACTACTGGTCTTCCAGGGAACGATCAAAGAGTAGACTGTTTGAGACATTACTCCAATGGAGGAAAGTGCGCATGGTGACTGTTGTATTCAATCCCGATGCAATTTCTGTGCTTCATTAACACTCTGATAGTCCAAAGTTTACGGAAAGTCTCCAGATGTGCATCGGAAAGTACTACTGGTCTTCCAGGGAACGATCAAATCGTAGACTGTTTGAGACATTACTCCCATGGAAGAAAGTGCGCATGGTGACTGTTGTATTCAATCCCGATGCAATTTCTGTGTTTCATCAACACTCTGATAGTCCACAGATTACAGAATGCCTCCAGATGTTCATCGGAGACTACTACTGGTCTTCCAGGGAACGATCAAAGCGTAGACTGTTTGAGACATTACTGCTGTGGAGGAAAGTACGCATGGTGACTGTTGTATTCAATCCCGATGCAATTTCTGTGTTTCATCAACACTCTGATAGTCCACAGATTACAGTGTGCCTCCAGATGTGCATCGGAAACTACTACTGGTCTTCTATCGAACGATCAAAGCGTAAACTCTTTGAGACATTACTCCCATTGAGGGAAGTTCGCATGGTGACTGTTGTATTCAATCCCGATGCAATTTCTGTGTTTCATCAACACTCTGATACTCCACAGATTACAGAATGCGTCCAGATGTGCATCGGAAACTACTACTGGTCTTCCAGGGAACGATCAAATCGTAGACTGTTTGAGACATTACTCCCATGGTAGAAAGTGCGCATGGTGACTGCTGTATTCAATCCCGATGCAATTTCTGTGCTTCATCAACACTCTGATAGTCCACAGTTTACGGAAAGCCTCCAGATGAGCATCAGGAAGTACTACTGGTCTTCCAGGGAACGATCAAAGCGTAGACTGTTAGAGACATTACTCCCATGGAGGAATGTGCGCATGGTGACTGTTGTATTCAATCCCGATGCAATTTCTGTGCTTCATCAACACTCTGATAGTCCACAGTTTACGGAAAGCCTCCAGATGAGCATCGGAAAGTACTACTGGTCTTCCAGGGAACGATCAAAGCGTAGACTGTTAGAGACATTACTCCCATGGAGGAATGTGCGCATGGTGACTGTTGTATTCAATCCCGATGCAATTTCTGTGTTTCATCAACACTCTGATAGTCCACAGATTACAGAATGCGTCCAGACGTGCATCGGAAACTACTACTGGTCTTCCAGGGAACGATCAAATCGTAGACTGTTTGTGACATTACTCCCATGGAGGAAAGTGCGCATGGCGACTGTTGTATTCAATCCCGATGCAATTTCTGTGCTTCATCAACACTCTGATAGTCCACAGTTTACGGAAAGCCTCCAGATGAGCATCAGGAAGTACTACTGGTCTTCCAGGGAACGATCAAAGCGTAGACTGTTAGAGTCATTACTCCCATGGAGGAATGTGCGCATGGTGACTGTTGTATTCAATCCCGATGCAATTTCTGTTTTTCATCAACACTCTGATAGTCCACAGATTACAGAATGCCTCCAGATATGCATCGGAAAGTACTACTGGTCTTCCAGGGAACGATCAAAGCGTAGACTGTTAGAGACATTACTCCCATGGAGGAAAGTGCGCATGGTGACTGTTGTATTCAATCCCGATGCAATTTCTGTGTTTCATCAACACTCTGATAGTCCACAGAGAACAGATTGCCTCCAGATGTGCATCGGAAACTACTACTGGTCTTCCAGGAAACGGTCAAAGAGTAGACTGTTTGAGACATTACTCCAATGGAGGAAAGTGCGCATGGTGACTGTTGTATTCAATCCCGATGCAATTTCTGTGCTTCATCAACACACTGATAGTCCACAGTTTACGGAAAGCCTACAGATGAGCATCGGAAAGTACTACTGGTCTTCCAGGGAGTGATCAAAGCGTAGACTGTTAGAGACATTACTCCCATGGAGGAATGTGCGCATGGTGACTGTTGTATTCAATCCCGATGCAATTTCTGTGTTTCATCAACACTCTGATAGTCCACAGATTACAGAATGCCTCCAGATGTGCATCGGAAACTACTACTGGTCTTCCAGGGAACGATCAAATCGTAGACTGTTTGAGACATTGCTCCCATGGAGGAATGTGCGCATGGTGACTGTTGTATTCAATCCCGATGCAATTTCTGTGTTTCATCAACACTCTGATAGTCCACAGATTACAGAATGCCTCCAGATGTGCATCGGAAACTACTACTGGTCTTCCAGGGAACGATCAAATCGTAGACTGTTTGAGACATTGCTCCCATGGTAGAAAGTGCGCATGGTGACTGTTGTATTCAATCCCGATGCAATTTCTGTGTTTCATCAACACTCTGATAGTCCACAGATTACAGAATGCCTCCAGATGTTCATCGGAGACTACTACTGGTCTTCCAGGGAACGATCAAAGCGTAGACTGTTTGAGACATTACTGCTGTGGAGGAAAGTACGCATGGTGACTGTTGTATTCAATCCCGATGCAATTTCTGTGTTTCATCAACACTCTGATAGTCCACAGATTACAGTGTGCCTCCAGATGTGCATCGGAAACTACTACTGGTCTTCTATCGAACGATCAAAGCGTAAACTCTTTGAGACATTACTCCCATTGAGGGAAGTTCGCATGGTGACTGTTGTATTCAATCCCGATGCAATTTCTGTGTTTCATCAACACTCTGATACTCCACAGATTACAGAATGCGTCCAGATGTGCATCGGAAACTACTACTGGTCTTCCAGGGAACGATCAAATCGTAGACTGTTTGAGACATTACTCCCATGGTAGAAAGTGCGCATGGTGACTGCTGTATTCAATCCCGATGCAATTTCTGTGCTTCATCAACACTCTGATAGTCCACAGTTTACGGAAAGCCTCCAGATGAGCATCAGGAAGTACTACTGGTCTTCCAGGGAACGATCAAAGCGTAGACTGTTAGAGACATTACTCCCATGGAGGAATGTGCGCATGGTGACTGTTGTATTCAATCCCGATGCAATTTCTGTGTTTCATCAACACTCTGATAGTCCACAGATTACAGAATGCCTCCAGATATGCATCGGAAACTACTACTGGTCTTCCAGGAAACGATCAAAGAGTATACTGTTTGAGACATTACTCCTATGGAGGAATGTGCGCATGGTGACTGTTGTATTCAATCCCGATGCAATTTCTGTGCTTCATCAACACTCTGATAGTCCACAGTTTACGGAAAGCCTCCAGATGAGCATCGGAAAGTACTACTGGTCTTCCAGGGAACGATCAAAGCGTAGACTGTTAGAGACATTACTCCCATGGAGGAATGTGCGCATGGTGACTGTTGTATTCAATCCCGATGCAATTTCTGTGTTTCATCAACACTCTGATAGTCCACAGATTACAGAATGCGTCCAGACGTGCATCGGAAACTACTACTGGTCTTCCAGGGAACGATCAAATCGTAGACTGTTTGTGACATTACTCCCATGGAGGAAAGTGCGCATGGCGACTGTTGTATTCAATCCCGATGCAATTTCTGTGCTTCATCAACACTCTGATAGTCCACAGTTTACGGAAAGCCTCCAGATGAGCATCAGGAAGTACTACTGGTCTTCCAGGGAACGATCAAAGCGTAGACTGTTAGAGTCATTACTCCCATGGAGGAATGTGCGCATGGTGACTGTTGTATTCAATCCCGATGCAATTTCTGTTTTTCATCAACACTCTGATAGTCCACAGATTACAGAATGCCTCCAGATATGCATCGGAAAGTACTACTGGTCTTCCAGGGAACGATCAAAGCGTAGACTGTTAGAGACATTACTCCCATGGAGGAAAGTGCGCATGGTGACTGTTGTATTCAATCCCGATGCAATTTCTGTGTTTCATCAACACTCTGATAGTCCACAGAGAACAGATTGCCTCCAGATGTGCATCGGAAACTACTACTGGTCTTCCAGGAAACGGTCAAAGAGTAGACTGTTTGAGACATTACTCCAATGGAGGAAAGTGCGCATGGTGACTGTTGTATTCAATCCCGATGCAATTTCTGTGCTTCATCAACACACTGATAGTCCACAGTTTACGGAAAGCCTACAGATGAGCATCGGAAAGTACTACTGGTCTTCCAGGGAGTGATCAAAGCGTAGACTGTTAGAGACATTACTCCCATGGAGGAATGTGCGCATGGTGACTGTTGTATTCAATCCCGATGCAATTTCTGTGTTTCATCAACACTCTGATAGTCCACAGATTACAGAATGCCTCCAGATGTGCATCGGAAACTACTACTGGTCTTCCAGGGAACGATCAAATCGTAGACTGTTTGAGACATTGCTCCCATGGTAGAAAGTGCGCATGGTGACTGCTGTATTCAATCCCGATGCAATTTCTGTGTTTCATCAACACTCTGATAGTCCACAGATTACAGAATGCCTGCAGATGTTCATCGGAAACTACTACTGGTCTTCCAGGGAACGATCAAAGCGTAGACTGTTTGAGACATTACTGCCGTGGAGGAAAGGGAGCAAGGTGACTGTTGTATTCAATCCCGATGCAATTTCTGTGTTTCATCAACACTCTGATAGTCCAAAGATTACAGAATGCCTCCAGATGTGCATCGGAAAGTACTACTGGTCTTCCAGGGAACGATCAAAGCGTAGACTGTTAGAGGCATTACTCCCATGGAGGAAAGTGCGCATTGTGACTGCTGTATTCAATCACGATGCAATTTCTGTGTTTCATCAACACTCTGATAGTCCACAGATTACAGAATGCCTCCAGATGTGCATCGGAAACTACTACTGGTCTTCCAGAGAACGATCAAAGAGTAGACTGTTTGAGACATTACTCCCATGGAAGAAAGTGCGCATGGTGACTGTTTTATTCTATCCCCATGCAATTTCTGTGCTTCATCAAAACTCTGATAGTTCACAGTTTACGGAAAGCCCTCAGATGTGCCTCGGAAAGCTCAACTGGTCTTCCAGGGAACGATCAAAGTGTAGACTGTTAGAGACATTACTCCCATGGAGGTAAGTGCGCATGGTAACTGTTGTATTCAATCCCGATGCAATTTCTGTGTTTCATCAACACTCTGATAGTCCACAGACTACAGAATGCCTCCAGATGTGCATCGGAAACTACTACTGATCTTCCAGGGAACGATCAAAGCGTAAAGTGTTTGAGACATTACTCCCATGAAGGAAAGGGAGCATGGCGACTGTTGTATTCAATCCCGATGCAATTTCTGTGTTTCATCAACACTCTGATAGTCCACCGATTACAGAATGCCTCCAGATATGCATCGGAAAGTACTACTGGTCTTCCAGGGAACGATCAAAGCGTAGACTGTTAGAGACATTACTCCAATGGAGGAAAGTGCGCATGGTGACTGTTGTATTCAATCCCGATGCAATTTCTGTGCTTCATCAACACTCTGATAGTCCACAGTTTACGGAAAGCCTCCAGATGAGCATCGGAAAGTACTACTGGTCTTCCAGGGAACGATCAAAGCGTAGATTGTTTGAGACATTACTGCCGTGGAGGAAAGTGCGCATGGTGACTGTTGTATTCAATCCCGATGAAATTTCTGTGTTTCATCGACACTCTGATAGTCCACAGATTACAGAATGCCTCCAGATGTTCATCGGAAACTACTACTGATCTTCCAGGGAACGATCAAAGCGTAGAGTGTTTGAGACATTACTCCCATGAAGGAAAGGGAGCATGGCCACTGTTGTATTCAATCCCCATGCAATTTCTGTGTTTCATCAACACTCTGATAGTCCACAGATTACAGAATGCCTCCAGATATGCATCGGAAAGTACTACTGGTCTTCCAGGGAACGATCAAAGCGTAGACTGTTAGAGACATTACTCCCATGGAGGAATGTGCGCATGGTGACTGTTGTATTCAATCCCGATGCAATTTCTGTGTTTCATCAACACTCTGATAGTCCACAGATTACAGAATGCCTCCAGATGTGCATCGGAAACTACTACTGGTCTTCCAGGGAACGATCAAATCGTAGACTGTTTGAGACATTGCTCCCATGGTAGAAAGTGCGCATGGTGACTGTTGTATTCAATCCCGATGCAATTTCTGTGTTTCATCAACACTCTGATAGTCCACAGATTACAGAATGCCTCCAGATGTTCATCGGAAACTACTACTGGTCTTCCAGGGAACGATCAAAGCGTAGACTGTTTGAGACATTACTGCCGTGGAGGAAAGGGAGCATGGTGACTGTTGTATTCAATCCCGATGCAATTTCTGTGTTTCATCAACACTCTGATAGTCCACAGATTACAGAATGCCTCCAGATGTGCATCGGAAAGTACTACTGGTCTTCCAGGGAACGATCAAAGCGTAGACTGTTAGAGACATTACTCCCATGGAGGAAAGTGCGCATCGTGACTGCTGTATTCAATCCCGATGCAATTTCTGTGTTTCATCAACACTCTGATAGTCCACAGATTACAGAATGCCTCCAGATGTGCATCGGAAACTACTACTGGTCTTCCAGGGAACGATCAAAGAGTAGACTGTTTGAGACATTACTCCCATGGAAGAAAGTGCGCATGGTGACTGTTTTATTCAATCCCGATGCAATTTCTGTGCTTCATCAACACTCTGATAGTCCACAGTTTACGGAAAGCCCTCAGATGTGCATCGGAAAGCTCAACTGGTCTTCCAGGTAACGATCAAAGTGTAGACTGTTAGAGACATTACTCCCATGGAGGTAAGTGCGCATGGTGACTGTTGTATTCAATCCCGATGCAATTTCTGTGTTTCATCAACACTCTGATAGTCCACAGACTACAGAATGCCTCCAAATATGCATCGGAAACTACTACTGGTCTTCCAGGAAACGATCAAAGAGTAGACTGTTTGAGACATTGCTCCCATGGTAGAAAGTGCGCATGGTGACTGCTGTATTCAATCCCGATGCAATTTCTGTGTTTCATCAACACTCTGATAGTCCACAGATTACAGAATGCCTCCAGATGTACATCGGAAACTACTACTGGTCTTCCAGGGAACGATCAAAGCGTAGACTGTTTGAGACATTACTGCCGTGGAGGAAAGGGAGCAAGGTGACTGTTGTATTCAATCCCGATGCAATTTCTGTGTTTCATCAACACTCTGATAGTCCAAAGATTACAGAATGCCTCCAGATGTGCATCGGAAAGTACTACTGGTCTTCCAGGGAACGATCAATGCGTAGACTGTTAGAGACATTACTCCCATGGAGGAAAGTGCGCATTGTGACTGCTGTATTCAATCACGATGCAATTTCTGTGTTTCATCAACACTCTGATAGTCCACAGATTACAGAATGCCTCCAGATGTGCATCGGAAACTACTACTGGTCTTCCAGAGAACGATCAAAGAGTAGACTGTTTGAGACATTACTCCCATGGAAGAAAGTGCGCATGGTGACTGTTTTATTCTATCCCCATGCAATTTCTGTGCTTCATCAAAACTCTGATAGTCCACAGTTTACGGAAAGCCCTCAGATGTGCATCGGAAAGCTCAACTGGTCTTCCAGGGAACGATCAAAGTGTAGACTGTTAGAGACATTACTCCCATGGAGGTAAGTGCGCATGGTGACTATTGTATTCAATCCCGATGCAATTTCTGTGTTTCATCAACACTCTGATAGTCCACAGACTACAGAATGCCTCCAGATGTGCATCGGAAACTACTACTGATCTTCCAGGGAACGATCAAAGCGTAAAGTGTTTGAGACATTACTCCCATGAAGGAAAGGGAGCATGGCGACTGTTGTATTCAATCCCGATGCAATTTCTGTGTTTCATCAACACTCTGATAGTCCACAGATTACAGAATGCCTCCAGATGTGCATCGGAAAGTACTACTGGTCTTCCAGGGAACGATCAAAGCGTAGACTGTTAGAGACATTACTCCCTGGAGGAAAGTGCGCATGGTGACTGCTGTATTCAATCCCGATGCAATTTCTGTGTTTCATCAACACTCTGATAGTCCACAGATTACAGAATGCCTCCAGATGTGCATCGGAAACTACTACTGGTCTTCCAGGGAACGATCAAAGAGTAGACTGTTTGAGACATTACTCCCATGGAAGAAAGTGCGCATGGTGACTGTTTTATTCAATCCCGATGCAATTTCTGTGCTTCATCAACACTCTGATAGTCCACAGTTTACGGAAAGCCCTCAGATGTGCATCGGAAAGCTCAACTGGTCTTCCAGGTAACGATCAAAGTGTAGACTGTTAGAGACATTACTCCCATGGAGGTAAGTGCGCATGGTGACTGTTGTATTCAATCCCGATGCAATTTCTGTGTTTCATCAACACTCTGATAGTCCACAGACTACAGAATGCCTCCAGATATGCATCGGAAACTACTACTGGTATTCCAGGAAACGATCAAAGAGTAGACTGTTTGAGACATTGCTCCCATGGTAGAAAGTGCGCATGGTGACTGCTGTATTCAATCCCGATGCAGTTTCTGTGTTTCATCAACACTCTGATAGTCCACAGATTACAGAATGCCTCCAGATGTTCATCGGAAACTACTACTGGTCTTCCAGGGAACGATCAAAGCGTAGACTGTTTGAGACATTACTGCCGTGGAGGAAAGGGAGCAAGGTGACTGTTGTATTCAATCCCGATGCAATTTCTGTGTTTCATCAACACTCTGATAGTCCAAAGATTACAGAATGCCTCCAGATGTGCATCGGAAAGTACTACTGGTCTTCCAGGGAACGATCAAAGCGTAGACTGTTAGAGACATTACTCCCATGGAGGAAAGTGCGCATTGTGACTGCTGTATTCAATCACGATGCAATTTCTGTGTTTCATCAACACTCTGATAGTCCACAGATTACAGAATGCCTCCAGATGTGCATCGGAAACTACTACTGGTCTTCCAGAGAACGATCAAAGAGTAGACTGTTTGAGACATTACTCCAATGGAGGAAAGTGCGCATGGTGACTGTTGTATTCAATCCCGATGCAATTTCTGTGCTTCATCAACACTCTGATAGTCCACAGTTTACGGAAAGCCTCCAGATGAGCATCGGAAAGTACTACTGGTCTTCCAGGGAACGATCAAAGCGTAGATTGTTTGAGACATTACTGCCGTGGAGGAAAGTGCGCATGGTGACTGTTGTATTCAATTCCGATGAAATTTCTGTGTTTCATCAACACTCTGATAGTCCACAGATTACAGAATGCCTCCAGATGTTCATCGGAAACTACTACTGATCTTCCAGGGAACGATCAAAGCTTGGAGTGTTTGAGACATTACTCCCATGAAGGAAAGGGAGCATGGCCACTGTTGTATTCAATCCCGATGCAATTTCTGTGTTTCATCAACACTCTGATAGTCCAAAGATTACAGAATGCCTCCAGATGTGCATCGGAAAGTACTACTGGTCTTCCAGGGAACGATCAAAGCGTAGACTGTTAGAGACATTACTCCCATGGAGGAAAGTGCGCATTGTGACTGCTGTATTCAATCACGATGCAATTTCTGTGTTTCATCAACACTCTGATAGTCCACAGATTACAGAATGCCTCCAGATGTGCATCGGAAACTACTACTGGTCTTCCAGAGAACGATCAAAGAGTAGACTGTTTGAGACATTACTCCCATGGAAGAAAGTGCGCATGGTGACTGTTTTATTCTATCCCCATGCAATTTCTGTGCTTCATCAAAACTCTGATAGTCCACAGTTTACGGAAAGCCCTCAGATGTGCATCGGAAAGCTCAACTGGTCTTCCAGGGAACGATCAAAGTGTAGACTGTTAGAGACATTACTCCCATGGAGGTAAGTGCGCATGGTGACTATTGTATTCAATCCCGATGCAATTTCTGTGTTTCATCAACACTCTGATAGTCCAGAGACTACAGAATGCCTCCAGATGTGCATCGGAAACTACTACTGATCTTCCAGGGAACGATCAAAGCGTAAAGTGTTTGAGACATTACTCCCATGAAGGAAAGGGAGCATGGCGACTGTTGTATTCAATCCCGATGCAATTTCTGTGTTTCATCAACACTCTGATAGTCCACAGATTACAGAATGCCTCCAGATGTGCATCGGAAAGTACTACTGGTCTTCCAGGGAACGATCAAAGCGTAGACTGTTTGAGACATTACTCCCATGGAAGAAAGTGCGCATGGTGACTGTTTTATTCAATCCCGATGCAATTTCTGTGCTTCATCAACACTCTGATAGTCCACAGTTTACGGAAAGCCCTCAGATGTGCATCGGAAAGCTCAACTGGTCTTCCAGGTAACGATCAAAGTGTAGACTGTTAGAGACATTACTCCCATGGAGGTAAGTGCGTATGGTGACTGTTGTATTCAATCCCGATGCAATTTCTGTGTTTCATCAACACTCTGATAGTCCACAGACTACAGAATGCCTCCAGATATGCATCGGAAACTACTACTGGTATTCCAGGAAACGATCAAAGAGTAGACTGTTTGAGACATTGCTCCCATGGTAGAAAGTGCGCATGGTGACTGCTGTATTCAATCCCGATGCAATTTCTGTGTTTCATCAACACTCTGATAGTCCACAGATTACAGAATGCCTCCAGATGTTCATCGGAAACTACTACTGGTCTTCCAGGGAACGATCAAAGCGTAGACTGTTTGAGACATTACTGCCGTGGAGGAAAGGGAGCAAGGTGACTGTTGTATTCAATCCCGATGCAATTTCTGTGTTTCATCAACACTCTGATAGTCCAAAGATTACAGAATGCCTCCAGATGTGCATCGGAAAGTACTACTGGTCTTCCAGGGAACGATCAAAGCGTAGACTGTTAGAGACATTACTCCCATGGAGGAAAGTGCGCATTGTGACTGCTGTATTCAATCACGATGCAATTTCTGTGTTTCATCAACACTCTGATAGTCCACAGATTACAGAATGCCTCCAGATGTGCATCGGAAACTACTACTGGTCTTCCAGAGAACGATCAAAGAGTAGACTGTTTGAGACATTACTCCAATGGAGGAAAGTGCGCATGGTGACTGTTGTATTCAATCCCGATGCAATTTCTGTGCTTCATCAACACTCTGATAGTCCACAGTTTACGGAAAGCCCTCAGATGTGCATCGGAAAGCTCAACTGGTCTTCCAGGTAACGATCAAAGTGTAGACTGTTAGAGACATTACTCCCATGGAGGTAAGTGCGCATGGTGACTGTTGTATTCAATCCCGATGCAATTTCTGTGTTTCATCAACACTCTGATAGTCCACAGATTACAGAATGCCACCAGATGTGCATCAGAAACTACTACTGGTCTTCCAGGGAACGATCAAAGCGTCGAATGTTTGAGACAAACCCCCCGTAGAGGAAAGTGCGCATGGTGACTGTTGTATTCGATCCCGATGCAATTCCTGTGTTTCATCAACACTCTGATAGTCCACAGAGAACAGATTGCCTCCAGATGTGCATCGGAAACTACTACTGGTCTTCCAGGGAACGATCAAAGAGTAGACTGTTTGAGACATTACTCCAATGGAGGAAAGTGCGCATGGTGACTGTTGTATTCAATCCCGATGCAATTTCTGTGCTTCATCAACACTCTGATAGTCCACAGTTTACGGAAAGCCTCCAGATGAGCATCGGAAAGTACTACTGGTCTTCCAGGGAACGATCAAAGCGTAGATTGTTTGAGACATTACTGCCGTGGAGGAAAGTGCGCATGGTGACTGTTGTATTCAATTCCGATGAAATTTCTGTGTTTCATCGACACTCTGATAGTCCACAGATTACAGAATGCCTCCAGATATGCATCGGAAAGTACTACTGGTCTTCCAGGGAACGATCAAAGCGTTGACTGTTAGAGACATTACTCCCATGGAGGAATGTGCGCATGGTGACTGTTGTATTCAATCCCGATGCAATTTCTGTGTTTCATCAACACTCTGATAGTCCACAGATTACAGAATGCCTCCAGATGTGCATCGGAAACTACTACTGGTCTTCCAGGGAACGATCAAATCGTAGACTGATTGAGACATTGCTCCCATGGTAGAAAGTGCGCATGGTGACTGTTGTATTCAATCCCGATGCAATTTCTGTGTTTCATCAACACTCTGATAGTCCACAGATTACAGAATGCCTCCAGATGTTCATCGGAAACTACTACTGGTCTTCCAGGGAACGATCAAAGCGTAGACTGTTTGAGACATTACTGCCGTGGAGGAAAGGGAGCATGGTGACTGTTGTATTCAATCCCGATGCAATTTCTGTGTTTCATCAACACTCTGATAGTCCACAGATTACAGAATGCCTCCAGATGTGCATCGGAAAGTACTACTGGTCTTCCAGGGAACGATCAAAGCGTAGACTGTTTGAGACATTACTCCCATGGTAGAAAGTGCGCATGGTGACTGCTGTATTCAATCCCGATGCAATTTCTGTGCTTCATCAACACTCTGATAGTCCACAGTTTACGGAAAGCCTCCAGATGAGCATCAGGAAGTACTACTGGTCTTCCAGGGATCGATCAAAGCGTAGACTGTTAGAGACATTACTCCCATGGAGGAATGTGCGCATGGTGACTGTTGTATTCAATCCCGATGCAATTTCTGTGTTTCATCAACACTCTGATAGTCCACAGATTACAGAATGCCTCCAGATATGCATCGGAAACTACTACTGGTCTTCCAGGAAACGATCAAAGAGTAGACTGTTTGAGACATTACTCCTATGGAGGAAAGTGCGCATGGTGACTGTTGTATTCAATCCCGATGCAATTTCTGTGCTTCATCAACACTCTGATAGTCCACAGTTTACGGAAAGCCTCCAGATGAGCATCGGAAAGTACTACTGGTCTTCCAGGGAACGATCAAAGCGTAGACTGTTAGAGACATTACTCCCATGGAGGAATGTGCGCATGGTGACTGTTGTATTCAATCCCGATGCAATTTCTGTGTTTCATCAACACTCTGATAGTCCACAGATTACAGAATGCGTCCAGACGTGCATCGGAAACTACTACTGGTCTTCCAGGGAACGATCAAATCGTAGACTGTTTGTGACATTACTCCCATGGAGGAAAGTGCGCATGGTGACTGTTGTATTCAATCCCGATGCAATTTCTGTGCTTCATCAACACTCTGATAGTCCACAGTTTACGGAAGGCCTCCAGATGAGCATCAGGAAGTACTACTGGTCTTCCAGGGAACGATCAAAGCGTAGACTGTTAGAGACATTACTCCCATGGAGGAATGTGCGCATGGTGACTGTTGTATTCAATCCCGATGCAATTTCTGTTTTTCATCAACACTCTGATAGTCCACAGATTACAGAATGCCTCCAGATATGCATCGGAAAGTACTACTGGTCTTCCAGGGAACGATCAAAGCGTAGACTGTTAGAGACATTACTTCCATGGAGGAAAGTGCGCATGGTGACTGTTGTATTCAATCCCGATGCAATTTCTGTGTTTCATCAACACTCTGATAGTCCACAGAGAACAGATTGCCTCCAGATGTGCATCGGAAACTACTACTGGTCTTCCAGGAAACGGTCAAAGAGTAGACTGTTTGAGACATTACTCCAATGGAGGAAAGTGCGCATGGTGACTGTTGTATTCAATCCCGATGCAATTTCTGTGCTTCATCAACACACTGATAGTCCACAGTTTACGGAAAGCCTCCAGATGAGCATCGGAAAGTACTACTGGTCTTAGAGGGAACGATCAAAGCGTAGACTGTTAGAGACATTACTCCCATGGAGGAATGTGCGCATGGTGACTGTTGTATTCAATCCCGATGCAATTTCTGTGTTTCATCAACACTCTGATAGTCCACAGATTACAGAATGCCTCCAGATGTGCATCGGAAACTACTACTGGTCTTCCAGGGAACGATCAAATCGTAGACTGTTTGAGACATTGCTCCCATGGTAGAAAGTGCGCATGGTGACTGCTGTATTCAATCCCGATGCAATTTCTGTGTTTCATCAACACTCTGATAGTCCACACATTACAGAATGCCTCCAGATGTGCATCGGAAACTACTACTGGTCTTCCAGAGAACGATCAAAGAGTAGACTGTTTGGGACATTACTCCCATGGAAGAAAGTGCGCATGGTGACTGTTTTATTCTATCCCCATGCAATTTCTGTGCTTCATCAAAACTCTGATAGTCCACAGTTTACGGAAAGCCCTCAGATGTGCATCGGAAAGCTCAACTGGTCTTCCAGGGAACGATCAAAGTGTAGACTGTTAGAGACATTACTCCCATGGAGGTAAGTGCGCATGGTGACTGTTGTATTCAATACCGATGCAATTTCTGTGTTTCATCAACACTCTGATAGTCCACAGACTACAGAATGCCTCCAGATGTGCATCGGAAAGTACTACTGGTCTTCCAGGGAACGATCAAAGCGTAGACTGTTAGAGACATTACTCCCATGGAGGAAAGTGCGCATTGTGACTGCTGTATTCAATCACGATGCAATTTCTGTGTTTCATCAACACTCTGATAGTCCACAGATTACAGAATGCCTCCAGATGTGCATCGGAAACTACTACTGGTCTTCCAGAGAACGATCAAAGAGTAGACTGTTTGAGACATTACTCCCATGGAAGAAAGTGCGCATGGTGACTGTTTTATTCTATCCCCATGCAATTTCTGTGCTTCATCAAAACTCTGATAGTCCACAGTTTACGGAAAGCCCTCAGATGTGCATCGGAAAGCTCAACTGGTCTTCCAGGGAACGATCAAAGTGTAGACTGTTAGAGACATTACTCCCATGGAGGTAAGTGCGCATGGTGACTGATGTATTCAATCCCGATGCAATTTCTGTGTTTCATCAACACTCTGATAGTCCACAGACTACAGAATGCCTCCAGATGTGCATCGGAAACTACTACTGATCTTCCAGGGAACGATCAAAGCGTAAAGTGATTGAGACATTACTCCCATGAAGGAAAGGGAGCATGGTGACTGTTGTATTCAATCCCGATGCAATTTCTGTGTTTCATCAACACTCTGATAGTCCACAGAGAACAGATTGCCTCCAGATGTGCATCGGAAACTACTACTGGTCTTCCAGGGAACGATCAAAGAGTAGACTGTTTGAGACATTACTCCCATGAAGGAAAGGGAGCATGGCCACTGTTGTATTCAATCCCGATGCAATTTCTGTGTTTCATCAACACTCTGATAGTCCACAGATTACAGAATGCCTCCAGATATGCATCGGAAAGTACTACTGGTCTTCCAGGGAACGATCAAAGCGTAGACTGTTAGAGACATTACTCCCATGGAGGAATGTGCGCATGGTGACTGTTGTATTCAATCCCGATGCAATTTCTGTGTTTCATCAACACTCTGATAGTCCACAGATTACAGAATGCCTCCAGATGTGCATCGGAAACTACTACTGGTCTTCCAGGGAATGATCAAATCGTAGACTGTTTGAGACATTGCTCCCATGGTAGAAAGTGCGCATGGTGACTGTTGTATTCAATCCCGATACAATTTCTGTGTTTCATCAACACTCTGATAGTCCACAGATTACAGAATGCCTCCAGATGTTCATCGGAAACTACTACTGGTCTTCCAGGGAACGATCAAAGCGTAGACTGTTTGAGACATTACTGCCGTGGAGGAAAGGGAGCATGGTGACTGTTGTATTCAATCCCGATGCAATTTCTGTGTTTCATCAACACTCTGATAGTCCACAGATTACAGAATGCCTCCAGATGTGCATCGGAAAGTACTACTGGTCTTCCAGGGAACGATCAAAGCGTAGACTGTTAGAGACATTACTCCCATGGAGGAAAGTGCGCATGGTGACTGCTGTATTCAATCCCGATGCAATTTCTGTGTTTCATCAACACTCTGATAGTCCACAGATTACAGAATGCCTCCAGATGTGCATCGGAAACTACTACTGGTCTTCCAGGGAACGATCAAAGAGTAGACTGTTTGAGACATTACTCCCATGGAAGAAAGTGCGCATGGTGACTGTTTTATTCAATCCCGATGCAATTACTGTGCTTCATCAACACTCTGATAGTCCACAGTTTACGGAAAGCCCTCAGATGTGCATCGGAAAGCTCAACTGGTCTTCCAGGTAACGATCAAAGTGTAGACTGTTAGAGACATTACTCCCATGGAGGTAAGTGCGCATGGTGACTGTTGTATTCAATCCCGATGCAATTTCTGTGTTTCATCAACACTCTGATAGTCCACAGACTACAGAATGCCTCCAGATGTGCATCGGAAACTACTACTGATCTTCCAGGGAACGATCAAAGCGTAAAGTGTTTGAGACATTACTCCCATGAAGGAAAGGGAGCATGGCGACTGTTGTATTCAATCCCGATGCAATTTCTGTGTTTCATCAAGACTCTGATAGTCCACCGATTACAGAATGCCTCCAGATATGCATCGGAAAGTACTACTGGTCTTCCAGGGAACGATCAAAGCGTAGACTGTTAGAGACATTACTCCCATGGAGGAAAGTGCGCATGGTGACTGTTGTATTCAATCCCGATGCAATTTCTGTGTTTCATCAACACTCTGATAGTCCACAGAGAACAGATTGCCTCCAGATGTGCATCGGAAACTACTACTGGTCTTCCAGGGAACGATCAAAGAGTAGATTGTTTGAGACATTACTCCAATGGAGGAAAGTGCGCATGGTGACTGTTGTATTCAATCCCGATGCAATTTCTGTGCTTCATTAACACTCTGATAGTCCAAAGTTTACGGAAAGTCTCCAGATGTGCATCGGAAAGTACTACTGGTCTTCCAGGGAACGATCAAATCGTAGACTGTTTGAGACATTACTCCCATGGAAGAAAGTGCGCATGGTGACTGTTGTATTCAATCCCGATGCAATTTCTGTGTTTCATCAACACTCTGATAGTCCACAGATTACAGAATGCCTCCAGATGTTCATCGGAGACTACTACTGGTCTTCCAGGGAACGATCAAAGCGTAGACTGTTTGAGACATTACTGCTTTGGAAGAAAGTGCGCATGGTGACTGTTGTATTCAATCCCGATGCAATTTCTGTATTTCATCAACACTCTGATAGTCCACAGATTACAGTGTGCCTCCAGATATGCATCGGAAACTACTACTGGTCTCCTATCGAACGATCAAATCGTAAACTCTTTGAGACATTACTCCCATTGAGGGAAGTTCGCATGGTGACTGTTGTATTCAATCCCGATGCAATTTCTGTGTTTCATCAACACTCTGATACTCCACAGATTACAGAATGCGTCCAGATGAGCATCGGAAACTACTACTGGTCTTCCAGGGAATGATCAAATCGTAGACTGTTTGAGACATTACTCCCATGGTAGAAAGTGCGCATGGTGACTGCTGTATTCAATCCCGATGCAATTTCTGTGCTTCATCAACACTCTGATAGTCCACAGTTTACGGAAAGCCTCCAGATGAGCATCAGGAAGTACTACTGGTCTTCCAGGGAACGATGAAAGCGTAGACTGTTAGAGACATTACTCCCATGGAGGAATGTGCGCATGGTGACTGTTGTATTCAATCCCGATGCAATTTCTGTGTTTCATCAACACTCTGATAGTCCACACATTACAGAATGCCTCCAGATATGCATCGGAAACTACTACTGGTCTTCCAGGAAACGATCAAATAGTAGACTGTTTGAGACATTACTCCTATGGAGGAAAGTGCGCATGGTGACTGTTGTATTCAATCCCGATGCAATTTCTGTGCTTCATCAACACTCTGATAGTCCACAGTTTACGGAAAGCCTCCAGATGAGCATCGGAAAGTACTACTGGTCTTCCAGGGAACGATCAAAGCGTAGACTGTTAGAGACATTACTCCCATGGAGGAATGTGCGCATGGTGACTGTTGTATTCAATCCCGATGCAATTTCTGTGTTTCATCAACAC
This sequence comes from Schistocerca gregaria, assembly GCF_023897955.1. NCBI lineage: Eukaryota > Metazoa > Arthropoda > Insecta > Orthoptera > Acrididae > Schistocerca > Schistocerca gregaria. Next base: position 3,124,211 of record NW_026061710.1, read on the forward strand.
TCTGATAGTCCACAGATTACAGAATGCGTCCAGACGTGCATCGGAAACTACTACTGGTCTTCCAGGGAACGATCAAATCGTAGACTGTTTGAGACATTACTCCCATGGAGGAAAGTGCGCATGGTGACTGTTGTATTCAATCCCGATGCAATTTCTGTGCTTCATCAACACTCTGATAGTCCACAGTTTACGGAAAGCCTCCAGATGTGCATCGGAAACTACTACTGGTCTTCCAGGAAACGGTCAAAGAGTAGACTGTTTGAGACATTACTCCAATGGAGGAAAGTGCGCATGGTGACTGTTGTATTCAATCCCGATGCAATTTCTGTGCTTCATCAACACACTGATAGTCCACAGTTTACGGAAAGCCTCCAGATGAGCATCGGAAAGTACTACTGGTCTTCCAGGGAACGATCAAAGCGTAGACTGTTAGAGACATTACTCCCATGGAGGAATGTGCGCATGGTGACTGTTGTATTCAATCCCGATGCAATTTCTGTGTTTCATCAACACTCTGATAGTCCACAGATTACAGAATGCCTCCAGATGTGCACCGGAAACTACTACTGGTCTTCCAGGGAACGATCAAATCGTAGACTGTTTGAGACATTGCTCCCATGGTAGAAAGTGCGCATGGTGACTACTGTATTCAATACCGATTCAATTTCTGTGTTTCATCAACACTCTGATAGTCCACAGATTACAGAATGCCTCCAGATGTTCATCAGAAACTACTACTGGTCTTCCAGGGAACGATCAAAGCGTAGACTGTTTGAGACATTACTGCCGTGGAGGAAAGGGAGCAAGGTGACTGTTGTTTTCAATCCCGATGCAATTTCTGTGTTTCATCAACACTCTGATAGTCCAAAGATTACAGAATGCCTCCAGTTGTGCATCGGAAAGTACTACTGGTCTTCCAGGGAACGATCAAAGCGTAGACTGTTAGAGACATTACTCCCATGGAGGAAAGTGCGCATTGTGACTGCTGTATTCAATCACGATGCAATTTCTGTGTTTCATCAACACTCTGATAGTCCACAGATTACAGAATGCCTCCAGATGTGCATCGGAAACTACTACTGGTCTTCCAGAGAACGATCAAAGAGTAGACTGTTTGATACATTACTCCCATGGAAGAAAGTGCGCAAGGTGACTGTTTTATTCTATCCCCATGCAATTTCTGTGCTTCATCAAAACTCTGATAGTCCACAGTTTACGGAAAGCCCTCAGATGTGCATCGGAAAGCTCAACTGGTCTTCCAGGGAACGATCAAAGTGTAGACTGTTAGAGACATTACTCCCATGGAGGTAAGTGCGCATGGTGACTGCTGTATTCAATCCCGTTGCAATTTCTGTGTTTCATCAACACTCTGATAGTCCACAGACTACAGAATGCCTCCAGATGTGCATCGGAAACTACTACTGATCTTCCAGGGAACGATCAAAGCGTAAAGTGTTTGAGACATTACTCCCATGAAGGAAAGGGAGCATGGCGACTGTTGTATTCAATCCCGATGCAATTTCTGTGTTTCATCAACACTCTGATAGTCCACCGATTACAGAATGCCTCCAGATATGCATCGGAAAGTACTACTGGTCTTCCAGGGAACGATCAAAGCGTAGACTGTTAGAGACATTACTCCAATGGAGGAAAGTGCGCATGGTGACTGTTGTATTCAATCCCGATGCAATTTCTGTGTTTCATCAACACTCTGATAGTCCACAGAGAAGAGATTGCCTCCAGATGTGCATCGGAAACTACTACTAGTCTTCCAGGGAACGATCAAAGAGTAGACTGTTTGAGACATTACTCCAATGGAGGAAAGTGCGCATGGTGACTGTTGTATTCAATCCCGATGCAATTTCTGTGCTTCATCAACACTCAGATAGTCCACAGTTTACGGAAAGCCTCCAGATGAGCATCGGAAAGTACTACTGGTCTTCCAGGGAACGATCAAAGCGTAGATTGTTTGAGACATTACTGCCGTGGAGGAAAGTGCGCATGGTGACTGTTGTATTCAATCCCGATGAAATTTCTGTGTTTCATCGACACTCTGATAGTCCACAGATTACAGAATGCCTCCAGATGTGCATAGGAAACTACTACTGGTCTTCCATCGAACGATCAAAGCGTAAACTCTTTGAGACATTACTCCCATGGAGGTAAGTGCGCATGGTGACTGTTGTATTCAATCCCGATGCAATTTTTGTGTTTCATCAGCACTCTGATAGTCCACAGATTACACAATGCTTCCAGATGTGCATCGGAAACTACTACTGGTCTTCCAGGGAACGATCAAAGCGTAGATAGTTTGAGACATTGCTCCCATGGTGGAGAGTGCGCATGGTGACTGTTGTATTCATTCCCGATGCAATTTTTGTGTTTCATCAGCACTCTGATAGTCCACAGATTACACAATGCTTCCAGATGTGCATCGGAAACTACTACCGGTCTTCCAGGGAACGATCAAAGCGTAGACAGTTTGAGACATTGCTCCCATGGTAGAAAGTGCGCATGGTGACTGTTGTATTCAACCCCGATGCAATTTCTGTGTTTCATCAACACTCTGATAGTCCACAGATTACAGAATGCGTCCAGACGTGCATCGGAAACTACTACTGGTCTTCCAGGGAACGATCAAATCGTAGACTGTTTGAGACATTACTCCCATGGAGGAAAGTGCGCAAGGTGACTGTTGTATTCAATCCCGATGCAATTTCTGTGCTTCATCAACACTCTGATAGTCCACAGTTTACGGAAAGCCTCCAGATGAGCATCAGGAAGTACTACTGGTCTTCCAGGGAACGATCAAAGCGTAGAGTGTTAGAGACATTACTCCCATGGAGGAATGTGCGCATGGTGACTGTTGTATTCTATCCCGATGCAATTTCTGTGTTTCATCAACACCCTGATAGTCCACGGATTACAGAATGCCTCCAGATATGCATCGGAAAGTACTACTGGCCTTCCAGGGAACGATCAAAGCGTAGACTGTTAGAGACATTACTCCCATGGAGGAAAGTGCGCATGGTGACTGTTGTATTCAATCCCGATGCAATTTATGTGTTTCATCAACACTCTGATAGTCCACAGAGAACAGATTGCCTCCAGATGTGCATCGGAAACTACTACTGGTCTTCCAGGAAACGGTCAAAGAGTAGACTGTTTGAGACATTACTCCAATGGAGGAAAGTGCGCATGGTGACTGTTGTATTCAATCCCGATGCAATTTCTGTGCTTCATCAAAACACTGATAGTCCACAGTTTACGGAAAGCCTCCAGATGAGCATCGGAAAGTACTACTGGTCTTCCAGGGAACGATCAAAGCGTAGACTGTTAGAGACATTACTCCCATGGAGGAATGTGCGCATGGTGACTGTTGTATTCAATCCCGATGCAATTTCTGTGTTTCATCAACACTCTGATAGTCCACAGATTACAGAATGCCTCCAGATGTGCATCGGAAACTACTACTGGTCTTCCAGGGAACGATCAAATCGTAGACTGTTTGAGACATTGCTCCCATGGAAGAAAGTGCGCATGGTGACTGCTGTATTCAATCCCGATGCAATTTCTGTGTTTCATCAACACTCTGATAGTCCACAGATTACAGAATGCCTCCAGATGTTCATCGGAAACTACTACTGGTCTTCCAGGGAACGATCAAAGCGTAGACTGTTTGAGACATTACTGCCGTGGAGGAAAGGGAGCAAGGTGACTGTTGTATTCAATCCCGATGCAATTTCTGTGTTTCATCAACACTCTGATAGTCCACAGATTACAGAATGCCTCCAGATGTGCATCGGAAAGTACTACTGGTCTTCCAGGGAACGATCAAAGCGTAGACTGTTAGAGACATTACTCCCATGGAGGAAAGTGCGCATTGTGACTGCTGTATTCAATCACGATGCAATTTCTGTGTTTCATCAACACTCTGATAGTCCACAGATTACAGAATGCCTCCAGATGTGCATCGGAAACTACTACTGGTCTTCCAGGGAACGATCAAAGAGTAGACTGTTTGAGACATTACTCCCATGGAAGAAAGTGCGCATGGTGACTGTTTTATTCTATCCCCATGCAATTTCTGTGCTTCATCAAAACTCTGATAGTCCACAGTTTACGGAAAGCCCTCAGATGTGCATCGGAAAGCTCAACTGGTCTTCCAGGGAACGATCAAAGTGAAGACTGTTAGAGACATTACTCCCATGGAGGTAAGTGCGCATGGTGACTGTTGTATTCAATCCCGATGCAATTTCTGTGTTTCATCAACACTCTGATAGTCCACAGACTACAGATTGCCTCCAGATGTGCATTGGAAACTACTACTGATCTTCCAGGGAACGATCAAAGCGTAAAGTGTTTGAGACATTACTCACATGAAGGAAAGGGAGCATGGCGACTGTTGTATTCAATCCCGATGCAATTTCTGTGTTTCATCAACACTCTGATATTCCACCGATTACAGAATGCCTCCAGATATGCATCGGAAAGTACTACTGGTCTTCCAGGGAACGATCAAAACGTAGACTGTTAGAGACATTACTCCCATGGAGGAAAGTGCGCATGGTGACAGTTGTATTCAATCCCGATGCAATTTCTGTGTTTCATCAACACTCTGATAGTCCACAGAGAACAGATTGCCTCCAGATGTGCATCGGAAACTACTACTGGTCTTCCAGGGAACGATCAAAGAGTAGACTGTTTGAGACATTACTCCAATGGAGGAAAGTGCGCATGGTGACTGTTGTATTCAATCCCGATGCAATTTCTGTGCTTCATCAACACTCTGATAGTCCACAGTTTACGGAAAGCCTCCAGATGAGCATCGGAAAGTACTACTGGTCTTCCAGGGAACGATCAAAGCGTAGATTGCTTGAGACATTACTGCCGTGGAGGAAAGTGCGCATGGTGACTGTTGTATTCAATCCCGATGAAATTTCTGTGTTTCATCGACACTCTGATAGTCCACAGATTACAGAATGCCTCCAGATGTGTATAGGAAACTACTACTGGTCTTCCATCGAACGATCAAAGCGTAAACTCTTTGAGACATTACTCCCATTGAGGGAAGTGCGCATGGTGGCTGTTGTATTCAACCCCGATGCAATTTCTGTGTTTCATCAACACTCTGATAGTCCACCGATTACAGAATGCCTCCAGATATGCATCGGAAAGTACTACTGGTCTTCCAGGGAACGATCAAAGCGTAGACTGTTTGAGACATTACTCCCTTGGAAGAAAGTGCGCATGGTGACTGTTTTATTCTATCCCCATGCAATTTCTGTGCTTCATCAACACTCAGATAGTCCACAGTTTACGGAAAGCCCTCAGATGTGCATCGGAAAGCTCAACTGGTCTTCCAGGGAACGATCAAAGTGTAGACTGTTAGAGACATTACTCCCATGGAGGTAAGTGCGCATGGTGACTGTTGTATTCAATCCCGATGCAATGTCTGTGTTTCATCAACACTCTGATAGTCCACAGACTACAGAATGCCTCCAGATGTGCATCGGAAACTACTACTGATCTTCCAGGGAACGATCAAAGCGTAAAGTGTTTGAGACATTACTCCCATGAAGGAAAGGGAGCATGGCGACTGTTGTATTCAATCCCGATGCAATTTCTGTGTTTCATCAACACTCTGATAGTCCACAGATTACAGAATGCCTCCAGATATGCATCGGAAAGTACTACTGGTCTTCCAGGCAACGATCAAGTCGTAGACTGCTTGAGACATTACTCCCATGGAAGAAAGTGCGCATGGTGACTGTTGTATTCAATCCCGATGCAATTTGTGTATTTCATCAACACTCTGATAGTCCACAGATTACAGAATGCCTCCAGATGTTCATCGGAAACTACTACTGTTCTTCCAGGGAACGATCAAAGCGTAGAGTGTTTGAGACATTACTCCCATGAAGGAAAGGGAGGATGGCCACTGTTGTATTCAATCCCGATGCAATTTCTGTGTTTCATCAACACTCTGATAGTCCACAGATAACAGAATGCCTCCAGATATGCATCGGAAAGTACTACTGGTCTTTCAGGGAACGATCAAAGCGTAGACTGTTTGAGACATTACTCCCATGGTGGAGAGTGCGCATGGTGACTGTTGTATTCATTCCCGATGCAATTTTTGTGTTTCATCAGCACTCTGATAGTCCACAGATTACACAATGCTTCCAGATGTGCATCGGAAACTACTACTGGTCTTCCAGGGAACGATCAAATCGTAGACTGTTTGAGACATTGCTCCCATGGTAGAAAGTGCGCATGGTGACTGTTGTATTCAACCCCGATGCAATTTCTGTGTTTCATCAACACTCTGATAGTCCACAGATTACAGAATGCGTCCAGATGTGCGTCGGAAACTACTACTGGTCTTCCAGGGAACGATCAAATCGTAGACTGCTTGAGACATTACTCCCATGGAAAAAAGTGCGCATGGTGACTGTTGTTTTCAATCCCGATGCAATTTCTGTGTTTCATCAACACTCTGATAGTCCACAGATTACAGAATGCCTCCAGATGTTCATCGGAAACTACTACTGTTCTTCCAGGGAACGATCAAAGCGTATAGTGTTTGAGACATTACTCCCATGAAGGAAAGGGAGCATGGCCACTGTTGTATTCAATCCCGATGCAATTTCTGTGTTTCATCAACACTCTGATAGTCCACAGATTACACAATGCTTCCAGATGTGCATCGGAAACTACTACCGGTCTTCCAGAGAACGATCAAAGCGTAGACAGTTTGAGACATTGCTCCCATGGTAGAAAGTGCGCATGGTGACTGTTGTATTCAACCCCGATGCAATTTCTGTGTTTCATCAACACTCTGATAGTCCACAGATTACAGAATGCGTCCAGACGTGCATCGGAAACTACTACTGGTCTTCCAGGGAACGATCAAATCGTAGACTGTTTGAGACATTACTCCCATGGAGGAAAGTGCGCAAGGTGACTGTTGTATTCAATCCCGATGCAATTTCTGTGCTTCATCAACACTCTGATAGTCCACAGTTTACGGAAAGCCTCCAGATGAGCATCAGGAAGTACTACTGGTCTTCCAGGGAACGATCAAAGCGTAGAGTGTTAGAGACATTACTCCCATGGAGGAATGTGCGCATGGTGACTGTTGTATTCTATCCCGATGCAATTTCTGTGTTTCATCAACACCCTGATAGTCCACGGATTACAGAATGCCTCCAGATATGCATCGGAAAGTACTACTGGCCTTCCAGGGAACGATCAAAGCGTAGACTGTTAGAGACATTACTCCCATGGAGGAAAGTGCGCATGGTGACTGTTGTATTCAATCCCGATGCAATTTATGTGTTTCATCAACACTCTGATAGTCCACAGAGAACAGATTGCCTCCAGATGTGCATCGGAAACTACTACTGGTCTTCCAGGAAACGGTCAAAGAGTAGACTGTTTGAGACATTACTCCAATGGAGGAAAGTGCGCATGGTGACTGTTGTATTCAATCCCGATGCAATTTCTGTGCTTCATCAAAACACTGATAGTCCACAGTTTACGGAAAGCCTCCAGATGAGCATCGGAAAGTACTACTGGTCTTCCAGGGAACGATCAAAGCGTAGACTGTTAGAGACATTACTCCCATGGAGGAATGTGCGCATGGTGACTGTTGTATTCAATCCCGATGCAATTTCTGTGTTTCATCAACACTCTGATAGTCCACAGATTACAGAATGCCTCCAGATGTGCATCGGAAACTACTACTGGTCTTCCAGGGAACGATCAAATCGTAGACTGTTTGAGACATTGCTCCCATGGAAGAAAGTGCGCATGGTGACTGCTGTATTCAATCCCGATGCAATTTCTGTGTTTCATCAACACTCTGATAGTCCACAGATTACAGAATGCCTCCAGATGTTCATCGGAAACTACTACTGGTCTTCCAGGGAACGATCAAAGCGTAGACTGTTTGAGACATTACTGCCGTGGAGGAAAGGGAGCAAGGTGACTGTTGTATTCAATCCCGATGCAATTTCTGTGTTTCATCAACACTCTGATAGTCCACAGATTACAGAATGCCTCCAGATGTGCATCGGAAAGTACTACTGGTCTTCCAGGGAACGATCAAAGCGTAGACTGTTAGAGACATTACTCCCATGGAGGAAAGTGCGCATTGTGACTGCTGTATTCAATCACGATGCAATTTCTGTGTTTCATCAACACTCTGATAGTCCACAGATTACAGAATGCCTCCAGATGTGCATCGGAAACTACTACTGGTCTTCCAGGGAACGATCAAAGAGTAGACTGTTTGAGACATTACTCCCATGGAAGAAAGTGCGCATGGTGACTGTTTTATTCTATCCCCATGCAATTTCTGTGCTTCATCAAAACTCTGATAGTCCACAGTTTACGGAAAGCCCTCAGATGTGCATCGGAAAGCTCAACTGGTCTTCCAGGGAACGATCAAAGTGAAGACTGTTAGAGACATTACTCCCATGGAGGTAAGTGCGCATGGTGACTGTTGTATTCAATCCCGATGCAATTTCTGTGTTTCATCAACACTCTGATAGTCCACAGACTACAGATTGCCTCCAGATGTGCATTGGAAACTACTACTGATCTTCCAGGGAACGATCAAAGCGTAAAGTGTTTGAGACATTACTCACATGAAGGAAAGGGAGCATGGCGACTGTTGTATTCAATCCCGATGCAATTTCTGTGTTTCATCAACACTCTGATATTCCACCGATTACAGAATGCCTCCAGATATGCATCGGAAAGTACTACTGGTCTTCCAGGGAACGATCAAAACGTAGACTGTTAGAGACATTACTCCCATGGAGGAAAGTGCGCATGGTGACAGTTGTATTCAATCCCGATGCAATTTCTGTGTTTCATCAACACTCTGATAGTCCACAGAGAACAGATTGCCTCCAGATGTGCATCGGAAACTACTACTGGTCTTCCAGGGAACGATCAAAGAGTAGACTGTTTGAGACATTACTCCAATGGAGGAAAGAGCGCATGGTGACTGTTGTATTCAATCCCGATGCAATTTCTGTGCTTCATCAACACTCTGATAGTCCACAGTTTACGGAAAGCCTCCAGATGAGCATCGGAAAGTACTACTGGTCTTCCAGGGAACGATCAAAGCGTAGATTGCTTGAGACATTACTGCCGTGGAGGAAAGTGCGCATGGTGACTGTTGTATTCAATCCCGATGAAATTTCTGTGTTTCATCGACACTCTGATAGTCCACAGATTACAGAATGCCTCCAGATGTGTATAGGAAACTACTACTGGTCTTCCATCGAACGATCAAAGCGTAAACTCTTTGAGACATTACTCCCATTGAGGGAAGTGCGCATGGTGGCTGTTGTATTCAACCCCGATGCAATTTCTGTGTTTCATCAACACTCTGATAGTCCACCGATTACAGAATGCCTCCAGATATGCATCGGAAAGTACTACTGGTCTTCCAGGGAACGATCAAAGCGTAGACTGTTTGAGACATTACTCCCTTGGAAGAAAGTGCGCATGGTGACTGTTTTATTCTATCCCCATGCAATTTCTGTGCTTCATCAACACTCAGATAGTCCACAGTTTACGGAAAGCCCTCAGATGTGCATCGGAAAGCTCAACTGGTCTTCCAGGGAACGATCAAAGTGTAGACTGTTAGAGACATTACTCCCATGGAGGTAAGTGCGCATGGTGACTGTTGTATTCAATCCCGATGCAATGTCTGTGTTTCATCAACACTCTGATAGTCCACAGACTACAGAATGCCTCCAGATGTGCATCGGAAACTACTACTGATCTTCCAGGGAACGATCAAAGCGTAAAGTGTTTGAGACATTACTCCCATGAAGGAAAGGGAGCATGGCGACTGTTGTATTCAATCCCGATGCAACTTCTGTGTTTCATCAACACTCTGATAGTCCACAGATTACAGAATGCCTCCAGATATGCATCGGAAAGTACTACTGGTCTTCCAGGCAACGATCAAGTCGTAGACTGCTTGAGACATTACTCCCATGGAAGAAAGTGCGCATGGTGACTGTTGTATTCAATCCCGATGCAATTTGTGTATTTCATCAACACTCTGATAGTCCACAGATTACAGAATGCCTCCAGATGTTCATCGGAAACTACTACTGTTCTTCCAGGGAACGATCAAAGCGTAGAGTGTTTGAGACATTACTCCCATGAAGGAAAGGGAGGATGGCCACTGTTGTATTCAATCCCGATGCAATTTCTGTGTTTCATCAACACTCTGATAGTCCACAGATAACAGAATGCCTCCAGATATGCATCGGAAAGTACTACTGGTCTTTCAGGGAACGATCAAAGCGTAGACTGTTTGAGACATTACTCCCATGGTGGAGAGTGCGCATGGTGACTGTTGTATTCATTCCCGATGCAATTTTTGTGTTTCATCAGCACTCTGATAGTCCACAGATTACACAATGCTTCCAGATGTGCATCGGAAACTACTACTGGTCTTCCAGGGAACGATCAAATCGTAGACTGTTTGAGACATTGCTCCCATGGTAGAAAGTGCGCATGGTGACTGTTGTATTCAACCCCGATGCAATTTCTGTGTTTCATCAACACTCTGATAGTCCACAGATTACAGAATGCGTCCAGATGTGCGTCGGAAACTACTACTGGTCTTCCAGGGAACGATCAAATCGTAGACTGCTTGAGACATTACTCCCATGGAAAAAAGTGCGCATGGTGACTGTTGTTTTCAATCCCGATGCAATTTCTGTGTTTCATCAACACTCTGATAGTCCACAGATTACAGAATGCCTCCAGATGTTCATCGGAAACTACTACTGTTCTTCCAGGGAACGATCAAAGCGTATAGTGTTTGAGACATTACTCCCATGAAGGAAAGGGAGCATGGCCACTGTTGTATTCAATCCCGATGCAATTTCTGTGTTTCATCAACACTCTGATAGTCCACAGATTACAGAATGCCTCCAGATATGCATCGGAAAGTACTACTGGTCTTCCAGGGAACGATCAAAGCGTAGACTGTTAGAGACATTACTCGCATGGAGGAATGTGCGCATGGTGACTGTCGTATTCAATCCCGATGCAATTTCTGTGTTTCATCAACACTCTGATAGTCCACAGATTACAGAATGCCTCCAGATGTGCATCGGAAACTACTACTGGTCCTCCAGGAAACGATCAAATCGTAGACTGTTTGAGACATTGCTCCCATGGTAGAAAGTGCGCATGGTGACTGTTGTATTCAATCCCGATGCAATTTCTGTGCTTCATCGACACTCTGATAGTCCACAGTTTACGGAAAGCCTCCAGATGAGCATCGGAAAGTACTACTGGTCTTCCAGGGAACGATCAAAGCGTAGACTGTTAGAGACATTACTCCCATGGAGGAATGTGCGCATGGTGAATGTTGTATTCAATCCCGATGCAATTTCTGTGTTTCATCAACACTCTGATAGTCCACAGATTACAGAATGCATCCAGACGTGCATCGGAAACTACTACTGGTCTTCCAGGGAACGATCAAATCGTAGACTGTTTGAGACATTACTCCCATGTAGGAAAGTGCGCATGGTGACTGTTGTATTCAATCCCGATGCAATTTCTGTGCATCATCAACACTCTGATAGTCCACAGTTTACGGAGAGCCTCAAGATGAGCATCAGGAAGTATTACTGGTCTTCCAGGGAACGATCAAAGCGTAGACTGTTAGAGACATTACTCCCATGGAGGAATGTGCGCATGGTGACTGTTGTATTCAATCCCGATGCAATTTCTGTGTTTCATCAACACTCTGATAGTCCACAGATTACAGAATGCCTCCAGATATGCATCGGAAAGTACTACTGGTCTTCCAGGGAACGATCAAAGCGTAGACTGTTAGAGACATTACTCCCATGGAGGAAAGTGCGCATGGTGACTGTTGTATTCAATCCCGATGCAATTTCTGTGTTTCATCAACACTCTGATAGTCCACAGAGAACAGATTGCCTCCAGATGTGCATCGGAAACTACTACTGGTCTTCCAGGGAACGATCAAAGCGTAGACTGTTTGAGACATTACTGCCGTGGAGGAAAGGGAGCAAGGTGACTGTTGTATTCAATCCCGATGCAATTTCTGTGTTTCATCAACACTCTGATAGTCCACAGATTACAGAATGCCTCCAGATGTGCATCGGAAACTACTACTGGTCCTCCAGGAAACGATCAAATCGTAGACTGTTTGAGACATTGCTCCCATGGTAGAAAGTGCGCATGGTGACTACTGTATTCAATACCGATTCAATTTCTGTGTTTCATCAACACACTGATAGTCCACAGATTACAGAATGCCTCCAGATGTTCATCAGAAACTACTACTGGTCTTCCAGGGAACGATCAAAGCGTAGACTGTTTGAGACATTACTGCCGTGGAGGAAAGTGCGCATTGTGACTGCTGTATTCAATCACGATGCAATTTCTGTGTTTCATCAACACTCTGATAGTCCACAGATTACAGAATGCCTCCAGATGTGCATCGGAAACTACTACTGGTCTTCCAGAGAACGATCAAAGAGTAGACTGTTTGATACATTACTCCCATGGAAGAAAGTGCGCAAGGTGACTGTTTTATTCTATCCCCATGCAATTTCTGTGCTTCATCAAAACTCTGATAGTCCACAGTTTACGGAAAGCCCTCAGATGTGCATCGGAAAGCTCAACTGGTCTTCCAGGGAACGATCAAAGTGTAGACTGTTAGAGACATTACTCCCATGGAGGTAAGTGCGCATGGTGACTGCTGTATTCAATCCCGTTGCAATTTCTGTGTTTCATCAACACTCTGATAGTCCACAGACTACAGAATGCCTCCAGATGTGCATCGGAAACTACTACTGATCTTCCAGGGAACGATCAAAGCGTAAAGTGTTTGAGACATTACTCCCATGAAGGAAAGGGAGCATGGCGACTGTTGTATTCAATCCCGATGCAATTTCTGTGTTTCATCAACACTCTGATAGTCCACCGATTACAGAATGCCTCCAGATATGCATCGGAAAGTACTACTGGTCTTCCAGGGAACGATCAAAGCGTAGACTGTTAGAGACATTACTCCAATGGAGGAAAGTGCGCATGGTGACTGTTGTATTCAATCCCGATGCAATTTCTGTGTTTCATCAACACTCTGATAGTCCACAGAGAAGAGATTGCCTCCAGATGTGCATCGGAAACTACTACTAGTCTTCCAGGGAACGATCAAAGAGTAGACTGTTTGAGACATTACTCCAATGGAGGAAAGTGCGCATGGTGACTGTTGTATTCAATCCCGATGCAATTTCTGTGCTTCATCAACACTCAGATAGTCCACAGTTTACGGAAAGCCTCCAGATGAGCATCGGAAAGTACTACTGGTCTTCCAGGGAACGATCAAAGCGTAGATTGTTTGAGACATTACTGCCGTGGAGGAAAGTGCGCATGGTGACTGTTGTATTCAATCCCGATGAAATTTCTGTGTTTCATCGACACTCTGATAGTCCACAGATTACAGAATGCCTCCAGATGTGCATAGGAAACTACTACTGGTCTTCCATCGAACGATCAAAGCGTAAACTCTTTGAGACATTACTCCCATGGAGGTAAGTGCGCATGGTGACTGTTGTATTCAATCCCGATGCAATTTTTGTGTTTCATCAGCACTCTGATAGTCCACAGATTACACAATGCTTCCAGATGTGCATCGGAAACTACTACTGGTCTTCCAGGGAACGATCAAAGCGTAGATAGTTTGAGACATTGCTCCCATGGTGGAGAGTGCGCATGGTGACTGTTGTATTCATTCCCGATGCAATTTTTGTGTTTCATCAGCACTCTGATAGTCCACAGATTACACAATGCTTCCAGATGTGCATCGGAAACTACTACCGGTCTTCCAGGGAACGATCAAAGCGTAGACAGTTTGAGACATTGCTCCCATGGTAGAAAGTGCGCATGGTGACTGTTGTATTCAACCCCGATGCAATTTCTGTGTTTCATCAACACTCTGATAGTCCACAGATTACAGAATGCGTCCAGACGTGCATCGGAAACTACTACTGGTCTTCCAGGGAACGATCAAATCGTAGACTGTTTGAGACATTACTCCCATGGAGGAAAGTGTGCAAGGTGACTGTTGTATTCAATCCCGATGCAATTTCTGTGCTTCATCAACACTCTGATAGTCCACAGTTTACGGAAAGCCTCCAGATGAGCATCAGGAAGTACTACTGGTCTTCCAGGGAACGATCAAAGCGTAGAGTGTTAGAGACATTACTCCCATGGAGGAATGTGCGCATGGTGACTGTTGTATTCTATCCCGATGCAATTTCTGTGTTTCATCAACACCCTGATAGTCCACGGATTACAGAATGCCTCCAGATATGCATCGGAAAGTACTACTGGCCTTCCAGGGAACGATCAAAGCGTAGACTGTTAGAGACATTACTCCCATGGAGGAAAGTGCGCATGGTGACTGTTGTATTCAATCCCGATGCAATTTATGTGTTTCATCAACACTCTGATAGTCCACAGAGAACAGATTGCCTCCAGATGTGCATCGGAAACTACTACTGGTCTTCCAGGAAACGGTCAAAGAGTAGACTGTTTGAGACATTACTCCAATGGAGGAAAGTGCGCATGGTGACTGTTGTATTCAATCCCGATGCAATTTCTGTGCTTCATCAAAACACTGATAGTCCACAGTTTACGGAAAGCCTCCAGATGAGCATCGGAAAGTACTACTGGTCTTCCAGGGAACGATCAAAGCGTAGACTGTTAGAGACATTACTCCCATGGAGGAATGTGCGCATGGTGACTGTTGTATTCAATCCCGATGCAATTTCTGTGTTTCATCAACACTCTGATAGTCCACAGATTACAGAATGCCTCCAGATGTGCATCGGAAACTACTACTGGTCTTCCAGGGAACGATCAAATCGTAGACTGTTTGAGACATTGCTCCCATGGAAGAAAGTGCGCATGGTGACTGCTGTATTCAATCCCGATGCAATTTCTGTGTTTCATCAACACTCTGATAGTCCACAGATTACAGAATGCCTCCAGATGTTCATCGGAAACTACTACTGGTCTTCCAGGGAACGATCAAAGCGTAGACTGTTTGAGACATTACTGCCGTGGAGGAAAGGGAGCAAGGTGACTGTTGTATTCAATCCCGATGCAATTTCTGTGTTTCATCAACACTCTGATAGTCCACAGATTACAGAATGCCTCCAGATGTGCATCGGAAAGTACTACTGGTCTTCCAGGGAACGATCAAAGCGTAGACTGTTAGAGACATTACTCCCATGGAGGAAAGTGCGCATTGTGACTGCTGTATTCAATCACGATGCAATTTCTGTGTTTCATCAACACTCTGATAGTCCACAGATTACAGAATGCCTCCAGATGTGCATCGGAAACTACTACTGGTCTTCCAGGGAACGATCAAAGAGTAGACTGTTTGAGACATTACTCCCATGGAAGAAAGTGCGCATGGTGACTGTTTTATTCTATCCCCATGCAATTTCTGTGCTTCATCAAAACTCTGATAGTCCACAGTTTACGGAAAGCCCTCAGATGTGCATCGGAAAGCTCAACTGGTCTTCCAGGGAACGATCAAAGTGAAGACTGTTAGAGACATTACTCCCATGGAGGTAAGTGCGCATGGTGACTGTTGTATTCAATCCCGATGCAATTTCTGTGTTTCATCAACACTCTGATAGTCCACAGACTACAGATTGCCTCCAGATGTGCATTGGAAACTACTACTGATCTTCCAGGGAACGATCAAAGCGTAAAGTGTTTGAGACATTACTCACATGAAGGAAAGGGAGCATGGCGACTGTTGTATTCAATCCCGATGCAATTTCTGTGTTTCATCAACACTCTGATATTCCACCGATTACAGAATGCCTCCAGATATGCATCGGAAAGTACTACTGGTCTTCCAGGGAACGATCAAAACGTAGACTGTTAGAGACATTACTCCCATGGAGGAAAGTGCGCATGGTGACAGTTGTATTCAATCCCGATGCAATTTCTGTGTTTCATCAACACTCTGATAGTCCACAGAGAACAGATTGCCTCCAGATGTGCATCGGAAACTACTACTGGTCTTCCAGGGAACGATCAAAGAGTAGACTGTTTGAGACATTACTCCAATGGAGGAAAGTGCGCATGGTGACTGTTGTATTCAATCCCGATGCAATTTCTGTGCTTCATCAACACTCTGATAGTCCACAGTTTACGGAAAGCCTCCAGATGAGCATCGGAAAGTACTACTGGTCTTCCAGGGAACGATCAAAGCGTAGATTGCTTGAGACATTACTGCCGTGGAGGAAAGTGCGCATGGTGACTGTTGTATTCAATCCCGATGAAATTTCTGTGTTTCATCGACACTCTGATAGTCCACAGATTACAGAATGCCTCCAGATGTGTATAGGAAACTACTACTGGTCTTCCATCGAACGATCAAAGCGTAAACTCTTTGAGACATTACTCCCATTGAGGGAAGTGCGCATGGTGGCTGTTGTATTCAACCCCGATGCAATTTCTGTGTTTCATCAACACTCTGATAGTCCACCGATTACAGAATGCCTCCAGATATGCATCGGAAAGTACTACTGGTCTTCCAGGGAACGATCAAAGCGTAGACTGTTTGAGACATTACTCCCTTGGAAGAAAGTGCGCATGGTGACTGTTTTATTCTATCCCCATGCAATTTCTGTGCTTCATCAACACTCAGATAGTCCACAGTTTACAGAAAGCCCTCAGATGTGCATCGGAAAGCTCAACTGGTCTTCCAGGGAACGATCAAAGTGTAGACTGTTAGAGACATTACTCCCATGGAGGTAAGTGCGCATGGTGACTGTTGTATTCAATCCCGATGCAATGTCTGTGTTTCATCAACACTCTGATAGTCCACAGACTACAGAATGCCTCCAGATGTGCATCGGAAACTACTACTGATCTTCCAGGGAACGATCAAAGCGTAAAGTGTTTGAGACATTACTCCCATGAAGGAAAGGGAGCATGGCGACTGTTGTATTCAATCCCGATGCAATTTCTGTGTTTCATCAACACTCTGATAGTCCACAGATTACAGAATGCCTCCAGATATGCATCGGAAAGTACTACTGGTCTTCCAGGCAACGATCAAGTCGTAGACTGCTTGAGACATTACTCCCATGGAAGAAAGTGCGCATGGTGACTGTTGTATTCAATCCCGATGCAATTTGTGTATTTCATCAACACTCTGATAGTCCACAGATTACAGAATGCCTCCAGATGTTCATCGGAAACTACTACTGTTCTTCCAGGGAACGATCAAAGCGTAGAGTGTTTGAGACATTACTCCCATGAAGGAAAGGGAGGATGGCCACTGTTGTATTCAATCCCGATGCAATTTCTGTGTTTCATCAACACTCTGATAGTCCACAGATAACAGAATGCCTCCAGATATGCATCGGAAAGTACTACTGGTCTTTCAGGGAACGATCAAAGCGTAGACTGTTTGAGACATTACTCCCATGGTGGAGAGTGCGCATGGTGACTGTTGTATTCATTCCCGATGCAATTTCTGTGTTTCATCAGCACTCTGATAGTCCACAGATTACACAATGCTTCCAGATGTGCATCGGAAACTACTACTGGTCTTCCAGGGAACGATCAAATCGTAGACTGTTTGAGACATTGCTCCCATGGTAGAAAGTGCGCATGGTGACTGTTGTATTCAACCCCGATGCAATTTCTGTGTTTCATCAACACTCTGATAGTCCACAGATTACAGAATGCGTCCAGATGTGCGTCGGAAACTACTACTGGTCTTCCAGGGAACGATCAAATCGTAGACTGCTTGAGACATTACTCCCATGGAAAAAAGTGCGCATGGTGACTGTTGTTTTCAATCCCGATGCAATTTCTGTGTTTCATCAACACTCTGATAGTCCACAGATTACAGAATGCCTCCAGATGTTCATCGGAAACTACTACTGTTCTTCCAGGGAACGATCAAAGCGTATAGTGTTTGAGACATTACTCCCATGAAGGAAAGGGAGCATGGCCACTGTTGTATTCAATCCCGATGCAATTTCTGTGTTTCATCAACACTCTGATAGTCCACAGATTACAGAATGCCTCCAGATATGCATCGGAAAGTACTACTGGTCTTCCAGGGAACGATCAAAGCGTAGACTGTTAGAGACATTACTCGCATGGAGGAATGTGCGCATGGTGACTGTCGTATTCAATCCCGATGCAATTTCTGTGTTTCATCAACACTCTGATAGTCCACAGATTACAGAATGCCTCCAGATGTGCATCGGAAACTACTACTGGTCCTCCAGGAAACGATCAAATCGTAGACTGTTTGAGACATTGCTCCCATGGTAGAAAGTGCGCATGGTGACTGTTGTATTCAATCCCGATGCAATTTCTGTGCTTCATCGACACTCTGATAGTCCACAGTTTACGGAAAGCCTCCAGATGAGCATCGGAAAGTACTACTGGTCTTCCAGGGAACGATCAAAGCGTAGACTGTTAGAGACATTACTCCCATGGAGGAATGTGCGCATGGTGACTGTTGTATTCAATCCCGATGCAATTTCTGTGTTTCATCAACACTCTGATAGTCCACAGATTACAGAATGCATCCAGACGTGCATCGGAAACTACTACTGGTCTTCCAGGGAACGATCAAATCGTAGACTGTTTGAGACATTACTCCCATGTAGGAAAGTGCGCATGGTGACTGTTGTATTCAATCCCGATGCAATTTCTGTGCATCATCAACACTCTGATAGTCCACAGTTTACGGAGAGCCTCAAGATGAGCATCAGGAAGTATTACTGGTCTTCCAGGGAACGATCAAAGCGTAGACTGTTAGAGACATTACTCCCATGGAGGAATGTGCGCATGGTGACTGTTGTATTCAATCCCGATGCAATTTCTGTGTTTCATCAACACTCTGATAGTCCACAGATTACAGAATGCCTCCAGATATGCATCGGAAAGTACTACTGGTCTTCCAGGGAACGATCAAAGCGTAGACTGTTAGAGACATTACTCCCATGGAGGAAAGTGCGCATGGTGACTGTTGTATTCAATCCCGATGCAATTTCTGTGTTTCATCAACACTCTGATAGTCCACAGAGAACAGATTGCCTCCAGATGTGCATCGGAAACTACTACTGGTCTTCCAGGGAACGATCAAAGCGTAGACTGTTTGAGACATTACTGCCGTGGAGGAAAGGGAGCAAGGTGACTGTTGTATTCAATCCCGATGCAATTTCTGTGTTTCATCAACACTCTGATAGTCCACAGATTACAGAATGCCTCCAGATGTGCATCGGAAAGTACTACTGGTCTTCCAGGGAACGATCAAAGCGTAGACTGTTAGAGACATTACTCCCATGGAGGAAAGTGCGCATGGTGACTGTTGTACTCAATCCCGATGCAATTTCTGTGTTTCATCAACACTCTGATAGTCCACAGAGAAGAGATTGCCTCCAGATGTGCATCGGAAACTACTACTGGTCTTCCAGGGAACGATCAAAGAGTAGACTGTTTGAGACATTACTCCAATGGAGGAAAGTGCGCATGGTGACTGTTGTATTCAATCCCGATGCAATTTCTGTGCTTCATCAACACTCTGATAGTCTACAGTTTACGGAAAGCCTCCAGATGAGCATCGGAAAGTACTACTGGTCTTCCAGGGAACGATCAAACGTAGATTGTTTGAGACATTACTGCCATGGAGAAAAGTGCGCATGGTGACTGTTGTATTCAATCCTGATGAAATTTCTGTGTTTCATCGACACTCTGATAGTCCACAGATTACAGAATGCCTCCAGATGTGCATAGGAAACTACTACTGGTCTTCCATCGAACGATCAATGCGTAAACTCTTTGAGACATTACTCCCATTGAGGGAAGTGCGCATGGTGACTGTTGTATTCAACCCCGATGCAATTTCTGTGTTTCATCAACACTCTGATAGTCCACCGATTACAGAATGCCTCCAGATATGCATCGGAAAGTACTACTGGTCTTCCAGGGAACGATCAAAGCGTAGACTGTTTGAGACATTACTCCCATGGAAGAAAGTGCGCATGGTGACTGTTTTATTCTATCCCCATGGAATTTCTGTGCTTTATCATCACTCTGATAATCCACAGTTTACGGAAAGCCCTCAGATGTGCATCGGAGAGCTCAACTGGTCTTCCAGGGAACGATCAAAGTGTAGACTGTTAGAGACATTACTCCCATGGAGGTAAGTGCGCATGGTGACTGTTGTATTCAATCCCGATGCAATTTCTGTGTTTCATCAACACTCTGATAGTCCACAGACTACAGAATGCCTCCAGATGTGCATCGGAAACTACTACTGATCTTCCAGGGAACGATCAAAGCGTAAAGTGTTTGAGACATTACTCCCATGAAGGAAAGGGAGCATGGCGACTGTTGTATTCAATCCCGATGCAATTTCTGTGTTTCATCAACACTCTGATAGTCACAGATTACAGAATGCCTCCAGATATGCATCGGAAAGTACTACTGGTCTTCCAGGCAACGATCAAATCGTAGACTGCTTGAGACATTACTCCCATGGAAGAAAGTGCGCATGGTGACTGTTGTATTCAATCCCGATGCAATTTCTGTGTTTCACCAACACTCTGATAGTCCACAGATTACAGAATGCCTCCAGATGTTCATCGGAAACTACTACTGATCTTCCAGGGAACGATCAAAGCGTAGAGTGTTTGAGACATTACTCCCATGAAGGAAAGGGAGCATGGCCACTGTTGTATTCAATCCCGATGCAATTTCTGTGTTTCATCAACACTCTGATAGTCCACAGATTACAGAATGCCTCCAGATATGCATCGGAAAGTACTACTGGTCTTCCAGGGAACGATCAAAGCGTAGACTGTTTGAGACATTACTCCCATGGTGGAGAGTGCGCATGGTGACTGTTGTATTCATTCCCGATGCAATTTTTGTGTTTCATCAGCACTCTGATAGTCCACAGATTACACAATGCTTCCAGATGTGCATCGGAAACTACTACTGGTCTTCCAGGGAACGATCAAATCGTAGACTGTTTGAGACATTGCTCCCATGGTAGAAAGTGCGCATGGTGACTGTTGTATTCAACCCCGATGCAATTTCTGTGTTTCATCAACACTCTGATAGTCCACAGATTACAGAATGCGTCCAGATGTGCATCGGAAACTACTAGTGGTCTTCCAGGGAACGATCAAATCGTAGACTGTTTGAGACATTACTCCCATGGAAGAAAGTGCGCATGGTGACTGTTGTTTTCAGTCCCGATGCAATTTCTGTGTTTCATCAACACTCTGATAGTCCACAGATTACAGAATGCCTCCAGATGTTCATCGGAAACTACTACTGTTCTTCCAGGGAACGATCAAAGCGTAGGGTGTTTGAGACATTACTCCCATGAAGCAAAGGGAGCATGGCCACTGTTGTATTCAATCCCGATGCAATTTCTGTGTTTCATCAACACTCTGATAGTCCACAGATTACAGAATGCCTCCAGATATGCATCGGAAAGTACTACTGGTCTTCCAGGGAACGATCAAAGCGTAGACTGTTAGAGACATTACCCCCATGGAGGAATGTGCGCATGGTGACTGTCGTATTCAATCCCGATGCAATTTCTGTGTTTCATCAACACTCTGATAGTCCACAGATTACAGAATGCCTCCAGATGTGCATCGGAAACTACGACTGGTCTTCCAGGGAACGATCAAATCGTAGACTGTTTGAGACATTGCTCCCATGGTAGAAAGTGCGCATGGTGACTGTTGTATTCAATCCCGATGCAATTTCTGTGCTTCATCAACACTCTGATAGTCCACAGTTTACGGAAAGCCTCCAGATGAGCATCGGAAAGTACTACTGGTCTTCCAGGGAACGATCAAAGCGTAGACTGTTAGAGACATTACTCCCATGGAGGAATGTGCGCATGGTGACTGTTGTATTCAATCCCGATGCAATTTCTGTGTTTCATCAACACTCTGATAGTCCACAGATTACAGAATGCGTCCAGACGTGCATCGGAAACTACTACTGGTCTTCCAGGGAACGATCAAATCGTAGACTGTTTGAGACATTACTCCCATGGAGGAAAGTGCGCATGGTGACTGTTGTATTCAATCCCGATGCAATTTCTGTGCTTCATCAACACTCTGATAGTCCACAGTTTACGGAAAGCCTCCAGATGAGCATCAGGAAGTACTACTGGTCTTCCAGGGAACGATCAAAGCGTAGACTGTTAGAGACATTACTCCCATGGAGGAATGTGCGCATGGTGACTGTTGTATTCAATCCCGATGCAATTTCTGTGTTTCATCAACACTCTGATAGTCCACAGATTACAGAATGCCTCCAGATATGCATCGGAAAGTACTACTGGTCTTCCAGGGAACGATCAAAGCGTAGACTGTTAGAGACATTACTCCCATGGAGGAAAGTGCGCATGGTGACTGTTGTATTCAATCCCGATGCAATTTCTGTGTTTCATCAACACTCTGATAGTCCACAGAGAACAGATTGCCTCCAGATGTGCATCGGAAACTACTACTGGTCTTCCAGGAAACGGTCAAAGAGTAGACTGTTTGAGACATTACTCCAATGGAGGAAAGTGCGCATGGTGACTGTTGTATTCAATCCCGATGCAATTTCTGTGCTTCATCAACACACTGATAGTCCACAGTTTACGGAAAGCCTCCAGATGAGCATCGGAAAGTACTACTGGTCTTCCAGGGAACGATCAAAGCGTAGACTGTTAGAGACATTACTCCCATGGAGGAATGTGCGCATGGTGACTGTTGTATTCAATCCCGATGCAATTTCTGTGTTTCATCAACACTCTGATAGTCCACAGATTACAGAATATCTCCAGATGTGCATCGGAAACTACTACTGGTCTTCCAGGGAACAATCAAATCGTAGACTGATTGAGACATTGCTCCCATGGTAGAAAGTGCGCATGGTGAATGTTGTATTCAATCCCGATGCAATTTCTGTGTTTCATCAACACTCTGATAGTCCACAGATTACAGAATGCCTCCAGATGTTCATCGGAAACTATTACTGGTCTTCCAGGGAACGATCAAAGCGTAGACTGTTTGAGACACTACTGCCGTGGAGGAAAGGGAGCAAGGTGACTGTTGTATTCAATCCCGATGCAATTTCTGTGTTTCATCAACACTCTGATAGTCCACAGATTACAGAATGCCTCCAGATGTGCATCGGAAAGTACTACTGGTCTTCCAGGGAACGATCAAAGCGTAGACTGTTAGAGACATTACTCCCATGGAGGAAAGTGCGCATGGTGACTGCTGTATTCAATCCCAATGCAATTTCTGTGTTTCATCAACACTCTGATAGTGCACAGATTACAGAATGCCTCCAGATGTGCATCGGAAACTACTACTGGTCTTCCAGGGAACGATCAAAGAGTAGACTGTTTGAGACATTACTCCCATGGAAGAAAGTGCGCATGGAGACTGTTTTATTCTATCCCCATGCAATTTCTGTGCTTCATCAAAACTCTGATAGTCCACAGTTTACGGAAAGCCCTCAGATGTGCATCGGAAAGCTCAACTGGTCTTCCAGGGAACGATCAAAGTGTAGACTGTTAGAGACATTACTCCCATGGAGGTAAGTGCGCATGGTGACTGTTGTATTCAATCCCGATGCAATTTCTGTGTTTCATCAACACTCTGATAGTCCACAGACTACAGAATGCCTCCAGATGTGCATCGGAAACTACTACTGATCTTCCAGGGAACGATCAAAGCGTAAAGTGTTTGAGACATTACTCCCATGAAGGAAAGGGAGCATGGCGACTGTTGTATTCAATCCCGATGCAATTTCTGTGTTTCATCAACACTCTGATAGTCCACCGAGTACAGAATGCCTCCAGATATGCATCGGAAAGTACTACTGGTCTTCCAGGGAACGATCAAAGCGTAGACTGTTAGAGTCATTACTCCCATGGAGGAGAGTGCGCATGGTGACTGTTGTACTCAATCCCGATGCAATTTCTGTGTTTCATCAACACTCTGATAGTCCACAGAGAACAGATTGCCTCCAGATGTGCATCGGAAACTACTACTGGTCTTCCAGGGAACGATCAAAGAGTAGACTGTTTGAGACATTACTCCAATGGAGGAAAGTGCGCATGGTGACTGTTGTATTCAATCCCGATGCAATTTCTGTGCTTCATCAACACTCTGATAGTCCACAGTTTACGGAAAGCCTCCAGATGAGCATCGGAAAGTACTACTGGTCTTCCAGGGAACGATCAAACGTAGATTGTTTGAGACATTACTGCCATGGAGAAAAGTGCGCATGGTGACTGTTGTATTCAATCCCGATGAAATTTCTGTGTTTCATCGACACTCTGATAGTCCACAGATTACAGAATGCCTCCAGATGTGCATAGGAAACTACTACTGGTCTTCCATCGAACGATCAAAGCGTAAACTCTTTGAGACATTACTCCCATTGAGGGAAGTGCGCATGGTGACTGTTGTATTCAACCCCGATGCAATTTCTGTGTTTCATCAACACTCTGATAGTCCACCGATTACAGAATGCCTCCAGATATGCATCGGAAAGTACTACTGGTCTTCCAGGGAACGATCAAAGCGTAGACTGTTTGAGACATTACTCCCATGGAAGAAAGTGCGCATGGTGACTGTTTTATTCTATCCCCATGCAATTTCTGTGCTTCATCATCACTCTGATAGTCCACAGTTTACGGAAAGCCCTCAGATGTGCATCGGAAAGCTCAACTGGTCTTCCAGGGAACGATCAAAGCGTAGACTGTTAGAGACATTACTCCCATGGAGGAATGTGCGCATGGTGACTGTTGTATTCAATCCCGATGCAATTTCTGTGTTTCATCAACACTCTGATAGTCCATAGATTACAGAATATCTCCAGATGTGCATCGGAAACTACTACTGGTCTTCCAGGGAACGATCAAATCGTAGACTGTTTGAGACATTGCTCCCATGGTAGAAAGTGCGCATGGTGACTGTTGTATTCAATCCCGATGCAAATTCTGTGTTTCATCAACACTCTGATAGTCCACAGATAACAGAATGCCTCCAGATGTTCATCAGAAACTACTACTGGTCTTCCAGGGAACGATCAAAGCGTAGACTGTTTGAGACATTACTGCCGTGGAAGAAAGGGAGCAAGGTGACTGTTGTATTCAATCCCGATGCAATTTCTGTGTTTCATCAACACTCTGATAGTCCACAGATTACAGAATGCCTCCAGATGTGCATCGGAAAGTACTACTGGTCTTCCAGGGAACGATCAAAGCGTAGACTGTTAGAGACATTACTCCCATGGAGGAAAGTGCGCATGGTGACTGCTGTATTCAATCCCGATGCAATTTCTGTGTTTCATCAACACTCTGATAGTCCACAGATTACAGAATGCCTCCAGATGTGCATCGGAAACTACTACTGGTCTTCCAGGGAACGATCAAAGAGTAGACTGTTTGAGACATTACTCCCATGGAAGAAAGTGCGCATGGAGACTGTTTTATTCTATCTCCATGCAATTTCTGTGCTTCATCAAAACTCTGATAGTCCACAGTTTACGGAAAGCCCTCAGATGTGCATCGGAAAACTCAACTGGTCTTCCAGGGAACGATAAAGTGTAGACTGTTAGAGACATTACTCCCATGGAGGTAAGTGCGCATAGTGACTGTTGTATTCAATCCCGATGCAATTTCTGTGTTTCATCAACACTCTGATAGTCCACAGACTACAGAATGCCTCCAGATGTGCATCGGAAACTACTACTGATCTTCCAGGGAACGATCAAAGCGTAAAGTGTTTGAGACATTACTCCCATGAAGGAAAGGGAGCATGGCGACTGTTGTATTCAATCCCGATGCAATTTCTGTGTTTCATCAACACTCTGATAGTCCACCGAGTACAGAATGCCTCCAGATATGCATCGGAAAGTACTACTGGTCTTCCAGGGAACGATCAAAGCGTAGACTGTTAGAGACATTACTCGCATGGAGGAAAGTGCGCATGGTGACTGTTGTACTCAATCCCGATGCAATTTCTGTGTTTCATCAACACTCTGATAGTCCACAGAGAACAGATTGCCTCCAGATGTGCATCGGAAACTACTACTGGTCTTCCAGGGAACGATCAAAGAGTAGACTGTTTGAGACATTACTCCAATGGAGGAAAGTGCGCATGGTGACTGTTGTATTCAATCCCGATGCAATTTCTGTGCTTCATCAACACTCTGATAGTCCACAGTTTACGGAAAGCCTCCAGATGAGCATCGGAAAGTACTACTGGTCTTCCAGGGAACGATCAAACGTAGATTGTTTGAGACATTACTGCCATGGAGAAAAGTGCGCATGGTGACTGTTGTATTCAATCCCGATGAAATTTCTGTGTTTCATCGACACTCTGATAGTCCACAGATTACAGAATGCCTCCAGATGTGCATAGGAAACTACTACTGGTCTTCCATCGAACGATCAAAGCGTAAACTCTTTGAGACATTACTCCCATTGAGGGAAGTGCGCATGGTGACTGTTGTATTCAACCCCGATGCAATTTCTGTGTTTCATCAACACTCTGATAGTCCACCGATTACAGAATGCCTCCAGATATGCATCGGAAAGTACTACTGGTCTTCCAGGGAACGATCAAAGCGTAGACTGTTTGAGACATTACTCCCATGGAAGAAAGTGCGCATGGTGACTGTTTTATTCTATCCCCATGCAATTTCTGTGCTTCATCATCACTCTGATTGTCCACAGTTTACGGAAAGCGCTCAGATGTGCATCGGAAAGCTCAACTGGTCTTCCAGGGAACGATCAAAGTGTAGACTGTTAGAGACATTACTCCCATGGAGGTAAGTGCGCATGGTGACTGTTGTATTCAATCCCGATGCAATGTCTGTGTTTCATCAACACTCTGATAGTCCACAGACTACAGAATGCCTCCAGATGTGCATCGGAAACTACTACTGATCTTCCAGGGAACGATCAAAGCGTAAAGTGTTTGAGACATTACTCCCATGAAGGAAAGGGAGCATGGCGACTGTTGTATTCAATCCCGATGCAATTTCTGTGTTTCATCAACACTCTGATAGTCCACAGATTACAGAATGCCTCCAGATATGCATCGGAAAGTACTACTGGTCTTCCAGGCAACGATCAAATCGTAGACTGCTTGAGACATTACTCCCATGGAAGAAAGTGCGCATGGTGACTGTTGTATTCAATCCCGATGCAATTTCTGTGTTTCACCAACACTCTGATAGTCCACAGAATACAGAATGCCTCCAGATGTTCATCGGAAGCTACTACTGATCTTCCAGGGAACGATCAAAGCGTAGAGTGTTTGAGACATTACTCCCATGAAGGAAAGGGAGCATGGCCACTGTTGTATTCAATCCCGATGCAATTTCTGTGTTTCATCAACACTCTGATAGTCCACAGATTACAAAATGCCTCCAGATATGCATCGGAAAGTACTACTGGTCTTCCAGGGAACGATCAAATCGTAGACTGTTTGAGACATTACTCCCATGGAGGAATGTGCGCATGGTGACTGTTGTATTCAATCCCGATGCAATTTCTGTGTTTCATCAACACTCTGATAGTCCACAGATTACAGAATGCCTCCAGATGTGCATCGGAAACTACTACTGGTCTTCCAGGGAACGATCAAATCGTAGACTGTTTGAGACATTGCTCCCATGGTAGAAAGTGCGCATGGTGACTGTTGTATTCAATCCCGATGCAATTTCTGTGTTTCATCAACACTCTGATAGTCCACAGATTACAGAATGCCTCCAGATGTTCATCGGAAACTACTACTGGTCTTCCAGGGAACGATCAAAACGTAGACTGTTTGAGACATTACTGCCGTGGAGGAAAGGGAGCATGGTGACTGTTGTATTCAATCACCGATGCAATTTCTGTGTTTCATCAACACTCTGATAGTCCACCGATTACAGAATGCCTCCAGATATGCATCGGAAAGTACTACTGGTCTTCCAGGGAACGATCAAAGCGTAGACTGTTGGAGACATTACTCCCATGGAGGAAAGTGCGCATGGTGACTGTTGTATTCAATCCCGATGCAATTTCTGTGTTTCATCAACACTCTGATAGTCCACAGAGAACAGATTGCCTCCAGATGTGCATCGGAAACTACTACTGGTCTTCCAGGGAACGATCAAAGAGTAGACTGTTAAGAGACATTACTCCAATGGAGGAAAGTGCGCATGGTGACTGTTGTATTCAATCCCGATGCAATTTCTGTGCTTCATCAACACTCTGATAGTCCACAGTTTACGGAAAGCCTCCAGATGAGCATCGGAAAGTACTACTGGTCTTCCAGGGAACGATCAAAGCGTAGACTGTTTGAGACATTACTGAGGTGGAGGAAAGTGCGCATGGTGACTGTTGTATTCAATCCCGATGAAATTTCTGTGTTTCATCGACACTCTGATAGTCCACAGATTACAGAATGCCTCCAGATGTGCATAGGAAACTACTACTGGTCTTCCATCGAACGATCAAAGCGTAAACTCTTTGAGACATTACTCCCACTGAGGGAAGTGCGAATGGTGACTGTTGTATTCAATCCCGATGCAATTTCTGTGTTTCATCAACACTCTGATAGTCCACAGCTTACAGAATGCCTCCAGATGTGCATCGGAAACTACTACTGGTCTTCCAGGGAACGATCAAATCGTAGACTGTTTGAGACATTGCTCCCATGGTAGAAAGTGCGCATGGTGAATGTTGTATTCAATCCCGATGCAATTTCTGTGTTTCATCAACACTCTGATAGTCCACAGATTACAGAATGCCTCCAGATGTTCATTGGAAACTACTACTGGTCTTCCAGGGAACGATCAAAGCGTAGACTGTTTGAGACATTACTGCCGTGGAGGAAAGGGAGCATGGTGACTGTTGTATTCAATCCTGATGCAATTTCTGTGTTTCATCAA
The DNA here is from genome assembly GCF_023897955.1 of Schistocerca gregaria. Classification (NCBI taxonomy): domain Eukaryota; kingdom Metazoa; phylum Arthropoda; class Insecta; order Orthoptera; family Acrididae; genus Schistocerca; species Schistocerca gregaria. Next base: position 3,153,275 of record NW_026061710.1, read on the forward strand.
CACTCTGATAGTCCACAGATTACAGAATGCCTCCAGATGTGCATCGGAAAGTACTACTGGTTTTCCAGGGAACGATGAAAGCGTAGACTGTTAGAGACATTACTCCCATGGAGGAAAGTGCGCATGGTGACTGCTGTATTCAATCCCGATGCAATTTCTGTGTTTCATCAACACTCTGATAGTCCACAGATTACAGAATGCCTCCAGATGTGCATCGGAAACTACTACTGGTCTTCCAGGGAACGATCAAAGGGTAGACTGTTTGAGACATTACTCCCTTGGAAGAAAGTGCGCATGGTGACTGTTTTATTCTATCCCCATGCAATTTCTGTGCTTCATCAACACTCTGATAGTCCACAGTTTACGGAAAGCCCTCAGATGTGCATCGGAAAGCTCAACTGGTCTTCCAGGGAACGATCAAAGTGTAGACTGTTAGAGACATTACTCCCATGAAGGTAAGTGCGCGAGGTGACTGTTGTATTCAATCCCGATGCAATTTCTGTGTTTCATCAACACTCTGATAGTCCACAGACTACAGAATGCCTCCAGATGTGCATCGGAAACTACTACTGATCTTCCAGGGAACGATCAAAGCGTAAAGTGTTTGAGACATTACTCCCATGAAGGAAAGGGAGCATGGCGACTGTTGTATTCAATCCCGATGCAATTTCTGTGTTTCATCAACACTCTGATAGTCCACAGATTACAGAATGCCTCCAGATATGCATCGGAAAGTACTACTGGTCTTCCAGGCAACGATCAAAGCGTAGACTGTTAGAGATATTACTCCCATGTAGGAAAGTGCGCATGGTGACTGTTGTATTCAATCCCGATGCAATTTCTGTGTTTCATCAACACTCTGATAGTCCACAGAGAACAGATTGCCTCCAGATGTGCATCGGAAACTACTACTGGTCTTCCAGGGAACGATCAAAGAGTAGACTGTTTGAGAAATTACTCCAATGGAGGAAAGTGCGCATGGTGACTGTTGTATTCAATCCCGATGCAATTTCTGTGCTTCATCAAGACTCTGATAGTCCACAGTTTACGGAAAGCCTCCAGATGAGCATAGGAAACTACTACTGGTCTTCCAGGGAACGATCAAAGTGTAGACTGTTTGAGACATTACTGCCGCGGAGGAAAGTGCGCATGGTGACTGTTGTATTCAATCCCGATGAACTTTCTGTGTTTCATCGACACTCTGATAGTCCACAGATTACAGAATGCCTCCAGATGTGCATAGGAAACTACTACTGGTCTTCCATCGAACGATCTAAGCGTAAACTCTTTGAGACATTACTCCCATTGAGGGAAGTGCGCATGGTGACTGCTGTATTCAACCCCGATGCAATTTCTGTGTTTCATCAACACTCTGATAGTCCACAGATTACAGAATGCATCCAGATGTGCATCGGAAACTACTACTGGTCTTCCAGGGAACGATCAAATCGTAGACTGTTTGAGACATTACTCCCATGGAAGAAAGTGCGCATGGTGACTGTTGTATTCAATCCCGATGCAATTTCTGTGTTTCATCAACACTCTGATAGTCCACAGATTACAGAATGACTCCAGATGTTCATCGGAAACTACTACTGATCTTCCAGGGAACGATCAAAGCGTAGAGTGTTTGAGACATTACTCCCATGAAGGAAAGGGAGCATGGCCACTGTTGTATTCAATCCCGATGCAATTTCTGTGTTTCATCAACACTCTGATAGTCCACAGATTACAGAATGCCTCCAGATATGCATCGGAAAGTACTACTGGTCTTCCAGGGAACGATCAAAGCGTAGAGTGTTAGAGACATTACTGCCATGGAGGAAAGTGCGCATGGTGACTGTTGCATTCAATCCCGATGCAATTTCTGTGTTTCATCAACACTCTGATAGTCCACAGATTACAGAATGCGTCCAGATGTGCATCGGAAACTACTACTGGTCTTCCAGGGAGCGATCAAATCGTAGACTGTTTGAGACATTACTCCCATGGAAGAAAGTGCGCATGGTGACTGTTGTATTCAATCCCGATGCAATTTCTGTGTTTCATCAACACTCTGATAGTCCACAGATTACAGAATGCCTCCAGATGTTCATCGGAAACTACTACTGATCTTCCAGGGAACGATCAAAGCGTAGAGTGTTTGAGACATTACTCCCATGAAGGAAAGGGAGCATGGCGATTGTTGTATTCAATCCCGATGCAATTTCTGTGTTTCATCAACACTCTGATAGTCCACAGATTACAGAATGCCTCCAGATATGCATCGGAAAGTACTACTGGTCTTCCAGGGAACGATCAAAGAGTAGACTGTTTGAGACATTACTCCCATGGAAGAAAGTGTGCATGGTGACTGTTTTATTCTATCCCCATGCAATTTCTGTGCTTCATCAACACTCTGATAGTCCACAGTTTACGGAAAGCCTCCAGATGTGCATCGGAAAACTCAACTGGTCTTCCAGGGAACGATCAAAGTGTAGACTGTTGAGACATTACTCCCATGGAGGTAAGTGCGCATGGTGACTGTTGTATTCAATCCCGATGCAATTTCTGTGTTTCATCAACACTCTGATAGTCCACAGATTACAGAATGCCTCCAGATGTGCATCGGAAACTACTACTGATCTTCCAGGGAAAGATCAAAGCGTAAAGTGTTTGAGACATTACTCCCATGAAGGAAAGGGAGCATGGCGACTGTTGTATTCAATCCCGATGCAATTTCTGTGTTTCATCAACACTCTGATAGTCCACAGATTACAGAATGCCTCCAGATATGCGTCGGAAAGTACTATTGGTCTTCCAGGGAAGGATCAAAGCGTAGACTGTTAGAGACATTACTCCCGTGGAGGGAAGTGCGCATGGTGACTGTTGTATTCAATCCCGATGCAATTTCTGTGTTTCATCAACACTCTGATAGTCCACGAAGAACAGATTGCCTCCAGATGTGCATCGGAAACTACTACTGGTCTTCCATGGAACGATCAAAGAGTAGACTGTTTGAGACATTACTCCAATGGAGGAAAGTGCGCATGGTGACTGTTGTATTCAATCCCGATGCAATTTCTGTGCTTCATCAACACTCTGATAGTCCACAGTTTACGGAAAGCCTCCAGATGAGCATCGGAAAGTACTACTGGTCTTCCAGGGAACGATCAAAGCGTAGACTGTTAGAGACATTACTCCCATGGAGGAATGTGCGCATGGTGACTGTTGTATTCAATCCCGATGCAGTTTCTGTGTTTCATCAACACTCTGATACTCCACAGATTACAGAATGCGTCCAGATGTGCATCGGAAACTACTACTGGTCTTCCAGGGAACGATCAAATCGTAGACTGTTTGAGACATTACTCCCATGGTAGAAAGTGCGCATGGTGACTGTTGTATTCAATCCCGATGCAATTTCTGTGTTTCATCAACACTCTGATAGTCCACAGATTACAGAATGCCTCCAGATGTTCATCGGAAACTACTACTGGTCTTCCAGGGAATGATCAAAGCGTAGACTGTTTGAGACATTACTGCTGTGGAGGAAAGGGAGCATGGTGACTGTTGTATTCAATCCCGATGCAATTTCTGTGCTTCATCAACACTCTGATAGTCCACAGATTACAGAATGCCTCCAGATATGCATGGGAAAGTACTACTGGTCTTCCAGGCAACGATCAAAGCGTAGACTGTTAGAGACATTACTCTCATGTATGAAAGTGCGCATGGTGACTGTTGTATTCAATCCCGATGCAATTTCTGTGTTTCATCAACACTCTGATAGTCCACAGAGAACAGATTGCCTCCAGATGTGCATCGGAAACTACTACTGGTCTTCCAGGGAACGACCAAAGAGTAGACTGTTTGAGACATTACTCCAATGGAGGAAAGTGCGCATGGTGACTGTTGTATTCAATCCCGATGCAATTTCTGTGCTTCATCAAGACTCTGATAGTCCACAGTTTACGGAAAGCCTCCAGATGAGCATCGGAAAGTACTACTGGTCTTCCAGGGAACGATCAAAGCGTAGACTGTTTGAGACATTACTGCCGCGGAGGAAAGTGCGCATGGTGAATGTTGTATTCAATCCCGATGAAATTTCTGTGTTTCATCGACACTCTGATAGTCCACAGATTATAGAATGCCTCCAGATGTGCATAGGAAACTACTACTGGTCTTCCATCGAACGATCAAAGCGTAAACTCTTTGAGACATTACTCCCATTGAGGGAAGTGCGCATGGTGACTGTTGTATTCAACCCCGATGCAATTTCTGTGTTTCATCAACACTCTGATAGTCCACAGATTACAGAATGCATCCAGATGTGCATCGGAAACTACTACTGGTCTTCCAGGGAACTATCAAATCGTAGACTGTTTGAGACATTACTCCCATGGAAGAAAGTGCGCATGGTGACTGTTGTATTCAATCCCGATGCAATTTCTGTGTTTCATCAACACTCTGATAGTCCACAGATTACAGAATGACTCCAGATGTTCATCGGAAACTACTACTGATCTTCCAGGGAACGATCAAAGCGTAGAGTGTTTGAGACATTACTCCCATGAAGGAAAGGGAGCATGGCCACTGTTGTATTCAATCCCGATGCAATTTCTGTGTTTCATCAACACTCTGATAGTCCACAGATTACAGAATGCCTCCAGATATGCATCGGAAAGTACTACTGGTCTTCCAGGGAACGATCAAAGCGTAGACTGTTAGAGACATTACTCCCATGGAGGAAAGTGCGCATGGTGACTGTTGTATTCAATCCCGATGCAATTTCTGTGTTTCATCAACACTCTGATAGTCCACAGAGAACAGATTGCCTCCAGATGTGCATCAGAAACTACTGCTGGTCTTCCAGGGAACGATCAAAGAGTAGACTGTTTGAGACATTACTCCAGTGGAGGAAAGTGAACATGGTGACAGTTGTATTCAATCCCGATGCAATTTCTGTGCTTCATCAACACTCTGATAGTCCACAGTTTATGGAAAGCCTCCAGATGAGCATCGGAAAGTACTACTGGTCTTCCAGGGAACGATCAAAGCGTAGACTGTTAGAGACATTACTCCCATGGAGGAAAGTGCGCATGGTGACTGCTGTATTCAATCCCAATGCAATTTCTGTGTTTCATCAACACTCTGATAGTCCACAGATTACAGAATGCCTCCAGATGTGCATCGGAAACTACTACTGGTCTTCCAGGGAACGATCAAAGAGTAGACTGTTTGAGACATTACTCCCATGGAAGAAAGTGTGCATGGTGACTGTTTTATTCTATCCCCATGCAATTTCTGTGCTTCATCAACACTCTGATAGTCCACAGTTTACGGAAAGCCTCCAGATGTGCATCGGAAAACTCAACTGGTCTTCCAGGGAACGATCAAAGTGTAGACTGTTGAGACATTACTCCCATGGAGGTAAGTGCGCATGGTGACTGTTGTATTCAATCCCGATGCAATTTCTGTGTTTCATCAACACTCTGATAGTCCACAGATTACAGAATGCCTCCAGATGTGCATCGGAAACTACTACTGATCTTCCAGGGAACGATCAAAGCGTAAAGTGTTTGAGACATTACTCCCATGAAGGGAAGGGAGCATGGCGACTGTTGTATTCTATCCCGATGCAATTTCTGTGTTTCATCAACACTCTGATAGTCCACAGATTACAGAATGCCTCCAGATATGCGTCGGAAAGTACTATTGGTCTTCCAGGGAAGGATCAAAGCGTAGACTGTTAGAGACATTACTCCCATGGAGGAAAGTGCACATGGTGACTGTTGTATTCAATCCCGATGCAATTTCTGTGTTTCATCAACACTCTGATAGTCCACAGAGAACAGATTGCCTTCAGATGTGCATCGGAAACTACTACTGGTCTTCCATGGAACGATCAAAGAGTAGACTGTTTGAGACATTACTCCAATGGAGGAAAGTGCGCATGGTGACTGTTGTATTCAATCCCGATGCAATTTCTGTGCTTCATCAACACTCTGATAGTCCACCGATTACAGAATGCCTCCAGATATGCATCGGAAAGTACTACTGGTCTTCCAGGGAACGATCAAAGCGTAGACTGTTTGAGACATTACTCCCATGGAAGAAAGTGCGCATGGTGACTGTTTTATTCTATCCCCATGCAATTTCTGTGCTTCATCATCACTCTGATAGTCCACAGTTTACGGAAAGCCCTCAGATGTGCATCGGAAAGCTCAACTGGTCTTCCAGGGAACGATCAAAGCGTAGACTGTTAGAGACATTACTCCCATGGAGGAATGTGCGCATGGTGACTGTTGTATTCAATCCCGATGCAATTTCTGTGTTTCATCAACACTCTGATAGTCCATAGATTACAGAATATCTCCATATGTGCATCGGAAACTACTACTGGTCTTCCAGGGAACGATCAAATCGTAGACTGTTTGAGACATTGCTCCCATGGTAGAAAGTGCGCATGGTGACTGTTGTATTCAATCCCGATGCAAATTCTGTGTTTCATCAACACTCTGATAGTCCACAGATAACAGAATGCCTCCAGATGTTCATCAGAAACTACTACTGGTCTTCCAGGGAACGATCAAAGCGTAGACTGTTTGAGACATTACTGCCGTGGAAGAAAGGGAGCAAGGTGACTGTTGTATTCAATCCCGATGCAATTTCTGTGTTTCATCAACACTCTGATAGTCCACAGATTACAGAATGCCTCCAGATGTGCATCGGAAAGTACTACTGGTCTTCCAGGGAACGATCAAAGCGTAGACTGTTAGAGACATTACTCCCATGGAGGAAAGTGCGCATGGTGACTGCTGTATTCAATCCCGATGCAATTTCTGTGTTTCATCAACACTCTGATAGTCCACAGATTACAGAATGCCTCCAGATGTGCATCGGAAACTACTACTGGTCTTCCAGGGAACGATCAAAGAGTAGACTGTTTGAGACATTACTCCCATGGAAGAAAGTGCGCATGGAGACTGTTTTATTCTATCTCCATGCAATTTCTGTGCTTCATCAAAACTCTGATAGTCCACAGTTTACGGAAAGCCCTCAGATGTGCATCGGAAAACTCAACTGGTCTTCCAGGGAACGATCAAAGTGTAGACTGTTAGAGACATTACTCCCATGGAGGTAAGTGCGCATAGTGACTGTTGTATTCAATCCCGATGCAATTTCTGTGTTTCATCAACACTCTGATAGTCCACAGACTACAGAATGCCTCCAGATGTGCATCGGAAACTACTACTGATCTTCCAGGGAACGATCAAAGCGTAAAGTGTTTGAGACATTACTCCCATGAAGGAAAGGGAGCATGGCGACTGTTGTATTCAATCCCGATGCAATTTCTGTGTTTCATCAACACTCTGATAGTCCACCGAGTACAGAATGCCTCCAGATATGCATCGGAAAGTACTACTGGTCTTCCAGGGAACGATCAAAGCGTAGACTGTTAGAGACATTACTCGCATGGAGGAAAGTGCGCATGGTGACTGTTGTACTCAATCCCGATGCAATTTCTGTGTTTCATCAACACTCTGATAGTCCACAGAGAACAGATTGCCTCCAGATGTGCATCGGAAACTACTACTGGTCTTCCAGGGAACGATCAAAGAGTAGACTGTTTGAGACATTACTCCAATGGAGGAAAGTGCGCATGGTGACTGTTGTATTCAATCCCGATGCAATTTCTGTGCTTCATCAACACTCTGATAGTCCACAGTTTACGGAAAGCCTCCAGATGAGCATCGGAAAGTACTACTGGTCTTCCAGGGAACGATCAAACGTAGATTGTTTGAGACATTACTGCCATGGAGAAAAGTGCGCATGGTGACTGTTGTATTCAATCCCGATGAAATTTCTGTTTTTCATCGACACTCTGATAGTCCACAGATTACAGAATGCCTCCAGATGTGCATAGGAAACTACTACTGGTCTTCCATCGAACGATCAAAGCGTAAACTCTTTGAGACATTACTCCCATTGAGGGAAGTGCGCATGGTGACTGTTGTATTCAATCCCGATGCAATGTCTGTGTTTCATCAACACTCTGATAGTCCACAGACTACAGAATGCCTCCAGATGTGCATCGGAAACTACTACTGATCTTCCAGGGAACGATCAAAGCGTAAAGTGTTTGAGACATTACTCCCATGAAGGAAAGGGAGCATGGCGACTGTTGTATTCAATCCCGATGCAATTTCTGTGTTTCATCAACACTCTGATAGTCCACAGATTACAGAATGCCTCCAGATATGCATCGGAAAGTCCTACTGGTCTTCGAGGCAACGATCAAATCGTAGACTGCTTGAGACATTACTCCCATGGAAGAAAGTGCGCATGGTGACTGTTGTATTCAATCCCGATGCAATTTCTGTGTTTCACCAACACTCTGATAGTCCACAGAATACAGAATGCCTCCAGATGTTCATCGGAAACTACTACTGATCTTCCAGGGAACGATCAAAGCGTAGAGTGTTTGAGACATTACTCCCATGAAGGAAAGGGAGCATGGCCACTGTTGTATTCAATCCCGATGCAATTTCTGTGTTTCATCAACACTCTGATAGTCCACAGATTACAAAATGCCTCCAGATATGCATCGGAAAGTACTACTGGTCTTCCAGGGAACGATCAAAGCGTAGACTGTTTGAGACATTACTCCCATGGTGGAGAGTGCGCATGGTGACTGTTGTATTCATTCCCGATGCAATTTTTGTGTTTCATCAGCACTCTGATAGTCCACAGATTACACAATGCTTCCAGATGTGCATCGGAAACTACTACTGGTCTTCCAGGGAACGATCAAATCGTAGACTGTTTGAGACATTGCTCCCATGGTAGAAAGTGCGCATGGTGACTGTTGTATTCAACCCCGATGCAATTTCTGTGTTTCATCAACACTCTGATAGTCCACAGATTACAGAATGCGTCCAGATGTGCATCGGAAACTACTACTGGTCTTCCAGGGAACGATCAAATCGTAGACTGTTTGAGACATTACACCCATGGAAGAAAGTGCGCATGATGACTGTTGTATTCAATCCCGATGCAATTTCTGTGTTTCATCAACACTCTGATAGTCCACAGATTACAGAATGCCTCCAGATGTTCATCGGAAACTACTACTGATCTTCCAGGGAACGATCAAATCGTAGAGTGTTTGAGACATTACTCCCATGAAGGAAAGGGAGCATGGCCACTGTTGTATTCAATCCCGATGCAATTTCTGTGTTTCATCAACACTCTGATAGTCCACAGATTACAGAATGCCTCCAGATATGCATCGGAAAGTACTACTGGTCTTCCAGGGAACGATCAAAGCGTAGACTGTTAGAGACATTACTCCCATGGAGGAATGTGCGCATGGTGACTGTTGTATTCAATCCCGATGCAATTTCTGTGTTTCATCAACACTCTGATAGTCCACAGATTACAGAATGCCTCCAGATGTGCATCGGAAACTACTACTGGTCTTCCAGGGAACGATCAAATCGTAGACTGTTTGAGACATTGCTCCCATGGTAGAAAGTGCGCATGGTGACTGTTGTATTCAATCCCGATGCAATTTCTGTGTTTCATCAACACTCTGATAGTCCACAGATTACAGAATGCCTCCAGATGTTCATCGGAAACTACTACTGGTCTTCCAGGGAACGATCAAAGCGTAGACTGTTTGAGACATTACTGCCGTGGAGGAAAGGGAGCATGGTGACTGTTGTATTCAATCACCGATGCAATTTCTGTGTTTCATCAACACTCTGATAGTCCACCGATTACAGAATGCCTCCAGATATGCATCGGAAAGTACTACTGGTCTTCCAGGGAACGATCAAAGCGTAGACTGTTGGAGACATTACTCCCATGGAGGAAAGTGCGCATGGTGACTGTTGTATTCAATCCCGATGCAATTTCTGTGTTTCATCAACACTCTGATAGTCCACAGAGAACAGATTGCCTCCAGATGTGCATCGGAAACTACTACTGGTCTTCCAGGGAACGATCAAAGAGTAGACTGTTAAGAGACATTACTCCAATGGAGGAAAGTGCGCATGGTGACTGTTGTATTCAATCCCGATGCAATTTCTGTGCTTCATCAACACTCTGATAGTCCACAGTTTACGGAAAGCCTCCAGATGAGCATCGGAAAGTACTACTGGTCTTCCAGGGAACGATCAAAGCGTAGACTGTTTGAGACATTACTGAGGTGGAGGAAAGTGCGCATGGTGACTGTTGTATTCAATCCCGATGAAATTTCTGTGTTTCATCGACACTCTGATAGTCCACAGATTACAGAATGCCTCCAGATGTGCATAGGAAACTACTACTGGTCTTCCATCGAACGATCAAAGCGTAAACTCTTTGAGACATTACTCCCACTGAGGGAAGTGCGAATGGTGACTGTTGTATTCAATCCCGATGCAATTTCTGTGTTTCATCAACACTCTGATAGTCCACAGATTACAGAATGCCTCCAGATGTGCATCGGAAACTACTACTGGTCTTCCAGGGAACGATCAAATCGTAGACTGTTTGAGACATTGCTCCCATGGTAGAAAGTGCGCATGGTGAATGTTGTATTCAATCCCGATGCAATTTCTGTGTTTCATCAACACTCTGATAGTCCACAGATTACAGAATGCCTCCAGATGTTCATTGGAAACTACTACTGGTCTTCCAGGGAACGATCAAAGCGTAGACTGTTTGAGACATTACTGCCGTGGAGGAAAGGGAGCATGGTGACTGTTGTATTCAATCCTGATGCAATTTCTGTGTTTCATCAACACTCTGATAGTCCACAGATTACAGAATGCCTCCAGATGTGCATCGGAAAGTACTACTGGTCTTCCAGGGAACGATGAAAGCGTAGACTGTTAGAGACATTACTCCCATGGAGGAAAGTGCGCATGGTGACTGCTGTATTCAATCCCGATGCAATTTCTGTGTTTCATCAACACTCTGATAGTCCACAGATTACAGAATGCCTCCAGATGTGCATCGGAAACTACTACTGGTCTTCCAGGGAACGATCAAAGGGTAGACTGTTTGAGACGTTACTCCCTTGGAAGAAAGTGCGCATGGTGACTGTTTTATTCTATCCCCATGCAATTTCTGTGCTTCATCAACACTCTGATAGTCCACAGTTTACAGAAAGCCCTCAGATGTGCATCGGAAAGCTCAACTGGTCTTCCAGGGAACGATCAAAGTGTAGACTGTTAGAGACATTACTCCCATGAAGGTAAGTGCGCGAGGTGACTGTTGTATTCAATCCCGATGCAATTTCTGTGTTTCATCAACACTCTGATAGTCCACAGACTACAGAATGCCTCCAGATGTGCATCGGAAACTACTACTGATCTTCCAGGGAACGATCAAAGCGTAAAGTGTTTGAGACATTACTCCCATGAAGGAAAGGGAGCATGGCGACTGTTGTATTCAATCCCGATGCAATTTCTGTGTTTCATCAACACTCTGATAGTCCACAGATTACAGAATGCCTCCAGATATGCATCGGAAAGTACTACTGGTCTTCCAGGCAACGATCAAAGCGTAGACTGTTAGAGATATTACTCCCATGTAGGAAAGTGCGCATGGTGACTGTTGTATTCAATCCCGATGCAATTTCTGTGTTTCATCAACACTCTGATAGTCCACAGAGAACAGATTGCCTCCAGATGTGCATCGGAAACTACTACTGGTCTTCCAGGGAACGATCAAAGAGTAGACTGTTTGAGAAATTACTCCAATGGAGGAAAGTGCGCATGGTGACTGTTGTATTCAATCCCGATGCAATTTCTGTGCTTCATCAAGACTCTGATAGTCCACAGTTTACGGAAAGCCTCCAGATGAGCATAGGAAACTACTACTGGTCTTCCAGGGAACGATCAAAGCGTAGACTGTTTGAGACATTACTGCCGCGGAGGAAAGTGCGCATGGTGACTGTTGTATTCAATCCCGATGAACTTTCTGTGTTTCATCGACACTCTGATAGTCCACAGATTACAGAATGCCTCCAGATGTGCATAGGAAACTACTACTGGTCTTCCATCGAACGATCTAAGCGTAAACTCTTTGAGACATTACTCCCATTGAGGGAAGTGCGCATGGTGACTGTTGTATTCAACCCCGATGCAATTTCTGTGTTTCATCAACACTCTGATAGTCCACAGATTACAGAATGCATCCAGATGTGCATCGGAAACTACTACTGGTCTTCCAGGGAACGATCAAATCGTAGACTGTTTGAGACATTACTCCCATGGAAGAAAGTGCGCATGGTGACTGTTGTATTCAATCCCGATGCAATTTCTGTGTTTCATCAACACTCTGATAGTCCACAGATTACAGAATGACTCCAGATGTTCATCGGAAACTACTACTGATCTTCCAGGGAACGATCAAAGCGTAGAGTGTTTGAGACATTACTCCCATGAAGGAAAGGGAGCATGGCCACTGTTGTATTCAATCCCGATGCAATTTCTGTGTTTCATCAACACTCTGATAGTCCACAGATTACAGAATGCCTCCAGATATGCATAGGAAAGTACTACTGGTCTTCCAGGGAACGATCAAAGCGTAGAGTGTTAGAGACATTACTGCCATGGAGGAAAGTGCGCATGGTGACTGTTGCATTCAATCCCGATGCAATTTCTGTGTTTCATCAACACTCTGATAGTCCACAGATTACAGAATGCGTCCAGATGTGCATCGGAAACTACTACTGGTCTTCCAGGGAACGATCAAATCGTAGACTGTTTGAGACATTACTCCCATGGAAGAAAGTGCGCATGGTGACTGTTGTATTCAATCCCGATGCAATTTCTGTGTTTCATCAACACTCTGATAGTCCACAGATTACAGAATGCCTCCAGATGTTCATCGGAAACTACTACTGATCTTCCAGGGAACGATCAAAGCGTAGAGTGTTTGAGACATTACTCCCATGAAGGAAAGGGAGCATGGCGATTGTTGTATTCAATCCCGATGCAATTTCTGTGTTTCATCAACACTCTGATAGTCCACAGATTACAGAATGCCTCCAGATATGCATCGGAAAGTACTACTGGTCTTCCAGGGAACGATCAAAGAGTAGACTGTTTGAGACATTACTCCCATGGAAGAAAGTGTGCATGGTGACTGTTTTATTCTATCCCCATGCAATTTCTGTGCTTCATCAACACTCTGATAGTCCACAGTTTACGGAAAGCCTCCAGATGTGCATCGGAAAACTCAACTGGTCTTCCAGGGAACGATCAAAGTGTAGACTGTTGAGACATTACTCCCATGGAGGTAAGTGCGCATGGTGACTGTTGTATTCAATCCCGATGCAATTTCTGTGTTTCATCAACACTCTGATAGTCCACAGATTACAGAATGCCTCCAGATGTGCATCGGAAACTACTACTGATCTTCCAGGGAACGATCAAAGCGTAAAGTGTTTGAGACATTACTCCCATGAAGGAAAGGGAGCATGGCCACTGTTGTATTCAATCCCGATGCAATTTCTGTGTTTCATCAACACTCTGATAGTCCACAGATTACAAAATGCCTCCAGATATGCATCGGAAAGTACTACTGGTCTTCCAGGGAACGATCAAAGCGTAGACTGTTTGAGACATTACTCCCATGGTAGAGAGTGCGCATGGTGACTGTTGTATTCATTCCCGATGCAATTTCTGTGTTTCATCAGCACTCTGATAGTCCACAGATTACACAATGCTTCCAGATGTGCATCGGAAAGTACTACTGGTCTTCCAGGGAACGATCAAACGTAGATTGTTTGAGACATTACTGCCATGGAGAAAAGTGCGCATGGTGACTGTTGTATTCAATCCCGATGAAATTTCTGTGTTTCATCGACACTCTGATAGTCCACAGATTACAGAATGCCTCCAGATGTGCATAGGAAACTACTACTGGTCTTCCATCGAACGATCTAAGCGTAAACTCTTTGAGACATTACTCCCATTGAGGGAAGTGCGCATGGTGACTGCTGTATTCAACCCCGATGCAATTTCTGTGTTTCATCAACACTCTGATAGTCCACAGATTACAGAATGCATCCAGATGTGCATCGGAAACTACTACTGGTCTTCCAGGGAACGATCAAATCGTAGACTGTTTGAGACATTACTCCCATGGAAGAAAGTGCGCATGGTGACTGTTGTATTCAATCCCGATGCAATTTCTGTGTTTCATCAACACTCTGATAGTCCACAGATTACAGAATGACTCCAGATGTTCATCGGAAACTACTACTGATCTTCCAGGGAACGATCAAAGCGTAGAGTGTTTGAGACATTACTCCCATGAAGGAAAGGGAGCATGGCCACTGTTGTATTCAATCCCGATGCAATTTCTGTGTTTCATCAACACTCTGATAGTCCACAGATTACAGAATGCCTCCAGATATGCATCGGAAAGTACTACTGGTCTTCCAGGCAACGATCAAAGCGTAGACTGTTAGAGATATTACTCCCATGTAGGAAAGTGCGCATGGTGACTGTTGTATTCAATCCCGATGCAATTTCTGTGTTTCATCAACACTCTGATAGTCCACAGAGAACAGATTGCCTCCAGATGTGCATCGGAAACTACTACTGGTCTTCCAGGGAACGATCAAAGAGTAGACTGTTTGAGAAATTACTCCAATGGAGGAAAGTGCGCATGGTGACTGTTGTATTCAATCCCGATGCAATTTCTGTGCTTCATCAAGACTCTGATAGTCCACAGTTTACGGAAAGCCTCCAGATGAGCATAGGAAACTACTACTGGTCTTCCAGGGAACGATCAAAGTGTAGACTGTTTGAGACATTACTGCCGCGGAGGAAAGTGCGCATGGTGACTGTTGTATTCAATCCCGATGAACTTTCTGTGTTTCATCGACACTCTGATAGTCCACAGATTACAGAATGCCTCCAGATGTGCATAGGAAACTACTACTGGTCTTCCATCGAACGATCTAAGCGTAAACTCTTTGAGACATTACTCCCATTGAGGGAAGTGCGCATGGTGACTGCTGTATTCAACCCCGATGCAATTTCTGTGTTTCATCAACACTCTGATAGTCCACAGATTACAGAATGCATCCAGATGTGCATCGGAAACTACTACTGGTCTTCCAGGGAACGATCAAATCGTAGACTGTTTGAGACATTACTCCCATGGAAGAAAGTGCGCATGGTGACTGTTGTATTCAATCCCGATGCAATTTCTGTGTTTCATCAACACTCTGATAGTCCACAGATTACAGAATGACTCCAGATGTTCATCGGAAACTACTACTGATCTTCCAGGGAACGATCAAAGCGTAGAGTGTTTGAGACATTACTCCCATGAAGGAAAGGGAGCATGGCCACTGTTGTATTCAATCCCGATGCAATTTCTGTGTTTCATCAACACTCTGATAGTCCACAGATTACAGAATGCCTCCAGATATGCATCGGAAAGTACTACTGGTCTTCCAGGGAACGATCAAAGCGTAGAGTGTTAGAGACATTACTGCCATGGAGGAAAGTGCGCATGGTGACTGTTGCATTCAATCCCGATGCAATTTCTGTGTTTCATCAACACTCTGATAGTCCACAGATTACAGAATGCGTCCAGATGTGCATCGGAAACTACTACTGGTCTTCCAGGGAACGATCAAATCGTAGACTGTTTGAGACATTACTCCCATGGAAGAAAGTGCGCATGGTGACTGTTGTATTCAATCCCGATGCAATTTCTGTGTTTCATCAACACTCTGATAGTCCACAGATTACAGAATGCCTCCAGATGTTCATCGGAAACTACTACTGATCTTCCAGGGAACGATCAAAGCGTAGAGTGTTTGAGACATTACTCCCATGAAGGAAAGGGAGCATGGCGATTGTTGTATTCAATCCCGATGCAATTTCTGTGTTTCATCAACACTCTGATAGTCCACAGATTACAGAATGCCTCCAGATATGCATCGGAAAGTACTACTGGTCTTCCAGGGAACGATCAAAGAGTAGACTGTTTGAGACATTACTCCCATGGAAGAAAGTGTGCATGGTGACTGTTTTATTCTATCCCCATGCAATTTCTGTGCTTCATCAACACTCTGATAGTCCACAGTTTACGGAAAGCCTCCAGATGTGCATCGGAAAACTCAACTGGTCTTCCAGGGAACGATCAAAGTGTAGACTGTTGAGACATTACTCCCATGGAGGTAAGTGCGCATGGTGACTGTTGTATTCAATCCCGATGCAATTTCTGTGTTTCATCAACACTCTGATAGTCCACAGATTACAGAATGCCTCCAGATGTGCATCGGAAACTACTACTGATCTTCCAGGGAAAGATCAAAGCGTAAAGTGTTTGAGACATTACTCCCATGAAGGAAAGGGAGCATGGCCACTGTTGTATTCAATCCCGATGCAATTTCTGTGTTTCATCAACACTCTGATAGTCCACAGATTACAGAATGCCTCCAGATATGCGTCGGAAAGTACTATTGGTCTTCCAGGGAAGGATCAAAGCGTAGACTGTTAGAGACATTACTCCCGTGGAGGGAAGTGCGCATGGTGACTGTTGTATTCAATCCCGATGCAATTTCTGTGTTTCATCAACACTCTGATAGTCCACGAAGAACAGATTGCCTCCAGATGTGCATCGGAAACTACTACTGGTCTTCCATGGAACGATCAAAGAGTAGACTGTTTGAGACATTACTCCAATGGAGGAAAGTGCGCATGGTGACTGTTGTATTCAATCCCGATGCAATTTCTGTGCTTCATCAACACTCTGATAGTCCACAGTTTACGGAAAGCCTCCAGATGAGCATCGGAAAGTACTACTGGTCTTCCAGGGAACGATCAAAGCGTAGACTGTTAGAGACATTACTCCCATGGAGGAATGTGCGCATGGTGACTGTTGTATTCAATCCCGATGCAGTTTCTGTGTTTCATCAACACTCTGATACTCCACAGATTACAGAATGCGTCCAGATGTGCATCGGAAACTACTACTGGTCTTCCAGGGAACGATCAAATCGTAGACTGTTTGAGACATTACTCCCATGGTAGAAAGTGCGCATGGTGACTGTTGTATTCAATCCCGATGCAATTTCTGTGTTTCATCAACACTCTGATAGTCCACAGATTACAGAATGCCTCCAGATGTTCATCGGAAACTACTACTGGTCTTCCAGGGAATGATCAAAGCGTAGACTGTTTGAGACATTACTGCTGTGGAGGAAAGGGAGCATGGTGACTGTTGTATTCAATCCCGATGCAATTTCTGTGCTTCATCAACACTCTGATAGTCCATAGATTACAGAATGCCTCCAGATATGCATCGGAAAGTACTACTGGTCTTCCAGGCAACGATCAAAGCGTAGACTGTTAGAGACATTACTCTCATGTAGGAAAGTGCGCATGGTGACTGTTGTATTCAATCCCGATGCAATTTCTGTGTTTCATCAACACTCTGATAGTCCACAGAGAACAGATTGCCTCCAGATGTGCATCGGAAACTACTACTGGTCTTCCAGGGAACGACCAAAGAGTAGACTGTTTGAGACATTACTCCAATGGAGGAAAGTGCGCATGGTGACTGTTGTATTCAATCCCGATGCAATTTCTGTGCTTCATCAAGACTCTGATAGTCCACAGTTTACGGAAAGCCACCAGATGAGCATCGGAAAGTACTACTGGTCTTCCAGGGAACGATCAAAGCGTAGACTGTTTGAGACATTACTGCCGCGGAGGAAAGTGCGCATGGTGACTGTTGTATTCAATCCCGATGAAATTTCTGTGTTTCATCGACACTCTGATAGTCCACAGATTATAGAATGCCTCCAGATGTGCATAGGAAACTACTACTGGTCTTCCATCGAACGATCAAAGCGTAAACTCTTTGAGACATTACTCCCATTGAGGGAAGTGCGCATGGTGACTGTTGTATTCAACCCCGATGCAATTTCTGTGTTTCATCAACACTCTGATAGTCCACAGATTACAGAATGCATCCAGATGTGCATCGGAAACTACTACTGGTCTTCCAGGGAACTATCAAATCGTAGACTGTTTGAGACATTACTCCCATGGAAGAAAGTGCGCATGGTGACTGTTGTATTCAATCCCGATGCAATTTCTGTGTTTCATCAACACTCTGATAGTCCACAGATTACAGAATGCCTCCAGATATGCGTCGGAAAGTACTATTGGTCTTCCAGGGAAGGATCAAAGCGTAGACTGTTAGAGACATTACTCCCATGGAGGAAAGTGCACATGGTGACTGTTGTATTCAATCCCGATGCAATTTCTGTGTTTCATCAACACTCTGATAGTCCACAGAGAACAGATTGCCTTCAGATGTGCATCGGAAACTACTACTGGTCTTCCATGGAACGATCAAAGAGTAGACTGTTTGAGACATTACTCCAATGGAGGAAAGTGCGCATGGTGACTGTTGTATTCAATCCCGATGCAATTTCTGTGCTTCATCAACACTCTGATAGTCCACCGATTACAGAATGCCTCCAGATATGCATCGGAAAGTACTACTGGTCTTCCAGGGAACGATCAAAGCGTAGACTGTTTGAGACATTACTCCCATGGAAGAAAGTGCGCATGGTGACTGTTTTATTCTATCCCCATGCAATTTCTGTGCTTCATCATCACTCTGATAGTCCACAGTTTACGGAAAGCCCTCAGATGTGCATCGGAAAGCTCAACTGGTCTTCCAGGGAACGATCAAAGCGTAGACTGTTAGAGACATTACTCCCATGGAGGAATGTGCGCATGGTGACTGTTGTATTCAATCCCGATGCAATTTCTGTGTTTCATCAACACTCTGATAGTCCATAGATTACAGAATATCTCCATATGTGCATCGGAAACTACTACTGGTCTTCCAGGGAACGATCAAATCGTAGACTGTTTGAGACATTGCTCCCATGGTAGAAAGTGCGCATGGTGACTGTTGTATTCAATCCCGATGCAAATTCTGTGTTTCATCAACACTCTGATAGTCCACAGATAACAGAATGCCTCCAGATGTTCATCAGAAACTACTACTGGTCTTCCAGGGAACGATCAAAGCGTAGACTGTTTGAGACATTACTGCCGTGGAAGAAAGGGAGCAAGGTGACTGTTGTATTCAATCCCGATGCAATTTCTGTGTTTCATCAACACTCTGATAGTCCACAGATTAC
Organism: Schistocerca gregaria; assembly: GCF_023897955.1. Taxonomy (NCBI): domain Eukaryota; kingdom Metazoa; phylum Arthropoda; class Insecta; order Orthoptera; family Acrididae; genus Schistocerca; species Schistocerca gregaria. Next base: position 3,172,446 of record NW_026061710.1, read on the forward strand.
AGAATGCCTCCAGATGTGCATCGGAAAGTACTACTGGTCTTCCAGGGAACGATCAAAGCGTAGACTGTTAGAGACATTACTCCCATGGAGGAAAGTGCGCATGGTGACTGCTGTATTCAATCCCGATGCAATTTCTGTGTTTCATCAACACTCTGATAGTCCACAGATTACAGAATGCCTCCAGATGTGCATCGGAAACTACTACTGGTCTTCCAGGGAACGATCAAAGAGTAGACTGTTTGAGACATTACTCCCATGGAAGAAAGTGCGCATGGAGACTGTTTTATTCTATCTCCATGCAATTTCTGTGCTTCATCAAAACTCTGATAGTCCACAGTTTACGGAAAGCCCTCAGATGTGCATCGGAAAACTCAACTGGTCTTCCAGGGAACGATCAAAGTGTAGACTGTTAGAGACATTACTCCCATGGAGGTAAGTGCGCATAGTGACTGTTGTATTCAATCCCGATGCAATTTCTGTGTTTCATCAACACTCTGATAGTCCACAGACTACAGAATGCCTCCAGATGTGCATCGGAAACTACTACTGATCTTCCAGGGAACGATCAAAGCGTAAAGTGTTTGAGACATTACTCCCATGAAGGAAAGGGAGCATGGCGACTGTTGTATTCAATCCCGATGCAATTTCTGTGTTTCATCAACACTCTGATAGTCCACCGAGTACAGAATGCCTCCAGATATGCATCGGAAAGTACTACTGGTCTTCCAGGGAACGATCAAAGCGTAGACTGTTAGAGACATTACTCGCATGGAGGAAAGTGCGCATGGTGACTGTTGTACTCAATCCCGATGCAATTTCTGTGTTTCATCAACACTCTGATAGTCCACAGAGAACAGATTGCCTCCAGATGTGCATCGGAAACTACTACTGGTCTTCCAGGGAACGATCAAAGAGTAGACTGTTTGAGACATTACTCCAATGGAGGAAAGTGCGCATGGTGACTGTTGTATTCAATCCCGATGCAATTTCTGTGCTTCATCAACACTCTGATAGTCCACAGTTTACGGAAAGCCTCCAGATGAGCATCGGAAAGTACTACTGGTCTTCCAGGGAACGATCAAACGTAGATTGTTTGAGACATTACTGCCATGGAGAAAAGTGCGCATGGTGACTGTTGTATTCAATCCCGATGAAATTTCTGTTTTTCATCGACACTCTGATAGTCCACAGATTACAGAATGCCTCCAGATGTGCATAGGAAACTACTACTGGTCTTCCATCGAACGATCAAAGCGTAAACTCTTTGAGACATTACTCCCATTGAGGGAAGTGCGCATGGTGACTGTTGTATTCAATCCCGATGCAATGTCTGTGTTTCATCAACACTCTGATAGTCCACAGACTACAGAATGCCTCCAGATGTGCATCGGAAACTACTACTGATCTTCCAGGGAACGATCAAAGCGTAAAGTGTTTGAGACATTACTCCCATGGAGGAAAGTGCGCATGGTGACTGTTGTATTCAATCCCGATGCAATTTCTGTGTTTCATCAACACTCTGATAGTCCACAGAGAACAGATTGCCTCCAGATGTGCATCAGAAACTACTGCTGGTCTTCCAGGGAACGATCAAAGAGTAGACTGTTTGAGACATTACTCCAGTGGAGGAAAGTGAACATGGTGACAGTTGTATTCAATCCCGATGCAATTTCTGTGCTTCATCAACACTCTGATAGTCCACAGTTTATGGAAAGCCTCCAGATGAGCATCGGAAAGTACTACTGGTCTTCCAGGGAACGATCAAAGCGTAGACTGTTAGAGACATTACTCCCATGGAGGAAAGTGCGCATGGTGACTGCTGTATTCAATCCCAATGCAATTTCTGTGTTTCATCAACACTCTGATAGTCCACAGATTACAGAATGCCTCCAGATGTTCATCGGAAACTACTACTGATCTTCCAGGGAACGATCAAAGCGTAGAGTGTTTGAGACATTACTCCCATGAAGGAAAGGGAGCATGGCCACTGTTGTATTCAATCCCGATGCAATTTCTGTGTTTCATCAACACTCTGATAGTCCACAGATTACAGAATGCCTCCAGATATGCATCGGAAAGTACTACTGGTCTTCCAGGGAACGATCAAAGCGTAGACTGTTAGAGACATTACTCCCATGGAGGAAAGTGCGCATGGTGACTGTTGTATTCAATCCCGATGCAATTTCTGTGTTTCATCAACACTCTGATAGTCCACAGAGAACAGATTGCCTCCAGATGTGCATCAGAAACTACTGCTGGTCTTCCAGGGAACGATCAAAGAGTAGACTGTTTGAGACATTACTCCAGTGGAGGAAAGTGAACATGGTGACAGTTGTATTCAATCCCGATGCAATTTCTGTGCTTCATCAACACTCTGATAGTCCACAGTTTATGGAAAGCCTCCCGATGAGCATCGGAAAGTACTACTGGTCTTCCAGGGAACGATCAAAGCGTAGACTGTTAGAGACATTACTCCCATGGAGGAAAGTGCGCATGGTGACTGCTGTATTCAATCCCAATGCAATTTCTGTGTTTCATCAACACTCTGATAGTCCACAGATTACAGAATGCCTCCAGATGTGCATCGGAAACTACTACTGGTCTTCCAGGGAACGATCAAAGAGTAGACTGTTTGAGACATTACTCCCATGGAAGAAAGTGTGCATGGTGACTGTTTTATTCTATCCCCATGCAATTTCTGTGCTTCATCAACACTCTGATAGTCCACAGTTTACGGAAAGCCTCCAGATGTGCATCGGAAAACTCAACTGGTCTTCCAGGGAACGATCAAAGTGTAGACTGTTGAGACATTACTCCCATGGAGGTAAGTGCGCATGGTGACTGTTGTATTCAATCCCGATGCAATTTCTGTGTTTCATCAACACTCTGATAGTCCACAGATTACAGAATGCCTCCAGATGTGCATCGGAAACTACTACTGATCTTCCAGGGAACGATCAAAGCGTAAAGTGTTTGAGACATTACTCCCATGAAGGGAAGGGAGCATGGCGACTGTTGTATTCTATCCCGATGCAATTTCTGTGTTTCATCAACACTCTGATAGTCCACAGATTACAGAATGCCTCCAGATATGCGTCGGAAAGTACTATTGGTCTTCCAGGGAAGGATCAAAGCGTAGACTGTTAGAGACATTACTCCCATGGAGGAAAGTGCACATGGTGACTGTTGTATTCAATCCCGATGCAATTTCTGTGTTTCATCAACACTCTGATAGTCCACAGAGAACAGATTGCCTTCAGATGTGCATCGGAAACTACTACTGGTCTTCCATGGAACGATCAAAGAGTAGACTGTTTGAGACATTACTCCAATGGAGGAAAGTGCGCATGGTGACTGTTGTATTCAATCCCGATGCAATTTCTGTGCTTCATCAACACTCTGATAGTCCACCGATTACAGAATGCCTCCAGATATGCATCGGAAAGTACTACTGGTCTTCCAGGGAACGATCAAAGCGTAGACTGTTTGAGACATTACTCCCATGGAAGAAAGTGCGCATGGTGACTGTTTTATTCTATCCCCATGCAATTTCTGTGCTTCATCATCACTCTGATAGTCCACAGTTTACGGAAAGCCCTCAGATGTGCATCGGAAAGCTCAACTGGTCTTCCAGGGAACGATCAAAGCGTAGACTGTTAGAGACATTACTCCCATGGAGGAATGTGCGCATGGTGACTGTTGTATTCAATCCCGATGCAATTTCTGTGTTTCATCAACACTCTGATAGTCCATAGATTACAGAATATCTCCATATGTGCATCGGAAACTACTACTGGTCTTCCAGGGAACGATCAAATCGTAGACTGTTTGAGACATTGCTCCCATGGTAGAAAGTGCGCATGGTGACTGTTGTATTCAATCCCGATGCAAATTCTGTGTTTCATCAACACTCTGATAGTCCACAGATAACAGAATGCCTCCAGATGTTCATCAGAAACTACTACTGGTCTTCCAGGGAACGATCAAAGCGTAGACTGTTTGAGACATTACTGCCGTGGAAGAAAGGGAGCAAGGTGACTGTTGTATTCAATCCCGATGCAATTTCTGTGTTTCATCAACACTCTGATAGTCCACAGATTACAGAATGCCTCCAGATGTGCATCGGAAAGTACTACTGGTCTTCCAGGGAACGATCAAAGCGTAGACTGTTAGAGACATTACTCCCATGGAGGAAAGTGCGCATGGTGACTGCTGTATTCAATCCCGATGCAATTTCTGTGTTTCATCAACACTCTGATAGTCCACAGATTACAGAATGCCTCCAGATGTGCATCGGAAACTACTACTGGTCTTCCAGGGAACGATCAAAGAGTAGACTGTTTGAGACATTACTCCCATGGAAGAAAGTGCGCATGGAGACTGTTTTATTCTATCTCCATGCAATTTCTGTGCTTCATCAAAACTCTGATAGTCCACAGTTTACGGAAAGCCCTCAGATGTGCATCGGAAAACTCAACTGGTCTTCCAGGGAACGATCAAAGTGTAGACTGTTAGAGACATTACTCCCATGGAGGTAAGTGCGCATAGTGACTGTTGTATTCAATCCCGATGCAATTTCTGTGTTTCATCAACACTCTGATAGTCCACAGACTACAGAATGCCTCCAGATGTGCATCGGAAACTACTACTGATCTTCCAGGGAACGATCAAAGCGTAAAGTGTTTGAGACATTACTCCCATGAAGGAAAGGGAGCATGGCGACTGTTGTATTCAATCCCGATGCAATTTCTGTGTTTCATCAACACTCTGATAGTCCACCGAGTACAGAATGCCTCCAGATATGCATCGGAAAGTACTACTGGTCTTCCAGGGAACGATCAAAGCGTAGACTGTTAGAGACATTACTCGCATGGAGGAAAGTGCGCATGGTGACTGTTGTACTCAATCCCGATGCAATTTCTGTGTTTCATCAACACTCTGATAGTCCACAGAGAACAGATTGCCTCCAGATGTGCATCGGAAACTACTACTGGTCTTCCAGGGAACGATCAAAGAGTAGACTGTTTGAGACATTACTCCAATGGAGGAAAGTGCGCATGGTGACTGTTGTATTCAATCCCGATGCAATTTCTGTGCTTCATCAACACTCTGATAGTCCACAGTTTACGGAAAGCCTCCAGATGAGCATCGGAAAGTACTACTGGTCTTCCAGGGAACGATCAAACGTAGATTGTTTGAGACATTACTGCCATGGAGAAAAGTGCGCATGGTGACTGTTGTATTCAATCCCGATGAAATTTCTGTTTTTCATCGACACTCTGATAGTCCACAGATTACAGAATGCCTCCAGATGTGCATAGGAAACTACTACTGGTCTTCCATCGAACGATCAAAGCGTAAACTCTTTGAGACATTACTCCCATTGAGGGAAGTGCGCATGGTGACTGTTGTATTCAATCCCGATGCAATGTCTGTGTTTCATCAACACTCTGATAGTCCACAGACTACAGAATGCCTCCAGATGTGCATCGGAAACTACTACTGATCTTCCAGGGAACGATCAAAGCGTAAAGTGTTTGAGACATTACTCCCATGAAGGAAAGGGAGCATGGCGACTGTTGTATTCAATCCCGATGCAATTTCTGTGTTTCATCAACACTCTGATAGTCCACAGATTACAGAATGCCTCCAGATATGCATCGGAAAGTCCTACTGGTCTTCGAGGCAACGATCAAATCGTAGACTGCTTGAGACATTACTCCCATGGAAGAAAGTGCGCATGGTGACTGTTGTATTCAATCCCGATGCAATTTCTGTGTTTCACCAACACTCTGATAGTCCACAGAATACAGAATGCCTCCAGATGTTCATCGGAAACTACTACTGATCTTCCAGGGAACGATCAAAGCATAGAGTGTTTGAGACATTACTCCCATGAAGGAAAGGGAGCATGGCCACTGTTGTATTCAATCCCGATGCAATTTCTGTGTTTCATCAACACTCTGATAGTCCACAGATTACAAAATGCCTCCAGATATGCATCGGAAAGTACTACTGGTCTTCCAGGGAACGATCAAAGCGTAGACTGTTTGAGACATTACTCCCATGGTGGAGAGTGCGCATGGTGACTGTTGTATTCATTCCCGATGCAATTTTTGTGTTTCATCAGCACTCTGATAGTCCACAGATTACACAATGCTTCCAGATGTGCATCGGAAACTACTACTGGTCTTCCAGGGAACGATCAAATCGTAGACTGTTTGAGACATTGCTCCCATGGTAGAAAGTGCGCATGGTGACTGTTGTATTCAACCCCGATGCAATTTCTGTGTTTCATCAACACTCTGATAGTCCACAGATTACAGAATGCGTCCAGATGTGCATCGGAAACTACTACTGGTCTTCCAGGGAACGATCAAATCGTAGACTGTTTGAGACATTACACCCATGGAAGAAAGTGCGCATGATGACTGTTGTATTCAATCCCGATGCAATTTCTGTGTTTCATCAACACTCTGATAGTCCACAGATTACAGAATGCCTCCAGATGTTCATCGGAAACTACTACTGATCTTCCAGGGAACGATCAAATCGTAGAGTGTTTGAGACATTACTCCCATGAAGGAAAGGGAGCATGGCCACTGTTGTATTCAATCCCGATGCAATTTCTGTGTTTCATCAACACTCTGATAGTCCACAGATTACAGAATGCCTCCAGATATGCATCGGAAAGTACTACTGGTCTTCCAGGGAACGATCAAAGCGTAGACTGTTAGAGACATTACTCCCATGGAGGAATGTGCGCATGGTGACTGTTGTATTCAATCCCGATGCAATTTCTGTGTTTCATCAACACTCTGATAGTCCACAGATTACAGAATGCCTCCAGATGTGCATCGGAAACTACTACTGGTCTTCCAGGGAACGATCAAATCGTAGACTGTTTGAGACATTGCTCCCATGGTAGAAAGTGCGCATGGTGACTGTTGTATTCAATCCCGATGCAATTTCTGTGTTTCATCAACACTCTGATAGTCCACAGATTACAGAATGCCTCCAGATGTTCATCGGAAACTACTACTGGTCTTCCAGGGAACGATCAAAGCGTAGACTGTTTGAGACATTACTGCCGTGGAGGAAAGGGAGCATGGTGACTGTTGTATTCAATCACCGATGCAATTTCTGTGTTTCATCAACACTCTGATAGTCCACCGATTACAGAATGCCTCCAGATATGCATCGGAAAGTACTACTGGTCTTCCAGGGAACGATCAAAGCGTAGACTGTTGGAGACATTACTCCCATGGAGGAAAGTGCGCATGGTGACTGTTGTATTCAATCCCGATGCAATTTCTGTGTTTCATCAACACTCTGATAGTCCACAGAGAACAGATTGCCTCCAGATGTGCATCGGAAACTACTACTGGTCTTCCAGGGAACGATCAAAGAGTAGACTGTTAAGAGACATTACTCCAATGGAGGAAAGTGCGCATGGTGACTGTTGTATTCAATCCCGATGCAATTTCTGTGCTTCATCAACACTCTGATAGTCCACAGTTTACGGAAAGCCTCCAGATGAGCATCGGAAAGTACTACTGGTCTTCCAGGGAACGATCAAAGCGTAGACTGTTTGAGACATTACTGAGGTGGAGGAAAGTGCGCATGGTGACTGTTGTATTCAATCCCGATGAAATTTCTGTGTTTCATCGACACTCTGATAGTCCACAGATTACAGAATGCCTCCAGATGTGCATAGGAAACTACTACTGGTCTTCCATCGAACGATCAAAGCGTAAACTCTTTGAGACATTACTCCCACTGAGGGAAGTGCGAATGGTGACTGTTGTATTCAATCCCGATGCAATTTCTGTGTTTCATCAACACTCTGATAGTCCACAGATTACAGAATGCCTCCAGATGTGCATCGGAAACTACTACTGGTCTTCCAGGGAACGATCAAATCGTAGACTGTTTGAGACATTGCTCCCATGGTAGAAAGTGCGCATGGTGAATGTTGTATTCAATCCCGATGCAATTTCTGTGTTTCATCAACACTCTGATAGTCCACAGATTACAGAATGCCTCCAGATGTTCATTGGAAACTACTACTGGTCTTCCAGGGAACGATCAAAGCGTAGACTGTTTGAGACATTACTGCCGTGGAGGAAAGGGAGCATGGTGACTGTTGTATTCAATCCTGATGCAATTTCTGTGTTTCATCAACACTCTGATAGTCCACAGATTACAGAATGCCTCCAGATGTGCATCGGAAAGTACTACTGGTCTTCCAGGGAACGATGAAAGCGTAGACTGTTAGAGACATTACTCCCATGGAGGAAAGTGCGCATGGTGACTGCTGTATTCAATCCCGATGCAATTTCTGTGTTTCATCAACACTCTGATAGTCCACAGATTACAGAATGCCTCCAGATGTGCATCGGAAACTACTACTGGTCTTCCAGGGAACGATCAAAGGGTAGACTGTTTGAGACGTTACTCCCTTGGAAGAAAGTGCGCATGGTGACTGTTTTATTCTATCCCCATGCAATTTCTGTGCTTCATCAACACTCTGATAGTCCACAGTTTACGGAAAGCCCTCAGATGTGCATCGGAAAGCTCAACTGGTCTTCCAGGGAACGATCAAAGTGTAGACTGTTAGAGACATTACTCCCATGAAGGTAAGTGCGCGAGGTGACTGTTGTATTCAATCCCGATGCAATTTCTGTGTTTCATCAACACTCTGATAGTCCACAGACTACAGAATGCCTCCAGATGTGCATCGGAAACTACTACTGATCTTCCAGGGAACGATCAAAGCGTAAAGTGTTTGAGACATTACTCCCATGAAGGAAAGGGAGCATGGCGACTGTTGTATTCAATCCCGATGCAATTTCTGTGTTTCATCAACACTCTGATAGTCCACAGATTACAGAATGCCTCCAGATATGCATCGGAAAGTACTACTGGTCTTCCAGGCAACGATCAAAGCGTAGACTGTTAGAGATATTACTCCCATGTAGGAAAGTGCGCATGGTGACTGTTGTATTCAATCCCGATGCAATTTCTGTGTTTCATCAACACTCTGATAGTCCACAGAGAACAGATTGCCTCCAGATGTGCATCGGAAACTACTACTGGTCTTCCAGGGAACGATCAAAGAGTAGACTGTTTGAGAAATTACTCCAATGGAGGAAAGTGCGCATGGTGATTGTTGTATTCAATCCCGATGCAATTTCTGTGCTTCATCAAGACTCTGATAGTACACAGTTTACGGAAAGCCTCCAGATGAGCATAGGAAACTACTACTGGTCTTCCAGGGAACGATCAAAGCGTAGACTGTTTGAGACATTACTGCCGCGGAGGAAAGTGCGCATGGTGACTGTTGTATTCAATCCCGATGAACTTTCTGTGTTTCATCGACACTCTGATAGTCCACAGATTACAGAATGCCTCCAGATGTGCATAGGAAACTACTACTGGTCTTCCATCGAACGATCTAAGCGTAAACTCTTTGAGACATTACTCCCATTGAGGGAAGTGCGCATGGTGACTGTTGTATTCAACCCCGATGCAATTTCTGTGTTTCATCAACACTCTGATAGTCCACAGATTACAGAATGCATCCAGATGTGCATCGGAAACTACTACTGGTCTTCCAGGGAACGATCAAATCGTAGACTGTTTGAGACATTACTCCCATGGAAGAAAGTGCGCATGGTGACTGTTGTATTCAATCCCGATGCAATTTCTGTGTTTCATCAACACTCTGATAGTCCACAGATTACAGAATGACTCCAGATGTTCATCGGAAACTACTACTGATCTTCCAGGGAACGATCAAAGCGTAGAGTGTTTGAGACATTACTCCCATGAAGGAAAGGGAGCATGGCCACTGTTGTATTCAATCCCGATGCAATTTCTGTGTTTCATCAACACTCTGATAGTCCACAGATTACAGAATGCCTCCAGATATGCATAGGAAAGTACTACTGGTCTTCCAGGGAACGATCAAAGCGTAGAGTGTTAGAGACATTACTGCCATGGAGGAAAGTGCGCATGGTGACTGTTGCATTCAATCCCGATGCAATTTCTGTGTTTCATCAACACTCTGATAGTCCACAGATTACAGAATGCGTCCAGATGTGCATCGGAAACTACTACTGGTCTTCCAGGGAACGATCAAATCGTAGACTGTTTGAGACATTACTCCCATGGAAGAAAGTGCGCATGGTGACTGTTGTATTCAATCCCGATGCAATTTCTGTGTTTCATCAACACTCTGATAGTCCACAGATTACAGAATGCCTCCAGATGTTCATCGGAAACTACTACTGATCTTCCAGGGAACGATCAAAGCGTAGAGTGTTTGAGACATTACTCCCATGAAGGAAAGGGAGCATGGCGATTGTTGTATTCAATCCCGATGCAATTTCTGTGTTTCATCAACACTCTGATAGTCCACAGATTACAGAATGCCTCCAGATATGCATCGGAAAGTACTACTGGTCTTCCAGGGAACGATCAAAGAGTAGACTGTTTGAGACATTACTCCCATGGAAGAAAGTGTGCATGGTGACTGTTTTATTCTATCCCCATGCAATTTCTGTGCTTCATCAACACTCTGATAGTCCACAGTTTACGGAAAGCCTCCAGATGTGCATCGGAAAACTCAACTGGTCTTCCAGGGAACGATCAAAGTGTAGACTGTTGAGACATTACTCCCATGGAGGTAAGTGCGCATGGTGACTGTTGTATTCAATCCCGATGCAATTTCTGTGTTTCATCAACACTCTGATAGTCCACAGATTACAGAATGCCTCCAGATGTGCATCGGAAACTACTACTGATCTTCCAGGGAACGATCAAAGCGTAAAGTGTTTGAGACATTACTCCCATGAAGGAAAGGGAGCATGGCCACTGTTGTATTCAATCCCGATGCAATATCTGTGTTTCATCAACACTCTGATAGTCCACAGATTACAAAATGCCTCCAGATATGCATCGGAAAGTACTACTGGTCTTCCAGGGAACGATCAAAGCGTAGACTGTTTGAGACATTACTCCCATGGTGGAGAGTGCGCATGGTGACTGTTGTATTCATTCCCGATGCAATTTTTGTGTTTCATCAGCACTCTGATAGTCCACAGATTACACAATGCTTCCAGATGTGCATCGGAAAGTACTACTGGTCTTCCAGGGAACGATCAAACGTAGATTGTTTGAGACATTACTGCCATGGAGAAAAGTGCGCATGGTGACTGTTGTATTCAATCCCGATGAAATTTCTGTGTTTCATCGACACTCTGATAGTCCACAGATTACAGAATGCCTCCAGATGTGCATAGGAAACTACTACTGGTCTTCCATCGAACGATCTAAGCGTAAACTCTTTGAGACATTACTCCCATTGAGGGAAGTGCGCATGGTGACTGCTGTATTCAACCCCGATGCAATTTCTGTGTTTCATCAACACTCTGATAGTCCACAGATTACAGAATGCATCCAGATGTGCATCGGAAACTACTACTGGTCTTCCAGGGAACGATCAAATCGTAGACTGTTTGAGACATTACTCCCATGGAAGAAAGTGCGCATGGTGACTGTTGTATTCAATCCCGATGCAATTTCTGTGTTTCATCAACACTCTGATAGTCCACAGATTACAGAATGACTCCAGATGTTCATCGGAAACTACTACTGATCTTCCAGGGAACGATCAAAGCGTAGAGTGTTTGAGACATTACTCCCATGAAGGAAAGGGAGCATGGCCACTGTTGTATTCAATCCCGATGCAATTTCTGTGTTTCATCAACACTCTGATAGTCCACAGATTACAGAATGCCTCCAGATATGCATAGGAAAGTACTACTGGTCTTCCAGGGAACGATCAAAGCGTAGAGTGTTAGAGACATTACTGCCATGGAGGAAAGTGCGCATGGTGACTGTTGCATTCAATCCCGATGCAATTTCTGTGTTTCATCAACACTCTGATAGTCCACAGATTACAGAATGCGTCCAGATGTGCATCGGAAACTACTACTGGTCTTCCAGGGAACGATCAAATCGTAGACTGTTTGAGACATTACTCCCATGGAAGAAAGTGCGCATGGTGACTGTTGTATTCAATCCCGATGCAATTTCTGTGTTTCATCAACACTCTGATAGTCCACAGATTACAGAATGCCTCCAGATGTTCATCGGAAACTACTACTGATCTTCCAGGGAACGATCAAAGCGTAGAGTGTTTGAGACATTACTCCCATGAAGGAAAGGGAGCATGGCGATTGTTGTATTCAATCCCGATGCAATTTCTGTGTTTCATCAACACTCTGATAGTCCACAGATTACAGAATGCCTCCAGATATGCATCGGAAAGTACTACTGGTCTTCCAGGGAACGATCAAAGAGTAGACTGTTTGAGACATTACTCCCATGGAAGAAAGTGTGCATGGTGACTGTTCTATTCTATCCCCATGCAATTTCTGTGCTTCATCAACACTCTGATAGTCCACAGTTTACGGAAAGCCTCCAGATGTGCATCGGAAAACTCAACTGGTCTTCCAGGGAACGATCAAAGTGTAGACTGTTGAGACATTACTCCCATGGAGGTAAGTGCGCATGGTGACTGTTGTATTCAATCCCGATGCAATTTCTGTGTTTCATCAACACTCTGATAGTCCACAGATTACAGAATGCCTCCAGATGTGCATCGGAAACTACTACTGATCTTCCAGGGAACGATCAAAGCGTAAAGTGTTTGAGACATTACTCCCATGAAGGAAAGGGAGCATGGCCACTGTTGTATTCAATCCCGATGCAATTTCTGTGTTTCATCAACACTCTGATAGTCCACAGATTACAAAATGCCTCCAGATATGCATCGGAAAGTACTACTGGTCTTCCAGGGAACGATCAAAGCGTAGACTGTTTGAGACATTACTCCCATGGTGGAGAGTGCGCATGGTGACTGTTGTATTCATTCCCGATGCAATTTTTGTGTTTCATCAGCACTCTGATAGTCCACAGATTACACAATGCTTCCAGATGTGCATCGGAAAGTACTACTGGTCTTCCAGGGAACGATCAAACGTAGATTGTTTGAGACATTACTGCCATGGAGAAAAGTGCGCATGGTGACTGTTGTATTCAATCCCGATGAAATTTCTGTGTTTCATCGACACTCTGATAGTCCACAGATTACAGAATGCCTCCAGATGTGCATAGGAAACTACTACTGGTCTTCCATCGAACGATCAAAGCGTAAACTCTTTGAGACATTACTCCCATTGAGGGAAGTGCGCATGGTGACTGTTGTATTCAATCCCGATGCAATGTCTGTGTTTCATCAACACTCTGATAGTCCACAGACTACAGAATGCCTCCAGATGTGCATCGGAAACTACTACTGATCTTCCAGGGAACGATCAAAGCGTAAAGTGTTTGAGACATTACTCCCATGAAGGAAAGGGAGCATGGCGACTGTTGTATTCAATCCCGATGCAATTTCTGTGTTTCATCAACACTCTGATAGTCCACAGATTACAGAATGCCTCCAGATATGCATCGGAAAGTCCTACTGGTCTTCGAGGCAACGATCAAATCGTAGACTGCTTGAGACATTACTCCCATGGAAGAAAGTGCGCATGGTGACTGTTGTATTCAATCCCGATGCAATTTCTGTGTTTCACCAACACTCTGATAGTCCACAGAATACAGAATGCCTCCAGATGTTCATCGGAAACTACTACTGATCTTCCAGGGAACGATCAAAGCGTAGAGTGTTTGAGACATTACTCCCATGAAGGAAAGGGAGCATGGCCACTGTTGTATTCAATCCCGATGCAATTTCTGTGTTTCATCAACACTCTGATAGTCCACAGATTACAAAATGCCTCCAGATATGCATCGGAAAGTACTACTGGTCTTCCAGGGAACGATCAAAGCGTAGACTGTTTGAGACATTACTCCCATGGTGGAGAGTGCGCATGGTGACTGTTGTATTCATTCCCGATGCAATTTTTGTGTTTCATCAGCACTCTGATAGTCCACAGATTACACAATGCTTCCAGATGTGCATCGGAAACTACTACTGGTCTTCCAGGGAACGATCAAATCGTAGACTGTTTGAGACATTGCTCCCATGGTAGAAAGTGCGCATGGTGACTGTTGTATTCAACCCCGATGCAATTTCTGTGTTTCATCAACACTCTGATAGTCCACAGATTACAGAATGCGTCCAGATGTGCATCGGAAACTACTACTGGTCTTCCAGGGAACGATCAAATCGTAGACTGTTTGAGACATTACACCCATGGAAGAAAGTGCGCATGATGACTGTTGTATTCAATCCCGATGCAATTTCTGTGTTTCATCAACACTCTGATAGTCCACAGATTACAGAATGCCTCCAGATGTTCATCGGAAACTACTACTGATCTTCCAGGGAACGATCAAATCGTAGAGTGTTTGAGACATTACTCCCATGAAGGAAAGGGAGCATGGCCACTGTTGTATTCAATCCCGATGCAATTTCTGTGTTTCATCAACACTCTGATAGTCCACAGATTACAGAATGCCTCCAGATATGCATCGGAAAGTACTACTGGTCTTCCAGGGAACGATCAAAGCGTAGACTGTTAGAGACATTACTCCCATGGAGGAATGTGCGCATGGTGACTGTTGTATTCAATCCCGATGCAATTTCTGTGTTTCATCAACACTCTGATAGTCCACAGATTACAGAATGCCTCCAGATGTGCATCGGAAACTACTACTGGTCTTCCAGGGAACGATCAAATCGTAGACTGTTTGAGACATTGCTCCCATGGTAGAAAGTGCGCATGGTGACTGTTGTATTCAATCCCGATGCAATTTCTGTGTTTCATCAACACTCTGATAGTCCACAGATTACAGAATGCCTCCAGATGTTCATCGGAAACTACTACTGGTCTTCCAGGGAACGATCAAAGCGTAGACTGTTTGAGACATTACTGCCGTGGAGGAAAGGGAGCATGGTGACTGTTGTATTCAATCACCGATGCAATTTCTGTGTTTCATCAACACTCTGATAGTCCACCGATTACAGAATGCCTCCAGATATGCATCGGAAAGTACTACTGGTCTTCCAGGGAACGATCAAAGCGTAGACTGTTGGAGACATTACTCCCATGGAGGAAAGTGCGCATGGTGACTGTTGTATTCAATCCCGATGCAATTTCTGTGTTTCATCAACACTCTGATAGTCCACAGAGAACAGATTGCCTCCAGATGTGCATCGGAAACTACTACTGGTCTTCCAGGGAACGATCAAAGAGTAGACTGTTAAGAGACATTACTCCAATGGAGGAAAGTGCGCATGGTGACTGTTGTATTCAATCCCGATGCAATTTCTGTGCTTCATCAACACTCTGATAGTCCACAGTTTACGGAAAGCCTCCAGATGAGCATCGGAAAGTACTACTGGTCTTCCAGGGAACGATCAAAGCGTAGACTGTTTGAGACATTACTGAGGTGGAGGAAAGTGCGCATGGTGACTGTTGTATTCAATCCCGATGAAATTTCTGTGTTTCATCGACACTCTGATAGTCCACAGATTACAGAATGCCTCCAGATGTGCATAGGAAACTACTACTGGTCTTCCATCGAACGATCAAAGCGTAAACTCTTTGAGACATTACTCCCACTGAGGGAAGTGCGAATGGTGACTGTTGTATTCAATCCCGATGCAATTTCTGTGTTTCATCAACACTCTGATAGTCCACAGATTACAGAATGCCTCCAGATGTGCATCGGAAACTACTACTGGTCTTCCAGGGAACGATCAAATCGTAGACTGTTTGAGACATTGCTCCCATGGTAGAAAGTGCGCATGGTGAATGTTGTATTCAATCCCGATGCAATTTCTGTGTTTCATCAACACTCTGATAGTCCACAGATTACAGAATGCCTCCAGATGTTCATTGGAAACTACTACTGGTCTTCCAGGGAACGATCAAAGCGTAGACTGTTTGAGACATTACTGCCGTGGAGGAAAGGGAGCATGGTGACTGTTGTATTCAATCCTGATGCAATTTCTGTGTTTCATCAACACTCTGATAGTCCACAGATTACAGAATGCCTCCAGATGTGCATCGGAAAGTACTACTGGTCTTCCAGGGAACGATGAAAGCGTAGACTGTTAGAGACATTACTCCCATGGAGGAAAGTGCGCATGGTGACTGCTGTATTCAATCCCGATGCAATTTCTGTGTTTCATCAACACTCTGATAGTCCACAGATTACAGAATGCCTCCAGATGTGCATCGGAAACTACTACTGGTCTTCCAGGGAACGATCAAAGGGTAGACTGTTTGAGACGTTACTCCCTTGGAAGAAAGTGCGCATGGTGACTGTTTTATTCTATCCCCATGCAATTTCTGTGCTTCATCAACACTCTGATAGTCCACAGTTTACGGAAAGCCCTCAGATGTGCATCGGAAAGCTCAACTGGTCTTCCAGGGAACGATCAAAGTGTAGACTGTTAGAGACATTACTCCCATGAAGGTAAGTGCGCGAGGTGACTGTTGTATTCAATCCCGATGCAATTTCTGTGTTTCATCAACACTCTGATAGTCCACAGACTACAGAATGCCTCCAGATGTGCATCGGAAACTACTACTGATCTTCCAGGGAACGATCAAAGCGTAAAGTGTTTGAGACATTACTCCCATGAAGGAAAGGGAGCATGGCGACTGTTGTATTCAATCCCGATGCAATTTCTGTGTTTCATCAACACTCTGATAGTCCACAGATTACAGAATGCCTCCAGATATGCATCGGAAAGTACTACTGGTCTTCCAGGCAACGATCAAAGCGTAGACTGTTAGAGATATTACTCCCATGTAGGAAAGTGCGCATGGTGACTGTTGTATTCAATCCCGATGCAATTTCTGTGTTTCATCAACACTCTGATAGTCCACAGAGAACAGATTGCCTCCAGATGTGCATCGGAAACTACTACTGGTCTTCCAGGGAACGATCAAAGAGTAGACTGTTTGAGAAATTACTCCAATGGAGGAAAGTGCGCATGGTGACTGTTGTATTCAATCCCGATGCAATTTCTGTGCTTCATCAAGACTCTGATAGTCCACAGTTTACGGAAAGCCTCCAGATGAGCATAGGAAACTACTACTGGTCTTCCAGGGAACGATCAAAGCGTAGACTGTTTGAGACATTACTGCCGCGGAGGAAAGTGCGCATGGTGACTGTTGTATTCAATCCCGATGAACTTTCTGTGTTTCATCGACACTCTGATAGTCCACAGATTACAGAATGCCTCCAGATGTGCATAGGAAACTACTACTGGTCTTCCATCGAACGATCTAAGCGTAAACTCTTTGAGACATTACTCCCATTGAGGGAAGTGCGCATGGTGACTGCTGTATTCAACCCCGATGCAATTTCTGTGTTTCATCAACACTCTGATAGTCCACAGATTACAGAATGCATCCAGATGTGCATCGGAAACTACTACTGGTCTTCCAGGGAACGATCAAATCGTAGACTGTTTGAGACATTACTCCCATGGAAGAAAGTGCGCATGGTGACTGTTGTATTCAATCCCGATGCAATTTCTGTGTTTCATCAACACTCTGATAGTCCACAGATTACAGAATGACTCCAGATGTTCATCGGAAACTACTACTGATCTTCCAGGGAACGATCAAAGCGTAGAGTGTTTGAGACATTACTCCCATGAAGGAAAGGGAGCATGGCCACTGTTGTATTCAATCCCGATGCAATTTCTGTGTTTCATCAACACTCTGATAGTCCACAGATTACAGAATGCCTCCAGATATGCATAGGAAAGTACTACTGGTCTTCCAGGGAACGATCAAAGCGTAGAGTGTTAGAGACATTACTGCCATGGAGGAAAGTGCGCATGGTGACTGTTGCATTCAATCCCGATGCAATTTCTGTGTTTCATCAACACTCTGATAGTCCACAGATTACAGAATGCGTCCAGATGTGCATCGGAAACTACTACTGGTCTTCCAGGGAACGATCAAATCGTAGACTGTTTGAGACATTACTCCCATGGAAGAAAGTGCGCATGGTGACTGTTGTATTCAATCCCGATGCAATTTCTGTGTTTCATCAACACTCTGATAGTCCACAGATTACAGAATGCCTCCAGATGTTCATCGGAAACTACTACTGATCTTCCAGGGAACGATCAAAGCGTAGAGTGTTTGAGACATTACTCCCATGAAGGAAAGGGAGCATGGCGATTGTTGTATTCAATCCCGATGCAATTTCTGTGTTTCATCAACACTCTGATAGTCCACAGATTACAGAATGCCTCCAGATATGCATCGGAAAGTACTACTGGTCTTCCAGGGAACGATCAAAGAGTAGACTGTTTGAGACATTACTCCCATGGAAGAAAGTGTGCATGGTGACTGTTTTATTCTATCCCCATGCAATTTCTGTGCTTCATCAACACTCTGATAGTCCACAGTTTACGGAAAGCCTCCAGATGTGCATCGGAAAACTCAACTGGTCTTCCAGGGAACGATCAAAGTGTAGACTGTTGAGACATTACTCCCATGGAGGTAAGTGCGCATGGTGACTGTTGTATTCAATCCCGATGCAATTTCTGTGTTTCATCAACACTCTGATAGTCCACAGATTACAGAATGCCTCCAGATGTGCATCGGAAACTACTACTGATCTTCCAGGGAACGATCAAAGCGTAAAGTGTTTGAGACATTACTCCCATGAAGGAAAGGGAGCATGGCGACTGTTGTATTCAATCCCGATGCAATTTCTGTGTTTCATCAACACTCTGATAGTCCACAGATTACAGAATGCCTCCAGATATGCGTCGGAAAGTACTATTGGTCTTCCAGGGAAGGATCAAAGCGTAGACTGTTAGAGACATTACTCCCGTGGAGGGAAGTTCGCATGGTGACTGTTGTATTCAATCCCGATGCAATTTCTGTGTTTCATCAACACTCTGATAGTCCACGAAGAACAGATTGCCTCCAGATGTGCATCGGAAACTACTACTGGTCTTCCATGGAACGATCAAAGAGTAGACTGTTTGAGACATTACTCCAATGGAGGAAAGTGCGCATGGTGACTGTTGTATTCAATCCCGATGCAATTTCTGTGCTTCATCAACACTCTGATAGTCCACAGTTTACGGAAAGCCTCCAGATGAGCATCGGAAAGTACTACTGGTCTTCCAGGGAACGATCAAAGCGTAGACTGTTAGAGACATTACTCCCATGGAGGAATGTGCGCATGGTGACTGTTGTATTCAATCCCGATGCAGTTTCTGTGTTTCATCAACACTCTGATACTCCACAGATTACAGAATGCGTCCAGATGTGCATCGGAAACTACTACTGGTCTTCCAGGGAACTATCAAATCGTAGACTGTTTGAGACATTACTCCCATGGTAGAAAGTGCGCATGGTGACTGTTGTATTCAATCCCGATGCAATTTCAGTGTTTCATCAACACTCTGATAGTCCACAGATTACAGAATGCCTCCAGATGTTCATCGGAAACTACTACTGGTCTTCCAGGGAATGATCAAAGCGTAGACTGTTTGAGACATTACTGCTGTGGAGGAAAGGGAGCATGGTGACTGTTGTATTCAATCCCGATGCAATTTCTGTGCTTCATCAACACTCTGATAGTCCACAGATTACAGAATGCCTCCAGATGAGCATCGGAAAGTACTACTGGTCTTCCAGGCAACGATCAAAGCGTAGACTGTTAGAGACATTACTCTCATGTAGGAAAGTGCGCATGGTGACTGTTGTATTCAATCCCGATGCAATTTCTGTGTTTCATCAACACTCTGATAGTCCACAGAGAACAGATTGCCTCCAGATGTGCATCGGAAACTACTACTGGTCTTCCAGGGAACGATCAAAGAGTAGACTGTTTGAGACATTACTCCAATGGAGGAAAGTGCGCATGGTGACTGTTGTATTCAATCCCGATGCAATTTCTGTGCTTCATCAAGACTCTGATAGTCCACAGTTTACGGAAAGCCTCCAGATGAGCATCGGAAAGTACTACTGGTCTTCCAGGGAACGATCAAAGCGTAGACTGTTTGAGACATTACTGCCGCGGAGGAAAGTGCGCATGGTGAATGTTGTATTCAATCCCGATGAAATTTCTGTGTTTCATCGACACTCTGATAGTCCACAGATTACAGAATGCCTCCAGATGTGCATAGGAAACTACTACTGGTCTTCCATCGAACGATCAAAGCGTAAACTCTTTGAGACATTACTCCCATTGAGGGAAGTGCGCATGGTGACTGTTGTATTCAACCCCGATGCAATTTCTGTGTTTCATCAACACTCTGATAGTCCACAGATTACAGAATGCATCCAGATGTGCATCGGAAACTACTACTGGTCTTCCAGGGAACTATCAAATCGTAGACTGTTTGAGACATTACTCCCATGGAAGAAAGTGCGCATGGTGACTGTTGTATTCAATCCCGATGCAATTTCTGTGTTTCATCAACACTCTGATAGTCCACAGATTACAGAATGACTCCAGATGTTCATCGGAAACTACTACTGATCTTCCAGGGAACGATCAAAGCGTAGAGTGTTTGAGACATTACTCCCATGAAGGAAAGGGAGCATGGCCACTGTTGTATTCAATCCCGATGCAATTTCTGTGTTTCATCAACACTCTGATAGTCCACAGAGAACAGATTGCCTCCAGATGTGCATCAGAAACTACTGCTGGTCTTCCAGGGAACGATCAAAGAGTAGACTGTTTGAGACATTACTCCAGTGGAGGAAAGTGAACATGGTGACAGTTGTATTCAATCCCGATGCAATTTCTGTGCTTCATCAACACTCTGATAGTCCACAGTTTATGGAAAGCCTCCAGATGAGCATCGGAAAGTACTACTGGTCTTCCAGGGAACGATCAAAGCGTAGACTGTTAGAGACATTACTCCCATGGAGGAAAGTGCGCATGGTGACTGCTGTATTCAATCCCAATGCAATTTCTGTGTTTCATCAACACTCTGATAGTCCACAGATTACAGAATGCCTCCAGATGTGCATCGGAAACTACTACTGGTCTTCCAGGGAACGATCAAAGTGTAGACTGTTGAGACATTACTCCCATGGAGGTAAGTGAGCATGGTGACTGTTGTATTCAATCCCGATGCAATTTCTGTGTTTCATCAACACTCTGATAGTCCACAGATTACAGAATGCCTCCAGACGTGCATCGGAAACTACTACTGATCTTCCAGGGAACGATCAAAGCGTAAAGTGTTTGAGACATTACTCCCATGAAGGGAAGGGAGCATGGCGACTGTTGTATTCTATCCCGATGCAATTTCTGTGTTTCATCAACACTCTGATAGTCCACAGATTACAGAATGCCTCCAGATATGCGTCGGAAAGTACTATTGGTCTTCCAGGGAAGGATCAAAGCGTAGACTGTTAGAGACATTACTCCCATGGAGGAAAGTGCACATGGTGACTGTTGTATTCAATCCCGATGCAATTTCTGTGTTTCATCAACACTCTGATAGTCCACAGAGAACAGATTGCCTCCAGATGTGCATCGGAAACTACTACTGGTCTTCCATGGAACGATCAAAGAGTAGACTGTTTGAGACATTACTCCAATGGAGGAAAGTGCGCATGGTGACTGTTGTATTCAATCCCGATGCAATTTCTGTGCTTCATCAACACTCTGATAGTCCACAGTTTACGGAAAGCCTCCAGATGAGCATCGGAAAGTACTACTGGTCTTCCAGGGAACGATCAAAGCGTAGACTGTTAGAGACATTACTCCCATGGAGGAATGTGCGCATGGTGACTGTTGTATTCAATCCCGATGCAATTTCTGTGTTTCATCAACACTCTGATAGTCCACAGATTACAGAATGCGTCCAGATGTGCATCGGAAACTACTACTGGTCTTCCAGGGAACGATCAAATCGTAGACTGTTTGAGACATTACTCCCATGGAAGAAAGTGCGCATGGTGACTGTTGTATTCAATCCCGATGCAATTTCTGTGTTTCATCAACACTCTGATAGTCCACAGATTACAGAATGCCTCCAGATGTTCATCGGAAACTACTACTGATCTTCCAGGGAACGATCAAAGCGTAGAGTGTTTGAGACATTACTCCCATGAAGGAAAGGGAGCATGGCGATTGTTGTATTCAATCCCGATGCAATTTCTGTGTTTCATCAACACTCTGATAGTCCACAGATTACAGAATGCCTCCAGATATGCATCGGAAAGTACTACTGGTCTTCCAGGGAACGATCAAAGCGTAGACTGTTAGAGACATTACTCCCATGGAGGAATGTGCGCATGGTGACTGTTGTATTCAATCCCGATGCAGTTTCTGTGTTTCATCAACACTCTGATACTCCACAGATTACAGAATGCGTCCAGATGTGCATCGGAAACTACTACTGGTCTTCCAGGGAACGATCAAATCGTAGACTGTTTGAGACCTTACTCCCATGGTAGAAAGTGCGCATGGTGACTGTTGTATTCAATCCCGATGCAATTTCTGTGTTTCATCAACACTCTGATAGTCCACAGATTACAGAATGCCTCCAGATGTTCATCGGAAACTACTACTGGTCTTCCAGGTAATGATCAAAGCGTAGACTGTTTGAGACATTACTGCCGTGGAGGAAAGGGAGCATGGTGACTGTTGTATTCAATCCCGATGACATTTCTGTGTTTCAACAACACTCTGATAGTCCACAGATTACAGAATGCCTCCAGATGTGCATCGGAAAGTACTACTTGTCTTCCAGGGAACGATCAAAGCGTAGACTGTTAGAGACAATACTCCCATGGAGGAAAGTGCGCATGGTGACTGCTGTATTCAATCCCGATGCAATTTCTGTGTTTCATCAACATTCTGATAGTCCACAGATTACAGAATGCCTCCAGATGTGCATCGGAAACTACTACTGGTCTTCCAGGGAACGATCAAAGAGTAGACTGTTTGAGACATTACTCCCATGGAAGAAAGTGCGCATGGTGACTGTTTTATTGTATCCCCATGCAATTTCTGTGCTTCATCAACACTCTGATAGTCCACAGATTACAGAATGCCTCCAGATATGCATCGGAAAGTACTACTGGACTTCCAGGCAACGATCAAAGCGTAGACTGTTAGAGACATTACTCCCATGTAGGAAAGTGCGCATGGTGACTGTTGTATTCAATCCCGATGCAATTTCTGTGTTTCATCAACACTCTGATAGTCCACAGAGAACAGATTGCCTCCAGATGTGCATCGGAAACTACTGCTGGTCTTCCAGGGAACGATCAAAAAGTAGACTGTTTGAGACATTACTCCAGTGGAGGAAAGTGAACATGGTGACTGTTGTATTCAATCCCGATGCAATTTCTGTGCTTCATCAACACTCTGATAGTCCACAGTTTATGGAAAGCCTCCAGATGAGCATCGGAAAGTACTACTGGTCTTCCAGGGAACGATCAAAGCGTTGACTGTTAGAGACATTACTCCCATGGAGGAAAGTGCGCATGGTGACTGCTGTATTCAATCCCAATGCAATTTCTGTGTTTCATCAACACTCTGATAGTCCACAGATTACAGAATGCCTCCAGATGTGCATCGGAAACTACTACTGGTCTTCCAGGGAACGATCAAAGAGTAGACTGTTTGTGACATTACTCCCATGGAAGAATGTGTGCATGGTGACAGTTTTATTCTATCCCCATGCAATTTCTGTGCTTCATCAACACTCTGATAGCCCACAGTTTACGGAAAGCCTCCAGATGTGCATCGGAAGACTCAACTGGTCTTCCAGGGAACGATCAAAGTGTAGACTGTTGAGACATTACTCCCATGGAGGTAAGTGCGCATGGAGACTGTTGTATTCAATCCCGATGCAATTTCTGTGTTTCATCAACACTCTGATAGTCCACAGACTACAGAATGCCTCCAGATGTGCATCGGAAACTACTACTGATCTTCCAGCGAACGATCAAAGCGTAAAGTTTTTGAGACATTACTCCCATGAAGGAAAGGGAGCATGGCGACTGTTGTATTCAATCCCGATGCAATTTCTGTGTTTCATCAACACTCTGATAGTCCACAGATTACAGAATGCCTCCAGATATGCGTCGGAAAGTACTATTGGTCTTCCAGGGAAGGATCAAAGCGTAGACTGTTAGAGACATTACTCCCATGGTGGAAAGTGCGCATGGTGACTGTTGTATTCAATCCCGATGCAATTTCTGTGTTTCATCAACACTTTGATAGTCCACAGAGAACAGATTGCCTCCAGATGTGCATCGGAAACTACTACTGGTCTTCCATGGAACGATCAAAGAGTAGACTGTTTGAGACATTACTCCAATGGAGGAAAGTGCGCATGGTGACTGTTGTATTCAATCCCGATGCAATTTCTGTGCTTCATCAACACTCTGATAGTCCACAGTTTACGGAAAGCCTCCAGATGAGCATCGGAAAGTACTACTGGTCTTCCAGGGAACGATCAAAGCGTAGACTGTTAGAGACATTACTCCCATGGAGGAATGTGCGCATGGTGACTGTTGTATTCAATCCCGATGCAGTTTCTGTGTTTCATCAACACTCTGATACTCCACAGATTACAGAATGCGTCCAGATGTGCATCGGAAACTACTACTGGTCTTCCAGGGAACGATCAAATCGTAGACTGTTTGAGACATTACTCCCATGGTAGAAAGTGCGCATGGTGACTGTTGTATTCAATCCCGATGCAATTTCTGTGTTTCATCAACACTCTGATAGTCCAAAGATTACAGAATGCCTCCAGATGTTCATCGGAAACTACTACTGGTCTTCCAGGGAATGATCAAAGCGTAGACTGTTTGAGACATTACTGCCGTGGAGGAAAGGGAGCATGGTGACTGTTGTATTCAATCCCGATGCAATTTCTGTGTTTCATCAACACTCTGATAGTCCACAGATTACAGAATGCCTCCAGATGTGCATCGGAAAGTACTACTTGTCTTCCAGGGAACGATCAAAGCGTAGACTGTTAGAGACATTACTCCCATGGAGGAAAGTGAGCATGGTGACTGCTGTATTCAATCCCGATGCAATTTCTGTGTTTCATCAACATTCTGATAGTCCACAGATTACAGAATGCCTCCAGATGTACATCGGAAACTACTACTGGTCTTCCAGGGAACGATCAAAGAGTAGACTGTTTGAGACATTACTCCCATGGAAGAAAGTGCGCATGGTGACTGTTTTATTCTATCCCCATGCAATTTCTGTGCTTCATCAACACTCTGATAGTCCACAGTTTACGGAAAGCCTCCAGATGTGCATCGGAAAGGTCAACTGGTCTTCCAGGGAACGATTAAAGTGTAGACTGTTAGAGACATTACTCCCATGGAGGTAAGTGCGCATGGTGACTGTTGTATTCAATCCCGATGCAATTTCTGTGTTTCATCAACACTCTGATAGTCCACAGAGAACAGATTGCCTCCAGATGTGCATCGGAAACTACTACTGGTCTTCCAGGGAACGATCAAAGAGTAGACTGTTTGAGACATTACTCCAATGGAGGAAAGTGCGCATGGTGACTGTTGTATTCAATCCCGATGCAATTTCTGTGCTTCATCAACACTCTGATAGTCCACAGTTTACGGAAAGCCTCCAGATGAGCATCGGAAAGTACTACTGGTCTTCCAGGGAACGATCAAATCGTAGACTGTTTGAGACATTACCCCCATGGAAGAAAGTGCGCATGGTGACTGTTTTATTCTATCCCCATGCAATTTCTGTGCTTCATCAACACTCTGATAGTCCACAGTTTACGGAATGCCTCCAGATGTGCATCGGAAAGCTCAACTGGTCTTCCAGGGAACGATTAAAGTGTAGACTGTTAGAGACATTACTCCCATGAAGGAAAGTGGGCATGGTGACTGTTGTATTCAATCACGAGGCAATTTCTGTGTTTCATCAACACTCTGATAGTCCACAGATTACAGAATAGCACCAGACGTGCATCGGAAACTACTACTGGTCTTCCAGGAGCGATCAAAGCGTAGACTGTTTGAGACATTACTCCCGTGGAGGAAAGTGCGCATGGTGACTGTTGTATCCAATCCCGATGCAATTTCTTTTTTAATCAACACTCTGATACTCCACAGATTACAGAATGCCACCAGATGTGCATCGGAAACTACTACTGGTCTTCCAGGGAACGATCAAAGCGTAGACTGTTTGAGACATTACTCCCGTGGTGGAAAGTGCGCATGGTGACTCTTGTATTCAATTGCGATGCAATTTCTGTGTTTCATCAACACTCTGATAGTCCACAGATTACAGAATGCCACCAGATGTGCATCGGAAACTACTACTGGTCTTCCAGGGTGCGATCAAAGCGTAGACTGTTTGAGACATTACTCCCGTGGAGGAAAGTGCGCATGGTGACTGTTGTATTCAATCCCAATGCAACTTCTGTGTTTCATCAACACTCTGATAGTCCACAGATTACAGAATGCCACCAGATGTGCATCGGAAACCACTACTGGTCTTCCAGTGAACGATCAAATCGTAGACTGTTTGAGACATTACTCCCGTGGAGGAAAGTGCGCATTGTGACTGTTGTATTCATCCCTATGCAACTTCTGTGTTTCATCAACACTCTGATAGTCCACAGATTACAAAATGCCACCAGATGTGCATCGGAAACTACTACTGCTCTTCCAGGGAACGATCAAAGCGTAGACTGTTTGAGATATTACTCCCGTCTAGGAAAGTGCGCATGGTGACTGTTTTATTCTATCCCGATGCAATATCTGTGTTTCATCAACACTCTGATAGTATACAAATTACGGAAAGCCTCCAGATGTGCATCGGAAACTACTACTGGTCTTCCAGGGAACGATCAAAGCGTAGACAGTTAGAGACATTACTCCCATGGAGGAAAGTGCGCATGGTGACTGCTGTATTCAATCCCGATGCAATTTCTGTGTTTCATCAACACTCTGATAGTCCACAGATTACAGAATGCCTCCAGATGTGCATCGGAAAGTACTACTGGTCTTCCAGGGAACGATCAAATCGTAGACTGTTTGAGACATTACTCCCTTGGAAGAAAGTGCACATGGTGACTGTTGTATTCAATCCCGATGCAATTTCTGTGTTTCATCAACACTCTGATAGTTCACAGATTACAGAATACCTCCAGATGTGCATCGGAAACTACTGCTGGTCTTCCATCGATAATCAAAGCGTAAACTCTTTGAGACATTACTCCCATTGAGGGAAGTGCGCATGGTGACTGTTGTATTCAACCCGGATGCAATTTCTGTGTTTCATCGACACTCTGATAGTCCTCAGATTACAGTATGCTTTCAGATGTGCATCGGAAACTACTAATGGTTTTCCTGGGAACGATCAAAGCGTAGACTGTTTGAGACATTATTCCCATTAAGGAAAGTGCGCATAGTGACTGTTGTATTAAATCCCGAGGCAATTTCTGTGTTTCATCAACACTCTGATAGTCCACAGATTACAGAGAGGCACCAGACGTGCATCGGAAACTACTACTGGTCTTCCAGGAACGATCAATGCGTAGACTGTTTGAGACATTACTCCCGTGGAGGAAAGTGTGCATGGTGACTGTTGTATTCAATCCCGATGCAAGTTCTGTGTTTAATCAACACTCTGCTACTCCACAGATTACAGAATGCCACCAGATGTGCATCGGAAACTACTACTGGTCTTCCAGGGAACGATCAAAGCGTAGACTGTTTGAGACATTACTCACGTGGAGGAAAGTGCGCATGGTGACTGTTGTATTCAATTGCGATTCAATTTCTGTGTTTCATCAACACTCTGATAGTCCACAGATTACAGAATGCCACCAGATGTGCATCGGAAACTACTACTGGTCTTCCAGGGTCCGATCAAAGCGTAGACTGTTTGAGACATTACTCCCGTGGAGGAAGGTGCGCATGGTGACTGTTGTATTCAATCCCTATGCAAATTCTGTGTTTCATCAACACTCTGATAGTCCACAGATTACAGAATGCCAACAGATGTGCATCGGAAACTACTACCGGTCTTCCAGGGAACGATCAAATCGTAGACTGTTTGAGACATTACTCCCGTGGAGGAAAGTGCGCATTGTGACTGTTGTATTCATCCCTATGATACTTCTGTGTTTCATCAACACTCTGATAGTCCACAGATGACAGATTGCCACCAGATGTGCATCGGAAACTACTACTGCTCTTCCAGGGAACGATCAAAGCGTAGACTGTTTGAGACATTACTCCCGTGGGGGAAAGTGCGCATGGTGACTGTTGTATTCAATCCCAATGCAACATCTGTTTTTCATCAACACTCTGATAGTCCACAAAGTACGGAAAGCCTCTAGATGTGCATCGGAAAGTACTACTGGACTTCCAGGGAACGATCAAAGCGTAGACTGTTAGAGACATTACTCCCATGGAGGAAAGTGCGCATGGTGACTGTTGTATTCAATCATGATGCAATTTCTGTGTTTCATCAACACTCTGATAGTCCACAGATTACAGAATGCCACCAGATGTGCATCGGAAACTACTACTGATATTCCGGGGAACGATCAAAGCGTAGACGGTTTGAGACATTACTCCCGTGGAGGTAGTTGCGCATGGTGACTGTTGTATTCAATCCCGATGCAATTTCTGTGGTTCATCACCACTCTGATAGTCCACAGATTACAGAATGCCACCAGATGTGCATCGGAAACTACTACTGGTCTTCCTGGGAACGATCAAATCGTAGACTGTTTGAGACATTACTCCCGTGGATGAAAGTGCGCATGGTGACTGTTGTTTTCAATCCCGATGCAATTTCTGTGTTTCGTCAACACTCTGATAGTCCACAAATTACGGAAAGCCTCCAGATGTGCATCGGAAACTACTACTGGTCTTCCAGGGAACGATCAAAGCGTAGACTGTTTGAGACATTACTCCCATGGAGGAAACTGCGCATGGAGACTGTTGTATTCAATACCGATGCAATTTATGAGTTTCATCAACACTCTGACGGGCCTCAGATTACAGAGCGAAACCAGATGGGCATCGGAAACAACTAGTGGTCTTCCAGGGAACGATCAAAGCGTAGACTGTTTGAGACATTACTCCCGGGGAGGAAAGTGCGCATGGTGACTGTTGTATTCAATCCCGATGCAATTTCTGTGTTTCATCAACACTCGGATAGTCCACAGATTACAGGATGCCTCCAGATGTGCATCGGAAACTACTTCTGGTCTTCCAGGGAACGATCAAAGCGTACAGTGTTTGAGACATTACTCCCATGAAGGAAAGTGAGCATGGTGAATGTTGTATTCAATCCCGATGCAATTTCTGTGTTTCATCAACACTCTGATAGTCCACAGATTACAGTATGCCTCCAGATGTGCATCGGAAAGTACTACTGGTCTTCCAGGGAACGATCAAATCGGAAACTGTTTGAGAATTACTCCCATGGAGGAAAGTTCGCATGGTGACTGTTGTATTCAATCCCGATGCAATTTCTGTGTTTCATCAACACTCTGATACTCCACAGATTACAGAATGCCTCCAGATGTGCATCGGAAACTACTACTGGTCTTCCAGGGAACGATCAAATCGTAGACTGTTTGAGTCATTACTCCCATGGAAGAAAGTGCGCATGGTGACTGTTGTATTCAATCCCGATGCAATTTCTGTGTTTCATCAACACTCGGATAGTCCACACATTACAGAATGCCTCTAGATGTGTATCGGAAACTACTACTGGTCTTCCAGGGAACGATCAAAGCGTAGAGTGTTTAAGACATTACTTCCATGAAGGAAAGTGAGCATGGTGAATGTTGTCTTCAATCCCGATGCAATTTCTGTGTTTCATCAACACTCTGATAGTCCACAGATTACAGAATGCCTCTAGATGTGCATCGGAAAGTAATACTGGTCTTCCAGGGAACAATAAAAGCGTAGACTGTTAGAGACATTACTCCCATGGAGGAAAGTGCGCATGGTGACTGTTGTATTCAATCCCGATGCAATTTCTGTGTTTCATCAACTCTCTGATAGTCCACAGATTACAGAATGCCTCCAGATGTGCATCGGAATCTACTACTGGGCTTCCAAGGAACGATCAAAGCGTAGACTGTTTGAGACATTACTCACGTGGAGGATAGTGCGCATGGTGACTGTTGTATTCAATTGCGATTCAATTTCTGTGTTTCATCAACACTCTGATAGTCCACAGATTACAGAATGCCACCAGATGTGCATCGGAAACTACTACTGGTCTTCCAGGGTCCGATCAAAGCGTAGACTGTTTGAGACATTACTCCCGTGGAGGAATGTGCGCATGGTGACTGTTGTATTCAATCCCTATGCAAATTCTGTGTTTCATCAACACTCTGATAGTCCACAGATTACAGAATGCCAACAGATGTGCATCGGAAACTACTACCGGTCTTCCAGGGAAAGATCAAATCGTAGACTGTTTGAGACATTACTCCCGTGGAGGAAAGTGCGCATTGTGACTGTTGTATTCATCCCTATGATACTTCTGTGTTTCATCAACACTCTGATAGTCCACAGATGACAGATTGCCACCAGATGTGCATCGGAAACTACTACTGCTCTTCCAGGGAACGATCAAAGCGTAGACTGTTTGAGACATTACTCCCGTGGGGGAAAGTGCGCATGGTGACTGTTGTATTCAATCCCAATGCAACATCTGTTTTTCATCAACACTCTGATAGTCCACAAATTACGGAAAGCCTCCAGATGTGCATCGGAAAGTACTACTGGACTTCCAGGGAACGATCAAAGCGTAGACTGTTAGAGACATTACTCCCATGGAGGAAAGTGCGCATGGTGACTGTTGTATTCAATCATGATGCAATTTCTGTGTTTCATCAACACTCTGATAGTCCACAGATTACAGAATGCCACCAGATGTGCATCGGAAACTACTACTGATATTCCGGGGAACGATCAAAGCGTAGACGGTTTGAGACATTACTCCCGTGGAGGTAGTTGTGCATGGTGACTGTTGTATTCAATCCCGATGCAATTTCTGTGGTTCATCACCACTCCGATAGTCCACAGATTACAGAATGCCACCAGATGTGCATCGGAAACTACTACTGGTCTTCCTGGGAACGATCAAATCGTAGACTGTTTGAGACATTACTCCCGTGGATGAAAGTGCGCATGGTGACTGTTGTTTTCAATCCCGATGCAATTTCTGTGTTTCGTCAACACTCTGATAGTCCACAAATTACGGAAAGCCTCCAGATGTGCATCGGAAACTACTACTGGTCTTCCAGGGAACGATCAAAGCGTAGACTGTTTGAGACATTACTCCCATGGGGGAAACTGCGCATGGAGACTGTTGTATTCAATACCGATGCAATTTATGTGTTTCATCAACACTCTGACGGGCCTCAGATTACAGAGCGAAACCAGATGGGCATCGGAAACAACTACTGGTCTTCCAGGGAACGATCAAAGCGTAGACTGTTTGAGACATTACTCCCGGGGAGGAAAGTGCGCATGGTGACTGTTGTATTCAATCCCGATGCAATTTCTGTGTTTCATCAACACTCGGATAGTCCACAGATTACAGGATGCCTCCAGATGTGCATCGGAAACTACTACTGGTCTTCCAGGGAACGATCAAAGCGTACAGTGTTTGAGACATTACTCCCATGAAGGAAAGTGAGCATGGTGAATGTTGTATTCAATCCCGATGCAATTTCTGTGTTTCATCAACACTCTGATAGTCCACAGTTTACGGAAAGTCTCCAGATGTGCATCGGAAAGTAGTGCTGGTCCTACAGGGAACGACCAAAGCGTAGACTGTTCGAGACATTACTCCCGTGGAGGAAAGTGCGCATGGTGACTGTTGTATTCAATCCCGATGCAATATCTGTGTTTCATCAACACTCTGACAGTCTACAGATTACAGAATGCCACCAGATGTGCATCGGAAACTACTACAGGTCTTTCAGGGAACGATCAAAGCGTAGACTGTTTGAGACATTACTCCCGTGGAGGAAAGAGCGCATGGTGACGGTTGTATTCAATCCCGATGCAATTTCTGAGTTTCACAACACTCTGATACTCCACAGATTACAGAATGCCTCCAGATGTTCATCTGAAACTACTACTGGTCTCCCAGGGAACGATCAAAGCGTAGACTGTATGAGACATTACTGCCGTGGAGGAAAGTTCGCATGGTGACTATTGTATTCTATCCCGATGCAATTTCTGTGTTTCATCAACACTCTGATAGTCCACAAATTACGGAAAGCCTCCAGATCAGCATCGGAAAGTACTACTGGTCTTCCAGGGAACGATCGAAGCGTAGACTGTTAATGACATTACTCCCATGGAGAAAAGTGCGCATGGTGACTGATGTATTCAATCCCGATGCAATTTCTGTGTTTCATCAACACTCTGATAGTCCACAGATTACAGAATGCCACCAGATGTGCATCGGAAACTACTACTGGTCTTCCAGGGAACGATCAAAGCGTAGGCTGTTAGAGTCATTACTCCCATGGTGGGAAGTGCGTATGGTGACTGTTGTATTCAATCCCGATGCAATATCTGTGTTCCATCAACACTCTGATAGTCTACAGATTACAGAATGCCACCAGATGTGCATCGGAAACTACTACTGGTCTTCCAGGGAACGATCAAAGCGGAGACTGTTTGAGAATTACTCCCATGGAGGAAAGTGCGCATGGCTACTGTTGTATTCAATCCCGATGCAATATCTGTGTTTCATCAACACTCTGATAGTCCACAGATTACAGAAAGCATCCATATGTGCTTCGGAAACTACTACTGGTCTTCCAGCGAACGATCAAAGCGTAGACTCTTAGAGACATTTCTCGCATGGAGGAAAGTGCTCATGGTGACTGTTGTATTCAATCCCGATGCAATTTCTGTGTTTCATCAACACTCTGACAGTCTACAGATTACAGAATGCCACCAGATGTGCATCGGAAATTACTACTGGTCTTTCAGGGAACGATCAAAGCGTAGACTGTTTGAGGCATTACTCCCGTGGATGAAACTGCGCATGGTGACTGTTGTATTCAATCCCGATGCAATATCTGTGTTTCATCAACACTCTGATAGTCTACAGATTACAGAATGCCACCAGATGTGCATCGGAAACTACTACTGGTCTTCCAGGAACGATCAAAGCGTAGACTATTTGAGACATTACTCCTGCGGAGGTAGTTGCCCATGGTGACTGTAGTATTCAATCCCTATGCAATTTCTGTGTTTCATCAACACTCTGATAGTCCACAGATTACAGAATGCCACCAGATGTGCATCGGAAACTACTACTGGTCTTCCAGGGAACGATCGAAGCGGAGACTGTTTGAGAATTACTCCCATGGAGGAAAGTTCGCATGGTAACTGTTGTATTCAAACCCGATGCAATTTCTGTGCTTCATCAACACTCTGATAGTCCACAGTTTACGGAAAGTCTCCAGATGTGCATCGGAAAGTACTGCTGCTCCTACAGGGATCGATCAAAGCGTAGACTCTTTGAGACATTTCTCCCGTGGAGGAAAGTGCGCATGGTGACTGTTGTATTCAATCCCGATGCAATTTCTGTGTTTCATCAAAACTCTGACAGTCTACAGATTACAGAATGCCACCAGATGTGCATCAGAAACTACTACTGGTCTTTCAGGGAACGATCAAAGCGTAGACTGTTTGAGACATTACTCCTGTGCAGGAAAGTGCGCATGGTGACTGTTGTATTCAATCCCGATGCAATTTCTGTGTTTCACAACACTCTGATAGTCCACAGATTACAGAATGCCTCCAGATGTTCATCGGAAACTACTACTGGTCTCCCAGGGAACGATCAAAGCGTAGACTGTTTGAGATATTACTGCCGTGGAGGAAAGTTCGCATGGTGACTAATGTATTCTATCCCGATGCAATTTCTGTGTTTCATCAACACTCTGATAGTCCACAAATTACGGAAAGCCTCCAGATGAGCATCGGAAAGTACTACTGGTCTTCCAGGGAACGATCGAAGCGTAGACTGTTAATGAAATTACTCCCATGGAGGAAAGTGCGCATGGTGACTGATGTACTCAATCCCGACGCAATTTCTGTGTTTCATCAACACTCTGATAGTCCACAGATTACAGTATGCATCGAGATGTGCATCGGAAAGTACTACTGGTCTTCCAGGGAACGATCAAAGCGTAGACTGCTAGAGACATTACTCCCATGGAGGAAAGTGCGCATGGTGACTGTTGTATTCAATCCCGATGCAATATCTGTGTTTCATCAACACTCTGATAGTCCACAGATTACAGAAAGCATCCAGATGTGCATCTGTAACTACTACTGGTCTTCCAGGGAACGATCAAAGCGTAGGCTGTTAGAGTCATTACTCCCATGGTGGGAAGTGCGTATGGTGACTGTTGTATTCAATCCCGATGCAATATCTGTGTTCCATCAACACTCTGATAGTCTACAGATTACAAAATGCCACCAGATGTGCATCGGAAACTACTACTGGTCTTCCAGGGAACGATCAAAGCGGAGACTGTTTGAGAATTACTCCCATGGAGGAAAGTGCGCATGGTGACTGTTGTATTCAATCCCGATGCAATATCTGTGTTTCATCAACAATCTGATAGTCCACAGATTACAGAAAGCATCCATATGTGCATCGGAAACTACTACTGGTCTTCCTACGAACGATCAAAGCGTAGACTCTTAGAGACATTTCTCGCATGGAGGAAAGTGCTCATGGTGACTGTTATATTCAATCCCGATGCAATTTCTGTGTTTCATCAACACTCTGACAGTGTACAGATTACAGAATGCCACCAGATGTGCATCGGAAACTACTACTGGTCTTTCAGGGATTGATCAAAGCGTAGACAGTTTGAGACGTTACTCCCGTGGATGAAAGTGCGCATGGTGACTGTTGTATTCAATCCCGATGCAATTTCTGTGTTTCATCAACACTCTGATAGTCCACAAATTACGGAAAGCCTCCAGATGAGCATCGGAAAGTACTACTGGTCTTCCAGGGACCGATCGAAGCGTAGACTGTTAATGACATTACTCCCATGGAGGAAAGTGCGCATGGTGACTGATGTATTCAATCCCGATGCAATTTCTGCGTTTCATCAACACTCTGATAGTCCACAGATTACAGTATGCATCCAGATGTGCATCGGAAAGTACTACTGGTCTTCCAGGGAACGATCAAAGCGTAGACTGCTAGAGACATTACTCCCATGGAGGAAAGTGCGCATGGTGACTGTTGTATTCAATCCCGATGCAATATCTGTGTTTCATCAACACTCTGATAGTCCACAGATTACAGAAAGCATCCAGATGTGCATCTGTAACTACTACTGGTCTTCCAGGGAACGATCAAAGCGTAGGCTGTTAGAGTCATTACTCCCATGGTGGGAAGTGCGTATGGTGACTGTTGTATTCAATCCCGATGCAATTTCTGTGTTTCATCAACACTCTGACAGTCTACAGATTACAGAATGCCACCAGATGTGCATCGGAAATTACTACTGGTCTTTCAGGGAACGATCAAAGCGGAGACTGTTTGAGACATTACTCCCGTGGATGAAACTGCGCATGGTGACTGTTGTATTCAATCCCGATGCAATATCTGTGTTTCATCAACACTCTGATAGTCTACAGATTACAGAATGCCACCAGATGTGCATCGGAAACTACTACTGGTCTTCCAGGGAACGATCAAAGCGTAGACTGTTTGAGACATTACTCCCGCGGAGGTAGTTGCCCATGGTGACTGTTGTATTCAATCCCTATGCAATTTCTGTGTTTCATTAACACTCTGATAGTCCACAGATTACAGAATGCCACCAGATGTGCATCGGAAACTACTACTGGTCTTCCAGGGAACGATCAAAGCGGAAACTGTTTCAGAATTACTCCCATGGAGGAAAGTTCGCATGGTAACTGTTGTATTCAATCCCGATGCAATTTCTGTGCTTCATCAACACTCTGATAGTCCACAGTTTACGGAAAGTCTCCAGATGTGCATCGGAAAGTACTGCTGCTCCTACAGGGAACGATCAAAGCGTAGACTGTTTGAGACATTACTCCCGTGGAGGAAAGTGCGCATGGTGACTGTTGTATTCAATCCCGATGCAATTTCTGTGTTTCATCAACACTCTGACAATCTACAGATTACAGAATGCCACCAGATGTGCATCGGAAACTACTACTGGTCTTTCAGGGAACGATCAAAGCGTAGACTGTTTGAGACATTACTCCTGTGGAGGAAAGTTCGTATGGTGACTGTTGTATTCAATCCCGATGCAATTTCTGTGTTTCACAACACTCTGATAGTCCACAGATTACAGAATGCCTCCAGATGTTCATCGGAAACTACTACTGGTCTCCCAGGGAACGATCAAAGCGTAGACTGTTTGAGACATTACTGCCGTTTAGGAAAGTTCGCATGGTGACTATTGTATTCTATCCCGATGCAATTTCTGTGTTTCATCAACACTCTGATAGTCCACAAATTACGGAAAGCCTCCAGATGAGCATCGTATATTACTACTGGTCTTCCAGGGAACGATCGAAGCGTAGACTGTTAATGAAATTACTCCCATGGAGGAAAGTGCGCATGGTGACTGATGTACTCAATCCCGATGCAATTTCTGTGTTTCATCAACACTCTGATAGTTCACAGATTACAGTATGCATCCAGATGTGCATCGGAAAGTACTACTGGTCTTCCAGGGAACGATCAAAGCGTAGACTGCTAGAGACATTACTCCCATGGAGGAAAGTGCGCATGGTGACTGTTGTATTCAATCCCGATGCAATATCTGTGTTTCATCAACACTCTGATAGTCCACAGATTACAGAAAGCATCCAGATGTGCATCTGTAACTACTACTGGTCTTCCAGGGAACGATCAAAGCGTAGGCTGTTAGAGTCATTACTCCCATGGTGGGAAGTGCGTATGGTGACTGTTGTATTCAATCCCGATGCAATATCTGTGTTCCATCAACACTCTGATAGTCTACAGATTACAAAATGCCACCAGATGTGCATCGGAAACTACTACTGGTCTTCCAGGGAACGATCAAAGCGGAGACTGTTTGAGAATTACTCCCATGGAGGAAAGTGCGCATGGTGACTGTTGTATTCAATCCCGATGCAATATCTGTGTTTCATCAACAATCTGATAGTCCACAGATTACAGAAAGCATCCATATGTGCATCGGAAACCTTTACTGGTCTTCCAGCGAACGATCAAAGCGTAGACTCTTAGAGACATTTCTCGCATGGAGGAAAGTGCTCATGGTGACTGTTATATTCAATCCCGATGCAATTTCTGTGTTTCATCAACACTCTGACAGTCTACAGATTACAGAATGCCACCAGATGTGCATCGGAAACTACTACTGGTCTTTCAGGGATCGATCAAAGCGTAGACTGTTTGAGACATTACTCCCGTGGATGAAAGTGCGCATGGTGACTGTTGTATTCAATCCCGATGCAATATCTGTGTTTCATCAACACTCTGATAGTCTACAGATTACAGAATGCCACCAGATGTGCATCGGAAACTACTACTGGTCTTCCAGGGAACGATCAAAGCGTAGACTGTTTGAGACATTACTCCCGTGGAGGTAGTTGCGCATGGTGACTGTTGTATTCAATCCCTATGCAATTTCTGTGTTTCATCAACACTCTGATAGTCCACAGATTACAGAATGCCACCAGATGTGCATCGGAAACTACTACTGGTCTTCCAGGGAACGATCAAAGCGGAGACTGTTTGAGAATTATTCCCATGGAGGGAAGTTCGCATGGTGACTGTTGTGCTCAATCCCGATGCAATTTCTGTGTTTCATCAACACTCTGATACTCCTTAGATTACAGAATGCCTCCAGATGTGCATCGGAAACTACTACTGGTCTTCCAGGGAACGATCAAATCGTAGACTGTTTGAGACATTACTCCAATGGAAGAAAGTTCGCATGGTGACTGATGTATTCAATCCCGATGCAATTTCTGTGTTTCATCAACACTCGGATAGTCCACAGATTACAGAATGACTCCAGATGTGCATCGGAAACTACTACTGGTCTTCCAGGGAACGATCAAAGCGTAGACTGTTTGAGACATTACTCCATTGGAGGAAAGTGCGCATGGTGACTGTTGTATTCAATCCCGACGCAATTTCTGTGTTTCACAACACTCTGATAGTCCACAGATTACAGAATGCCTCCAGATGTTCATCGGAAACTACTACTGGTCTCCCAGGGAACGATCAAAGCGTAGACTGTCTGTGACATTACTGCCGTGGAGGAAAGTTCGCATGGTGACTGTTGTATTCTATCCCGATGCAATTTCTGTGTTTCATCAACACTCTGATAGTCCACAAATTACGGAAAGCCTCCAGATGAGCATCGGAAACTACTACTGGTCTTCCAGGGAACGATCGAAGCGTAGACTGTTAGAGACATTACTCCCATGGAGGAAAGTGCGCATGGTGACTGCTGTATACAATCCCGATGCAATTTCTGTGTTTCATCAAGACTCTGATAGTCCACAGATTACAGAATGCCTCCAGATGTGCATCGGAAACTACTACTGGTCTTCCAGGGAACGACCATATCGTAGACTGTTTGAGACATTACTCCCGTGGAGGAAAGTGCGCATGGTGACTGTTGTATTCAATCCCGATGCTATTTCTGTGCTTCATCAACACTCTGACAATCTACAGATTACAGAATGCCACCAGATGAGCATCGGAAACTACTACTGGTCTTCCAGGGAACGATCGAAGCGTAGACTGTTAGAGACATTACTCCCATGGAGGAAAGTGCGCATGGTGACTGTTGTATACAATCCCGATGCAATTTCTGTGTTTCATCAAGACTCTGATAGTCCACAGATTACAGAATGCCTCCAGATGTTCTTCGGAAACTACTACTGGTCTCCCAGGGAACGATCAAAGCGTAGACTGTTTGAGACATTACTGCCGTGGAGGAAAGTTCGCATGGTGACTGTAGTATTCTATCCCGATGCAATTTCTGTGTTTCATCAACACTCTGATACTCCTTAGATTACAAAATGCCTCCAGATGTGCATCGGAAACTACTACTGGTCTTTCAGGGAACGATCAAAGCGTAGACTGTTTGAGACATTACTCCCGTGGAGGAAAGTGCGCATGGTGACTGTTGTATTCAATCCCGATCCAATTTCTGTGTTTCACAACACTCTGATAGTCCACAGATAACAGAATGCCTCCAGATGTTCATCGGAAACTACTACTGGTCTCCCAGGGAACGATCAAAGCGTAGAATGTCTGTGACATTACTGCCGTGGAGGAAAGTTCGCATGGTGACTGTTGTATTCAATCCCGATGCAATTTCTGTGCTTCATCAACACTCTGATAGTCCACAGTTTACGGAAAGTCTCCAGATGTGCATCGGAAAGTACTGCTGCTCCTACAGGGAACGATCAAAGCGTAGACTGTTTGAGACATTACTCCCGTGGAGGAAAGTGCGCATGGTGACTGTTGTATTCAATCCCGATGCAATTTCTGTGTTTCACAACACTCTGATAGTCCACAGATTACAGAATGCCTCCAGATGTTCATCGGAAACTACTACTGGTCTCCCAGGGAACGATCAAAGCGTAGACTGTCTGTGACATTACTGCCGTGGAGGAAAGTTCGCATGGTGACTGTTGTATTCTATCCCGATGCAATTTCTGTGTTTCATCAACACTCTGACAGTTTACAGATTACAGAATGCCACCAGATGTGCATCGGAAACTACTACTGGTCTTTCAGGGAACGATCAAAGCGTAGACTGTTTGAGACATTACTCCTGTGGAGGAAAGTGCGCATGGTGACTGTTGTATTCAATCCCGATGCAATTTCTGTGTTTCACAACACTCTGATAGTCCACAGATTACAGAATGCCTCCAGATGTTCATCGGAAACTACTACTGGTCTCCCAGGGAACGATCAAAGCGTAGACTGTTTGAGACATTACTGCCGTGGAGGAAAGTTCGCATGGTGACTATTGTATTCCATCCCGATGCAATTTCTGTGTTTCATCAACACTCTGATAGTCCACAAATTACGGAAAGCCTCCAGATGAGCATCGGAAAGTACTACTGGTCTTCCAGGGAACGATCGAAGCGTAGACTGTTAATGAAATTACTCCCATGGAGGAAAGTGCGCATGGTGACTGATGTACTCAATCCCGATGCAATTTCTGTGTTTCATCAACACTCTGATAGTTCACAGATTACAGTATGCATCCAGATGTGCATCGGAAAGTACTACTGGTCTTCCAGGGAACGATCAAAGCGTAGACTGCTAGAGACATTACTCCCATGGAGGAAAGTGCGCATGGTGACTGTTGTATTCAATCCCGATGCAATATCTGTGTTTCATCAACACTCTGATAGTCCACAGATTACAGAAAGCATCCAGATGTGCATCTGTAACTACTACTGGTCTTCCAGGGAACGATCAAAGCGTAGGCTGTTAGAGTCATTACTCCCATGGTGGGAAGTGCGTATGGTGACTGTTGTATTCAATCCCGAAGCAATATCTGTGTTCCATGAACACTCTGATAGTCTACAGATTACAAAATGCCACCAGATGTGCATCGGAAACTACTACTGGTCTTCCAGGGAACGATCAAAGCGGAGACTGTTTGAGAATTACTCCCATGGAGGAAAGTGCGCATGGTGACTGTTGTATTCAATCCCGATGCAATATCTGTGTTTCATCAACAATCTGATAGTCCACAGATTACAGAAAGCATCCATATGTGCATCGGAAACCATTACTGGTCTTCCAGCGTACGATCAAAGCGTAGACTCTTAGAGACATTTCTCGCATGGAGGAAAGTGCTCATGGTGACTGTTATATTCAATCCCGATGCAATTTCTGTGTTTCATCAACACTCTGACAGTCTACAGATTACAGAATGCCACCAGATGTGCATCGGAAACTACTACTGGTCTTTCAGGGATCGATCAAAGCGTAGACTGTTTGAGACATTACTCCCGTGGATGAAAGTGCGCATGGTGACTGTTGTATTCAATCCCGATGCAATATCTGTGTTTCATCAACACTCTGATAGTCTACAGATTACAGAATGCCACCAGATGTGCATCGGAAACTACTACTGGTCTTCCAGGGAACGATCAAAGCGTAGACTGTTTGAGACATTACTCCCGTGGAGGTAGTTGCGCATGGTGACTGTTGTATTCAATCCCTATGCAATTTTTGTGTTTCATCAACACTCTGATAGTCCACAGATTACAGAATGCCACCAGATGTGCATCGGAAACTACTACTGGTCTTCCAGGGAACGATCAAAGCGGAGACTGTTTGAGAATTACTCCCATGGAGGGAAGTTCGCATGGTGACTGTTGTGCTCAATCCCGATGCAATTTCTGTGTTTCATCAACACTCTGATACTCCTTAGATTACAGAATGCCCCCAGATGTGCATCGGAAACTACTACTGGTCTTCCAGGGAACGATCAAATCGTAGACTGTTTGAGACATTACTCCAATGGAAGAAAGTTCGCATGGTGACTGATGTATTCAATCCCGATGCAATTTCTGTGTTTCATCAACACTCGGATAGTCCACAGATTACAGAATGACTCCAGATGTGCATCGGAAACTACTACTGGTCTTCCAGGGAACGATCAAAGCGTAGACTGGTTGAGACATTACTCCCTTGGAGGAAAGTGCGCATGGTGACTGTTGTATTCAATCCCGATGCAATTTCTGTGTTTCACAACACTCTGATAGTCCACAGATTACAGAATGCCTCCAGATGTTCATCGGAAACTACTACTGGTCTCCCAGGGAACGATCAAAGCGTAGACTGTCTGTGACATTACTGCCGTGGAGGAAAGTTCGCATGGTGACTGTTGTATTCTATCCCGATGCAATTTCTGTGTTTCATCAACACTCTGATAGTCCACAAATTACGGAAAGCCTCCAGATGAGCATCGGAAACTACTACTGGTCTTCCAGGGAACGATCGAAGCGTAGACTGTTAGAGACATTACTCCCATGGAGGAAAGTGCGCATGGTGACTGCTGTATACAATCCCGATGCAATTTCTGTGTTTCATCAAGACTCTGATAGTCCACAGATTACAGAATGCCTCCAGATGTGCATCGGAAACTACTACTGGTCTTCCAGGGAACGACCAAATCGTAGACTGTTTGAGACATTACTCCCGTGGAGGAAAGTGCGCATGGTGACTGTTGTATTCAATCCCGATGCTATTTCTGTGCTTCATCAACACTCTGACAATCTACAGATTACAGAATGCCACCAGATGAGCATCGGAAACTACTACTGGTCTTCCAGGGAACGATCGAAGCGTAGACTGTTAGAGACATTACTCCCATGGAGGAAAGTGCGCATGGTGACTGTTGTATACAATCCCGATGCAATTTCTGTGTTTCATCAAGACTCTGATAGTCCACAGATTACAGAATGCCTCCAGATGTTCTTCGGAAACTACTACTGGTCTCCCAGGGAACGATCAAAGCGTAGACTGTTTGAGACATTACTGCCGTGGAGGAAAGTTCGCATGGTGACTGTAGTATTCTATCCCGATGCTATTTCTGTGTTTCATCAACACTCTGATACTCCTTAGATTACAGAATGCCTCCAGATGTGCATCGGAAACTACTACTGGTCTTTCAGGGAACGATCAAAGCGTAGACTGTTTGAGACATTACTCCCGTGGAGGAAAGTGCGCATGGTGACTGTTGTATTCAATCCCGATCCAATTTCTGTGTTTCACAACACTCTGATAGTCCACAGATAACAGAATGCCTCCAGATGTTCATCGGAAACTACTACTGGTCTCCCAGGGAACGATCAAAGCGTAGAATGTCTGTGACATTACTGCCGTGGAGGAAAGTTCGCATGGTGACTGTTGTATTCTATCCCGATGCAATTTCTGTGTTTCATCAACACTCTGATAGTCCACAAATTACGGAAAGCCTCCAGATGAGCATCGGAGACTACTACTGGTCTTCCAGGGAACGATCGAAGCGTAGACTGTTAGAGACATTACTCCCATGGAGGAAAGTGCGCATGGTGACTGTTGTATACAATCCCGATGCAATTTTTGTGTTTCATCAAGACTCTGATAGTCCACAGATTACAGAATGCCTCCAGATGTGCATCGGAAACTACTACTGGGCTTCCAGGGAACGATGAAAGCGTAGAGTGTTTGAGACATTACTTCCATGAAGGAAAGTGAGCATGGTGACTGTTGTATTCAATCCCGATGCAATTTCTGTGTTTCACAACACTCTGATAGTCCACAGATTACAGAACGCCTCCAGATGTTCATCGGAAACTACTACTGGTCTCCCAGGGAACGATCAAAGCGTAGACTGTCTGTGACATTACTGCCGTGGAGGAAAGTTCGCATGGTGACTGTTGTATTCTATCCCGATGCAATTTCTGTGTTTCATCAACACTCTGATAGTCCACAAATTACGGAAAGCCTCCAGATGAGCATCGGAAAGTACTACTGGTCTTCCAG
The DNA here is from genome assembly GCF_023897955.1 of Schistocerca gregaria. NCBI lineage: Eukaryota > Metazoa > Arthropoda > Insecta > Orthoptera > Acrididae > Schistocerca > Schistocerca gregaria. The sequence goes on from NW_026061710.1 coordinate 3,216,063, forward strand.
GGAACGATCAAAGCGTAGGCTGTTAGAGTCATTACTCCCATGGTGGGAAGTGCGTATGGTGACTGTTGTATTCAATCCCGATGCTATTTCTGTGTTTCAACAACACTCGGATAGTCCACAGATTACAGAATGACTCCAGATGGTCATCGGAAACTACTACTGGTCTTCCAGGGAACGATCAAAGCGTAGACTGTTTGAGACATTACTCCCTTGGAGGAAAGTGCGCATGGTGACTGTTGTATTCAATCCCGATGCAATTTCTGTGTTTCACAACACTCTGATAGTCCACAGATTACAGAATGCCTCCAGATGTTCATCGGAAACTACTACTGGTCTCCCAGGGAACGATCAAAGCGTGGACTGTCTGTGACATTACTGCCGTGGAGGAAAGTTCGCATGGTGACTGTTGTATTCTATCCCGATGCAATTTCTGTGTTTCATCAACACTCTGATAGTCCACAAATTACGGAAAGCCTCCAGATGTGCATCGGAAACTACTACTGGTCTTCCAGGGAACGACCAAATCGTAGACTGTTTGAGACATTACTCCCGTGGAGGAAAGTGCGCATGGTGACTGTTGTATTCAATCCCGATGCAATTTCTGTGCTTCATCAACACTCTGACAATCTACAGATTACAGAATGCCACCAGGTGAGCATCGGAAACTACTACTGGTCTTCCAGGGAACGATCGAAGCGTAGACTGTTAGAGACATTACTCCCATGGAGGAAAGTTCGCATGGTGACTGTAGTATTCTATCCAGATGCAATTTCTGTGTTTCATCAACACTCTGATACTCCTTAGATTACAGAATGCCTCCAGATGTGCATCGGAAACTACTACTGGTCTTCCAGGGAACGATCAAATCGTAGACTGTTTGAGACATTACTCCCGTGGAGGAAAGTGCGCATGGTGACTGTTGTATTCAATCCCGATGCTATTTCTGTGCTTCATCAACACTCTGACAATCTACAGATTACAGAATGCCACCAGATGAGCATCGGAAACTACTACTGGTCTTCCAGGGAACGGTCGAAGCGTAGACTGTTAGAGACATTACTCCCATGGAGGAAAGTGCGCATGGTGACTGTTGTATACAATCCCGATGCAATTTCTGTGTTTCATCAAGACTCTGATAGTCCACCGATTACAGAATGCCTCCAGATGTTCTTCGGAAACTACTACTGGTCTCCCAGGGAACGATCAAAACGTAGACTGTTTGAGACATTACTGCCGTGGAGGAAAGTTCGCATGGTGACTGTAGTATTCTATCCCGATGCAATTTCTGTGTTTCATCAACACTCTGATACTCCTTAGATTACAGAATGCCTCCAGATGTGCATCGGAAACTACTACTGGTCTTCCAGGGAACGATCAAATCGTAGACTGTTTGAGACATTACTCCCGTGGAGGAAAGTGCGAATGGTGACTGTTGTATTCAATCCCGATGCTATTTCTGTGCTTCATCAACACTCTGACAGTCTACAGATTACAGAATGCCACCAGATGTGCATCGGAAACAACTACTGGTCTTTCAGGGAACGATCAAAGCGTAGACTGTTTGAGACATTACTCCCGTGGAGGAAAGTGCGCATGGTGACTGTTGTATTCAATCCCGATCCAATTTCTGTGTTTCACAACACTCTGATAGTCCACAGATTACAGAATGCCTCCAGATGTGCATCGGAAACTACTACTGGTCTCCCAGGGAACGATCAAAGCGTAGAATGTCTGTGACATTACTGCCGTGGAGGAAAGTTCGCATGGTGACTGTTGTATTCTATCCCGATGCAATTTCTGTGTTTCATCAACACTCTGATAGTCCACAAATTACGGAAAGCCTCCAGATGTGCATCGGAAACTACTACTGGGCTTCCAGGGAACGATGAAAGCGTAGAGTGTTTGAGACATTACTTCCATGAAGGAAAGTGAGCATGGTGACTGTTGTATTCAATCCCGATGCAATTTCTGTGTTTCATCAACACTCTGATAGTCCACAGTTACAGAATGCCTCCAGATGTGCATCGGAAAGTACTACTGGGCTTCCAGGGAACTATCAAAGCGTAGACTGTTAGAGACATTACTCCCATGGAGGAGAGTGCGCATGGTGACTGTTGTATTCAATCCCGATTCAATTTCTGTGTTTCATCAACACTCTGATAGTCCACAGATTACTGAATGCCTCCAGATGTGCATCGGAAACTACTACTGGTCTTCCAGGGTACGATCAAACGTAGACTGTTTGAGACATTACTCCCATGGAGGAAAGTGCGCATGGTGACTGTTGTATTCAATCCCGATGCAATTTCTGTGTTTCATCAACACTCTGATAGTCCACAGATTACAGAAAGCATCCAGATGTGCACCTGTAACTACTACTGGTCTTCCAGGGAACGATCAAAGCGTAGGCTGTTAGAGTCATTACTCCCATGGTTGGAAGTGCGTATGGTGACTGTTGTATTCAATCCCGATGCAATATCTGTGTTCCATCAACACTCTGATAGTCTACAGATTACAAAATGCCACCAGATGTGCATCGGAAACTACTACTGGTCTTCCACGAACGATCAAAGCGGAGACTGTTTGAGAATTACTCCCATGGAGGAAAGTGCGCATGGTGACTGTTGTATTCAATCCCGATGCAATATCTGTGTTTCATCAACAATCTGATAGGCCACAGATTACAGAAAGCAACCATATGTGCATCGGAAACTACTACTGGTCTTCCAGCGAACGATCAAAGCGTAGACTCTTAGAGACATTTCTCGCATAGAGGAAAGTGCTCATGGTGACTGTTGTATTCAATCCCGATGCAATTTCTGTGTTTCATCAGTACTCTGACAGTCTACAGATTACAGAATGCCACCAGATGTGCATCGGAAACTACTACTGGTCTTTCAGGGAACGATCAAAGCGTAGACTGTTTGAGACATTACTCCCGTGGATGAAAGTGCGCATGGTGACTGTTGTATTCAATCCCGATGCAATATCTGTGTTTCATCAACACTCTGATAGTCTACAGATTACAGAATGCCACCAGATGTGCATCGGAAACTACTACTGGTCTCCCAGGGAACGATCAAAGCGTAGACTGTCAGTGACATTACTGCCGTGGAGGAAAGTTCGCATGGTGACTGTTGTATTCTATCCCGATGCAATTTCTGTGTTTCATCAACACTCTAATAGTCCACAAATTACGGAAAGCCTCCAGATGAGCATCGGAAACTACTACTGGTCTTCCAGGGAACGATCGAAGCGTAGACTGTTACAGACATTACTCCCATGGAGGAAAGTGCGCATGGTGACTGCTGTATACAATCCCGATGCAATTTCTGTGTTTCATCAAGACTCTGATAGTCCACAGATTACAGAATGCCTCCAGATGTGCATCGGAAACTACTACTGGTCTTCCAGGGAACGACCAAATCGTAGACTGTTTGAGACATTACTCCCGTGGAGGAAAGTGCGCATGGTGACTGTTGTATTCAATCCCGATGCTATTTCTGTGCTTCATCAACACTCTGACAATCTACAGATTACAGAATGCCACCAGATGAGCATCGGAAACTACTACTGGTCTTCCAGGGAACGATCGAAGCGTAGACTCTTAGAGACATTACTCCCATGGAGGAAAGTGCGCATGGTGACTGTTGTATACAATCCCGATGCAATTTCTGTGTTTCATGAAGACTCTGATAGTCCACAGATTACAGAATGCCTCCAGATGTTCTTCGGAAACTACTACTGGTCTCTCAGGGAACGATCAAAGCGTAGACTGTTTGAGACATTACTGCTGTGGAGGAAAGTTCGCATGGTGACTGTAGTATTCTATCCCGATGCAATTTCTGTGTTTCATCAACACTCTGATAGTCCACAAATTACGGAAAGCCTCCAGATGAGCATCGGAGACTACTACTGGTCTTCCAGGGAACGATCGAAGCGTAGACTGTTAGAGACATTACTCCCATGGAGGAAAGTGCGCATGGTGACTGTTGTATACAATCCCGATGCAATTTCTGTGTTTCATCAAGACTCTGATAGTCCACAGATTACAGAATGCCTCCAGATGTGCATCGGAAACTACTACTGGGCTTCCAGGGAACGATGAAAGCGTAGAGTGTTTGAGACATTACTTCCATGAAGGAAAGTGAGCATGGTGACTGTTGTATTCAATCCCGATGCAATTTCTGTGTGTCATCAACACTCTGATAGTCCACAGTTACAGAATGCCTCCAGATGTGCATCGGAAAGTACTACTGGGCTTCCAGGGAACTATCAAAGCGTAGACAGTTAGAGACATTACTCCCATGGTGGAGAGTGAGCATGGTGACTGTTGTATTCAATCCCGATTCAATTTCTGTGTTTCATCAACACTCTGATAGTCCACAGATTACTGAATGCCTCCAGATGTGCATCGGAAACTACTACTGGTCTTCCAGGGTACGATCAAACGTAGACTGTTTGAGACATTACTCCCATGGAGGAAAGTGCGCATGGTGACTGTTGTATTCAATCCCGATGCAATTTCTGTGCTTCATCAACACTCTGATAGTCCACAGTTCACGGAAAGTCTCCAGATGTGCATCGGAAAGTACTGCTGGTCCTACAGGGAACGATCAAAGCGTAGACGGTTTGAGACATTACTCCCGTGGAGGAAAGTGCGCATGGTGACTGTTGTATTCAATCCCGATGCAATTTCTGTGTTTCATCAACACTCTGATAGTCCACAGATTACAGAAAGCATCCAGATGTGCATCTGTAACTACTACTGGTCTTCCAGGGAACGATCAAAGCGTAGGCTGTTAGAGTCATTACTCCCATGGTGGGAAGTGCGTATGGTGACTGTTGTATTCAATCCCGATGCAATATCTGTGTTCCATCAACACTCTGATAGTCTACAGATTACAAAATGCCACCAGATGTGCATCGGAAACTACTACTGGTCTTCCACGAACGATCAAAGCGGAGACTGTTTGAGAATTTTTCCCATGGAGGAAAGTGCGCATGGTGACTGTTGTATTCAATCCCGATGCAATATCTGTGTTTCATCAACAATCTGATAGGCCACAGATTACAGAAAGCATCCATATGTGCATCGGAAACTACTACTGGTCTTCCAGCGAACGATCAAAGCGTAGACTCTTAGAGACATTTCTCGCATAGAGGAAAGTGCTCATGGTGACTGTTGTATTCAATCCCGATGCAATTTCTGTGTTTCATCAGTACTCTGACAGTCTACAGATTACAGAATGCCACCAGATGTGCATCGGAAACTACTACTGGTCTTTCAGGGAACGATCAAAGCGTAGACGGTTTGAGACATTACTCCCGTGGATGAAAGTGCGCATGGTGACTGTTGTATTCAATCCCGATGCAATATCTGTGTTTCATCAACACTCTGATAGTCTACAGATTACAGAATGCCACCAGATGTGCATCGGAAACTACTACTGGTCTCCCAGGGAACGATCAAAGCGTAGACTGTCAGTGACATTACTGCCGTGGATTAAAGTTCGCATGGTGACTGTTGTATTCTATCCCGATGCAATTTCTGTGTTTCATCAACACTCTGATAGTCCACAAATTACGGAAAGCCTCCAGATGAGCATCGGAAACTACTACTGGTCTTCCAGGGAACGATCGAAGCGTAGACTGTTAGAGACATTACTCCCATGGAGGAAAGTGCGCATGGTGACTGCTGTATACAATCCCGATGCAATTTCTGTGTTTCATCAAGACTCTGATAGTCCACAGATTACAGAATGCCTCCAGATGTGCATCGGAAACTACTACTGGTCTTCCAGGGAACGACCAAATCGTAGACTGTTTGAGACATTACTCCCGTGGAGGAAAGTGCGCATGGTGACTGTTGTATTCAATCCCGATGCTATTTCTGTGCTTCATCAACACTCTGACAATCTACAGATTACAGAATGCCACCAGATGAGCATCGGAAACTACTACTGGTCTTCCAGGGAGCGATCGAAGCCTAGACTCTTAGAGACATTACTCCCATGGAGGAAAGTGCGCATGGTGACTGTTGTATACAATCCCGATGCAATTTCTGTGTTTCATCAAGACTCTGATAGTCCACAGATTACAGAATGCCTCCAGATGTTCTTCGGAAACTACTACTGGTCTCTCAGGGAACGATCAAAGCGTAGACTGTTTGAGACATTACTGCTGTGGAGGAAAGTTCGCATGGTGACTGTAGTATTCTATCCCGATGCAATTTCTGTGTTTCATCAACACTCTGATACTCCTTAGATTACAGAATGCCTCCAGATGTGCATCGGAAACTACTACTGGTCTTTCAGGGAACGATCAAAGCGTAGACTGTTTGAGACATTACTCCCGTGGAGGAAAGTGCGCATGGTGACTGTTGTATTCAATCCCGATCCAATTTCTGTGTTTCACAACACTCTGATAGTCCACAGATAACAGAATGCCTCCAGATGTTCATCGGAAACTACTACTGGTCTCCCAGGGAACGATCAAAGCGTAGAATGTCTGTGACATTACTGCCGTGGATTAAAGTTCGCATGGTGACTGTTGTATTCTATCCCGATGCAATTTCTGTGTTTCATCAACACTCTGATAGTCCACAAATTACGGAAAGCCTCCAGATGAGCATCGGAGACTACTACTGGTCTTCCAGGGAACGATCGAAGCGTAGACTGTTAGAGACATTACTCCCATGGAGGAAAGTGCGCATGGTGACTGTTGTATACAATCCCGATGCAATTTCTGTGTTTCATCAAGACTCTGATAGTCCACAGATTACAGAATGCCTCCAGATGTGCATCGGAAACTACTACTGGGCTTCCAGGGAACGATGAAAGCGTAGAGTGTTTGAGACATTACTTCCATGAAGGAAAGTGAGCATGGTGACTGTTGTATTAAATCCCGATGCAATTTCTGTGTGTCATCAACACTCTGATAGTCCACAGTTACAGAATGCCTCCAGATGTGCATCGGAAAGTACTACTGGGCTTCCAGGGAACTATCAAAGCGTAGACAGTTAGAGACATTACTCCCATGGTGGAGAGTGAGCATGGTGACTGTTGTATTCAATCCCGATTCAATTTCTGTGTTTCATCAACACTCTGATAGTCCACAGATTACTGAATGCCTCCAGATGTGCATCGGAAACTACTACTGGTCTTCCAGGGTACGATCAAACGTAGACTGTTTGAGACATTACTCCCATGGAGGAAAGTGCGCATGGTGACTGTTGTATTCAATCCCGATGCAATTTCTGTGCTTCATCAACACTCTGATAGTCCACAGTTTACGGAAAGTCTCCAGATGTGCATCGGAAAGTACTGCTGGTCCTACAGGGAACGATCAAAGCGTAGACGGTTTGAGACATTACTCCCGTGGAGGAAAGTGCGCATGGTGACTGTTGTATTCAATCCCGATGCAATTTCTGTGTTTCATCAACACTCTGAGAGTCTACAGATTACAGAATGCCACCAGATGTGCATCGGAAACTACTACTGGTCTTTCAGGGAACGATCAAAGCGTAGACTGTTTGAGACATTACTCCCGTGGAGGAAAGTGCGCATGGTGACTGTTGTATTCAATCCCGATGCAATTTCAGTGTTTCACAACACTCTGATATTCCACAGATTACAGAATGCCTCCAGATGTTCATCGGAAATTACTACTGGTCTCCCAGGGAACGATCAAAGCGTAGACTGTTTGAGACATTACTGCCGTGGAGGAAAGTTCGCATGGTGACTATCGTATTCTATCCCGATGCAATTTCTGTGTTTCATCAACACTCTGATAGTCCACAAATTACGGAAAGCCTCCAGATGAGCATCGGAAAGTACTACTGGTCTTCCAGGGAACGATCGAAGCGTAGACTGTTAATGACATTACTCCCATGGAGGAAAGTGCGCATGGTGACTTTTGTATTCAATCCCGATGCAATATCTGTGTTTCATCAACACTCTGATAGTCCACAGATTACAGAAAGCATCCAGATGTGCATCTGTAACTACTACTGGTCTTCCAGGGAACGATCAAAGCGTAGGCTGTTAGAGTCATTACTCCCATGGTGGGAAGTGCGTATGGTGACTGTTGTATTCAATCCCGATGCTATTTCTGTGTTTCATCAACACTCTGATAGTCCACAGATTACAGAATGCCTCCAGATGTTCATCGGAAACTACTACTGGTCTCCCAGGGAACGATCAAAGCGTAGACTGTCTGTGACATTACTGCCGTGGAGGAAAGTTCGCATGGTGGCTGTTGTATTCTATCCCGATGCAATTTCTGTGTTTCATCAACACTCTGATAGTCCACAAATTACGGAAAGCCTCCAGATGAGCATCGGAAACTACTACTGGTCTTCCAGGGAACGATCGAAGCGTAGACTGTTAGAGACATTACTCCCATGGAGGAAAGTACGCATGGTGACTGTTGTATACAATCCCGGTGCAATTTCTCTGTTTCATCAAGACTCTGATAGTCCACAGATTACAGAATGCCTCCAGATGTGCATCGGAAACTACTACTGGTCTTCCAGGGAACGACCAAATCGTAGACTGTTTGAGACATTACTCCCGTGGAGGAAAGTGCGCATGGTGACTGTTGTATTCAATCCCGATCCAATTTCTGTGTTTCACAACACTCTGATAGTCCACAGATTACAGAATGCCTCCAGATGTTCATCGGAAACTACTACTGGTCTCCCAGGGAACGATCGAAGCGTAGAATGTCTGTGACATTACTGCCGTGGAGGAAAGTTCGCATGGTGACTGTTGTATTCTATCCCGATGCAATTTCTGTGTTTCATCAACACTCTGATAGTCCACAAATTACGGAAAGCCTCCAGATGAGCATCGGAGACTACTACTGGTCTTCCAGGGAACGATCGAAGCGTAGACTGTTAGAGACATTACTCCCATGGAGGAAAGTGCGCATGGTGACTGTTGTATTCAATCCCGATGCTATTTCTGTGCTTCATCAACACTCTGACAATCTACAGATTACAGAATGCCACCAGATGAGCATCGGAAACTACTACTGGTCTTCCAGGGAACGATCGAAGCGTAGACTGTTAGAGACATTACTCCCATGGAGGAAAGTGCGCATGGTGACTGTTGTATACAATCCCGATGCAATTTCTGTGTTTCATCAAGACTCTGATAGTCCACAGATTACAGAATGCCTCCAGATGTTCTTCGGAAACTACTACTGGTCTCCCAGGGAACGATCAAAACATAGACTGTTTGAGACATTACTGCCGTGGAGGAAAGTTCGCATGGTGACTGTAGTATTCTATCCCGATGCAATTTCTGTGTTTCATCAACACTCTGATACTCCTTAGATTACAGAATGCCTCCAGATGTGCATCGGAAACTACTACTGGTCTTCCAGGGAACGATCAAATCGTAGACTGTTTGAGACATTACTCCCGTGGAGGAAAGTGCGAATGGTGACTATTGTATTCAATCCCGATGCTATTTCTGTGCTTCATCAACACTCTGACAGTCTACAGATTACAGAATGCCACCAGATGTGCATCGGAAACTACTACTGGTCTTTCAGGGAACGATCAAAGCGTAGACTGTTTGAGACATTACTCCCATGGAGGAAAGTGCGCATGGTGACTGTTGTATTCAATCCCGATCCAATTTCTGTGTTTCACAACACTCTGATAGTCCACAGGTTACAGAATGCCTCCAGATGTTCATCGGAAACTACTACTGGTCTCCCAGGGAACGATCAAAGCGTAGAATGTCTGTGACATTACTGCCGTGGAGGAAAGTTCGCATGGTGACTGTTGTATTCTATCCCGATGCAATTTCTGTGTTTCATCAACACTCTGATAGTCCACAAATTACGGAAAGCCTCCAGATGAGCATCGGAGACTACTACTGGTCTTCCAGGGAACGATCGAAGCGTAGACTGATAGAGACATTACTCCCATGGAGGAAAGTGCGCATGGTGACTGTTGTATACAATCCCGATGCAATTTCTGTGTTTCATCAACACTCTGATAGTCCACAGATTACAGAAAGCATCCAGATGTGCATCTGTAACTACTACTGGTCTTCCAGGGAACGATCAAAGCGTAGGCTGTTAGAGTCATTACTCCCATGGTGGGAAGTGCGTATGGTGACTGTTGTATTCAATCCCGATGCAATATCTGTGTTCCATCAACACTCTGATAGTCTACAGATTACAAAATGCCACCAGATGTGCATCGGAAACTACTACTGGTCTTCCACGAGCGATCAAAGCGGAGACTGTTTGAGAATTACTCCCATGGAGGAAAGTGCGCATGGTGACTGTTGTATTCAATCCCGATGCAATATCTGTGTTTCATCAACAATCTGATAGGCCACAGATTACAGAAAGCATCCATATGTGCATCGGAAACTACTACTGGTCTTCCAGCGAACGATCAAAGCGTAGACTCTTAGAGACATTTCTCGCATAGAGGAAAGTGCTCATGGTGACTGTTGTATTCAATCCCGATGCAATTTCTGTGTTTCATCAGTACTCTGACAGTCTACAGATTACAGAATGCCACCAGATGTGCATCGGAAACTACTACTGGTCTTTCAGGGAACGATCAAAGCGTAGACTGTTTGAGACATTACTCCCGTGGATGAAAGTGCGCATGGTGACTGTTGTATTCAATCCCGATGCAATATCTGTGTTTCATCAACACTCTGATAGTCTACAGATTACAGAATGCCACCAGATGTGCATCGGAAACTACTACTGGTCTTCCAGGGAACGATCAAAGCGTAGACTGTTTGAGACATTACTCCCGTGGAGGTAGTTGCGCAGGGTGACTGTTGTATTTAATCCCTATGCAATTTCTGTGTTTCATCAACACTCTGATAGTCCACAGATTACAGAATGCCTCCAGATGTGCATCGGAAATACTACTGGGCTTCCAGGGAACGATGAAAGCGTAGAGTGTTTGAGACATTACTTCCATGAAGGAAAGTGAGCATGGTGACTGTTGTATTCAATCCCGATGCAATTTCTGTGTTTCATCAACACTCTGATAGTCCACAGTTACAGAATGCCTCCAGATGTGCATCGGAAAGTACTACTGGGCTTCCAGGGAACTATCAAAGCGTAGACTGTTAGAGACATTACTCCCGTGGAGGTAGTTGCGCATGGTGACTGTTGTATTCAATCCCGATGCAATTTCTGTGTTTCATCAACACTCTGATACTCCTTAGATTACAGAATGCCTCCAGATGTGCATCGGAAACTACTACTGGTCTTCCAGGGAACGACCAAATCGTAGACTGTTTGAGACATTACTCCCGTGGAGGAAAGTGCGCATGGTGACTGTTGTATTCAATCCCGATCCAATTTCTGTGTTTCACAACACTCTGATAGTCCACAGATTACAGAATGCCTCCAGATGTTCATCGGAAACTACTACTGGTCTCCCAGGGAACGATCGAAGCGTAGAATGTCTGTGACATTACTGCCGTGGAGGAAAGTTCGCATGGTGACTGTTGTATTCTATCCCGATGCAATTTCTGTGTTTCATCAACACTCTGATAGTCCACAAATTACGGAAAGCCTCCAGATGAGCATCGGAGACTACTACTGGTCTTCCAGGGAACGATCGAAGCGTAGACTGTTAGAGACATTACTCCCATGGAGGAAAGTGCGCATGGTGACTGTTGTATTCAATCCCGATGCTATTTCTGTGCTTCATCAACACTCTGACAATCTACAGATTACAGAATGCCACCAGATGAGCATCGGAAACTACTACTGGTCTTCCAGGGAACGATCGAAGCGTAGACTGTTAGAGACATTACTCCCATGGAGGAAAGTGCGCATGGTGACTGTTGTATACAATCCCGATGCAATTTCTGTGTTTCATCAAGACTCTGATAGTCCACAGATTACAGAATGCCTCCAGATGTTCTTCGGAAACTACTACTGGTCTCCCAGGGAACGATCAAAACGTAGACTGTTTGAGACATTACTGCCGTGGAGGAAAGTTCGCATGGTGACTGTAGTATTCTATCCCGATGCAATTTCTGTGTTTCATCAACACTCTGATACTCCTTAGATTACAGAATGCCTCCAGATGTGCATCGGAAACTACTACTGGTCTTCCAGGGAACGATCAAATCGTAGACTGTTTGAGACATTACTCCCGTGGAGGAAAGTGCGAATGGTGACTATTGTATTCAATCCCGATGCTATTTCTGTGCTTCATCAACACTCTGACAGTCTACAGATTACAGAATGCCACCAGATGTGCATCGGAAACTACTACTGGTCTTTCAGGGAACGATCAAAGCGTAGACTGTTTGAGACATTACTCCCGTGGAGGAAAGTGCGCATGGTGACTGTTGTATTCAATCCCGATCCAATTTCTGTGTTTCACAACACTCTGATAGTCCACAGGTTACAGAATGCCTCCAGATGTTCATCGGAAACTACTACTGGTCTCCCAGGGAACGATCAAAGCGTAGAATGTCTGTGACATTACTGCCGTGGAGGAAAGTTCGCATGGTGACTGTTGTATTCTATCCCGATGCAATTTCTGTGTTTCATCAACACTCTGATAGTCCACAAATTACGGAAAGCCTCCAGATGAGCATCGGAGACTACTACTGGTCTTCCAGGGAACGATCGAAGCGTAGACTGATAGAGACATTACTCCCATGGAGGAAAGTGCGCATGGTGACTGTTGTATACAATCCCGATGCAATTTCTGTGTTTCATCAACACTCTGATAGTCCACAGATTACAGAAAGCATCCAGATGTGCATCTGTAACTACTACTGGTCTTCCAGGGAACGATCAAAGCGTAGGCTGTTAGAGTCATTACTCCCATGGTGGGAAGTGCGTATGGTGACTGTTGTATTCAATCCCGATGCAATATCTGTGTTCCATCAACACTCTGATAGTCTACAGATTACAAAATGCCACCAGATGTGCATCGGAAACTACTACTGGTCTTCCACGAGCGATCAAAGCGGAGACTGTTTGAGAATTACTCCCATGGAGGAAAGTGCGCATGGTGACTGTTGTATTCAATCCCGATGCAATATCTGTGTTTCATCAACAATCTGATAGGCCACAGATTACAGAAAGCATCCATATGTGCATCGGAAACTACTACTGGTCTTCCAGCGAACGATCAAAGCGTAGACTCTTAGAGACATTTCTCGCATAGAGGAAAGTGCTCATGGTGACTGTTGTATTCAATCCCGATGCAATTTCTGTGTTTCATCAGTACTCTGACAGTCTACAGATTACAGAATGCCACCAGATGTGCATCGGAAACTACTACTGGTCTTTCAGGGAACGATCAAAGCGTAGACTGTTTGAGACATTACTCCCGTGGATGAAAGTGCGCATGGTGACTGTTGTATTCAATCCCGATGCAATATCTGTGTTTCATCAACACTCTGATAGTCTACAGATTACAGAATGCCACCAGATGTGCATCGGAAACTACTACTGGTCTTCCAGGGAACGATCAAAGCGTAGACTGTTTGAGACATTACTCCCGTGGAGGTAGTTGCGCAGGGTGACTGTTGTATTCAATCCCTATGCAATTTCTGTGTTTCATCAACACTCTGATAGTCCACAGATTACAGAATGCCTCCAGATGTGCATCGGAAATACTACTGGGCTTCCAGGGAACGATGAAAGCGTAGAGTGTTTGATACATTACTTCCATGAAGGAAAGTGAGCATGGTGACTGTTGTATTCAATCCCGATGCAATTTCTGTGTTTCATCAACACTCTGATAGTCCACAGTTACAGAATGCCTCCAGATGTGCATCGGAAAGTACTACTGGGCTTCCAGGGAACTATCAAAGCGTAGACTGTTAGAGACATTACTCCCGTGGAGGTAGTTGCGCATGGTGACTGTTGTATTCAATCCCGATGCAATTTCTGTGTTTCATCAACACTCTGAAACTCCTTAGATTACAGAATGCCTCCAGATGTGCATCGGAAACTACTACTGGTCTTCCAGGGATCGATCAAATCGTAGACTGTTTGAGACATTACTCCCATGGAAGAAAGTTCGCATGGTGACTGTTGTATTCAATCCCGATGCAATTTCTGTGTTTCACAACACTCTGATAGTCCACAGATTACAGAATGCCTCCAGATGTTCATCGGAAACTACTACTGGTCTCCCAGGGAACGATCAAAGCGTAGACTGTCTGTGACATTACTGCCGTGGAGGAAAGTTCGCATGGTGACTGTTGTATTCTATCCCGATGCAATTACTGTGTTTCATCAACACTCTGATAGTCCACAAATTACGGAAAGCCTCCAGATGAGCATCGGAAACTACTACTGGTCTTCCAGGGAACGATCGAAGCGTAGACTGTTAGAGACATTACTCCCATGGAGGAAAGTGCGCATGGTGACTGTTGTATACAATCCAGATGCAATTTCTGTGTTTCATCAAGACTCTGATAGTCCACAGATTACAGAATGCCTCCAGATGTGCATCGGAAACTTCTACTGGTCTTCCAGGGAACGACTAAATCGTAGACTGTTTGAGACATTACTCCCGTGGAGGAAAGTGCGCATGGTGACTGTTGTATTCAATACTGATGCTATTTCTGTGCTTCATCAACACTCTGATAATCTACAGATTACAGAATGCCACCAGATGAGCATCGGAAACTACTACTGGTCTTCCAGTTAACGATCGAAGCGTAGACTGTTTGAGACATTACTCCCGTGGAGGAAAGTGCGCATGGTGACTGTTGTATACAATCCCGATGCAATTTCTGTGTTTCATCAAGACTCTGATAGTCCACAGATTACAGAATGCCTCCAGATGTTCTTCGGAAACTACTACTGGTCTCCCAGGGAACGATCAAAGCGTAGACTGTTTGAGACATTACTGCGGTGGAGGAAAGTTCGCATGGTGACTGTAGTATTCTATCCCGATGCTATTTCTGTGCTTCATCAACACTCTGACAGTCTACAGATTACAGAATGCCACCAGATGTGCATCGGAAACTACTACTGATCTTTCAGGGAACGATCAAAGCGTAGACTGTTTGAGACATTACTCCCGTGGAGGAAAGTGCGCATGGTGACTGTTGTATTCAATCCCGATCCAATTTCTGTTTTTCACAACACTCTGATAGTCCACAGATTACAGAATGCCTCCAGATGTTCATCGGAAACTACTACTGGTCTCCCAGGGAACGATCAAAGCGTAGAATGTCTGTGACATTACTGCCGTGGAGGAAAGTTCGCATGGTGACTGTTGTATTATATCCCGATGCAATTTCTGTGTTTCATCAACACTCTGATAGTCCACAAATTACGGAAGGCCTCCAGATGAGCATCGGAGACTACTACTGGTCTTCCAGGGAACGATCGAAGCGTAGACTGTTAGAGACATTACTCCCATGGAGGAAAGTGCGCATGGTGACTGTTGTATACAATCCCGACGCAATTTCTGTGTTTCATCAAGACTCTGATAGTCCACAGATTACAGAATGCCTCCAGATGTGCATCGGAAACTACTACTGGGCTTCCAGGGAACGATGAAAGCGTAGAGTGTTTGAGACATTACTTCCATGAAGGAAAGTGAGCATGATGACTGTTGTATTCAATCCCGATGCAATTTCTGTGTTTCATCAACACTCTGATAGTCCACAGTTACAGAATGCCTCCAGATGTGCATCGGAAAGTACTACTGGGCTTCCAGGGAACTATCAAAGCGTAGACTGTTAGAGACATTACTCCCATGGAGGAGAGTGCGCATGGTGACTGTTGTATTCAATCCCGATTCAATTTCTGTGTTTCATCAAAACTCTGATAGTCCACAGATTACTGAATGCCTCCAGATGTGCATCGGAAACTACTACCGGTCTTCCAGGGTACGATCAAACGTAGACTGTTTGAGATATTACTCCCATGGAGGAAAGTGCGCGTGGTGACTGTTGTATTCAATCCCGATGCAATTTCTGTGCTTCATCAACACTCTGATAGTCCACAGTTTACGGAAAGTCTCCAGATGTGCATCGGAAAGTACTGCTGGTCCTACAGGGAACGATCAAAGCGTAGACTGTTTGAGACATTACTCCCGTGGAGGAAAGTGCGCATGGTGACTGTTGTATTCAATCCCGATGCAATTTCTGTGTTTCATCAACACTCTGACAGTCTACAGATTACAGAATGCCACCAGATGTGCATCGGAAACTACTACTGGTCTTTCAGGGAACGATCAAAGCGTAGACTGTTTGAGACATTACTCCCGTGGAGGAAAGTGCGCATGGTGACTGTTGTATTCAATCCCGATGCAATTTCTGTGTTTCACAACACTCTGATAGTCCACAGATTACAGAATGCCTCCAGATGTTCATCGGAAACTACTACTGGTCTCCCAGGGAACGATCAAAGCATAGACTGTTAGAGACATTACTGCCGTGGAGGAAAGTTCGCATGGTGACTATTGTATTCTATCCCGATGCAATTTCTGTGTTTCATCAACACTCTGATAGTCCACAAATTACGGAAAGCCTCCAGATGAGCATCGGAAAGTACTACTGGTCTTCCAGGGAACGATCGAAGCGTAGACTGTTAATGACATTACTCCCATGGAGGAAAGTGCGCATGGTGACTGTTGTATTCAATCCCGATGCAATATCTGTGTTTCATCGACACTCTGATAGTCCACAGATTACAGAAAGCATCCAGATGTGCATCTGTAACTACTACTGGTCTTCCAGGGAACGATCAAAGCGTAGGCTGTTAGAGTCATTACTCCCATGGTGTGGAAGTGCGTATGGTGACTGTTGTATTCAATCCCGATGCAATATCTGTGTTCCATCAACACTCTGATAGTCTACAGATTACAAAATGCCACCAGATGTGCATCGGAAACTACTACTGGTCTTCCAGGAACGATCAAAGCGGAGACTGTTTGAGAATTATTCCCATGGAGGAAAGTGCGCATGGTGACTGTTGTATTCAATCCCGATTCAATATCTGTGTTTCATCAACACTCTGATAGTCCACAGATTACTGAATGCCTCCAGATGTGCATCGGAAACTACTACTGGTCTTCCAGGGTACGATCAAACGTAGACTGTTTGAGAATTACTCCCATGGAGGAAAGTGCGCATGGTGACTGTTGTATTCAATCCCGATGCAATATCTGTGTTTCATCAACAATCTGATAGGCCACAGATTACAGAAAGCATCCATATGTGCATCGGAAACTACTACTGGTCTTCCAGCGAACGATCAAAGCGTAGACTCTTAGAGACATTTCTCGCATAGAGGAAAGTGCTCATGGTGACTGTTGTATTCAATCCCGATGCAATTTCTGTGTTTCATCAGTACTCTGACAGTCTACAGATTACAGAATGCCACCAGATGTGCATCGGAAACTACTACTGGTCTTTCAGGGAACGATCAAAGCGTAGACTGTTTGAGACATTACTCCCGCGGATGAAAGTGCGCATGGTGACTGTTGTATTCAATCCCGATGCAATTTCTGTGCTTCATCAACACTCTGATAGTCCACAGTTTACGGAAAGTCTCCAGATGTGCATCGGAAAGTACTGCTGGTCCTACAGGGAACGATCAAAGCGTAGACTGTTTGAGACATTACTCCCGTGGAGGAAAGTGCGCATGGTGACTGTTGTATTCAATCCCGATGCAATTTCTGTGTTTCATCAACACTCTGACAGTCTACAGATTACAGAATGCCACCAGATGTGCATCGGAAACTACTACTGGTCTTTCAGGGAACGATCAAAGCGTAGACTGTTTGAGACATTACTCCCGTGGAGGAAAGTGCGCATGGTGACTGTTGTATTCAATCCCGATGCAATTTCTGTGTTTCACAACACTCTGATAGTCCACAGATTACAGAATGCCTCCAGATGTTCATCGGAAACTACTACTGGTCTCCCAGGGAACGATCAAAGCATAGACTGTTAGAGACATTACTGCCGTGGAGGAAAGTTCGCATGGTGACTATTGTATTCTATCCCGATGCAATTTCTGTGTTTCATCAACACTCTGATAGTCCACAAATTACGGAAAGCCTCCAGATGAGCATCGGAAAGTACTACTGGTCTTCCAGGGAACGATCTAAGCGTAGACTGTTAATGACATTACTCCCATGGAGGAAAGTGCGCATGGTGACTGTTGTATTCAATCCCGATGCAATATCTGTGTTTCATCAACACTCTGATAGTCCACAGATTACAGAAAGCATCCAGATGTGCATCTGTAACTACTACTGGTCTTCCAGGGAACGATCAAAGCGTAGGCTGTTAGAGTCATTACTCCCATGGTGGGAAGTGCGTATGGTGACTGTTGTATTCAATCCCGATGCAATATCTGTGTTCCATCAACACTCTGATAGTCTACAGATTACAAAATGCCACCAGATGTGCATCGGAAACTACTACTGGTCTTCCAGGAACGATCAAAGCGGAGACTGTTTGAGAATTACTCCCATGGAGGAAAGTGCGCATGGTGACTGTTGTATTCAATCCCGATTCAATATCTGTGTTTCATCAACACTCTGATAGTCCACAGATTACTGAATGCCTCCAGATGTGCATCGGAAACTACTACTGGTCTTCCAGGGTACGATCAAACGTAGACTGTTTGAGACATTACTCCCATGGAGGAAAGTGCGCATGGTGACCGTTGTATTCAATCCCGATGCAATTTCTGTGCTTCATCAACACTCTGATAGTCCACAGTTTACGGAAAGTCTCCAGATGTGCATCGGAAAGTACTGCTGGTCCTACAGGGAACGATCAAAGCGTAGACTGTTTGAGACATTACTCCCGTGGAGGAAAGTGCGCATGGTGACTGTTGTATTCAATCCCGATGCAATTTCTGTGTTTCATCAACACTCTGACAGTCTACAGATTACAGAATGCCACCAGATGTGCATCGGAAACTACTACTGGTCTTTCAGGGAACGATCAAAGCGTAGACTGTTTGAGATATTACTCCCGTGGAGGAAAGTGCGCATGGTGACTGTTGTATTCAATCCCGATGCAATTTCTGTGTTTCACAACACTCTGATAGTCCACAGATTACAGAAAGCATCCAGATGTGCATCTGTAATTACTACTGGTCTTCCAGGGAACGATCAAAGCGTAGGCTGTTAGAGTCATTACTCCCATGGTGGGAAGTGCGTATGGTGACTGTTGTATTCAATTCCGATGCAATATCTGTGTTCCATCAACACTCTGATAGTCTACAGATTACAAAATGCCACCAGATGTGCATCGGAAACTACTACTGGTCTTCCAGGAACGATCAAAGCGGAGACTGTTTGAGAATTACTCCCATGGAGGAAAGTGCGCATGGTGACTGTTGTATTCAATCCCGATGCAATATCTGTGTTTCATCAACAATCTGATAGTCCACAGATTACAGAAAGCATCCATATGTGCATCGGAAACTACTACTGGTCTTCCAGCGAACGATCAAAGCGTAGACTCTTAGAGACATTTCTCGCATGGAGGAAAGTGCTCATGGTGACTGTTGTATTCAATCCCGATGCAATTTCTGTGTTTCATCAACACTCTGACAGTCTACAGATTACAGAATGCCACCAGATGTGCATCGGAAACTACTACTGGTCTTTCAGGGAACTATCAAAGCGTAGACTGTTCGAGACATTACTCCCGTGGATGAAAGTGCGCATGGTGACTGTTGTATTCAATCCCGATGCAATATCTGTGTTTCATCAACTCTCTGATAGTCTACAGATTACAGAATGCCACCAGATGTGCATCGGAAACTACTACTGGTCTTCCAGGGAACGATCAAAGCGTAGACTGTTTGAGACATTACTCCAATGGAGGTAGTTGCGCATGGTGACTGTTGTATTCAATCCCTATGCAATTTCTGTGTTTCATCAACACTCTGATAGTCCACAGATTACAGAATGCCTCCAGATGTGCATCGGAAATACTACTGGGCTTCCAGGGAACGATGAAAGTGTAGAGTGTTTGAGACATTACTTCCATGAAGGAAAGTGAGCATGGTGACTGTTGTATTCAATCCCGATGCAATTTCTGTGTTTCATCAACAGTCTGATAGTCCACAGTTACAGAATGCCTCCAGATGTGCATCGGAAACTACTACTGGTCTTCCAGGGAACTATCGAAGCGTAGACTGTTAGAGACATTACTCCCGTGGGGGTAGTTGCGCATGGTGACTGTTGTATTCAATCCCTATGCAATTTCTGTGTTTCATCAACACTCTGATAGTCCACAGATTTCAGAATGCCACCAGATGTGCATCGGAAACTACTACTGGTCTTCCAGGGAACGATCAAAGCGGAGACTGTTTGAGAATTACTCCCATGGAGGAAAGTTCGCATGGTGACTGTTGTAATCAATCCAGATGCAATTTCTGTGTTTCATCAACACTCTGATACTCCTTAGATTACAGAATGCCTCCAGATGTGCATCGGAAACTACTACTGGTCTTCCAGGGAACGATCAAATCGTAGACTGTTTGAGACATTACTCCCATGGAAGAAAGTTCGCATGGTGACTGTTGTATTCAATCCCGATGCAATTTCTGTGTTTCATCAACACTCGGATAGTCCACAGATTACAGAATGACTCCAGATGTACATCGGAAACTACTACTGGTCTTCCAGGGAATGATCAAAGCGTAGACTGTTTGAGACATTACTCCCTTGGAGGAAAGTGCGCATGGTGACTGTTGTATTCAATCCCGATGCAATTTCTGTGTTTCACAACACTCTGATAGTCCACAGATTACAGAATGCCTCCAGATGTTCATCGGAAACTACTACTGGTCTCCCAGGGAACGATCAAAGCGTAGACTGTCTGTGACATTACTGCCGTGGAGGAAAGTTCACATGGTGACTGTTGTATTCTATCCCGATGCAATTTCTGTGTTTCATCAACACTCTCATAGTCCACAAATTACGGAAAGCCTCCAGATGAGCATCGGAAACTACTACTGGTCTTCCAGGGAACGATCGAAGCGTAGACTGTTAGAGACATTACTCCCATGGAGGAAAGTGCGCATGGTGACTGTTGTATACAATCCCGATGCAATTTCTGTGTTTCATCAAGACTCTGATAGTCCACAGATTACAGAATGCCTCCAGATGTGCATCGGAAACTACTACTGGTCTTCCAGGGAACGATCAAATCGTAGACTGTTTCAGACATTACTCCCGTGGAGGAAAGTTCGCATGGTGACTGTTGTATTCAATCCCGATGCTATTTCTGTGCTTCATCAACACTCTGACAATCTACAGATTACAGAATGCCACCAGATGTGCATCGGAAACTACTACTGGACTTTCAGGGAACGATAAAAGCGTAGACTGTTTGAGACATTACTCCCGTGGAGGAAAGTGCGCATGGTGACTGTTGTATTCAATCCCGATGCAATTTCTGTGTTTCACAACACTCTGATAGTCCACAGATTACAGAATGCCTCCAGATGTTCATCGGAAACTACTACTGGTCTCCCAGGGATCGATCAAAGCGTAGACTGTCTGTGACATTACTGCCGTGGAGGAAAGTTCGCATGGTGACTGTTGTATTCTATCCCGATGCAATTTCTGTGTTTCATCAACACTCTGATAGTCCACAAATTACGGAAAGCCTCCAGATGAGCATCGGAAACTACTACTGGTCTTCCAGGGAACGATCAAAGCGTAGAGTGTTTAAGACATTACTCCCATGAAGGAAAGTGAGCATGGTGAATGTTGTATTCAAACCCGATGCAATTTCTGTGTTTCACAACACTCTGATAGTCCACAGATTACAGAATGCCTCCAGATGTTCTTCGGAAACTACTACTGGTCTCCCAGGGAACGATCAAAGCGTAGACTGCTTGAGACATTACTGCCGTGGAGGAAAGTTCGCATGGTGACTGTTGTATTCTATCCCGATGAAATTTCTGTGTTTCATCAACACTCTGATACTCCTTAGATTACAGAATGCCTCCAGATGTGCATCGGAAACTACTACTGGTCTTCCAGGGAACGATCAAATCGTAGACTCTTTGAGACATTACTCCCGTGGAGGAAAGTGCGCATGGTGACTGTTGTATTCAATCCCGATGCTATTTCTGTGCTTCATCAACACTCTGATTGTCTACAGATTACAGAATGCCACCAGATGTGCATCGGAAACTACTACTGGTCTTTCAGGGAACGATCAAAGCGTAGACTGTTTGAGACATTACTCCCGTGGAGGAAAGTGCGCATGGTGACTGTTGTATTCAATCCCGATGTAATTTCTGTGTTTCACAACACTCTGATAGTCCACAGATTACAGAATGCCTCCAGATGTTCATCGGAAACTACTACTGGTCTCCCAGGGAACGATCAAAGCGTAGATTATCTGTGACATTACTGCCGTGGAGGAAAGTTCGCATGGTGACTGTTGTATTCTATCCCGATGCAATTTCTGTGTTTCATCAACACTCTGATAGTCCACAAATTACGGAAAGCCTCCAGATGAGCATCGGAGACTACTACTGGTCTTCCAGGGAACGATCGAAGCGTAGACTGTTAGAGACATTACTCCCATGGAGGAAAGTGCGCATGGTGACTGTTGTATACAATCCCGATGCAATTTCTGTGTTTCATCAAGACTCTGATAGTCCACAGATTACAGAATGCCTCCAGATGTGCATCGGCAACTACTACTGGGCTTCCAGGGAACGATGAAAGCGCAGAGTGTTTGAGACATTACTTCCATGAAGGAAAGTGAGCATGGTGAGTGTTGTATTCAATCCCGATGCAATTTCTGTGTTTCATCAACACTCTGATAGTCCAGAGATTACAGAATGCCTCCAGATGTGCATCGGAAACTACTACTGGTCTTCCAGGGTACGATCAAACGTAGACTGTTTGAGACATTACTCCCATAGAGGAAAGTGCGCATGGTGACTGTTGTATTCAATCCCGATGCAATTTCTGTGCTTCATCAACACTCTGATAGTCCACAGTTTACGGAAAGTCTCCAGATGTGCATCGGAAAGTACTGCTGGTCCTACAGGGAACGATCAAAGCGTAGACTGTTTGAGACATTACTCCCGTGGAGGAAAGTGCGCATGGTGACTGTTGTATTCAATCCCGATGCAATTTCTGTGTTTCATCAACACTCTGACAGTCTACAGATTACAGAATGCCACCAGATGTGCATCGGAAACTACTACTGGTCTTGCAGGGAACGATCAAAGCGTAGACTGTTTGAGACATTACTCCCGTGGAGGAAAGTGCGCATGGTGAATGTTGTATTCAATCCCGATGCAATTTCTGTGTTTCACAACACTCTGATAGTCCACAGATTACAGAATGCCTCCAGATGTTCATCGGAAACTACTACTGGTCTCCCAGGGAACGATCAAAGCGTAGACTGTTTGAGACATTACTGCGGTGGAGGAAAGTTCGCATGATGACTATTGTATTCTATCCCGATGCAATTTCTGTCTTTCATCAACACTCTGATAGTCCACAAAATACGGAAAGCCTCCAGATGAGCATCGGAAAGTACTACTGGTCTTCCAGGGAACGATCGAAGCGTAGACTGTTAACGACATTACTCCCATGGAGGAAAGTGCGCATGGTGACTGATATATTCAATCCCGATGCAATTTCTGTGTTTCATCAACACTCTGATAGTCCACAGATTACAGAATGCCACCAGATGTGCATCGGAGACTACTACTGGTCTTCCAGGGAACGATCAAAGCGGAGACTGTTTGAGAATTACTCCCACGGAGGAAAGTTCGCATGGTGACTGTTGCATTCAATCCCGATGCAATATCTGTGTTTCATCAACACTCTGATAGTCCACAGATTACAGAATGCATCCAGATGTGCATCTGTAACTACTACTGGTCTTCCAGGGAACGATCAAAGCGTAGGCTGTTAGAGTCATTACTCCCATGGTGGGAAGTGCGCATGGTGACTGTTGTATTCAATCTCGATGCAATATCTGTGTTCCATCAACACTCTGATAGTCTACAGATTACAGAATGCCACCAAATGTGCATCGGAAACTACTACTGGTCTTCCAGGGAACGATCAAAGCGGAGACTGTTTGAGAATTACTCCCATGGAGGAAAGTGCGCATGGTGACTGTTGTATTCAATCCCGATGCAATATCTGTGTTTCATCAACAATCTGATAGTCCACAGATTACAGAAAGCATCCATATGTGCATCGGAAACTACTACTGGTCTTCCAGCGAACGATCAAAGCGCAGACTCTTAGAGACATTTCTCGCATGGAGGAAAGTGCTCATGGTGACTGTTGTATTCAATCCCGATGCAATTTCTGTGTTTCATCAACACTCTGACAGTCTACACATTACAGAATGCCACCAGATGTGCATCGGAAACTACTACTGGTCTTTCAGGGAACGATCAAAGCGTAGACTGTTTGAGACATTACTCCCGTGGATGAAAGTGGGCATGGTGACTGTTGTATTCAATCCCGATGCAATATCTGTGTTTCATCAACACTCTGATAGTCTACAGATTACAGAATGCCACCAGATGTGCATCGGAAACTACTACTGGTCTTCCAGGGAACGATCAAAGCGTAGACTGTTTGAGATATTACTCCCGTGGAGGTAGTTGAACATGGTGACTGTTGTAGTCAATCCCTATGCAATTTCTGTGTTTCATCAACACTCTGATAGTCCACAGATTACAGAATGCCACCAGATGTGCATCGGAAACTACTACTGGTCTTCCAGGGATCGATCAAATCGTAGACTGTTTGAGACATTACTCCCATGGAAGAAAGTTCGCATGGTGACTGTTGTATTCAATCCCGATGCAATTTCTGTGCTTCATCAACACTCTGATAGTCCACAGTTTACGGAAAGTCTCCAGATGTGCATCGGAAAGTACTACTGGTCTTCCAGGGAACGATCAAAGCGTAGACTGTTTGAGACATTACTCCCGTGGAGGTAGTTGCGCATGTTGACTGTTGTATTCAATCCCTATGCAATTTCTGTGTTTCATCAACACTCTGATAGTCCACAGATTACAGAATGCCTCCAGATGTGCATCGGAAATACTACTGGGCTTCCAGGGAACGATGAAAGTGTAGAGTGTTTGTGACATTACTTCCATGAAGGAAAGTGAGCATGGTGACTGTTGTATTCAATCCCGATGCAATTTCTGTGTTTCATCAACACTCTGATAGTCCACAGTTACAGAATGCCTCCAGATGTGCATCGGAAACTACTACTGGGCTTCCAGGGAACTATCAAAGCGTAGACTGTTAGAGACATTACTCCCGTGGAGGTAGTTGCGCATGGTGACTGTTGTATTCAATCCCTATGCAATTTCTGTGTTTCATCAACACTCTGATAGTCCACAGATTTCCGAATGCCACCAGATGTGCATCGGAAACTACTACTGGTCTTCCAGGGAACGATCAAAGCGGAGACTGTTTGAGAATTACTCCCATGGAGGAAAGTTCGCATGGTGACTGTTGTAATCAATCCAGATGCAATTTCTGTGTTTCATCAACACTCTGATACTCCTTAGATTACAGAATGCCTCCAGATGTGCATCGGAAACTACTACTGGTCTTCCAGGGAACGATGAAATCGTAGACTGTTTGAGACATTACTCCCATGGAAGAAAGTTCGCATGGTGACTGTTGTATTCAATCCCGATGCAATTTCTGTGTTTCATCAACACTCGGATAGTCCACAGATTACAGAATGACTCCAGATGTGCATCGGAAACTACTACTTTTCTTCCAGGGAACGATCAAAGCGTAGACTGTTTGAGACATTACTCCCTTGGAGGAAAGTGCGCATGGTGACTGTTGTATTCAATCCCGATGCAATTTCTGTGTTTCACAACACTCTGATAGTCCACAGATTACAGAATGCCTCCAGATGTTCATCGGAAACTACTACTGGTCTCCCAGGGAACGATCAAAGCGTAGACTGTCTGTGACATTACTGCCGTGGAGGAAAGTTCACATGGTGACTGTTGTATTCTATCCCGATGCAATTTCTGTGTTTCATCAACACTCTCATAGTCCACAAATTACGGAAAGCCTCCAGATGAGCATCGGAAACTACTACTGGTCTTCCAGGGAACGATCGAAGCGTAGACTGTTAGAGACATTACTCCCATGGAGGAAAGTGCGCATGGTGACTGTTGTATACAATCCCGATGCAATTTCTGTGTTTCATCAAGACTCTGATAGTCCACAGATTACAGAATGCCTCCAGATGTGCATCGGAAACTACTACTGGTCTTCCAGGGAACGATCAAATCGTAGACTGTTTGAGACATTACTCCCGTGGAGGAAAGTTCGCATGGTGACTGTTGTATTCAATCCCGATGCTATTTCTGTGCTTCATCAACACTCTGACAGTCTACAGATTACAGAATGCCACCAGATGTGCATCGGAAACTACTACTGGTCTTTCAGGGAACGATCAAAGCGTATGCTTTTTGAGACATTTCTCCCGTGGAGGAAAGTGCGCATGGTGACTGTTGTATTCAATCCCGATGCAATTTCTGTGTTTCACAACACTCTGATAGTCCACAGATTACAGAATGCCTCCAGATGTTCATCGGAAACTACTACTGGTCTCCCAGGGAACGATCAAAGCGTAGACTGTCTGTGACATTACTGCCGTGGAGGAAAGTTCGCATGGTGACTGTTGTATTCTATCCCGATGCAATTTCTGTATTTCATCAACACTCTGATAGTCCACAGATTACAGAATGCCTCCAGATGTTCTTCGGAAACTACTACTGGTCTCCCAGGGAACGATCAAAGCGTAGACTGTTTGAGACATTACTGCCGTGGAGGAAAGTTCGCATGGTGACAGTTGTATTCTATCCCGATGAAATTTCTGTGTTTCATCAACACTCTGATACTCCTTAGATTACAGAATGCCTCCAGATATTGCATCGGAAATTACTACCGGTCTTCCAGGGAACGATCAAATCGTAGACTGTTTGAGACATTACTCCCATGGAGGAATGTGCGCATGGTGACTGTTGTATTCAATCCCGATGCTATTTCTGTGCTTCATCAACACTCTGACAGTCTACAGATTACAGAATGCCACCAGATGTGCATCGGAAACTACTACTGGTCTTTCAGGGAACGATCAAAGCGTATGCTTTTTGAGACATTACTCCCGTGGAGGAAAGTGCGCATGGTGACTGTTGTATTCAATCCCTATGCAATTTCTGTGTTTCATCAACACTCTGATAGTCCACAGATTTCCGAATGCCACCAGATGTGCATCGGAAACTACTACTGGTCTTCCAGGGAACGGTCAAAGCGGAGACTGTTTGAGAATTACTCCCATGGAGGAAAGTTCGCATGGTGACTGTTGTAATCAATCCAGATGCAATTTCTGTGTTTCATCAACACTCTGATACTCCTTAGATTACAGAATGCCTCCAGATGTGCATCGGAAACTACTACTGGTCTTCCAGGGAACGATGAAATCGTAGACTGTTTGAGACATTACTCCCATGGAAGAAAGTTCGCATGGTGACTGTTGTATTCAATCCCGATGCAATTTCTGTGTTTCATCAACACTCGGATAGTCCACAGATTACAGAATGACTAAAGATGTGCATCGGAAACTACTACTTTTCTTCCAGGGAACGATCAAAGCGTAGACTGTTTGAGACATTACTCCCATGGAGGAAAGTGCGCATGGTGACTGTTGTATACAATCCCGATGCAATTTCTGTGTTTCATCAAGACTCTGATAGTCCACAGATTACAGAATGCCTCCAGATGTTCATCGGAAACTACTACTGGTCTCCCAGGGAACGATCAAAGCGTAGACTGTCTGTGACATTACTGCCGTGGAGGAAAGTTCGCATGGTGACTGTTGTATTCTATCCCAATGCAATTTCTGTATTTCATCAACACTCTGATAGTCCACAGATTACAGAATGCCTCCAGATGTTCTTCGGAAACTACTACTGGTCTCCCAGGGAACGATCAAAGCGTAGACTGTTTGAGACATTACTGCCGTGGAGGAAAGTTCGCATGGTGACTGTTGTATTCTATCCCGATGAAATTTCTGTGTTTCATCAACACTCTGATACTCCTTAGATTACAGAATGCCTCCAGATGTGCATCGGAAATTACTACTGGTCTTCCAGGGAACGATCAAATCGTAGACTGTTTGAGACATTACTCCCGTGGAGGAAAGTGCGCATGGTGACTGTTGTATTCAATCCCGATGCTATTTCTGTGCTTCATCAACACTCTGACAGTCTACAGATTACAGAATGCCACCAGATGTGCATCGGAAACTACTACTGGTCTTTCAGGGAACGATCAAAGCGTATGCTTTTTGAGACATTACTCCCGTGGAGGAAAGTGCGCATGGTGACTGTTGTATTCAATCCCGATGTAATTTCTGTGTTTCACAACACTCTGATAGTCCACAGATTACAGAATGCCTCCAGATGTTCATCGGAAACTACTACTGGTCTCCCAGGGAACGATCAAAGCGTAGAATGTCTGTGACATTACTGCCGTGGAGGAAAGTTCGCATGGTGACTGTTGTAATCTATCCCGATGCAATCTCTGTGTTTCATCAACACTCTGATAGTCCACAAATTACGGAAAGCCTCCAGATGAGCATCGGAGACTACTACTGGTCTTCCACGGAACGATCGAAGCGTAGACTGTTAGAGACATTACTCCCATGGAGGAAAGTGCGCATGGTGACTGTTGTATACAATCCCGATGCAATTTCTGTGTTTCATCAAGACTCTGATAGTCCACAGATTACAGAATGCCTCCAGATGTGCATCGGAAACTACTACTGGGCTTCCAGGGAACGATGAAGGCGTAGAGTGTTTGAGACATTACTTCCATGAAGGAAAGTGAGCATGGTGAGTGTTGTATTCAATCCCGATGCAATTTCTGTGTTTCATCAACACTCTGATAGTCCGCAGATTACTGAATGCCTCCAGATGTGCATTGGAAACTACTACTGGTCTTCCAGGGTACGATCAAACGTAGACTGTTTGAGACATTACTCTCATGGAGGAAAGTGCGCATGGTGACTGTTGTATTCAATCCCGATGCAATTTCTGTGCTTCATCAACACTCTGATAGTCCACAGTTTACGGAAAGTCTCCAGATGTGCATCGGAATGTACTGCTGGTCCTACAGGGAACGATCAAAGCGTAGACTGTTTGAGACATTACTCCCGTGGAGGAAAGTGCGCATGGTGACTGTTGTATTCAATCCCGATGCAATTTCTGTGTTTCACAACACTCTGATAGTCCACAGATTACAGAATGCCTCCAGATGTTCATCGGAAAGTACTACTGGTCTCCCAGGGAACGATCAAAGCGTAGACTGTTAGAGACATTACTGCCGTGGAGGAAAGTTCGCATGGTGAGTATTGTATTCTATCCCGATGCAATTTCTGTGTTTCATCAACACTCTGATAGTCCACAAATTACGGAAAGCCTCCAGATGAGCATCGGAAAGTACTACTGGTCTTCCAGGGAACGATCAAAGCGTAGACTGTTTGAGACATTACTCCCGTGGAGGTAGTTGCGCATGGTGACTGTTGTATTCAATCCCTATGCAATTTCTGTGTTTCATCAACACTCTGATAGTCCACAGATTACAGAATGCCTCCAGATGTGCATCGGAAATACTACTGGGCTTCCAGGGAACGATGAAAGTGTAGAGTGTTTGTGACATTACTTCCATGAAGGAAAGTGAGCATGGTGACTGTTGTATTCAATCCCGATGCAATTTCTGTGTTTCATCAACACTCTGATAGTCCACAGTTACAGAATGCCTCCAGATGTGCATCGGAAACTACTACTGGGCTTCCAGGGAACTATCAAAGCGTAGACTGTTAGAGACATTACTCCCGTGGAGGTAGTTGCGCATGGTGACTGTTGTATTCAATCCCTATGCAATTTCTGTGTATCATCAACACTCTGATAGTCCACAGATTTCTGAATGCCACCAGATGTGCATCGGAAACTACTACAGGTCTTCCAGGGAACGATCAAAGCGGAGACTGTTTGAGAGTTACTCCAATGGAGGAAAGTTCGCATGGTGACTGTTGTAATCAATCCAGATGCAATTTCTGTGTTTCATCAACACTCTGATACTCCTTAGATTACAGAATGCCTCCAGATGTGCATCGGAAACTACTACTGGTCTTCCAGGGAACGATGAAATCGTAGACTGTTTGAGACATTACTCCCATGGAAGAAAGTTCGCATGGTGACTGTTGTATTCAATCCCGATGCAATTTCTGTGTTTCATCAACACTCGGATAGTCCACAGATTACAGAATGACTAAAGATGTGCATCGGAAACTACTACTTTTCTTCCAGGGAACGATCAAAGCGTAGACTGTTTGAGACATTACTCCCATGGAGGAAAGTGCGCATGGTGACTGTTGTATACAATCCCGATGCAATTTCTGTGTTTCATCAAGACTCTGATAGTCCACAGATTACAGAATGCCTCCAGATGTTCATCGGAAACTACTACTGGTCTCCCAGGGAACGATCAAAGCGTAGACTGTCTGTGACATTACTGCCGTGGAGGAAAGTTCGCATGGTGACTGTTGTATTCTATCCCGATGCAATTTCTGTATTTCATCAACACTCTGATAGTCCACAGATTACAGAATGCCTCCAGATGTTCTTCGGAAACTACTACTGGTCTCCCAGGGAACGATCAAAGCGTAGACTGTTTGAGACATTACTGCCGTGGAGGAAAGTTCGCATGGTGACTGTTGTATTCTATCCCGATGAAATTTCTGTGTTTCATCAACACTCTGATACTCCTTAGATTACAGAATGCCTCCAGATGTGCATCGGAAATTACTACTGGTCTTCCAGGGAACGATCAAATCGTAGACTGTTTGAGACATTACTCCCGTGGAGGAAAGTGCGCATGGTGACTGTTGTATTCAATCCCGATGCTATTTCTGTGCTTCATCAACACTCTGACAGTCTACAGATTACAGAATGCCACCAGATGTGCATCGGAAACTACTACTGGTCTTTCAGGGAACGATCAAAGCGTATGCTTTTTGAGACATTACTCCCGTGGAGGAAAGTGCGCATGGTGACTGTTGTATTCAATCCCGATGTAATTTCTGTGTTTCACAACACTCTGATAGTCCACAGATTACAGAATGCCTCCAGATGTTCATCGGAAACTACTACTGGTCTCCCAGGGAACGATCAAAGCGTAGAATGTCTGTGACATTACTGCCGTGGAGGAAAGTTCGCATGGTGACTGTTGTAATCTATCCCGATGCAATTTCTGTGTTTCATCAACACTCTGATAGTCCACAAATTACGGAAAGCCCCAGATGAGCATCGGAGACTACTACTGGTCTTCCACGGAACGATCGAAGCGTAGACTGTTAGAGACATTACTCCCATGGAGGAAAGTGCGCATGGTGACTGTTGTATACAATCCCGATGCAATTTCTGTGTTTCATCAAGACTCTGATAGTCCACAGATTACAGAATGCCTCCAGATGTGCATCGGAAACTACTACTGGGCTTCCAGGGAACGATGAAGGCGTAGAGTGTTTGAGACATTACTTCCATGAAGGAAAGTGAGCATGGTGAGTGTTGTATTCAATCCCGATGCAATTTCTGTGTTTCATCAACACTCTGATAGTCCGCAGATTACTGAATGCCTCCAGATGTGCATCGGAAACTACTACTGGTCTTCCAGGGTACGATCAAACGTAGACTGTTTGAGACATTACTCTCATGGAGGAAAGTGCGCATGGTGACTGTTGTATTCAATCCCGATGCAATTTCTGTGCTTCATCAACACTCTGATAGTCCACAGTTTACGGAAAGTCTCCAGATGTGCATCGGAATGTACTGCTGGTCCTACAGGGAACGATCAAAGCGTAGACTGTTTGAGACATTACTCCCGTGGAGGAAAGTGCGCATGGTGACTGTTGTATTCAATCCCGATGCAATTTCTGTGTTTCACAACACTCTGATAGTCCACAGATTACAGAATGCCTCCAGATGTTCATCGGAAAGTACTACTGGTCTCCCAGGGAACGATCAAAGCGTAGACTGTTAGAGACATTACTGCCGTGGAGGAAAGTTCGCATGGTGAGTATTGTATTCTATCCCGATGCAATTTCTGTGTTTCATCAACACTCTGATAGTCCACAAATTACGGAAAGCCTCCAGATGAGCATCGGAAAGTACTACTGGTCTTCCAGGGAACGATCAAAGCGTAGACTGTTTGAGACATTACTCCCGTGGAGGTAGTTGCGCATGGTGACTGTTGTATTCAATCCCTATGCAATTTCTGTGTTTCATCAACACTCTGATAGTCCACAGATTACAGAATGCCTCCAGATGTGCATCGGAAATACTACTGGGCTTCCAGGGAACGATGAAAGTGTAGAGTGTTTGTGACATTACTTCCATGAAGGAAAGTGAGCATGGTGACTGTTGTATTCAATCCCGATGCAATTTCTGTGTTTCATCAACACTCTGATAGTCCACAGTTACAGAATGCCTCCAGATGTGCATCGGAAACTACTACTGGGCTTCCAGGGAAATATCAAAGCGTAGACTGTTAGAGACATTACTCCCGTGGAGGTAGTTGCGCATGGTGACTGTTGTATTCAATCCCTATGCAATTTCTGTGTATCATCAACACTCTGATAGTCCACAGATTTCCGAATGCCACCAGATGTGCATCGGAAACTACTACAGGTCTTCCAGGGAACGATCAAAGCGGAGACTGTTTGAGAGTTACTCCAATGGAGGAAAGTTCGCATGGTGACTGTTGTAATCAATCCAGATGCAATTTCTGTGTTTCATCAACACTCTGATACTCCTTAGATTACAGAATGCCTCCAGATGTGCATCGGAAACTACTACTGGTCTTCCAGGGAACGATGAAATCGTAGACTGTTTGAGACATTACTCCCATGGAAGAAAGTTCGCATGGTGACTGTTGTATTCAATCCCGATGCAATTTCTGTGTTTCATCAACACTCGGATAGTCCACAGATTACAGAATGACTAAAGATGTGCATCGGAAACTACTACTTTTCTTCCAGGGAACGATCAAAGCGTAGACTGTTTGAGACATTACTCCCTTGAGGAAAGTGCGCATGGTGACTGTTGTATTCAATCCCGATGCAATTTCTGTGTTTCACAACACTCTGATAGTCCACAGATTACAGAATGCCTCCAGATGTTCATCGGAAACTACTACTGGTCTCCCAGGGAACGATCAAAGCGTAGACTGTCTGTGACATTACTGCCGTGGAGGAAAGTTCACATGGTGACTGTTGTATTCTATCCCGATGCAATTTCTGTGTTTCATCAACACTCTCATAGTCCACAAATTACGGAAAGCCTCCAGATGAGCATCGGAAACTACTACTGGTCTTCCAGGGAACAATCGAAGCGTAGACTGTTAGAGACATTACTCCCATGGAGGAAAGTGCGCATGGTGACTGTTGTATACAATCCCGATGCAATTTCTGTGTTTCATCAAGACTCTGATAGTCCACAGATTACAGAATGCCTCCAGATGTGCATCGGAAACTACTACTGGTCTTCCAGGGAACGATCAAATCGTAGACTGTTTGAGACATTACTCCCGTGGAGGAAAGTTCGCATGGTGACTGTTGTATTCAATCCCGATGCTATTTCTGTGCTTCATCAACACTCTGACAATCTACAGATTACAGAATGCCACCAGATGTGCATCAGAAACTACTACTGGACTTTCAGGGAACGATCAAAGCGTAGACTGTTTGAGACATTACTCCCGTGGAGGAAAGTGCGCATGGTGACTGTTGTATTCAATCCCGATGCAATTTCTGTGTTTCACAACACTCTGATAGTCCACAGATTACAGAATGCCTCCAGATGTTCATCGGAAACTACTACTGGTCTCCCAGGGAACGATCAAAGCGTAGACTGTCTGTGACATTACTGCCGTGGAGGAAAGTTCGCATGGTGACTGTTGTATTCTATCCCGATGCAATTTCTGTATTTCATCAACACTCTGATAGTCCACAGTTTACAGAATGCCTCCAGATGTTCTTCGGAAACTACTACTGGTCTCCCAGGGAACGATCAAAGCGTAGACTGTTTGAGACATTACTGCCGTGGAGGAAAGTTCGCATGGTGACTGTTGTATTCTATCCCGATGAAATTTCTGTGTTTCATCAACACTCTGATACTCCTTAGATTACAGAATGCCTCCAGATGTGCATCGGAAACTACTACTGGTCTTCCAGGGAACGATCAAATCGTAGACTGTTTGAGACATTACTCCCGTGGAGGAAAGTGCGCATGGTGACTGTTGTATTCAATCCCGATGCTATTTCTGTGCTTCATCAACACTCTGACAGTCTAAAGATTACAGAATGCCACCAGATGTGTATCGGAAACTACTACTGGTCTTTCAGGGTACGATCAAACGTAGACTGTTTGAGACATTACTCTCATGGAGGAAAGTGCGCATGGTGACTGTTGTATTCAATCCCGATGCAATTTCTGTGCTTCATCAACACTCTGATAGTCCACAGTTTACGGAAAGTCTCCAGATGTGCATCGGAAAGTACTGCTGGTCCTACAGGGAACGATCAAAGCGTAGACTGTTTGAGACATTACTCCCGTGGAGGAAAGTGCGCATGGTGACTGTTGTATTCAATCCCGATGCAATTTCTGTGTTTCACAACACTCTGATAGTCCACAGATTACAGAATGCCTCCAGATGTTCATCGGAAACTACTACTGGTCTCCCAGGGAACGATCAAAGCGTAGACTGTTAGAGACATTACTGCCGTGGAGGAAAGTTCGCATGGTGACTATTGTATTCTATCCCGATGCAATTTCTGTGTTTCATCAACACTCTGATAGTCCACAAATTACGGAAAGCCTCCAGATGAACATCGGAAAGTACTACTGGTCTTCCAGGGAACGATCAAAGCGTAGACTGTTTGAGACATTACTCCTGTGGAGGTAGTTGCGCATGGTTACTGTTGTATTCAATCCCTATGCAATTTCTGTGTTTCATCAACACTCTGATAGTCCACAGATTACAGAATGCCTCCAGATGTGCATCGGAAATACTACTGGGCTTCCAGGGAACGATGAAAGTGTAGAGTGTTTGTGACATTACTTCCATGAAGGAAAGTGAGCATGGTGACTGTTGTATTCAATCCCGATGCAATTTCTGTGTTTCATCAACACTCTGATAGTCCACAGTTACAGAATGCCTCCAGATGTGCATCGGAAACTACTACTGGGCTTCCAGGGAACTATCAAAGCGTAGACTGTTAGAGACATTACTCCCGTGGAGGTAGTTGCGCATGGTGACTGTTGTATTCAATCCCTATGCAATTTCTGTGTTTCATCAACACTCTGATAGTCCACAGATTTCCGAATGCCACCAGATGTGCATCGGAAACTACTACTGGTCTTCCAGGGAACGATCAAAGCGGAGACTGTTTGAGAATTACTCCCATGGAGGAAAGTTCGCATGGTGACTGTTGTAATCAATCCAGATGCAATTTCTGTGTTTCATCAACACTCTGATACTCCTTAGATTACAGAATGCCTCCAGATGTGCATCGGAAACTACTACTGGTCTTCCAGGGAACGATCAAATCGTAGACTGTTTGAGACATTACTCCCGTGGAGGAAAGTGCGCATGGTGACTGTTGTATTCAATCCCGATGCTATTTCTGTGCTTCATCAACACTCTGACAGTCTACAGATTACAGAATGCCACCAGATGTGTATCGGAAACTACTACTGGTCTTTCAGGGTACGATCAAACGTAGACTGTTTGAGACATTACTCTCATGGAGGAAAGTGCGCATGGTGACTGTTGTATTCAATCCCGATGCAATTTCTGTGCTTCATCAACACTCTGATAGTCCACAGTTTACGGAAAGTCTCCAGATGTGCATCGGAAAGTACTGCTGGTCCTACAGGGAACGATCAAAGCGTAGACTGTTTGAGACATTACTCCCGTGGAGGAAAGTGCGCATGGTGACTGTTGTATTGAATCCCGATGCAATTTCTGTGTTTCACAACACTCTGATAGTCCACAGATTACAGAATGCCTCCAGATGTTCATCGGAAACTACTACTGGTCTCCCAGGGAACGATCAAAGCGTAGACTGTTAGAGACATTACTGCCGTGGAGGAAAGTTCGCATGGTGACTATTGTATTCTATCCCGATGCAATTTCTGTGTTTCATCAACACTCTGATATTCCACAAATTACGGAAAGCCTCCAGATGAACATCGGAAAGTACTACTGGTCTTCCAGGGAACGATCAAAGCGTAGACTGTTTGAGACATTACTCCCGTGGAGGTAGTTGCGCATGGTGACTGTTGTATTCAATCCCTATGCAATTTCTGTGTTTCATCAACACTCTGACGGTCCACAGATTACAGAATGCCTCCAGATGTGCATCGGAAATACTACTGGGCTTCCAGGGAACGATGAAAGTGTAGATTGTTTGTGAGATTACTTACATGAAGGAAAGTGAGCATGGTGACTGTTGTATTCAATCCCGATGCAATTTCTGTGTTTCATCAACACTCTGATAGTCCACAGTTACAGAATGCCTCCAGATGTGCATCGGAAACTACTACTGGGCTTCCAGGGAACTATCAAAGCGTAGACTGTTAGAGACATTACTCCCGTGGAGGTAGTTGCGCATGGTGACTGTTGTATTCAATCCCTATGCAATTTCTGTGTTTCATCAACACTCTGATAGTCCACAGATTTCCGAATGCCACCAGATGTGCATCGGAAACTACTACTGGTCTTCCAGGGAACGATCAAAGCGGAGACTGTTTGAGAATTACTCCCATGGAGGAAAGTTCGCATGGTGACTGTTGTAATCAATCCAGATGCAATTTCTGTGTTTCATCAACACTCTGATACTCCTTAGATTACAGAATGCCTCCAGATGTGCATCGGAAGCTACTACTGGTCTTCCAGGGAACGATGAAATCGTAGACTGTTTGAGACATTACTCCCATGGAAGAAAGTTCGCATGGTGACTGTTGTATTCAATCCCGATGCAATTTCTGTGTTTCATCATCACTCGGATAGTCCACAGATTACAGAATGACTCCAGATGTGCATCGGAAACTACTACTTTTCTTCCAGGGAACGATCAAAGCGTAGACTGTTTGAGACATTACTCCCTTGGAGGAAAGTGCGCATGGTGACTGTTGTATTCAATCCCGATTGCAATTTCTGTGTTTCACAACACTCTGATAGTCCACAGATTACAGAATGCCTCCAGATGTTCATCGGAAACTACTACTGGTCTCCCAGGGAACGATCAAAGCGTAGACTGTCTGTGACATTACTGCCGTGGAGGAAAGTTCACATGGTGACTGTTGTATTCTATCCCGATGCAATTTCTGTGTTTCATCAACACTCTCATAGTCCACAAATTGCGGAAAGCCTCCAGATGAGCATCGGAAACTACTACTGGTCTTCCAGGGAACGATCGAAGCGTAGACTGTTAGAGACATTACTCCCATGGAGGATAGTGCGCATGGTGACTGTTGTATACAATCCCGATGCAATTTCTGTGTTTCATCAAGACTCTGATAGTCCACAGATTACAGAATGCCTCCAGATGTGCATCGGAAACTACTACTGGTCTTCCAGGGAACGATCAAATCGTAGACTGTTTGAGACATTACTCCCGTGGAGGAAAGTTCGCATGGTGACTGTTGTATTCAATCCCGATGCTATTTCTGTGCTTCATCAACACTCTGACAATCTACAGATTACAGAATGCCACCAGATGTGCATCGGAAACTACTACTGGACTTTCAGGGAACGTTCAAAGCGTAAACTGTTTGAGACATTACTCCCGTGGAGGAAAGTGCGCATGGTGACTGTTGTATTCAATCCCGATGCAATTTCTGTGTTTCACAACACTCTGATAGTCCACAGATTACAGAATGCCTCCAGATGTTCATCGGAAACTACTACTGGTCTCCCAGGGAACGATCAAAGCGTAGACTGTCTGTGACATTACTGCCGTGGAGGAAAGTTCGCATGGTGACTGTTGTATTCTATCCCGATGCAATTTCTGTATTTCATCAACACTCTGATAGTCCACAGATTACAGAATGCCTCCAGATGTTCTTCGGAAACTACTACTGGTCTCCCAGGGAACGATCAAAGCGTAGACTGTTTGAGACATTACTGCCGTGGAGGAAAGTTCGCATGGTGACTGTTGTATTCTATCCCGATGAAATTTCTGTGTTTCATCAACACTCTGATACTCCATAGATTACAGAATGCCTCCAGATGTGCATCGGAAATTACTACTGGTCTTCCAGGGAACGATCAAATCGTAGACTGTTTGAGACATTACTCCCGTGGAGGAAAGTGCGCATGGTGACTGTTGTATTCAATCCCGATGCTATTTCTGTGCTTCATCAACACTCTGACAGTCTACAGATTACAGAATGCCACCAGATGTGCATCGGAAACTACTACTGGTCTTTCAGGGAACGATCAAAGCGTATGCTTTTTGAGACATTACTCCCGTGGAGGAAAGTGCGCATGGTGACTGTTGTATTCAATCCCGATGTAATTTCTGTGTTTCACAACACTCTGATAGTCCACAGATTACAGAATGCCTCCAGATGTTCATCGGAAACTACTACTGGTCTCCCAGGGAACGATCAAAGCGTAGAATGTCTGTGACATTACTGCCGTGGAGGAAAGTTCGCATGGTGACTGTTGTAATTTATCCCGATGCAATTTCTGTGTTTCATCAACACTCTGATAGTCCACAAATTACGGAAAGCCTCCAGATGAGCATCGGAGACTACTACTAATCTTCCACGGAACGATCGAAGCGTAGACTGTTAGAGACATTACTCCCATGGAGGAAAGTGCGCATGGTGACTGTTGTATACAATCCCGATGCAATTTCTGTGTTTCATCAAGACTCTGATAGTCCACAGATTACAGAATGCCTCCAGATGTGCATCGGAAACTACTACTGGGCTTCCAGGGATCGATGAAAGCGTAGAGTGTTTGAGACATTACTTCCATGAAGGAAAGTGAGCATGGTGAGTGTTGTATTCAATCCCGATGCAATTTCTGTGTTTCATCAACACTCTGATAGTCCACAGATTACTGAATGCCTCCAGATGTGCATCGGAAACTACTACTGGTCTTCCAGGGTACGATCAAACGTAGACTGTTTGAGACATTACTCTCATGGAGGAAAGTGCGCATGGTGACTGTTGTATTCAATCCCGATGCAACTTCTGTGCTTCATCAACACTCTGATAGTCCACAGTTTACGGAAAGTCTCCAGATGTGCATCGGAAAGTACTGCTGGTCCTACAGGGAACGATCAAAGCGTAGACTGTTTGAGACATTACTCCCGTGGAGGAAAGTGCGCATGGTGACTGTTGTATTCAATCCCGATGCAATTTCTGTGTTTCACAACACTCTGATAGTCCACAGATTACAGAATGCCTCCAGATGTTCATCGGAAACTACTACTGGTCTCCCAGGGAACGATCAAAGCGTAGACTGTTAGAGACATTACTGCCGTGGAGGAAAGTTCGCATGGTGACTATTGTATTCTATCCCGATGCAATTTCTGTGTTTCATCAACACTCTGATAGTCCACAAATTACGGAAAGCCTCCAGATGAGCATCGGAAAGTACTACTGGTCTTCCAGGGAACGATCAAAGCGTAGACTGTTTGAGACATTACTCCCGTGGAGGTAGTTGCGCATGGTGACTGTTGTATTCAATCCCTATGCAATTTCTGTGTTTCATCAACACTCTGATAGTCCATAGATTACAGAATGCCTCCAGATGTGCATCGGAAATACTACTGGGCTTCCAGGGAACGATGAAAGTGTAGAGTGTTTGTGACATTACTTCCATGAAGGAAAGTGAGCATGGTGACTGTTGTATTCAATCCCGATGCAATTTCTGTGTTTCATCAACACTCTGATAGTCCACAGTTACAGAATGCCTCCAGATGTGCATCGGAAACTACTACTGGGCTTCCAGGGAACTATCAAAGCGTAGACTGTTAGAGACATTACTCCCGTGGAGGTAGTTGCGCATGGTGACTGTTGTATTCAATCCCTATGCAATTTCTGTGTATCATCAACACTCTGATAGTCCACAGATTTCCGAATGCCACCAGATGTGCATCGGAAACTACTACAGGTCTTCCAGGGCACGATCAAAGCGGAGACTGTTTGAGAGTTACTCCAATGGAGGAAAGTTCGCATGGTGACTGTTGTAATCAATCCAGATGCAATATCTGTGTTTCATCAACACTCTGATACTCCTTAGATTACAGAATGCCTCCAGATGTGCATCGGAAACTACTACTGGTCTTCCAGGGAACGATGAAATCGTAGACTGTTTGAGACATTACTCCCATGGAAGAAAGTTCGCATGGTGACTGTTGTATTCAATCCCGATGCAATTTCTGTGTTTCATCAACACTCGGATAGTCCACAGATTACAGAATGACTAAAGATGTGCATCGGAAACTACTACTTTTCTTCCAGGGAACGATCAAAGCGTAGACTGTTTGAGACATTACTCCCTTGGAGGAAAGTGCGCATGGTGACTGTTGTATTCAATCCCGATGCAATTTCTGTGTTTCACAACACTCTGATAGTCCGCAGATTACAGAATGCCTCCAGATGTTCATCGGAAACTACTACTGGTCTCCCAGGGAACGATCAAAGCGTAGACTGTCTGTGACATTACTGCCGTGGAGGAAAGTTCGCATGGTGACTGTTGTATTCTATCCCGATGCAATTTCTGTATTTCATCAACACTCTGATAGTCCACAGATTACTGAATGCCTCCAGATGTTCTTCGGAAACTACTACTGGTCTCCCAGGGAACGATCAAAGCGTAGACTGTTTGAGACATTACTGCCGTGGAGGAAAGTTCGCATGGTGACTGTTGTATTCTATCCCGATGAAATTTCTGTGTTTCATCAACACTCTGATACTCCTTAGATTACAGAATGCCTCCAGATGTGCATCGGAAATTACTACTGGTCTTCCAGGGAACGATCAAATCGTAGACTGTTTGAGACATTACTCCCGTGGAGGAAAGTGCGCATGGTGACTGTTGTATTCAATCCCGATGCTATTTCTGTGCTTCATCAACACTCTGACAGTCTACAGATTACAGAATGCCACCAGATGTGCATCGGAAACTACTACTGGTCTTTCAGGGAACGATCAAAGCGTATGCTTTTTGAGACATTACTCCCGTGGAGGAAAGTGCGCATGGTGACTGTTGTATTCAATCCCGATGTAATTTCTGTGTTTCACAACACTCTGATAGTCCACAGATTACAGAATGCCTCCAGATGTTCATCGGAAACTACTACTGGTCTCCCAGGGAACGATCAAAGCGTAGAATGTCTGTGACATTACTGCCGTGGAGGAAAGTTCGCATGGTGACTGTTGTAATCTATCCCGATGCAATTTCTGTGTTTCATCAACACTCTGATAGTCCACAAATTACGGAAAGCCTCCAGATGAGCATCGGAGACTACTACTAATCTTCCACGGAACGATCGAAGCGTAGACTGTTAGAGACATTACTCCCATGGAGGAAAGTGCGCATGGTGACTGTTGTATACAATCCCGATGCAATTTCTGTGTTTCATCAAGACTCTGATAGTCCACAGATTACAGAATGCCTCCAGATGTGCATCGGAAACTACTACTGGGCTTCCAGGGATCGATGAAAGCGTAGAGTGTTTGAGACAATACTTCCATGAAGGAAAGTGAGCATGGTGAGTGTTGTATTCAATCCCGATGCAATTTCTGTGTTTCATCAACACTCTGATAGTCCACAGATTACTGAATGCCTCCAGATGTGCATCGGAAACTACTACTGGTCTTCCAGGGTACGATCAAACGTAGACTGTTTGAGACATTACTCTCATGGAGGAAAGTGCGCATGGTGACTGTTGTATTCAATCCCGATGCAACTTCTGTGCTTCATCAACACTCTGATAGTCCACAGTTTACGGAAAGTCTCCAGATGTGCATCGGAAAGTACTGCTGGTCCTACAGGGAACGATCAAAGCGTAGACTGTTTGAGACATTACTCCCGTGGAGGAAAGTGCGCATGGTGACTGTTGTATTCAATCCCGATGCAATTTCTGTGTTTCACAACACTCTGATAGTCCACAGATTACAGAATGCCTCCAGATGTTCATCGGAAACTACTACTGGTCTCCCAGGGAACGATCAAAGCGTAGACTGTTAGAGACATTACTGCCGTGGAGGAAAGTTCGCATGGTGACTATTGTATTCTATCCCGATGCAATTTCTGTGTTTCATCAACACTCTGATAGTCCACAAATTACGGAAAGCCTCCAGATGAGCATCGGAAAGTACTACTGGTCTTCCAGGGAACGATCAAAGCGTAGACTGTTTGAGACATTACTCCCGTGGAGGTAGTTGCGCATGGTGACTGTTGTATTCAATCCCTATGCAATTTCTGTGTTTCATCAACACTCTGATAGTCCACAGATTACAGAATGCCTCCAGATGTGCATCGGAAATACTACTGGGCTTCCAGGGAACGATGAAAGTGTAGAGTGTTTGTGACATTACTTCCATGAAGGAAAGTGAGCATGGTGACTGTTGTATTCAATCC
Organism: Schistocerca gregaria; assembly: GCF_023897955.1. NCBI lineage: Eukaryota > Metazoa > Arthropoda > Insecta > Orthoptera > Acrididae > Schistocerca > Schistocerca gregaria. Next base: position 3,258,796 of record NW_026061710.1, read on the forward strand.
CGATGCAATTTCTGTGTTTCATCAACACTCTGATAGTCCACAGTTACAGAATGCCTCCAGATGTGCATCGGAAACTACTACTGGGCTTCCAGGGAACTATCAAAGCGTAGACTGTTAGAGACATTACTCCCGTGGAGGTAGTTGCGCATGGTGACTGTTGTATTCAATCCCTATGCAATTTCTGTGTATCATCAACACTCTGATAGTCCACAGATTTCCGAATGCCACCAGATGTGCATCGGAAACTACTACAGGTCTTCCAGGGCACGATCAAAGCGGAGACTGTTTGAGAGTTACTCCAATGGAGGAAAGTTCGCATGGTGACTGTTGTAATCAATCCAGATGCAATTTCTGTGTTTCATCAACACTCTGATACTCCTTAGATTACAGAATGCCTCCAGATGTGCATCGGAAACAACTACTGGTCTTCCAGGGAACGATGAAATCGTAGACTGTTTGAGACATTACTCCCATGGAAGAAAGTTCGCATGGTGACTGTTGTATTCAATCCCGATGCAATTTCTGTGTTTCATCAACACTCGGATAGTCCACAGATTACAGAATGACTAAAGATGTGCATCGGAAACTACTACTTTTCTTCCAGGGAACGATCAAAGCGTAGACTGTTTGAGACATTACTCCCTTGGAGGAAAGTGCGCATGGTGACTGTTGTATTCAATCCCGATGCAATTTCTGTGTTTCACAACACTCTGATAGTCCGCAGGTTACAGAATGCCTCCAGATGTTCATCGGAAACTACTACTGGTCTCCCAGGGAACGATCAAAGAGTAGACTGTCTGTGACATTACTGCCGTGGAGGAAAGTTCACATGGTGACTGTTGTATTCTATCCCGATGCAATTTCTGTGTTACATCAACACTCTCATAGTCCACAAATTACGGAAAGCCTCCAGATGAACATCGGAAAGTACTACTGGTCTTCCAGGGAACGATCAAAGCGTAGACTGTTTGAGACATTACTCATGTGGAGGTAGTTGCGCATGGTGACTGTTGTATACAATCCCGATGCAATTTCTGTGTTTCATCAAGACTCTGATAGTCCACAGATTACAGAATGCCTCCAGATGTGCATCGGAAACTACTACTGGTCTTCCAGGGAACGATCAAATCGTAGACTGTTTGAGACATTACTCCCGTGGAGGAAAGTTCGCATGGTGACTGTTGTATTCAATCCCGATGCTATTTCTGTGCTTCATCAACACTCTGACAATCTACAGATTACAGAATGCCACCAGATGTGCATCGGAAACTACTACTGGACTTTCAGGGAACGATCAAAGCGTAGACTGTTTGAGACATTACTCCCGTGGAGGAAAGTGCGCATGGTGACTGTTGTATTCAATCCCGATGCAATTTCTGTGTTCACAACACTCTGATAGTCCACAGATTACAGAATGCCTCCAGATGTTCATCGGAAACTACTACTGGTCTCCCAGGGAACGATCAAAGCGTAGACTGTTTGAGACATTACTGCCGTGGAGGAAAGTTCGCATGGTGACTGTTGTATTCTATCCCGATGAAATTTCTGTGTTTCATCAACACTCTGATACTCCTTAGATTACAGAATGCCTCCAGATGTGCATCGGAAACTACTACTGGTCTTCCAGGGAACGATCAAATCGTAGACTGTTTGAGACATTACTCCCGTGGAGGAAAGTGCGCATGGTGACTGTTGTATTCAATCCCGATGCTATTTCTGTGCTTCATCAACACTCTGACAGTCTACAGATTACAGAATGCCACCAGATGTGTATCGGAAACTACTACTGGTCTTTCAGGGTACGATGAAACGTAGACTGTTTGAGACATTACTCTCATGGAGGAAAGTGCGCATGGTGACTGTTGTATTCAATCCCGATGCAATTTCTGTGCTTCATCAACACTCTGATAGTCCACAGTTTACGGAAAGTCTCCAGATGTGCATCGGAAAGTACTGCTGGTCCTACAGGGAACGATCAAAGCGTAGACTGTTTGAGACATTACTCCCGTGGAGGAAAGTGCGCATGGTGACTGTTGTATTCAATCCCGATGCAATTTCTGTGTTTCACAACACTCTGATAGTCCACAGATTACAGAATGCCTCCAGATGTTCATCGGAAACTACTACTGGTCTCCCAGGGAACGATCAAAGCGTAGACTGTTAGAGACATTACTGCCGTGGAGGAAAGTTCGCATGGTGACTATTGTATTCTATCCCGATGCAATTTCTGTGTTTCATCAACACTCTGATAGTCCACAAATTACGGAAAGCCTCCAGATGAACATCGGAAAGTACTACTGGTCTTCCAGGGAACGATCAAAGCGTAGACTGTTTGAGACATTACTCCCGTGGAGGTAGTTGCGCATGGTGACTGTTGTATTCAATCCCTATGCAATTTCTGTGTTTCATCAACACTCTGATAGTCCACATATTACAGAATGCCTCCAGATGTGCATCGGAAATACTACTGGGCTTCCAGGGAACTATGAAAGTGTAGAGTGTTTGTGACACTACTTCCATGAAGGAAAGTGAGCATGGTGACAGTTGTATTCAATCCCGATGCAATTTCTGTGTTTCATCAACACTCTGATAGTCCACAGTTACAGAATGCCTCCAGATGTGCATCGGAAACTACTACTGTGGTTCCAGGGAACTATCAAAGCGTAGACTGTTAGAGACATTACTCCCGTGGAGGTAGTTGCGCATGGTGACTGTTGTATTCAATCCCTATGCAATTTCTGTGTTTCATCAACACTCTGATAGTCCACAGATTTCCGAATGCCACCAGATGTGCATCGGGAACTACTACTGGTCTTCCAGGGAACGATCAAAGCGGAGACTGTTTGAGAATTACTCCCATGGAGGAAAGTTCGCATGGTGACTGTTGTAATCAATCCAGATGCAATTTCTGTGTTTCATCAACACTCTGATACTCCTTAGATTACAGAATGCCTCCAGATGTGCATCGGAAATTACTACTGGTCTTCCAGGGAACGATCAAATCGTAGACTGTTTGAGACATTACTCCCGTGGAGGAAAGTGCGCATGGTGACTGTTGTATTCAATCCCGATGCTATTTCTGTGCTTCATCAACACTCTGACAGTCTACAGATTACAGAATGCCACCAGATGTGCATCGGAAACTACTACTGGTCTTTCAGGGAACGATCAAAGCGTATGCTTTTTGAGACATTACTCTTGTGGAGGAAAGTGCGCATGGTGACTGTTGTATTCAATCCCGATGTAATTTCTGTGTTTCACAACACTCTGATAGTCCACAGATTACAGAATGCCTCCAGATGTTCATCGGAAACTACTACTGGTCTCCCAGGGAACGATCAAAGCGTAGAATGTCTGTGACATTACTGCCGTGGAGGAAAGTTCGCATGGTGACTGTTGTAATCTATCCCGAAGCAATTTCTGTGTTTCATCAACACTCTGATAGTCCACAAATTACGGAAAGCCTCCAGATGAGCATCGGAGACTACTACTAATCTTCCACGGAACGATCGAAGCGTAGACTGTTAGAGACATTACTCCCATGGAGGAAAGTGCGCATGGTGACTGTTGTATTCAATCCCGATGCAACTTCTGTGCTTCATCAACACTCTGATAGTCCACAGTTTACGGAAAGTCTCCAGATGTGCATCGGAAAGTACTGCTGGTCCTACAGGGAACGATCAAAGCGTAGACTGTTTGAGACATTACGCCCGTGGAGGAAAGTGCGCATGGTGACTGTTGTATTCAATCCCGATGCAATTTCTGTGTTTCACAACACTCTGATAGTCCACAGATTACAGAATGCCTCCAGATGTTCATCGGAAACTACTACTGGTCTCCCAGGGAACGATCAAAGCGTAGACTGTTAGAGACATTACTGCCGTGGAGGAAAGTTCGCATGGTGACTATTGTATTCTATCCCGATGCAATTTCTGTGTTTCATCAACACTCTGATAGTCCACAAATTACGGAAAGCCTCCAGATGAGCATCGGAAAGTACTACTGGTCTTCCAGGGAACGATCAAAGCGTAGACTGTTTGAGACATTACTCCCGTGGAGGTAGTTGCGCATGGTGACTGTTGTATTCAATCCCTATGCAATTTCTGTGTTTCATCAACACTCTGATAGTCCACAGATTACAGAATGCCTCCAGATGTGCATCGGAAATACTACTGGGCTTCCAGGGAACGATGAAAGTGTAGAGTGTTTGTGACATTACTTCCATGAAGGAAAGTGAGCATGGTGACTGTTGTATTCAATCCCGATGCAATTTCTGTGTTTTATCAACACTCTGATAGTCCACAGTTACAGAATGCCTCCAGATGTGCATCGGAAACTACTACTGGGCTTCCAGGGAACTATCAAAGCGTAGACTGTTAGAGACATTACTCCCGTGGAGGTAGTTGCGCATGGTGACTGTTGTATTCAATCCCTATGCAATTTCTGTGTATCATCAACACTCTGATAGTCCACAGATTTCCGAATGCCACCAGATGTGCATCGGAAACTACTACAGGTCTTCCAGGGCACGATCAAAGCGGAGACTGTTTGAGAGTTACTCCAATGGAGGAAAGTTCGCATGGTGACTGTTGTAATCAATCCAGATGCAATTTCTGTGTTTCATCAACACTCTGATACTCCTTAGATTACAGAATGCCTCCAGATGTGCATCGGAAACTACTACTGGTCTTCCAGGGAACGATGAAATCGTAGACTGTTTGAGACATTACTCCCATGGAAGAAAGTTCGCATGGTGACTGTTGTATTCAATCCCGATGCAATTTCTGTGTTTCATCAACACTCGGATAGTCCACAGATTACAGAATGACTAAAGATGTGCATCGGAAACTACTACTTTTCTTCCAGGGAACGATCAAAGCGTAGACTGTTTGAGACATTACTCCCTTGGAGGAAAGTGCGCATGGTGACTGTTGTATTCAATCCCGATGCAATTTCTGTGTTTCACAACACTCTGATAGTCCGCAGATTACAGAATGCCTCCAGATGTTCATCGGAAACTACTACTGGTCTCCCAGGGAACGATCAAAGCGTAGACTGTCTGTGACATTACTGCCGTGGAGGAAAGTTCACATGGTGACTGTTGTATTCTATCCCGATGCAATTTCTGTGTTTCATCAACACTCTCATAGTCCACAAATTACGGAAAGCCTCCAGATGAGCATCGGAAACTACTACTGGTCTTCCAGGGAACGATCGAAGCGTAGACTGTTAGAGACATTACTCCCATGGTGACTGTTGTATACAATCCCGATGCAATTTCTGTGTTTCATCAAGACTCTGATAGTCCACAGATTACAGAATGCCTCCAGATGTGCATCGGAAACTACTACTGGACTTTCAAGGAACGATCAAAGCGTAGACTGTTTGAGACATTACTCCCGTGGAGGAAAGTGCGCATGGTGACTGTTGTATTCAATCCCGATGCAATTTCTGTGTTCACAACACTCTGATAGTCCACAGATTACAGAATGCCTCCAGATGTTCATCGGAAACTACTACTGGTCTCCCAGGGAACGATCAAAGCGTAGACTGTTTGAGACATTACTGCCGTGGAGGAAAGTTCGCATGGTGACTGTTGTATTCAATCCCGATGCTATTTCTGTGCTTCATCAACACTCTGACAATCTACAGATTACAGAATGCCACCAGATGTGCATCGGAAACTACTACTGGACTTTCAGGGAACGATCAAAGCGTAGACTGTTTGAGACATTACTCCCGTGGAGGAAAGTGCGCATGGTGACTGTTGTATTCAATCCCGATGCAATTTCTGTGTTCACAACACTCTGATAGTCCACAGATTACAGAATGCCTCCAGATGTTCATCGGAAACTACTACTGGTCTCCCAGGGAACGATCAAAGCGTAGACTGTTTGAGACATTACTGCCGTGGAGGAAAGTTCGCATGGTGACTGTTGTATTCTATCCCGATGAAATTTCTGTGTTTCATCAACACTCTGATACTCCTTAGATTACAGAATGCCTCCAGATGTGCATCGGAAACTACTACTGGTCTTCCAGGGAACGATCAAATCGTAGACTGTTTGAGACATTACTCCCGTGGAGGAAAGTGCGCATGGTGACTGTTGTATTCAATCCCGATGCTATTTCTGTGCTTCATCAACACTCTGACAGTCTACAGATTACAGAATGCCACCAGATGTGTATCGGAAACTACTACTGGTCTTTCAGGGTACGATCAAACGTAGACTGTTTGAGACATTACTCTCATGGAGGAAAGTGCGCATGGTGACTGTTGTATTCAATCCCGATGCAATTTCTGTGCTTCATCAACACTCTGATAGTCCACAGTTTACGGAAAGTCTCCAGATGTGCATCGGAAAGTACTGCTGGTCCTACAGGGAACGATCAAAGCGTAGACTGTTTGAGACATTACTCCCGTGGAGGAAAGTGCGCATGGTGACTGTTGTATTCAATCCCGATGCAATTTCTGTGTTTCACAACACTCTGATAGTCCACAGATTACAGAATGCCTCCAGATGTTCATCGGAAACTACTACTGGTCTCCCAGGGAACGATCAAAGCGTAGACTGTTAGAGACATTACTGCCGTGGAGGAAAGTTCGCATGGTGACTATTGTATTCTATCCCGATGCAATTTCTGTGTTTCATCAACACTCTGATAGTCCACAAATTACGGAAAGCCTCCAGATGAACATCGGAAAGTACTACTGGTCTTCCAGGGAACGATCAAAGCGTAGACTGTTTGAGACATTACTCCCGTGGAGGTAGTTGCGCATGGTGACTGTTGTATTCAATCCCTATGCAATTTCTGTGTTTCATCAACACTCTGATAGTCCACAGATTACAGAATGCCTCCAGATGTGCATCGGAAATACTACTGGGCTTCCAGGGAACTATGAAAGTGTAGAGTGTTTGTGACACTACTTCCATGAAGGAAAGTGAGCATGGTGACAGTTGTATTCAATCCCGATGCAATTTCTGTGTTTCATCAACACTCTGATAGTCCACAGTTACAGAATGCCTCCAGATGTGCATCGGAAACTACTACTGGGGTTCCAGGGAACTATCAAAGCGTAGACTGTTAGAGACATTACTCCCGTGGAGGTAGTTGCGCATGGTGACTGTTGTATTCAATCCCTATGCAATTTCTGTGTTTCATCAACACTCTGATAGTCCACAGATTTCCGAATGCCACCAGATGTGCATCGGGAACTACTACTGGTCTTCCAGGGAACGATCAAAGCGGAGACTGTTTGAGAATTACTCCCATGGAGGAAAGTTCGCATGGTGACTGTTGTAATCAATCCAGATGCAATTTCTGTGTTTCATCAACACTCTGATACTCCTTAGATTACAGAATGCCTCCAGATGTGCATCGGAAACTACTACTGGTCTTCCAGGGAACGATGAAATCGTAGACTGTTTGAGACATTACTCCCATGGAAGAAAGTTCGCATGGTGACTGTTGTATTCAATCCCGATGCAATTTCTGTGTTTCATCAACACTCGGATAGTCCACAGATTACAGAATGACTCCAGATGTGCATCGGAAACTACTACTTTTCTTCCAGGGAACGATCAAAGCGTAGACTGTTTGAGACATTACTCCCTTGGAGGAAAGTGCGCATGGTGACTGTTGTATTCAATCCCGATGCAATTTCTGTGTTTCACAACACTCTGATAGTCCACAGATTACAGAATGCCTCCAGATGTTCATCGGAAACTACTACTGGTCTCCCAGGGAACGATCAAAGCGTAGACTGTCTGTGACATTACTGCCGTGGAGGAAAGTTCACATGGTGACTGTTGTATTCTATCCCGATGCAATTTCTGTGTTTCATCAACACTCTCATAGTCCACAAATTACGGAAAGCCTCCAGATGAGCATCGGAAACTACTACTGGTCTTCCAGGGAACGATCGAAGCGTAGACTGTTAGAGGCATTACTCCCATGGAGGAAAGTGCGCATGGTGACTGTTGTATACAATCCCGATGCAATTTCTGTTTTTCATCAAGACTCTGATAGTCCACAGATTACAGAATGCCTCCAGATGTGCATCGGAAACTACTACTAGTCTACCAGGGAACGATCAAATCGTAGACTGTTTGAGACATTACTCCCGTGGAGGAAAGTTCGCATGGTGACTGTTGTATTCAATCCCGATGCTATTTCTGTGGATCATCAACACTCTGACAATCTACAGATTACAGAATGCCACCAGATGTGCATCGGAAACTACTACTGGACTTTCAGGGAACGATCAAAGCGTAGACTGTTTGAGACATAACTCTCGTGGAGGAAAGTGCGCATGGTGACTGTTGTATTCAATCCCGATGCAATTTCTGTGTTTCACAACACTCTGATAGTCCACAGATTACAGAATGCCTCCAGATGTTCATCGGAAACTACTACTGGTCTCCCAGGGAACGATCAAAGCGTAGACTGTCTGTGACATTACTGCCGTGGAGGAAAGTTCGCATGGTGACTGTTGTATTCTATCCCGATGCAATTTCTGTATTTCATCAACACTCTGATAGTCCACAGATTACAGAATGCCTCCAGATGTTCTTCGGAAACTACTACTGGTCTCCCAGGGAACGATCAAAGCGTAGACTGTTTGAGACATTACTGCCGTGGAGGAAAGTTCGCATGGTGACTGTTGTATTCTATCCCGATGAAATTTCTGTGTTTCATCAACACTCTGATACTCCTTAGATTACAGAATGCCTCCAGATGTGCATCGGAAACTACTACTGGTCTTCCAGCGAACGATCAAATCGTAGACTGTTTGAGACATTACTCCCGTGGAGGAAAGTGCGCATGGTGACTGTTGTATTCAATCCCGATGCTATTTCTGTGCTTCATCAACACTCTGACAGTCTACAGATTACAGAATGCCACCAGATGTGTATCGGAAACTACTACTGGTCTTTCAGGGTACGATCAAACGTAGACTGTTTGAGACATTACTCTCATGGAGGAAAGTGCGCATGGTGACTGTTGTATTCAATCCCGATGCAATTTCTGTGCTTCATCAACACTCTGATAGTCCACAGTTTACGGAAAGTCTCCAGATGTGCATCGGAAAGTACTGCTGGTCCTACAGGGAACGATCAAAGCGTAGACTGTTTGAGACATTACTCCCGTGGAGGAAAGTGCGCATGGTGACTGTTGTATTCAATCCCGATGCAATTTCTGTGTTTCACAACACTCTGATAGTCCACAGATTACAGAATGCCTCCAGATGTTCATCGGAAACTACTACTGGTCTCCCAAGGAACGATCAAAGCGTAGACTGTTAGAGACATTACTGCCGTGGAGGAAAGTTCGCATGGTGACTATTGTATTCTATCCCGATGCAATTTCTGTGTTTCATCAACACTCTGATAGTCCACAAATTACGGAAAGCCTCCAGATGAACATCGGAAAGTACTACTGGTCTTCCAGGGAACGATCAAAGCGTAGACTGTTTGAGACATTACTCCCGTGGAGGTAGTTGCGCATGGTGACTGTTGTATTCAATCCCTATGCAATTTCTGTGTTTCATCAACACTCTGATAGTCCACAGATTACAGAATGCCTCCAGATGTGCATCGGAAATACTACTGGGCTTCCAGGGAACGATGAAAGTGTAGAGTGTTTGTGACACTACTTCCATGAAGGAAAGTGAGCATGGTGACAGTTGTATTCAATCCCGATGCAATTTCTGTGTTCACAACACTCTGATAGTCCACAGATTACAGAATGCCTCCAGATGTTCATCGGAAACTACTACTGGTCTCCCAGGGAACGATCAAAGCGTAGACTGTCTGTGACATTACTGCCGTGGAGGAAAGTTCGCATGGTGACTGTTGTATTCTATCCCGATGCAATTTCTGTATTTCATCAACACTCTGATAGTCCACAGTTTACAGAATGCCTCCAGATGTGCATCGGGAACTACTACTGGTCTTCCAGGGAACGATCAAAGCGGAGACTGTTTGAGAATTACTCCCATGGAGGAAAGTTCGCATGGTGACTGTTGTAATCAATCCAGATGCAATTTCTGTGTTTCATCAACACTCTGATACTCCTTAGATTACAGAATGCCTCCAGATGTGCATCGGAAACTACTACTGGTCTTCCAGGGAACGATGAAATCGTAGACTGTTTGAGACATTACTCCCATGGAAGAAAGTTCGCATGGTGACTGTTGTATTCAATCCCGATGCAATTTCTGTGTTTCATCAACACTCGGATAGTCCACAGATTACAGAATGACTCCAGATGTGCATCGGAAACTACTACTTTTCTTCCAGGGAACGATCAAAGCGTAGACTGTTTGAGACATTACTCCCTTGGAGGAAAGTGCGCATGGTGACTGTTGTATTCAATCCCGATGCAATTTCTGTGTTTCACAACACTCTGATAGTCCACAGATTACAGAATGCCTCCAGATGTTCATCGGAAACTACTACTGGTCTCCCAGGGAACGATCAAAGCGTAGACTGTCTGTGACATTACTGCCGTGGAGGAAAGTTCACATGGTGACTGTTGTATTCTATCCCGATGCAATTTCTGTGTTTCATCAACACTCTCATAGTCCACAAATTACGGAAAGCCTCCAGATGAGCATCGGAAACTACTACTGGTCTTCCAGGGAACGATCGAAGCGTAGACTGTTAGAGGCATTACTCCCATGGAGGAAAGTGCGCATGGTGACTGTTGTATACAATCCCGATGCAATTTCTGTTTTTCATCAAGACTCTGATAGTCCACAGATTACAGAATGCCTCCAGATGTGCATCGGAAACTACTACTAGTCTACCAGGGAACGATCAAATCGTAGACTGTTTGAGACATTACTCCCGTGGAGGAAAGTTCGCATGGTGACTGTTGTATTCAATCCCGATGCTATTTCTGTGGATCATCAACACTCTGACAATCTACAGATTACAGAATGCCACCAGATGTGCATCGGAAACTACTACTGGACTTTCAGGGAACGATCAAAGCGTAGACTGTTTGAGACATAACTCTCGTGGAGGAAAGTGCGCATGGTGACTGTTGTATTCAATCCCGATGCAATTTCTGTGTTTCACAACACTCTGATAGTCCACAGATTACAGAATGCCTCCAGATGTTCATCGGAAACTACTACTGGTCTCCCAGGGAACGATCAAAGCGTAGACTGTCTGTGACATTACTGCCGTGGAGGAAAGTTCGCATGGTGACTGTTGTATTCTATCCCGATGCAATTTCTGTATTTCATCAACACTCTGATAGTCCACAGATTACAGAATGCCTCCAGATGTTCTTCGGAAACTACTACTGGTCTCCCAGGGAACGATCAAAGCGTAGACTGTTTGAGACATTACTGCCGTGGAGGAAAGTTCGCATGGTGACTGTTGTATTCTATCCCGATGAAATTTCTGTGTTTCATCAACACTCTGATACTCCTTAGATTACAGAATGCCTCCAGATGTGCATCGGAAACTACTACTGGTCTTCCAGCGAACGATCAAATCGTAGACTGTTTGAGACATTACTCCCGTGGAGGAAAGTGCGCATGGTGACTGTTGTATTCAATCCCGATGCTATTTCTGTGCTTCATCAACACTCTGACAGTCTACAGATTACAGAATGCCACCAGATGTGTATCGGAAACTACTACTGGTCTTTCAGGGTACGATCAAACGTAGACTGTTTGAGACATTACTCTCATGGAGGAAAGTGCGCATGGTGACTGTTGTATTCAATCCCGATGCAATTTCTGTGCTTCATCAACACTCTGATAGTCCACAGTTTACGGAAAGTCTCCAGATGTGCATCGGAAAGTACTGCTGGTCCTACAGGGAACGATCAAAGCGTAGACTGTTTGAGACATTACTCCCGTGGAGGAAAGTGCGCATGGTGACTGTTGTATTCAATCCCGATGCAATTTCTGTGTTTCACAACACTCTGATAGTCCACAGATTACAGAATGCCTCCAGATGTTCATCGGAAACTACTACTGGTCTCCCAAGGAACGATCAAAGCGTAGACTGTTAGAGACATTACTGCCGTGGAGGAAAGTTCGCATGGTGACTATTGTATTCTATCCCGATGCAATTTCTGTGTTTCATCAACACTCTGATAGTCCACAAATTACGGAAAGCCTCCAGATGAACATCGGAAAGTACTACTGGTCTTCCAGGGAACGATCAAAGCGTAGACTGTTTGAGACATTACTCCCGTGGAGGTAGTTGCGCATGGTGACTGTTGTATTCAATCCCTATGCAATTTCTGTGTTTCATCAACACTCTGATAGTCCACAGATTACAGAATGCCTCCAGATGTGCATCGGAAATACTACTGGGCTTCCAGGGAACGATGAAAGTGTAGAGTGTTTGTGACACTACTTCCATGAAGGAAAGTGAGCATGGTGACAGTTGTATTCAATCCCGATGCAATTTCTGTGTTCACAACACTCTGATAGTCCACAGATTACAGAATGCCTCCAGATGTTCATCGGAAACTACTACTGGTCTCCCAGGGAACGATCAAAGCGTAGACTGTCTGTGACATTACTGCCGTGGAGGAAAGTTCGCATGGTGACTGTTGTATTCTATCCCGATGCAATTTCTGTATTTCATCAACACTCTGATAGTCCACAGTTTACAGAATGCCTCCAGATGTTCTTCGGAAACTACTACTGGTCTCCCAGGGAACGATCAAAGCGTAGACTGTTTGAGACATTACTGCCTTGGAGGAAAGTTCGCATGGTGACTGTTGTATTCTATCCCGATGAAATTTCTGTGTTTCATCAACACTCTGATACTCCTTAGATTACAGAATGCCTCCAGATGTGCATCGGAAACTACTACTGGTCTTCCAGGGAACGATGAAATCGTAGATTGTTTGAGACATTACTCCCATGGAAGAAAGTTCGCATGGTGACTGTTGTATTCAATCCCGATGCAATTTCTGTGTTTCATCAACACTCGGATAGTCCACAGATTACAGAATGACTCCAGATGTGCATCGGAAACTACTACTTTTCTTCCAGGGAACGATCAAAGCGTAGACTGTTTGAGACATTACTCCCTTGGAGGAAAGTGCGCATGGTGACTGTTGTATTCAATCCCGATGCAATTTCTGTGTTTCACAACACTCTGATAGTCCACAGATTACAGAATGCCTCCAGATGTTCATCGGAAACTACTACTGGTCTCCCAGGGAACGATCAAAGCGTAGACTGTCTGTGACATTACTGCCGTGGAGGAAAGTTCACATGGTGACTGTTGTATTCTATCCCGATGCAATTTCTGTGTTTCATCAACACTCTCATAGTCCACAAATTACGGAAAGCCTCCAGATGAGCATCGGAAACTACTACTGGTCTTCCAGGGAACGATCGAAGCGTAGACTGTTAGAGACATTACTCCCATGGAGGAAAGTCGCATGGTGACTGTTTTATACAATCCCGATGCAATTTCTGTTTTTCATCAAGACTCTGATAGTCCACAGATTACAGAATGCCTCCAGATGTGCATCGGAAACTACTACTGGTCTACCAGGGAACGATCAAATCGTAGACTGTTTGAGACATTACTCCCGTGGAGGAAAGTTCGCATGGTGACTGTTGTATTCAATCCCGATGCTATTTCTGTGCATCATCAACACTCTGACAATCTACAGATTACAGAATGCCACCAGATGTGCATCGGAAACTACTACTGGACTTTCAGGGAACGATCAAAGCGTAGACTGTTTGAGACATAACTCTCGTGGAGGAAAGTGCGCATGGTGACTGTTGTATTCAATCCCGATGCAATTTCTGTGTTTCACAACACTCTGATAGTCCACAGATTACAGAATGCCTCCAGATGTTCATCGGAAACTACTACTGGTCTCCCAGGGAACGATCAAAGCGTAGACTGTCTGTGACATTACTGCCGTGGAGGAAAGTTCGCATGGTGACTGTTGTATTCTATCCCGATGCAATTTCTGTATTTCATCAACACTCTGATAGTCCACAGATTACAGAATGCCTCCAGATGTTCTTCGGAAACTACTACTGGTCTCCCAGGGAACGATCAAAGCGTAGACTGTTTGAGACATTACTGCCGTGGAGGAAAGTTCGCATGGTGACTGTTGTATTCTATCCCGATGAAATTTCTGTGTTTCATCAACACTCTGATACTCCTTAGATTACAGAATGCCTCCAGATGTGCATCGGAAACTACTACTGGTCTTCCAGGGAACGATCAAAGAGTAGACTTTTTGAGACATTACTCCCATGGAGGAAAGTGCGCATGGTGACTGTTGTATCCAATCCCGATGCAATTTCTGTGTTTCATCAACACTCTCATAGTCCACAAATTACGGAAAGCCTCCAGATGAGCATCGGAAACTACTACTGGTCTTCCAGGAACGATCGAAGCGTAGACTGTTAGAGACATTACTCCCATGGAGGAAAGTGCGCATGGTGACTGTTGTATACAATCCCGATGCAATTTCTGTTTTTCATCAAGACTCTGATAGTCCACAGATTACAGAAGCCACCAGATGTGCATCGGAAACTACTACTGGTCTTCCAGGGAACGATCAAAGCGGTGACTGTTTGAGAATTACTCCCATGGAGGAAAGTTCGCATGGTGACTGTTGTATTCAATCCTGATGCAATTTCTGTGTTTCATCAACACTCTGATACTCCAAAGATTACAGAATGCCTCCAGATGTGCATCGGAAAGTACTACTGGTCTTCCAGGGAACGATCAAAGCGTAGACTGTTAGATACATTACTCCCATGGAGGAAACTGCGCATGGTGACTGCTGTATTCAATCCCGATGCAATTTCTGTGTTTCATAAACACTCTGATAGTCCACAGATTACAGATTGCCGCCAGATGTGCATCGGAAACTACTACTCGTCTTCCAGGGAACGATCAAAGAGTAGACTTTTTGAGACATTACTCCCATGGAGGAAAGTGCGCATGGTGACTGTTGTATCCAATCCCGATGCAATTTCTGTGTTTCATCAACACTCTGATAGTCCACAGATTACAGAATGCCTCCAGATGTTCATCGGAAACTACTACTGGTCTTCCAGGGAACGATCAAAGCGGTGATTGTTTGAGAATTACTCCCATGGAGGAAAGTTCGCATGGTGACTGTTGTATTCAATCCTGATGCAATTTCTGTGTTTCATCAACACTCTGATACTCCACAGATTACAGAATGCCTCCTGATGTGCATCGGAAAGTACTACTGGTCTTCCAGGGAACGATCAAAGCGTAGACTGTTAGAGACATTACTCCCATGGAGGAAAGTGCGCATGGTGACTGTTGTATTCAATCCCGATGCAATTTCTGTGTTTCATCAACACTCTGATAGTCCACAGATTACAGAATGCCTCCAGATGTTCATCGGAAACTACTACTGGTCTTCCAGGGTACGATCAAAGCGTAGACTGTTTGAGACATTACTGCCGTGGAGGAAAGTGCGCATGGTGACTGTTGTATTCAATCCCGTTGCAATTTCTGTGTTTCATCAACACTCTGATAGTCCACAGATTACTGTGTGCCTCCAGATGTGCATCGGAAACTACTACTGGTCTTCCATCGAACGATCAAATCGTAAACTCTTTGAGACATTACTCCCATTGAGGGAAGTTCGCATGGTGACTGTTGTATTCAATCCCGATGCAATTTCTGTGTTTCATCAACACTCTGATACTCCACAGATTACAGAATGCGTCCAGATGTGCATCGGAAACTACTACTGGTCTTCCAGGGAACGTTCAAATCGTAGACTCTTTGAGACATTACTCCCATGGTAGAAAGTGCGCATGGTGACTGTTGTATTCAATCCCGATGCAATTTCTGTGTTTCATCAACACTCTGATAGTCCACAGATTACAGAATGCCTCCAGATGTTCATCAGAAACTACTACTGGTCTTCCAGGGAACGATCAAAGCGTAGACTGTTTGAGACATAACTCTCGTGGAGGAAAGTGCGCATGGTGACTGTTGTATTCAATCCCGATGCAATTTCTGTGTTTCACAACACTCTGATAGTCCACAGATTACAGAATGCCTCCAGATGTTCATCGGAAACTACTACTGGTCTCCCAGGGAACGATCAAAGTGTAGACTGTATGTGACATTACTGCCGTGGAGGAAAGTTCGCATGGTGACTGTTGTATTCTATCCCGATGCAATTTCTGTATTTCATCAACACTCTGATAGTCCATAGATTACAGAATGCCTCCAGATGTTCTTCGGAAACTACTACTGGTCTCCCAGGGAACGATCAAAGCGTAGACTGTTTGAGACATTACTGCCGTGGAGGAAAGTTCGCATGGTGACTGTTGTATTCTATCCCGATGAAATTTCTGTGTTTCATCAACACTCTGATACTCCTTAGATTACAGAATGCCTCCAGATGTGCATCGGAAACTACTACTGGTCTTCCAGGGAACGATCAAAGAGTAGACTTTTTGAGACATTACTCCCATGGAGGAAAGTGCGCATGGTGACTGTTGTATCCAATCCCGATGCAATTTCTGTGTTTCATAAACACTCGCAAGGTCCACAAATTACGGAAAGCCTCCAGATGAGCATCGGAAACTACTACTGGTCTTCCAGGGAACGATCGAAGCGTAGACTGTTAGAGACATTACTCCCATGGAGGAAAGTGCGCATGGTGACTGTTGTATACAATCCCGATGCAATTTCTGTTTTTCATCAAGACTCTGATAGTCCACAGATTACAGAAGCCACCAGATGTGCATCGGAAACTACTACTGGTCTTCCAGGGAACGATCAAAGCGGTGACTGTTTGAGAATTACTCCCATGGAGGAAAGTTCGCATGGTGACTGTTGTATTCAATCCTGATGCAATTTCTGTGTTTCATCAACACTCTGATACTCCAAAGATTACAGAATGCCTCCAGATGTGCATCGGAAAGTACTACTGGTCTTCCAGGGAACGATCAAAGCGTAGACTGTTAGAGACATTACTCCCATGGAGGAAACTGCGCATGGTGACTGCTGTATTCAATCCCGATGCAATTTCTGTGTTTCATAAACACTCTGATAGTCCACAGATTACAGATTGCCGCCAGATGTGCATCGGAAACTACTACTCGTCTTCCAGGGAACGATCAAAGAGTAGACTTTTTGAGACATTACTCCCATGGAGGAAAGTGCGCATGGTGACTGTTGTATCCAATCCCGATGCAATTTCTGTGTTTCATCAACACTCTGATAGTCCACAGATTACAGAATGCCTCCAGATGTTCATCGGAAACTACTACTGGTCTTCCAGGGAACGATCAAAGCGGTGACTGGTTGAGAATTACTCCCATGGAGGAAAGTTCGCATGGTGACTGTTGTATTCAATCCTGATGCAATTTCTGTGTTTCATCAACACTCTGATACTCCACAGATTACAGAATGCCTCCTGATGTGCATCGGAAAGTACTACTGGTCTTCCAGGGAACGATCAAAGCGTAGACTGTTAGAGACATTACTTCCATGGAGGAAAGTGCGCATGGTGACTGTTGTATTCAATCCCGATGCAATTTCTGTGTTTCATCAACACTCTGATAGTCCACAGATTACAGAATGCCTCCAGATGTTCATCGGAAACTACTACTGGTCTTCCAGGGTACGATCAAAGCGTAGACTGTTTGAGACATTACTGCCGTGGAGGAAAGTGCGCATGGTGACTGTTGTATTCAATCCCGTTGCAATTTCTGTGTTTCATCAACACTCTGATAGTCCACAGATTACAGTGTGCCTCCAGATGTGCATCGGAAACTACTACTGGTCTTCCATCGAACGATCAAATCGTAAACTCTTAGAGACATTACTCCCATTGAGGGAAGTTCGCATGGTGACTGTTGTATTCAATCCCGATGCAATTTCTGTGTTTCATCAACACTCTGATACTCCACAGATTACAGAATGCGTCCAGATGTGCATCGGAAACTACTACTGGTCTTCCAGGGAACGTTCAAATCGTAGACTGTTTGAGACATTACTCCCATGGTAGAAAGTGCGCATGGTGACTGTTGTATTCAATCCCGATGCAATTCCTGTGTTTCATCAACACTCTGATAGTCCACAGATTACAGAATGCCTCCAGATGTTCATCAGAAACTACTACTGGTCTTCCAGGGAACGATCAAAGCGTAGACTGTTTGAGACATTACTGCCGTTGATGAAAGGGAGCATGGTGACTGTTGTATTCAATCCCGATGCAATTTCTGTGTTTCATCAACACTCTGATAGTCCACAGATTACTGAATTCCAACAGATGTGTGCATCGGAAAGTACTACTGGTCTTCCAGGGAACGATCAAAGCGTAGACTGTTAGAGACATTACTCCCGTGGAGGAAAGTGCGCATGGTGACTGTTGTACTCAATCCCGATGCAATTTCTGTGTTTCATCAACACTCTGACAGTCTACAGATTACAGAATGCCACCAGATGTGCATCGGAAACTACTACTGGTCTTTCAGGGAACGATCAAAGCGTAGACTGTTTGAGACATTACTCCCGTGGAGGAAAGTGCGCATGGTGACTGTTGTATTCAATCACGAAGCAATTTCTGTGTTTCACAACACTCTGATAGTCCACAGATTACAGAATGCCACCAGATGTGCATCGGAAACTACTACTGGTCTTCCAGGGAACGATCAAAGCGGAGACTGTTTGAGAATTACTCCCATGGAGGAAAGTTCGCATGGTGACTGTTGTATTCAATCCCGATGCAATTTCTGTGTTTCATCAACACTCTGATACTCCTTAGATTACAGAATGCCTCCAGATGTGCATCGGAAACTACTACTGGTCTTCCAGGGAACGATCAAATCGTAGACTGTTTGAGACATTACTTCCATGGAAGAAAGTTCGCATGGTGACTGTTGTATTCAATCCCGATGCAATTTCTGTGTTTCATCAACACTCGGATAGTCCACAGATTACAGAATGCCTCCTGATGTGCATCGGAAACTACTACTGGTCTTCCAGGGAAAGATCAAAGCGTAGAGTGTTTGAGACATTACTCCCATGAAGGAAAGTGAGCATGGTGACTGTTGTATTCAATCCCGATGCAATTTCTGTGTTTCATCAACACTCTGATAGTCCACAGTTACAGAATGCCTCCAGATGTGCATCGGAAAGTACTACTGGTCTTCCAGGGAACGATCAAAGCGTAGACTGTTAGAGACATTACTCCCATGGAGGAAAGTGAGCATGGTGACTGTTGTATTCAATCCTGATGCAATTTCTGTGTTTCATCAACACTCTGATAGTCCACAGGTACAGAATGCCTCCAGATGTGCATCGGAAAGTACTACTGGTCTTCCAGGGAACGATCAAAGCGTAGACTGTTAGAGACATTACTCCCATGGAGGAAACTGCGCATGGTGACTGCTGTATTCAATCCCGATGCAATTTCTGTGTTTCATAAACACTCTGATAGTCCGCAGATTACAGATTGCCGCCAGATGTGCATCGGAAACTACTACTCGTCTTCCAGGGAACGATCAAAGAGTAGACTTTTTGAGACATTACTCCCATGGAGGAAAGTGCGCATGGTGACTGTTGTATTCAATCCCGATGCAATTTCTGTGTTTCATCAACACTCTGATAGTCCACAGATTACAGAATGCCTCCAGATGTTCATCGGAAACTACTACTGGTCTTCCAGGGTACGATCAAACCGTAGACTGTTTGAGTCATTACTGCCGTGGAGGAAAGTGCGCATGGTGACTGTTGTATTCAATCCCGATGCAATTTCCGTGTTTCATCAACACTCTGATAGTCCACAGATTACAGTGTGCCTCCAGATGTGCATCGGAAACTACTACTGGTCTTCCATCGAACGATCAAAGCGTAAACTCTTTGAGACATTACTCCCATTGAGGGAAGTTCGCATGGTGACTGTTGTATTCAATCCCGATGCAATTTCTGTGTTTCATCAACACTCTGATACTCCACAGATTACAGAATGCGTCCAGATGTGCATCGGAAACTACTACTGGTCTTCCAGGGAACGTTCAAATCGTAGACTGTTTGAGACATTACTCCCATGGTAGAAAGTGCGCATGGTGACTGTTGTATTCAATCCCGATGCAATTTCTGTGTTTCATCAACACTCTGATAGTCCACAGATTACAGAATACCTCCAGATGTTCATCAGAAACTACTACTGGTCTTCCAGGGAACGATCAAAGCGTAGACTGTTCGAGACATTACTGCCGTGGAGGAAAGGGAGCATGGTGACTGTTGTATTCAATCCCGATGCAATTTCTGTGTTTCATCAACACTCTGATAGTCCACAGATTACTGAATGCCAACAGATGTTCATCGGAAAGTAGTACTGGTCTTCCAGGGAACGATCAAAGCGTAGACTGTTAGAGACATTACTCCCGTGGAGGAAAGTGCTCATGGTGACTGTTGTACTCAATCCCGATGCAATTTCTGTGTTTCATCAACACTCTGACAGTCTACAGATTACAGAATGCCATCAGATGTGCATCGGAAACTACTACTGGTCTTTCAGGGAACGATCAAAGCGTAGACTGTTTGAGACATTACTCCCGTGGAGGAAAGTGCGCATGGTGACTGTTGTATTCAATCACGATGCAATTTCTGTGTTTCACAACACTCTGATAGTCCACAGATTACAGAATGCCTCCAGATGTTCATCGGAAACTACTACTGGTCTCCCAGGGAACGATCAAAGCGTAGACTGTTTGAGACATTACTGCCGTGGAGGAAAGTTCGCATGGTGACTATTGTATTCTATCCCGATGCAATTTCTGTGTTTCATCAACACTCTGATAATCCACAAATTACGGACAGCCTCCAGATGAGCATCGGAAAGTACTACTGGTCTTCCAGGGAACGATCGAAGCGTAGACTGTTAATGACATTACTCCTATGGAGGAAAGTGCGCATGGTGACTGATGTATTCAATCCCGATGGAATTTCTGTGTTTCATCAACACTCTGATAGTCCACAGATTACAGAATGCCACCAGATGTGCATCGGAAACTACTACTGGTCTTCCAGGGAACGATCAAAGCGGTGACTGTTTGAGAATTACTCCCATGGAGGAAAGTTCACATGGTGACTGTTGTATTAAATCCTGATGCAAAATCTGTGTTTCATCAACACTCTGATACTCCACAGATTACAGAATGCCTCCAGATGTGCTTCGGAAACTACTACTGGTCTTCCAGTAAACGATCAAATCGTAGACTGATTGAGACATTACTCCCATGGAAGAGAGTGCGCATGGTGACTGTTGTATTCAATCCCGATTCAATTTCTGTGTTTCATCAACACACTGATAGCCCACAGATTAAAGAATGCCTCCAGATGTGCATCGGAAACTACTACTGGGCGTCCAGGGAACGATCAAAGCGTAGAGTGTTTGAGACATTACTCCCATGAAGGAAAGTGAGCATGGTGAATGTTGTATTCAATCCCGATGCAATTTCTGTGTTTCATCAACACTCTGATAGTCCACAGATTACAGTATGCATCCAGATGTGCATCAGAAAGTACTACTGGTCTTCCAGGGAACGATCAAAGCGTACACTGCTAGAGACATTACCCCCATGGAGGAAAGTGCGCATGGTGACTGTTGTATTCAATCCCGATGCAATATCTGTGTTTCATCAACACTCTGATAGTCCACAGATTACTGAAAGCATCCAGATGTGCATCGGAAACTACTACTGGTCTTCCAGCGAACGATCAAAGCGTAGACTCATAGAGACATTTCTCGCATGGAGGAAAGTGCTCATGGTGACTGTTGTATTCAATCCCCAATGCAATTTCTGTGTTTCATCAACACTCTGACAGTCTACAGATTACAGAATGATACCAGATGTGCATCGGAAACTACTACTGGCCTTTCAGGGAACGATGAAAGCGTAGATTGTTTGAGACATTACTCCCGTGGAGGAAAGTGCGCATGGTGACTGTTGTATTCAATCCCGATGCAATATCTGTGCTTCATCGACACCATGATAGTCTACAGATTACAAAATGCCACCTGATGTGCATCGGGAACTACTACTGGTCTTCCAGGGAACGATCAAATCGTAGACTGTTTGAGACATTACTCCCATGGAAGAAGGTTCGCATGGTGACTGTTGTATTCAATCCCGATGCAATTTCTGTGTTTCATCAACACTCTGACAGTCTACAGATTACAGAATGCCACCAGATGTGCATCGGAAACTACTACTAGTATTTCAGGGAACGATCAAAGCGTTGACTGTTTGAGACATTACTCCCGTGGAGGAGAGTGCTCATGGTGACTGTTGTATTCAATCCCGATGCAATTTCTGTGTTTCACAACACTCTGATAGTCCACAGATTACAGAATGCCTCCAGATGTTCATCGGAAACTACTACTGGTCTCCCAGGGAACGATAAAAGCGTTGACTGTTTGAGACATTACTGCCGTTTAGGAAAGTTCGCATGGTGACTGTTGTATTCTATCCCGATGCAATTTCTGTGTTTCATCAACAGTCTGATAGTCCACAGATTACAGAATGCCACCAGATGTGCATCGGAAACTACTACTGGTCTTCCAGGGAACGATGAAAGCGGAGACTGTTTGAGAATTACTCCCATGGAGGAAGTTCGCATGGTGACTGTTGTATTCAATCCCGTTGCAATTTCTGTGTTTCATCAACACTCTGATACTCCTTAGATTACAGAATGCCTCCAGATGTGCATCGGAAACTACTACTGGTCTCCCAGGGAACGATCAAATCGTAGAGTGTTTGAGACATTACTCCCTTGGAAGACGGTTCGCATGGTTACTGTTGTATTCAATCCCGATGCAATTTCTGTGTTTCATCAACACTCGATTAGTCCACAGATTACAGGATGCCTCCAGATGTGCATCGGAAACTACTACTGGTCTTCCAGGGAACGATCAAAGCGTAGAGTGTTTGAGACATTACTCCCATGAAGGAAAGAGAGCATGGTGACTG
This sequence comes from Schistocerca gregaria, assembly GCF_023897955.1. Classification (NCBI taxonomy): domain Eukaryota; kingdom Metazoa; phylum Arthropoda; class Insecta; order Orthoptera; family Acrididae; genus Schistocerca; species Schistocerca gregaria. The sequence continues at coordinate 3,281,795 of NW_026061710.1, forward strand.
TTGTATTCAATCCCGATGAAATTTCTGTGTTTCATCAACACTCTGATAGTCCACAGATTACAGAATGCCTCCAGATGTGTATCGGAAAGTACTACTGGTCTTCCAGGGAACGATCAAAGCGTAGACTGTTAGAGACATTACTCCCATGGAGGAAAGTGAGCATGGAGACTGTTGTATTCAATCCCGATGCAATTTCTGTGTTTCATCAACACTCTGATAGTCCACAGTTACAGAATGCCTCCAGATGTGCATCGAAAAGTACTACTGGTCTTCGAGGGAACGATCAAAGCGTAGACTGTTAGAGAAATTACTCCAATGGAGGAAAGTGCGCATGGTGACTGTTGTATTCAATCCCGATGCAATTTCTGTTGTTCATCAACACTCTGATAGTCCACAGATTACAGTGTGCCTCCAGATGTGCATCGGAAACTACTACTGGTCTTCCATCGAACGATCAAAGTGTAAACTCTTTGAGACATTACTCCCATTTAAGGGAAGTTCGCATGGTGACTGTTGTATTCAATCCCGATGCAATTTTTGTGTTTCATCAACACTCTGATACTCCACAGATTACAGAATGCCTCCAGATGTGCATCGGAAACTACTACTGGTCTTCCAGGGAACGTTCAAATCGTAGACTCTTTGAGACATTACTCCCATGGTAGAATGTGCGCATGGTGACTGTTGTATTCAATCCCGATGCAATTTCTGTGTTTCATCAACACTCTGATAGTCCACAGATTACAGAATGCCTCCAGATATTCATCGGAAACTACTACTGGTCTTCCTGGGAACGATCAAAGCGTAGACTGTATGAGACATTACTGCCGTTGAGGAAAGGGAGCATGGTGACTGTTGTATTCAATCCCGATGCAATTTCTGTGTTTCATCAACACTCTGATAGTCCACAGATTACAGAATGCCTCCAGATGTGCATCGGAAAGTACTACTGGTCTTCCAGGGAACGATCAAAGCGTAGACTGTTAGAGACATTACTACCATGGAGGAAAGTGCGCATGGTGACTGTTGTATTCAATCCCGATGCAATTTCTGTGTTTGATCAGCACTCTGATAGTCCACAGATTACAGAATGCCTCCAGATTTGCATCGGAAACTACTACTGGTCTTCCAGGGAACGATCAAAGAGTAGACTGTTTGAGACATTACTCCCATGGAGGAAAGTGCGCATGGTGACTGTTGTATTCAATCCCGATGCAATTTCTGTGCTTCATCAACACTCTGATAGTAAACAGTTTACGGAAAGCCTCCAGGTGAGCATCGGAAAGTACTACTGGTCTTCCAGGGAACGACCAAAGCGTAGACTGTTAGAGACATTAGTCCCATGGAGGAATGTGTGCATGGTGACTGTTGTATTCAATCCCGATGCAATATCTGTGCTTCATCAACACCATGATAGTCTACAGATTACAAAATGCCACCACATGTGCATCGGAAACTACTACTGGTCTTCCAGGGAACGATCAAATCGTAGACTGTTTGAGACATTACTCCCATGGAAGAAGGTTCGCATGGTGACCGTTGTATTCAATCCCGATGCAATTTCTGTGTTTCATCAACACTCTGACAGTCTACAGATTACAGAATGCCACCAGATGTGCATCGGAAACTACTACTAGTGTTTCAGGGAACGATCAAAGCGTAGACTGTTTGAGACATTACTGCCGTGGAGGAAAGTTCGCATGGTGACTGTTGTATTCGATCCCAATGCAATTTCTGTGTTTCATCAACACTCTGATAATCCACAAATTACGGACAGCCTCCAGATGAGCATCGGAAAGTACTACTGGTCTTCCAGGGAACGATCGAAGCGTAGACTGTTAATGACATTACTCCCATGAAGGAAAGTGCGCATGGTGACTGATGTATTCAATCCCGATGCAATTTCTGTGTTTCATCAACACTCTGATAGTCCACAGATTACAGAATACCACCAGATGTGCATCGGAAACTACTACTGGTCTTCCAGGGAACGATCAAAGCGGTGACTGTTTGAGAATTACTCCCATGGAGGAAAGTTCGCATGGTGACTGTTGTATTCAATCCTGATGCTATTTCTGTGTTTCATCAACACTCTGATACTCCACAGATTACAGAATGCCTCCAGATGTGCATCGGAAACTACTACTGGTCTTCCAGTAAACGATCAAATCGTAGACTGATTGAGACATTACTCCCATGGAAGAAAGTGCGCATGGTGACTGTTGTATTCAATCCCGATTCAATTTCTGTGTTTCATCAACACACTGATAGCCCACAGATTAAAGAATGCCTCCAGATGTGCATCGGAAACTACTACTGGGCGTCCAGGGAACGATCAAAGCGTAGAGTGTTTGAGACCTTACTCCCATGAAGGAAAGTGTGCATGGTGAAAGTTGTATTCAATCCCGATGCAATTTCTGTGTTTCATCAACACTCTGATAGTCCACAGATTACAGTATGCATCCAGATGTGCATCGGAAAGTACTACTGGTCTTCCAGGGAACGATCAAAGCGTAGACTGCTAGAGACATTACTCCCATGGAGGAAAGTGCGCATGGTGACTGTTGTATTCAATCCCGATGCAATATCTGTGTTTCATCAACACTCTGATAGTCCACAGATTACAGAAAGCATCCAGATGTGCATCTGTAACTACTACTGGTCTTCCAGGGAACGATCAAAGCGTAGGCTGTTAGAGTCATTACTCCCATGGAGGGTAGTGCGCATGGTGACTGTTGTATTCAATCCCGATGCAATATCTGTGATTCATCAACACTCTGATAGTCTACAGATTACAGAATGCCACCAGATGTGCATTGGAAACTACTACTGGTCTTCCAGGGAACGATCAAACCGTAGACTGTTTGAGACATTACTCCCATGGAGGTTACTGCGCATTGAGACTGTTTTATTCAATGCCGTTGCAATTTCTGTGTTTCATCAACAATCTGATAGTCCACAGATTACAGAAAGCATCCATATGTGCATCGGAAACTACTACTGGTCTTCCAGCGAACGATCAAAGCGTAGACTCTTAGAGACATTTCTCGCATGGAGGAAAGTGCTCATGGTGACTGTTGTATTCAATCCCGATGCAATTTCTGTGTTTCATCAACACTCTGACAGTCTACAGATTACAGAATGATACCAGATGTGCATCGGAAACTACTACTGGTCTTTCAGGGAACGATGAAAGCGTAGACTGTTTGAGACATTACTCCCGTGGAGGAAAGTGCGCATGGTGACTGTTGTATTCAATCCCGATGCAATATCTGTGCTTCATCAACACCATGATAGTCTACAGATTACAAAATGCCACCAGATGTGCATCGGGAACTACTACTGGTCTTCCAGGGAACGATCAAATCGTAGACTGTTTGAGACATTACTCCCATGGGAGAAGGTTCGCATGGTGACTGTTGTATTCAATCCCGATGCAATTTCTGTGTTTCATCAACACTCTGACAGTCTACAGATTACAGAATGCCACCAGATGTGCATCGGAAACTACTACTAGTCATTCAGGGTACGATCAAAGCGTTGACTGTTTGAGACATTACTCCCGTGGAGGAAGGTGCTCATGCTGACTGTTGTATTCAATCCCGATGCAATTTCTGTGTTTCACAACACTCTGATAGTCCACAGATTTCAGAATGCCTCCAGATGTTCATCGGAAACTACTACTGGTCTCCCAGGGAACGATAATAGCGTAGACTGTTTGAGACATTACTGCCGTTTAGGAAAGTTGGCATGGTGACTGTTGTATTCTATCCCGATGCAATTTCTGTGTTTCATCAACACTCTGATAGTCCACAGATTACAGAATGCCACCAGATGTGCATCGGAAACTACTACTGGTCTTCCAGGGAACGATGAAAGCGGAGACTGTTTGAGAATTACTCCCATGGAGGAAAGTTCGCATGGTGACTGTTGTATTCAATCCCGTTGCAATTTCTGTGTTTCATCAACACTCTGATACTCCTTAGATTACAGAATGCCTCCAGATGTGCATCGGAAACTACTACTGGTCTCCCAGGGAACGATCAAATCGTAGAGTGTTTGAGACATTACTCCCTTGGAAGAAGGTTCGCATGGTTACTGTTGTATTCAATCCCGATGCAATTTCTGTGTTTCATCAACACTCGGATAGTCCACAGATTACAGAATGCCTCCAGATGTGCATCGGAAACTACTACTGGTCTTCCAGGGAACGATCAAAGCGTAGAGTGTTTGAGACATTACTCCCATGAAGGAAAGTGAGCATGGTGACTGTTGTATTCAATCCCGATGAAATTTCTGTGTTTCATCAACACTCTGATAGTCCACAGATTACAGAATGCCTCCAGATGTGTATCGGAAAGTACTACTGGTCTTCTAGGGAACGATCAAAGCGTAGACTATTAGAGACATTACTCCCATGGAGGAAAGTGAGCATTGTGACTGTTGTATTCAATCCCGATGCAATTTCTGTGTTTCATCAACACTCTGATAGTCCACAGTTACAGAATGCCTCCAGATGTGCATCGGAAAGTACTACTGGTCTTCCAGGGAACGATCAAAGCGTAGACTGTTAGAGAAATTACTCCCATGGAGGAAACTGCGCATGGTGACTGATGTATTCAATCCCGATGCAATTTCTGTGTTTCATCAACACTCTGATAGTCCACAGATTACAGATTGCCTCCAGATGTGCATCGGAAACTACTACTAGTCTTCCAGGGAACGATCAAAGAGTAGAATTTTTGAGACATTACTCCAATGGAGGAAAGTGCGCATGGTGACTGTTCTATTCAATCCCGATGCAATTTCTGTGTTTCATCAACACTCTGATAGTCCACAGATTACAGAATGCCTCCAGATGTTCATCGGAAACTACTACTGGTCTTCCAGGGAACGATCAAAGCGTAGACTGTTTGAGACATTACTGCCGTGGAGGAAAGTGCGCATGGTGACTGTTGTATTCAATCCCGATGCAGTTTCTGTTGTTCATCAACACTCTGATAGTCCACAGATTACAGTGTGCCTCCAGATGTGCATCGGAAACTACTACTGGTCTTCCATCGAACGATCAAAGCGTAAACTCTTTGAGACATTACTCCCATTGAGGGAAGTTCACATGGTGACTGTTGTATTCAATCCCGATGCAATTTCTGTGTTTCATCAACACTCTGATACTCCACAGATTACAGAATGCGTCCAGATGTGCATCGGAAACTACTACTGGTCTTCCAGCGAACGATCAAAGCGTAGACTCATAGAGACATTTCTCGCATGGAGGAAAGTGCTCATGGTGACTGTTGTATTCAATCCCCAATGCAATTTCTGTGTTTCATCAACACTCTGACAGTCTACAGATTACAGAATGATACCAGATGTGCATCGGAAACTACTACTGGCCTTTCAGGGAACGATGAAAGCGTAGATTGTTTGAGACATTACTCCCATGGAGGAAAGTGCGCATGGTGACTGTTGTATTCAATCCCGATGCAATTTCTGTGTTTGATCAGCACTCTGATAGTCCACAGATTACAGAATGCCTTCAGATTTGCATCGGAAACTACTACTGGTCTTCCAGGGAACGATCAAAGAGTAGACTGTTTGAGACATTACTCCCATGGAGGAAAGTGCGCATGGTGACTGTTGTATTCAATCCCGATGCAATTTCTGTGTTTCATCAACACTCTGATACTTCACAGATTACAGAATGCGTCCAGATGTGCATCGGAAACTACTACTGGTCTTCCAGGGAACGTTCAAATCGTAGACTGTTTGAGACATTACTCCCATGGCAGAAAGTGCGCATGGTGACTGTTGTATTCAATCCCGATGCAATTTCTGTGTTTCATCAACACTCTGATAGTCCATAGATTACAGAATGCCTCCAGATGTGCATCGGAAAGTACTACTAGTCTTCCAGGGAACGATCAAAGCATAGACTGTTAGGGACATTACTCCCATGGAGGAAAGTGCGCATGGTGACTGTTGTATTCAATCCCGATGCAATTTGTGTGTTTCATCAACACTCTGATAGTCCACAGACAACAGAATGCCTCCAGATGTGCATCAGAAACTCCTACTGGTCTTCCAGAGAACGATCAAAGACTAGACTGTTTGAGACATTACTACCATGGAGGAAAGTGCGCATGGTGACTGTTGTATTCAATCCCGATGCAATTTCTGTGCTTCATCAACACTCTGATAGTAAACAGTTTACGGAAAGCCTCTAGGTGAGCATCGGAAAGTACTACTCGTCTTCCAGGGAACGACCAAAGCGTAGACTGTTAGAGACATTACTCCCATGGAGGAATGTGCGAATGGTGACTGTTGTATTCAATCCCGATGCAATAACTGTGCTTCATCAAAACCATGATAGTCTACAGATTACAAAATGCCACCAGATGTGCATCGGAAACTACTACTGGTCTTCCAGGGAACGATCAAATCGTAGACTGTTTGAGACATTACTCCCATGGAAGAAGGTTCGCATGGTGACTGTTGTATTCAATCCCGATGCAATTTCTGTGTTTCATCAACACTCTGACAGTCTACAGATTACAGAATGCCACCAGATGTGCATCGGAAACTACTACTAGTCTTTCAGGGAACGATCAAAGCGTAGACTGTTTGAGACATTACTCCCGTGGAGGAAAGTGCTCATGGTAACTGTTGTATTCAATCCCGATGCAATTTCTGTGGTTCACAACACTCTGATAGTCCACAGATTACAGAATGCCTCCAGATGTTCATCGGAAACTACTACTGGTCTTCCAGGGAACGATGAAAGCGGAGACTGTTTGAGAATTACTCCCATGGAGGAAAGTTCGCATGGTGACTGTTGTATTCAATCCCGATGCAATTTCTGTGTTTCATCAACACTCTGATACTCCTTAGATTACAGAATGCCTCCAGATGTGCATCGGAAACTACTACTGGTCTTCAAGGGAACGATCAAATCGTAGAGTGTTTGAGACATTACTCCCTTGGAAGAAGGTTCGCATGGTTACTGTTGTATTCAATCCCGATGCAATTTCTGTGTTTCATCAACACTCGGATAGTCCACAGATTACAGAATGCCTCCAGATGTGCATCGGAAACTACTACTGGTCTTCCAGGGAACGATCAAAGCGTAGACTGTTAGAGACATTACTCCCATGGAGGAAAGTGAGCATGGTGACTGTTGTATTCAATCCCGATGCAATATCTGTGTTTCATCAACACTCTGATAGTCCACAGTTACAGAATGCGTCCAGATGTGCATCGGAAGCTACTACTTGTCTTCCAGGGAACGATCAAAGAGTAGACTTTTTGAGACATTACTCCCATGGAGGAAAGTGCGCATGGTGACTGTTGTATTCAATCCCGATGCAATTTCTGTGTTTCATCAACACTCTGATAGTCCACAGATTACAGAATGCCTCCAGATGTTCATCGGAAACTACTACTGGTCTTCCAGGGAACGATCAAAGCGTAGACTGTTTGAGACCTTACTGCCGTGGAGGAAAGTGCGCATGGTGACTGTTGTATTCAATCCCGATACAATTTCTGTTGTTCATCAACACTCTGATAGTCCACAGATTACAGTGTGCCTCCAGATGTGCATCGGAAACTACTACTGGTCTTCCATCGAACGATCAAAGCGTAAACACCTTGAGACATTACTCCCATTGAGGGAAGTTCGCATGGTGACTGTTGTATTCAATCCCGATGCAATTTCTGTGTTTCATCAACACTCTGATACTCCACAGATTACAGAATGCGTCCAGATGTGCATCGGAAACTACTACTTGTCTTCCAGGGAACGTTCAAATCGTAGACTGTTTGAGACATTGCTCCCATGGTAGAATGTGCGCATGGTGTCTGTTGTATTCAATCCCGATGCAATTTCTGTGTTTCATCAACACTCTGATAGTCCACAGATTACAGAATGCCTCCAGATGTTCATCGGAAAGTACTACTGGTCTTCCTGGGAACGATCAAAGCGTAGACTGTATGAGACATTACTGCCGTTGAGGAAAGGGAGCATGGTGACTGTTGTATTCAATCCCGATGCAATTTCTGTGTTTCATCAACACTCTGATAGTCCACAGTTTTCGGAATGCCTCCAGATGTGCATCGGAAAGTACTACTGGTCTTCCAGGGAACGATCAAAGCGTAGACTGTTAGAGACATTACTCCCATGGAGGAAAGTGCGCATGGTGACTGTTGTATTCAATCCCGATGCAATTTCTGTGTTTGATCAGCACTCTGATAGTCCACAGATTACAGAATGCCTCCAGATTTGCATCGGAAACTACTACTGGTCTTCCAGGGAACGATCAAAGATTAGACTGTTTGAGACATTACTCCCATGGAGGAAAGTGCGCATGGTGACTGTTGTAATCAATCCCGATGCAATTTCTGTGTTTCATCAACACTCTGATACTTCACAGATTACAGAATGCGTCCAGATGTGCATCGGAAACTACTACTGGTCTTCCAGGGAACGTTCAAATCGTAGACAATTTGAGACATTACTCCCATGGTAGAAAGTGCGCATGGTGACTGTTGTATTCAATCCTGATGCAATTTCTGTGTTTCATCAACACTCTGATAGTCCACAGATCACAGAATGCCTCCAGATGTGCATCGGAAACTACTACTGGTCTTCCAGGGTCCGATCAAAGCGTAGTGTGTTTGAGACATTACTCCCATGAAGGAAAGAGAGCAAGGCGACTGTTGTATTCAATCCCGATGCAATTTCTGTGTTTCATCAACACTCTGATAGTCCACAGATTACAGAAAGCCTCCAGATGTGCATCGGAAAGTACTACTGGTCTTCCAGGGAACGATCAAAGCGTAGACTGTTAGAGACATTACTCCCATGGAGGAAAGTGCGCATGGTGACTGTTGTATTCAATCCCGATGCAATTTGCGTGTTTCATCAACACTCTGATAGTCCACAGAGAACAGAATGCCTCCAGATGTGTATCGGAAACTACTACTGGTCTTCCAGGGAACGATCAAAGAGTAGACTGTTTGAGACATTACTCCCATGGAGGAAAGTGCGCATGGTGACTGTTGTATTCAATCCCGATGCAATTTCTGTGCTTCATCAACACTCTGATAGTAAACAGTTTACGGAAAGCCTCCAGGTGAGCATCGGAAAGTACTACTGGTCTTCCAGGGAACGATCAAAGCGTAGACTGTTAGAGACATTACTCCCATGGAGGAATGTGCGCATGGTGACTGTTGTATTCAATCCCGATGCAATTTCTGTGTTTCATCAACACTCTGATATTCCACAGATTACAGAATGCGTCCAGATGTGCATCGGAAACTACTACTGGTCTTCCAGGGAACGATCAAATCGTAGACTGTTTGAGACATTACTCCCATGGAAGAAAGTGCGCATGGTGACAGTTGTATTCAATCCCGATGCAATTTCTGTGTTTCATCAACACTCTGATAGTCCACAGTTTACAGAATGCCTCCAGATGTTCATCGGAAACTACTACTGGTCTTCCAGGGAACGATCAATGCGTAGACTGTATGAGACATTACTGCCGTGGAGTTAAGTGCGCATGGTGTCTGTTGTATTCATACCCGATGCAATTTCTGTGTTTAATCAACACTCTGATAGTCCACAGATTACAGAATAGCACCAGACGTGCATCACAAACTACTACTGGTCTTCCAGGAACGTTCAAAGCGTAGACTGTTTGAGACATTACTCCCGTGGAGGAAAGTGCACATGGTGACTGTTGTATTCAATCCCGATGCAATTTCTGTGTTTAATCAACACTCTGATACTCCACAGATTACAGAATGCCACCAGATGTGTATCGGAAACTACTACTGGTCTTCCAGTAACGATCAAAGCGTAGACTGTTTGAGACATTACTCCCGTGGAGGAAAGTGTGCACGGTGACTGTTGTATTCAATTGCGACTCAATTTCTGTGTTTCATCAACAATCTGATAGTCCACAGATTACAGAATGCCACCAGATGTGCATCGGAAACTACTACTGGTCTTCCAGGGTCCGATTAAAGCGTAGACTGTTTGAGACATTACTCCCGTGGAGGAAAATGCGCATGGTGACTGTTGTATTCAATCCCTATGCAACTTCTGTGTTTCATCAACACTCTGATAGTCCACAGATTACAGAATGCCACCAGATGTGCATCGGAAACTACTACTGGTCTTCCAGGGAACGATCTAATCGTAGACTGTTTGAGACATTACTCCCGTGGAGGAAAGTGCGCATTGTGACTGTTGTATTCAATCCCGATGCAATTTCTGTGTTTCATCAACACTCTGATAGTCCACAAATTACGGAAAGCCTCCGGATGTGCATCGGAAACTACTACTGGTCTTCCAGGGAACGATCAAAGCGTAGACTGTTAGAGACATTACTCCCATGGAGGAAAGTGCGCATGGTGACTGTTGTATTCAATCATGATGCAATTTCTGTGTTTCATCAACACTCTGATAGTCCACAGATTACAGAATGCCTGCAGATGTGCATCGGAAACTACAACTGGTCTTGAAGGGAACGATCAAAGAGTAGACTGTTTGAGACATTACTCCCATGGAGGAAAGTGCGCATGGTGACTGTTGTATTCAATCCCGATGCAATTTCTGTGCTTCATCAACACTCTGATAGTCCACACTTTACGGAAAGCCTCCAGATGAGCATCGGAAAGTACTACTGGTCTTCCAGGGAACGATCAAAGCGTAGACTGTTAGAGACATTACTCCCATGGAGGAATGTGCGCATGGTGACTGTTGTATTCAATCCCGATGCAATTTCTGTGTTTCATCAACACTCTGATAGTCCACAGATTACAGAATGCGTCCAGATGTGCATCGGAAACTACTACTGGTCTTCCAGGGAACGATCAAATCGTAGACTCTTTGAGACATTACTCCCATGGAAGAAAGTGTGCATGGTGACAGTTGTATTCAATCCCGATGCAATTTCTGTGTTTCATCAACACTGTGATAGTCCACAGATTACAGAATGCCTCCAGATGTTCATCGGAAACTACTACTGGTCTTCCAGGGAACGATCAAAGCTTAGACTGTTTGAGACATTACTGCCGTGGAGGAAAGTGCGCATGGTGACTGTTGTATTCAATGCCGATGCAATTTCTGTGTTTCATCAACACTCTGATAGTCCACAGATTACACAATAGCACCAGACGTGCATCGGAAACTACTACTGGTCTTCCAGGAACGTTCAAAGCGTAGACTGTTTGAGACATTACTCCCGTGGAGGAAAGTGCGCATGGTGACTGTTGTATTCAATCCCGATGCAATTTCTGTGTTTAATCAACACTCTGATACTCCACAGACTACAGAATGCCACCAGATGTGCATCGGAAACTACTACTGGTCTTCCAGGGAACGATCAAAGCGTAGACTGTTTGAGATATTACTCCCGTGGAGGAAAGTGCGCACGGTGACTGTTGTATTCAATTGCGATTCAATTTCTGTGTTTCATCAACAATCTGATAGTCCACAGATTACAGAATGCCACCAGATGTGCATCGGAAACTACTACTGGTCTTCCAGGGAACGATCAAATCGTAGACTGTTTGAGACATTACTCCCGCGAAGGAAAGTGCGCATGGTGACTGTTGTATTCATCCCTATGCAACTTCTGTGTTTCATCAACACTCTGGTAGTCCACAGTTTACGGAAAGCCTCCAGATGAGCATCGGATAGTACTACTGGGCTTCCAGGGAACGATCAAAGCGTAGACTGTTAGAGACATTACTCCCATGGAGGAATGTGTGCATGGTGACTGTTGTATTCAATCCCGATGCAATTTCTGTGTTTCATCAACACTCTGATTGTCCACAGTTTACAGAATGCGTCCAGATGTGCATCGGAAAGTACTACTGGTCTTCCAGGGAACGATCAAAGAGTAGACTGTTTGAGACATTACTCCCATAGAGGAAAGTGCGCATGGTGACTGTTGTATTCTATCCCCATGCAATTTCTGTGCTTCATCAACACTCTGATAGTCCACAGTTTACGGAAAGCCTCCAGATGTGCATCGGAAAGCTCTACTGGTCTTCCAGGGAACGATCAAAGCGTAGACTGTTTGAGACATTACTCCCATGGAGGAAAGTGCGCATGGTGACTGTTGTATTCAATCCCGATGCAATTTCTGTGTTTCATCAACACTCTGATAGTCCACAGATTACAGAATGCCTCCAGATGTGCATCGGAAACTACTACTGGTCTTCCAGGGAACGATCAAATAGTAGAGTGTTTGAGACATTACTCCCATGAAGGAAAGTGAGCATGGTGACTGTTGTATTCAATCCCGATGCAATTTGTGTGTTTCATCAACACTCTGATAGTCCACAAATTACAGAATGCCTCCAGATGTGCATCGGAAACTACTACTGGTCTTCCAGGGAACGATCAAAGCGTAGACTGTTAGAGATATTACTCCTATGGAGGAAAGTGCGCATGGTGACTGTTGTGTTCAATCATGACGCAATTTCTGTGTTTCATCAACACTCTGATAGTCCACAGATTACAGAATGCCTGGAGATGTGCATCGGAAACTACTACTGGTCTTTCATCGAACGATCAAATCGTAGACTGTTTGAGACATTACTCCCATGGAGGAAAGTGCGCATGGTGACTGTTGTATTCAATCCCGATGCAATTTCTGTGTTTCATCAACACTCTGATAGTCCATAGATTACAGAATGCCTCCAGATGTTCATCAGAAACTACTACTGGTCTGCGAGGGAACGATCAAAGCGTAGACTGTTTGAGACATTACTGCCGTGGAGGAAAGTGTGCATGGTGACTGTTGTGTTCAACCCCGATGCAATTTCTGTGTTTCATCAACACTCTGATAGTCCACAGTTTACGGAAAGCCTCCAGATGAGCATCGGATAGTACTACTGGTGTTCCAGGGAACGATCAAAGCGTAAACTGTTAGAGACATTACTCCCATGGAGGAATGTGCGCATGGTGACTGTTGTATTCAATCCCGATGCAATTTCTGTGTTTCATCAACACTCTGATAGTCCACAGATTACAGAATGCGTCCAGATGTGCATCGGAAAGTACTACTGGTCTTCCAGGGAACGATCAAAGAGTAGAAGGTTTGAGACATTACTCCCATGGAGGAAAGTGTGCATGGTGACTGTTGTATTCTATCCCCATGCAATTTCTGTGCTTCATCAACACTCTGATAGTCCACAGTTTACGGAAAGCCTCCAGATGTGCATCCGAAAGCTCTACTGGTCTTCCTGGGAACGATCAAAGCGTAGACTGTTAGAGACATTACTCCCATGGAGGAAAGTGCGCATTATGACTGTTGTATTCAATCCCGATGCAATTTCTGTGTTTCATCAACACTCTGACAGTCCACAGATTACAGAATGCCTCAAGATGTGCATCGGAAACTACTACTGGTCTTCCAGGGAACGATCAAAGCGTAGAGTGTTTGAGACATTACTCCTATGAAGGAAAGTGAGCATGGTGACTGTTGTATTCAATCCCGATGCAATTTGTGTGTTTCATCAACACTCTGATAGTCCACAAATTACAGAATGCCTCCAGATGTGCATCGGAAACTACTACTGGTCTTCCATCGAACGATCAAAGCGTAGACTGTTAGAGACATTACTCCCATGGAGGAAAGTGCGCATGGTGACTGTTGTATTTAATCCCGATGCAATTTCTGTGATTCATCAACACTCTGATGCTCCACAGATTACAGAATGCGTCCAGATGTGCATCGGAAACTACTACTGGTCTTCCTGGGAACGATCAAAGCTTAGAATGTTTGAGACATTATTCCCATGAAGGAAAGTGCGCATGGTGACCGTTGTATTCAATCCCGAGGCAATTTCTCTGTTTCATCAACACTCTGATAGTCCACGGATTACAGAATGCCACCAGACGTGCATCGGAAACTACTACAGGTCCTCCAGGAACGATCAAAGCGTAGACTGTTTGAGACATTACTCCCGTGGAGGAAAGTGCGCATGGTGACTGTTGTATTCAATCCCGATGCAATTTCTGTGATTCATCAACACTCTGATGCTCCACAGATTACAGACTGCGTCCAGATGTGCATCGGAAACTACTACTGGTCTTCCAGGGAACGATCAAAGAGTAGACTGTTTGAGACATTACTCCCGTGTAGGAAAGTGCGCATGGTGACTGTTGTATTGAATCCCGATGCAATTTCTGTGTTTCATCAACACTCTGATAGTCCACAAATTACGGAAAGCCTCCAGATGTGCATCGGAAACTACTACAGGTCTTCCAGGGAACGATTAAAGCGTAGACTGTTAGAGACATTACTCCCATGGAGGAAAGTGCGCATGGTGACTGTTGTATTCAATCATGACGCAATTTCTGTGTTTCATCAACACTCTGATAGTCCACAGATTACAGAATGCCTGCAGATGTGCATCGGAAACTACTACTGGTCTTTTATCGAACGATCAAATCGTAGACTGTTTGAGACATTACTCCCATGGAGGAAAGTGCGCATGGTGACTGTTGTATTCAATCCCGATGCAATTTCTGTGTTTCATCAACACTCTAATAGTCCACAGATTACAGAATGCCTCCAGATGTTCATCGGAAACTACTACTGGTCTGCGAGGGAACGATCAAAGCGTAGACTGTTTGAGACATTACTGCCGTGAAGGAAAGTGTGCATGGTGACTGTTGTGTTCAACCCCGACGCAATTTCTGTGTTTCATCAACACTCTGATAGTCCACAGTTTACGGAAAGCCTCCAGATGAGCATCGGATAGTACTACTGGTCTTCCAGGGTACGATCAAAGCGTAGAATGTTAGAGACATTACTCCCATGGAGGAATGTGTCCATGGTGACTGTTGTATTCAATCCCGATGCAATTTCTGTGTTTCATCAACACTCTGATAGTCCACAGATTACAGAATGCGTCCAGATGTGCATCGGAAAGTACTACTGGTCTTCCAGGGAACGATCAAAGAGTAGACTGTTTGAGGCATTACTCCCATGGAGGAAAGTGCGCATGGTGACTGTTGTATTCTATCCCCATGCAATTTCTGTGCTTCATCAACAGTCTGATAGTCCACAGTTTACGGAAAGCCTCCAGATGTGCATCGGAAAGCTCTACTGGTCTTCCAGGGAACGATCAAAGCGTAGACTGTTAGAGACATTACTCCCATGGAGGAAAGTGCGCATGGTGACTGTTGTATTCAATCCCGATGCAATTTCTGTATTTTATCAACACTCTGATAGTCCACAGATTACAGAATGCCTCCAGATGTGCATCGGAAACTACTACTGGTCTTCCAGGGAAGGATCAAAGCGTAGGGTGTTTGAGACATTACTCCCATGAAGCAAAGTGAGCATGGTGACTGTTGTATTCAATCCCGATGCAATTTGTGTGTTTCATCAACACTCTGATAGTCCACAAATTACAGAATGCCTCCAGATGTGCATCGGAAAGTACTACTGGTCTTCCAGGGAACGATTAAAGCGTAGACTGTTAGAGACATTACTCCCATGGAGGAAAGTGCGCATGGTGACTGTTGTATTCAATCCCGATGCAATTTCTGTGTTTCATCAACACTCTGATAGTCCACAGATTACAGAATGCCTCCAGATGTGCATCGGAAACTACTACTGGTCTTCCAGGGAACGATCAAATAGTAGACTGTTTGAGACATTACTCCCATGGAGGAAAGTGCGCATGGTGACTGTTGTATTCAATCCCGATGGAATTTCTGTGTTTAATCAACACTCTGATACTCCACAGATTACAGAATGCCACCAGATGTGCATCGGAAACTACTACTGGTCTTCCAGGGAACGATCAAAGCGTAGACTGTTTGAGACATTACCCCCGTGGAGGAAAGTGCGCACGGTGACTGTTGTATTCAATTGCGATTCAATTTCTGTGTTTCATCAACAATCTGATAGTCCACAGATTACAGAATGACACCAGATGTGCATCGGAAACTACTACTGGTCTTCCAGGGTCCGATCAAAGCGTAGACTGTTTGAGACATTACTCCCGTGGAGGAAAGTGCGCATGGTGACTGTTGTATTCAATCCCTATGCAACTTCTGTGTTTCATCAACACTCTGATAGTCCACAGATTACAGAATGCCACCAGATGTGCATCGGAAACTACTACTGGTCTTCCAGGGAACGATCAAATCGTAGACTGTTTGTGACATTACTCTCGTGGAGGAGAGTGCGCATGGTGACTGTTGTATTCATCCCTATGCCACTTGTGTGTCTCATCACCACTCTGATAGTCCACAGGTTACAGAATGCCACCAGATGTGCATCGGAAACTACTACTGGTCTTTCAGGGAACGATCAAAGCGTAGACTGTTTGAGACATTACTCCCGTGGAGGAAAGTGCGCATGGTGACTGTTGTATTCAATCCAGATGCAATATCTGTGTTTCATCTACACTCTGATAGTCCACAAATTACGGAAAACCTCCAGATGTGCATCGGAAAATACTACTGGTCTTCCAGGGAACGATCAAAGCGTAGACTGTTAGAGACATTACTCCCATGGAGGAAAGTGCGCATGGTGACTGTTGTATTCAATCATGATGCAATTTCTGTGTTTCATCGACACTCTGATAGTCCACAGATTACAGAATGCCACCAGATGTGCATCGGAAACTACTAGTGATCTTCCGGGGAACGATCAAAGCGTAGACGGTTTGATACATTACTCCCGTGGAGGTAGTTGCGCATGGTGACTGTTGTATTCAATCCCGATGCAATTTCTGTGTTTCATCAACACTCTGATAGTCCACAAATTACGGAAAGGCTCCAGATGTGCATCGGAAACTACTACTGGTCTTCCAGGGAACGATCAAAGCGTAGACTGTTAGAGACATTACTCCCATGGAGGAAAGTGCGCGTGGTGACTGTTGTATTCAATCATGACGCAATTTCTGTGTTTCATCAACACTCTGATAGTCCACAGATTACAGAATGCCTGCAGATGTGCATCGGAAACTACTACTGGTCTTTCATCGAACGATCAAATCGTAGACTGTTTGAGACATTACTCCCATGGAGGAAAGTGCGCATGGTGACTGTTGTATTCAATCCCGATGCAATTTCTGTGTTTCATCAACACTCTGATAGTCCACAGATTACAGAATGCCTCCAGATGTTCATCGGAAACTACTACTGGTCTGCGAGGGAACGATCAAAGCGTAGACTATTTGAGACATTACTGTCGTGGAGGAAAGTGTGCATGGTGACTGTTGTGTTCAACCCCGATGCAATTTCTGTGTTTCATCAACACTCTGATAGTCCACAGTTTACGGAAAGCCTCCAGATGAGCATCGGATAGTACTACTGGTCTTCCAGGGAACGATCAAAGCGTAGACTGTTAGAGACATTACTCCCATGGAGGAATGTGCGCATGGTGACTGTTGTATTCAATCCCGATGCAATTTCTGTGTTTCATCAACACTCTGATAGTCCACAGATTACAGAATGCGTCCAGATGTGCATCGGAAAGTACTACTGGTCTTACAGGGAACGATCAAAGAGTAGACTGTTTGAGACATTACTCCCATGGAGGAAAGTGCGCATGGTGACTGTTGTATTCTATACCAATGCAATTTCTGTGCTTCATCAACTCTCTGATAGTCCACAGTTTACGGAAAGCCTCCAGATGTGCATCGGAAAGCTCTACTGGTCTTCCAGGGAACGATCAAAGCGTAGACTGTTAGAGACATTACTCGCATGGAGGAAAGTGCGCATGGTGACTGTTGTATTCAATCCCGATGCAATTTCTGTGTTTCATCAACACTTTGATAGTCCACAGATTACAGAATGCCTCCAGATGTGCATCGGAAACTACTACTGGTCTTCCAGGGAACGATCAAAGCGTAGAGTGTTTGAGACATTACTCCTATGAAGGAAAGTGAGCATGGTGACTGTTGTATTCAATCCCGATGCAATTTGTGTGTTTCATCAACACTCTGATAGTCCACAAATTACAGAATGCCTCCAGATGTGCATCGGATAGTACTACTGGTCTTCCAGGGAACGATCAAAGCGTAGACTGTTAGAGACATTTCTCCCATGGAGGAAAGTGCGCATGGTGACTGTTGTATTCAATCCCGATGCAATTTCTGTGTTTCATCAACACTCTGATATTCCACAGATTACAGAATGCCTCCAGATGTGTATCGGAAACTACTACTGGTCTTCCAGGGAACGATCAAAGAGTAGACTGTTTGAGACATTACTCCCATGGAGGAAAGTGCGCATGGTGACTGTTGTATTCAATCCCGATGCTATTTCTGTGCTTCATCAACACTCTGATAGTCCACAGTTTACGGAAAGCCTCCAGATGTGCATCCGAAAGTACTACTGGTCTTCCAGGGAACAATCAAAGCGTAGACTGTTAGAGACATTACTCCCATGGAGGAAAGTGCGCATGGTGACTGTTGTATTCAATCCCGATGCAATTTCTGTGTTTCATCAACACTCTGATAGTCCACAGATTACAGAATGCGTCCAGATTTGCATCGGAAACTACTACTGGTCTTCCAGGGAAGGATCAAATCGTAGACTGTTTGAGACATTACTCCCATGGAAGAAAGTGCGCATGGTGACTGTTGTATTCAATCCCGATGCAATTTCTGTGTTTCATCAACACTCTGATGCTCCACAGATTACAGAATGCGTCCAGATGTGCATCGGAAACTACTACTGGTCTTCCAGGGAACGATCAAAGAGTAGACTGTTTGAGACCTTACTCCCATGGAAGAAAGTGCGCATGGTGACTGTTGTATTAATTCCCGATGCTATTTCTGTGTTTCATCAACACTCTGATAGTCCACAGATTACAGAATGCCTCCAGATGTGCATCGGAAACTACTACTGGTCTTCCAGGGAACGATCAAAGAGTAGACTGTTTGAGACATTACTCTCATGGAAGAAAGTGCGCATGGTGACTGTTGTATTCATTCCCGATGCAATTTCTGTGTTTCATCAACACTCTGATAGTCCACAGATTAAAGAATGCCTCCAGATGTGCATCGGAAACTACTACTGGTCTTCCAGGGAACGATCAAAGCGTAGACTGTTTGAGACATTACTCCCGTAAAGGAAAGTGAGCATGGTGACTGTTGTATTCAACCCCGATGCAATTTCTGTGCTTCATCAACACTCTGATAGTCCACAGTTTACGGAAAGCCTCCAGATGTGCATCGGAAAGTACTGCAGGTCTTCCAGGGAACGATCAAAGCGTCGACTGTTAGAGACATTACTCCCATGGAGGAAAGTGCGCATGGTGACTGTTGTATTCAATCCCGATGCAATTTCTGTGTTTCATCAACACTCTGATAGTCCACAGATTACAGAATGCGTCCAGATGTGCATCGGAAACTACTACTGGTCTTCCTTGGAACCATAAAATCGTAGACTGTTTGAGACATTACTCCCATGGAAGAAAGTGCGCATGGTGACTGTTGTATTCAATCCCGATGCAATTTCTGTGTTTCATCAACACTCTGATAGTCCACAGATTACAGAATGCCTCCAGATGTTCATCGGAAACTACTAATGGTCTTCCAGCGAAAGATCAAACCGTAGACTGTTTGAGACATTACTGCCGGGGAGGAAAATGCGCATGGTGACTGTTGTATTCAATCCCGATGCAATTTCTGTGTTTCATCAACACTCTGATAGTCCACAGATTACAGAATGCCTCCAGATGTGCATCGGAAACTACTACTGGTCTTCCATCGAACGATCAAAGCGTAAACTCTTTGAGACATAACTCCCATTGAGGGAAGTGCGCATGGTGACTGTTGTATTCAATCCCGATGCAATTTCTGTGCTTCATCAACACTCTGATAGTCCACAGTTTACGGAAAGCCTCCAGATGTGCATCCGAAAGTACTACTGGTCTTCCAGGGAAGAATCAAAGCGTAGACTGTTAGAGACATTACTCCCATGGAGGAAAGTGCGCATGGTGACTGTTGTATTCAATCCCGATGCAATTTCTGTGTTTCATCAACACTCTGATAGTCCACAGATTACAGAATGCGTCCAGATGTGCATCGGAAACTACTACTGGTCTTCCAGGGAACGATCAAATCGTAGACTGTTTGAGACACTACTCCCATGGAAGAAAGTGCGCATGGTGACTGTTGTATTCAATCCCGATGCAATTTCTGTGTTTCATCAACACTCTGATGCTCCACAGATTACAGAATGCGTCCAGATGTGCATCGGAAACTACTACTGGTCTTCCAGGGAACGATCAAAGAGTAGACTGTTTGAGACATTATTCCCATGGAAGAAAGTGCGTATGGTGACTGTTGTATTAATTCCCGATGCTATTTCTGTGTTTCATCAACACACTGATAGTCCACAGATTACAGAATGCCTCCAGATGTGCATCGGAAACTACTACTGGTCTTCCAGGGAACGATCAAAGAGTAGACTGTTTGAGACATTACTCCCATGGAAGAAAGTGCGCATGGTGACTGTTGTATTAATTCCCGATGCTATTTCTGTGTTTCATCAACATTCTGATAGTCCACAGATTACAGAATGCCTCCAGATGTGCATCGGAAACTACTACTGGTCTTCCAGGGAACGATCAAAGAGTAGACTGTTTGAGACATTACTCTCATGGAAGAAAGTGCGCATGGTGACTGTTGTATTCATTCCCGATGCAATTTCTGTGTTTCATCAACACTCTGATAGTCCAAAGATTACAGAATGCCTCCACATGTGCATCGGAAACTACTACTGGTCTTCCAGGGAACGATCAAAGCGTAGACTGTTTGAGACATTACTCCCGTAAAGGAAAGTGAGCATGGTGACTGTTGTATTCAACCCCGATGCAATTTCTGTGCTTCATCAACACTCTGATAGTCCACAGTTTACGGAAAGCCTCCAGATGTGCATCGGAAAGTACTACAGGTCTTCCAGGGAACGATCAAAGCGTCGACTGTTAGAGACATTACTGCCGTGGAGGAAAGTGCGCATGGTGACTGTTGTATTCAATCCCGATGCAATTTCTGTGTTTCATCAACACTCTGATAGTCCACAGATTACAGAATGCCTCCAGATGTGCATCGGAAACTACTACTGGTCTTCCATCGAACGATCAAAGCGTAAACTCTTTGAGACATAACTCCCATTGAGGGAAGTGCGCATGGTGACTGTTGTATTCAATCCCGATGCAATTTCTGTGTTTCATCAACACTCTGATAGTCCACAAATTACAGAATGCCTCCAGATGTGCATCGGAAAGTACTACTGGTCTTCCAGGGAACGATCAAAGCGTAGACTGTTAGAGACATTTCTCCCATGGAGGAAAGTGCGCATGGTGACTGTTGTATTCAATCCAGATGCAATTTCTGTGTTTCATCAACACTCTGATAGTCCACAGATTACAGAATGCCTCCAGATGTGTATCGGAAACTACTACTGGTCTTCCAGGGAACGATCAAAGAGTAGACTGTTTGAGACATTACTCGCATGGAGGAAAGTGCGCATGGTGACTGTTGTATTCAATCCCGATGCAATTTCTGTGCTTCATCAACACTCTGATAGTCCACAGTTTACGGAAAGCCTCCAGATGTGCATCCGAAAGTACTACTGGTCTTCCAGGGAACAATCAAAGCGTAGACTGTTAGAGACATTACTCCCATGGAGGAAAGTGCGCATGGTGACTGTTGTATTCAATCCCGATGCAATTTCTGTGTTTCATCAACACTCTGATAGTCCACAGATTACAGAATGCGTCCAGATGTGCATCGGAAACTACTACTGGTCTTCCAGGGAACGATCAAATCGTAGACTGTTTGAGACACTACTCCCATGGAAGAAAGTGCGCATGGTGACTGTTGTATTCAATCCCGATGCAATTTCTGTGTTTCATCAACACTCTGATGCTCCACAGATTACAGAATGCGTCCAGATCTGCATCGGAAACTACTACTGGTCTTCCAGGGAACGATCAAAGAGTAGACTGTTTGAGACATTACTCCCATGGAAGAAAGTGCGCATGGTGACTGTTGTATTAATTCCCGATGCTATTTCTGTGTTTCATCAACACTCTGATAGTCCACAGATTACAGAATGCCTCCAGATGTGCATCGGAAACTACTACTGGTCTTCCAGGGAACGATCAAAGCGTAGACTGTTTGAGACATTACTCTCGTAAAGGAAAGTGAGCATGGTGACTGTTGTATTCAACCCCGATGCAATTTCTGTGCTTCATCAACACTCTGATAGTCCACAGTTTACGGAAAGCCTCCAGATGTGCATCGGAAAGTACTACAGGTCTTCCAGGGAACGATCAAAGCGTAGACTGTTAGAGACATTACTCCCATGGAGGAAAGTGCGCATGGTGACTGTTGTATTCAATCCCGATGCAATTTCTGTGTTTCATCAACACTCTGATAGTCCACAGATTACAGAATGCCCCAGATGTGCATCGGAAACTACTACTGGTCTTCCATCGAACGATCAAAGCGTAAACTCTTTGAGACATAACTCCCATTGAGGGAAGTGCGCATGGTGACTGTTGTATTCAATCCCGATGCAATTTCTGTGTTTCATCAACACTCTGATGCTCCACAGATTACAGAATGCGTCTAGTTGTGCATCGGAAACTACTACTGGTCTTCCAGGGAACGATCAAATCGTAGACTGTTTGAGACATTACTCCCATGGAAGAAATTGCGCATGGTGACTGTTGTATTCATTCCCGATGCAATTTCTGTGTTTCATCAACACTCTGTTAGTCCACAGATTACAGAATGCCACCAGATGTGCATCGGAAACTACAACTGGTCATCCAGGGAACGATCAAAGCGTAGACTGTTTGAGACATTACTCCCGTGGAGGAAAGTGCGCACGGTGACTGTTGTATTCAATTGCGATTCAATTTCTGTGTTTCATCAACAATCTGATAGTCCACAGATTACAGAATGCCACCAGATGTGCATCGGAAACTACTACTGGTCTTCCAGGGTCCGATCAAAGCGTAGACTGTTTGAGACATTACTCCAATGGAGGAAAGTGCGCATGGTGACTGTTGTATTCAATCCCTATGCAACTTCTGTGTTTCATCAACACTCTGATAGTCCACAGATTACAGAATGCCACCAGATGTACATCGGAAACTACTACTGGTATTCCAGGGAACGATCAAATCGTAGACTGTTTGAGACATTACTCCCGTGTAGGAAAGTGCGCATGGTGACTGTTGTATTCAATCCCGATGCAATTTCTGTGTTTCATCAACACTCTGATAGTCCACAAATTGCGGAAAGCCTCCAGATGTGCATCGGAAACTACTACTGGTCTTCCAGGAAACGATCAAAGCGTAGACTGTTAGAGAAATTACTCCCATGGAGGAAAGTGCGCATGGTGACTGTTGTATTCAATCATGACGAAATTTCTGTGTTTCATCAACACTCCGATAGTCCACAGACTACAGAATGCCTGCAGATGTGCATCGGAAACTACTACTGGTCTTTCATCGAACGATCAAATCGTAGACTGTTTGAGACGTTACTCCCATGGAGGAAAGTGCGCACGGTGACTGTTGTGTTCAACCCCGATGCAATTTCTGTGTTTCATCAACACTCTGATAGTCCACAGTTTACGGAAAGCCTCCAGATCAGCATCGGATAGTACTACTGGTCTTCCAGGGAACGTTCAAAGCGTAGACTGTTAGAGACATTACTCCCATTGAGGAATGTGCGCATGGTGACTGTTGTATTCAATCCCGTTGCAATTTCTGTGTTTCATCAACACTCTGATAGTCCACAGATTACAGAATGCGTCCAGATGTGCATCGGAAAGTACTACTGGTCTTCCAGGGAACGATCAAAGAGTAGACTGTTTGAGACATTACTCCCATGGAGGAAAGTGCGCATGGTGACTGTTGTATTCAATCCCGATGCAATTTCTGTGTTTCATCAACACTCTGATAGTCCACAGATTACAGAATGCCTCCAGATGTGCGTCGGAAACTACTACTGGTCTTCCAGGGAACGATCAAATCGTAGACTGTTTGAGACATTACTCCCATGGAAGAAAGTGCGCATGGTGACTGTTGTATTCAATCCCGATGCAATTTCTGTGTTTCATCAACACTCTGATAGTCCAAAGATTACAGAATGCCTCCAGATGTTCAACGGAAACTACTACTGGTCTTCCAGGGAACGATCAAACCGTAGACTGTTTGAGACATTACTGCCGTGGAGGGAAGTGCGCATGGTGACTGTTGTATTCAATCCCGATGCAATTTCTGTGTTTCATCAACACTCTGATAGTCCACAGATTACAGAATGCCTCCAGATGTGCATCGGAAACTACTACTGGTCTTCCATCGAACGATCAAAGCGTAAACTCTTTGAGACATTACTCCCATTGAGGGAAGTGCGCATGGTGACTGTTGTATTCAATCCCGATGCAATTTCTGTGTTTCATCAACACTCTGATGCTCCACAGATTACAGAATGCGTCCAGATGTGCATCGGAAACTACTACTGGTCTTCCAGGGAACGATCAAAGAGTAGACTGTTTGAGACATTACTCCCATGGAAGAAAGTGCGCATGGTGACTGTTGTATTCATTCCCGATGCAATTTCTGTGTTTCATCAACACTCTGATAGTCCACAGATTACAGAATGCCTCCAGATGTGCATCGGAAACTACTACTGGTCTTCCAGGGAACGATCAAAGAGTAGACTGTTTGAGACATTACTCCCATGGAGGAAAGTGCGCATGGTGACTTGTATTCTATCCCCATGCAATTTCTGTGCTTCATCAACACTCTGATAGTCCACAGTTTACGGGAAGCCTCCAGATGTGCATCGGAAAGCTCCACTGGTCTTCCAGGGAACGATCAAAGCGTAGACTGTTAGAGACATTACTCCCATGGAGGACAGGGCGCATGGTGACTGTTGTATTCAATCCCGATGCAATTTCTGTGTTTCATCAACACTCTGATAGTCCACAGATTACAGAATGCCTCCAGATGTGCATCGGAAACAACTACTGGTCTTCCAGGGAACGATCAAAGCGTAGACTGTTTGAGACATTACTCCCGTAAAGGAAAGTGAGCATGGTGACTGTTGTATTCAATCCCGATGCAATTTCTGTGTTTCATCAACACTCTGATACTCCACAGATTACAGAATGCGTCCAGATGTGCGTCGGAAACTACTACTGGTCTTCCAGGGAACGATCAAATCCTAGACTGATTGAGATATTACTCCCATGGAAGAATGTGCGCATGGTGACTGTTGTATTCAAACCCGATGCAATTTCTGTGTTTCATCAACACTCTGATAGTCCACAGATTACAGAATGCGTCCAGATGTGCATCGGAAACTACTACTGGTCTTCCTTGGAACGATCAAATCGTAGACTGTTTGAGACATTACTCCCATGGAAGAAAGTGCGCATGGTGACTGTTGTACTCAATTCCGATGCAATTTCTGTGTTTCATCAACACTCTGATAGTCCACAGATTACAGAATGCCTCCAGATGTTCATCGGAAACTACTAATGGTCTTCCAGCGAACGATCAAACCGTAGACTGTTTAAGACATTACTGCCGTGGAGGAAAGTGCGCATGGTGACTGTTGTATTCAATCCCGATGCAATTTCTGTGTTTCATCAACACTCTGATAGTCCACAGATTACAGAATGCCTCCAGATGTGCATCGGAAACTACTACTGGTCTTCCATCGAACGATCAAAGCGTAAACTCTTTGAGACATTACTCCCATTGAGGGAAGTGCGCATGGTGACTGTTGTATTCAATCCCGATGCAATTTCTGTGTTGCATCAACACTCTGATGCTCCACAGATTACAGAATGCGTCTAGTTGTGCATCGGAAACTACTACTGGTCTTCCAGGGAACGATCAAATCGTAGACTGTTTGAGACATTACTCCCATGGAAGAAAGTGCGCATGTTGACTGTTGTATTCATTCCCGATGCAATTTCTGTGTTTCATCAACACTCTGATAGTCCACAGATTACAGAATGCGTCCAGATGTGTATCGGAAACTACTACTGGTCTTCCAGGGAACGATCAAAGAGTAGACTGTTTGAGACATTACTCCCATGGAGGAAAGTGCGCATGGTGACTGTTTTATTCTATACCAATCCAATTTCTGTGCTTCATCAACACTCTGATAGTCGACAGTTTACGGAAAGCCTCCAGATGTGCATCGGAAAGCTATACTGGTCTTCCAGGGAACGATCAAAGCGTAGACAGTTAGAGACATTACTCCCATGGAGGAAAGTGCGCATGGTGACTGTTGTATTCAATCCCGATGCAATTTCTGTGTTTCATCAACACTCTGATAGTCCACAGATTACAGAATATCTCCAGATGTGCATCGGAAAGTACTACTGGTCTTCCAGGGAACGATCAAAGCGTAGAGTGTTTTAGACATTACTCCCATGAAGGAAAGTGAGCATGGTGACTGTTGTATTCAATCCTGATGCAATTTCTGTGTTTCATCAAATCTCTGATAGTCCACAGATTACAGAATGCAACCAGATGTGCATCGGAAAGTACTACTGGTCTTCCAGGGAACGATCAAAGAGTAGACTGTTTGAGACATTACTCCCGTGTAGGAAAGTGCGCATGGTGACTGTTGTATTCAATCATGAAGAAATTTCTGTGTTTCATCAACACTCCGATAGTCCACAGACTACAGAATGCCTGCAGATGTGCATCGGAAACTACTACTGGTCTTTCATCGAACGATCAAATCGTAGACTGTTTGAGACGTTACTCCCATGGATTAAAGTGCGCACGGTGACTGTTGTGTTCAACCCCGATGCAATTTCTGTGTTTCATCAACACTCTGATAGTCCACAGTTTACGGAAAGCCTCCAGATCAGCATCGGATAGTACTACTGGTCTTCCAGGGAACGTTCAAAGCGTAGACTGTTAGAGACATTACTCCCATGGAGTAATGTGCGCATGGTGACTGTTGTATTCAATCCCGATGCAATTTCTGTGTATCATCAACACTCTGATAGTCCACAGATTACAGAATGCGTCCAGATGTGCATCGGAAAGTATTACTGGTCTTCCAGGGAACGATCAAAGAGTAGACTGTTTGAGACATTACTCCCATGGAGGAAAGTGCGCATGGTGACTGTTGTATTCAATCCCGATGCAATTTCTGTGTTTCATCAACACTCTGATAGTCCACAGATTACAGAATGCCTCCAGATGTGCGTCGGAAACTACTACTGGTCTTCCAGGGAACGATCAAATCGTAGACTGTTTGAGACATTACTCCCATGGAAGAAAGTGCGCATGGTGACTGTTGTATTCAATCCCGATGCAATTTCTGTGTTCATCAACACTCTGATAGTCCAAAGATTACAGAATGCCTCCAGATGTTCAACGGAAACTACTACTGGTCTTCCAGGGAACGATCAAACCGTAGACTGTTTGAGACATTACTGCCGTGGAGGGAAGTGCGCATGGTGACTGTTGTATTCAATCCCGATGCAATTTCTGTGTTTAATCAACACTCTGATAGTCCACAGATTACAGAATGCCTCCAGATGTGCATCGGAAACTACTACTGGTCTTCCATCGAACGATCAAAGCGTAAACTTTTTGAGACATTACTCCCATTGAGGGAAGTGCGCATGGTGACTGTTGTATTCAATCCCGATGCAATTTCTGTGTTTCATCAACACTCTGATGCTCCACAGATTACAGAATGCGTCCAGATGTGCATCGGAAACTACTACTGGTCTTCCAGGGAACGATCAAAGAGTAGACTGTTTGAGACATTACTCCCATGGAAGAAAGTGCGCATGGTGACTGTTGTATTCATTCCCGATGCAATTTCTGTGTTTCATCAACACACTGATAGTCCACAGATTACAGAATGCCTCCAGATGTGCATCGGAAACTACTACTGGTCTTCCAGGGAACGATCAAAGAGTAGACTGTTTGAGACATTACTCCCATGGAGGAAAGTGCGCATGGTGACTTGTATTCTATCCCCATGCAATTTCTGTGCTTCATCAACACTCTGATAGTCCACAGTTTACGGAAAGCCTCCAGATGTGCATCGGAAAGCTCTACTGGTCTTCCAGGGAACGATCAAAGCGTAGACTGTTAGAGACATTACTCCCATGGAGGACAGGGCGCATGGTGACTGTTGTATTCAATCCCGATGCAATTTCTGTGTTTCATCAACACTCTGATAGTCCACAGATTACAGAATGCCTCCAGATGTGCATCGGAAACAACTACTGGTCTTCCAGGGAACGATCAAAGCGTAGACTGTTTGAGACATTACTCCCGTAAAGAAAAGTGAGCATGGTGACTGTTGTATTCAATCCCGATGCAATTTCTGTGTTTCATCAACACTCTGATACTCCACAGATTACAGAATGCGTCCAGATGTGCGTCGGAAACTACTACTGGTCTTCCAGGGAACGATCAAATCCTAGACTGATTGAGATATTACTCCCATGGAAGAAAGTGCGCATGGTGACTGTTGTATTCAATCCCGATGCAATTTCTGTGTTTCATCAACACTCTGATAGTCCACAGATTACAGAATGCGTCCAGATGTGCATCGGAAACTACTACTGGTCTTCCTTGGAACGATCAAATCGTAGACTGTTTGAGACATTACTCCCATGGAAGAAAGTGCGCGTGGTGGCTGTTGTATTCAATTCCGATGAAATTTCTGTGTTTCATCAACACTCTGATAGTCCACAGATTACAGAATGCCTCCAGATGTTCATCGGAAACTACTAATGGTCTTCCAGCGAACGATCAAACCGTAGACTGTTTAAGACATTACTCCCATTGAGGGAAGTGCGCATGGTGACTGTTGTATTCAATCCCGATGCAATTTCTGTGTTGCATCAACACTCTGATGCTCCACAGATTACAGAATGCGTCTAGTTGTGCATCGGAAACTACTACTGGTCTTCCAGGGAACGATCAAATCGTAGACTGTTTGAGACATTACTCCCATGGAAGAAAGTGCGCATGTTGACTGTTGTATTCATTCCCGATGCAATTTCTGTGTTTCATCAACACTCTGATAGTCCACAGATTACAGAATGCGTCCAGATGTGCATCGGAAACTACTACTGGTCTTCCAGGGAACGATCAAAGAGTAGACTGTTTGAGACATTACTCCCATGGAGGAAAGTGCGCATGGTGACTGTTTTATTCTATACCAATGCAATTTCTGTGCTTCATCAACACTCTGATAGTCGACAGTTTACGGAAAGCCTCCAGATGTGCATCGGAAAGCTCTACTGGTCTTCCAGGGAACGATCAAAGCGTAGACAGTTAGAGACATTATTCCCATGGAGGAAAGTGCGCATGGTGACTGTTGTATTCAATCCCGATGCAATTTCTGTGTTTCATCAACACTCTGATAGTCCACAGATTACAGAATGCCTCCAGATGTGCATCGGAAACAACTACTGGTCTTCCAGGGAACGATCAAAGCGTAGACTGTTTGAGACATTACTCCCGTAAAGAAAAGTGAGCATGGTGACTGTTGTATTCAATCCCGATGCAATTTCTGTGTTTAATCAACACTCTGATAGTCCACAGATTACAGAATGCCTCCAGATGTGCATCGGAAACTACTACTGGTCTTCCATCGAACGATCAAAGCGTAAACTTTTTGAGACATTACTCCCATTGAGGGAAGTGCGCATGGTGACTGTTGTATTCAATCCCGATGCAATTTCTGTGTTTCATCAACACTCTGATGCTCCACAGATTACAGAATGCGTCCAGATGTGCATCGGAAACTACTACTGGTCTTCCAGGGAACGATCAAAGAGTAGACTGTTTGAGACATTACTCCCATGGAAGAAAGTGCGCATGGTGACTGTTGTATTCATTCCCGATGCAATTTCTGTGTTTCATCAACACACTGATAGTCCACAGATTACAGAATGCCTCCAGATGTGCATCGGAAACTACTACTGGTCTTCCAGGGAACGATCAAAGAGTAGACTGTTTGAGACATTACTCCCATGGAGGAAAGTGCGCATGGTGACTTGTATTCTATCCCCATGCAATTTCTGTGCTTCATCAACACTCTGATAGTCCACAGTTTACGGAAAGCCTCCAGATGTGCATCGGAAAGCTCTACTGGTCTTCCAGGGAACGATCAAAGCGTAGACTGTTAGAGACATTACTCCCATGGAGGACAGGGCGCATGGTGACTGTTGTATTCAATCCCGATGCAATTTCTGTGTTTCATCAACACTCTGATAGTCCACAGATTACAGAATGCCTCCAGATGTGCATCGGAAACAACTACTGGTCTTCCAGGGAACGATCAAAGCGTAGACTGTTTGAGACATTACTCCCGTAAAGAAAAGTGAGCATGGTGACTGTTGTATTCAATCCCGATGCAATTTCTGTGTTTCATCAACACTCTGATACTCCACAGATTACAGAATGCGTCCAGATGTGCGTCGGAAACTACTACTGGTCTTCCAGGGAACGATCAAATCCTAGACTGATTGAGATATTACTCCCATGGAAGAAAGTGCGCATGGTGACTGTTGTATTCAATCCCGATGCAATTTCTGTGTTTCATCAACACTCTGATAGTCCACAGATTACAGAATGCGTCCAGATGTGCATCGGAAACTACTACTGGTCTTCCTTGGAACGATCAAATCGTAGACTGTTTGAGACATTACTCCCATGGAAGAAAGTGCGCGTGGTGGCTGTTGTATTCAATTCCGATGAAATTTCTGTGTTTCATCAACACTCTGATAGTCCACAGATTACAGAATGCCTCCAGATGTTCATCGGAAACTACTAATGGTCTTCCAGCGAACGATCAAACCGTAGACTGTTTAAGACATTACTCCCATTGAGGGAAGTGCGCATGGTGACTGTTGTATTCAATCCCGATGCAATTTCTGTGTTGCATCAACACTCTGATGCTCCACAGATTACAGAATGCGTCTAGTTGTGCATCGGAAACTACTACTGGTCTTCCAGGGAACGATCAAATCGTAGACTGTTTGAGACATTACTCCCATGGAAGAAAGTGCGCATGTTGACTGTTGTATTCATTCCCGATGCAATTTCTGTGTTTCATCAACACTCTGATAGTCCACAGATTACAGAATGCGTCCAGATGTGCATCGGAAACTACTACTGGTCTTCCAGGGAACGATCAAAGAGTAGACTGTTTGAGACATTACTCCCATGGAGGAAAGTGCGCATGGTGACTGTTTTATTCTATACCAATGCAATTTCTGTGCTTCATCAACACTCTGATAGTCGACAGTTTACGGAAAGCCTCCAGATGTGCATCGGAAAGCTCTACTGGTCTTCCAGGGAACGATCAAAGCGTAGACAGTTAGAGACATTATTCCCATGGAGGAAAGTGCGCATGGTGACTGTTGTATTCAATCCCGATGCAATTTCTGTGTTTCATCAACACTCTGATAGTCCACAGATTACAGAATGCCTCCAGATGTGCATCGGAAACTACTACTGGTCTTCCAGGGAACGATCAAAGCGTAGAGTGTTTTAGACATTACTCCCATGAAGGAAAGTGAGCATGGTGACTGTTGTATTCAATACTGATGCAATTTCTGTGTTTCATCAAATCTCTGATAGTCCACAGATTACAGAATGCAACCAGATGTGCATCGGAAAGTACTACTGGTCTTCCAGGGAACGATAAAAGCGTAGACTGTTAGAGACATTACTCCCATGGAGGAAAGTGCGCATGGTGACTGTTGAATTCAATCCCGATGCAATTTCTGTGTTTCATCTACACTCTGATAGTCCACAGATTACAGAATGCCTGCAGATGTGCATCGGAAACTACTACTGGTCTTCCAGGGAACGATCTAAGAGTAGACTGTTTGAGACATTACTCCCATGGAGGAAAGTGCGCATGGTGACTGTTGTATTCAATCCCGATGCAATTTCTGTGCTTCATCAACACTCTGATAGTCCACAGTTTACGGAAAGCCTCCAGATGTGCATCGGGAAGTACTACTGGTCCACCAGGGAACGATCAAAGCGTAGACTGTTAGAGACATTAGTCCCATGGAGGAAAGGCGCATGGTGACTGTTGTATTCAATCCCGATGCAATTTCTGTGTTTCATCAACACTCTGATAGTCCACAGAATACAGAATGCGTCCAGATGTGCATCGGAAACTACTACTGGTCTTCCAGGGAACGATCAAATCGTAGACTGTTTGAGACATTACTCCCATGGAAGAAAGTGCGCATGGTGACTG
Source organism: Schistocerca gregaria (assembly GCF_023897955.1). Lineage (NCBI taxonomy): Eukaryota > Metazoa > Arthropoda > Insecta > Orthoptera > Acrididae > Schistocerca > Schistocerca gregaria. Next base: position 3,314,093 of record NW_026061710.1, read on the forward strand.
TTGTATTCAATCCCGATGCAATTTCTGTGTTTCATCAACACTCTGATAGTCCACAGAATACAGAATGCCTCCAGATGTGCATCGGAAACTACTACTGGTCTTCCAGGGAACGATCAAAGGGTAGACTGTTTGAGACATTACTCCCATGGAGGAAAGTGCGCATGGTGACTGTTATATTCAATCCCGATGCAATTTCTGTGCTTCATCAACACTCTGATAGTCCACAATATACGGAAAGCCTCCAGATGTGCATCGGAAAGTACTACTGGTCTTCCAGGGAACGATCAAAGCGTAGACTGTTAGAGACATTACTCCCATGGAGGAAAGTGCGCATGGTGACTGTTGTATTCAATCCCGATGCAATTTCTGTGTTTCATCAACAATCTGATGCTCCACAGATTACAGAATGCGTCCAGTTGTGCATCTCAAACTACTAAGTTCTTCCAGGGAACGATCAAATCGTAGACTTTTTGAGACATTACTCCCATGGAAGAAAGTGCGCATGGTGACTGTTGTATTCATTCAAGATGCAATTTCTGTGTTTCACCAACACTCTGACAGTCCACAGATTACAGAATGCCTCCAGATGTTCATCGGAAACTACTACTGGTCTTCCAGGGAACGATCAAACCGTTGACTGTTTGAGACATTACTGCCGTGGAGGAAAGTGCGCATGGTGACTTGTATTCTATCCCCATGCAATTTCTGTGCTTCATCAACACTCTGATAGTCCACAGTTTACGGAAAGCCTCCAGATGTGCATCGGAAAGCTCTACTGGTCTTCCAGGGAACGATCAAAGCGTAGACTGTTAGAGACATTACTCCCATGGAGGACAGGGCGCATGGTGACTGTTGTATTCAATCCCGATGCAATTTCTGTGTTTCATCAACACTCTGATAGTCCACAGATTACAGAATGCGTCCAGATGTGCGTCGGAAACTACTACTGGTCTTCCAGGGAACGATCAAATCCTAGACTGATTGAGATATTACTCCCATGGAAGAAAGTGCGCATGGTGACTGTTGTATTCAATCCCGATGCAATTTCTGTGTTTCATCAACACTCTGATAGTCCACAGATTACAGAATGCGTCCAGATGTGCATCGGAAACTACTACTGGTCTTCCTTGGAACGATCAAATCGTAGACTGTTTGAGACATTACTCCCATGGAAGAAAGTGCGCGTGGTGACTGTTGTATTCAATTCCGATGAAATTTCTGTGTTTCATCAACACTCTGATAGTCCACAGATTACAGAATGCCTCCAGATGTTCATCGGAAACTACTAATGGTCTTCCAGCGAACGATCAAACCGTAGACTGTTTAAGACATTACTCCCATTGAGGGAAGTGCGCATGGTGACTGTTGTATTCAATCCCGATGCAATTTCTGTGTTGCATCAACACTCTGATGCTCCACAGATTACAGAATGCGTCTAGTTGTGCATCGGAAACTACTACTGGTCTTCCAGGGAACGATCAAATCGTAGACTGTTTGAGACATTACTCCCATGGAAGAAAGTGCGCATGTTGACTGTTGTATTCATTCCCGATGCAATTTCTGTGTTTCATCAACACTCTGATAGTCCACAGATTACAGAATGCCTCCAGATGTGCATCGGAAACTACTACTGGTCTTCCAGGGAACGATCAAAGAGTAGACTGTTTGAGACATTACTCCCATGGAAGAAAGTGCGCATGGTGACTGTTGTATTCATTCCCGATGCAATTTCTGTGTTTCATCAACACACTGATAGTCCACAGATTACAGAATGCCTCCAGATGTGCATCGGAAACTACTACTGGTCTTCCAGGGAACGATCAAAGAGTAGACTGTTTGAGACATTACTCCCATGGAGGAAAGTGCGCATGGTGACTTGTATTCTATCCCCATGCAATTTCTGTGCTTCATCAACACTCTGATAGTCCACAGTTTACGGAAAGCCTCCAGATGTGCATCGGAAAGCTCTACTGGTCTTCCAGGGAACGATCAAAGCGTAGACTGTTAGAGACATTACTCCCATGGAGGACAGGGCGCATGGTGACTGTTGTATTCAATCCCGATGCAATTTCTGTGTTTCATCAACACTCTGATAGTCCACAGATTACAGAATGCCTCCAGATGTGCATCGGAAACAACTACTGGTCTTCCAGGGAACGATCAAAGCGTAGACTGTTTGAGACATTACTCCCGTAAAGGAAAGTGAGCATGGTGACTGTTGTATTCAATCCCGATGCAATTTCTGTGTTTCAACACTCTGATACTCCACAGATTACAGAATGCGTCCAGATGTGCGTCGGAAACTACTACTGGTCTTCCAGGGAACGATCAAATCCTAGACTGATTGAGATATTACTCCCATGGAAGAAAGTGCGCATGGTGACTGTTGTATTCAATCCCGATGCAATTTCTGTGTTTCATCAACACTCTGATAGTCCACAGATTACAGAATGCGTCCAGATGTGCATCGGAAACTACTACTGGTCTTCCTTGGAACGATCAAATCGTAGACTGTTTGAGACATTACTCCCATGGAAGAAAGTGCGCGTGGTGACTGTTGTATTCAATTCCGATGAAATTTCTGTGTTTCATCAACACTCTGATAGTCCACAGATTACAGAATGCCTCCAGATGTTCATCGGAAACTACTAATGGTCTTCCAGCGAACGATCAAACCGTAGACTGTTTAAGACATTACTCCCATTGAGGGAAGTGCGCATGGTGACTGTTGTATTCAATCCCGATGCAATTTCTGTGTTGCATCAACACTCTGATGCTCCACAGATTACAGAATGCGTCTAGTTGTGCATCGGAAACTACTACTGGTCTTCCAGGGAACGATCAAATCGTAGACTGTTTGAGACATTACTCCCATGGAAGAAAGTGCGCATGTTGACTGTTGTATTCATTCCCGATGCAATTTCTGTGTTTCATCAACACTCTGATAGTCCACAGATTACAGAATGCGTCCAGATGTGCATCGGAAACTACTACTGGTCTTCCAGGGAACGATCAAAGAGTAGACTGTTTGAGACATTACTCCCATGGAGGAAAGTGCGCATGGTGACTGTTTTATTCTATACCAATGCAATTTCTGTGCTTCATCAACACTCTGATAGTCGACAGTTTACGGAAAGCCTCCAGATGTGCATCGGAAAGCTCTACTGGTCTTCCAGGGAACGATCAAAGCGTAGACAGTTAGAGACATTATTCCCATGGAGGAAAGTGCGCATGGTGACTGTTGTATTCAATCCCGAGGCAATTTCTGTGTTTCATCAACACTCTGATAGTCCACAGATTACAGAATGCCTCCAGATGTGCATCGGAAACTACTACTGGTCTTCCAGGGAACGATCAAAGAGTAGACTGTTTGAGACATTACTCCCATGGAAGAAAGTGCGCATGGTGACTGTTGTATTCATTCCCGATGCAATTTCTGTGTTTCATCAACACACTGATAGTCCACAGATTACAGAATGCCTCCAGATGTGCATCGGAAACTACTACTGGTCTTCCAGGGAACGATCAAAGAGTAGACTGTTTGAGACATTACTCCCATGGAGGAAAGTGCGCATGGTGACTTGTATTCTATCCCCATACAATTTCTGTGCTTCATCAACACTCTGATAGTCCACAGTTTACGGAAAGCCTCCAGATGTGCATCGGAAAGCTCTACTGGTCTTCCAGGGAACGATCAAAGCGTAGACTGTTAGAGACATTACTCCCATGGAGGACAGGGCGCATGGTGACTGTTGTATTCAATCCCGATGCAATTTCTGTGTTTCATCAACACTCTGATAGTCCACAGATTACAGAATGCCTCCAGATGTGCATCGGAAACAACTACTGGTCTTCCAGGGAACGATCAAAGCGTAGACTGTTTGAGACATTACTCCCGTAAAGGAAAGTGAGCATGGTGACTGTTGTATTCAATCCCGATGCAATTTCTGTGTTTCATCAACACTCTGATACTCCACAGATTACAGAATGCGTCCAGATGTGCGTCGGAAACTACTACTGGTCTTCCAGGGAACGATCAAATCCTAGACTGATTGAGATATTACTCCCATGGAAGAAAGTGCGCATGGTGACTGTTGTATTCAATCCCGATGCAATTTCTGTGTTTCATCAACACTCTGATAGTCCACAGATTACAGAATGCGTCCAGATGTGCATCGGAAACTACTACTGGTCTTCCTTGGAACGATCAAATCGTAGACTGTTTGAGACATTACTCCCATGGAAGAAAGTGCGCGTGGTGACTGTTGTATTCAATTCCGATGAAATTTCTGTGTTTCATCAACACTCTGATAGTCCACAGATTACAGAATGCCTCCAGATGTTCATCGGAAACTACTAATGGTCTTCCAGCGAACGATCAAACCGTAGACTGTTTAAGACATTACTCCCATTGAGGGAAGTGCGCATGGTGACTGTTGTATTCAATCCCGATGCAATTTCTGTGTTGCATCAACACTCTGATGCTCCACAGATTACAGAATGCGTCTAGTTGTGCATCGGAAGCTACTACTGGTCTTCCAGGGAACGATCAAATCGTAGACTGTTTGAGACATTACTCCCATGGAAGAAAGTGCGCATGTTGACTGTTGTATTCATTCCCGATGCAATTTCTGTGTTTCATCAACACTCTGATAGTCCACAGATTACAGAATGCGTCCAGATGTGCATCGGAAACTACTACTGGTCTTCCAGGGAACGATCAAAGAGTAGACTGTTTGAGACATTACTCCCATGGAGGAAAGTGCGCATGGTGACTGTTTTATTCTATACCAATGCAATTTCTGTGCTTCATCAACACTCTGATAGTCGACAGTTTACGGAAAGCCTCCAGATGTGCATCGGAAAGCTCTACTGGTCTTCCAGGGAACGATCAAAGCGTAGACAGTTAGAGACATTATTCCCATGGAGGAAAGTGCGCATGGTGACTGTTGTATTCAATCCCGATGCAATTTCTGTGTTTCATCAACACTCTGATAGTCCACAGATTACAGAATGCCTCCAGATGTGCATCGGAAACTACTACTGGTCTTCCAGGGAACGATCAAAGCGTAGAGTGTTTTAGACATTACTCCCATGAAGGAAAGTGAGCATGGTGACTGTTGTATTCAATCCTGATGCAATTTCTGTGTTTCATCAAATCTCTGATAGTCCACAGATTACAGAATGCAACCAGATGTGCATCGGAAAGTACTACTGGTCTTCCAGGGAACGATAAAAGCGTAGACTGTTAGAGACATTACTCCCATGGAGGAAAGTGCGCATGGTGACTGTCGAATTCAATCCCGATGCAATTTCTGTGTTTCATCTACACTCTGATAGTCCACAGATTACAGAATGCCTGCAGATGTGCATCGGAAACTACTACTGGTCTTCCAGGGAACGATCTAAGAGTAGACTGTTTGAGACATTACTCCCATGGAGGAAAGTGCGCATGGTGACTGTTGTATTCAATCCCGATGCAATTTCTGTGCTTCATCAACACTCTGATAGTCCACAGTTTACGGAAAGCCTCCAGATGTGCATCGGGAAGTACTACTTTTCCACCAGGGAACGATCAAAGCGTAGACTGCTGGAGACATTAGTCCCATGGAGGAAAGGCGCATGGTGACTGTTGTATTCAATCCCGATGCAATTTCTGTGTTTCATCAACACTCTGATAGTCCACAGATTACAGAATGCGTCCAGATGTGCATCGGAAACTACTACTGGTCTTCCAGGGAACGATCAAATCGTAGACTGTTTGAGACATTACTCCCATGGAAGAAAGTGCGCATGGTGACTGTTGTATTCAATCCCGATGCAATTTCTGTGTTTCATCAACACTCTGATAGTCCACAGATTACAGAATGCCTCCAGATGTGCATCGGAAACTACTACTGGTCTTCCAGGGAACGATCAAAGAGTAGACTGTTTGAGACATTACTCCCATGGAGGAAAGTGCGCATGGTGACAGTTGTATTCAATCCCGATGCAATTTCTGTGCTTCATCAACACTCTGATAGTCCACAATTTACGGAAAGCCTCCAGATGTGCATCGGAAAGTACTACTGGTCTTCCAGGGAACGATCAAAGCGTAGACTGTTAGAGACATTACTCCCATGGAGGAAAGTGCGCATGGTGACTGTTGTATTCAATCCCGATGCAATTTCTGTGTTTCATCAACAATCTGATGCTCCACAGATTACAGAATGCGTCCAGTTGTGCATCTCAAACTACTAAGTTCTTCCAGGGAACGATCAAATCGTAGACTGTTTGAGACATTACTCCCATGGAAGAAAGTGCGCATGGTGACTGTTGTATTCATTCAAGATGCAATTTCTGTGTTTCACCAACACTCTGACAGTCCACAGATTACAGAATGCCTCCAGATGTTCATCGGAAACTACTACTGGTCTTCCAGGGAACGATCAAACCGTAGACTGTTTGAGACATTACTGCCGTGGAGGAAAGTGCGCATGGTGACTGTTGTTATCAATCCCGATGCAATTTCTGTGTTTCATCAACACTCTGATAGTCCACGGATTACAGAATGCCTCCAGATGTGCATCGGAAACTACTACTGGTCTTCCATCGAACGATCAAAGCGTAAACTCTTTGAGACATTACTCCCATTGAGGGAAGTGCGCATTGTGACTGTTGTAATCAATCCCGATGCAATTTCTGTGTTTCATCAACAATCTGATGCTCCACAGATTACAGAATGCGTCCAGTTGTGCATCTGAAACTACTAAGTTCTTCCAGGGAACGATCAAATCGTAGACTGTTTGAGACATTACTCCCATGGAAGAAAGTGCGCATGGTGACTGTTGTATTCATTCAAGATGCAATTTCTGTGTTTCATCAACACTCTGACAGTCCACAGATTACAGAATGCCTCCAGATGTGCATCGGAAACTACTACTGGTCTTCCAGGGAACGATCAAAGAGTAGACTGTTTGAGACATTACTCCCATGGAGAAAAGTGCGCATGTTGACTGTTGTATTCTATCCCCATGAAATTTCTGTGCTTCATCAACACTCTGATAGCCCACAGTCTACGGAAAGCCTCCCAATGTGCATCGGAATGCTCTACTGGTCTTCCAGGGAACGATCAAAACGTAGACTGTTAGAGACATTACTCCCATGGAGGAAAGTGCGCATGGTGACTGTTGTATTCAATCCCGATGCAATTTCTGTGTTTCATCAACACTCTGATAGTCCACAGATTACAGAATGCCTGCAGATGTGCATCGGAAACTACTACTGGTCTTCCAGGGAACGATCAAAGAGTAGACTGTTTGAGACATTACTCCTATGGAGGAAAGTGCGCATGGTGGCTGTTGTATTCAATCCCGATGCAATTTCTGTGCTTCATCAACACTCTGATTGTCCACAGTTTACGGAAAGCCTCCAGATGTGCATCGGGAAGTACTACTGGTCCTCCAGGGAACGATCAAAGCGTAGACTGTTAGAGACATTACTCCCATGGAGGAAAGGCGCATTGTGACTGTTGTATTCAATCCCGATGCAATTTCTGTGTTTCATCAACACTCTGATAGACCACAGATTACAGAATGCGTCCAGATGTGCATCGGAAACTACTACTGGTCTTCCAGGGAACGATCAAATCGTAGACTGTTTGAGACATTACTCCCATGGAAGAAAGTGCGCATGGTGAATGTTGTATTCAATCCCGATGCAATTTCTGTGTTTCATCAACACTCTGATAGTCCACAGATTACAGAATGCCTCCAGATGTGCATCGGAAACTACTACTGGTCTTCCAGGGAACGATCAAAGAGTAGACTGTTTGAGACATTACTCCCATGGAGGAAAGTGCGCATGGTGACTGTTGTATTCAATCCCGATGCAATTTCTGTGCTTCGTCAACACTCTGATAGTCCACAATTTACGGAAAGCCTCCAGATGTGCATCGGAAAGTACTACTGGTCTTCCAGGGAACGATCAAAGCGTAGACTGTTAGAGACATTACTCCCATGGAGGAAAGTGCGCATGGTGACTGTTGTATTCAATCCCGATGCAATTTCTGTGTTTCATCAACAATCTGATGCTCCACAGATTACAGAATGCGTCCAGTTGTGCATCTGAAACTACTAAGTTCTTCCAGGGAACGATCAAATCGTAGACTGTTTGAGACATTACTCCCATGGAAGAAAGTGCGCATGGTGACTGTTGTATTCATTCAAGATGCAATTTCTGTGTTTCATCGACACTCTGACAGTCCACAGATTACAGAATGCCTCCAGATGTTCATCGGAAACTACTACTGGTCTTCCAGGGAACGATCAAACCGTAGACTGTTAGAGACATTACTCTCATGGAGGAAAGTGCGCATGGTGACTGTTGTATTCAATCCCGATGCAATTTCTGTGCTTCATCAACACTCTGATAGTCCACAGATTACAGAATGCCTCCAGATGAGCATCGGAAACTACTACTGGTCTTCCAGGGAACGATCAAATCGTACACTGTTTGAGACATTACTCCCATGGAAGAAAGTGCGCATGGTGACTGTTGTATTCAATCCCGATGCAATTTCTGTGTTTCATCAACACTCTGATAGTCCACAGATTACAGAGTGCCTCCAGATGTTCATCGGAAACTACTACTGGTCTTCCAGGGAACGATCAAACCGTAGACTGTTTGAGACATTACTGCCGTGGAGGAAAGTGCGCATGGTGACTGTTGTATTCAATCCCGATGCAATTTCTGTGTTTCATCAACACTCTGATAGTCCACAGATTACAGAATGCCTCCAGATGTGCATCGGAGACTACTACTGGTCTTCCATCGAACGATCAAAGCGAAAACTCATTGAGACATTACTCCCATTGAGGGAAGTGCGCATGGTGACTGTTGTATTCAATCCCGATGCAATTTCTGTGTTTCATCAACACTCTATGCTCCACAGATTACAGAATGCGTCCAGATGTGCACCGGAAGCTACTACTGGTCTTCCAGGGAACGATCAAATCGTAGACTGTTTGAGACATTACTCCCATGGAAGAAAGTGCGCATGGTGACTGTTGTATTCATTCCCGATGCAATTTCTGTGTTTCATCAACACTCTGATAGTCCACAGATTACAGAATGCCTCCAGATGTGCATCGGAAACTACTACTGGTCTTCCAGGGAACGATCAAAGAGTAGACTGTTTGAGACATTACTCCCATGGAGGAAAGTGCGCATGGTGACTGTTGTATTCTATCCCCATGCAATTTCTGTGTTTCATCAACACTCTGATAGTCCACAGTTTACGGAAAGCCTCCAGATGTGCATTGGAAAGCTCTACTGGTCTTCCAGGGAACGATCAAATCGTAGACTGTTTGAGACATTACTCCCGTGGAAGAAAGTGCGCATGGTGACTGTTGTATTCAATCCCGATGCAATTTCTGTGTTTCATCAACACTCAGATAGTCCACAGATTACAGAATGCCTCCAGATGTTCATCGGAAACTACTACTGGTCTTCCAGGGAACGATCAAACCGTAGACTCTTTGAGACATTACTGCCATGGAGGAAAGTGCGCATTGTGACTGTTGTATTCAATCCCGATGCAATTTCTGTGTTTCATCAGCACTCTGATAGTCCACACATTACAGAAGGCCCCTAGATGTGCATCGGAAACTACTACTGGTCTTGCAGGGAACGATCAAAGCGTAGACTGTTTGAGGCATTACTCCCATGGAGGAAAGTGCGCATGGTGACTGTTGTATTCAATCCCGATGCAATTTCTGTGTTTCATCAACACTCTATGCTCCACAGATTACAGAATGCGTCCAGATGTGCACCGGAAACTACTACTGGTCTTCCAGGGAACGATCAAATCGTAGACTGTTTGAGACATTACTCCCATGGAAGAAAGTGCGCATGGTGACTGTTGTATTCATTCCCGATGCAATTTCTGTGTTTCATCAACACTCTGATAGTCCACAGATTACAGAATGCCTCCAGATGTGCATCGGAAACTACTACTGGTCTTCCAGGGAACGATCAAAGAGTAGACTGTTTGAGACATTACTCCCATGGAGGAAAGTGCGCATGGTGACTGTTGTATTCTATCCCCATGCAATTTCTGTGTTTCATCAACACTCTGATAGTCCACAGTTTACGGAAAGCCTCCAGATGTGCATCGGAAAGCTCTACTGGTCTTCCAGGGAACGATCAAAGCGTAGGCTATTATAGACATTACTCCCATGGAGGAAAGTGCGCATGGTGACTGTTGTATTCAATCCCGATGCAATTTCTGTGTTTTATCAACACTCTGATAGTCCACAGATTACAGAATGCCTCCAGTTGTGCATCGGAAACTACTACTGGTCTTCCAGGGAACGATCAAAGCGTAGAGTGTTTGAGACATTACTCCCGTGAAGGAAAGTGAGCATGGTGACTGTTGTATTCAATCCCGATGCAATTTCTGTGTTTCATCAACACTCTGATAGTCCACAGATTACAGAATGCCTCCAGATGTTCATCGAAAACTACTACTGGTCTTCCAGGGAACGATCAAACCGTAGACTGTTTGAGACATTACTGCCGTGGAGGAAAGTGCGCATGATGACTGTTGTATTCAATCCCAATGCAATTTCTGTTGTTTCATCAACACTCTGATAGTCCACAGATTACAGAATGCCTCTAGATGTGCATCGGAAACTACTACTGGTCTTCCAGGAATCGATCAAAGCGTAGACACTTTGAGACATTACTCCCATGGAGGAAAATTGCGCTTGGTGACTGTTGTATATAATCCCGATGCAATTTCTGTGTTTCAAAAACACTCTGATTGTCCACAAATTACAGAATGACACCAGATGTGCATCGGAAACTACTACTGGTCTTCCAGGGAACGATCAAACGTAGACTCTTTCAGACATTACTGCCATGGAGAAAGTGCGCATTGTGACTGTTGTATTCAATCCCGATGCAATTTCTGTGTTTCATCAGCACTCTGATAGTCCACACATTACAGAAGGCCCCTAGATGTGCATCGGAAACTACTACTGGTCTTGCAGGGAACGATCAAAGCGTAGACTGTTTGAGGCATTACTCCCATGGAGGAAAGTTGCGCATGGTGACTGTTGTATTCAATCCCGATGCAATTTCAGTGTTTCATCAACACTTTGAAGGTCCACAGATTACAGAATGCCTCCAGATGTGCATCGGAAACTACTACTGGTCTTCCAGGGAACGATCAAGGCGTAAACTGTTTGAGACATTACTCCCATGGAGGAAAGTGTGTATGGTGACTGTTGTATTCAATCCCGATGCAATTTCTGTGTTTCATCAACATTCCGATAGTCCACACATTACAGAAGGCCCCCAGATTTGCATCGGAAACTACTACTGGTCTTGCAGGGAGCGATCAAAGTATAGACTGTTTGAGACATTACTCCCACTGAGGAAAGTGCGCATGGTGACTGTTGTATTCAATCCCGATGCAATTTCTGTGTTTCATCAACACTCTGATTGTCCACACATTACAGAATGCCCCAAGATGTGCAACGGAAACTACTACTGGTTTTCCAGGGAACGATCAAAACGTAATCTCTTTGAGACATTACTCCCATGGAGGAAAGTGCGAATGGTGACTGTTGTATTCATTCCCGATGCAATTTCTGTGTTTCATCAACACTCTGATAGTCCACAGATTACAGAATGCCTCCAGATGTGCATCGGAAACTACTACTGGTCTTCCAGGGAACGATCAAAGAGTAGACTGTTTTAGACATTACTCCCATGGAGGAAAGTGCGCATGGTGACTGTTGTATTCTATCCCCATGCAATTTCTGTGTTTCATCAACACTCTGATAGTCCACAGTTTACGGAAGGCCTCCAGATGTGCATCGGAAAGCTCTACTGGTCTTCCAGGGAACGATCAAAGCGTAGGCTATTATAGACATTACTCCCATGGAGGAAAGTGCGCATGGTGACTGTTGTATTCAATCCCGATGCAATTTCTGTGTTTTATCAACACTCTGATAGTCCACAGATTACAGAATGCCTCCAGTTGTGCATCGGAACTACTACTGGTCTTCCAGGGAACGATCAAAGCGTAGAGTGTTTGAGACATTACTCCCGTGAAGGAAAGTGAGCATGGTGACTGTTGTATTCAATCCCGATGCAATTTCTGTGTTTCATCAACACTCTGATAGTCCACAGATTACAGAATGCCTCCAGATGTTCATCGGAAATTACTACTGGTCTTCCAGGGAACGATCAAATCGTACACTGTTTGAGACATTACTCCCATGGAAGAAAGTGCGCATGGTGACTGTTGTATTCAATCCCGATGCAATTTCTGTGTTTCATCAACACTCTGATTGTCCACACATTACAGAATGCCTCCAGATGTTCATCGGAAACTACTACTGGTCTTCCAGGGAACGATCAAACCGTAGACTCTTTGAGACATTACTGCCATGGAGGAAAGTCCGCATTGTGACTGTTGTATTCAATCCCGATGCAATTTCTGTGTTTCATCAGCACTCTGATAGTCCACACATTACAGAAGGCCCCTAGATGTGCATCGGAAACTACTACTGGTCTTGCAGGGAACGATCAAAGCGTAGACTGTTTGAGGCATTACTCCCATGGAGGAAAGTGCGCATGGTGACTGTTGTATTCAATCCCGATGCAATTTCGTGTTTCATCAACACTCTATGCTCCACAGATTACAGAATGCGTCCAGATGTGCACCGGAAACTACTACTGGTCTTCCAGGGAACGATCAAATCGTAGACTGTTTGAGACATTACTCCCATGGAAGAAAGTGCGCATGGTGACTGTTGTATTCAATCCCGATGCAATTTCTGTGTTTTATCAACACTCTGATAGTCCACAGATTACAGAATGCCTCCAGTTGTGCATCGGAAACTACTACTGGTCTTCCAGGGAACGATCAAAGCGTAGAGTGTTTGAGACATTACTCCCGTGAAGGAAAGTGAGCATGGTGACTGTTGTATTCAATCCCGATGCAATTTCTGTGTTTCATCAACACTCTGATAGTCCACAGATTACAGAATGCCTCCAGATGTTCATCGAAAACTACTACTGGTCTTCCAGGGATCGATCAAACCGTAGACTGTTTGAGACATTACTGCCGTGGAGGAAAGTGCGCATGATGACTGTTGTATTAAATCCCGATGCAATTTCTGTGTTTCATCAACACTCTGATAGTCCACAGATTACAGAATGCCTCTAGATGTGCATCGGAAATTACTACTGGTCTTCCAGGAATCGATCAAAGTGTAGACACTTTGAGACATTACTCCCATGGAGGAAAATTGCGTTTGGTGACTGTTGTATACAATCAAGATGCAATTTCTGTGTTTCAAAAACACTCTGATAGTCCACAAATTACAGTATGACACCAGATGTGCATCGGAAACTACTACTGGTCTTCCAGGGAACGATCAAACGTAGACTCTTTCAGACATTACTGCCATGGAGGAAAATGCGCATTGTGACTGTTGTATTCAATCCCGATGCAATTTCTGTGTTTCATCAGCACTCTGATAGTCCACACATTACAGAATGCCCCAAGATGTGCAACGGAAACTACTACTGGTTTTCCAGGGAACGATCAAAACTTAATCTCTTTGAGACATTACTCCCATGGAGGAAAGTGCGAATGGTGACTGTTGTATACAATCCCGATGCAATTTCTGTGTTTCATCAACACTCTGATAGTCCACAGATTTCAGAATGCCTCCAGATGTGCATCGGAGGCTACTACTGGTCTTCCAGGGAACGATCAAATAGTAGTCTATTTGAGACTTTACTGCCATGGAGGAAAGTGCGCATGGTGACTGTTGTATTCAATCCCTATGCAATTTCTGTATTTCTACAACACTCTGATAGTCCACAGATTTCAGAATGCTTCCAGATGTGCATCGGAAACTACTACTTGACTTCCAGGTTACGATCAAAGCGTAGACTGATTGAGACATTATTCCAATTTAGGAAAGTGCGCACGGTGACTGTTGTATTCAATCCCGATGCAATTTCAGTGTTTCATCAACACTTTGAAGGTCCACAGATTACAGAATGCCTCCAGATGTGCATCGGAAACTACTACTGGTCTTCTAGGTATCGATCAAAGCTTAGACTGTTTGACACATTAATCCCATGGAGAAAAGTGCGCATGATGACTGTTGTATTCAATCCCGATGCAATTTCAGTGTTTCATTAACACATTGAAGGTCCGCAGATTACAGAATGCCTCCAGATGTGCATCGGAAACTACTACTGGTCTTCCAGGAATCGATCAAAGAGTAGACACTTTGAGACATTACTCCCATTTAGGAAAATTGGGCATGGTGACTGTTGTATACAATCCCGAAGCAATTTCTGTGTTTCATCAACACTCTGATAGTCCACACATTACAGAAGGCCCCCAGATGTGCATCGGAAACTACTACTGGTCTTGCAGGGAACGATCAAAGCGTAGACTGTTGGAGACATTACTCCCATGGAGGAAAAAGCGCATGGTGACTGTTGTATTCAATCCCGATGCAATTTCAGTGTTTCATCAACACTTTGAAGGTCCACAGTTTACGGAATGCCTCCAGATGTGCATCGGAAACTACTACTGGTCTTCCAGGGAACGACCAAATCGTGAACTGTTTGAGACATTTCTCCATGGAGGAAAGTGCGCATTGTTGTACTGAATCCCGATGCAATATCTTTGTTTCATCAACACTCTGATAGTCCACACATTACAGATGGCCCCCAGATGTGCATCGGAAACTACAACTAGTGTTCCAGGGAACGATCAAAGCGTAGGCTGTTTGAGACATTACTCCCATGGAGGAAAGTGCGCATGGTGACTGTTGTATTCATATAAATGCAATTTCTGTGTTTCATCAACACTCTGATAGTCCACACATTACAGAATGACACCAGATGTGCATCGGAAACTACTACTGGTCTTCCAGGGAACTATCAAAGCGTAACTGTTTGAGACATTACTCCCATGGAGGAAAGTGTGCATGGTGACTGTTGTATTCAATCCCGATGCAATTTCTGTGTTTCAACAACACTCTGATAGTCCACACATTACAGAATGCCCGCAGATGTTCATCGGAAACTACTACTGGTCTTCCAGGGAACGATCAAAATCGTGAACTCTTTGAGACATTACTCCATGGAGGAAAGTGCGCATTGGGACTGTTGTATTCAATCCCAATGCAATTTCTTTGTTTCATCAACACTCTGATAGCCCACACATTACAGATGGCCCCCAGATGTGAATCGTAAACTACAACTGGTCTTCCAGGGAACGATCAAAGCGTAAACTTTTTGAGACATTACTCCCATCGAGGAAAGTGTGCATGGTGTGTTTCATCAACACTCTGATAGTCCACACATTACAGAAGGCCCCCAGATGTGCATCGGAAACTACTACTGGTCTTCCAGGGAACGATCAAAGCGTAAACTGTTTGAGACATTACTCCATGGAGGAAAGTGTGCATGGTGTGTTTCATCAACACTCTGATAGTCCACACATTACAGAAGGCCCCCAGATGTGCATCGGAAACTACTACTGGTCTTGCAGGTAATGATCAAAGCGTAGACTGTTTGAGACATTACTCCCATGGAAGTAAGTGCGCATGGAGACTGTTGTATTCAATCCCGATGCAATTTTAGTGTTTCATCAACACTCTGATAGTCCACATATTACAGAAGGCCCCCAGATGTGCATCGGTAACTACTACTGGTATTCCAGGAACCGATCAAAGCGTAGAATCTTAGAGACATTACTGCCATGGAGGAAAGTGCGCATGGTGACTGTTGTATTCAATCCCGATGCGATTTCTGTGTTTCTTCAACACTCTGATAGTCCACACATTACAGATGGCCTCCAGATGTGCATCGGAAACTACAACTGGTCTTCCAGGGAACGATCAATGCGTAGACTAATTGGGACATTACTCCTGTGGAGGAAAGTGCGCATGGTGACTGTTGTATTCAATCCCGATGCAATTTATGTGTTTCAACAACACTCTGATATTCCACAGATAACAGAATGCCTCCAGATAGGCATCGGAAACTACTACTGGTCTTCCAGGGAACGATCAAAGCGTAGACTGTTTGAGACATTACTCCCGTGGAGGAAAGTGCGCATGGTGACTGTTGTATTCAATCCCGATGCAATTTCTGTGTTTCAAGAACACTCCGATACTCCACACATTACAGAATGCCCCAAGATGTTCATCGTAGACTACTACTGGTCTTCCAGGGAACGATCAAAGCGTAAACTGTTTGAACATTACTCCCATGGAGGAAAGTGCGCATGGTGACTGTTGTATACAATCCCGATGCAATTTCTGTGTTTCATCAACACTCTGATAGTCCACAGATTTCAGAATGCCTCCAGATGTTCATCGGAAACTACTACTAGTCTTCCAGGGAACGATCAAAGCGTAGACTGTTTGAGACATTACTGCCATGGAGGAAAGTGCGCATGGTGACTCTTGTATTCAATCCCGATTCAATTTCTATGTTTGTACAACACTCTGATAGTCCACAGATTTCAGAATGCCTCCTGATGTGCATCGGAAACTACTACTTGTCTTCCAGGGAACGATCAAAGCGTAGACTGTTTGAGACATTACTCCCATGGAGGAAAGTGCGCATGGTGACTATTGTATTCAATCCCGATGCAGTTTCAGTGTTTCATCATCACTTTGAAGGTCCACACATTACAGAATGCCTCCAGATGTGCATCGGAAACTACTACTGGTCTTCCAGGAATCGATCAAAGCGTATACTGTTTGAGACATTACTCCAATGGAGGAAAGTGCGCATGGTGACTCTTGTATTCAATCCCGATGCAATTACTGTGTGTCACCAACACTATGATAGTCCACACATTACAGAATGACACCAGATGTGCATCGGAAAGTACTACTGGTCTTCCAGGGAACGATCAAAGCATAGACTGTTTGAGACATTACTCCCATGGAGGAAAATGCGCATGATGACTGTTGTATTCAATCACGAGACAATTTCTGTGTTTCATCAATACTTGGATAGTCCACACATTACAGACTGCCCCCAGATGAGCATCGGAAACTACAACTAGTCGTCCAGGAACGATCAAAGCGTGAACTGCTTGAGACATTACTCCCATGAAGGAAAGTGCGCATGGTGACTGTTGTATTCATCCCAATGCAATTTCTGTGTTTCATCAACACTCTGATAGTCCACACATTACAGAATGACACCAGATGTCCATCGGAAACTGCTACTGGTCTTCCAGGGAACGATCAAAGCGTAGACTTTTTAGACATTACTGCCATGGAGGAAAGTGCGCATGGTGACTGTTGTATTCAATCCCAATGCAATTTCTGAGTTTCATCAACACTCTGATAGTCCACACATTACAGAATGCCCGCAGATGTTCATCGGAAACTACTACTGGTCTTCCAGGGAATGATCAAAATCGTGAACTGTTTGAGACATTACTCCATGGAGGAAACTGCGCATGGTGACTGTTGTATTCAATCCCGATGCGATTTCTGTGTTTCATCAACACTCTGATAGTCCACACATTACAGAAGGCCCCCAGATGTGCATCGGAAACTACTACTGGTCTTGCAGGGAACGATCAAAGCGTAGACTGTTTGAGACATTACTCCCGTGGAGGAAAGTGCGCATGGTGACTGTTGTATTCAATCCCGATGCTATTTATGTATTTCAACAACACTCTGATATTCCACAGATTACGGAATGCCTCCAGATAGGCATCGGAAACTACTACTGGACTTCCAGGGATCGATCAAAGCGTAGACACTTTGAGACATTACTCCCATGGAGGAGAATTGCGCATGGTGACTGTTGTATTCAATCCCGATGCAATTTCTGTGTTTCAGCAACACTTTGATAGTCCACACATTACAGAATGCCCGCAGATGTTCATCGGAAACTACTACTGGTCTTCCAGGGAACGATCAAAATCGTGAACTATTTGAGACATTACTCCTTGGAAGAAAGTGCGCATTGCGACTGTTGTATTCAATCCCGATGCAACTTCTTTGTTTCTTCAACACTCTGATAGTCCACACATTACAGATGGCCTCCAGATGTGCATCGGAAACTACAACTGGTCTTCCAGGGAACGATCAAAGCGTAGACTAATTGGGACATTACTCCTGTGGAGGAAAGTGGGCATGGTGACTGTTGTATTCAATCCCGATGCAGTTTAAGTGTTTCATCATCACTTTGAAGGTCCACACATTACAGAATGCCTCCAGATGTGCATCGGAAACTACTACTGGTCTTCCAGGAATCGATCAAAGCGTATACTGTTTGAGACATTACTCCAATGGAGGAAAGTGCGCATGGTGACTCTTGTATTCAATCCCGATGCAATTACTGTGTGTCACCAACACTATGATAGTCCACACATTACAGAATGACACCAGATGTGCATCGGAAAGTACTACTGGTCTTCCAGGGAACGATCAAAGCGTAGACTGTTTGAGACATTACTCCCATGGAGGAAAATGCGCATGATGACTGTTGTATTCAATCGCGAGACAATTTCTGTGTTTCATCAATACTTGGAAAGTCCACACATTACAGACTGCCCCCAGATGAGCATCGGAAACTACAACTAGTCTTCCAGGAACGATCAAAGCGTGAACTGCTTGAGACATTACTCCCATGGAGGAAAGTGCGCATGGTGACTGTTGTATTCATCCCAATGCAATTTCTGTGTTTCATCAACACTCTGATAGTCCACACATTACAGAATGACACCAGATGTGCATCGGAAACTGCTACTGGTCTTCCAGGGAACGATCAAAGCGTAGACTTTTTAGACATTACTGCCATGGAGGAAAGTGCGCATGGTGACTGTTGTATTCAATCCCAATGCAATTTCTGAGTTTCATCAACACTCTGATAGTCCACACATTACAGAAGGCCCCCAGATGTGCATCGGAAACTACTACTGGTCTTGCAGGGAACGATCAAAGCGTAGACTGATTGAGACATTACTCCCGTGGAGGAAAGTGCGGATGGTGACTGTTGTATTCAATCCCGATGCTATTTATGTATTTCAACAACACTCTGATATTCCACAGATTACAGAATGCCTCCAGATAGGCATCGGAAACTACTACTGGTCTTCCAGGGATCGATCAAAGCGTAGACACTTTGAGACATTACTCCCATGGAGGAGAATTGCGCATGGTGACTGTTGTATTCAATCCCGATGCAATTTCTGTGTTTCAGCAACACTTTGATAGTCCACACATTACAGAATGCCCGCAGATGTTCATCGGAAACTACTACTGGTCTTCCAGGGAACTATCAAAATCGTGACCTGTTTGAGACATTACTCCTTGGAAGAAAGTGCGCATTGCGACTGTTGTATTCAATCCCGATGCAACTTCTTTGTTTCTTCAACACTCTGATAGTCCACACATTACAGATGGCCTGCAGATGTGCATCTGAAACTGCAACTGGTCTTCCAGGGAACGATCAAAGCGTAGACTAATTGGGACATTACTCCTGTGGAGGAAAGTGCGCATGGTGACTGTTGTATTCAATCCCGATGCAATTTATGTGTTTCAACAACACTCTGATATTCCACAGATAACAGAATGCCTCCAGATAGGCATCGGAAACTACTACTGGTCTTCCAGGGAACGATCAAAGCGTAGACTGTTTGAGACATTACTCCCGTGGAGGAAAGTGCGCATGGTGACTGTTGTATTCAATCCCGATGCAATTTCTGTGTTTCATGAACACTCTGATACTCCACACATTACAGAATGCCCCAAGATGTTCATCGTAGACTACTACTGGTCTTCCAGGGAACGATCAAAGCGTAGACTGTTTGAGACATTACTCCCATGGAGGAAAATGCGCATGATGACTGTTGTATTCAATCACGAGACAATTTCTGTGTTTCATCAATACTTGGATAGTCCACACATTACAGACTGCCCCCAGATGAGCATCGGAAACTACAACTAGTCTTCCAGGGAACGATCAAAGCGTGAACTGCCTGAGACATTACTCCCATGGAGGAAAGTGCGCATGGTGACTGTTGTGTTCATCCCAATGCAATTTCTGTGTTTCATCAACACTCTGATAGTCCACACGTTACAGAATGACACCAGATGTGCATCGGAAACTACTACTGGTCTTCCAGGGAACGATCAAAGCGTAGACTTTTTAGACATTACTGCCATGGAGGAAAGTGCGCATGGTGACTGTTGTATTCAATCCCAATGCAATTTCTGAGTTTCATCAACACTCTGATAGTCCACACATTACAGAATGCCCGCAGATGTTCATCGGAAACTACTACTGGTCTTCCAGGGAATGATCAAAATCATGAACTGTTTGAGACATTACTCCATGGAGGAAAGTGCGCATTGCGACTGTTGAATTCAATCCCGATGCAATTTCTTTGTTTCACCAACACTCTGATAGTCCACATATTACAGATGGCCCACAGATGTGCATCGGAAACTACAACTGGTCTTCCAGGGAACGATCAACGCGTAAACTGCTTGAGACATTACTCCCATGGAGGAATGTGCGCATGGTGACTGTTGTATTCAATCCCGATGCAATTTCTGTGTTTCAACAACACTTTGATAGTCCACACATTACAGAATGCCCGCAGATGTTCATCGGAAACTACTACTGGTCTTCCAGGGAACGATCAAAGTCGTGAACTGTTTGAAACATTACTCCTTGGAAGAAAGTGCGCATTGCGACTGTTGTATTCAATCCCGATGCAATTTCTTTGTTTCTTCAACACTCTGATAGTCCACACATTACTGATGGCCTCCAGATGTGCATCGGAAACTACAACTGGTCTTCCAGGGAACGATCAAAGAGTAGACTGTTTGAGACATTACTCCCGTGGAGGAAAGTGCGCATGGTGACTGTTGTATTCAATCCCGATGCAATTTCTGTGTTTCATGAACACTCTGATACTCCACACATTACAGAATGCCCCAAGATGTACAGCGTAGACTACTACTGGTCTTCCAGGGATCGATCAAAGCGTAGACACTTTGAGACATTACTCCCATGGAGGAAAGTGCGCATGGTGACTGTTGTATACAATCCCGATGCAATTTCTGTGTTTCATCAACACTCTGATAGTCCACAGATTTCAGAATGCCTCCAGATGTGTATCGGAAACTACTACTAGTCTTCCAGGGAACGATCAAAGCGTAGACTGTTTGAGACATTACTGCCATGGAGGAAAGTGCGCATGGTGACTCTTGTATTCAATCCCGATTCAATTTCTATGTTTGTACAACACTCTGATAGTCCACAGATTTCAGAATGCCTCCAGATGTGCATCGGAAACTACTACTTGTCTTCCAGGGAACGATCAAAGCGTAGACTGTTTGAGACATTACTCCCATGGAGGAAAGTGCGCATGGTGACTATTGTATTCAATCCCGACGCAGTTTCAGAGTTTCATCATCACTTTGAAGGTCCACACATTACAGAATGCCTCCAGATGTGCATCGGAAACTACTACTGGTCTTCCAGGAATCGATCAAAGCGTATACTGTTTGAGACATTACTCCAATGGAGGAAAGTGCGCATGGTGACTCTTGTATTCAATCCCGATGCAATTACTGTGTGTCACCAACACTATGATAGTCCACACATTACAGAATGACACCAGATGTGCATCGGAAAGTACTACTGGTCTTCCAGGGAACGATCAAAGCGTAGACTGTTTGAGACATTACTCCCATGGAGGAAAATGCGCATGATGACTGTTGTATTCAATCACGAGACAATTTCTGTGTTTCATCAATACTTGGATAGTCCACACATTACAGACTGCCCCCAGATGAGCATCGGAAACTACAACTAGTCTTCCAGGAACGATCAAAGCGTGAACTGCTTGAGACATTACTCCCATGGAGGAAAGTGCGCATGGTGACTGTTGTATTCATCCCAATGCAATTTCTGTGTTTCATCAACACTCTGATAGTCCACACATTACAGAATGACACAAGATGTGCATCGGAAACTACTACTGGTCTTCCAGGGAACGATCAAAGCGTAGACTGTTTAGACATTACTGCCATGGAGGAAAGTGCGCATGGTGACTGTTGAATTCAATCCCAATGCAATTTCTGAGTTTCATCAACACTCTGATAGTCCACACATTACAGAATGCCCGCAGATGTTCATCAGAAACTACTACTGGTCTTCCAGGGAATGATCAAAATCGTGAACTGTTTGAGACATTACTCCATGGAGGAAAGTGCGCATGGTGACTGTTGTTTTCAATCCCGATGCGATTTCTGTGTTTCATCAACACTCTGATAGTCCACACATTACAGAAGGCCCCCAGATGTGCATCGGAAACTACTACTGGTCTTGCAGGGTACGATCAAAGCGTAGACTGTTTGAGACATTACTCCCGTGGAGGAAAGTGCGCATGGTGACTGTTGTATTCAATCCCGATGCTATTTATGTATTTCAACAACACTCTGATATTCCACAGATTACAGAATGCCTCCAGATAGGCATCGGAAACTACTACTGGTCTTCCAGGGATCGATCAAAGCGTAGACACTTTGAGACATTACTCCCATGGAGGAAAATTGCGCATGGTGACTGTTGTATTCAATCCCGATGCAATTTCTGTGTTTCAGCAACACTTTGATAGTCCACACATTACAGAATGCCCGCAGATGTTCATCGGAAACTACTACTGGTCTTCCAGGGAACGATCAAAATCGTGAACTGTTTGAGACATTACTCCTTGGAAGAAAGTGCGCATTGCGACTGTTGTATTCAATCCCGATGCAACTTCTTTGTTTCTTCAACACTCTGATAGTCCACACGTTACAGATGGCCTCCAGATGTGCATCGGAAACTACAACTGGTCTTCCAGGGAACGATCAAAGCGTAGACTAATTGGGACATTACTCCTGTGGAGGAAAGTGCGCATGGTGACTGTTGTATTCAATCCCGATGCAATTTATGTGTTTCAACAACACTCTGATATTCCACAGATAACAGAATGCCTCCAGATAGGCATCGGAAACTACTACTGGTCTTCCAGGGAACGATCAAAGCGTAGACTGTTTGAGACATTATTCCCGTGGAGGAAAGTGCGCATTGTGACTGTTGTATTCAATCCCGATGCAATTTCTGTGTTTCATGAACACTCTGATACTCCACACATTACAGAATGCCCCAAGATGTTCATCGTAGACTACTACTGGTCTTCCAGGGATCGATCAAAGCGTAGACACTTTGAGACAGTACTCCCATGGAGGAAAGTGCGCATGGTGACTGTTGCATACAATCCCGATGCAATTTCTGTGTTTCATCAACACTCTGATAGTCCACAGATTTCAGAATGCCTCCAGATGTGTATCGGAAACTACTACTAGTCTTCCAGGGAACGATCAAAGCGTAGACTGTTTGAGACATTACTGCCATGGAGGAAAGTGCGCATGGTGACTCTTGTATTCAATCCCGATTCAATTTCTATGTTTGTACAACACTCTGATAGTCCACAGATTTCAGAATGCCTCCAGATGTGCATCGGAAACTACTACTTGTCTTCCAGGGAACGATCAAAGCGTAGACTGTTTGAGACATTACTCCCATGGAGGAAAGTGCGCATGGTGACTATTGTATTCAATCCCGACGCAGTTTCAGTGTTTCATCATCACTTTGAAGGTCCACACATTACAGAATGCCTCCAGATGTGCATCGGAAACTACTACTGGTCTTCCAGGAATCGATCAAAGCGTATACTGTTTGAGACATTACTCCAATATAGGAAAGTGCGCATGGTGACTCTTGTATTCAATCCCGATGCAATTACTGTGTGTCACCAACACTATGATAGTCCACACATTACAGAATGACACCAGATGTGCATCGGAAAGTACTACTGGTCTTCCAGGGAACGATCAAAGCGTAGACTGTTTGAGACATTACACCCATGGAGGAAAATGCGCATGATGACTGTTGTATTCAATCACGAGACAATTTCTGTGTTTCATCAATACTTGGATACTCCACACATACAGACTGCCCCCAGATGAGCATCGGAAACTACAACTAGTCTTCCAGGAACGATCAAAGCGTGAACTGCTTGAGACATTACTCCCATGGAGGAAAGTGCGCATGGTCACTGTTGTATTCATCCCAATGCTATTTCTGTGTTTCATCAACACTCTGATATTCCACACATTACAGAATGACAGCAGATGTGCATCGCAAACTACTACTGGTCTTCCAGGGAACGATCAAAGCGTAGACTTTTTAGACATTACTGCCATGGAGGAAAGTGCGCATGGTGAATGTTGTATTCAATCCCAATGCAATTTCTGAGTTTCATCAACACTCTGATAGTCCACACATTACAGAATGCCCGCAGATGTTCATCGGAAACTACTACTGGTCTTCCAGGGAATGATCAAAATCGTGAACTGTTTGAGACATTACTCCATGGAGGAAAGTGCGCATGGTGACTGTTGAATTCGATCCCAATGCAATTTCTGAGTTTCATCAACACTCTGATAGTCCACACATTACAGAATGCCCCAAGATGTTCATCGTAGACTACTACTGGTCTTCCAGGGTTCGATCAAAGCGTAGACACTTTGAGACAGTACTCCCATGGAGGAAAGTGCGCATGGTGACTGTTGTATACAATCCCGATGCAATTTCTGTGTTTCATCAACACTCTGATAGTCCACAGATTTCAGAATGCCTCCAGATGTGTATCGGAAACTACTACTAGTCTTCCAGGGAACGATCAAAGCGTAGACTGTTTGAGACATTACTGCCATGGAGGAAAGTGCGCATGGTGACTCTTGTATTCAATCCCGATTCAATTTCTATGTTTGTACAACACTCTGATAGTCCACAGATTTCAGAATGCCTCCAGATGTGCATCGGAAACTACTACTTGTCTTCCAGGGAACGATCAAAGCGTAGACTGTTTGAGACATTACTCCCATGGAGGTAAGTGCGCATGGTGACTATTGTATTCAATCCCGACGCAGTTTCAGTGTTTCATCATCACTTTGAAGGTCCACACATTACAGAATGCCTCCAGATGTGCATCGGAAACTACTACTGGTCTTCCAGGAATCGATCAAAGCGTATACTGTTTGAGACATTACTCCAATGGAGGAAAGTGCGCATGGTGACTCTTGAATTCAATCCCGATGCTATTACTGTGTGTCACCAACACTATGATAGTCCACACAATACAGAATGACACCAGATGTGCATCGGAAAGTACTACTCGTCTTCCAGGGAACGATCAAAGCGTAGACTGTTTGAGACATTACACCCATGGAGGAAAATGCGCATGATGACTGTTGTATTCAATCACGAGACAATTTCTGTGTATCATCAATACTTGGATAGTCCACACATTAACAGACTGCCCCCAGATGAGCATCGGAAACTACAACTAGTCTTCCAGGAACGATCAAAGCGTGAACTGCTTGAGACATTACTCCCATGGGGGAAAGTGCGCATGGTGACTGTTGTATTCATCCCAATGCAATTTCTGTGTTTCATCAACACTCTGATAGTCCACACATTACAGAATGACACCAGATGTGCATCGGAAACTACTACTGGTCTTCCAGGGAACGATCAAAGCGTAGACTTTTTAGACATTACTGCCATGGAGGAAAGTGCTCATGGTGACTGTTGAATTCAATCCCAATGCAATTTCTGAGTTTCATCAACACTCTGATAGTCCACACATTACAGAATGCCCACAGATGTTCATCGGAAACTACTACTGGTCTTCCAGGGAATGATCAAAATCGTGAACTGTTTGAGACATTACTCCATGGAGGAAAGTGCGCATGGTGACTGTTGTATTCAATCCCGATGCGATTTCTGTGTTTCACCAACACTCTGATAGTCCACACATTACAGAAGGCCCCCAGATGTGCATCGGAAACTACTACTGGTCTTGCAGGGAACGATCAAAGCGTAGACTGTTTGAGACATTACTCCCGTGGAGGAAAGTGCGCATTGTGACTGTTGTATTCAATCCCGATGCTATTTATGTATTTCAACAACACTCTGATATTCCACAGATTACAGAATGCCTCCAGATAGGCATCGGAAACTACTACTGGTCTTCCAGGGATCGATCAAAGCGTAGACACTTTGAGACATTACTCCCATGGAGGAAAATTGCGCATGGTGACTGTTGTATTCAATCCCGATGCAATTTCTGTGTTTCAGCAACACTTTCATAGTCCACACATTACAGAATGCCCGCAGATGTTCATCGGAAACTACTACTGGTCTTCCAGGGAACGATCAAATTCGTGAACTGTTTCAGACATTACTCCTTGGAAGAAAGTGCGCATTGCGACTGTTGTATTCAATCCCGATGCAACTTCTTTGTTTCTTCAACACTCTGATAGTCCACACATTACAGATGGCCTCCAGATGTGCATCGGAAACTACAACTGGTCTTCCAGGGAACGATCAAAGCGTAGACTAATTGGGACATTACTCCTGTGGAGGAAAGTGCGTATGGTGACTGTTGTATTCAATCCCGATGCAATTTATGTGTTTCAACAACACTCTGATATTCCACAGATAACAGAATGCCTCCAGATAGGCATCGGAAACTACTACTGGTCTTCCAGGGAACGATCAAAGCGTAGACTGTTTGAGACATTACTCCCGTGGAGGAAAGTGCGCATGGTGACTGTTGTATTCAATCCCGATGCAATTTCTGTGTTTCATGAACACTCTGATACTCCACACATTACAGAATGCCCCAAGATGTTCATCGTAGACTACTACTGGTCTTCCAGGGAACGATCAAAGCGTAGACTGTTTGAGACATTACTCCCATGGAGGAAAATGCGCATGATGACTGTTGTATTCAATCACGAGACAATTTCTGTGTTTCATCAATAATTGGATAGTCCACACATTACAGACTGCCCCCAGATGAGCATCGGAAACTACAACTAGTCTTCCAGGAACGATCAAAGCGTGAACTGCTTGAGACATTACTCCCATGGAGGAAAGTGCGCATGGTGACTGTTGTATTCATCCCAATGCAATTTCTGTGTTTCATCAATACTCTGATAGTCCACACATTACAGAATGACACGAGATGTGCATCGGAAACTACTACTGGTCTTCCAGGGAACGATCAAAGCGTAGACTTTTTAGACATTACTGCCATGGAGGAAAGTGCGCATGGTGACTGTTGAATTCAATCCCAATGCAATTTCTGAGTTTCATCAACACTCTGATAGTCCACACATTACAGAATGCCCGCAGATGTTCATCGGAAACTACTACTGGTCTTCCAGGGAATGATCAAAATCGTGAACTGTTTGAGACATAACTCCATGGAGGAAAGTGCGCATGGTGGCTGTTGTATTCAATCCCGATGCGATTTCTGTGTTTCATCAACACCCTGATAGTCCACACATTACAGAAGGCCCCCAGATGTGCATCGGAAACTACTACTGGTCTTGCAGGGAACGATCAAAGCGTAGACTGTTTGAGACATTACTCCCGTGGAGGAAAGTGCGCATGGTGACTGTTGTATTCAATCCCGATGCTATTTATGTATTTCAACAACACTCTGATATTCCACAGATTACAGAATGCCTCCAGATAGGCATCGGAAACTACTACTGGTCTTCCAGGGATCGATCAAAGCGTAGACACTTTGAGACATTACTCCCATGGAGGAAAATTGCGCATGGTGACTGTTGTATTCATTGCAATGCAATTTCTGTGTTTCATCAACACTCTGATAGTCCACACATTACAGAATGACACCAGATGTGCATCGGAAAGTACTACTGGTCTTCCAGGGAATGATCAAAGCGTAGACTGTTTGAGACATTACTACCATGGAGGAAAGTGCGCATGGTGACTGTTGTATTCAATCCGGATGCAATTTCTGTGTTTCATCAACACTCTGATAGTCCACACATTACAGAAGGCCCACAGATGTGCATCGGAAACTACTACTGGTCTTCCAGGGAACGATCAAAGTGTAAACTGTTTGACACATTACTCCCATGGAGGAAAGTGTGCAGGGTGACTGTTGTATTCAATCCCGATGCAATTTCTGTGTTTCATCAACACTCTGATAGTCCACACATTACAGAAGGCCCCCAGATGTGCATCGGAAACTACTACTGCTCTTGCAGATAACCATCAAAGTGTAGACCGTTTGAGACATTACTCCCATGGAGGAAAGTGCGCATGGTGACTGTTGTATTCAATCCCGATGCAATTTCAGTGTGTCAACAACACTCTGATAGTCCACACATTACAGAATGACACCAGATGTGCATCGGAAACTACTACTGGTCTTCCAGGGAACGATCAAAGCGTAGACTGTTTGAGACATTACTCCCATGGAGGAAAATGCGCATGATGACTGTTGTATTCAATCCCGAGGCAATTTCTGTGTTTCATCAACACTTTGATAGTCCACACATTACAGAAGGCCCCCAGATGAGCATCGGAAACTACTACAGGTCTTCCAGGGATCGATCAAAGCGTAGACTAATTGAGACATTACTCCCGTGGAGGAAAGTGCGCATGGTGACTGTTGCATTCAATCCCAATGCAATTTCATTGTTTCATCAACACTCTGATAGTCCACACATTACAGTTGGCCCCCAGATGTGCATCGGAACCTACTACTGGTCTTCCAGGGAACGATCAAAGCGTAAACTGCTTGAGACATTATTCCCATGGAGGAAAGTGCGGATGGTGACTGTTGTATTCATTACAATGCAATTTCCGTGTTTCATCAACACTCTGATAGTCCACAGATTACAGAAGGCCCCCAGATGTGCATCGGAGACTACTACTGGTCCTCCAGGGAACGATCAAAGCGTAAACTGTTTGAGACATTACTCCCATGGAGGAAAGTGTGCATGGTGACTGTTGTATTCAATCCCGATGCAATTTCATTGTTTCATCAACACTCTGATAGTCCACACATTACAGATGGCCCCCACATGTGCATCGGAAACTACTACTAGTCTTCCAGGGAACGATCAAAATCGTGAACTGTTTGAGACATTACTTCTTGGTGGAAAGTGCGCATTGCGACTGTTGTATTCAATCGTGATGCAGTTTCTATGTTTCTTCAACACTCTGATAGTCCACACATTACATATGGCCTCCAGATGTGCATCGGAAACTACTACTGGTCTTCCAGGGAACGATCAAAGCGTAGACAAATTGTTACATTACTCCCGTGGAGGAAAGTGCGCATGGTGACTCTTGTATTCATTCCCGATGCAATTTCTGTGTTTCATGAACACTCTGATACTCCACACATTACAGAATGCCCCAAGATGTTCATCGTAGACTACTACTGGTCTTCCAGGTAACGATCAAAGCGTAAACTGTTTGAACATTACTCCCATGGAGGAAAGCGCGCATGGTGATTGTTGTATACAATCCCGATGCAATTTCTGTGTTTCATCAACACTCTGATAGTCCACAGATTTCAGAATGCCTCCAGATGTGCATCGGAAATTACTACTAGTCTTCCAGGGAACGATCAAAGCGTAGACTGTTTGAGACATTACTGCCATGGAGGAAAGTGCGCATGGTGACTCTTGTATTCAATCCCGATCCAATTTCTGTGTTTCTACAACACTCTGATAGTCCACAGATTTCAGAATGCCTTTAGATGTGCATCGGAAACTACTACTAGCCTTCCAGGGAACGATCAAAGCGTAGACTGTTTGAGACATTACTGCCATGGAGGAAAGTGCGCATGGTGACTCTTGTATTCAATCCCGATGCAATTTCTGTGTTTCTACAACACTCTGATAGTCCACACATTACAGATGGCCCCCAGATGTGCATCGGAAACTACAACTAGTCTTCCAGGGAACGATCAAAGCGTAAACTGCTTGAGACATTATTCCCATGGAGGAAAGTGCGCATGGTGACTGTTGTATTCATCCCAATGCAATTTCTGTGTTTCATCAACACTCTGATAGTCCACACATTACAGAATGACACCAGATGTGCATCGGAAACTACTACAGGTCTTCCAGGGAACGATAAAAGCGTAAACTGTTTGAGACATTACTCCCATGGAAAAAAGTGTGCATGGTGACTGTTGTATTCGATCCCGATGCAATTTCTGTGTTTCAACAACACTCTGATAGTCCACACATTACAGAATGCCCGCAGATGTTCATCGGAAACTACTACTAGTCTTCCAGGTAACGATCAAAATCGTGAACTGTTTGAGACATTACTCCATGGAGGAAAGTGCGCATTGCGACTGTTGTATTCAATCCCGATGCAATTTCTTTGTTTCATCAACACTCTGATAGTCCACATATTACAGATGGCCCCCAGATGTGCATCGGAAACTACAACTGGTCTTCCAGGGAACGATCATATCGTAGACTGTTTGAGACATTACTCGCATGGAGGAAAATTGCGCATGGTGACTGTTGTATACAATCCCGATGCTATTTCTGTGTTTCAACAACACTCTGATAGTCCACACATTACAGAATGCCCGCAGATGTTCATCGGTACCTACTACTGGTCTTCCAGGGAACGATCAAAATCGTGAACTGTTTGAGACATTAATCCATGGAGGAAAGTGCGCATTGCGACTGTTGTATTCAATCCCGATGCAATTTCTTTTTTTCATCAACACTCTGATAGTCCACACATTACAGATGGACCCCAGATGTGCATCGCAAACTACAACTAGTCTTCCAGGGAACGATCAAATCGTTAACTGCTTGAGACATTACTCCCATGGAGGAAAGTGCGCATGGTGACTGTTGTATTCAATCCCTATGCAATATCTGTGTTTCATCAACACTCTGATAGTCCACACATTACAGAATGACACCAGATGTGCATCGGAAAGTACTACTGGTCTTTCAGGGAACGATCAAAGCGTAGACTGTTTGAGACATTACTACCATGGAAGAAAGTGCGCATGGTGACTGTTGTATTCAATCCCGATGCAATTTCTGTGTTTCATCAACACTCTGATAGTCCGCAGATTACAGAAGGCCCACAGATGTGCATCAGAAACTACTACTGGTCTTGCAGATAACGATCAAAGCGTAGACTGTTTGAGACATTACTCCCATGGAGGAATGTGCGCATGGTGACTGTTGTATTCAATCCCGATGCAATTTCAGTGTTTCATCAACACTTTGATGGTCCACAGATTACAGAATGCGTCCAGATGTGCATCGGAAACTACTACTGGTCTTCCAGGCATCGATCAAAGCGTAGACACTTTGAGACATTACTCCCATGGAGGAAAATTGCGCATGGTGACTGTTGTATTCAAGCCTGATGCAATTTCTGTGTGTCAACAACACTCTGATAGTCCACACATTACAGAATGACACCAGATGTGCATCGGAAACTACTACTGGTCCTCCAGGGAACGATCAAAGCGTAGTCTGTTTGAGACATTACTCCCATATAGGAAAATGCGCATGATGACTGTTGTATTCAATCCCGAGGCAATTTCTGTGTTTCATCAACACTTTGATATTCCACACATTACAGAAGGCCCCGAGATGAGCATCGGAAACTACTACTGGTCTTCCAGGGAACGATCAAAGCGTAGACTAATTGAGACATTACTCCCGTGGAGGAAAATTGCGCATGGTGACTGTTGTATTCAATCCCGATGCAATTTCTGTGTGTCAACAACACTCTGATAGTCCACACATTACAGAATGACACCAGATGTGCATCGGAAACTACTACTGGTCCTCCAGGGAACGATCAAAGCGTAGTCTGTTTGAGACATTACTCCCATATAGGAAAATGCGCATGATGACTGTTGTATTCAATCCCGAGGCAATTTCTGTGTTTCATCAACACTTTGATATTCCACACATTACAGAAGGCCCCGAGATGAGCATCGGAAACTACTACTGGTCTTCCAGGGAACGATCAAAGCGTAGAATAATTGAGACATTACTCCCGTGGAGGAAAGTGCGTATGGTGACTGTTGTATTCAATCCCGATGCAATTTATGTGATTCAACAACACTCTGATATTCCACAGATTACAGAATGCCTCCAGATAATCATCGGAAACTACTACTGGTCTTCCAGGGAACGATCAAATCGTAGACTGTTTGAGACATTACTCGCATGGAGGAAAATTGCGCATGGTGACTGTTGTATACAATCCCGATGCTATTTCTGTGTTTCAACAACACTCTGATAGTCCACACATTACAGAATGACACCAGATGTGCATCGGAAACTACTACTGGTCTTCCAGGGAACGATCAAAGCGTAGAGTGTTTGAGACATTATTGCCATGGAGCAATGTGCGCATTGCGACTGTTGTATTCAATCCCGATGCAATTTCTGTGTTTCATCAACACTCTGATAGTCCACACATTCCAGATGGCCCCCAGATGTGCATCGGAAACTACTACTGGTCTTCCAGGGAACGATCAAAGCGTAAACTGCTTGAGACATTACTCCCATGGAGGAAAGTGCGCATGGTGATTGTTGAATTTAATCCCGATGCAATTTCAGTGTTTCATCAACACTTTGAAGATCCACAGATTACAGAATGCCTCCAGATGTGCATCAGAAACTACAACTGGTCTTCCTTGAATCGATCAAAGCGTGGACACTTTGAGACATTACTCCCATGGAGGAAAATTGCGCATGGTGACTGTTGCATACAATCCCGATTCAATTTCTGTGTTTCAACAACACTCTGATAGTCTACACATTACAGAATGACACCAGATGTGCATCAGAAACTACTACTGGTTTTCCAGGGAACGATCAAAGCGTAGACTGTTTAAGACATTACTCCCATGGAGGAAAATGCGCATGATGACTCTTGTATTCAATCCCGAGGCAATTTCTGTGTTTCATCAACACTTTGATAGTCCACACATTACAGAAGGCCCCCAGATGAGCATCGGAAACTTCTACTGGTCTTCCAGGGAACGATCAAAGCGTAGACTAATTGAGACATTACTCCCGTGGAGGAAAGTGCGCATGGTGACTGTTGTATTCAATCCCGATGCAATATATGTGTTTAAACAACACTCTGATATTCCACAGATTACAGAATGCTTCCAGATAGGCATCGGAAACTACTACTGGTCTTCCAGGGAACGATCAAAGCGTAGACACTTTGAGACATTACTCCCATGGAGGAAAATTGCGCATGGTGACGGTTGTATACATTCCCGATGCTATTTCTGTGTTTCAACTACACTCTGATAGTCCACACATTACAGAATGACACCAGATGTGCATCGGAAACTACTACTTGTCTTCCAGGCAACGATCAAACCGTAGACTGTTTGAGACAATACTCCCATGGAGGAAAATGCGCATGATGAATGTTGTATTCAATCCCGAGGCAATTTCTGTGTTTCATCAACACTTTGATAGTCCACACATTACAGAAGGCCCCCAGATGAGCATCGGAAACTACTACTGGTCTTCCAGGGAACGATCAAAGCGTAGACTAATTGAGACATTACTCCCGTGGAGGAAGGTGCGCACGGTGACTGTTGTATACAATCACGATGCAATTTATGTGTTTCAACAACACTCTGATATTCCACAGATTACAGAATGCCTCCAGATAATCATCGGAAACTACTACTGGTCTTCCAGGGAACGATCAAATCGTAGACTGTTTGAGACATTACTCGCATGGAGGAAAATTGCGCATGGTGACTGTTGTATACAATCCCGATGCTATTTCTGTGTTTCAACAACACTCTGATAGTCCACACATTACAGAATGACACCAGATGTGCATCGGAAACTACTACTGGTCTTCCAGGGAACGATCAAAGCGTAGAGTGTTTGAGACATTATTGCCATGGAGCAATGTGCGCATTGCGACTGTTGTATTCAATCCCGATGCAATTTCTGTGTTTCATCAACACTCTGATAGTCCACACATTCCAGATGGCCCCCAGATGTGCATCGGAAACTACTACTGGTCTTCCAGGGAACGATCAAAGCGTAAACTGCTTGAGACATTACTCCCATGGAGGAAAGTGCGCATGGTGATTGTTGAATTTAATCCCGATGCAATTTCAGTGTTTCATCAACACTTTGAAGATCCACAGATTACAGAATGCCTCCAGATGTGCATCAGAAACTACAACTGGTCTTCCTTGAATCGATCAAAGCGTGGACACTTTGAGACATTACTCCCATGGAGGAAAATTGCGCATGGTGACTGTTGCATACAATCCCGATTCAATTTCTGTGTTTCAACAACACTCTGATAGTCTACACATTACAGAATGACACCAGATGTGCATCAGAAACTACTACTGGTTTTCCAGGGAACGATCAAAGCGTAGACTGTTTAAGACATTACTCCCATGGAGGAAAATGCGCATGATGACTCTTGTATTCAATCCCGAGGCAATTTCTGTGTTTCATCAACACTTTGATAGTCCACACATTACAGAAGGCCCCCAGATGAGCATCGGAAACTTCTACTGGTCTTCCAGGGAACGATCAAAGCGTAGACTAATTGAGACATTACTCCCGTGGAGGAAAGTGCGCATGGTGACTGTTGTATTCAATCCCGATGCAATATATGTGTTTAAACAACACTCTGATATTCCACAGATTACAGAATGCTTCCAGATAGGCATCGGAAACTACTACTGGTCTTCCAGGGAACGATCAAAGCGTAGACACTTTGAGACATTACTCCACAGGAGGAAAATTGCGCATGGTGACTGTTGCATACATTCCCGATGCTATTTCTGTGTTTCAACTACACTCTGATAGTCCACACATTACAGAATGACACCAGATGTGCATCGGAAACTACTACTGGTCTTCCAGGGAACGATCAAAGAGTAGACTGTTTGAGACATTACTCCCATGGAGGAAAATACGCATGATGACTGTTGTATTCAATCCCGAGGCAATTTCTGTGTTTCATCAACACTTTGATAGTCCACACATTACAGAAGGCCCCCATATGAGCATCGGAAACTACTACTGGTCTTCCAGGGACCGATCAAAGCGTAGACTAATTGAGACATTACTCCCGTGGGGGAAAGTGCGCATGGTGAGTGTTGTATACAATCCCGATGCAATTTCTGTGTTTCATCAACACTCTGATAGTCCACACATTACAGAAGGCCCCCAGATGTGCATCGGAAACTACTACAGGTCTTGCAGGGAACGATTAAAGCGTAGACTGTTTGAGACAATACTCCCATGGAGGAA
The DNA here is from genome assembly GCF_023897955.1 of Schistocerca gregaria. Classification (NCBI taxonomy): domain Eukaryota; kingdom Metazoa; phylum Arthropoda; class Insecta; order Orthoptera; family Acrididae; genus Schistocerca; species Schistocerca gregaria. The sequence goes on from NW_026061710.1 coordinate 3,349,372, forward strand.
AGTGCGCATGGTGACTGTTGTATTTAATCCCGATGCAATTTCAGTGTTTCATCAACACTTTGAAGATCCACAGATTACAGAATGCCTCCAGATGTGCATCGGAAACTACTACTGGTCTTCCTTGATTCGATCAAAACGTAGACACTTTGAGACATTACTCCATTGGAGGAAAATTGCGCATGGTGACTGTTGCATACAATCCCGATGCAATTTCTGTGTTTCAACAAAACTCTGATAGTCCACACATTACAGAATGACACCAGATGTGCATCGGAAACTACTACTGGTCTTCCAGGGAACGATCAAAGCGTAGACTGTTTGAGACATTACTCCCATGGTGGAAAATGCGCATTATGACTCTTGTATTCAATGCCGAGGCAATTTCTGTGTTTCATCAACACTTTGATAGTCCACACATTACAGAAGGCCCCCAGATGAGCATCGGAAACTACTACTGGTCTTCCAGGGAACGATCAAAGCCTAGACTAATTGAGACATTACTCCCGTGGAGGAAAGTGCGCATGGTGACTGTTGTATTCAATCCCGATGCAATGTATGTGTTTAAACAACACTCTGATATTCAACAGATTACAGAATGCCTCCAGATAGGCATCGGAAACTACTACTGGTCTTCCAGGGAACGATCAAAGCGTAGACACTTTGAGACATTACTCCCATGGAGGAAAGAGCGCATGGTGACAGTTGTATTCAATCCCGATGCAATTTCTGTGTTTCATCAACACTCTGATAGTCCACACATTACAGAATGCCTCCAGATAGGCATCGTAAACTACTACTGGTCTTCCAGGGAACGATCAAAGCGTAGACACTTTGAGACATTACTCCCATGGAGGAAAATTGCGCATGTCGACTGTTGTATACAATCCCGATGCTATTTCTGTGTTTCAACAACACTCTGATAGTCCACACATTACAGAAGGCCCCCAGATGAGCATCGGAAACTACTACTGGTCTTCCAGGGAACGATCAAAGCGTAGACTAATTGAGAGATTACTCCCGTGGAGGAAGGTGCGCACGGTGACTGTTGTATACAATCCCGCTGCAATTTATGTGTTTCAACAACACTCTGATATTCCACAGATTACAGAATGCCTCCAGATAGGCATCGGAAAGTACTACTGGTCTTCCAGGGAACGATCAAAGCGTAGACTGTTTGAGACATTTCTCCCATGGACGAAAGTGCGCATGGTGACTGTTGTATTCAATTGCGATGCAATTTCTGTGTTTCAACAATACTCTGATAGTCCACACGTTACAGAATGCCCACAGATGTTCATCGGAAACTACTACTTGTCTTCCAGGGAACGATCAAAATCGTGAATTGTATGAGACATTACTCCATGGAGGAAAGTGCACATTGCGACTGTTGTATTCAATCCCGATGCAATTTCTTTGTTTCATCAACACTCTGATAGTCCACACATTACAGATGGCCCCAGATGTGCATCGGAAACTACAACTGGTCTTCCAGGGAACGAACAAAGCGTAAACTGCTTGAGACATTACTCCAATGTAGGAAAGTGCGCATGGTGACTGTTGTACTCATCCCAATGCAATTTCTGTGCTTCATCAACACTCTGATAGTCTACACATTACAGAAGGACACCAGATGTGCATCGGAAACTGCTACTGGTCTTCCAGGGAACGATCAAAGCGTAGACTGTTTGAGACATTTCTCCCATGGAGGAAAGTGCGCATGGTGACTTTTGTATTCAATCCCGATGCAATTTCTGTGTTTCAACAACACTCTGATAGTCCACAGATTACAGAATGCCTCCAGATGTGCATCGGAAACTACTACTGGTCTTCCAGGAAACGATCAAAGCGTAGACTAATTGAGACATTACTCCCGTGGAGGAAAGTGCGCATTGCGACTGTTGTATTCAATCCCGATGCATATTATGTGTTTCAACAACACTCTGATATTCCACAGATAACAGAATATCTCCAGATAATCATTGGAAACTACTACTGTTCTTCCAGGGAACGATCAAAGACTAGACTGTTTGAGACATTACTCCCATGGAGGAAAATTGCGCATGGTGGCTGTTGTATTCAATCCCGATGCAATTTCTGTGTGTCAACAGCAGTATGATAGTTCACACATTACAGAATGACACCAATTGTGCATCGGAAACTACTACTGGTCTTCCAGGGAACGATCAAAGCGTAGACTGTTTGAGACATTACTCCCATGGAGGAAAATGCGCATGGTGACTGTTGTATTCAATCCCGAGGCAATTTCTGTATTTCATCAACACTTTGATAGTCCACACATTACAGAAGGCCCCAGATGAGCATCGAAAACTACTACTGGTCTTCCAGGGAACGATCAAAGCGTAGACTGTTTGAGACGTTTCTCCCATGGAGGAAAGTGCGCATGGTGACTGTTATATTCAATCCCGATGCAATTTCTGTGTTTCAACAACACTCTGATAGTCCACAGATTACAGAATGCCTCCAGATGTGCATCGGAAACTACTACTGGTCTTCCAGGGAACGATCAAAGCGTAGACTGTTTGAGACATTACTCCCATGGAGGAAAATGCGCATGATGACTGTTGTATTCAATCCCGAGGCAATTTCTGTGTTTCATCAACACTTTGATAGTCCACACATTACAGAAGGCCCCAGATGAGCATCGGAAACTACTACTGGTCTTCCAGGGAACTTTCAAAGCGTAGACTAATTGAGACATTACTCCCGTGGAGGAAAATTCGCATTGCGACTGTTGTATTCAATCCCGATGCAATTTATGTGTTTCAACAACACTCTGATATTCCACAAGTTACAGAATATCTCCAGATAATCATCGGAAACTACTACTGGTCTTCCAGGGAACGATCAAAGCGTAGACAGTTTGAGATATTACTGCCATGGTTAAAAGTGCGCATGGTGTCTATTGTATTCAATCCCGATGCAATTTCTGTGTTTCATCAACACTCTGATAGTCCACACATTACAGAATGACACCAGATGTGCATCGGAAACTACTACTGGTCTTCCAGTGAACGATCAAAGCGTAGACTGTTTGAGACATTACTCAGATGGAGGAAAATGCGCATGATGACTGTTGGATTCAATACCGACGCAATTTCTGTGTTTTATCAACACTTTGATAGTCCACACATTACAGAAGGCCCCCAGATGAGCATCGGAAACTACTACTGGTCTTCCAGGGAACGATCAAAGCGTAGACTGTTTGAGACGTTTCTCCCATGGAGGAAAGTGCGCATGGTGACTGTTGTATTCAATCCCGATGCAATTTCTGTGTTTCAACAACACTCTGATAGTCCACAGATTACAGAATGCCTCCAGATGTGCATCGGAAACTACTACTGGTCTTCCAGGGAACGATCAAAGCGTAGACTGTTTGAGACATTACTCCCATGGAGGAAAATGCGCATGATGACTGTTGTATTCAATCCCGAGGCAATTTCTGTGTTTCATCAACACTTTGATAGTCCACACATTACAGAAGGCCACAGATGAGCATCGGAAACTACTACTGGTCTTCCAGGGAACTTTCAAAGCGTAGACTAATTGAGACATTACTCCCGTGGAGGAAAATTCGCATTGCGACTGTTGTATTCAATCCCGATGCAATTTATGTGTTTCAACAACACTCTGATATTCCACAAGTTACAGAATATCTCCAGATAATCATCGGAAACTACTACTGGTCTTCCAGGGAACGATCAAAGCGTAGACAGTTTGAGATATTACTGCCATGGTTAAAAGTGCGCATGGTGACTATTGTATTCAATCCCGATGCAATTTCTGTGTTTCATCAACACTCTGATAGTCCACACATTACAGAATGACACCAGATGTGCATCGGAAACTACTACTGGTCTTCCAGTGAACGATCAAAGCGTAGACTGTTTGAGACATTACTCAGATGGAGGAAAATGCGCATGATGACTGTTGGATTCAATACCGACGCAATTTCTGTGTTTTATCAACACTTTGATAGTCCACACATTACAGAAGGCCCCCAGATGAGCATCGGAAATTACTACTGGTCTTCCAGCGAACGATCAAAGCGTAGACTAATTGAGACATTACTCCCGTGGAGGAAAGTGCGCATGGTGACTGTTGTATTCAATCCCGATGCAATTTATGTGTTTCAACAACACTCTAATATTCCACACATTACAGAATATCTCCAGATAATCATCGGAAACTACTACTGGTCTTCCAGGGAACGATCAAAGCGTAGACTGTTTGAGACATTACTGCCGTGGAGGAAAGTGCGCATGGTGACTGTTGTATTCAATCCCGATGCAATATATGTGTTTAAACAACACTCTGATATTCCACAGATTACAGAATGCTTCCAGATAGGCATCGGAAACTACTACTGGTCTTCCAGGGAACGATCAAAGCGTAGACACTTTGAGACATTACTCCCATGGAGGAAAATTGCGCATGGTGACGGTTGTATACATTCCCGATGCTATTTCTGTGTTTCAACTACACTCTGATAGTCCACACATTACAGAATGACACCAGATGTGCATCGGAAACTACTACTTGTCTTCCAGGCAACGATCAAACCGTAGACTGTTTGAGACAATACTCCCATGGAGGAAAATGCGCATGATGAATGTTGTATTCAATCCCGAGGCAATTTCTGTGTTTCATCAACACTTTGATAGTCCACACATTACAGAAGGCCCCCAGATGAGCATCGGAAACTACTACTGGTCTTCCAGGGAACGATCAAAGCGTAGACTAATTGAGACATTACTCCCGTGGAGGAAGGTGCGCACGGTGACTGTTGTATACAATCACGATGCAATTTATGTGTTTCAACAACACTCTGATATTCCACAGATTACAGAATGCCTCCAGATAATCATCGGAAACTACTACTGGTCTTCCAGGGAACGATCAAATCGTAGACTGTTTGAGACATTACTCGCATGGAGGAAAATTGCGCATGGTGACTGTTGTATACAATCCCGATGCTATTTCTGTGTTTCAACAACACTCTGATAGTCCACACATTACAGAATGACACCAGATGTGCATCGGAAACTACTACTGGTCTTCCAGGGAACGATCAAAGCGTAGAGTGTTTGAGACATTATTGCCATGGAGCAATGTGCGCATTGCGACTGTTGTATTCAATCCCGATGCAATTTCTGTGTTTCATCAACACTCTGATAGTCCACACATTCCAGATGGCCCCCAGATGTGCATCGGAAACTACTACTGGTCTTCCAGGGAACGATCAAAGCGTAAACTGCTTGAGACATTACTCCCATGGAGGAAAGTGCGCATGGTGATTGTTGAATTTAATCCCGATGCAATTTCAGTGTTTCATCAACACTTTGAAGATCCACAGATTACAGAATGCCTCCAGATGTGCATCAGAAACTACAACTGGTCTTCCTTGAATCGATCAAAGCGTGGACACTTTGAGACATTACTCCCATGGAGGAAAATTGCGCATGGTGACTGTTGCATACAATCCCGATTCAATTTCTGTGTTTCAACAACACTCTGATAGTCTACACATTACAGAATGACACCAGATGTGCATCAGAAACTACTACTGGTTTTCCAGGGAACGATCAAAGCGTAGACTGTTTAAGACATTACTCCCATGGAGGAAAATGCGCATGATGACTCTTGTATTCAATCCCGAGGCAATTTCTGTGTTTCATCAACACTTTGATAGTCCACACATTACAGAAGGCCCCCAGATGAGCATCGGAAACTTCTACTGGTCTTCCAGGGAACGATCAAAGCGTAGACTAATTGAGACATTACTCCCGTGGAGGAAAGTGCGCATGGTGACTGTTGTATTCAATCCCGATGCAATATATGTGTTTAAACAACACTCTGATATTCCACAGATTACAGAATGCTTCCAGATAGGCATCGGAAACTACTACTGGTCTTCCAGGGAACGATCAAAGCGTAGACACTTTGAGACATTACTCCACAGGAGGAAAATTGCGCATGGTGACTGTTGCATACATTCCCGATGCTATTTCTGTGTTTCAACTACACTCTGATAGTCCACACATTACAGAATGACACCAGATGTGCATCGGAAACTACTACTGGTCTTCCAGGGAACGATCAAAGAGTAGACTGTTTGAGACATTACTCCCATGGAGGAAAATACGCATGATGACTGTTGTATTCAATCCCGAGGCAATTTCTGTGTTTCATCAACACTTTGATAGTCCACACATTACAGAAGGCCCCCATATGAGCATCGGAAACTACTACTGGTCTTCCAGGGACCGATCAAAGCGTAGACTAATTGAGACATTACTCCCGTGGGGGAAAGTGCGCATGGTGAGTGTTGTATACAATCCCGATGCAATTTCTGTGTTTCATCAACACTCTGATAGTCCACACATTACAGAAGGCCCCCAGATGTGCATCGGAAACTACTACAGGTCTTGCAGGGAACGATTAAAGCGTAGACTGTTTGAGACAATACTCCCATGGAGGAAAGTGCGCATGGTGACTGTTGTATTTAATCCCGATGCAATTTCAGTGTTTCATCAACACTTTGAAGATCCACAGATTACAGAATGCCTCCAGATGTGCATCGGAAACTACTACTGGTCTTCCTTGATTCGATCAAAACGTAGACACTTTGAGACATTACTCCATTGGAGGAAAATTGCGCATGGTGACTGTTGCATACAATCCCGATGCAATTTCTGTGTTTCAACAACACTCTGATAGTCCACACATTACAGAATGACACCAGATGTGCATCGGAAACTACTACTGGTCTTCCAGGGAACGATCAAAGCGTAGACTGTTTGAGACATTACTCCCATGGTGGAAAATGCGCATTATGACTCTTGTATTCAATGCCGAGGCAATTTCTGTGTTTCATCAACACTTTGATAGTCCACACATTACAGAAGGCCCCCAGATGAGCATCGGAAACTACTACTGGTCTTCCAGGGAACGATCAAAGCCTAGACTAATTGAGACATTACTCCCGTGGAGGAAAGTGCGCATGGTGACTGTTGTATTCAATCCCGATGCAATGTATGTGTTTAAACAACACTCTGATATTCAACAGATTACAGAATGCCTCCAGATAGGCATCGGAAACTACTACTGGTCTTCCAGGGAACGATCAAAGCGTAGACACTTTGAGACATTACTCCCATGGAGGAAAGAGCGCATGGTGACAGTTGTATTCAATCCCGATGCAATTTCTGTGTTTCATCAACACTCTGATAGTCCACACATTACAGAATGCCTCCAGATAGGCATCGTAAACTACTACTGGTCTTCCAGGGAACGATCAAAGCGTAGACACTTTGAGACATTACTCCCATGGAGGAAAATTGCGCATGTCGACTGTTGTATACAATCCCGATGCTATTTCTGTGTTTCAACAACACTCTGATAGTCCACACATTACAGAAGGCCCCCAGATGAGCATCGGAAACTACTACTGGTCTTCCAGGGAACGACCAAAGCGTAGACTAATTGAGAGATTACTCCCGTGGAGGAAGGTGCGCACGGTGACTGTTGTATACAATCCCGCTGCAATTTATGTGTTTCAACAACACTCTGATATTCCACAGATTACAGAATGCCTCCAGATAGGCATCGGAAAGTACTACTGGTCTTCCAGGGAACGATCAAAGCGTAGACTGTTTGAGACATTTCTCCCATGGACGAAAGTGCGCATGGTGACTGTTGTATTCAATTGCGATGCAATTTCTGTGTTTCAACAATACTCTGATAGTCCACACGTTACAGAATGCCCACGGATGTTCATCGGAAACTACTACTTGTCTTCCAGGGAACGATCAAAATCGTGAATTGTATGAGACATTACTCCATGGAGGAAAGTGCACATTGCGACTGTTGTATTCAATCCCGATGCAATTTCTTTGTTTCATCAACACTCTGATAGTCCACACATTACAGATGGCCCCAGATGTGCATCGGAAACTACAACTGGTCTTCCAGGGAACGAACAAAGCGTAAACTGCTTGAGACATTACTCCAATGTAGGAAAGTGCGCATGGTGACTGTTGTACTCATCCCAATGCAATTTCTGTGCTTCATCAACACTCTGATAGTCTACACATTACAGAAGGACACCAGATGTGCATCGGAAACTGCTACTGGTCTTCCAGGGAACGATCAAAGCGTAGACTGTTTGAGACATTTCTCCCATGGAGGAAAGTGCGCATGGTGACTTTTGTATTCAATCCCGATGCAATTTCTGTGTTTCAACAACACTCTGATAGTCCACAGATTACAGAATGCCTCCAGATGTGCATCGGAAACTACTACTGGTCTTCCAGGAAACGATCAAAGCGTAGACTAATTGAGACATTACTCCCGTGGAGGAAAGTGCGCATTGCGACTGTTGTATTCAATCCCGATGCATATTATGTGTTTCAACAACACTCTGATATTCCACAGATAACAGAATATCTCCAGATAATCATTGGAAACTACTACTGTTCTTCCAGGGAACGATCAAAGACTAGACTGTTTGAGACATTACTCCCATGGAGGAAAATTGCGCATGGTGGCTGTTGTATTCAATCCCGATGCAATTTCTGTGTGTCAACAGCAGTATGATAGTTCACACATTACAGAATGACACCAATTGTGCATCGGAAACTACTACTGGTCTTCCAGGGAACGATCAAAGCGTAGACTGTTTGAGACATTACTCCCATGGAGGAAAATGCGCATGGTGACTGTTGTATTCAATCCCGAGGCAATTTCTGTATTTCATCAACACTTTGATAGTCCACACATTACAGAAGGCCCCAGATGAGCATCGAAAACTACTACTGGTCTTCCAGGGAACGATCAAAGCGTAGACTGTTTGAGACGTTTCTCCCATGGAGGAAAGTGCGCATGGTGACTGTTATATTCAATCCCGATGCAATTTCTGTGTTTCAACAACACTCTGATAGTCCACAGATTACAGAATGCCTCCAGATGTGCATCGGAAACTACTACTGGTCTTCCAGGGAACGATCAAAGCGTAGACTGTTTGAGACATTACTCCCATGGAGGAAAATGCGCATGATGACTGTTGTATTCAATCCCGAGGCAATTTCTGTGTTTCATCAACACTTTGATAGTCCACACATTACAGAAGGCCCCAGATGAGCATCGGAAACTACTACTGGTCTTCCAGGGAACTTTCAAAGCGTAGACTAATTGAGACATTACTCCCGTGGAGGAAAATTCGCATTGCGACTGTTGTATTCAATCCCGATGCAATTTATGTGTTTCAACAACACTCTGATATTCCACAAGTTACAGAATATCTCCAGATAATCATCGGAAACTACTACTGGTCTTCCGGGGAACGATCAAAGCGTAGACAGTTTGAGATATTACTGCCATGGTTAAAAGTGCGCATGGTGTCTATTGTATTCAATCCCGATGCAATTTCTGTGTTTCATCAACACTCTGATAGTCCACACATTACAGAATGACACCAGATGTGCATCGGAAACTACTACTGGTCTTCCAGTGAACGATCAAAGCGTAGACTGTTTGAGACATTACTCAGATGGAGGAAAATGCGCATGATGACTGTTGGATTCAACACCGACGCAATTTCTGTGTTTTATCAACACTTTGATAGTCCACACATTACAGAAGGCCCCCAGATGAGCATCGGAAACTACTACTGGTCTTCCAGGGAACGATCAAAGCGTAGACTGTTTGAGACGTTTCTACCATGGAGGAAAGTGCGCATGGTGACTGTTGTATTCAATCCCGATGCAATTTCTGTGTTTCAACAACACTCTGATAGTCCACAGATTACAGAATGCCTCCAGATGTGCATCGGAAACTACTACTGGTCTTCCAGGGAACGATCAAAGCGTAGACTGTTTGAGTCATTACTCCCATGGAGGAAAATGCGCATGATGACTGTTGTATTCAATCCCGAGGCAATTTCTGTGTTTCATCAACACTTTGATAGTCCACACATTACAGAAGGCCACAGATGAGCATCGGAAACTACTACTGGTCTTCCAGGGAACTTTCAAAGCGTAGACTAATTGAGACATTACTCCCGTGGAGGAAAATTCGCATTGCGACTGTTGTATTCAATCCCGATGCAATTTATGTGTTTCAACAACACTCTGATATTCCACAAGTTACAGAATATCTCCAGATAATCATCGGAAACTACTACTGGTCTTCCAGGGAACGATCAAAGCGTAGACAGTTTGAGATATTACTGCCATGGTTAAAAGTGCGCATGGTGACTATTGTATTCAATCCCGATGCAATTTCTGTGTTTCATCAACACTCTGATAGTCCACACATTACAGAATGACACCAGATGTGCATCGGAAACTACTACTGGTCTTCCAGTGAACGATCAAAGCGTAGACTGTTTGAGACATTACTCAGATGGAGGAAAATGCGCATGATGACTGTTGGATTCAATACCGACGCAATTTCTGTGTTTTATCAACACTTTGATAGTCCACACATTACAGAAGGCCCCCAGATGAGCATCGGAAATTACTACTGGTCTTCCAGCGAACGATCAAAGCGTAGACTAATTGAGACATTACTCCCGTGGAGGAAAGTGCGCATGGTGACTGTTGTATTCAATCCCGATGCAATTTATGTGTTTCTACAACACTCTAATATTCCACACATTACAGAATATCTCCAGATAATCATCGGAAACTACTACTGGTCTTCCAGGGAACGATCAAAGCGTAGACTGTTTGAGACATTACTGCCGTGGAGGAAAGTGCGCATGGTGACTGTTGTATTCAATCCCGATGCAATTTCTGTGTTTCATCAACACTCTGATAGTCCACAGATTACAGAAGGCCCCCAGATGTGCATCGGATTCTACTACTGGTCTTCCAGGGAACGATCAAAGCGTAAACTGTTTGAGACATTACTCCCATGGAGGAAAGTGCGCATGGTGACTGTTGTATTGAATCCCGATGCAATTTCAGTGTTTCATCAACACTTTGAGGTCCACAGATTACAGAATGCCTCCAGATGTGCATCGGAAACTACTACTGGTCTTCCAGGAATGGATCGAAGCGTAGACACTTTGAGACATTACCCCCATGGAGGAAAATTGCGCATGGTGAATGTTGCATACAGTCCCGATGCAATTTCTGTGTTTCAACAACACTCTGATTGTCCACACATTACAGAATGACACCAGATGTGCATCGGAAACTACTACTGGTCTTCCAGGGAACGATCAAAGCGTAGACTGTTTGAGACATTACTCCCATGGAGGAAAATGCGCATGATGACTATTGTATTCAATCCCGAGGCAATTTTTGTGTTTCATCAACACTTTGATAGTCCACACATTACAGAAGGCCCCCAGATGAGCATCGGAAACTACTACTGGTCTTCCAGAGAACGATCAAAGCGTAGACTAATTGAGACATTACTCCCAAGGAGGAAAATTGCGCATGGTGAGTGTTGTAAACAATCCCGATGCAATATCTGTGTTTCAACAACACTCTGATAGTCCACACATTACAGAATGACACCGGATGTGCATCGGAAACTGCTACTGGTCTTCCAGGGAACGATCAAAGCGTAGACAGTTTGAGATATTACTGCCATGGTTGAAAGTGCGCATGGTGACTATTGTATTCAATCCCGATGCAATTTCTGTGTTTCATCAACACTCTGATAGTCCACAGATTACAGAAGGCCCCCAGATGTGCATCGGAAACTACAACTAGTCTTCCAGGGAACGATCAAAGCGTAAACTGATTGAGACATTACTGCCATGGAGGAAAGTGCGCATGGTGACTGTTGTATTCAATCCCGATGCAATTTCTGTGTTTCATCAACACTCTGATAGTCCACAGATTACAGAATGCCTGCAGATAGGCATCGGAAACTACTACTGGTCTTCCAGGAGACGATCAAAGCGTAGAAACTTTGAGACATTACTCCCATGGAGGAAAATTGCGCATGGTGGATGTTGTATACAATCCCAATGCAATTTCTGTGTTTAAACAACACTCTGATAGTCCACACATTTCAGAATGCATCCAGATGTGCATCGGAAACTACTACTGGTCTTCCAGGGAACGATCATAGCGTAGACTGTTTGAGACATTACTCCCATGGAGGAAAATGCGTATGAAGACTGTTGTATTCAATCCCGAGGCAATTTCTGTGGTTCATCAACACTTTGATAGTCCACACATTACAGAAGGTCCCCAGATGAGCATCGGAAACTACTACTGGTCTTCCAGGGAACGATCAAAGCGTAGACTAATTGAGACATTACTCCCGTTGAGGAAAGTGAGCATGGTGACTGTTGTATTCAATCCTTATGCAACTTCAGCGTTTCATCAACACTTTGAAGGTCCACGGATTACAGAATGCTTCCAGATGTGCATCGGAAACTACTACTGGTCTTCCAGGAATCGATCAAAGCGCAGACTGTTTGAGACATTACTGCCATGGAGGAAAATGCGCATGATGACTGTTGTATTCAATCCCGATGCAATTTCTGTGTTTCATGAACACTCTGATAGTCCACACATTACAGAATGCCCCAAGATGTGCATCGGAAACTACTACTGGTCTTCCAGGGAACGATCAAAGCGTAGACTGTTTGAGACATTACTCCCATGGAGGAAAAGGCGCATGGTGACTGTTGTATTCAATCCCGAGGCAATTTCTGTGTTTCAACAACACTCTGATAGTCCACAGATTACAGAATGCCTCCAGATGTGCATCAGAAACTACTATTGGTCTTCCAGGGAACGATCAAAGCGTAGACTGTTTGAGACACTACTCCCATGGAGGAAAATTGCCCATGGTGTCTGTTGTATACAATCCCGATGCAATTTCTGTGTTTCAACAACACTCTGATAGTCCACAGATTTCAGAATGCCTCCAGATGTGCATTGGAAACTACTACTGGTCTTCTAGGGAACGATCAAAGCGTAGACTGTTTGAGACATTACTGCCATGGAGGAAAGTGCGCATGGTGACTGTTGTAATCAATCCCGATGCAATATCTGTGTTTCAACAACACTCTGATAGTCCACAGATTTCAGATGGCCTCCAGATGTGTATCGGAAACTACCACTTGTCTTCCAGGGAAAGATCAAAGCGTAGACTGTTTGAGACATTACTCCCATGGAGGAAAGTGCGCATGGTGACTGTTGTATTCAATCCCGATGCTATTTCAGTGTTTCATCAACACTTTGAAGGTCCACAGATTACAGAATGCCTCCAGATGTGCATCGGTAACTACTACTGGTCTTCCAGGAGTCGATCAAAGCGTAGACTGTTTGAGACATTACTCCAATGGAGGAAAGTGTGCATGGTGTCTGTTGTATTCAATCCCGATGCAATTTCTGTGTGTCATCAACACTATGATAGTCCACACATTACAGAATGACACCAGATGTGCATCGGAAACTACTACTGGTCTTCCAGGGACGATCAAAGCGTTGACTGTTTGAGACATTACTCCCATTGAGGAAAGTTCGCATGGTGACTGTTGTATTCAATCCCTATGCAATTTCTGTGTTTCATCAACACTCTGATAGTCCACAGATTACAGAATGCCCTCAGATGTGCATCGGAATCTACTACTGGTCTTCCAGCGAACGATCAAACCGTAAACTCTTTGAGACATTACTATCATGGAGGAAAGTGCGCATTGTGACTGTTGTATTCAACTCCGATGCAATTTCTGTGTTCCATCAACACTCTGATTGTCCACAGATTACAGAATGACACCAGATGAGCATCGGTAACTACTACTTGTCCTCCTGGGAACGATCAAAACGTAGACTGTTTGAGACATTACTCCCATGGAGGAAAGTGCGCATGGTGACTGTTGTATTCAATCCCGCGGCAATTTCTGTGTTTCATCAACACATTGAAGGTCCACAGATTAAAGAATGCCTCCAGATGTGCATCGGAAGCTACTACTGGTCTTCCAGGTAACGATCAAAGCGTAACCTGTTTGAGACATTACTCCCATGGAGGAAAGTGCGCATGGTGACTGTTGTATACAATCCCGATGCAATTTCTGTGTGTCATCAACACTATGATAGTCCACACATTACAGAATGACACCAGATGTGCATCGGAAACTACTACTGGTCTTCCAGGGATCGATCAAAGGGTAGACTGTTTGAGACATTACTCCCATGGAGGAAAATGCGCATGATGACAGTTGTATTCAATCCCGAGGCAATTTCTGTGTTTCATCAACACTTTGATAGTCCACTCATTACAGATGGCCCCCAGATGAGCATCGGAAACTACTACTGGTTTTCCAGGGACGATCAAAGCGTTAATTGTTTGTGACATTACTCCCATGGAGGAAAGTTCGCATGGTGACTGTTATATTCAATCCCTATGCAATTTCTGTGTTTCATCAACACTCTGATAGTCCACAGATTACAGAATGCCCCCAGATGTGCATCGGAAACTACTACTGGTCTTCCAGCGGACGATCAAACCGTAAACTCTTTGAGACATTACTATCATGGAGGAAAGTGCGCATCGTGACTGTTGTTTTCAATCCCGATGCAATTTCAGTTTTTCATCAACACTTTGAAGGTCCACAGATTACAGAATGCCTCCAGATGTGCATCGGAAACTACTACTGGTCTTGCAGGGTACGATCCAAACGTAGACTGTTTGAGACATTACTCCCATGGAGGAGAGTGCGCATGGTGACTGTTGTAATCAATCCCACGGCAATTTCTGTGTTACATCAACACTTTGAAGGTCCACAGATTACAAAATGCCTCCAGATGTGCACCGGAAACTACTACTGGTCTTGCAGGGAACGATCAGAGCGTAGACTGTTTGAGACATTACTCCCATGGAGGAATGGACGAATGGTGACTGTTGTATTCAATCCCGATGCAATATCTGTGTTTCATCAACACTCTGATAGTCCACACATTATAGAATGCCCCCAAGATGTGCATCGTAAACTACTGCTGGTCTTCCAGGGAACGATCAAAGCGTAAACTGTTTGAGACATTACTCCCATGGAGGAAAGTGCGCATGGTGAGTGTTGTATTCAAACCTGATGCAATTTCTGTGTTTCATCAACACTCTGATAGTCCACACTTTACAGAATGCCCCCAGATGTGCATCGGAAACTTCTACTGGTCTTCCAGGGAACGATCAAAGCGTAAACTGTTTGAGACATTACTCCCATGCAGGAAAGTGCGCATGGTGACTGTTGTATTCAATCCCGATGCAATTTCTGTGTTTCATCAACACTTTGAATTTCCACAGATTACAGAATGCCTCCAGATGTTCATCGGAAGCTACTACTGGTCCTCCCGGGAACGATCAAAGCGTAGACTGTTTGAGACACTACTCCCATGGAGGTAAGTGCGCATGGTGAATGTCGCATTCAATCCCGACGCAATTTCCGTGTTTCATCAACACTTTGAAGGTCCACAGATTACAGAATGCCTCCAGATGTGCATCGGAAACTTTTACTGGTCTTCCAGGAAACGAACAAAGCGTAGACTGTATGAGACATTATTCCCATGGAGGAAAGTGCGTATGGTGTCTGTTGTATTCAATCCTGATACAATTTCTGTGTTTCATCAACACTCTGATAGTCCACATATCACAGAATGGCCCCAGATGTGCATCGGAAAGTAATACTGGTCTTCCAGGGAACGATCAAAGCGTAACCTGTTTGAGACATTACTCCCATGGAGGAAAGTGCGCATGGTGACTGTTGTATACAATCCCGAATCAATTTCTGTGTTTCATCAACACTCTGATAGTCCACAAATTTCAGAATGCATCCAGATGTGCATCGGAAACTACTACTGGTCTTCCAGGGATCGATCGAAGCGTAGAGTGATTGAGACATTACTCCCATGGAGGAAAGTGTGCATGGTGACTGTTGTATCCAATCCAGATGCAATTTCAGTATTTCATCAACACTTTAAAGTTCCACAGATTACAGAATGCCTCCAGATGTGGATCGGAAACTACTACTGGTCTTGCAGGGAACGATCAAAGCGTAGCCTGATTGAGACATTACTCCCATGGAGGAAAGTGAGCATGGTCACTGTTGTATTCAATCCCGATGCAATTTCAGTTTTTCATCAACACTTTGAAGGTCCACAGATTACAGGATGCCTCCAGATGTGCATCGGAAACTACTACTGGTTTTGCAGGGAACGATCAGAGCGTAGACTCTTTGAGACATTACTCCCATGGAGGAATGGACGAATGGTGACTGTTGTATTCAATCCCGATGCAATTTCTGTGTTTCATCAACACTCTGATAGTCCACACATTACAGAATGCCCCCAAGATGTGCATCGGAAACTACTACTGGTCTTCCAGGCAACGATCAAAGCGTAAACTGTTTGAGACATTACTCCAATGGAGGAAAGTGCGCATGGTGAGTGTTGTATTCAATCCTGATGCAATTTCTGTGTTTCATCAACACTCTGATAGTCCACAGATTACAGAATGCCCTCAGATGTGCATCGGAATCTACTACTGGTCTTCCAGCGAACGATCAAACCGTAAACTCTTTGAGACATTACTATCATGGAGGAAAGTGCGCATTGTGACTGTTGTATTCAACTCCGATGCAATTTCTGTGTTCCATCAACACTCTGATTGTCCACAGATTACAGAATGACACCAGATGAGCATCGGTAACTACTACTTGTCCTCCTGGGAACGATCAAAACGTAGACTGTTTGAGACATTACTCCCATGGAGGAAAGTGCGCATGGTGACTGTTGTATTCAATCCCGCGGCAATTTCTGTGTTTCATCAACACATTGAAGGTCCACAGATTAAAGAATGCCTCCAGATGTGCATCGGAAGCTACTACTGGTCTTCCAGGTAACGATCAAAGCGTAACCTGTTTGAGACATTACTCCCATGGAGGAAAGTGCGCATGGTGACTGTTGTATACAATCCCGATGCAATTTCTGTGTGTCATCAACACTATGATAGTCCACACATTACAGAATGACACCAGATGTGCATCGGAAACTACTACTGGTCTTCCAGGGATCGATCAAAGGGTAGACTGTTTGAGACATTACTCCCATGGAGGAAAATGCGCATGATGACAGTTGTATTCAATCCCGAGGCAATTTCTGTGTTTCATCAACACTTTGATAGTCCACTCATTACAGATGGCCCCCAGATGAGCATCGGAAACTACTACTGGTTTTCCAGGGACGATCAAAGCGTTAATTGTTTGTGACATTACTCCCATGGAGGAAAGTTCGCATGGTGACTGTTATATTCAATCCCTATGCAATTTCTGTGTTTCATCAACACTCTGATAGTCCACAGATTACAGAATGCCCCCAGATGTGCATCGGAAACTACTACTGGTCTTCCAGCGGACGATCAAACCGTAAACTCTTTGAGACATTACTATCATGGAGGAAAGTGCGCATCGTGACTGTTGTTTTCAATCCCGATGCAATTTCAGTTTTTCATCAACACTTTGAAGGTCCACAGATTACAGAATGCCTCCAGATGTGCATCGGAAACTACTACTGGTCTTGCAGGGTACGATCCAAACGTAGACTGTTTGAGACATTACTCCCATGGAGGAGAGTGCGCATGGTGACTGTTGTAATCAATCCCACGGCAATTTCTGTGTTACATCAACACTTTGAAGGTCCACAGATTACAAAATGCCTCCAGATGTGCACCGGAAACTACTACTGGTCTTGCAGGGAACGATCAGAGCGTAGACTGTTTGAGACATTACTCCCATGGAGGAATGGACGAATGGTGACTGTTGTATTCAATCCCGATGCAATATCTGTGTTTCATCAACACTCTGATAGTCCACACATTATAGAATGCCCCCAAGATGTGCATCGTAAACTACTGCTGGTCTTCCAGGGAACGATCAAAGCGTAAACTGTTTGAGACATTACTCCCATGGAGGAAAGTGCGCATGGTGAGTGTTGTATTCAAACCTGATGCAATTTCTGTGTTTCATCAACACTCTGATAGTCCACACTTTACAGAATGCCCCCAGATGTGCATCGGAAACTTCTACTGGTCTTCCAGGGAACGATCAAAGCGTAAACTGTTTGAGACATTACTCCCATGCAGGAAAGTGCGCATGGTGACTGTTGTATTCAATCCCGATGCAATTTCTGTGTTTCATCAACACTTTGAATTTCCACAGATTACAGAATGCCTCCAGATGTTCATCGGAAGCTACTACTGGTCCTCCCGGGAACGATCAAAGCGTAGACTGTTTGAGACACTACTCCCATGGAGGTAAGTGCGCATGGTGAATGTCGCATTCAATCCCGACGCAATTTCCGTGTTTCATCAACACTTTGAAGGTCCACAGATTACAGAATGCCTCCAGATGTGCATCGGAAACTTTTACTGGTCTTCCAGGAAACGAACAAAGCGTAGACTGTATGAGACATTATTCCCATGGAGGAAAGTGCGTATGGTGTCTGTTGTATTCAATCCTGATACAATTTCTGTGTTTCATTAACACTCTGATAGTCCACATATCACAGAATGGCCCCAGATGTGCATCGGAAAGTAATACTGGTCTTCCAGGGAACGATCAAAGCGTAACCTGTTTGAGACATTACTCCCATGGAGGAAAGTGCGCATGGTGACTGTTGTATACAATCCCGAATCAATTTCTGTGTTTCATCAACACTCTGATAGTCCACAAATTTCAGAATGCATCCAGATGTGCATCGGAAACTACTACTGGTCTTCCAGGGATCGATCGAAGCGTAGAGTGATTGAGACATTACTCCCATGGAGGAAAGTGTGCATGGTGACTGTTGTATCCAATCCAGATGCAATTTCAGTATTTCATCAACACTTTAAAGTTCCACAGATTACAGAATGCCTCCAGATGTGGATCGGAAACTACTACTGGTCTTGCAGGGAACGATCAAAGCGTAGCCTGATTGAGACATTACTCCCATGGAGGAAAGTGAGCATGGTCACTGTTGTATTCAATCCCGATGCAATTTCAGTTTTTCATCAACACTTTGAAGGTCCACAGATTACAGGATGCCTCCAGATGTGCATCGGAAACTACTACTGGTTTTGCAGGGAACGATCAGAGCGTAGACTCTTTGAGACATTACTCCCATGGAGGAATGGACGAATGGTGACTGTTGTATTCAATCCCGATGCAATTTCTGTGTTTCATCAACACTCTGATAGTCCACACATTACAGAATGCCCCCAAGATGTGCATCGGAAACTACTACTGGTCTTCCAGGCAACGATCAAAGCGTAAACTGTTTGAGACATTACTCCAATGGAGGAAAGTGCGCATGGTGAGTGTTGTATTCAATCCTGATGCAATTTCTGTGTTTCATCAACACTCTGATAGTCCACACATTACTGAATGCCCCCAGACGTGCATCGGAAACTTCTACTGGTCTTCCAGGGAACGATCAAAGCATAAACTGTTTGAGACATTACTCCCATGCAGGAAAGTGCGCATGGTGACTGTTGTATTCAATGCCGATGCAGTTTCTGTGTTTCATCAACACTTTGAAGGTCCACAGATTACAAAATGCCTCCAGATGTGAATCGGAAACTACTACTGGTCTTGCAGGGAACGATCAGAGCGTAGACTGTTTGAGACATTACTCCCATGGAGGAATGGACGAATGGTGACTGTTGTATTCAATCCCGATGCTATTTCTGTGTTTCAACAACTCTCTGATAGTCCACAGATTACAGAATGACACCAGATGTGTTCGGAAACTACTACTGGTCTTCCAGGGAACGATCATGGCGTAGACTGTTTGAGACATTACTCCCATGGAGGAAAGTGCGGATGGTGACTGTTGTATTTAATCCCGATGCAATTTCTGTGTTTCATCAACACTCTGATAGTCAACAGATTACAGAATGACACCAGATGTGCCTCGGAAACTACTACTGGTCTTCCAGGGAACGATCAAAGCGTAGACTCTTTGAGACAATACTCCCATGGAGGAAAGTGCGCATGATGACTGTTGTATTCGATCCCGATGCAATATCTGTGTTTCAGCAAAACTTTGAAGGTCCACAGATTACAGAATGCCTCATGATGTGCATCGGAAACTACTACTGGTCTTCCAGGAAACGATCAAACCGTAGACTGTTTGAGACATTACTCCCATGGAGGAAAGTGCGCATGATGACTGTTGTATTCAATCCCTCTGCAATTTCTGTGTTTCGTCAACACTCTGATAGTCCACTGATTACAGAATGCCTCCTGATGTGCATCGGAAACTACTACTGGTCTTAAAGGGAACGATCAAAGCATAGACTGTTTGAGACATTACTCCCATGGAGGTAAGTGCGCATGGTGACTGTCGCATGCAATCCCGACGTAATTTCCGTGTTTCATCAACACTTTGAATGTCCACAGATTACAGAATGCCTCCAGATGTGCATCGGAAACTACTACTGGTCTTCCAGGGATCGATCGAAGCGTAGAGTGATTGAGACATTACTCCCATGGAGGAAAGTGTGCATGGTGACTGTTGTATCCAATCGAGATGCAATTTCAGTATTTCATCAACACTTTAAAGTTCCACAGATTACAGAATGCCTCCAGATGTGGATCGGAAACTACTACTGGTCTTGCAGGGAACGATCAAAGCGTAGCCTGATTGAGACATTACTCCCATGGAGGAAAGTGAGCATGGTCACTGTTGTATTCAATCCCGATGCAATTTCAGTTTTTCATCAACACTTTGAAGGTCCACAGATTACAGGATGCCTCCAGATGTGCATCGGAAACTACTACTGGTTTTGCAGGGAACGATCAGAGCGTAGACTCTTTGAGACATTACTCCCATGGAGGAATGGACGAATGGTGACTGTTGTATTCAATCCCGATGCAATTTCTGTGTTTCATCAACACTCTGATAGTCCACACATTACAGAATGCCCCCAAGATGTGCATCGGAAACTACTACTGGTCTTCCAGGCAACGATCAAAGCGTAAACTGTTTGAGACATTACTCCAATGGAGGAAAGTGCGCATGGTGAGTGTTGTATTCAATCCTGATGCAATTTCTGTGTTTCATCAACACTCTGATAGTCCACACATTACTGAATGCCCCCAGACGTGCATCGGAAACTTCTACTGGTCTTCCAGGGAACGATCAAAGCATAAACTGTTTGAGACATTACTCCCATGCAGGAAAGTGCGCATGGTGACTGTTGTATTCAATGCCGATGCAGTTTCTGTGTTTCATCAACACTTTGAAGGTCCACAGATTACAAAATGCCTCCAGATGTGAATCGGAAACTACTACTGGTCTTGCAGGGAACGATCAGAGCGTAGACTGTTTGAGACATTACTCCCATGGAGGAATGGACGAATGGTGACTGTTGTATTCAATCCCGATGCTATTTCTGTGTTTCAACAACTCTCTGATAGTCCACAGATTACAGAATGACACCAGATGTGTTCGGAAACTACTACTGGTCTTCCAGGGAACGATCATGGCGTAGACTGTTTGAGACATTACTCCCATGGAGGAAAGTGCGGATGGTGACTGTTGTATTCAATCCCGATGCAATTTCTGTGTTTCATCAACACTCTGATAGTCAACAGATTACAGAATGACACCAGATGTGCCTCGGAAACTACTACTGGTCTTCCAGGGAACGATCAAAGCGTAGACTCTTTGAGACAATACTCCCATGGAGGAAAGTGCGCATGATGACTGTTGTATTCGATCCCGATGCAATATCTGTGTTTCAGCAAAACTTTGAAGGTCCACAGATTACAGAATGCCTCATGATGTGCATCGGAAACTACTACTGGTCTTCCAGGAAACGATCAAACCGTAGACTGTTTGAGACATTACTCCCATGGAGGAAAGTGCGCATGATGACTGTTGTATTCAATCCCTCTGCAATTTCTGTGTTTCGTCAACACTCTGATAGTCCACTGATTACAGAATGCCTCCTGATGTGCATCGGAAACTACTACTGGTCTTAAAGGGAACGATCAAAGCATAGACTGTTTGAGACATTACTCCCATGGAGGTAAGTGCGCATGGTGACTGTCGCATGCAATCCCGACGTAATTTCCGTGTTTCATCAACACTTTGAATGTCCACAGATTACAGAATGCCTCCAGATGTGCATCGGAAACTTTTACTGGTCTTCCAGGAAACGAACAAAGCGTAGACTGTATGAGACATTATTCACATGGAGGAAAGTGCGCATAGTGTCTGTTCTATTCAATCCCGATGCAATTTCTGTGTTTCATCAACACTCTGATAGTCCACACATCACAGAATGGCCCCAGATGTGCATCGGAAAGTACTACTGGTCTTCCAGGGAACGATCAAAGCGTAAACTGTTTGAGACATAACTCCCATTGAGGAAAGTGCGCATGGTGACTGTTGTATTCAATCCCAATGCAATTTCTGTGTTTGAACAACACTCTGATAGTTTACAGATTACAAAATGCCTCCAGATGTACATCGGAAACTATTACTGGTCTTCCAGGGAACGATCAAAACGTAGACTGTTTGAGACATTACTCCCATGGAGGAAAGTGTGCATGGTGACTCTTTCATTCAATGCCGATGCAATTTCTGTGTTTCATCAACACTCTGATAGTCCACACATAACAGAAGGCCCCCAGATGTGCATCGGAAACTACTACTGGTCTTGCAGGGAACGATCAAAGCCTAAACTGTTTGAGACATTACTCCGATTGAGGAAAATTGCGCATGGTGACTGTTCTATTCAATACCGATGCAATTTCTGTGTTTCATCAAGACACTGATAGTCCACACATTACAGAATGCCCCAGATGTGCATCGGAAACTACTACTGGTCTTGCAGGGAACGATCAAAGCGTAGACTGTTTGAGACATTACTCTCATGGAGGAAAGAGCGCATGGTGACTGTTGTATTCAATCCCGATGCAATTTCTGTGTTTCATCAACACTCTGATAGTCCACCCATTACAGAATGCCCCCATATGTGCATCGGAAACTACTACTGGACTTCCAGGGAACGATCAAAGCGTAAACTGTTTGAGACATTACTCCCATAGAGGAAAGTGCGCATGGTGAATGTTGTAAACAATCCTGATGCAATTTCTGTATTTCATCAACACTCTGATAGTCCACAGATTACAGAATGCCTCCAGATGTGCATCGGTATCTACTACTGCTCTTAAAGTGAACGATCAAAGCGTAAACTGTTTGAGACATTACTCCCATGGAGGAAAGTGCGCATGGTGACTTTTCTATCCAATTCCGCGACAATTTCTGTGTTTCATCAACACTTGAAGGTCCACAGAGTACAGAATGCCTCCAGATGTGCATCGGAAACTACTACTGGTCTTGCAGGGAACGATCAAAGAGTAGACTGTTCGAGACATTACTCCCATGGAGGAAAGTGCGCATGGTGACTGTTGTATTCAATACCGATGCAATTTCTGTGTTTGATCAAGACACTGATAGTCCACACATTACAGAATGCCCCAGATGTGCATCGGAAACTACTACTGGTCTTCCATGGAACGATCAAAGCGTAAACTGTTTGAGACATTACTCCCATGCAGGAAAGTGCGCATGGTGACTGTTGTATTCAATCCCGATGCAATATCTGTGTTTCATCAACACTTTGAAGGTCCACAGATTACAGAATGCCTCCAGATGTGCATCGGAAACTACTACTGGTCTTCCAGGGAACGATCAAAGCCTAAACTGTTTGAGACATTACTCCGATTGAGGAAAATTGCGCATGGTGACTGTTGTATACAATCCCGATGCAATTTCTGTGTTTCAACAACACTCTGATAGTCCACACATTACAGAATTCCCCCAGATGTTCATCGGAAACTACTACTGGTCTTCCAGGGAAGGATCAAAGCGTAAACTGTTTGAGACATTACTCCCATGGGGGAAAGTGCGCATAGTGAATGTTGTATTCAATCCCGATGCAATTTCAGTGTTTCATCAACACCCTGATAGTCCACACATTACCGAATGCCCCCAGATGTTCATCGGAAACTACTATTGGTCTTCCAGGGAACGATCAAAGCGTAATCTGTTTGAGACATTACTCCCATGGAGGAAAGTGCGCATGGTGACAGTTGTATTCAATCCCGATAATATTTCTGTGTTTCATCAACACACTAATAGTCCACACATTACAGAATGACACCAGATGTGCATCGGAAACTACTACTGGTCTTGCAGGGAACAATCAAAGCGTAGACTTTTTGAGACATTACTGCCATGGAGGAAAGTGCTTATGGTGACTGTTGTATTCAATTCCGATGCAATTTCTGTGTTTCATCAACACTCTTATAGTCCACACATTACAGAGGGCCCCCATATGCGCATCGGAAACTACAACCGGTCTTCCAGGGAACGCTCAAAGAGCAAACTGTTTGAGACATTACTCCCATGGAGGAAAGAGTGCATGGTGACTGTTGTATTCAATACCGATGCAATTTCTTTGTTTCGTCAAGACACTGATAGTCCACACATTACAGAATGCCCAGATGTGCATCGGAAACTACTACTGGTCTTGCAGGGAACGATCAAAGCGTAGACTGTTTGAGACATTACTCCCATGGAGGAAAGAGCGCATGGTGACTGTTGTATTCAATCCCGATGCAATTTCTGTGTTTCATCAACACTCTGATAGTCCACACATTACAGAATGCCCCCAGATGTGCATCGGAAACTACTACTGGACTTCCAGGGCACGATCAAAGCGTAAACTGTTTGAGACATTACTACCATAGAAGAAAGTGCTCATGGTGAATGTTGTAAACAATCCTGATGCAATTTCTGTATTTCATCAACACTCTGATAGTCCACAGATTACCGAATGCTTCCAGATGTGCATCGGTATCTACTACTGCTCTTAAAGGGAACGATCAAAGCGTAAACTGTTTGAGACATTACACCCATGGAGGAAAGTGCGCATGGTGACTTTTCTATCCAATTCCGCGACAATTTCTGTGTTTCATCAACACTTGAAGGTCCACAGAGTACAGAATGCCTCCAGATGTGCATCGGAACCTACTACTGGTCTTACAGGGAACGATCTAAGAGTAGACTGTTCGAGACATTACTCCCATGAAGGAAAGTGCGCATGGTGACTGTTGTATTCAATCCCGATGCAATTTCTGTGTTTCATCAACACTCTAATAGTCCACAAAAAAACAGAAACCCCCCAGATGTGCATCGGAAATTACTACTGGTCTTGCAGGGAAGGATCAAAGCGTAGACTGTTTGAGACATTACTCCAATGGAGGAAAGTGCGCATGGTGAGTGTTGTATTCAATCCTGATGCAATTTCTGTGTTTCATCAACACCCTGATAGTCCACACATTACAGAATGCCCCCAGATGTGCATCGGAAACTTCTACTGGTCTTCCAGGGAACGATCCAAGCGTAAACTGTTTGAGACATTACTCCCATGCAGGAAATAGCGCATGCGGACTGTTGTATTCAATGCCGATGCAATTTCTGTGTTTCATCAACACTTTGAAGGTCCACAGATTACAGAATGCCTCCAGATGTGCATCGGAAACAACTACTGGTCTTCCAGGAAACGATCAAAGCGTAGACTGTTTGAGACACTACTCCCATGGAGGTAAGTGCGCATGGTGACTGTCGCATTCAATCCCGACGCAATTTCCGTGTTTCATCAACACTTTGAAGGTCCAAAGATTACAGAATTTCTCCAGATGTGCATCGGAAACTACTACTGGTCTTGCAAGGAACGATCCAAGCGTAGACTGTTTAAGACATTACTCCCATCGAGGAAATTGCGCATGCTGACTGTTGTTTTCAATCCCACGGCAATTTCTGTGTTTCATCAACACTTTGAAGGTCCACAGATTACAAAATGCCTCCAGATGTGAATCGGAAACTACTACTGGTCTTGCAGGGAACGATCAGAGCGTAGACTGTTTCAGACATTACTCCCATGGAGGAATGGACGAATGGTGACTGTTGTATTCAATCCCGATGCAATTTCTGTGTTTCATCAACACTCTGATAGTCCACACATTACAGAATGCCCCCAAGATGTGCATCGGAAACTACTACTGGTCTTCTAGTGAACGATCAAAGCGTAAACTGTTTGAGACATTACTCCCATGGAGGAAAGTGCGCATGGTGAGTGTTGTATTCAATCTTGATGCAATTTCTGTGTTTCATCAACACTCTGATAGTCCACACATTACAGAATGCCCCCAGATGTGCGTCGGAAACTTCTACTTGTCTTCCAGGGAACGATCAAAGCGTAAACTGTTTGAGACATTACTCCCATGCAGGAAAGTGCGCATGGTTACTGTTGTATTCAATCCGGATTCAATTTTTGTGTTTCATCAACACTTTGAAGGACCACAGATTACAGAATGCCTCCAGATGTGCATCGGAAACTACTACTGGTCTTCCAGGAAACGATCAAAGCGTAGACTGTTTGGGATATTACTCCCATGGATTAAAGTGCGCATGGTGACTGTTGTATTCAATCCCGATGCAATTTCTGTGTTTCAACAACACTCTGATAGTCCACAGATTACAGAATGACACCACATGTGCATCGGAAACTACTACTGGTCTTCCAGGGAACGATCATTGCGTAGACTGTTTGAGACATTACTCCCATGGAGGAAAGTGCGGATGGTGACTGTTGTATTCAATCCCGATGCAATTTCTGTGTTTCATCAACACTCTGATAGTCAACAGATTACAGAATGACACCAGATGTGCCTCGGAAACTACTACTGGTCTTCCAGGGAACGATCAAAGCGTAGACTCTTTGAGACAATACTCCCATGGAGGAAAGTGCGCATGGTGACTGTTGAATTCAATCCCGATGCAATATCTGTGTTTCAGCAAAACTTTGAAGGTCCACAGATTACAGAATGCCTCATGATGTGCATCGGAAACTACTACTGGTCTTCCAGGAAACGATCAAACCGTAGACTGTTTGAGACATTACTCCCATGGAGGAAAGTGCGCATGATGACTGTTGTATTCAATCCCTCTGCAATTTCTGTGTTTCGTTAACACTCTGATAGTCCACTGATTACAGAATGCCTCCTGATGTGCATCGGAAACTACTACTGGTCTTAAAGGGAACGATCAAAGCGTAGACTGTTTGAGACATTACTCCCATGGAGGTAAGTGCGCATGGTGACTGTCGCATGCAATCCCGACGTAATTTCCGTGTTTCAGCAAAACTTTGAAGGTCCACAGATTACAGAATGCCTCATGATGTGCATCGGAAACTTTTACTGGTCTTCCAGGAAACGAACAAAGCGTAGACTGTATGAGACATTATTCACATGGAGGAAAGTGCGCATAGTGTCTGTTCTATTCAATCCCGATGCAATTTCTGTGTTTCATCAACATTCTGATAGTCCACACATCACAGAATGGCCCCAGATGTGCATCGGAAAGTACTACTGGTCTTCCAGGGAACGATCAAAGCGTAAACTGTTTGAGACATAACTCCCATTGAGGAAAGTGCGCATGGTGACTGTTGTATTCAATCCCAATGCAATTTCTGTGTTTGAACAACACTCTGATAGTTTACAGAATACAAAATGCCTCCAGATGTACATCGGAAACTATTACTGGTCTTCCAGAGAACGATCAAAACGTAGACTGTTTGAGACATTACTCCCATGGAGGAAAGTGTGCATGGTGACTCTTTTATTCAATGCCGATGCAATTTCTGTGTTTCATCAACACTCTGATAGTCCACACATAACAGAAGGCCCCCAGATGTGCATCGGAAACTACTACTGGTCTTGCAGGGAACGATCAAAGCCTAAACTGTTTGAGACATTACTCCGATTGAGGAAAATTGCGCATGGTGACTGTTGTATTCAATACCGATGCACTTTCTGTGTTTCATCAAGATACTGATAGTCCACACATTACAGAATGGCCCAGATGTGCATCGGAAACTACTACTGGTCTTGCAGGGAACGATCAAAGCGTAGACTGTTTGAGACATTACTCTCATGGAGGAAAGAGCGCATGGTGACTGTTGTATTCAATCCCGATGCAATTTCTGTGTTTCATCAACACTCTGATAGTCCACCCATTACAGAATGCCCCCAGATGTGCATCGGAAACTACTACTGGACTTCCAGGGAACGATCAAAGCGTAAACTGTTTGAGACATTACTCCCATAGAGGAAAGTGCGCATGGTGAATGTTGTAAACAATCCTGATGCAATTTCTGTATATCATCAACACTCTGATAGTCCACAGATTACAGAATGCCTCCAGATGTGCATCGGTATCTACTACTGCTCCTAAAGTGAACGATCAAAGCGTAAACTGTTTGAGACACTACTCCCATGGAGGAAAGTGCGCATGGTGACTTTTCTATCCAATTCCGCGTCAATTTCTGTGTTTCATCAACACTTGAAGGTCCACAGAGTACAGAATGCCTCCAGATGTGCATCGGAACCTACTACTGGTCTTGCAGGGAACGATCAAAGAGTAGACTGTTCGATACATTACTCCCATAGAGGAAAGTGCGCATGGTGACTGTTGTATTCAATACCGATGCAATTTCTGTGTTTCATCAAGACACTGATAGTCCACACATTACAGAATGCCCCAGATGTGCATCGGAAACTACTACTGGTCTTCCATGGAACGATCAAAGCGTAAACTGTTTGAGACATTACTCCCATGCAGGAAAGTGCGCATGGTGACTGTTGTATTCAATCCCGATGCAATTTCTGTGTTTCATCAACACTTTGAAGGTCCACAGATTACAGAATGCATCCAGATGTGCATCGGAAACTACTACTGGTCTTCCAGGGAACGATCAAAGCCTAAACTGTTTGAGACATTACTCCGATTGAGGAAAATTGCGCATGGTGACTGTTGTATACAATCCCGATGCAATTTCTGTGTTTCAACAACACTCTGATAGTCCACACATTACAGAATTCCCCCAGATGTTCATCGGAAACTACTACTGGTCTTCCAGGGAAGGATCAAAGCGTAAACTGTTTGAGACATTACTCCCATGGGGGAATGTGCGCATAGTGAATGTTGTATTCAATCCCGATGCAATTTCTGTGTTTCATCAACACCCTGATAGTCCACACATTACCGAATGCCCCCAGATGTTCATCGGAAACTACTATTGGTCTTCCAGGGAACGATCAAAGCGTAATCTGTTTGAGACATTACTCCCATGGAGGAAAGTGCGCATGGTGACTGTTGTATTCAATCCCGATAATATTTCTGTGTTTCATCAACACTCTAATAGTCCACACATTACAGAATGACACCAGATGTGCATCGGAAACTACTACTGGTCTTGCAGGGAACGATCAAAGCGTAGACTTTTTGAGACATTACTGCCATGGAGGAAAGTGCTTATGGTGACTGTTGTATTCAATTCCGATGCAATTTCTGTGTTTCATCAACACTCTGATAGTCCACACATTACAGAGGGCCCCCAGATGTGCATCGGAAACTACAACCGGTCTTCCAGGGAACGCTCGAAGAGCAAACTGTTTGAGACATTACTCCCATGGAGGAAAGAGTGCATGGTGACTGTTGTATTCAATACCGATGCAATTTCTTTGTTTCGTCAAGACACTGATAGTCCACACATTACAGAATGCCCCAGATGTGCATGGGAAACTACTACTGGTCTTGCAGGGAACGATCAAAGCGTAGACTGTTTGAGACATTACTCCCATGGAGGAAAGAGCGCTTGGTGACTGTTGTATTCAATCCCGATGCAATTTCTGTGTTTCATCAACACTCTGATAGTCCACACATTACAGAATGCCCCCAGATGTGCATCGGAAACTACTACTGGACTTCCAGGGAACGATCAAAGCGTAAACTGTTTGAGACATTACTCCCATAGAGGAAAGTGCGCATGGTGAATGTTGTAAACAATCCTGATGCAATTTCTGTATTTCATCAGCACTCTGATAGTCCACAGATTACCGAATGCCTCCAGATGTGCATCGGTATCTACTACTGCTCTTAAAGGGAACGATCAAAGCGTAAACTGTTTGAGACATTACACCCATGGAGGAAAGTGCGCACGGTGACTTTTCTATCCAATTCCGCGACAATTTCTGTGTTTCATCAACACTTGAAGGTCCACAGAGTACAGAATGCCTCCAGATGTGCATCGGAACCTACTACTGGTCTTACAGGGAACGATCTAAGAGTAGACTGTTCGAGACATTACTCCCATGGAGGAAAGTGTGCATGGTGACTGTTGTATTCAATCCCGATGCAATTTCTGTGTTTCATCAAAACTCTGATAGTCCACACATTACAGAAAGCCCCCTGATGTGCATCGGAAACTACTACTGGTCTTCCAGGGAACGATCAAAGCGTAAACTGTTTGAGACAATACTCCCATGGAGGAAAGTGTTCATGGTGACTGTTGTATTCAATCCCGATGCAATTTCTGTGTTTCATCAAAACTCTGATAGTCCACACGTTTCAGAAAGCCCCCTGATGTGCATCGGAAACTACTACTGGTCATCCAGGGAACGATCAAAGCGTAAACTGTTGAGACATTACTCCCATGCAGGAAAGTGCGCATGGTGACTGTTGTATTCTATCCCCATGCAATTTCTGTGTTTCATCAACACTCTGATAGTCCACACATTACAAAATGCCCCCAGATGTGCATCGAAAACTACTACTGGTCTTCCAGGGAACGATCAAAGCGTAAACTGTTTGAGACATTACTCCCATGGACGAAAGTGCGCATGGTGACTGTTGTATTCAATCCCGATGCAATTTCTGTGTTTCATCAACACTCTGATAGTCCACACATTACAGAATGCCCCCAAGATGTGCATCGGAAACTACTACTGGTCTTCTAGTGAACGATCAAAGCGTAAACTGTTTGAGACATTACTCCCATGGAGGAAAGTGCGCATGGTGAGTGTTGTATTCAATCTTGATGCAATTTCTGTGTTTCATCAACACTCTGATAGTCCACACATTACAGAATGCCCCCAGATGTGCGTCGGAAACTTCTACTTGTCTTCCAGGGAACGATCAAAGCGTAAACTGTTTGAGACATTACTCCCATGCAGGAAAGTGCGCATGGTTACTGTTGTATTCAATCCGGATGCGATTTTTGTGTTTCATCAACACTTTGAAGGACCACAGATTACAGAATGCCTCCAGATGTGCATTGGAAACTACTACTGGTCTTCCAGGAAACGATCAAAGCGTAGACTGTTTGGGATATTACTCCCATGGATTAAAGTGCGCATGGTGACTGTTGTATTCAATCCCGATGCAATTTCTGTGTTTCAACAACACTCTGATAGTCCACAGATTACAGAATGACACCACATGTGCATCGGAAACTACTACTGGTCTTCCAGGGAACGATCATGGCGTAGACTGTTTGAGACATTACTCCCATGGAGGAAAGTGCGGATGGTGACTGTTGTATTCAATCCCGATGCAATTTCTGTGTTTCATCAACACTCTGATAGTCAACAGATTACAGAATGACACCAGATGTGCCTCGGAAACTACTACTGGTCTTCCAGGGAACGATCAAAGCGTAGACTCTTTGAGACAATACTCCCATGGAGGAAAGTGCGCATGGTGACTGTTGTATTCAATCCCGATGCAATATCTGTGTTTCAGCAAAACTTTGAAGGTCCACAGATTACAGAATGCCTCATGATGTGCATCGGAAACTACTACTGGTCTTCCAGGAAACGATCAAACCGTAGACTGTTTGAGACATTACTCCCATGGAGGAAAGTGCGCATGATGACTGTTGTATTCAATCCCTCTGCAATTTCTGTGTTTCGTCAACACTCTGATAGTCCACTGATTACAGAATGCCTCCTGATGTGCATCGGAAGCTACTACTGGTCTTAAAGGGAACGATCAAAGCGTAGACTGTTTGAGACATTACTCCCATGGAGGTAAGTGCGCATGGTGACTGTCGCATGCAATCCCGACGTAATTTCCGTGTTTCAGCAAAACTTTGAAGGTCCACAGATTACAGAATGCCTCATGATGTGCATCGGAAACTTTTACTGGTCTTCCAGGAAACGAACAAAGCGTAGACTGTATGAGACATTATTCACATGGAGGAAAGTGCGCATAGTGTCTGTTCTATTCAATCCCGATGCAATTTCTGTGTTTCATCAACATTCTGATAGTCCACACATCACAGAATGGCCCCAGATGTGCATCGGAAAGTACTACTGGTCTTCCAGGGAACGATCAAAGCGTAAACTGTTTGAGACATAACTCCCATTGAGGAAAGTGCGCATGGTGACTGTTGTATTCAATCCCAATGCAATTTCTGTGTTTGAACAACACTCTGATAGTTTACAGAATACAAAATGCCTCCAGATGTACATCGGAAACTATTACTGGTCTTCCAGAGAACGATCAAAACGTAGACTGTTTGAGACATTACTCCCATGGAGGAAAGTGTGCATGGTGACTCTTTTATTCAATGCCGATGCAATTTCTGTGTTTCATCAACACTCTGATAGTCCACACATAACAGAAGGCCCCCAGATGTGCATCGGAAACTACTACTGGTCTTGCAGGGAACGATCAAAGCCTAAACTGTTTGAGACATTACTCCGATTGAGGAAAATTGCGCATGGTGACTGTTGTATTCAATACCGATGCACTTTCTGTGTTTCATCAAGATACTGATAGTCCACACATTACAGAATGGCCCAGATGTGCATCGGAAACTACTACTGGTCTTGCAGGGAACGATCAAAGCGTAGACTGTTTGAGACATTACTCTCATGGAGGAAAGAGCGCATGGTGACTGTTGTATTCAATCCCGATGCAATTTCTGTGTTTCATCAACACTCTGATAGTCCACCCATTACAGAATGCCCCCAGATGTGCATCGGAAACTACTACTGGACTTCCAGGGAACGATCAAAGCGTAAACTGTTTGAGACATTACTCCCATAGAGGAAAAAGCGCATGGTGAATGTTGTAAACAATCCTGATGCAATTTCTGTATATCATCAACACTCTGATAGTCCACAGATTACAGAATGCCTCCAGATGTGCATCGGTATCTACTACTGCTCCTAAAGTGAACGATCAAAGCGTAAACTGTTTGAGACACTACTCCCATGGAGGAAAGTGCGCATGGTGACTTTTCTATCCAATTCCGCGTCAATTTCTGTGTTTCATCAACACTTGAAGGTCCACAGAGTACAGAATGCCTCCAGATGTGCATCGGAACCTACTACTGGTCTTGCAGGGAACGATCAAAGAGTAGACTGTTCGATACATTACTCCCATAGAGGAAAGTGCGCATGGTGACTGTTGTATTCAATACCGATGCAATTTCTGTGTTTCATCAAGACACTGATAGTCCACACATTACAGAATGCCCCAGATGTGCATCGGAAACTACTACTGGTCTTCCATGGAACGATCAAAGCGTAAACTGTTTGAGACATTACTCCCATGCAGGAAAGTGCGCATGGTGACTGTTGTATTCAATCCCGATGCAATTTCTGTGTTTCATCAACACTTTGAAGGTCCACAGATTACAGAATGCATCCAGATGTGCATCGGAAACTACTGCTGGTCTTCCAGGGAACGATCAAAGCCTAAACTGTTTGAGACATTACTCCGATTGAGGAAAATTGCGCATGGTGACTGTTGTATACAATCCCGATGCAATTTCTGTGTTTCAACAACACTCTGATAGTCCACACATTACAGAATTCCCCCAGATGTTCATCGGAAACTACTACTGGTCTTCCAGGGAAGGATCAAAGCGTAAACTGTTTGAGACATTACTCCCATGGGGGAAAGTGCGCATAGTGAATGTTGTATTCAATCCCGATGCAATTTCTGTGTTTCATCAACACCCTGATAGTCCACACATTACCGAATGCCCCCAGATGTTCATCGGAAACTACTATTGGTCTTCCAGGGAACGATCAAAGCGTAATCTGTTTGAGACATTACTCCCATGGAGGAAAGTGCGCATGGTGACTGTTGTATTCAATCCCGATAATATTTCTGTGTTTCATCAACACTCTAATAGTCCACACATTACAGAATGACACCAGATGTGCATCGGAAACTACTACTGGTCTTGCAGGGAACGATCAAAGCGTAGACTTTTTGAGACATTACTGCCATGGAGGAAAGTGCTTATGGTGACTGTTGTATTCAATTCCGATGCAATTTCTGTGTTTCATCAACACTCTGATAGTCCACACATTACAGAGGGCCCCCAGATGTGCATCGGAAACTACAACCGGTCTTCCAGGGAACGCTCAAAGAGCAATCTGTTTGAGACATTACTCCCATGGAGGAAAGTGCGCATGGTGACTGTTGTATTCAATCCCAATGCAATTTCTGTGTTTGAACAACACTCTGATAGTTTACAGAATACAAAATGCCTCCAGATGTACATCGGAAACTATTACTGGTCTTCCAGAGAACGATCAAAACGTAGACTGTTTGAGACATTACTCCCATGGAGGAAAGTGTGCATGGTGACTCTTTTATTCAATGCCGATGCAATTTCTGTGTTTCATCAACACTCTGATAGTCCACACATAACAGAAGGCCCCCAGATGTGCATCGGAAACTACTACTGGTCTTGCAGGGAACGATCAAAGCCTAAACTGTTTGAGACATTACTCCGATTGAGGAAAATTGCGCATGGTGACTGTTGTATTCAATACCGATGCACTTTCTGTGTTTCATCAAGATACTGATAGTCCACACATTACAGAATGGCCCAGATGTGCATCGGAAACTACTACTGGTCTTGCAGGGAACGATCAAAGCGTAGACTGTTTGAGACATTACTCTCATGGAGGAAAGAGCGCATGGTGACTGTTGTATTCAATCCCGATGCAATTTCTGTGTTTCATCAACACTCTGATAGTCCACCCATTACAGAATGCCCCCAGATGTGCATCGGAAACTACTACTGGACTTCCAGGGAACGATCAAAGCGTAAACTGTTTGAGACATTACTCCCATAGAGGAAAGTGCGCATGGTGAATGTTGTAAACAATCCTGATGCAATTTCTGTATATCATCAACACTCTGATAGTCCACAGATTACAGAATGCCTCCAGATGTGCATCGGTATCTACTACTGCTCCTAAAGTGAACGATCAAAGCGTAAACTGTTTGAGACACTACTCCCATGGAGGAAAGTGCGCATGGTGACTTTTCTATCCAATTCCGCGTCAATTTCTGTGTTTCATCAACACTTGAAGGTCCACAGAGTACAGAATGCCTCCAGATGTGCATCGGAACCTACTACTGGTCTTGCAGGGAACGATCAAAGAGTAGACTGTTCGATACATTACTCCCATAGAGGAAAGTGCGCATGGTGACTGTTGTATTCAATACCGATGCAATTTCTGTGTTTCATCAAGACACTGATAGTCCACACATTACAGAATGCCCCAGATGTGCATCGGAAACTACTACTGGTCTTCCATGGAACGATCAAAGCGTAAACTGTTTGAGACATTACTCCCATGCAGGAAAGTGCGCATGGTGACTGTTGTATTCAAACCCGATGCAATTTCTGTGTTTCATCAACACTTTGAAGGTCCACAGATTACAGAATGCATCCAGATGTGCATCGGAAACTACTACTGGTCTTCCAGGGAACGATCAAAGCCTAAACTGTTTGAGACATTACTCCGATTGAGGAAAATTGCGCATGGTGACTGTTGTATACAATCCCGATGCAATTTCTGTGTTTCAACAACACTCTGATAGTCCACACATTACAGAATTCCCCCAGATGTTCATCGGAAACTACTACTGGTCTTCCAGGGAAGGATCAAAGCGTAAACTGTTTGAGACATTACTCCCATGGGGGAATGTGCGCATAGTGAATGTTGTATTCAATCCCGATGCAATTTCTGTGTTTCATCAACACCCTGATAGTCCACACATTACCGAATGCCCCCAGATGTTCATCGGAAACTACTATTGGTCTTCCAGGGAACGATCAAAGCGTAATCTGTTTGAGACATTACTCCCATGGAGGAAAGTGCGCATGGTGACTGTTGTATTCAATCCCGATAATATTTCTGTGTTTCATCAACACTCTAATAGTCCACACATTACAGAATGACACCAGATGTGCATCGGAAACTACTACTGGTCTTGCAGGGAACGATCAAAGCGTAGACTTTTTGAGACATTACTGCCATGGAGGAAAGTGCTTATGGTGACTGTTGTATTCAATTCCGATGCAATTTCTGTGTTTCATCAACACTCTGATAGTCCACACATTACAGAGGGCCCCCAGATGTGCATCGGAAACTACAACCGGTCTTCCAGGGA
Organism: Schistocerca gregaria; assembly: GCF_023897955.1. Classification (NCBI taxonomy): domain Eukaryota; kingdom Metazoa; phylum Arthropoda; class Insecta; order Orthoptera; family Acrididae; genus Schistocerca; species Schistocerca gregaria. The sequence continues at coordinate 3,385,746 of NW_026061710.1, forward strand.
ACGCTCGAAGAGCAAACTGTTTGAGACATTACTCCCATGGAGGAAAGAGTGCATGGTGACTGTTGTATTCAATACCGATGCAATTTCTTTGTTTCGTCAAGACACTGATAGTCCACACATTACAGAATGCCCCAGATGTGCATGGGAAACTACTACTGGTCTTGCAGGGAACGATCAAAGCGTAGACTGTTTGAGACATTACTCCCATGGAGGAAAGAGCGCTTGGTGACTGTTGTATTCAATCCCGATGCAATTTCTGTGTTTCATCAACACTCTGATAGTCCACACATTACAGAATGCCCCCAGATGTGCATCGGAAACTACTACTGGACTTCCAGGGAACGATCAAAGCGTAAACTGTTTGAGACATTACTCCCATAGAGGAAAGTGCGCATGGTGAATGTTGTAAACAATCCTGATGCAATTTCTGTATTTCATCAGCACTCTGATAGTCCACAGATTACCGAATGCCTCCAGATGTGCATCGGTATCTACTACTGCTCTTAAAGGGAACGATCAAAGCGTAAACTGTTTGAGACATTACACCCATGGAGGAAAGTGCGCACGGTGACTTTTCTATCCAATTCCGCGACAATTTCTGTGTTTCATCAACACTTGAAGGTCCACAGAGTACAGAATGCCTCCAGATGTGCATCGGAACCTACTACTGGTCTTACAGGGAACGATCTAAGAGTAGACTGTTCGAGACATTACTCCCATGGAGGAAAGTGTGCATGGTGACTGTTGTATTCAATCCCGATGCAATTTCTGTGTTTCATCAAAACTCTGATAGTCCACACATTACAGAAAGCCCCCTGATGTGCATCGGAAACTACTACTGGTCTTCCAGGGAACGATCAAAGCGTAAACTGTTTGAGACAATACTCCCATGGAGGAAAGTGTTCATGGTGACTGTTGTATTCAATCCCGATGCAATTTCTGTGTTTCATCAAAACTCTGATAGTCCACACGTTTCAGAAAGCCCCCTGATGTGCATCGGAAACTACTACTGGTCATCCAGGGAACGATCAAAGCGTAAACTGTTGAGACATTACTCCCATGCAGGAAAGTGCGCATGGTGACTGTTGTATTCTATCCCCATGCAATTTCTGTGTTTCATCAACACTCTGATAGTCCACACATTACAAAATGCCCCCAGATGTGCATCGAAAACTACTACTGGTCTTCCAGGGAACGATCAAAGCGTAAACTGTTTGAGACATTACTCCCATGGACGAAAGTGCGCATGGTGACTGTTGTATTCAATCCCGATGCAATTTCTGTGTTTCATCAACACTCTGATAGTCCACACATTACAGAATGCCCCCAAGATGTGCATCGGAAACTACTACTGGTCTTCTAGTGAACGATCAAAGCGTAAACTGTTTGAGACATTACTCCCATGGAGGAAAGTGCGCATGGTGAGTGTTGTATTCAATCCTGATGCAATTTCTGTGTTTCATCAACACTCTGATAGTCCACACATTACAGAATGCCCCCAGATGTGCGTCGGAAACTTCTACTTGTCTTCCAGGGAACGATCAAAGCGTAAACTGTTTGAGACATTACTCCCATGCAGGAAAGTGCGCATGGTTACTGTTGTATTCAATCCGGATGCAATTTTTGTGTTTCATCAACACTTTGAAGGACCACAGATTACAGAATGCCTCCAGATGTGCATTGGAAACTACTACTGGTCTTCCAGGAAACGATCAAAGCGTAGACTGTTTGGGATATTACTCCCATGGATTAAAGTGCGCATGGTGACTGTTGTATTCAATCCCGATGCAATTTCTGTGTTTCAACAACACTCTGATAGTCCACAGATTACAGAATGACACCACATGTGCATCGGAAACTACTACTGGTCTTCCAGGGAACGATCATGGCGTAGACTGTTTGAGACATTACTCCCATGGAGGAAAGTGCGGATGGTGACTGTTGTATTCAATCCCGATGCAATTTCTGTGTTTCATCAACACTCTGATAGTCAACAGATTACAGAATGACACCAGATGTGCCTCGGAAACTACTACTGGTCTTCCAGGGAACGATCAAAGCGTAGACTCTTTGAGACAATACTCCCATGGAGGAAAGTGCGCATGGTGACTGTTGTATTCAATCCCGATGCAATATCTGTGTTTCAGCAAAACTTTGAAGGTCCACAGATTACAGAATGCCTCATGATGTGCATCGGAAACTACTACTGGTCTTCCAGGAAACGATCAAACCGTAGACTGTTTGAGACATTACTCCCATGGAGGAAAGTGCGCATGATGACTGTTGTATTCAATCCCTCTGCAATTTCTGTGTTTCGTCAACACTCTGATAGTCCACTGATTACAGAATGCCTCCTGATGTGCATCGGAAGCTACTACTGGTCTTAAAGGGAACGATCAAAGCGTAGACTGTTTGAGACATTACTCCCATGGAGGTAAGTGCGCATGGTGACTGTCGCATGCAATCCCGACGTAATTTCCGTGTTTCAGCAAAACTTTGAAGGTCCACAGATTACAGAATGCCTCATGATGTGCATCGGAAACTTTTACTGGTCTTCCAGGAAACGAACAAAGCGTAGACTGTATGAGACATTATTCACATGGAGGAAAGTGCGCATAGTGTCTGTTCTATTCAATCCCGATGCAATTTCTGTGTTTCATCAACATTCTGATAGTCCACACATCACAGAATGGCCCCAGATGTGCATCGGAAAGTACTACTGGTCTTCCAGGGAACGATCAAAGCGTAAACTGTTTGAGACATAACTCCCATTGAGGAAAGTGCGCATGGTGACTGTTGTATTCAATCCCAATGCAATTTCTGTGTTTGAACAACACTCTGATAGTTTACAGAATACAAAATGCCTCCAGATGTACATCGGAAACTATTACTGGTCTTCCAGAGAACGATCAAAACGTAGACTGTTTGAGACATTACTCCCATGGAGGAAAGTGTGCATGGTGACTCTTTTATTCAATGCCGATGCAATTTCTGTGTTTCATCAACACTCTGATAGTCCACACATAACAGAAGGCCCCCAGATGTGCATCGGAAACTACTACTGGTCTTGCAGGGAACGATCAAAGCCTAAACTGTTTGAGACATTACTCCGATTGAGGAAAATTGCGCATGGTGACTGTTGTATTCAATACCGATGCACTTTCTGTGTTTCATCAAGATACTGATAGTCCACACATTACAGAATGGCCCAGATGTGCATCGGAAACTACTACTGGTCTTGCAGGGAACGATCAAAGCGTAGACTGTTTGAGACATTACTCTCATGGAGGAAAGAGCGCATGGTGACTGTTGTATTCAATCCCGATGCAATTTCTGTGTTTCATCAACACTCTGATAGTCCACCCATTACAGAATGCCCCCAGATGTGCATCGGAAACTACTACTGGACTTCCAGGGAACGATCAAAGCGTAAACTGTTTGAGACATTACTCCCATAGAGGAAAAAGCGCATGGTGAATGTTGTAAACAATCCTGATGCAATTTCTGTATATCATCAACACTCTGATAGTCCACAGATTACAGAATGCCTCCAGATGTGCATCGGTATCTACTACTGCTCCTAAAGTGAACGATCAAAGCGTAAACTGTTTGAGACACTACTCCCATGGAGGAAAGTGCGCATGGTGACTTTTCTATCCAATTCCGCGTCAATTTCTGTGTTTCATCAACACTTGAAGGTCCACAGAGTACAGAATGCCTCCAGATGTGCATCGGAACCTACTACTGGTCTTGCAGGGAACGATCAAAGAGTAGACTGTTCGATACATTACTCCCATAGAGGAAAGTGCGCATGGTGACTGTTGTATTCAATACCGATGCAATTTCTGTGTTTCATCAAGACACTGATAGTCCACACATTACAGAATGCCCCAGATGTGCATCGGAAACTACTACTGGTCTTCCATGGAACGATCAAAGCGTAAACTGTTTGAGACATTACTCCCATGCAGGAAAGTGCGCATGGTGACTGTTGTATTCAATCCCGATGCAATTTCTGTGTTTCATCAACACTTTGAAGGTCCACAGATTACAGAATGCATCCAGATGTGCATCGGAAACTACTGCTGGTCTTCCAGGGAACGATCAAAGCCTAAACTGTTTGAGACATTACTCCGATTGAGGAAAATTGCGCATGGTGACTGTTGTATACAATCCCGATGCAATTTCTGTGTTTCAACAACACTCTGATAGTCCACACATTACAGAATTCCCCCAGATGTTCATCGGAAACTACTACTGGTCTTCCAGGGAAGGATCAAAGCGTAAACTGTTTGAGACATTACTCCCATGGGGGAAAGTGCGCATAGTGAATGTTGTATTCAATCCCGATGCAATTTCTGTGTTTCATCAACACCCTGATAGTCCACACATTACCGAATGCCCCCAGATGTTCATCGGAAACTACTATTGGTCTTCCAGGGAACGATCAAAGCGTAATCTGTTTGAGACATTACTCCCATGGAGGAAAGTGCGCATGGTGACTGTTGTATTCAATCCCGATAATATTTCTGTGTTTCATCAACACTCTAATAGTCCACACATTACAGAATGACACCAGATGTGCATCGGAAACTACTACTGGTCTTGCAGGGAACGATCAAAGCGTAGACTTTTTGAGACATTACTGCCATGGAGGAAAGTGCTTATGGTGACTGTTGTATTCAATTCCGATGCAATTTCTGTGTTTCATCAACACTCTGATAGTCCACACATTACAGAGGGCCCCCAGATGTGCATCGGAAACTACAACCGGTCTTCCAGGGAACGCTCAAAGAGCAAACTGTTTGAGACATCACTCCCATGGAGGAAAGAGTGCATGGTGACTGTTGTATTCAATACCGATGCAATTTCTTTGTTTCGTCAAGACACTGATAGTCCACACATTACAGAATGCCCCAGATGTGCATGGGAAACTACTACTGGTCTTGCAGGGAACGATCAAAGCGTAGACTGTTTGAGACATTACTCCCATGGAGGAAAGAGCGCTTGGTGACTGTTGTATTCAATCCCGATGCAATTTCTGTGTTTCATCAACACTCTGATAGTCCACACATTACAGAATGCCCCCAGATGTGCATCGGAAACTACTACTGGACTTCCAGGGAACGATCAAAGCGTAAACTGTTTGAGACATTACTCCCATAGAGGAAAGTGCGCATGGTGAATGTTGTAAACAATCCTGATGCAATTTCTGTATTTCATCAGCACTCTGATAGTCCACAGATTACCGAATGCCTCCAGATGTGCATCGGTATCTACTACTGCTCTTAAAGGGAACGATCAAAGCGTAAACTGTTTGAGACATTACACCCATGGAGGAAAGTGCGCACGGTGACTTTTCTATCCAATTCCGCGACAATTTCTGTGTTTCATCAACACTTGAAGGTCCACAGAGTACAGAATGCCTCCAGATGTGCATCGGAACCTACTACTGGTCTTACAGGGAACGATCTAAGAGTAGACTGTTCGAGACATTACTCCCATGGAGGAAAGTGTGCATGGTGACTGTTGTATTCAATCCCGATGCAATTTCTGTGTTTCATCAAAACTCTGATAGTCCACACATTACAGAAAGCCCCCTGATGTGCATCGGAAACTACTACTGGTCTTCCAGGGAACGATCAAAGCGTAAACTGTTTGAGACAATACTCTCATGGAGGAAAGTGTTCATGGTGACTGTTGTATTCAATCCCGATGCAATTTCTGTGTTTCATCAAAACTCTGATAGTCCACACGTTTCAGAAAGCCCCCTGATGTGCATCGGAAACTACTACTGGTCATCCAGGGAACGATCAAAGCGTAAACTGTTTGAGACATTACTCCCATGCAGGAAAGTGCGCATGGTGACTGTTGTATTCTATCCCCATGCAATTTCTGTGTTTCATCAACACTCTGATAGTCCACACATTACAAAATGCCCCCAGATGTGCATCGAAAACTACTACTGGTCTTCCAGGGAACGATCAAAGCGTAAACTGTTTGAGACATTACTCCCATGGACGAAAGTGCGCATGGTGACTGTTGTATTCAATCCCGATGCAATTTCTGTGTTTCATCAACACTCTGATAGTCCACACATTACAGAATGCCCCCAGATGTGCATCGGAAACTAGTACTGGTCTTCCAGGGAATGATCAAAGCCAAAACTGTTTGAGACATTACTCCGATGAAGGAAAATAGCGCATGGTGACTGTTGTATACAATTCCGAAGCAATTTCTCTGTTTCAATAACACTCTGATAGTCCACACATTACAGAATGCCCCCAGATGTTCATCGGAAACTACTACTGGTCTTCCAGGGAAGGATCAAACGTAAAGTGTTTGGACATTACTCCCATGGAGGAAAGTGCGCATGGTGACTGTTGTATTCAATCCCGATGCAATTTCTGTGTTTCATCAACACTCTGATAGTCCACAGATTACAGAATGCCTCCAGATGTACATCGGAAACTACTACTGGTCTTCCAGAGAACGATCAAAGCGTATGCTGTTAGAGACATTACTCCCATGGAGGAAAGTGCGCATGGCGACTGTTGTTTTCAATCCCGATGCAATTTCTGTGTTTCATCAACACTTTGAATGTCCACAGATTACATAATGCCTCCAGATGAGCGTCGGAAACTACTACTGGTCTTCCTAGGAACGATCAAAGCGTAGACTGTTTGAGACACTACTCCCATGGAGGTAAGTGCGCATGGTGACTGTCGTATTCTATCCCGACGCAATTTCGGTGTTTCATAAACACTTTGAAGGTCCACAGATTACAGAATGCCTCCAGATGTGCATCGGAAACTTTTACTGGTCTTCCAGGAAACGAACAAAACGTAGACTGTTTGAGACATTACTCCCATGGAGGAAAGTGCGCATGGTGACTGTTTTATTCAATCCCGATGCAATTTCTGTTTTTCATCAACACTCTGATAGTCCACACATCACAGGATGGCCCCAGATGTGCATCGGAAATTACTACTGGTCTTCCAGGGGACGATCAAAGCGTAAACTGTTTGAGACATAACTCCCATGGAGGAAAGTCCGCATGGTGACTGTTGTATTCAATCCCGATGCAATTTCTGTGTTTGAACAACACTCTGATAGTTTACAGATTACAAAATGCCTCCAGATGTGCATCGGAAACTAATACTGGTCTTCCAGGGAACGATCAGAACGTAGACTGTTTGAGACATTACTCCCATGGAGGAAAGTGCGCATGGTGCCTGTTTTATTCAATGCCGATGCAATTTATGTGTTTCATCAATAGTCTGATAGTCCACACATAACACAAGACCCCAGATGTGAATCGGAAACTACTACTGCTCTTGCAGGGAACGATCAAAGCGTAGACTGTTTGAGACATTACTCCAATGGAGGAAAGTGCGCATGGTGACTGTTGTATTCTATCCCGATGCAATTTCTGTGTTTCATCATAACTCTGATAGTCCACACATTACAGAATGCCCCCAGCTGTGCATCGGAAACTACTACTGGTCTTCCAGGGTACGATCAAAGCCTAAACTGTTTGAGACATTACTCTGATGGAGGAAAATTGCGAATGGTGACTGTTGTAAACAATCCCGATGCAATTTCTGTGTTTCAACAACACTCTGATAGTCCACACATTACAGAATTCCCCCAGATGTTCATCGGAAACTACTACTGCTCTTCAAGGGAAGGATGAAAGCGTAAACTGTTTGAGACATTACTACCGTGGAGGAAAGTGAGCATGGTGACTGTTGTATTCAATCCCGATGCAATTTCTGTATTTCATCAACACCCTGACGGTCCACACATTACAGAATGCCCCAGATGTGCATCGGAAACTACTACTGGTCTTCCATGGAACTATCAAAGCGTAAACTGTTTGAGACATTACTCCCATGCAGGAAAGTGCGCATGGTGACTGTTGTATTCAATCCCGATGCAATTTCTGTGTTTCATCAACACTTTGAAGGTCCACAGATTTCAGAATGCCTCCAGATGTGCATCGGAAACTACTACTGGTCTTCCAGGGAACGATCAAAGCCTAAACTGTTTGAGACATTACTCCGATTGAGGAAAATTGCGCATGGTGACTGTTGTATACAATCCCGATGCAATTTCTGTGTTTCAACAACTCTCTGATAGTCCACACATTACAGAATTCCCCCAGATATTCATCGGAAACTACTACTGGTCTTCCAGGGAAGGATCAAAGCGTAAACTGTTTGAGACATTACTCCCATGGGGGAAAGTGCGCATAGTGAATGTTGTATTCAATCGCGATGCAATTTCTGTGTTTCATCAACACCCTGATAGTCCACACATTACCTAATGCCCCCAGATGTTCATCGGAAACTACTATTGGTCTTCCTTGGAACGATCAAAGCGTAGACTTTTTGAGACATTACTGCCATGGAGGAAAGTGCTTATGGTGACTGTTGTATTCAATTCCGATGCAATTTCTGTGTTTCATCAACACTCTGATAGTCCACACATTACAGAGGGCCCCCAGATGTGCATCGGAAACTACAACCGGTCTTCCAGGGAACGCTCAAAGAGCAAACTGTTTGAGACATTACTCCCATGGAGGAAAGAGTGCATGGTGACTGTTGTAATCAATACCGATGCAATTTCTTTGTTTCGTCAAGACACTGATAGTCCACACATTACAGAATGCCCCAGATGTGCATCGGAAACTACTACTGGTCTTGCAGGGAACGATCAAAGCGTAGACTGTTTGAGACATTACTCCCATGGAGGAAAGAGCGCATGGTGACTGTTGTATTCAATACCGATGCAATTTCTGCGTTTCATCAACACTCTGATAGTCCACACATTACAGAATGCCCCCAGATGTGCATCGGAAACTACTACTGGACTTCCAGGGAACGATCAAAGCGTAAACTGTTTGAGACATTACTCCCATAGAGGAAAGTGCGCATGGTGAATGTTGTAAACAATCCTGATGCAATTTCTGTATTTCATCAACACTCTGATAGTCCACAGATTACCGAATGCCTCCAGATGTGCATCGGTATCTACTACTGCTCTTAAAGGGTATGATCAAAGCGTAAACTGTTTGAGACATTACACCCAAGGAGGAAAATGCGCACGGTGACTTTTCTATCCAATTCCGCGACAATTTCTGTGTTTCATCAACACTTGAAGGTCCACAGAGTACAGAATGCCTCCAGATGTGCATCGGAACCTACTACTGGTCTTACAGGGAACGATCTAAGAGTAGACTGTTCGAGACATTACTCCCATGAAGGAAAGTGCGCATGGTGACTGTTGTATTCAATCCCGATGCAATTTCTGTGTTTCATCAACACTCTAATAGTCCACAAAAAAACAGAAACCCCCCAGATGTGCATCGGAAATTACTACTGGTCTTGCAGGGAAGGTTCAAAGCGTAGACTGTTTGAAACATAACTCCCATGGAGGAAAGTGTGCATGGTGACTGTTGTATTCAATCCCGATGCAATTACTGTGTTTCATCAAAACTCTGATAGTCCACACATTACAGAAAGCCCCCTGATGTGCATCGGAAACTACTACTGGTCTTCCAGGGAACGATCAAAGCGTAAACTGTTTGAGACAATACTCCCATGGAGGAAAGTGTTCATGGTGACTGTTGTATTCAATCCCGATGCAATATCTGTGTTTCATCAAAACTCTGATAGTCCACACATTTCAGAAAGCCCCCTGATGTGCATCGGAAACTACTACTGGTCATCCAGGGAACGATCAAAGCGTAAACTGTTTGAGACATTACTCCCATGCAGGAAAGTGCGCATGGTGACTGTTGTATTCTATCCCCATGCAATTTCTGTGTTTCATCAACACTCTGATAGTCCACACATTACAAAATGCCCCCAGATGTGCATCGAAAACTACTACTGGTCTTCCAGGGAACGATCAAAGCGTAAACTGTTTGAGACACTACTCCCATGGAGGAAAGTGCGCGTGGTGACTGTTGTATTCAATCCCGATGCAATTTCTGTGTTTCATCAACACTCTGATAGTCCACACATTACAGAATGCTCCCAGATGTGCATCGGAAACTAGTACTGGTCTTCCAGGGAAAGATCAAAGCCAAAACTGTTTGAGACATTACTCCGATGAAGGAAAATAGCGCATGGTGACTGTTGTATACAATTCCGATGCAATTTCTCTGTTTCAATAACACTCTGATAGTCCACACATTACAGAATGCCCCCAGATATTCATCGGAAACTACTACTGGTCTTCCAGGGAAGGATCAAACGTAAAGTGTTTGGACATTACTCCCATGGAGGAAAGTGCGCATGGTGACTGTTGTATTCAATCAGGATGCAATTTCTGTGTTTCATCAACACTCTGATAGTCCACAGATTACAGAATGCCTCCAGATGTACATCGGAAACTACTACTGGTCTTCCAGAGAACGATCAAAGCGTAGGCTGTTAGAGACATTACTCCCATGGAGGAAAGTGCGCATGGCGACTGTTGTTTTCAATCCCGATGCAATTTCTGTGTTTCATCAACACTTTGAATGTCCACAGATTACGTAATGCCTCCAGATGAGCGTCGGAAACTACTACTGGTCTTCCTAGGAACGATCAAAGCGTAGACTGTTTGAGACATTACTCCCATGGAGGTAAGTGCGCATGGTGACTGTCGTATTCTATCCCGACGCAATTTCGGTGTTTCATAAACACTTTGAAGGTCCACAGATTACAGAATGCCTCCAGATGTGCATCGGAAACTTTTACTGGTCTTCCAGGAAACGAACAAAACGTAGACTGTTTGAGACATTACTCCCATGGAGGAAAGTGCGCATGGTGACTGTTTTATTCAATCCCGATGCAATTTCTGTTTTTCATCAACACTCTGATAGTCCACACATCACAGAATGGCCCCAGATGTGCATCGGAAATTACTACTGGTCTTCCAGGGGACGATCAAAGCGTAAACTGTTTGAGACATAACTCCCATGGAGGAAAGTCCGCATGGTGACTGTTGTATTCAATCCCGATGCAATTTCTGTGTTTGAACAACACTCTGATAGTTTACTGATTACAAAATGCCTCCAGATGTGCATCGGAAACTAATACTGGTCTTCCAGGGAACGATCAGAACGTAGACTGTTTGAGACATTACTCCCATGGAGGAAAGTGCGCATGGTGCCTGTTTTATTCAATGCCGATGCAATTTATGTGTTTCATCAATAGTCTGATAGTCCACACATAACACAAGGCCCCAGATGTGAATCGGAAACTACTACTGCTCTTGCAGGGAACGATCAAAGCGTAGACTGTTTGAGACATTACTCCAATGGAGGAAAGTGCGCATGGTGACTGTTGTATTCTATCCCGATGCAATTTCTGTGTTTCATCATAATTCTGATAGTCCACACATTACAGAATGCCCCCAGCTGTGCATCGGAAACTACTACTGGTCTTCCAGGGAACGATCAAAGCCTGAACTGTTTGAGACATTACTCTGATGGAGGAAAATTGCGCATGGTGACTGTTGTAAACAATCCCGATGCAATTTCTGTGTTTCAACAACACTCTGATAGTCCAGACATTACAGAAGGCCCCCAGATGAGCAACGGAAACTACTACTGGTCTTCAGGGGAACGATCAAAGCGTAAACTGTTTGAGACATTACTCCCATGGAGGAAAGTGCGCATGGTGACTGTTGTATTCAATACCGATGCAATTTCTGTGTTTCATCAAGACACTGATAGTCCACACATTAAGAATGCCCCAGATGTGCATCGGAAACTACTACTGGTCTTGCAGGGAACGATCAAAGCGTAGACTGTTTGAGACATTACTCCCATTGACGAAAGAGCGCATGGTGACTGTTGTGGGCAATCCCGCGTCAATTTCTGTGTTTCATCAACACTTTGAAGGTCCACAGATTACAGAATGCCTCCAGATGTGCATGGGAAACTACTACGGGTCTTGCAGGGAACGATCAAAGCGTAGACTGTTTGAGACATTGCTCCCATGGAAGAAAGTGCGCGTGGTGACTGTTGTATTCAATCCCGATGCAATTTCTGTGTTTCATCAACACTCTGATAGTCCACACATTACAGAATGCCCCCAGATGTGCATCGGAAACTACTACTGATCTTCCAGGGAACGATCAAGGCGTAAACTGTTTGAGACAATACTCCCATGGAGGAAAGTGCGCATGGTGACTGTTGTATTAAATCCCGCGGCAATTTCTGTCTTTCATCAACACTTTGAAGGTCCACAGATTACAGAATGCCCCCAGATGTGCATCGGAAACTACTACTGGTCTTCAAGGGAAGGATGAAAGCGTAAACTTTTTGAGACATTACTCCCGTGGAGGAAAGTGAGCATAGTGACTGTTGTATTCAATCCCGATGCAATTTCTGTGTTTCATCAACACTCTGAGAGTCCAGACATTACAGAAGGCCCCCAGATGAGCATCGGAAACTACTACTGGTCTTCAGGGGAACGATCAAAGCATAAACTGTTTGAGACATTACTCCCATGGAGGAAAGTGCGCATGGTGACTGGTGTATTCAATCCCGATGCAATTTCTGTGTTTCATCAAGACACTGATAGTCCACACATTAAGAATGCCCCAGATGTGCATCGGAAACTACTACTGGTCTTGCAGGGAACGATCAAAGCGTAGACTGTTTGAGACATTACTCCCATTGAGGAAAGAGCGCATGGTGACTGTTCTTGGCAATCCCGCGTCAATTTCTGTGTTTCATCAACACTTTGAAGGTCCACAGATTACAGAATGCCTCCAGATGTGCATCGGAAACTACTACTGGTCTTGCAGGGAAAGATCAAAGCGCAGACTGTTTGAGACATTACTCCCATGGAGGAAAGTGCGCATGGTGACTCTTGTATTCAATCCCGATGCAATTTCTGTGTTTCATCAACAATCTGATATTCCACAAATTACAGAATCCCCCCAGATGTGCATTGGAAACTACTACTGGTCTGGCAGGGAACGATCAAAGCGTAGACTGTTTGAGACATTACTCCCATGGAGGAAAGTGCGCATGGTGACTGTTGTATTCAATCTCGATGCAATTTCTGTGTTTCATCAAAACTCTGATAGTCCACACATTACAGAATGCCCCCTGATGTGCATCGGAAACTACTACTGGTCTTCCAGGGAACGATCAAAGCGTAAACGGTTTGAGACATTACTCCCATGGAGGTAAGTGCTCATGGTGACTGTCGCATTCAATCCCGACGCAATTTCCGTGTTTCATCAACACTTTGAAGGTCCACAGATTACAGAATGCCTCCAGATGTGCATGGGAAACTACTACGGGTCTTGCAGGGAACGATCAAAGCGTAGACTGTTTGAGACATTGCTCCCATGGAAGAAAGTGCGCGTGGTGACTGTTGTATTCAATCCCGATGCAATTTCTGTGTTTCATCAACACACTGATAGTCCACACATTACAAAATGCCCCCAGATGTGCATCGAAAACTACTACTGGTCTTCCAGGGAACGATCAAAGCGTAAACTGTTTGAGACATTACTCTCATGGAGGAAAGTGCGCATGGTGACTGTTGTATTCAATCCCGATGCAATGTCTGTGTTTCAACAACACTCTTGTAGTCCACACATTACAGAATGCCCCCAGATGTTCATCTCAAACTACTATTGGTCTTCCAGGGAACTATCAAAGCGTAGACTGTTTTAGACATTACTCCCATTGAGGAAAGTGCACATGGTGACTGTTGTATTCAATCCCGATGCAATTTCTGTGTTTCATCAACACTCTGATAGTCCACACATTACAGAATGCCCCCAGATGTTCATCTCAAACTACTATTGGTCTTCCAGGGAACGATCAAAGCGTAAACTGTTTGAGACATTAATGCCACGGAGGAAAGTGCGCATGGTGTTTGTTGTATTCAATCCCGATGCAATTTCTGTGTTTCATCAACACTCTAATAGTCCACACATCACAGAATGGCACCAGAAGTGCATCGGAAAGTACTAGTGGTCTTCCAGGGAACGATCAAAGCGTAAACTGTTTGAGACATAACTCCCATGGAGGAAAGTGCGCATGGTGACTGTTGTATTCAATCCCGATGCAATTTCTGTGTTTGAAGAATACTCCGATAGTTTACAGATTACAAAATGCCTCCAGATGTGCATCGGAAACTAATACTGGTCTTTCAGGGAAGTATCAAAGCGTAAACTGTTTGAGACATTACTCCCATGGAAGAAAGTGCGCATGGTGACTGTTGTATTCAATCCCGATGATATTTCTGTGTTTCATCAACACTCTGATAGTCCACACATTACAAAATGCCCCCAGATGTCATCGGAAACTACTACTGGTCTTCCAGGGAACGATCAAAGCGTAGACTGTTTGAGACATTACTCCCGTGGAGGAAAGTGCGCATGGTGACTGTTGTATTCAATCCAGATGCAATTTCTGTGTTTCATTAACACACTGATTGTCCACAGAGTGTAGGATTCCTCCAGATGTTCATAGGAAACTACTACTGCTCTTCCAGGGATCGATCAAAGCGTAGACTTTTTGAGACATTACTTTTATTGACCAATGTAGGCCTGGTGACTGTTGTATTCAATTCCGATGCAATTTCTGTGTTTCGTCAACACTCTGATAGTAAACAGATTACAGAATGACTTCAGATGTGCATCGGAAACTACTACTGGTCTTCCATGGAACAATCAAAGCGTAGACTGTTTGAGACATTACTAACATGGAGGAAAGTGCGGATGGTGACTGTTGTATTCAGTCCCGATGCAATTTCTGTGTTTCATCAACACTCTGATAGTCCACACATCACAGAATGGCCCCAGATGTGCATCGGAAAGTACTACTGGTCTTCCAGGGGACGATCAAAGCGTAAACTGTTTGAGACATTACTCCAATGGAGGTAAGTGCGCAGGGTGACTGTTTTATTCAATCCCGATGCAATTTCAGAGTTTGAACAACACTCTGATAGTTTACAGATTACAAAATGCCTCCAGATGTGCATGGGAAACTAATACTGGTCTTCCAGGGAACGATCAAAACGTAGACTGTTTGAGACATTACTCGCATGGAGGAAAGTGCGCATGGTGACTGTTTTATTCAATGCCGATGAAATTTCTGTGTTTCATCAACACTCTGATGGTCCACACATAACACAAGGCCCCCAGATGTGCATCGGAAACTACACTGGTCTTGCAGAGACGATCAAAGCGTAGACTGTTTGAGACATTACTCCAATGAAGGAAAGTGCGCATGGTGACTGATGTATTCAATCCCGATGCAATTTCTGTGTTTCATCAACACTTTCAAGGTCCACAGATTACAGAATGCCTCCAGATGTGCATCGGAATCTTTTACTGGTCTACCAGGAAACGAACAAAAACGTAGACTGTATGAGACATTACTACCATGGAGGAAAGTGCGCATGGTGTCTGTTGTATTCAATCCCGATGCAATTTCTGTGTTTCATCAACACACTGATAGTCCACACATTACAGAATGCCCCCAGATGTGCATCAGAAACTAGTACTGGTCTTCCAGGGAACGATCAAAGCCTAAACTGTTTGAGACATTACTCCGATGAAGGAAAAATGCGAATGGTGACTGTTGTATACAATCCCGATGCAATTTCTGTGTTTCAACAACACTCTGATAGTCCAAGGATTACAGAATGCCACCATATGTGCATCGAAACTACTACTGGTCTTCCAGGGAACGATCAAAGCGTAGACTGTTAGAGACATTACTCCCATGGAGGAAAGTGCGCATGGTGTCTGTTGTATTTAATCCCGATGCAATTTCCGTGTTTCATCAACACTCTGATAGTCCACAGATTAAAGAATGCCTCCAGATGTGCATCTGAAACTACTACTGGTCTTCCAGGGAACGATCAAAGCGTAGACTGTTTGAGACATTACTCCCATGGAGGAAAGTGCGCATGGTCACTGTTGTATTCAATCCCGATGCGATTTCTGTGTTTCATCAACACTTTGAATGTCCACAGATTACAGAATGCCTCCAGATGTGCATCGGAAACTACTACTGGTCCTCCTGGGAGCGATCAAAGCGTAGACTGTTTGAGACATTACCCCCATGGAGGTAAGTGCGCATGGTGACTGTCATATTCAATTCCCGACGCAATTTCCGTGTTTCATCAACACTTTGAAGGTCCACAGTTTACAGAATGTCTCCAGTTGCGCATCGAAAACTTTTACTGGTCTTCCAGGATACGAACAAAAACGTGGACTGTATGAGACACTACTCCCATGGGGGAAAGTGCGCATGGTGTCTGTTGTATTCAATACCGATGCAATTTCGGTGTTTCATCAACACTCTGATAGTCCACACATCACAGAATGGCCCCAGATGTGCATCGGAAAGTACTACTGGTCTTCCAGGGGACGATCATAGCGTAAACTGTTTGAGACATAACTCCCATGGAGGAAAGTGCGCATGGTGACTGTTGTATTCAATCCCAATGCAAATTCTGTGTTTGAACAACACTCTGATAGTTTACAGATTACAAAATGCCTCCAGATGTGCATCGGAAACTAATACTGGTCTTCCAGGGAAAGATCAAAACGTAGACTGTTTGAGACATTACTCCCATGGAGGAAAGTGCGCATGGTGACTGTTTTATTCAATGCCGATGCAATTTCTGTGTTTCATCAACACTTTGAAGGTCCACAGATTACAGAAGGCCCCCAGATGTGCATCGGAAACTACTAGTGGTCTTGCAGGGAACGATCAAATCGTAGACTGCTTGAGACATTACTCCAATTGAGGAAAGTGCGCATGGTGACTGTTGTATTCAATCCCGATACAATTTCTGTGTTTCATCAACACTTTGAAGGTCCACAGATTACAGAATGCGTCCAGATGTGCATGGGAAACTACCACTGGTCTTGCAGGGAACGATCAAAACGTAGACTGTTTGAGACATTACTCCAATGGAGGAAAGTGCGCATGGTGACTGTTGTATTCAATCCCGATGCAATTTCTGTGTTTCATCAACACTCTGATAGTCCACACATTACAGAATGCCCCCAGCTGTGCATCGGAAACTACTACTGGTCTTCCAGGGAACGATCAAAGCCTAAACTGTTTGAGACATTACTCCGATGGAGGAAAATTGCGCATGGTGACTGTTGTATACAATCCCGATGCAATTTCTGTGTTTCATAAACACTCTGATAGTCCACACATTACAGTATGCCCCCAGATGTTCATCGGAAACTACTATTGGTCTTCCAGGGAACGATCAAAGCGTAAACTGTTTGATACATTACTCAGATGGGGGAAAGAGGGCATGGTGACTGTTGTATTCAATCCCGATGCAATTTCTGTGTTTCATCAACACTCTGATAGTCCACACATTACAGAAGGCCCCCAGATGAGCATCGGAAACTTCTACTGGTCTTGAAGGGAACGATCAAAGCGTAGACTGTTTGAGACATTACTGCCATGGAGGAAAGTGCGCATGGTGACGGTTGTATTCAATCCCGATGCAATTTCTGTGTTTCATCAACACTCTGATAGTCCACAAATTACAGAATCCCCCCATATGTGCATCGGAAACTACTACTGGTCTTGCAGGGAACGATCAAAGCGTAGACTGTTTGAGACATT
Organism: Schistocerca gregaria; assembly: GCF_023897955.1. NCBI lineage: Eukaryota > Metazoa > Arthropoda > Insecta > Orthoptera > Acrididae > Schistocerca > Schistocerca gregaria. Next base: position 3,403,378 of record NW_026061710.1, read on the forward strand.
ACTCCCATGGAGGAAAATGCGCATGGTGACTGTTGTATTCAATCCCGATGCAATTTCTGTGTTTCATCAAATCTCTGATAGTCCACACATTACAGAATGCCCCCTGAAGTTCATCGGAAACTATTACTGGTCTTCCAGGGAACGATCAAAGCGTAAATTGTTTGTGAAATTACTCCCGTGCATTAAAGTGCGCATGGTGACTGTTGTATTCAATCCAGATGCAATTTCTGTGTTTCATCAACACTCCGATAGTCCACACATTACAAAATGCCCCCAGATGTGCATCGGAAACTACTACTGGTCTTCCAGGGAACGATTAAAGCGTAAACTGTTTGAGATATTACTCCCATGGAGGAAAGTGCGAATGGTGTCTGTTGTATTCAATCCCGCGGCAATTTCTGTGTTTCATCAACACTTTGAAGGTCCACAGATTACAGAATGCCTCCAGATGTGCATGGGAAACTACTACGGGTGTTGCAGGGAACGATCAAAGCGTAGACTCTTTGAGACATTACTCCCATGGAAGAAAGTGCGCATGGTGGCTGTTGTATTCAATCCCGATGCAATTTCTGTTTTTCATCAACACTCTGATAGTCCACACTTTACAGAATGCCCCCAGATGTGCATCGGAAACTACTACTGGTCTTCCAGGGAACGACCAAAGCCTAAACTGTTTGAGACATTACTCCGGTGAAGGAAAATTGCGCATGGTGACTGTTGTATACAATCCCGATCCAATTTCTGTGTTTCAACAACACTCTGACAGTCCACACATTACAGAATGCCCCCAGATATACATCGGAATCAACTACTGGTCTTCCAGGGAACGATCAAAGCGTAGACTGTTTGAGACATTACTCCCATGGAGGAAAGTGCGCATGGTGACTGTTGTATTCAGTCATGATGCAATTTCTGTGTTTCATCAACACTCTGATAGTCCACTGATTACAGAATGCCTCCAGATGTGCATCGGAAACTACCACTAGTCCTCCAGGGAACGATCAAAGCGTAGACTGTTTGAGACATTACTCCCATGGAGGAAAGTGGGCATGGTGACTGTTGTATTCAAACCCGATGCAATTTCTGTGTTTCATCAACACTCTGATGGTCCACACATTATAGAATGCCCCCAGATGTGCATCGGAAACTACTACTGGTATTCCAGGGAACGATTAAAGCGTAAACTGTTTGAGACATTACTCCCATGGAGGAAAGTGCGCGTGGTGACTGTTGTATTCAATCCCGCGGCAATTTCTTTGTTTCATCAACACTTTGAAGGTCCATAGATTACAGAATGCCTCCAGATGTGCATCGGAAACTACTACGGGTCTTGCAGGGAACGATCAAAGCGTAGACTCTTTGAAACATTACTCCCATGGAAGAAAGTGCGCATGGTGGCTGTTGTATTCAATCCCGATGAAATTTCTGTTTTTCATCAACACTCTGATAGTCCACACATTACAGAATGCCCCCAGATGTGCATCGGAAACTACTACTGGTCTTCCAGGGAACGATCAAAGCCTAAACTGTTTGAGACATTACTCCGGTGAAGGAAAATTGCGCATGGTGTTTGTTGTATACAATCCCTATCAAATTTCTATGTTTCAACAACACTCTGACAGTCCACACATTACAGAATGCCCCCAGATGTACATCGGAAACTACTACTGGTCTTCCAGGGAAGGATCAAAGCGTAAACTGTTTGAGACATTACTCCCATGGAGGAAAGTGCGCATGGTGACTCTTGTATTCAATCCCGATGCAATTTCTGTGTTTCATCAACACTCTGATAGTCCACTGATTACAGAATGCCTCCAGATGTGCATCGGAAACTACTACTGGTCTTCCAGGGAACGATCAAAGCGTAGACTGTTTGAGACATTACTCCCATGGAGGAAAGTGCGCATGGTGTCTGTTGTATTCAATCCCGATGCAATTTCTGTGATTCATCAACACTCTGATAGTCCACACATCACAGAATGGCCCCAGATGTGCATCGGAAAGTACTACTGGTCTTCCAGGGAACGATCAAAGCGTAAACTGTTTGTGACATTACTCCCATGGAGGAAAGTGCGCATGGTGACTGTTGTATACAATCCCGATCCAATTTCTGTGTTTCAACAACACTCTGACAGTCCACACATTACAGAATGCCCCCAGATGTGCATCGGCAACTAATACTGGTTTTCCAGGGTAAGATCAAAACGTAGACTGTTTGAGACATTACTCCCATGGAGGAAAGTGCGCATGGTGACTGTTTTATTCAATGCCGATGCAATTTCTGTGTTTTATCAACACTCTGATAGTCCACATATAACACAAGGCCCCCAGATGTGCATCGCAAACTACTACTGGTCTTGCAGGGAACGATCAAAGCGTAGACTGTTTGAGACATTACGCCCATGCAGGAAAGTGCGCATGGTGACTGTTGTATTCACCCCGATGCAATTTCTGTGTTTCATCAACACTCTGATAGTCCACACATTACAGTATGCCCCCAGATGTTCATCGGAAACTACTATTGGTCTTCCAGGGAACGATCAAAGCGTAAACTGTTTGGGACATTACTCAGATGGGGGAAAGGGCGCATGGTGACTGTTGTATTCAATACCGATCCAATTTCTGTGTTTCAACAACACTCTGATAGTCCACACATTACAGAATGCCCCCAGATGTACATCGGAAACTACTACTGGTCTTCCAGGGAAGGATCAAAGGGTAAACTGTTTGAGACATTAATCCCATGGAGGAAAGTGCGCATGGTGACTGTTGCATTCAATCCCGATGCAATTTCTGTATTTCATCAACACTCTGATAGTCCACACATTACAGTATGCCCCCGGATGTGCATCGGAAACTACTACTGGTCTTTCAGGGAACGATCAAAGCCTAAACTGTTTGAGACGTTACTCCGGTGAAGGAAAATTGCGCATGCTGACTGTTGTATACAATCCCGATCCAATTTCTGTGTTTCAACAACACTCTGATAGTCCACACATTACAAAATGCACCCAGATGTGCATCGGAAACTACTTTTGGTCTTCCGGGGAACGATTAAAGCGTAAACTGTTTGAGACATTACTCCCATGGAGGAAAGTGCGCATGGTGACTGTTGTATAAAATCCCGATGCAATTTCTGTGTTTCAACAACTCTTTGAAGGTCCACAGATTACAGAATGCCTCCTGATGTGCATCGGAAAATACTACTGGTCTTCCAGGAATCGATCAAAGCGTAGACTTTTAGAGCCATTACTCCCATGGAGGAAAGTGCGCATGGTAACTGTTGTATTCAATCCCGACGCAATTTCTGTGTTTAAACAAACACTTTGAAGGTCCACAGATTACAGAATGTCTCCCGATGTGCATCGGAAACTACTACGGGTCTTGCAGGGAACGATCAAAGCGTAGACTGTTTGAGACATTACTCCCATGGAAGAAAGTGCGCATTGTGGCTGTTGTATTCAATCCCGATGCAATTTCTGTTTGTCATCAACACTCTGATAGTCCAAACATTACAGAATGCCCCTAGATGTGCATCGGAAACTACTACTGGTCTTCCACTGAACGATAAACGCCTAAACTGTTTGAGACATTACTCCGCTGAAGGAAAATTGTGCATGGTGACTGTTGTATACAATCCCGATCCAATTTCTGTGTGTCAACAACACTCTGATAGTCCACACATTACAGAATGCCCCCAGATGTACATCGGAAACTACTACTGGTCTTCCAGGGAACGATCAAAGCGTAGACTGTTTGAGACATTACTCCCATGGAGGGCAGTGCGCATGGTGACTGTTGTATTCAATCCCGATGCAATTTCTGTGTTTCATCAACACTTTGAATGTCCACAGATTACAGAATGCCTCCAGATGTGCATCGGAAACTACTTTTGGTCTTCCAAGGAACGATTAAAGCGTAAACTGTTTGAGACATTACTCCCATGGAGGAAAGTGCGCATGGTGACTGTTGTATTCAATACCGCGGCAATTTCTGTGTTTCATCAACACTTTGGAGGTCCACGGATTACAGAATGCCTCCAGATGTGCATCGGAAACTACTACTGGTCTTGCAGGGAACGATCAAAACGTAGACTGCTTGAGACATTACTCCCATGGAGGAAAGGGCGCATGGTAACTGTTGTATTCCATCCCGATGCAATGTATGTGTTTCAACAACACTCTGATAGTCCGCAGATTACAGATAGCCTCCAGATAGCAATCGCAAACTACTACTGGTCTTGCAGGGAACGATCAAAGCGTAGCCTGTTTGAGCCATTACCCCCATGGAGGAAAGAGCGGATGGTGACTCTTGTATTCAATCCCGACGCAATTTCTGTGTTTATTCAACACTTTGAAGGTCCACAGATTACAGAATGTCTCCAGATGTGCATCGGAAACTACTACGGGTCTTGCAGGGAACGATCAAAGCGTAGACTGTTTGAGACATTACTCCCATGGAAGAAAGTGCGCATGATGGCTGTTGTATTCAATCCCGATGCAATTTCTGTGTTTCATCAACACTCTGATAGACCACACATTACAGAATGCCCCCAGATGTTCATCTCAAACTACTATTGGTCTTCCAGGGAACGATCAAAGCGTGGACTGTTTGAGACATTACTCCCATGGAAGAAAGTACGCAAGGTGGCTGTTGTATTCAATCCCGATGCAATTTCTGTTTGTCATCAACACTCTGATAGTCCACACATTACAGAATGCCAACAGATGTACATCGGAAGCTACTACTGGTCTTCCATGGAAGGATCAAAGCGTAAACTGTTTAAGACATTACTCCCATGGACGAAAGTGCGCATGGTGACTGTTGTATTCAATCCAGATGCAATTTCTGTGTTTCATCAACACTCTGATTGTCCACAGATTGTAGGATTCCTCCAGATGTTCATCGGAAACTACTACTGGTCTTCCAGGGATCGATCAAAGCGTAGACTTTTTGAGACATTACTTTTATTGACTAATGTAGGCCTGGTGACTGTTGTATTCAATCCCGATGCAATTTCTGTGTTTCGTCAACACTCTGATAGTAAACAGATTACAGAATGACTTCAGATGTGCATCGGAAACTACTACTGGTCTTCCAGGGAACGATCAAAGCGTAGACGGTTTGAGACATTACTAACATGGAGGAAAGTGCGGATGGTGACTGTTGTATTCAGTCCCGATGCAATCTCTGTGTTTCATCAACACTCTGATAGTCAATAGATTACAGAATGACACCAGATGTGCATCGGAAACTACTACTGGTCTTCCTGCGAACGATCAAAGCGTAGACTGTTTGAGACATTACTCCCATGGAGGAAAGTGCGCATGGTAACTGTTGTATAAAATCCCGATGCAATTTCTGTGTGTCATCAACACTTTGAAGGTCCACAGATTACAGAATGCCTCCAGATGTGCATCGGAAAATACTACTGGTCTTCCAGGAATCGATCAAAGCGTAGACTCTTAGAGCCATTACTCCCATGGAGGAAAGTGCGCATGGTAACTGTTGTATTCAATCCCGATGCAAATTATGTGTTTCAACAACACTCTGATAGTCCACAGATTACAGAATGCCCCCAGATGTACATCGGAAACTACTACTGGTCTTCCAGGGAAGGATCAAAGCGTAAACTGTTTGAGACATTAATCCCATGGAGGAAAGTGCGCATGGTGACTCTTGTATTCAATCCCGATGCAATTTCTGTGTTTCATCAACACTCTGATAGTCCACAGATTACAGAATGCCTCCAGATGTGCATCGGAAGCTACTACTGGTCTTCCAGGGAACGATCAAAGCGTAGACTGTTTGAGACATTACTCCCATGGAGGAAAGAGCGCATGGTGACTGTTGTATTCAACCCCGATGCAATTTCTGTGTTTCGTCAAGACACTGATAGTCCACACATTACAGAATGCCCCTGATGTGCATCGGAAACTGCTACTGGTCTTCCAGGGAACGATCAAAGCCTAAACTATCAGAGACATTACTCCGCTGAAGGAAAATTGCGTATGGTGACTTTTGTATACAATCCCGATCCAATTTCTGTGTTTCAACAACACTCTGATAGTCCACACATTACAGAATGCCCCCAGATGTACATCGGAAACTACTACTGGTCTTCCAGGGAACGATCAAAGCGTAGACTGTTTGAGACATTACTCCCAAGGAGGAAAGAGCGCATGGTGACTGTCGTATTCAATCCCGACGCAATTTCCGTGTTTCATCAACACTTTGAAGGTCCACAGATTACAGAATGCCTCCAGATGTGCATCGGAAACTAATACTGGTCTGCCAGGGAACGATTAAAGCGTAAACTGTTTGAGACATTACTCCCATGGAGGAAAGTGCGCATGGTGACTGTTGTATTCAATCCCGCGGCAATTTCTGTGTTTCATCAACACTTGGAAAGTCCACAGATTACAGAATGCCTCCAGATGTGCCTCGGAAACTACTACGGGTCTTGCAGGGAACGATCAAAGCGTAGACTGTTTGAGACATTACTCCCATGGAAGAAAGTGCGCATGGTGGCTGTTGTATTCAATCCCGATGCAATTTCTGTTTGTCATCAACAATCTGATAGTCCAAACATTACAGAATGCCCCTAGATGTGCATCGGAAACTACTACTGGTCTTCCACTGAACGATAAACGCATAAACTGTTTGAGACATTACTCCGCTGAAGGAAAATTGTGCATGGTGACTGTTGTATACTATCCCGATACAATTTCTGTGTGTCAACAACACTCTGATAGTCCACACATTACAGAATCCCCCCAGATGTACATCGGAAACTACTACTGGTCTTCCAGAGAACGATCAAAGCGTAGACTGTTTGAGACATTACTCCCATGGAGGGCAGTGCGCATGTTGACTGTTGTATTCAATCCCGATGCAATTTCTTTGTTTCATCAACACTTTGAATGTCCACAGATTACAGAATGCCTCCAGATGTGCATCGGAAACTACTACTGGTCTTCCAGGGAACGATCAAAGCCTAAACTGTTTGAGACATTACTCCGATGAAGGAAAATTGCGCATGGTGACTGTTGTATACAATCCAGATCCAATTTCTGTGTTTCAACAACTATCTGATAGTCCACACATTACAGAATGCCAACAGATGTACATCGGAAACTACTACTGGTCTTCCATGGAAGGATCAAAGCGTAAACTGTTTGAGACATTACTCCCATGGACGAAAGTGCGCATGGTGACTGTTGTATTCAATCCCGATGCAATTTCTGTGTTTCATCAACACTCTGATAGTCCACACATTACAGAATGCCCCCAGATGATCATCTCAAACTACTATTGGTCTTCCAGGGAACGATCAAAGCGTAAACTGTTTGAGACACTAATGCCATGGCGGAAAGTGCGCATGGTGACTGTCGTATAAAATCCCGATGCAATTTCTGTGTTTCATCAACACTTTGAAGGTCCACAGATTACAGAATGCCTCCAGATTTGCATCGGAAAATACTACTGGCCTTCCAGGAATCGATCCGAACGTAGACTGTTTGAGACATTACTCCCGTGGAGGAAAGTGCGCATGGTGACTGTTGTATTCAATCCAGATGCAATTTCTGTGTTTCATCAACACTCTGATTGTCCACAGATTGTAGGATTCCTCCAGATGTTCATCGGAAACTACTACTGGTCTTCCAGGGATCGATCAAAGCGTAGACTTTTTGAGACATTACTTTTATTGACTAATGTAGGCCTGGTGACTGTTGTATTCAATCCCGATGCAATTTCTGTGTTTCATCAACACTCTGATAGTCAATAGATTACAGAATGACACCAGATGTGCATCGGAAACTACTACTGGTCTTCCTGCGAACGATCAAAGCGTAGACTGTTTGAGACTTTACTCCCATGGAGGAAAGTGCGCATGGTAACTGTTGTATTCAATCCCGATGCAATTTATGTTTTTCAACAACACTCTGATAGTCCACAGATTACAGAATGCCTCCAGATGTGCATCGGAAACTACTACTGGTCCTCCTGGGAGCGATGAAAGCGTAGACTGTTTGAGACATTACTCCCATGGAGGTAAGTGCGCATGGTGACTGTCATATTGAATCCCGACGCAATTTCCGTGTTTCATCAACACTTTGAAGGTCCACAGATTTCAGAATGCCTCCAGATGTGCATCGGAAACTACTACTGGTCTGCCAGGGAACGATTAAAGCGTAAACTGTTTGAGACATTACTCCCATGGAGGTAAGTGCGCATGGTGACTGTTGTATTCAATCCCGTGGCAATTTCTGTGTTTCATCAACACTTGGAAAGTCCACAGATTACAGAATGCCTCCAGATGTTCCTCGGAAACTACTACGGGTCTTGCAGGGAACGATCAAAGCGTAGACTGTTTGAGACATTACTCCCATGGAAGAAAGTGCGCATGGTGGCTGTTGTATTCAATCCCGATGCAATTTCTGTTTGTCATCAACACTCTGATAGTCCAAACATTACAGAATGCCCCTAGATGTGCATCGGAAACTTCAACTGGTCTGCCACTGAACGATAAACGCCTAAACTGTTTGAGACATTACTCCGCTGAAGGAAAATTGTGCATGGTGACTGTTGTATACAATCCCGATCCAATTTCTGTGTGTCAACAACACTCTGATAGTCCACACATTACAGAATGCCCCCAGATGTACATCGGAAACTACTACTGGTCTTCCAGGGAACGATCAAAGCGTAGACTGTTTGAGACATTACTCCCATGGAGGGCAGTGCGCATGGTGACTGTTGTATTCAATCCCGATGCAATTTCTGTGTTTCATCAACACTTTGAATGTCCACAGATTACAGAATGCCTCCAGATGTGCATCGGAAACTACTACTGGTCTTCCAGGGAACGATCAAAGCCTAAACTGTTTGAGACATTACTCCGATGAAGGAAAATTGCGCATGGTGACTGTTGTATGCAATCCCGATCCAATTTCTGTGTTTCAACAACTCTCTGATAGTCCACACATTACAGAATGCCAACAGATGTACATCGGAAACTACTACAGGTCTTCCATGGAAGGATCAAAGCGTAAACTGTTTGAGACATTACTCCCATGGACGAAAGTGCGCATGGTGACTGTTGTATTCAATCCCGATGCAATTTCTGTGTTTCATCAACACTCTGATAGTCCACACATTACAGAATGCCCCCAGATGATCATCTCAAACTACTATTGGTCTTCCAGGGAACGATCAAAGCGTAAACTGTTTGAGACACTAATGCCATGGCGGAAAGTGCGCATGGTGACTGTCGTATAAAATCCCGATGCAATTTCTGTGTTTCATCAACACTTTGAAGGTCCACAGATTACAGAATGCCTCCAGATTTGCATCGGAAAATACTACTGGCCTTCCAGGAATCGATCCGAACGTAGACTGTTTGAGACATTACTCCCGTGGAGGAAAGTGCGCATGGTGACTGTTGTATTCAATCCAGATGCAATTTCTGTGTTTCATCAACACTCTGATTGTCCACAGATTGTAGGATTCCTCCAGATGTTCATCGGAAACTACTACTGGTCTTCCAGGGATCGATCAAAGCGTAGACTTTTTGAGACATTACTTTTATTGACTAATGTAGGCCTGGTGACTGTTGTATTCAATCCCGATGCAATTTCTGTGTTTCGTCAACACTCTGATAGTAAACAGATTACAGAATGACTTCAGATGTGCATCGGAAACTACTACTGGTCTTCCAGGGAACGATCAAAGCGTAGACGGTTTGAGACATTACTAACATGGAGGAAAGTGCGGATGGTGACTGTTGTATTCAGTCCCGATGCAATTTCTGTGTTTCATCAACACTCTGATAGTCAATAGATTACAGAATGACACCAGATGTGCATCGGAAACTACTACTGGTCTTCCTGCGAACGATCAAAGCGTAGACTGTTTGAGACATTACTCCTATGGAGGAAAGTGCGCATGGTAACTGTTGTATTCAATCCCGATGCAATTTATGTTTTTCAACAACACTCTGATAGTCCACAGATTACAGAATGCCTCCAGATGTGCATCGGAAACTACTACTGGTCCTCCTGGGAGCGATGAAAGCGTAGACTGTTTGAGACATTACTCCCATGGAGGTAAGTGCGCATGGTGACTGTCATATTGAATCCCGACGCAATTTCCGTGTTTCATCAACACTTTGAAGGTCCACAGATTACAGAATGCCTCCAGATGTGCATCGGAAACTACTACTGGTCTGCCAGGGAACGATTAAAGCGTAAACTGTTTGAGACATTACTCCCATGGAGGTAAGTGCGCATGGTGACTGTTGTATTCAATCCCGCGGCAATTTCTGTGTTTCATCAACACTTGGAAAGTCCACAGATTACAGAATGCCTCCAGATGTTCCTCGGAAACTACTACGGGTCTTGCAGGGAACGATCAAAGCGTAGACTGTTTGAGACATTACTCCCATGGAAGAAAGTGCGCATGGTGGCTGTTGTATTCAATCCCGATGCAATTTCTGTTTGTCATCAACACTCTGATAGTCCAAACATTACAGAATGCCCCTAGATGTGCATCGGAAACTTCAACTGGTCTGCCACTGAACGATAAACGCCTAAACTGTTTGAGACATTACTCCGCTGAAGGAAAATTGTGCATGGTGACTGTTGTATACAATCCCGATCCAATTTCTGTGTGTCAACAACACTCTGATAGTCCACACATTACAGAATGCCCCCAGATGTACATCGGAAACTACTACTGGTCTTCCAGGGAACGATCAAAGCGTAGACTGTTTGAGACATTACTCCCATGGAGGGCAGTGCGCATGGTGACTGTTGTATTCAATCCCGATGCAATTTCTGTGTTTCATCAACACTTTGAATGTCCACAGATTACAGAATGCCTCCAGATGTGCATCGGAAACTACTACTGGTCTTCCAGGGAACGATCAAAGCCTAAACTGTTTGAGACATTACTCCGATGAAGGAAAATTGCGCATGGTGACTGTTGTATGCAATCCCGATCCAATTTCTGTGTTTCAACAACTCTCTGATAGTCCACACATTACAGATGGCCAACAGATGTACATCGGAAACTACTACAGGTCTTCCATGGAAGGATCAAAGCGTAAACTGTTTGAGACATTACTCCCATGGACGAAAGTGCGCATGGTGACTGTTGTATTCAATCCCGATGCAATTTCTGTGTTTCATCAACACTCTGATAGTCCACACATTACAGAATGCCCCCAGATGTTCATCTCAAACTACTATTGGTCTTCCAGGGAACGATCAAAGCGTAAACTGTTTGAGACACTAATGCCATGGCGGAAAGTGCAAATGGTGACTGTTGTATAAAATCCCGATGCAATTTCTGTGTTTCATCAACACTTTGAAGGTCCACAGATTACAGAATGCCTCCAGATTTTCATCGGAAAATACTACTGGTCTTCCAGGAATCGATCCGAACGTAGACTGTTTGAGACATTACTCCCGTGGTGGAAAGTGCGCATGGTGACTGTTGTATTCAATCCAGATGCAATTTCTGTGTTTCATCAACACTCTGATTGTCCACAGACTGTAGGATTCCTCCAGCTGTTCATCGGAAACTACTACTGGTCTTCCAGGGATCGATCAAAGCGTAGACTTCTTGAGACATTACTTTTATTGACTAATGTAGGCCTGGTGACTGTTGTATTCAGTCCCGATGCAATTTCTGTGTTTCATCAACACTCTGATAGCCAATAGATTACAGAATGACACCAGATGTGCATCGGAAACTGCTACTGGTCTTCCTGCGAACGATCAAAGCGTAGACTGTTTGAGACATTACTCCCATGCAGGAAAGTGCGCATGGTAACTGTTGTATTCAATCCCGATGCAATTTATGTGTTTCAACAACACTCTGATAGTCCACAGATTACAGAATGCCCCCAGATGTACATCGGAAACTACTACTGGTCTTCCGGGGAAGGATCAAAGCTTAAACTGGTTGAGACATTAATCCCATGGAGGAAAGTGCGCATGGTGACTCTTGTATTCAATCCCAATGCAATTTCTGTGTTTCATCAACACTCTGATAGTCCACAGATTACAGAATGCCTCCAGATGTGCATCGGAAACTACTACTGGTCTTCCAGGGAACGATCAAAGCGTAGACTGTTTGAGACATTACTCCCATGGAGGAAAGTGCGCATGGTGACTGTTGTATTCAATCCCGATGCAATTTCTGTGTTTCATCAACCCTTTGAAGGTCCACAGATTAAAGAATGCCTCCAGATGTGCATCGGAAACTACTACTGGTCTTCCTGGGAGCGATCAAAGCGTAGACTGTTTGAGACATTACTCCCATGGAGGTAAGTGCGCATGGTGACTGTCGTATTCAATCCCGACGCAATTTCTGTGTTTAATCAACACTTTGAAGGTCCACAGATTACAGAATGTCTCCAGATGTGCATCGGAAACTACTACGGGTCTTGCAGGGAACGATCAAAGCGTAGACTGTTTGAGACATTACTCCCATGGAAGAAAGTGCGCATGGTGGCTGTTGTATTCAATCCCGATGCAATTTCTGAGTTTCATCAACACTCTGATAGTCCACACATTACAGAATGCCCCCAGATGTTCATCTCAAACTACTATTGGTCTTCCAGGGAACGATCAAAGCGTAAACTGTTTGAGACACTAATGCCATGGCGGAAAGTGCGCATGGTGACTGTTGTATAAAATCCCGATGGAATTTCTGTGTTTCATCAACACTTTGAAGGTCCACAGATTACAGAATGCCTCCAGATTTGCATCGGAAAATACTACTGGTCTTCCAGGAATCGATCCAAACGTAGACTGTTTGAGACATTACTCCCATGGAGGAAAGTGCGCATGGTGACTGTTGTATGCAATCCCGATGCAATTTATGTGTTTCAACAACTCTCTGGTAGTCCGCAGATAACAGATAGCCTCCAGATAGGCATCGGAAACTACTACTGGTCTTGCAGGAAACGATCAAAGCGTAGACTGTTTGAGACATTACTCCCATGGAGCAAAGAGCGCATGGTGAATGTTGTATTCAATCCCGATGCAATTTCTGTGTTTCATCAAGACACTGATAGTCCACACATTACAGAATGCCCCAGATGTGCATCGGAAACTACTACTGGTCTTGCAGGGAACGATCAAAGCGTAGACTGATTGAGACATTACTCCCATGCAGGAAAGTGCGCATGGTGACTTTTGTATTCAATCCCGATGCAATTTCTGTGTTTCATCAACACTCTGATAGTCCACACATTACAAAATGCACCCAGATGTGCATCGGAAACTACTTTTGGTCTTCCAGGGAACGATTAAAGCGTAAACTGTTTGAGACATTACTCCCATGGAGGAAAGTGCGCATGGTGACTGTTGTATTCAATACCGCGGCAATTTCTGTGTTTAATCAACACTTTGGAGGTCCACGGATTACAGAATGCCTCCAGATGTGCATCGGAAACTACTACTGGTCTTGCAGGGAACGATCGAAACGTAGACTGCTTGTGACATTACTCCCATGGAGGAAAGGGCGCATGGTGACTGTTGTGTTCAATCCCGATGCAATTTCTGTGTTTCATCAAGACACTGATAGTCCGGACATTACAGAATGCCCCAGATGTTCATCTCAAACTACTATTGGTCTTCAAGGGAACGATCAAAGCGTAAACTGTTTCAGACTTTAATGACATGGAGGGAAGTGTGCATGGTGACAGTTGTATAAAATCCCGATGCAATTTCTGTGTTTCATCAACACTTTGAAGGTCCACAGATTACAGAATGCCTCCAGATGTGCATCGGAAAATACTACTGGTCTTCCAGGAATCGATCAAAGCGTAGACTGTTTGAGACATTACTCCCATGGAGAAAAGTGCGCATGGTAACTGTTGTATTCAATCCCGATGCAATTTATGTGTTTCAACAACACTCTGATAGTCCGCAGATTACAGATAGCCTCCAGATAGCCATCGGAAACTACTACTGGTCTTGCAGGGAACGATCAAAGCGTAGACTGTTTGAGCCATTACTCCCATGGAGGAAAGAGCGCATGGTGACTGTTGTATTCAACCCCGATGCAATTTCTGTGTTTCATCAAGACACTGATAGTGCACACATTACAGAATGCCCCAGATGTGCATCGGAAACTGCTACTGGTCTTCCAGGGAACGATCAAAGCCTAAACTATTATAGACATTACTCCGCTGAAGGAAAATCGCGCATGGTGACTTTTGAATACAATCCCGATCCAATTCCTGTGTTTCAACAACACTCTGATAGTCCACACATTACAGAATGCCCCCAGATGTACATCGGAAGCTACTACTGGTCTTCCAGGGAACGATCAAAGCGTAGACTGTTTGAGACATTACTCCCATGGAGGACTGTGCGCATGGTGACTGTTGTATTCAATCCCGATGCAATTTCTGTGTTTCATCAACACTTTGACTGTCCACAGATTACAGAATGCCTCCAGATGTGCATCGGAAACTACTACTGGTCTTCCTGGGAGCGATCAAAGCGTAGACTGTTTGAGACATTACACCCATGACTGTCGTATTCAATCCCGACGCAATTTCTGTGTTTCATCAACACTTTGAAGGTGTGCATCGGAAACTACTACTGGTCTTCCTGGGAGCGATCAAAGCGTAGACTGTTTGAGACATTACTCCCATGACTGTCGTATTCAATCCCGACGCAATTTCTGTGTTTCATCAACACTTTGAAGGTCCACAGATTACAGAATGCCTCCAGATGTGCATCGGAAACTACTACTGGTCTGCCAGGGAACGATTAAAGCGTAAACTGTTTCAGACATTACTCCCATGGAGGAAAGTGCGCATGGTGACTGTTGTATTCAATCCCGCAGCAATTTCTGTGTTTCATCAACACTTGGAAAGTCCACAGATTACAGAATGCCTCCAGATGTGCATCGGAAACTACTACGGGTCTTGCAGGGAACGATGAATGCGTAGACTGTTTTAGACATTACTCCCATGGAAGAAAGTGCGCATGGTGGCTGTTGTATTCAATCCCGATGCAATTTCTGTTTGTCATCAACAATCTGATAGTCCACACATTACAGAATTCCCCCAGATGTGCATCGGAAACAACTACTGGTCTTCCACTGAACGATCAACGCCTAAACTGTTTGAGACATTACTCCGCTGAAGGAAAATTGTGCATGGTGACTGTTGTATTCAATCCCGATCCAATTTCTGTGTTTCAACAACACTCAGATAGTCCACACATTACATAATGCCCCCAGATGTACATCGGAAACTACTACTGGTCTTCCAGGGAACGATCAAAGCGTAGACTGTTTGAGACATTACTCCCATGGAGGACAGTGCGCATGGTGACTGTTGTATTCAATCCCGATGCAATTTCTGTGTTTCATCAACACTTTGAATGTCCACAGATTGCAGAATGCATCCAGATGTGCATCGGAAACTACTACTGGTCTTCTAGGGAACGATCAAAGCCTAAACTGTTTGAGACATTACTCCGATGAAGGAAAATTGCGCATCGTGACTGTTGTATACTATCCCGATCCAATTTTTGTGTTTCAACAACTTTCTGATAGTCCACACATTACAGAATGCCAACAGATGTACATCGGAAACTACTACTGGTCTTCCATGGAAGGATCAAAGCGTAAACTGTTTGAGACATTACTCCCATGGACGAAAGTGCGCATGGTGACTGTTGTATTCAATCCCGATGCAATTTCTGTGTTTCATCAACACTCTGATAGTCCACACATTACAGAATGCCCCCAGATGTTCATCTCAAACTACTATTGGTCTTCCAGGGAACGATTAAAGCGTAAACTGTTTGAGACACTAATGCCATGGCGGAAAGTGCGCATGGTGACTGTTGTATAAAATCCCGATGATATTTCTGTGTTTCATCAACACTTTGAAGGTCCACAGATTACAGAATGCCTCCAGATTTGCATCGGAAAATACTACTGGTCTTCCAGGTATCGATCCGAACGTAGACTGTTTGAGACATTACTCCCGTGGAGGAAAGTGCGCATGGTGACTGTTGTATTCAATCCAGATGCAATTTCTGTGTTTCATCAACACTCTGATTGTCCACAGATTGTAGGATTCCTCCAGATGTTCATCGGAAACTACTACTGGTCTTCCAGGGATCGATCAAAGCGTAGACTTTTTGAGACATTACTTTTATTGACTAATGTAGGCCTGGTGACTGTTGTATTCAATCCCGAAGCAATTTCTGTGTTTCGTCAACACTCGGATAGTAAACAGATTACAGAATGACTTCAGATGTGCATCGGAAGCTACTACTGGTCTTCCAGGGAACGATCAATGCGTAGACGGTTTGAGACATTACTAACATGGAGGAAAGTGCGGATGGTGACTGTTGTATTCAGTCCCGATGCAATTTCTGTGTTTCATCAACACTCTGATAGTCAATAGATTACAGAATGACACCAGATGTGCATCGGAAACTAGTACTGGTCTTCCTGCGAACGATCAAAGCGTAGACTGTTTGAGACATTACACCCATGGAGGTAAGTGCGCATGGTGACTGTCGTATTCAATCCCGACGCTATTTCCGTGTTTCATCAACACTTTGAAGGTCCACAGATTACAGTATGCCTCCAGATGTGCATCGGAAACTTTTACTGGTCTACCAGGAAACGAACAAAAACGTAGACTGTATGAGACATTACTCCCATGGAGGAAAGTAAGCATGGTGTCTGTTGTATTCAATCACGATGCAATTTCTGTGTTTCATCAACACTCTGATAGTCCACACATCACAGAATGGCCCCAGATGTGCATCGGAAAGTACTACTGGTCTTCCAGGGGACGATCAAAGCGTAAACTGTTTGAGACATTACTCCAATGGAGGTAAGTGCGCATGGTGACTGTTTTATTCAATCCCGGTGCAATTTCCGTGTTTGAACATCACTCTGATAGTTTACAGATTACAAAATGCCTCCAGATGTGCATGGGAAACTAATACTTGTCTTCCGGGGAACGATCAAAACGTAGACTGTTTGAGACATTACTCCCATGGAGGAAAGTGCGCATGGTGAATGTTTTATTCAATGCCGATGAAATTTCTGTGTTTCATCAACACTCTGATAGCCCACACATAACACAAGGCCCCCAGATGTGCATCGGAAACTACGACTGGTCTTGCAGAGGCGATCAAAGCGTATACTGTTTGAGACATTACTCCAATGGAGGAAAGTGCGCATGGTGACTGTTGTATTCAATCCCGATGCAATTTCTGTGTTTCATCAACACTTTGAAGGTCCACAGGTTACAGAAGGCCCACAGATGTACATCGGAAACTACTACTGGTCTTGCAGGGAACGATCAAAGCGTAAACTGTATGAGACATTACTCCCATAGAGGAAAGTGTGCATGGTGACTGTTGTATTCAATCCCGATGCTATTTCTGTGTTTCATCAACACTTTCAAGATCCACAGATTACAGAATGCGTCCAGATGTGCATGGGAAACTACTACTGGTCTTGCAGGGAACGATCAAAGCGTAGACTGATTGAGACATTACTGCCATGGAGGAAAGTGCGCATGGTGACGGTTGTATTCAATCCCGATGCAATTTCTGTGTTTCATCAGCAGTCTGATAGTCCACAAATTACAGAATCCCCGGAGATGTGCATCGGATACTACTACTGGTCTTGCAGGGAATGATCAAAGCGTAGACTGGTTGAGACATAACTCCCATGGAGGAAAATGCGCATGGTTACTGTTGTATTCAATCGCGATGCAATTTCTGTGTTTCATCAAATCTCTGATAGTCCACACATTACAGAATGGCCCTGATGTGCATCGGAAACTATTACTGGTCTTCCAGGGAACGATCAGAGCGTAAACTGTTTGTGAAATTACTCCCATGGAGGAAAATGCGCATGGTGACTGTTGTATTCAATCCCGATGCAATTTCTGTGTTTCATCAAATCTCTGATAGTCCACACATTACAGAATGCCCCCTGATGTGCATCGGAAATTACTACTGGTCTTCCTGGGAACGATCAGAGCGTAAACTGTTTGTGAAATTACTCCCATGCAGGAAAGTGCGCATGGTGACTGTTGTATTCAATCCCGCGGCAATTTCTGTGTTTCATCAACACTTTGAAGGTCCACAGATTACAGAATGCCTCCAGATGTGCATCGGAAACTACTACGGGTCTTGCAGGGAACGATCAAAGCGTAGACTCTTTGAGACATTACTCCCATGGAAGAAAGTGCGCATGGTGGCTGTTGTATTCAATCCCGATGCAATTTCTGGTTTTCATCAACACTCTGATAGTCCACACATTACAGAATGCCCCCAGATGTGCATCGGAAACTACCACGGGTCTTGCAGGGAACGATCAAAGCGTAGACTCTTTGAGACATTACTCCCATGCAAGAAAGTGCGCATGGTGGCTTTTGTATTCAATCCCGATGCAATTTCTGTTTTTCATCAACACTCTGATAGTCCACACATTACAGAATGCCCCCAGATGTGCATCGGAAACTACTACTGGTCTTCCAGGGAACGATCAAAGCCTAAACTGTTTGAGACATTACTCCGGTGAAGGAAAATTGCGCGAGGTGACTGTTGTATACAATCCCGATCCAATTTCTGTGTTTCAACAACACTCTGATAGTCCACACATTACAGAATGCCCCCAGATGTACATCGGAAACTAATACTGGTCTTCCAGGGAAGGATCAAAGCGTAAACTGTTTGAGACATTAATCCCATGGAGGAAAGTGCGCATGGCGACTCTTGTATTCAATCCCAATGCAATTTCTGTGTTTCATCAACACTCTGATAGTCCACAGATTACAGAATGCCTCCAGATGTGCATCGGAAACTACTACTGGTCTTCCAGGGAACGATCAAAGCGTAGACTGTTTGAGACATCAATGCCATGGCGGAAAGTGCGCATGAAGACTGTTGTATAAAATCCCGATGCAATTTCAGTGTTTCATCAACACTTTGAATGTCCACAGATTAAAGAATGCCTCCAGATGTGCATCGAAAATACTACTGGTCTTCCAGGAATCGATCCAAACGTAGACTGTTTGAGACATTACTCCCATGGAGGAAAGTGCGCATGGTGACTGTTGTATTCAATCCCGATGCAATTTCTGTGTTTCATCAACACTCTGATAGTCCACACATTACAGAATGCCCCCAGATGTGCATCGGAAACTACTACTGGTCTTCCAGGGAACGATCAAAGCCTAAACTGTTTGAGACATTACTCCGATGAAGGAAAATTGCGCATGGTGACTGTTGTATACAATCCCGATCCAATTTCTGTGTTTCAACAACACTCTGATAGTCCACACATTACAGAATGCCCCCAGATGTTCATCTCAAACTACTATTGGTCTTCCAGGGAACGATCAAAGCGTAAACTGTTTGAGACATCAATGCCATGGCGGAAAGTGCGCATGAAGACTGTTGTATAAAATCCCGATGCAATTTCAGTGTTTCATCAACACTTTGAATGTCCACAGATTAAAGAATGCCTCCAGATGTGCATCGAAAATACTACTGGTCTTCCAGGAATCGATCCAAACGTAGACTGTTTGAGACATTACTCCCATGGAGGAAAGTGCGCATGTTGACTGTTGTATGCAATCCCGATGCAATTTATGTGTTTCAACAACACTCTGGTAGTCCGCAGATTACCGATAGCCTCCAGATAGGCATCGGAAACTACTACTGGTCTTGCAGGGAACGATCAAAGCGTAGACTGTTTGAGACATTACTCCCATGGAGCAAAGAGCGCATGGTGACTGTTGTAATCAATCTCGATGCAATTTCTGTGTTTCATCAAGACACTGATAGTCCACACATTACAGAGTGCCCCAGATGTGCATCGGAAACTACTACTGGGCTTGCAGGGAACGATCAGAGCGTAGACTGATTGAGACATTACTCCCATGAAGGAAAGTGCGCATGGTGACTGTTGTATTCAATCCCGATGCAATTTCTGTGTTTCATCAACACTCTGATAGTCCACACATTACAAAATGGACCCAGATGTGCATCGGAAACTACTTTTGGTCTTCCAGGGAACGATTAAAGCGTAAAGTGTGTGAGACATTACTCCAATGGAGGAAAGTGCGCATGGTGACTGTTGTATTCAATACCGCGGCAATTTCTGTGTTTCATCATCACTTTGGAGGTACACAGATTACAGAATGCCTCCAGATGTGCATCGGAAACTACTACGGGTCTTGCAGGGAACGATCAAAACGTAGACTGCTTGAGACATTACTCCCATGGAGGAAAGAGCGCATGGTGACTGTTGTGTTCAATCCCGATGCAATTTCTGTGTTTCATCAAGACACTGATAGTTCACACATTACAGAATGCCCCCAGATGTTCATCTCAAACTACTATTGGTCTTCCATTGCACGATCATAGCGTAAACTTTTTGAGACATTAATGCCATGGAGGAAAGTGCGCATGGTGACTGTTGTATAAAATCCCGATGCAATTTCTGTGTTTCATCAACACTTTGAATGTCCACAGATTACAGAATGCCTCCAGATGTGCATCGGAAAATACTACTAGTCTTCCAGGAATCGATCAAAGCGTAGACTGTTAGAGACATTACTCCCATGGAGGAAAGTGCGCATGGTAACTGTTGTATTCAATCCCGATGCAATTTCTGTGTTTCATCAACACTCTGATAGTCCACACATTACAGTATGCCCCCAGATGTTCATCGGAAACTACTATTGGTCTTCCAGGGAACGATCAAAGCGTAAACTGTTTGATACATTACTCAGATGGGGGAAAGAGCGCATGGTGACTGTTGTATTCAATCCCGATGCAATTTCTGTGTTTCATCAACACTCTGATAGTCCACACATTACAGAAGGTCCCCAGATGAGCATCGGAAACTTGTACTGGTCTTGCAGGGAACGATCAAAGCGTAGACTGTTTGAGACATTACTGCCATGGAGGAAAGTGCGCATGGTGACGGTTGTATTCAATTCCGATGTAATTTCTGTGTTTCATCAACACTCTGATAGTCCACAGATTACAGGATCCCCCCAGATGTGCATCGGAAACTACTACTGGTCTTGCATGGAACGATCAAAGCGTAGACTGTTTGAGACATTACTCCCATGGAGGAAAATGCGCATGGTGACTGTTGTATTCAATCCCGATGCAATTTCTGTGTTTCATCAACACTCAGATAGTCCACACATCACAGAATGCCCCCTGATGTGCATCGGAAACTACTACTGGCCTTCCAGGGAACGATTAAAGCGTAAACTTTTTGTGAAATTACTCCCATGCAGGAAAGTGCGCATAGTGACTGTTGTATTCAATCCCGATGCAATTTCTGTGTTTCATCAACACTCAGATAGTCCACACATTACAAAATGCCCCCAGATGTGCATCGGAAACTACTACTGGTCTTCCAGGGAACGATTAAAGCGTAAACTGTTTGAGACATTACTCCTATGGAGGAAAGTGCGCATGGTGACTGTTGTATTCAATCCCGCGGCAATTTCTGTGTTTCATCAACACTTTGAAGGTCCACAGATTAAAGAATGCCTCCAGATGTGCATCGGAAACTACTACGGGTCTTGCAGGGACCGATCAAAGCGTAGACTCTTTGAGACATTACTCCCATGGAAGAAAGTGCGCATGGTGGCTGTTTATTCAATCCCGATGCAATTTCTGTTTTTCATCAACACTCTGATAGTCCACACATTACAGAATGCCCCCAGATGTGCATCGAAAACTACTACTGGTCTTCCAGGGAACGTTCAAAGCCTAAACTGTTTGAGACATTACTCCGGTGAAGGAAAATTGCGCATGGTGACTGTTGTATACAATCCCGAACCAATTTCTGTGTTTCAACAACACTTTGACAGTCCACACATTACAGAATGCCCCCAGATGTACATCGGAAACTACTACTGGTCTTCCAGGGACGGATCAAAGCGTAAACTGTTTGAGACATAACTCCCATGGAGGAAAGTGCGCATGGTGACTGTTGTATTCAATCCCAATGCAATTTCTGTGTTTCAACAACACTCTGATACTTTACAGATTACAAAATGCCTCCAGATGTGCATCGGAAACTAATACTGGTCTTCCAGGGAACGATCAAAACGTAGACTGTTTGAGACATTACTCCCATGGAGGAAAGTGCGCATGGTGACTGTTTTATTCAATGCCGATGCAATTTCTGTGTTTCATCAACTCTCTGATAGTCCACACATAACACAAGGCCCCCAGATGTGCATCGCAAACTACTACTGGTCTTGCAGGGAGCGATCAAAGCGAAGACTGTTTGAGATATTACTCCAATGGAGGAAAGTGCGCATGGTGACTGTTGTATTCAATCCCGATGCAATTTCTGTGTTTCATCAACACTTTGAAGGTCCACAGATTACAGAATGCGTCAAGATGTGCATGGGAAACTATTATTGGTCTTCCAGGGAACGATCAAAGCGTAAACTGTTTGAGACATTACTCAGATGGGGGAAAGAGCGCATGGAGACTGTTGTATTCAATCCCGATGCAATTTCCGTGTTTCATCAACACTCTGATAGTCCACACATTACAGAAGGCCCCCTGATGAGCATCGGAAACTACTACTGGTCTTACAGGGAACGATCAAATCGTAGACTGTTTGAGACATTGCTCCCATGGAGGAACGTGCGCATGGTGACTGTTGTATTCAATCCCGATGCAATTTCTGTGTTTCATCAACACTCTGATAGTCCACAAATTACAGAATCCCCCCACATGTGCATCGGAAACTACTACTGGCCTTGCAGGGAAGGATCAAAGCGTAGACTGTTTGAGACATTACTCCCATGGAGGAATATGCGCATGGTGACTGTTGTATTCAATCCCGATGCAATTTCTGTGTTTCATCAAAACTCTGATAGTCCACACATTACAGAATTCCCCCTGATGTGCATCGGAATCTACTACTGGTCTTCCAGGGAACGATCAAAGCGTAAACTGTTTGTGACATTACTCCCATGCAGGAAAGTGCGCATGGTGACTGTTGTATTCAATCCCGATGCAATTTCTGTGTTTCATCAACACTCAGATAGTCCAAACATTACAAAATGCCCCCAGATGTGCATCGGAAACAACTACTGGTCTGCCAGGGAACGATTAAAGCGTAAACTATTTGAGACATTACTCCCATGGAGGAAAGTGCGCATGGTGTCTGTTGTATTCAATTCTGATGCAATTTCTGTGTTTCATCATCACTCTGATAGTCCACACATTACAGAATGCCCCCTTGATGTGCATCGGAAACTACTACTGGTCTTCCAGGGAACGATCAAGGCGTAAACTGTTTGTGACATTACTCCCATGGAGGAAAGTGCGCATGGTGACTGTTGTATTCAATCCCAATGCAATTTCTGTGTTTGAACAACACTCTGATAGATTACAGATTACAAAATGCCTCCAGATGTGCATCGTTAACTAATACTGGTCTTCCAGGGAAAGATCAAAACGTAGACTGTTTGAGACATTATTCCCATTCAGGAAAGTACGCATGGTGACTGCTTTATTCAATGCCGATGCAATTTCTGTGTTTTATCAACACTCTGATAGTCCACACATAACACAAGGCCCCCAGATGTGCATCGGAAACTACTACTGGTCTGGCATGGAACGATCAAAGCGTAGACTGTTTGAGACATTACTCCCATGCAGGAAAGTGCGCATGGTGACTGTTGTATTCAATCCCGATGCAATTTCTGTGTTTCATCAACACCCTGATAGTCCACACATTACAGTATGCCCCCAGATGTTCATCGGAAACTACTATTGGTCTTCCAGGGAACGATCAAAGCGTAAACTGTTTGAGACATTACTCAGATGGGGGAAAGGGCGCATGGTGACTGTTGTATTCAATACCGATGCAATTTCTGTGTTTCATCAACACTCTGATAGTCCACACATTACAGAAGGCCCCTAGATGAGCATCGGAAACTACTACTGGTCTTGCAGGGAACGATCAAAGCGTAGACTGTTTGAGACATTACTGCCATGAAGGAAAGTGCGCATGGTGACTGTTGTATTCAATCCCGCGGCAATTTCTGTGTTTCATCAACACTTTGAAGGTCCACAGATTACAGAATGCATCCAGATGTGCATCGGAAACTACTACGGGTCTTGCAGGGAACGATCAAAGCGTAGACTCCTTGAGACATAACTCCCATGGAAGAAAGTGCGCATGGTGGCTGTTGTATTCAATCCCGATGCAATTTCTGTTTTTCATCAACACTCTGATAGTCCACACATTACAGAATGCCCCTAGATGTGCATCGGAAACTACTACTGGTCTTCCAGGGAAGGATCAAAGCGTAAACTGTTTGAGACATTAATCCCATGGAGGAAAGAGCGCATGGTGACTCTTGTATTCAATCCCCGATGCAATTTCTGTGTTTCATCAACACTCTGATAGTCCACAGATTACAGAATGCCTCCAGATGTGCATCGGAAACTACTACTGGTCTTCCAGGGAACGATCAAAGCGTAGACTGTTTGAGACATTACTCCGATGAAGGAAAATTGCGCATGGTGACTGTTGTATACAATCCCGATCCAATTTCTGTGTTTCAACAACACTCTGATAGTCCACACATTACAGAATGCCAACAGATGTACATCGGAAACTACTACTGGTCTTCCAGGGAAGGATCAAAGCGTAAACAGTTTGAGACATTACACCCATGGACGAAAGTGCGCATGGTGACTGTTGTATTCAATCCCGATGCAATTTCTGTGTTTCATCAACACTCTGATAGTCCACACATTACAGAATGCCCCCAGATGTTCATCTGAATCTACTATTGGTCTTCCAGGGAACGATCAAATCGTAAACTGTTTGAGACGTTAATGCCATGGCGGAAAGTGCGCATGATGACTCTTGTATAAAATCCCGATGCAATTTTTGTATTTCATCAACACTTTGAAGGTCCACAGATTACAGAATGCCTCCAGATGTGCATCGGAAAATACTACTGGTCTTCCAGGAATCGATCCAAACGTAGACTGTTTGAGACATTACTATCATGGAGGAAAGTGCCCATGGTGACAGTTGTATGCAATCCCGATGCAATTTATGTGTTTCAACAACACTCTGGTAGTCCGCAGATTACAGATAGCCTCCAGATAGGCATCGGAAACTACTACTGGTCTTGCAGGGAACCTTTAAAGCGTAGACTGTTTGAGACATTACTCCCATGGAGCAAAGAGCGCATGGTGACTGTTGTATTCAATCCCGATGCAATTTCTGTGTTTCATCAAGACACTGATAGTCCACACATTACAGAATGCCCCAGATGTGCATCGGAAACTACTACTGGTCTTGCAGGGAACGATCAAAGCGTAGACTGATTGAGACATTACTCCCATGCAGGAAAGTGCGCATGGTGACTGTTGTATTCAATCCCGTTGCAATTTCTGTGTTTCATCAACACCCTGATAGTCCACACATTACAAAATGCACCCAGATGTGCATCGGAAACTACTTTTGGTCTTCCAGGGAACGATTAAAGCGTAAACTGTTTGAGACATTACTCCCATGGAGGAAAGTGCGCATGGTGACTGTTGTATTCAATACCGCGGCAATTTCTGTGTTTCATCAACACTTTGGAGGTCCACAGATTACAGAATGCCTCCCGATGTGCATCGGAAACTACTACGGGTCTTGCAGGGAACGATCAAAACGTAGACTGCTTGAGACATTACTCCCATGGAGGAAAGAGCGCATGGTGACTGTTGTGTTCAATCCCGATCCAATTTCTGTGTTTCATCAAGACACTGATAGTCCACACATTACAGAATGCCCCCAGATGTTCATCTCAAACTACTAATGGTCTTCCAGGGAACGATCAAAGCGTAAACTGTTTGAGACATTAATGCCATGGAGGAAAGTGCGCATGGTGACTGTTGTATAAAATCCCGATGCAATTTCTGTGTTTCATCAACACTTTGAAGGTCCACAGATTACAGAATGCCTCCAGATGTGCATCGGAAAATACTACTGGTCTTCCAGGAATCGATCAAAGCGTAGACTGTTAGAGCCATTACTCCCATGGAGGAAAGTGCGCATGGTAACTGTTGTATTCAATCCCGATGCAATTATGTGTTTCAACAACACTCTGATAGTCCACAGATTACAGAATGCCCCCAGATGTACATCGGAAACTACTACTGGTCTTCCAGGGAAGGATCAAAGCGTAAACTGTTTGAGACATTAATCCCATGGAGGAAAGTGCGCATGGTGACTCTTGTATTCAATCCCGATGCAATTTCTGTGTTTCATCAACACTCTGATAGTCCACAGATTACAGAATGCCTCCAGATGTGCATCGGAAACTACTACTGGTCTTCCAGGGAACGATCAAAGCGTAGACTGTTTGAGACATTACTCCCATGGAGGAAAATGCGCATGGTGACTGTTGTATTCAATCCCGATGCAATTTCTGTGTTTCATCAAAACTCTGATAGTCCACACATTACAGAATTCCCCCTGATGTGCATCGGAATCTACTACTGGTCTTCCAGGGAACGATCAAAGCGTAAACTGTTTGTGACATTACTCCCATGCAGGAAAGTGCGCATGGTGACTGTTGTATTCAATCCCGATGCAATTTCTGTGTTTCATCAACACTCAGATAGTCCAAACATTACAAAATGCCCCCAGATGTGCATCGGAAACAACTACTGGTCTGCCAGGGAACGATTAAAGCGTAAACTATTTGAGACATTACTCCCATGGAGGAAAGTGCGCATGGTGTCTGTTGTATTCAATCCTGATGCAATTTCTGTGTTTCATCATCACTCTGATAGTCCACACATTACAGAATGCCCCCTTGATGTGCATCGGAAACTACTACTGGTCTTCCAGGGAACGATCAAGGCGTAAACTGTTTGTGACATTACTCCCATGGAGGAAAGTGCGCATGGTGACTGTTGTATTCAATCCCAATGCAATTTCTGTGTTTGAACAACACTCTGATAGTTTACAGATTACAAAATGCCTCCAGATGTGCATCGTTAACTAATACTGGTCTTCCAGGGAAAGATCAAAACGTAGACTGTTTGAGACATTATTCCCATTCAGGAAAGTGCGCATGGTGACTGCTTTATTCAATGCCGATGCAATTTCTGTGTTTTATCAACACTCTGATAGTCCACACATAACACAAGGCCCCCAGATGTGCATCGGAAACTACTACTGGTCTGGCAGGGAACGATCAAAGCGTAGACTGTTTGAGACATTACTCCCATGCAGGAAAGTGCGCATGGTGACTGTTGTATTCAATCCCGATGCAATTTCTGTGTTTCATCAACACTCTGATAGTCCACACATTACAGTATGCCCCCAGATGTTCATCGGAAACTACTATTGGTCTTCCAGGGAACGATCAAAGCGTAAACTGTTTGAGACATTAATCAGATGGGGGAAAGGGCGCATGGTGACTGTTGTATTCAATACCGAAGCAATTTCTGTGTTTCATCAACACTCTGATAGTCCACACATTACAGAAGGCCCCTAGATGAGCATCGGAAACTACTACTGGTCTTGCAGGGAACGATCAAAGCGTAGACTGTTTGAGACATTACTGCCATGAAGGAAAGTGCGCATGGTGACTGTTGTATTCAATCCCGCGGCAATTTCTGTGTTTCATCAACACTTTGAAGGTCCACAGATTACAGAATGCCTCCAGATGTGCATCGGAAACTACTACGGGTCTTGCAGGGAACGATCAAAGCGTAGACTCCTTGAGACATAACTCCCATGGAAGAAAGTGCGCATGGTGGCTGTTGTATTCAATCCCGATGCAATTTCTGTTTTTCATCAACACTCTGATAGTCCACACATTACAGAATGCCCCTAGATGTGCATCGGAAACTACTACTGGTCTTCCAGGGAAGGATCAAAGCGTAAACTGTTTGAGACATTAATCCCATGGAGGAAAGAGCGCATGGTGACTCTTGTATTCAATCCCCGATGCAATTTCTGTGTTTCATCAACACTCTGATAGTCCACAGATTACAGAATGCCTCCAGATGTGCATCGGAAACTACTACTGGTCTTCCAGGGAACGATCAAAGCGTAGACTGTTTGAGACATTACTCCGATGAAGGAAAATTGCGCATGGTGACTGTTGTATACAATCCCGATCCAATTTCTGTGTTTCAACAACACTCTGATAGTCCACACATTACAGAATGCCAACAGATGTACATCGGAAACTACTACTGGTCTTCCAGGGAAGGATCAAAGCGTAAAATGTTTGAGACATTACTCCCATGGACGAAAGTGCGCATGGTGACTGTTGTATTCAATCCCGATGCAATTTCTGTGTTTCATCAACACTCTGATAGTCCACACATTACAGAATGCCCCCAGATGTTCATCTGAATCTACTATTGGTCTTCCAGGGAACGATCAAAGCGTAAACTGTTTGAGACGTTAATGCCATGGCGGAAAGTGCGCATGATGACTCTTGTATAAAATCCCGATGCAATTTTTGTATTTCATCAACACTTTGAAGGTCCACAGATTACAGAATGCCTCCAGATGTGCATCGGAAAATACTACTGGTCTTCCAGGAATCGATCCAAACGTAGACTGTTTGAGACATTACTATCATGGAGGAAAGTGCCCATGGTGACAGTTGTATGCAATCCCGATGCAATTTATGTGTTTCAACAACACTCTGGTAGTCCGCAGATTACAGATAGCCTCCAGATAGGCATCGGAAACTACTACTGGTCTTGCAGGGAACCTTTAAAGCGTAGACTGTTTGAGACATTACTCCCATGGAGCAAAGAGCGCATGGTGACTGTTGTATTCAATCCCGATGCAATTTCTGTGTTTCATCAAGACACTGATAGTCCACACATTACAGAATGCCCCAGATGTGCATCGGAAACTACTACTGGTCTTGCAGGGAACGATCAAAGCGTAGACTGATTGAGACATTACTCCCATGCAGGAAAGTGCGCATGGTGACTGTTGTATTCAATCCCGTTGCAATTTCTGTGTTTCATCAACACCCTGATAGTCCACACATTACAAAATGCACCCAGATGTGCATCGGAAACTACTTTTGGTCTTCCAGGGAACGATTAAAGCGTAAACTGTTTGAGACATTACTCCCATGGAGGAAAGTGCGCATGGTGACTGTTGTATTCAATACCGCGGCAATTTCTGTGTTTCATCAACACTTTGGAGGTCCACAGATTACAGAATGCCTCCCGATGTGCATCGGAAACTACTACGGGTCTTGCAGGGAACGATCAAAACGTAGACTGCTTGAGACATTACTCCCATGGAGGAAAGAGCGCATGGTGACTGTTGTGTTCAATCCCGATCCAATTTCTGTGTTTCATCAAGACACGATAGTCCACACATTACAGAATGCCCCCAGATGTTCATCTCAAACTACTAATGGTCTTCCAGGGAACGATCAAAGCGTAAACTGTTTGAGACATTAATGCCATGGAGGAAAGTGCGCATGGTGACTGTTGTATAAAATCCCGATGCAATTTCTGTGTTTCATCAACACTTTGAAGGTCCACAGATTAGAGAATGCCTCCAGATGTGCATCGGAAAATACTACTGGTCTTCCAGGAATCGATCAAAGCGTAGACTGTTAGAGCCATTACTCCCATGGAGGAAAGTGCGCATGGTAACTGTTGTATTCAATCCCGATGCAATTTATGTGTTTCAACAACACTCTGATAGTCCACAGATTACAGAATGCCCCCAGATGTACATCGGAAACTACTACTGGTCTTCCAGGGAAGGATCAAAGCGTAAACTGTTTGAGACATTAATCCCATGGAGGAAAGTGCGCATGGTGACTCTTGTATTCAATCCCGATGCAATTTCTGTGTTTCATCAACACTCTGATAGTCCACAGATTACAGAATGCCTCCAGATGTGCATCGGAAACTACTACTGGTCTTCCAGGGAACGATCAAAGCGTAGACTGTTTGAGACATTACTCCCATGGAGGAAAGTGCGCATGGTGACTGTTGTTTTCAATCCCTATGCAATTTCTGTGTTTCATCAACACTTTGAATGTCCACAGATTAAAGAATGCCTCCAGATGTGCATCGGAAACTACTACTGGTCTTCCTGGGAGCGATCAAAGCGTAGACTGTTTGAGACATTACTCCCATGGAGGTAAGTGCGCATGGTGACTGTCGTATTCAATCCCGACGCAATTTCTGTGTTTAATCAACACTTTGAACGTCCACAGATTACAGAATGTCCCCAGATGTGCATCGGAAACTACTACGGGTCTTGCAGGGAACGATCAAAGCGTAGACTGTTTGAGACATTACTCCCATGGAAGAAAGTGGGCATGGTGTCTGTTGTATTCAATCCCGATGCAATTTCTGTGTTTCATCAACACTCTGATAGTCCACACATTACAGAATGGCCCCAGATGTGCATCGGAAACTACTACTGGTCTTCCAGGGAACGATCAAAGCCTAAACTGTTTGAGACATTACTCCGATGAAGGAAAATTGCGCATGGTGACTGTTGTATACAATCCCGATCCAATTTCTGTGTTTCAACAACACTCTGATAGTCCACACATTACAGAATGCCAACAGATGTACATCGGAAACTACTACTGGTCTTCCAGGGAAGGATCAAAGCGTAAACTGTTTGAGACATTACTCCCATGGACGAAAGTGCGCATGGTGACTGTTGTATTCAATCCCGATGCAATTTCTGTGTTTCATCAACACTCTGATAGTCCACACATTACAGAATGCCCCCAGATGTTCATCTCAAACTACTATTCGTCTTCCAGGGAACGATCAAAGCGTAAACTGTTTGAGACACTAATGCCATGGCGGAAAGTGCGCATGGTGACTGTTGTATAAAATCCCGATGCAATTTCTGGGTTTCATCAACACTTTGAAGGTCCACAGATTACAGAATGCCTCCAGATTTGCATCGGAAAATACTACTGGTCTTCCAGGAATCGATCCAAACGTAGACTGTTTGAGACATTACTCCCATGGAGGAAAGTGCGCATGGTGACTGTTGTATGCAATCCCGATGCAATTTATGTGTTTCAACAACACTCTTGTAGTCCGCAGATTACAGATAGCCTCCAGATAGGCATCGGAAACTACTACTGGTCTTGCAGGAAACGATCAAAGCGTAGACTGTTTGAGACATTACCCCCATGGAGCAAAGAGCGCATGGTGACTGTTGTATTCAATCCCTGATGCAATATCTGTGTTTCATCAAGACACTGATAGTCCACACATTACAGAATGCCCCAGATGTGCATCGGAAACTACTACTGGTCTTGCAGGGAACGATCAAAGCGTAGACTGATTGAGACATTACTCCCATACAGGAAAGTGCGCATGGTGACTGTTGTATTCAATCCCGTTGCAATTTCTGTGTTTCATCAACACTCTGACAGTCCACACATTACAAAATGCACCCAGATGTGCATCGGAAACTACTTTTGGTCTTCCAGGGAACGATTAAAGCGTAAACAGTTTGAGACATTACCATCATGGAGGAAAGTGCGCATGGTGACTGTTGTATTCAATACAGCGGCTATTTCTGTGTTTCATCAACACTTTGGAGGTCCACGGATTACAGAATGCCTCCAGATGTGCATCGGAAACTACTACGGGTCTTGCAGGGAACGATCAAAACGTAGACTGCTTGAGACATTACTCCCATGGAGGAAAGAGCGCATGGTGACTGTTGTGTTCAATCCCGATGCAATTTCTGTGTTTCATCAAGACACTGATAGTCCACACATTACAGAATGCCCCAGATGTGCATCGGAAACTACTACTGGTCTTCCTGGGAGCGATCAAAGCGTAGACTGTTTGAGACATTACTCCCATGGAGGTAAGTGCGCATGGTGACTGTCGTATTGAATCCCGACGCAATTTCCGTGTTTCATCAACACTTTGAAGGTCCACAGATTACAGAATGCCTCCAGATGTGCATCGGAAACTACTACTGGTCTGCAAGGGAACGATTAAAGCGTAAACTGTTTGAGACATTACTCCCACGGACGAAAGTGCACATGGTGACTGTTGTATTCAAACCCGCGGCAATTTCTGTGTTTCATCAACACTTGGAAAGTCCACAGATTACAGAATGCCTCCAGATGTGCATCGGAAACTACTACGGGTCTTGCAGGGAACGATCAAAGCGTAGACAGTTTGAGACATTACTCCCATGGAATAAAGTGCGCATGGTGGCTGTTGTATTCAATCCCGATGCAATTTCTGTTTGTCATCAACACTCTGATAGTCCACACATTACAGAATGCCCCCAGATGTGCATCGGAAACTACTACTGGTCTTCTAGGGAACGATCGACGCCTAAACTTTTGAGACATTACTCCGCTGAAGGAAAATTGCGCATGGTGACTGTTGTATTCAATCCCGATGCAATTTCTGTGTTTCATCAACACATTGAAGGTCCACAGGTTACAGAATGCCTCCAGATTTGCATCGGAAAATACTACTGGTCTTCCAGGAATCGATCCGAACTTAGACTGTTTGAGACATTACTCCCATGGCGGAAAGTGCGCATGGTGACTGTTGTATTCAATCCCGATGCAATTTCTGTG
The DNA here is from genome assembly GCF_023897955.1 of Schistocerca gregaria. Classification (NCBI taxonomy): domain Eukaryota; kingdom Metazoa; phylum Arthropoda; class Insecta; order Orthoptera; family Acrididae; genus Schistocerca; species Schistocerca gregaria. Next base: position 3,436,046 of record NW_026061710.1, read on the forward strand.
TTTCATCAACACTCTGATAGTCCACACATTACAGAATGCCCCCAGATGTTCATCTCAAACTACTATTCGTCTTCCAGGGAACGATCAAAGCGTAAACTGTTTGAGACACTAATGCCATGGCGGAAAGTGCGCATGGTGACTGTTGTATAAAATCCCGATGCAATTTCTGGGTTTCATCAACACTTTGAAGGTCCACAGATTACAGAATGCCTCCAGATTTGCATCGGAAAATACTACTGGTCTTCCAGGAATCGATCCAAACGTAGACTGTTTGAGACATTACTCCCATGGAGGAAAGTGCGCATGGTGACTGTTGTATGCAATCCCGATGCAATTTATGTGTTTCAACAACACTCTTGTAGTCCGCAGATTACAGATAGCCTCCAGATAGGCATCGGAAACTACTACTGGTCTTGCAGGAAACGATCAAAGCGTAGACTGTTTGAGACATTACTCCCATGGAGCAAAGAGCGCATGGTGACTGTTGTATTCAATCCCTGATGCAATATCTGTGTTTCATCAAGACACTGATAGTCCACACATTACAGAATGCCCCAGATGTGCATCGGAAACTACTACTGGTCTTCCAGGAATCGATCCAAACGTAGACTGTTTGAGACATTACACCCATGGAGGAAAGTGCGCATGGTGACTGTTGTATGCAAGCCCGATGCAATTTATGTGTTTCAACAACACTCTGGTAGTCCGCAGATTACAGATAGCCTCCAGATAGGCATTGGAAACTACTACTGGTCTTGCAGGGAATGATCAAAGCGTAGACTGTTTGAGACATTAATTCCATGGAGCAAAGAGCGCATGGTGACTGTTGTATTCAATCCCGATGCAATTTCTGTGTTTCATCAAGACACAGATAGTCCACACATTACAGAATGCCCCAGATGTGCATCGGAAACTACTATTGGTCTTCCAGGGAACGATCAAAGCGTAAACTGTTTGAGACATTAATGCCATGGAGGAAAGTGTGCATGGTGAATGTTGTATAAAATCCAGATGCAATTTCTGTGTTTCAATAACACTCTGATAGTCCACACATTACAGAATGCCCCCAGATGTACATCGGAAACTACTACTGGTCTTCCAGGGAACGATCAAAGCGTAGACTGTTTGAGACATTACTGCCATGGAGGACAGTGTGCATGGTGACTGTTGTATTCATTCCCGATGCAATTTCTGTGTTTCATCAACACTTTGAATGTCCACAGATTACAGAATGCCTCCAGATGTGCATCGGAAACTACTACTGGTCTTCCAGGGAACGATCAAAGCCTAAACTGTTTGAGACATTACTCCGATGAAGGAAAATTGCGCATGGTGACTGTTGTATTCAATCCCGATGCAATTTCTGTGTTTCATCAACACTTTGAAGGTCCACAGATTACAGAATGCCTCCAGATTTGCATCGGAAAATACTACTGGTCTTCCAGGAATCGATCCGAACTTAGACTGTTTGAGACATTACTCCCATGGCGGAAAGTGCGCATGGTGACTGTTGTATAAAATCCCGATGCAATTTCTGTGTTTCATCAACACTTTGAAGGTCCACAGATTACAGAATGCCTCCAGATTTGCATCGGAAAATACTACTGGTCTTCCAGGAATCGATCCAAACGTAGACTGTTTGAGACATTACACCCATGGAGGAAAGTGCGCATGGTGACTGTTGTATGCAAGCCCGATGCAATTTATGTGTTTCAACAACACTCTGGTAGTCCGCAGATTACAGATAGCCTCCAGATAGGCATTGGAAACTACTACTGGTCTTGCAGGGAACGATCAAAGCGTAGACTGTTTGAGACATTAATTCCATGGAGCAAAGAGCGCATGGCGACTGTTGTATTCAATCCCGATGTAATTTCTGTGTTTCATCAAGACACAGATAGTCCACACATTACAGAATGCTCCAGATGTGCATCGGAAACTACTATTGGTCTTCCAGGGAACGATCAAAGCGTAAACTGTTTGAGACATTAATGCCATGGAGGAAAGTGTGCATGGTGAATGTTGTATAAAATCCCGATGCAATTTCTGTGTTTCATCAACACTTTGAAGGTCCACAGATTACAGAATGCCTCCAGATGTGCATCGGAAACTACTATTGGTCTTCCAGGGAACGATCAAAGCGTAAACTGTTTGTGACATTACTCCCATGCAGGAAAGTGCGCATGGTGACTGTTGTATTTAATCCCGATGCAATTTCTGTGTTTCATCAACACTCAGATAGTCCACACATTACAAAATGCCCCCAGATGTGCATCGGAAACTACTACTGGTCTGCCAGGGAACGATTAAAGCGTAAACTGTTTGAGACATTACTCCCATGGAGGAAAGTGCGCATGGTGACTGTTGTATTCAATCCCGCGGCAATTTCTGTGTTTCATCAACACTTTGAAGGTCCACAGATTACAGAATGCCTCCAGATGGGCATCGGAAACTACTACGTTTCTTGCAGGGAACGATCAAAGCGTAGACTGTTTGAGACATTACTCCCATGGAAGAAAGAGCGCATGGTGGCTGTTGTATTCAATCCCGATGCAATTTCTGTTTGTCATCAACACTCTGATAGTCCACACATTACAGAATGCCCCAGATGTGCATCGGAAACTACAACTGGTCTTCCAGGGAACGATCAAAGCCTAAACTGTTAGAGACATTACTCCGCTGAAGGAAAATTGCGCATGGTGACTTTTGTATACAATCCCGATCCAATTTCTGTGTTTCAACAACACTCTGATAGTCCACACATTACAGAATGCCCCCAGGTGTACATCGGAAACTACTACTGGTCTTCCAGGGAACGATCAAAGCGTAGACTGTTTGAGACATTACTCCCATGGAGGACAGTGCGCATGGTGACTGTTGTATTCAATCCCGATGCAATATCTGAGTCTCATCAACACTTTGAATGTCCACAGATTACAGAATGCCTCCAGATGTGCATCGGAAACTACTACTGGTCTTCCTGGGAGCGATCAAAGCGTAGACTGTTTGAGACATTACTCCCATGGAGGTAAGTGCGCATGGTGACTGTCGTATTCAATCCCGACGCAATTTCCGTGTTTCATCAACACTTTGAAGGTCCACAGATTACAGAATGCCTCCAGATGTGCATCGGAAACTTTTACTGGTCTTCCAGGAAACGAACAAAAACGTAGACTGTTTGAGACATTACTCCCATGGAGGACAGTGCGCATGGTAACTGTTGTATTCAATCCCGATGCAATTTCTGTTTGTCATCAACACTCTGATAGTCCACACATTACAGAATGCCCCCAGATGTGCATCGGAAACTACTACTGGTCTTCCAGGGAACGATCAAAGCCTAAACTGTTTGAGACATTACTCTGCTGAAGGAAAATTGTGCATGGTGACTGTTGTATAAAATCCCGATCCAATTTCTGTGTTTCAACAACACTCTGATAGTCCACACATTACAGAATGCCCCCAGATGTACATCGGAAACTACTACTGGTCTTGCAGGGAACGATCAAAGCGTAGACTGTTTGAGACATTACTCCCATGGAGGACAGTGCGCATGGTGACTGTTGTATTCAATCCCATTGCAATTTCTGTGTTTCATCAACACTTTGAATGTCCACAGATCACAGAATGCCTCCAGATGTGCATCGGAAACTACTACTGGTCTTCCTGGGAGCGATCAAAGCGTAGACTGTTTGAGACATTACTCCCACGGAGGTAAGGGCGCATGGTGACTGTCGTATTCAATCCCGACGCAATTTCCGTGTTTCATAAACACTTTGAAGGTCCACAGATTACAGAATGCCTCCAGATGTGCATCGGAAACTTTTACTTGTCTTCCAGGAAACGAACAAAAACGTAGACTGTATGAGACATTACTCCCATGGAGGAAAGTGCGCATAGTGTCTGTTGTATTCAATCCCGATGCAATTTCTGTGTTTCATCTACACTCTGATAGTCCACACATCGCAGAATGGCCCCAGATGTGCATCGGAAAGTACTACTGGTCTTCCAGGGGACGATCAAAGCGTAAACTGTTTGAGACATAACTCCCATGGAGGAAAGTGCGCATGGTTACTGTTGTATTCAATCCAGATGCTATTTCTGTGTTTCATCAACACTGTGATAGTCCACACATTACAGAATGCCCCCTGATGTGCATCGGAAACTACTACTGGTCTTCCAGGGAACGATCAAAGCGTAAACTGTTTGTGACATTACTCCCATGCAGGAAAGTGCGCATGGTGTCTGTTGTATTCAATCCCGATGCAATTTCTGTGTTTCATCAACACTCAGATAGTCCACACATTACAACATGCCCCCAGATGTGCATCGGAAACTACTACTGGTCTGCCAGGGAACGATTAAAGCGTAGACTGTTTGAGACATTACTCCCATGGAAGAAAGTGCGCATGTTGGCTGTTGTATTCAATCCCGATGATATTTCTGTTTGTCATCAACACTCTGATAGTCCACACATTACAGAATGCCCCCAGATGTGCATCGGAAACTTCTACTGGTCTTCCAGGGAACGATCAAAGACTAAACTGTTTGAGACATTACTCCGCTGAAGGAAAATTGCGCATGGTGACTGTTGTATAAAATCCCGATCCAATTTCTGTGTTTCAACAACACTCTGATAGTCCACACATTACAGAATGCCCCCAGATGTACATCGGAAACTACTACTGGTCTTGCAGGGAACGATCAAAGCGTAGACTGTTTGAGACATTACTCCCATGGACGACAGTGCGCATGGTGACTGTTGTATTCAATCCCGATGCAATTTCTGTGTTTCATCAAAACTCTGATAGTCCACACATTACAGAATGCCCCCTGATGTGCATCGGAAACTACTATTGGTCTTCCAGGGAACGATCAAAGTTTAAACTGTTTGTGACATTACTCCCATGCAGGAAAGTGCGCATGGTGACTGTTGTATTCAATCCCGATGCAATTTCTGTGTTTCATCAATACTCAGATAGTCCACACATTACAAAATGCCCCCAGATGTGCATCGGAAACTACTACTGCTCTGCCAGGGAACGATTAAAGCGTAAACTGTTTGAGACATTACTCCCATGGAGGAAAGTGCGCATGGTAACTGTTGTATTCAATCCCGATGCAGTTTCTGTGTTTCATCAAAACTCTGATAGTCCACAGATTACAGAATGCCCCCTGATGTGCATCGGAAACTACTATTGGTCTTCCAGGGAACGATCAAAGCGTAAACTGTTTCTGACATTACTCCCATGCAGGAAAGTGCGCATGGTGACTGTTGTATTCAATCCCGATGCAATTTCTGTGTTTCATCAACACTCAGATAGTCCACACATTACAACATGCCCCCAGATGTGCATCGGAAACTACTACTGCTCTGCCAGGGAACGATTAAAGCGTAAACTGTTTGAGACATTACTCCCATGGAGGAAAGTGCGCATGGTGACTGTTGTATTCAATCCCGCGGCAATTTCTGTGTTTCATCAACACTTTGGAGGTCCACAGATTACAGATTGCCCCCAGATGGGAATCGGAAACTACTACGGGTCTTGCAGGGAACGATCAAAGCGTAGACTGTTTGAGACATTACTCCCATGGAAGAAAGTGCACATGGTGGCTGTTGTATTTAATCCCGATGCAATTTCTGTTTGTCATCAACACTCAGATAGTCCACACATTACAGAATGCCCCAGATGTGCATCGGAAACTACAACTGGTCTTCCAGGGAACGATCAAAGCCTAAACTGTTAGAGACATTACTCCGCTGAAGGAAAATTGCGCATGGTGACTTTTGTATACAATCCCGATCCAATTTCTGTGTTTCAACAACACTCTGATAGTCCACACATTACAGAATGCACCCAGATGTACATCGGAAACTACTACTGGTCTTCCAGGGAACGATCAAAGCGTAGACTGTTTGAGACATTACTCCCATGGAGGACAGTGCGCATGGTGACTGTTGTATTCAATCCCGATGCAATTTCTGTGTTTCATCAAAACCCTGATAGTCCACACATTACAGAATGCCCCCTGATGTGCATCGGAAACTACTACTGGTCTTCCAGGGAACGATCAAAGTTTTACTCCCATGCAGGAAAGTGCGCATGGTGACTGTTGTATTCAATCCCGATGCAATTTCTGTGTTTCATCAACACTCAGATAGTCCACACATTACAAAATGCCCCCAGATGAGCATCGGAAACTACTACTGCTCTGCCAGGGAACGATTAAAGCGTAAACTGTTTGAGACATTACTCCCATGGAGGAAAGTGCGCATGGTAACTGTTGTATTCAATCCCGATGCAGTTTCTGTGTTTCATCAAAACTCTGATAGTCCACACATTACAGAATGCCCCCTGATGTGCATCGGAAACTACTATTGGTCTTCCAGTGAACGATCAAAGCGTAAACTGTTTGTGACATTACTCCCATGCAGGAAAGTGCGCATGGTGACTGTTGTATTCAATCCCGATGCAATTTCTGTGTTTCATCAACACTCAGATAGTCCACACATTACAACATGCCCCCAGATGTGCATCGGAAACTACTACTGCTCTGCCAGGGAACGATTAAAGCGTAAACTGTTTGAGACATTACTCCCATGGAGGAAAGTGCGCATGGTGGCTGTTGTATTCAATCCCGCGGCAATTTCTGTGTTTCATCAACACTTTGAAGGTCCACAGATTACAGAATGCCCCCAGATGGGAATCGGAAACTACTACTGGTCTTCCAGGGAACGATCAAAGCGTAGACTGTTTGAGACATTACTCCCATGGAGGACAGTGCGCATTGTGACTGTTGTATTCAATCCCGATGCAATTTCTGTGTTTCATCAACACTTTGAATGTGCACAGATTACAGAATGCCTCCAGATGTGCATCGGAAACTACTACTGGTCTTCCTGGGAGCGATCAAAGCGTAGACTGTTTGAGACATTACTCCCATGGAGGTAAGTGCGCATGGTGACTGTCGTATTCAATCCCGACGCAATTTCCGTGTTTCATCAACACTTTGAAGGTCCACAGATTACAGAATGCCTCCAGATGAGCATCGGAAACTACTACTGGTCTTCCAGGAAACAAACAAAAACGTAGACTGTATGAGACATTACTCCCATTTAGGAAAGTGTGCATGGTGACTGTTGTATTCAATCCAGATGCAATTTCTGTGTTTCATCAACACTCTGATAGTCCACACATTACAGAATGCCCCCTGATGTGCATCGGAAACTACTATTGGTCTTCCAGGGAACGATCAAAGTTTAAACTGTTTGTGACATTACTCCCATGCAGGAAAGTGCGCATGGTGACTGTTGTATTCAATCCCGATGCAATTTCTGTGTTTCATCAACACTCAGATAGTCCACACATTACAAAATGCCCCCAGTTGTGCATCGGAAACTACTACTGCTCTGCCAGGGAACGATTAAAGCGTAAACTGTTTGAGACATTACTCCCATGGAGGAAAGTGCGCATGGTGACTGTTGTATTCAATCCCGATGCAATTTCTGTGTTTCATCAACACTCAGATAGTCCACACATTACAACATGCCCCCAGATGTGCATCGGAAACTACTACTGCTCTGCCAGGGAACGATTAAAGCGTAAACTGTTTGAGACATTACTCCCATGGAGGAAAGTGCGCATGGTGACTGTTGTATTCAATCCCGCGGCAATTTCTGTGTTTCATCAACACTTTGGAGGTCCACAGATTACAGATTGCCCCCAGATGGGAATCGGAAACTACTACGGGTCTTGCAGGGAACGATCAAAGCGTAGACTGTTTGAGACATTACTCCCATGGAAGAAAGTGCACATGGTGGCTGTTGTATTTAATCCCGATGCAATTTCTGTTTGTCATCAACACTCAGATAGTCCACACATTACAGAATGCCCCAGATGTGCATCGGAAACTACAACTGGTCTTCCAGGGAACGATCAAAGCCTAAACTGTTACAGACATTACTCCGCTGAAGGAAAATTGCGCATGGTGACTTTTGTATACAATCCCGATCCAATTTCTGTGTTTCAACAACACTCTGATAGTCCACACATTACAGAATGCCCCCAGATGTACATCGGAAACTACTACTGGTCTTCCAGGGAACGATCAAAGCGTAGACTGTTTGAGACATTACTCCCATGGAGGACAGTGCGCATGGTGACTGTTGTATTCAATCCCGATGCAATTTCTGTGTTTCATCAAAACTCTGATAGTCCACACATTACAGAATGCCCCCTGATGTGCATCGGAAACTACTACTGGTCTTCCAGGGAACGATCAAAGTTTTACTCCCATGCAGGAAAGTGCGCATGGTGACTGTTGTATTCAATCCCGATGCAATTACTGTGTTTCATCAACACTCAGATAGTCCACACATTACAAAATGCCCCCAGATGTGCATCGGAAACTACTACTGCTCTGCCAGGGAACGATTAAAGCGTAAACTGTTTGAGACATTACTCCCATGGAGGAAAGTGCGCATGGTAACTGTTGTATTCAATCCCGATGCAGTTTCTGTGTTTCATCAAAACTCTGATAGTCCACACATTACAGAATGCCCCCTGATGTGCATCGGAAACTACTATTGGTCTTCCAGTGAACGATCAAAGCGTAAACTGTTTGTGACATTACTCCCATGCAGGAAAGTGCGCATGGTGACTGTTGTATTCAATCCCGATGCAATTTCTGTGTTTCATCAACACTCAGATAGTCCACACATTACAACATGCCCCCAGATGTGCATCGGAAACTACTACTGCTCTGCCAGGGAACGATTAAAGCGTAAACTGTTTGAGACATTACTCCCATGGAGGAAAGTGCGCATGGTGGCTGTTGTATTCAATCCCGCGGCAATTTCTGTGTTTCATCAACACTTTGAAGGTCCACAGATTACAGAATGCCCCCAGATGGGAATCGGAAACTACTACGGGTCTTGCAGGGAACGATCAAAGCGTAGACAGTTTGAGACATTACTCCCATGGAAGAAAGTGCACATGGTGGCTGTTGTATTTAATCCCGATGCAATTTCTGTTTGTCATCAACACTCAGATAGTCCACACATTACAGAATGCCCCAGATGTGCATCGGAAACTACAACTGGTCTTCCAGGGAACGATCAAAACCTAAACTGTTAGAGACATTACTCCGCTGAAGGAAAATTGCGCATGGTGACTTTTGTATACAATCCCGATCCAATTTCTGTGTTTCAACAACACTCTGATAGTCCACACATTACAGAATGCCCCCAGATGTACATCGGAAACTACTACTGGTCTTCCAGGGAACGATCAAAGCGTAGACTGTTTGAGACATTACTCCCATGGAGGACAGTGCGCATTGTGACTGTTGTATTCAATCCCGATGCAATTTCTGTGTTTCATCAACACTTTGAATGTGCACAGATTACAGAATGCCTCCAGATGTGCATCGGAAACTACTACTGGTCTTCCTGGGAGCGATCAAAGCGTAGACTGTTTGAGACATTACTCCCATGGAGGTAAGTGCGCATGGTGACTGTCGTATTCAATCCCGACGCAATTTCCGTGTTTCATCAACACTTTGAAGGTCCACAGATTACAGAATGCCTCCAGATGAGCATCGGAAACTACTACTGGTCTTCCAGGAAACAAACAAAAACGTAGACTGTATGAGACATTACTCCCATTTAGGAAAGTGTGCATGGTGACTGTTGTATTCAATCCAGATGCAATTTCTGTGTTTCATCAACACTCTGATAGTCCACACATTACAGAATGCCCCCTGATGTGCATCGGAAACTACTATTGGTCTTCCAGGGAACGATCAAAGTTTAAACTGTTTGTGACATTACTCCCATGCAGGAAAGTGCGCATGGTGACTGTTGTATTCAATCCCGATGCAATTTCTGTGTTTCATCAACACTCAGATAGTCCACACATTACAAAATGCCCCCAGTTGTGCATCGGAAACTACTACTGCTCTGCCAGGGAACGATTAAAGCGTAAACTGTTTGAGACATTACTCCCATGGAAGAAAGTGCGCATGGTGACTGTTGTATTCAATCCCGCGGCAATTTCTGTGTTTCATCAACACTTTGAAGGTCCACAGATTACAGAATGCCCCCAGATGGGAATCGGAAACTACTACGGGTCTTGCAGGGAACGATCAAAGCGTAGACTGTTTGAGACATTACTCCCATGGAAGAAAGTGCGCATGGTGGCTGTTGTATTTAATCCCGATGCAATTTCTGTTTGTCATCAACACTCAGATAGTCCACACATTACAGAATGCCCCAGATGTGCATCGGAAACTACAACTGGTCTCCCAGGGAACGATCAAAGCCTAAACTGTTAGAGACATTACTCCGCTGAAGGAAAATTGCGCATGGTGACTTTTGTATACAATCCCGATCCAATTTCTGTGTTTCAACAACACTCTGATAGTCCACACATTACAGAATGCCCCCAGATGTACATCAGAAACTACTACTGGTCTTCCAGGGAACGATCAAAGCGTAGACTGTTTGAGACATTACTCCCATGGAGGACAGTGCGCATGGTGACTGTTGTATTCAATCCCGATTCAATTTATGTGTTTCATCAACACTTTGAATGTGCACAGATTACAGAATGCCTCCAGATGTGCATCGGAAACTACTACTGGTCTTCCTGGGAGCGATCAAAGCGTAGACTGTTTGAGACATTACTCCCATGGAGGTAAGTGCGCATGGTGACTGTCGTATTCAATCCCGACGCAATTTCCGTGTTTCAACAACACTTTGAAGGTCCACAGATTACAGAATGCCTCCAGATGAGCATCGGAAACTACTACTGGTCTTCCAGGAAACGAACAAAAACGTAGACTGTATGAGACATTTCTCCCATGGAGGAAAGTGCGCATGGTGACTGTTGTATTCAATCCAGATGCAATTTCTGTGTTTCATCAACACTCTGATAGTCCACACATTACAGAATGCCCCCTGATGTGCATCGGAAAGTAATACTGGTCTTCCAGTTAACGATCAATGCGTAAACTGTTGGAGACATTACTCCCATGGAGGAAAATGCGCATGGTGACTGTTGTATTCAATCCCGATGCAATATCTGTGTTTCATCAAAACTCTGATAGTCCACACGTTACAGAATGCCCCCTGATGTGCATCGGAAACTACTATTGGTCTTCCAGGGAACGATCAAAGCGTAAACTGTTTGTGACATTACTCCCATGCAGGAAAGTGCGCATGGTGACTGTTGTATTCAATCCCGATGCAATTTCTGTGTTTCATCAACACTCAGATAGTCCACACACTACAAAATGCCCCCAGATGTGCATCGGCAACTACTACTGGTCTGCCAGGTAACGATTAAAGCGTAAACTGTTTGAGACATTACTCCCATGGAGGAAAGTGCGCATGGTGACTGTTGTATTCAATCCCGCGGCAATTTCTGTGTTTCATAAACACTTTGAAGGTCCACAGATTACAGAATGCCTCCAGATGGGCATCGGAAACTACTACGGGTCTTGCAGGGAACGATCAAAGCGTAGACTGTTTGAGACATTACTCCCATGGAAGAAAGTGCGCATGGTGGCTGTTGTATTCAATCCCGATGCAACTTCTGTTTGTCATCAACACTCTGATAGTCCACACATTACAGAATGCCCCAGATGTGCATCGGAAACTACTACTGGTCTTGCAGGGAACGATCAAAGCGTAGACTGCTTGAGACATTACTCCCATGGAGGAAAGAGCGCATGGTGACTGTTGTGTTCAATCCCGATGCAATTTCTGTGTTTCATCAAGACACTGATGGTCCACACATTACAGAATGCCCCCAGATGTGCATCGGAAAGTACTACTGGTCTTCCAGTTAACGATCAAAGCGTAAACTGTTTGAGACATTACTCCCATGGAGGAAAATGCGCATGGTGACTGTTGTATTCAATCCCGATGCAATTTCTGTGTTTCATCAACACTCAGATAGTCCACACATTACAAAATGCCCCCAGATGTGCATCGGAAACTACTACTGGTCTGCCAGGGAACGATTAAAGCGTAAACTGTTTGAGACAATACACCAATGGAGGAAAGTGCGCATGGTGACTGTTGTATTCAATCCCGCGGCAATTTCTGTGTTTCATCAACACTTTGAAGGTCCACAGATTACAGAATATCTCCAGATGGGCATCGGAAACTACTACAGGTCTTGCAGGGAACGATCAAAGCGTAGACTGTTTGAGACATTACTCCCATGGAGGTAAGTGCGCATGGTGACTGTCGTATTCAATCCCGACGCAATTTCCGTGTTTCATCAACACTTTGAAGGTCCACAGATTACACAATGCCTCCAGATGTGCATCGGAAACTTTTACTGGTCTTCCAGGAAACGAACAAAAACGTAGACTGTATGAGTCATTTCTCCCATGGAGGAAAGAGCGCATGGTGACTGTTGTATTCAATACAGATGCAATTTCTGTCTTTCATCAACACTCTGATAGTCCACACATTACAGAATGCCCCCTGATGTGCAACGGAAACTACTACTGGTCTTCCAGGGAACGATCAAAGCGTAAACTGTTTGTGACATTACTCCCATGCAGGAAAGTGCGCATGGTGACTGTTGTATTCAATCCCAATGAAATTTCTGTGTTTCATCAAAACTCTGATAGTCCACACATTACAGAATGCCCCCTGATGTGCATCGGAAACTACTATTGGTCTTCCAGGGAACGATCAAAGCGTAAACTGTTTGTGACATTACTCCCATGCAGGAATGTGCGCATGGTGACTGTTGTATTCAATCCCGATGCAATTTCTGTGTTTCATCAACACTCAGATAGTCCACACACTACAAAATGCCCCCAGATGTGCATCGGAAACTACTACTGGTCTGCCAGGGAACGATTAAAGCCTAAACTGTTTGAGACATTACTCCCATGGAGGAAAGTGCGCATGGTGACTGTTGTATTCAATCCCGCGGCAATTTCTGTGTTTCATAAACACTTTGAAGGTCCACAGATTACAGAATGCCTCCAGATGGGCATCGGAAACTACTACGGGTCTTGCAGGGAACGATCAAAGCGTAAACTGTTTGAGACATTACTCCCATGCAGGAATGTGCGCATGGTGACTGTTGTATTCAATCCCGATGCAATTTCTGTGTTTCATCAACACTCAGATAGTCCACACACTACAAAATGCCCCCAGATGTGCATCGGAAACTACTACTGGTCTGCCAGGGAACGATTAAAGCGTAAACTGTTTGGGACATTACTCCCATGGAGGAAAGTGTGCATGGAGACTGTTGTATTCAATCCCGCGGCAATTTCTGTGTTTCATCAACACTTTGAAGGTCCACAGATTACAGAATGCCTCCAGATGGGCATCGGAAACTACTACGGGTCTTGCAGGGAACGATCAAAGCGTAGACTGTTTGAGACATTACTCCCATGGAAGAAAGTGCGCATGGTGGCTGTTGTATTCAATCCCGATGCAATTTCTGTTTGTCATCAACACTCTGATAGTCCACACATTACAGAATGCCCCAGAAGTGCATCGGAAACTACAACTGGTCTTCCAGGGAACGATCAAAGCCTAAACTGTTAGAGACATTACTCCGCTGAAGGAAAATTGCGCATGGTGACTTTTGTATACAATCCCGATCCAATTTCTGTGTTTCAACAACACTCTGATAGTCCACACATTACAGAATGCCCCCAGATGTACATTGGAAACTACTTCTGGTCTTCCAGGGAACGATCAAAGCGTAGACTGTTTGAGACATTACTCCCATGGAGGACAGTGCGCATGGTGACTGTTGTATTCAATCCCGATGCAATTTCTGTGTTTCATCAACACCCTGATAGTCCACACATTACAGAATGCCCCCAGATGTACATCGGAAGCTACTACTGGTCTTGCAGGGAACGATCAAAGCGTAGACTGTTTGAGACATTACTCCCATTGAGGACAGTGCGCATGGTGACTGTCGTATTCAATCCCCACGCAATTTCCGTGTTTCATCAACACTTTGAAGGTCCACAGATTACAGAATGCCTCCAGATGTGCATCGGAACCTTTTACTGGTCTTCCAGGAAACGAACAAAAACGTAGACTGTATGAGACATTACTCCCATGGAGGAAAGTGCGCATGGTGTCTGTTGTATTCAATCCCGATGCAATTTCTGTGTTTCATCTACACTCTGATAGTCCACACATCACAGAATGGCCCCATATGTGAATCGGAAAGTACTACTGGTCTTCCAGGGGACGATCAAAGCGTAAACTGTTTGAGACATAACTCCCATGGAGGAAAGTGCGCATGGTGACTGTTGTATTCAATCCCAATGCAATTTCTGTGTTTGAACAACACTCTGATACTTTACAAATTACAAAATGCCTCCAGATGTGCATCGGAAACTAATACTGGTCTTCCAGGGAACGATCAAAACGTAGACACTTTGAGACATTACTCCCATGGCAGAAAGTGCGCATGGTGACTGTTTTATTCAATGCCGATGCAATTTCTGTGTTTCATCAACACTCTGATAGTCCACACATAACACAAGGCCCCCAGATGTGCAACGGAAACTACTACTGGTCTTGCAGGGAGCGATCAAAGCGTAGACTGTTTGAGACATTACTCCAATGGAGGAAAGTGCGCATGGTGACTGTTGTATTCAATCCCGATGCAATTTCTGTGTTTCATCAACACTTTGAAGGTCCACAGATTACAGAAGGCCCCCAGATGTGCATCGGAAACTACTACTGGTCTTGCAGCGAACGATCAAATCGTAGACTGTTTGAGACATTACTCCAATGGAGGAAATGGCGCATGGTTACTGTTGTATTAAATCCCGATGCAATTTCTGTGTTTCATCAACACTTTGAAGGACCACAGATTACAGAATGCGTCCAGATGTGCATGGGAAACTACTACTGGTCTTGCAGGGAACGATCAAAGCGTAGACTGTTTGAGACATTACTCCAATGGAGGAAAGTGCGCATGGTGACTGTTGTATTCAATCCCGATGCAATTTCTGTGTTTCATCAACACTCTGATAGTCCACAATTTACAGAATGCCCTCAGCTGTGCATCGGAAACTACTACTGGTCATCCAGGGAACGATCAAAACCTAAACTGTTTGAGACATTACTCCGATGGAGGAAAACTGCGCATGGTGACTGTAGTATACAATCCCGATGCAATTCCTGGGTTTCAACAACACTCTGATAGTCCACACATTACAGAATGCCCCCAGATGTTCAACGGAAACTAGTATTGGTCTTCCAGGGAACGATCAAAGCGTAAACTGTTTGAGACATTACTCAGATGGGGGAAAGAGCGCATGGTGACTGTTGTATTCAATCCCGATGCAATTTCTGTGTTTCATCAACACTCTGATGGTCCACACATTGCAGAAGGCCCCCAGATGAGCATTGGAAACTACTACTGGTGTTGCAGGGAACGATCAAAGCGTAAACTGTTTGAGACATTACTCCCATGGAGGAAAGTGCGCATGGTGACTGTTGTATTCAATCCCGAAGCAATTTCTGTGTTTCATCAACACTCAGATAGTCCACACATTACAGAATGCCCCCAGACGTTCATGTCAAACTACTATTGGTCTTCCAGGGAACGATCAAAGCGTAAACTGTTTGAGACATTAATGCCATGGCCGAAAGTGCGCATGGTGACTGTTGTGTTCAATCTGGATGCAATTTCTGTGTTTCATCAACACACTGATAGTCCACACATTACAGAATGCCCCAGATGTGCATCCGAAACTACAACTGGTCTTCCAGGGAACTGTCTGAGGCATTACTCCCATGGAGGAAAGTGCGCATGGTGACTGTTGTATTAAATACCGAAAAAATATCTGTGTTTCATCAACACTCTGATATTCCACACATTACAGAATGCCCCCAGATGTGCATCGGAAACTGCTACTGGTCTTGCATTGAAGGATCAAAGCGTAGACTGTTTGAGACATTACTCGCATGGAGGAAAGTGCGCATTGTGACTGTTGTATTCAATCCCGATGAAATTTCTGTGTTTCATCAACACTCTGATAGTCCACAGATTACAGAATCCCCCCAGATGTGCATCGGAAACTGCTGCTGGTCTTGCATTGAAGGATCAAAGCGTAGACTGTTTGAGACATTACTCCCATGGAGGAAAATGCGCATGGTGACTGTTGTATTCAATCCCGATGCAATTTCTGTGTTTCATCAAAACTCTGATAGTCCACACATTACAGAATGCCACCTGATGTGCATCGGAAACTACTACTGGTCTTCCAGGGAACGATCAAAGCGTAAACTGTTTGAGACATTACTCCGATGAAGGAAAATTGCGCATGGTGACTGTTGGATACAATCCCGATCCAATTTCTGTGTTTCAACAACACTCTGATAGTCCACACATTACAGAATGCCCCCAGATGTACATCGGAAACTACTACTGGTCTTCCAGGGAAGGATCAAAGCGTAAACTGTTTGAGACATTAATGCCATGGCGGAAAGTGCGCATGGTGACTGTTGTATAACATCCCGATGCAATATCTGTGTTTCATCAACACTTTGAAGGTCCACAGATTACAGAATGCCTCCAGATGTGCTTCGGAAAATACTACTGGTCTTCCAGGAATCGATCCAAACGTAGACTGTTTGAGACATTACTCCCATGGAGGAAAGTGCACATGGTGGCTGTTGTATGCAATCCCCATGCAATTTATGTCTTTCAACAACACTCTGGTAGTCCGCAGATTACAGATAGCCTCCAGATACTAATCGGAAACTACTACTGGACTTGCAGGGAACGATCAAAGCGTAGACTGTTTGAGACATTACTCCTATGGAGCAAAGAGCGCATGGTGACTGTTGTATTCAATCCCGATGCAATTTCTGTGTTTCATCAACACTCAGATAGTCCACACATTACAAAATGCCCTCAGATGTGCATCGGAAACTACTACTGGTCTGCCAGGGAACGATTAAAGCGTAAACAATTTGAGACATTACTCCCATGGAGGAAAGTGCGCATGGTGACTGTTGTATTCAATCCCGCGGCAATTTCTGTCTTTAATCAAAACTTTGAAGGTCCACAGATTACAGAATGCCTCCAGATGTGCACCGGAAACTACTACGGGTCTTGCAGGGAACGATCAAAGCCTAAACTGTTTGAGACATTACTCCGATGAAGGAAAATTGCGCATGGTGACTCTTGTATACAATCCCGATCCAATTTCTGTGTTTCAACAATACTCTGATAGTCCACACATTACAGAATGCCCCCAGATGTACATCGGAAACTACTACTGGTCTTCCAGGGAACGATCAAAGCGTAGACTGTTTGAGACATTACTCCCATGGAGGACAGTGCGCATGGTGACTGTTGTATTCAATCCCGATGCAATTTCTGTGTTTCATCAACACTTTGAATGTCCTCAGATTACAGAATGCCTCCAGATGTGCATCGGAAACTACTACTGGTCTTTCTGGGAGCGATCAAGGCGTAGACTCTTTGAGATATTACTCCCATGGAGGTAAGTGCGCATGGTGACTGTCGTATTCAATCCCGCCGCAATTTCCGTCTTTCATCAACACTTTGAAGGTCCACAGATTACAGAATGCCCCCAGATGTGCATCGGAAACTACTATTGGTCTTCCAGGGAACGATCAAAGCGTAAACTGTTTGGGACATTACTGCCATGGAGGAAAGTGCGCATGGTGACTGTTGTATTCAATCCCGATGCAATTTCAGTGTTTCATCAACACTCAGATAGTCCACAAATTACAGAATCCCCCCAGATGTGCATCGGAAACTACTACTGGTCTTGCAGGGAAGGATCAAAGTGTAGACTGTTTGAGACATTACTCCCATGGAGGAAAATACGGATGGTGACTGTTGTATTCAATCCCGATGCAATTTCTGTGTTTCATTAAAACTCCGATAGTCCACACATTACAGAATGCCCCCTGATGTGCATCGGAAACTACTACTGGTCTTCCAGGGAACGATCAAAGCGTAAACTGTTTGTGACATTACTCCCATGCAGGAAAGCGCGCATGGTGACTGTTGTATTCAATCCCGATGCAATTTCTGTGTTTCATCTACACTCTGATTGCCCACACATTACAGAATGCCCCCAGATGTGCATCGCAAACTACTACTGGTCTTCCAGGGAACGATCAAAGCCTAAACTGTTTGAGACATTACTCCGCTGAAGGAAAATTGCGCATGGTGACTGTAGTATACAATCCCGATGCAATTCCTGTGTTTCAACAACACTCTGATAGTCCACACATTACAGAATGCCCCCAGATGTTCAACGGAAACTACTATTGGTCTTCCAGGGAACGATCAAAGCGTAAACTGTTTGAGACATTACTCAGATGGGGGAAAGAGCGCATGGTGACTGTTGTATTCAATCCCGATGCAATTTCTGTGTTTCATCAAGACTCTGATAGTCCACACATTGCAGAAGGCCCCCAGATGAGCATTGGAAGCTACTACTGGTGTTGCAGTGAACGATCAAAGCGTAAACTGTTTGAGACATTACTCCCATGGAGGAAAGTGCGCATGGTGACTGTTGTATTCAATCCCGAAGCAATTTCTGTGTTTCATCAACACTCAGATAGTCCACACATTACAGAATGCCCCCAGACGTTCATGTCAAACTACTATTGGTCTTCCAGGGAACGATCAAAGCGTAAACTGTTTGAGACATTAATGCCATGGCGTAAAGTGCCCATGGTGACTGTTGTATTCAATCTGGATGCAATTTCTGTGTTTCATCAACACACTGATAGTCCACACATTACAGAATGCCCCAGATGTGCATCCGAAACTACAACTGGTCTTCCAGGGAACTGTCTGAGGCATTACTCCCATGGAGGAAAGTGCGCATGGTGACTGTTGTATTAAATACCGAAAAAATATCTGTGTTTCATCAACACTCTGATATTCCACACATTACAGAATGCCCCCAGATGTGCATCGGAAACTACTACTGGTCATCCAGGAATCGATCCAAACGTAGACTGTTTGAGACATTACTCCCATGGAGGAAAGTGCGCATTGTGACTGTTGTATTCAATCCCGATGAAATTTCTGTGTTTCATCAACACTCTGATAGTCCACAGATTACAGAATCCCCCCAGATGTGCATCGGAAACTGCTACTGGTCTTGCATTGAAGGATCAAAGCGTAGACTGTTTGAGACATTACTCCCATGGAGGAAAATGCGCATGGTGACTGTTGTATTCAATCCCGATGCAATTTCTGTGTTTCATCAAAACTCTGAGAGTCCACACATTACAGAATGCCCCCTGATGTGCATCGGAAACTACTACTGGTCTTCCAGGGAACGATCAAAGCGTAAACTGTTTGAGACATTACTCCGATGAAGGAAAATTGCGCATGGTGACTGTTGGATACAATCCCGATCCAATTTCTGTGTTTCAACAACACTCTGATAGTCCACACATTACAGAATGCCCCCAGATGTACATGGAAACTACTACTGGTCTTCCAGGGAAGGATCAAAGCGTAAATTGTTTGAGACACTAATGCCATGGCGGAAAGTGCGCATGGTGACTGTTGTATAACATCCCGATGCAATTTCTGTGTTTCATCAACACTTTGAAGGTCCACAGATTACAGAATGCCTCCAGATGTGCATCGGAAAATACTACTGGTCTTCCAGGAATCGATCCAAACGTAGACTGTTTGAGACATTACTCCCATGGAGGAAAGTGCACATGGTGGCTGTTGTATTCAATCCCGATGCAATTTCTGTGTTTCATCAACACTCAGATTGTCCACACATTACAAAATGCCCTCAGATGTTCATCGGAAACTACTACTGGTCTGCCAGGGAACGATTAAAGCGTAAACTATTTGAGACATTACTCCCATGGAGGAAAGTGCGCATGGTGACTGATGTATTCAATCCCGCGGCAATTTCTGTCTTTAATCAACACTTTGAAGGTCCACAGATTACAGAATGCCTCCAGATGTGCATCGGAAACTACTACGGGTCTTGCAGGGAACGATCAAAGCCTAAACTGTTTGAGACATTACTCCGATGAAGGAAAATTGCGCATGGTGACTCTTGTATACAATCCCGATCCAATTTCTGTGTTTCAACAACACTCTGATAGTCCACACATTACTGAATGCCCCCAGATGTACATCGGAAACTACTACTGGTCTTCCAGGGAAGGATCAAAGCGTAAACTGTTTGAGACATTAATGCCATGGCGGAAAGTGCGCATGGTGACTGTTGTATAAAATCCCGATGCAATTTCTGTGTTTCATCAACACTTTGAAGGTCCACAGATTACAGAATGCCTCCAGATGTGCATCGGAAAATACTACTGGTCTTCCAGGAATCGATCCAAACGTAGACTGTTTGAGACATTACTCCCATGGAGGAAAGTGCGCATGGTGACTGTTGTATGCAATCCCGATGCAATTTATGTGTTGCAACAACACTCTGGTAGTCCGCAGATTACAGATAGCCTCCAGATACGCATCGGAAACTACTACTGGACTTGCAGGGAACGATCAAAGCGTAGACTGTTTGAGACATTACTCCTATGGAGCAAAGAGCGCATGGTGACTGTTGTATTCAATCCCGATGCAATTTCTGTGTTTCATCAAGACACTGATGGTCCACACATTACAGAATGCTCCAGATGTGCATCGGAAACTACTACTGGTCTTGCAGGGAACGATCAAAGCGTAGACTGTTTGAGACATTACTCCCATGCAGGAATGTGTGCATGGTGACTGTTGTATTCAATCCCGATGCAATTTCTGTGTTTCATCAACACTCTGATAGTCCACACATTACAAAATGCACCTAGATGTGCATCGGAAACTACTTTTGGTCTTCCAGGGAACGATTAAAGCGTAAACGGTTTGAGACATTACTCCCATGGAGGAAAGTGCGCATGGTGACTGTTGTATTCAATACCGCGGCAATTTCTGTGTTTCATCAACACTTTGGAGGTCCACAGATTACAGAATGCCTCCATATGTGCATCGGAGACTACTACTGGTCTTGCAGGGAACGATCAAAGCGTAGACTGCTTGAGACATTACTCCCATGGAGGAAAGAGCGAATGGTGACTGTTGTGTTCAATCCCGATGCAATTTCTGTGTTTCATCAAGACACTGATAGACCACACATTTAAGAATGCCCCCAGATTTGCATCGGAAAGTACTACTGGCCTTCCAGGGAACGATCAAAGCGTAAACTGTTTGAGACATTACTCCCATGGAGGAAAGTCCGCATGGTGACTGTTATATTCCATCCCGATGCAATTTCTGTGTTTCATCAACACTCTGATAGTCCACAGATTTCAGAATGCCTCCAGATGTGCATCGGAAACTACTACGGGTCTTGCAGGGAACGATTAAAGCGTAAACTGTTTGAGACATTACTGCCATGGAGGAAAGTGCGCATGGTGACTGTTGTATTCAATCCCGATACAATTTCTGTGTTTCATCTACACTCTGATAGCCCACACATTACAGAATGCCCCCAGATGTGCATCGCAAACTACTACTGGTCTTCCAGGGAACGATCAAAGCCTAAACTGTTTGAGACATTACTCCGATGAAGGAAAATTGCGCATGGTGACTCTTGTATACAATCCCGCGGCAATTTCTGTCTTTAATCAACACTTTGAAGGTCCACAGATTACAGAATGCCTCCAGATGTGCATCGGAAACTACTACGGGTCTTGCAGGGAACGATCAAAGCCTAAACTGTTTGAGACATTACTCCGATGAAGGAAAATTGCGCATGGTGACTCTTGTATACAATCCCGATCCAATTTCTGTGTTTCAACAACACTCTGATAGTCCACACATTACAGAATGCCCCCAGATGTACATCGGAAACTACTACTGGTCTTCCAGGGAAGGATCAAAGCGTAAACTGTTTGAGACATTAATGCCATGGCGGAAAGTGCGCATGGTGACTGTTGTATAAAATCCCGATGCAATTTCTGTGTTTCATCAACACTTTGAAGGTCCACAGATTACAGAATGCCTCCAGATGTGCATCGGAAAATACTACTGGTCTTCCAGGAATCGATCCAAACGTAGACTGTTTGAGACATTACTCCCATGGAGGAAAGTGCGCATGGTGACTGTTGTATGCAATCCCGATGCAATTTATGTGTTGCAACAACACTCTGGTAGTCCACAGATTACAGATAGCCTCCAGATACGCATCGGAAACTACTACTGGACTTGCAGGGAACGATCAAAGCGTAGACTGTTTGAGACATTACTCCTATGGAGCAAAGAGCGCATGGTGACTGTTGTATTCAATCCCGATGCAATTTCTGTGTTTCATCAAGACACTGATGGTCCACACATTACAGAATGCTCCAGATGTGCATCGGAAACTACTACTAGTCTTGCAGGGAACGATCAAAGCGTAGACTGTTTGAGACATTACTCCCATGCAGGAATGTGTGCATGGTGACTGTTGTATTCAATCCCGATGCAATTTCTGTGTTTCATCAACACTCTGATAGTCCACACATTACAAAATGCACCCAGATGTGCATCGGAAACTACTTTTGGTCTTCCAGGGAACGATTAAAGCGTAAACGGTTTGAGACATTACTCCCATGGAGGAAAGTGCGCATGGTGACTGTTGTATTCAATACCGCGGCAATTTCTGTGTTTCATCAACACTTTGGAGGTCCACAGATTACAGAATGCCTCCATATGTGCATCGGAGACTACTACTGGTCTTGCAGGGAACGATCAAAGCGTAGACTGTTTGAGACATTACTCCCATGGAGGACAGTGCGCATGGTTACTGTTGTATTCAATCCCGATGCAATTTCTGTGTTTCATCAACACTTTGAATGTCCTCAGATTACAGAATGCCTCCAGATGTGCATCGGAAACTACTACTGGTCTTCCTGGGAGCGATCAAAGCGTAGACTCTTTGAGACATTACTCCCATGGAGGTAAGTGCGCATGGTGACTGTCGTATTCAATCCCGCCGCAATTTCCGTCTTTCATCAACACTTTGAAGGTCCACAGATTACAGAATGCCTCCAGATGTGCATCGGAAACTTTTACTGGTCTTCCAGGAAACGAACAAAAACGTAGACTGTATGAGACATTACTCCCATGGAGGAAAGTGCGCATGGTGTCTGTTGAATTCAGTCCCGATGCAATTTCTGTGTTTCATCAACACTCTGATAGTCCACACATCACAGAATGGCCCCAGATGTGCATCGGAAAGTACTACTGGTCTTCCAGGGGACGATCAAATCGTAAATTGTTTGAGACATAACTCCCATGGAGGAAAGTGCGCATGGTGACTGTTGTATTCAATCCCAATGCAATTTCTGTGTTTGAACAACACTCTGATAGTTTACAGATTTAAAATGCCTCCAGATGTGCATCGGAAACTAATACTGGTCTTCCAGGGAACGATCAAAACGTTGACTGTTTGAGACATTACTCCCATGGAGGAAAGTGCGCATGGTGACTGATTTATTTAATGCCTATGCAATTTCTGTGTTACATCAACACTCTGATAGTCCACACATAACACAAGGCCCCCAGATGTGCATCGGAAACTACTACTGGTCTTGCAGGGAGCGATCAAAGCGTAGACTGTTTGTGACATTACTCCAATGGAGGAAAGTGCGCATGGTGACTGTTGTATTCAATCCCGATGCCATTTCTGTGTTTCATCAACACTTTGAAAGTCCACAGATTACAGAAAGCCCCCAGATGTGCATCGGGTACTACTACTGGTCTTGCAGGGAACGATCAAAGCGAAGACTGTTTGAGACATTACTCCAATGCAGGAATTTGCGCATGGTGACTGTTGTATTAAATCATGATGCAATTTCTGTGTTTCATCAACACTTTGAAGGTCCACAGATTACAGAATGCGTCCAGATGTGCATGGGAAACTACTACTGGTATTGCAGGGAACTATCAAAACGTACACTGTTTGAGACATTACTCCGATGGAGGAAAGTGCGCATGGTGACTGTTGTATTCTATCCCGATGCAATTTCTGTGTTTCAACAACACTCTGATAGTCCACACATTACAGAATTCCCCCTGATGTTCATCGGCAACTACTACTGGTCTTCCAGGGAAGGATGAAAGTGTCAACTATTTGAGACATTACTCCCATGGAGGAAAGTGCGCATAGTGACTGTTGTATTCAATCCCGATGCAATTTCTGTGTCTCATCAACACTCTGATAGTCCACACATTTCAGAATGCCCCCAGATGTTCATCGAATACTACTATTGGTCTTCCAGGGAACGATCAAAGCGTAAACTGTTTGAGACATTACTCAGATGCGGGAAAGAGCGCATGGTGACTGTTGTATTCAATCCCGATGCAATTTCTGTGTTTCATCAACACTCTGATAGTCCACACATTACAAAATGCACCCAGATGTGCATCGGAAACTACTTTTGGTCTTCCAGGGAACGATTAAAGCGTAAACTGTTTGAGACATTACTCCCATATAGGAAAGTGCGCATGGTGACTGTTGTATTCAATACCGCGGCAATTTTTGTGTTTCATCAACACTTTGGAGGTCCACAGATTACAGAATGCCTCCAGATGTGCATCGGAAACTACTACGGGTCTTGCAGGGAACGATCAAAACGTAGACTGCATGAGACATTACTCCCATGGAGGAAAGAGCGCATGGTGACTGTTGTGTTCAATCCCGATGCAATTTCTGTGTTTCATCAAGACACTGATAGTCCACACATTACAGAATGCCCCCAGATGTTCATCTCAAACTACTATTGGTCTTCCAGGGAACGATCAAAGCGTAAACTGTTTGAGACATTAATGCCATGGAGGAAAGTGCGCATGGTGACTGTTGTATAAAATCCCGATGCAATTTCTGTGTTTCATCAACACTTTGAAGGTCCACAGATTACAGAATGCCTCCAGATGTGCATCGGAAAATACTACTGGTCTTCCAGGAATCGATCAAAGCGTAGACTGTTAGAGACATTACTCCCATGGAGGAAACTGCGCATGGTAACTGTTGTATTCAATCCCGAAGCAATTTATGTGTTTCAACAACACTCTGATAGTCCGCAGATTACAGATAGCCTCCAGATAGGCATCGGAAACTACTACTGGTCTTGCAGGGAACGATCAAAGCCTAGACTGGTTGAGACATTACTCCCATGGAGGAAAGAGCGCATGGTGACTGTTGTATTCAATCCCGATGCAATTTCTGTGTTTCATCAAGACACTGATAGTCCACACATTACAGAATGCCCCCAGATTTGCATCTTCCAGGGAACGATCAAAGCGTAAACGGTTTGAGACATTACTCCCATGGAGGAAAGTCCCCATGGTGACTTATATTCAATCCCGATGCAATTTCTGTGTTTCATCAACACTCTGATAGTCCGCAGATTTCAGAATGCCTCCAGATGTGCATCGGAAACTACTACAGGTTTTTCAGGGAACGATTAAAGCGTAAACTGTTTGAGACATTACTGCCATGGAGGAAAGTGCGCATGGTGACTGTTGTATTCAATCCCGATGCAATTTCTGTGTTTCATCAACACTTTGATAGTCCACACATCACACAATGGCCCCAGATGTGCATTGGAAAGTACTACTGGTCTTCCAGGGGACGATCAAAGCGTAAATTGTTTGAGACATAACTCCCATGGAGGAAAGTGCGCATGGTGACTGTTGTATTCAATCCCAATGCTATTTCTGTGTTTGAACAACACTCTGATAGTTTACAGATTACAAAATGCATCCAGATGTGCATCGGAAACTAATACTGGACTTCCAGGGAACGATCAAAACGTAAACTGTTTGAGACATTACTCCCATGGAGGAAAGTGCGCATGGTGACTGTTTTATTCAATGCCGATGCAATTTCTGTGTTTCATCAACACTCTGATAGTCCACACATAACACAAGGCCCCCAGATGTGCATCGGAAGCTACTACTGGTCTTGCAGGGAGCGTTCAAAGCGTAGACTGTTTGAGACATTACTTCAATGGAGGAAAGTGCGCATGGTGACTGTTGTATTCAATCCCAATGCAATTTCTGTGTTTCAACAACACTCTGATAGTCCACACATTACAGAATTCCCCCAGATGTTCATCGGAAACTACTACTGGTCTTCCAGGGAAGGATGAAAGTGTAAACTATTTGAGACATTACTCCCATGGAGGAAAGTGCGCATAGTGACTGTTGTATTCAATCCCGATGCAATTTCTGTCTTTCATCAACACTCTGATAGTCCACACATTACAAAATGCGCCCAGATGTGAATCGGAAACTACTTTTGGTCTTCCAGGGAACGATTAAAGCGTAAACTGTTTGAGACATTACTCCCATGGAGGAAAGTGCGCATGGTGACTGTTGTATTCAATACCGCGGCAATTTCTGTGTTTCATCAACACTTTGGAGGTCCGCAGATTACAGATAGCCTCCAGATAGGCATCGGAAACTACTACTGGTCTTCCAGGGAACGATCAAATCGTAGACTGTTTGAGACATTACTCCCATGGAGGAAAGAGCGCATGGTGACTGTTGTATTCAATCCCGATGCAATTTCTGTGTTTCATCAAGACACTGATAGTCCACACATTACAGAGTGCCCCAGATGTGCATCGGATACTACTACTGGTCTTGCAGGGAAGGATCAAAGCGTAGACTGTTTGAGACATTACTCCCATGGAGGAAAATGCGGATGGTGACTGTTATATTCAATCCCGATGCAATTTCTGTGTTTCATCAAAACTGTGATAGTCCACACATTACAGAATGCCCCTGATGTGCATCGGAAACTACTACTGGTCTTCCAGGGAACGATCAAAGCGTAAACTGTTTGAGACATTACTCCCATGCAGGAAAGTGCGCATGGTGACTGTTGTATTCAATCCCGATGCAATTTCTGTGTTTCATCAACACTCAGATAGTCCACACATTACAAAATGCCCCCAGATGTGCATCGGAAACTACTAGTGGTCTGACAGGGAACGATTAAAGCGTAAACTGTTTGAG
Source organism: Schistocerca gregaria (assembly GCF_023897955.1). Classification (NCBI taxonomy): domain Eukaryota; kingdom Metazoa; phylum Arthropoda; class Insecta; order Orthoptera; family Acrididae; genus Schistocerca; species Schistocerca gregaria. The sequence continues at coordinate 3,463,096 of NW_026061710.1, forward strand.
ACATTACTCCCATGGAGGAAAGTGCACATGGTGACTGTTGTATTCAATCCCGCGGCAATGTCTGTGTTTCATCAACACTCTGATAGTCCACAGATTACAGAATGCCTCCAGATGTGCATCGGAAACTACTACGGGTCTTGCAGGGAACGATCAAAGCGTAGACTGTTTGAGACATTACTCCCATGGAAGAAAGTGCGCATGGTGGCTGTTGTATTCAATCCCTATGCAATTTCTGTTTGTCATCAAAACTTTGATAGTCCACACATTACAGAATTGCCCCAGATGTGCATCGGAAACTACTACTGGTCTTCCAGGGAACGATCAAAGCCTAAACTGTTTGAGACATTACTCCGCTGAAGGAAAATTGCGCATCGTGGCTGTTGTATACAATACCGATCCAATTTCTGTGTTTCAACAACACTCTGATAGTCCACATATTACAGAATGCCCCCAGATGTGCATCGGAAACTACTACTGGTCTTCCTGGGAGCGATCAAAGCGTAGACTGTTTGAGACATTACTCCCATGGAGGTTAGTGCGCATGGTGACTGTCGTATTCAATCCCGACGCAATTTCCGTCTTTCATCAATACTTTGAAGGTCCACAGATTACAGAATGTTTTCAGATGTGCATCGGAAACTTTTACTGGTCTTCCAGGAAACGAACAAAAACGTAGACTGTATGAGACATTACTCCCATGGAGGAAAGTGCGCATGGTGACTGATTTATTTAATGCCTATGCAATTTCTGTGTTACATCAACACTCTGATAGTCCACACATAACACAAGGCCCCCAGATGTGCATCGGAAACTACTACTGGTCTTGCAGGGAGCGATCAAAGCGTAGACTGTTTGTGACATTACTCCAATGGAGGAAAGTGCGCATGGTGACTGTTGTATTCAATCCCGATGCCATTTCTGTGTTTCATCAACACTTTGAAAGTCCACAGATTACAGAAAGCCCCCAGATGTGCATCGGGTACTACTACTGGTCTTGCAGGGAACGATCAAAGCGAAGACTGTTTGAGACATTACTCCAATGCAGGAATTTGCGCATGGTGACTGTTGTATTAAATCATGATGCAATTTCTGTGTTTCATCAACACTTTGAAGGTCCACAGATTACAGAATGCGTCCAGATGTGCATGGGAAACTACTACTGGTATTGCAGGGAACTATCAAAACGTACACTGTTTGAGACATTACTCCGATGGAGGAAAGTGCGCATGGTGACTGTTGTATTCTATCCCGATGCAATTTCTGTGTTTCAACAACACTCTGATAGTCCACACATTACAGAATTCCCCCTGATGTTCATCGGCAACTACTACTGGTCTTCCAGGGAAGGATGAAAGTGTCAACTATTTGAGACATTACTCCCATGGAGGAAAGTGCGCATAGTGACTGTTGTATTCAATCCCGATGCAATTTCTGTGTCTCATCAACACTCTGATAGTCCACACATTTCAGAATGCCCCCAGATGTTCATCGAATACTACTATTGGTCTTCCAGGGAACGATCAAAGCGTAAACTGTTTGAGACATTACTCAGATGCGGGAAAGAGCGCATGGTGACTGTTGTATTCAATCCCGATGCAATTTCTGTGTTTCATCAACACTCTGATAGTCCACACATTACAAAATGCACCCAGATGTGCATCGGAAACTACTTTTGGTCTTCCAGGGAACGATTAAAGCGTAAACTGTTTGAGACATTACTCCCATATAGGAAAGTGCGCATGGTGACTGTTGTATTCAATACCGCGGCAATTTTTGTGTTTCATCAACACTTTGGAGGTCCACAGATTACAGAATGCCTCCAGATGTGCATCGGAAACTACTACGGGTCTTGCAGGGAACGATCAAAACGTAGACTGCATGAGACATTACTCCCATGGAGGAAAGAGCGCATGGTGACTGTTGTGTTCAATCCCGATGCAATTTCTGTGTTTCATCAAGACACTGATAGTCCACACATTACAGAATGCCCCCAGATGTTCATCTCAAACTACTATTGGTCTTCCAGGGAACGATCAAAGCGTAAACTGTTTGAGACATTAATGCCATGGAGGAAAGTGCGCATGGTGACTGTTGTATAAAATCCCGATGCAATTTCTGTGTTTCATCAACACTTTGAAGGTCCACAGATTACAGAATGCCTCCAGATGTGCATCGGAAAATACTACTGGTCTTCCAGGAATCGATCAAAGCGTAGACTGTTAGAGACATTACTCCCATGGAGGAAACTGCGCATGGTAACTGTTGTATTCAATCCCGAAGCAATTTATGTGTTTCAACAACACTCTGATAGTCCGCAGATTACAGATAGCCTCCAGATAGGCATCGGAAACTACTACTGGTCTTGCAGGGAACGATCAAAGCCTAGACTGGTTGAGACATTACTCCCATGGAGGAAAGAGCGCATGGTGACTGTTGTATTCAATCCCGATGCAATTTCTGTGTTTCATCAAGACACTGATAGTCCACACATTACAGAATGCCCCCAGATTTGCATCTTCCAGGGAACGATCAAAGCGTAAACGGTTTGAGACATTACTCCCATGGAGGAAAGTCCCCATGGTGACTTATATTCAATCCCGATGCAATTTCTGTGTTTCATCAACACTCTGATAGTCCGCAGATTTCAGAATGCCTCCAGATGTGCATCGGAAACTACTACAGGTTTTTCAGGGAACGATTAAAGCGTAAACTGTTTGAGACATTACTGCCATGGAGGAAAGTGCGCATGGTGACTGTTGTATTCAATCCCGATGCAATTTCTGTGTTTCATCAACACTTTGATAGTCCACACATCACACAATGGCCCCAGATGTGCATTGGAAAGTACTACTGGTCTTCCAGGGGACGATCAAAGCGTAAATTGTTTGAGACATAACTCCCATGGAGGAAAGTGCGCATGGTGACTGTTGTATTCAATCCCAATGCTATTTCTGTGTTTGAACAACACTCTGATAGTTTACAGATTACAAAATGCATCCAGATGTGCATCGGAAACTAATACTGGACTTCCAGGGAACGATCAAAACGTAAACTGTTTGAGACATTACTCCCATGGAGGAAAGTGCGCATGGTGACTGTTTTATTCAATGCCGATGCAATTTCTGTGTTTCATCAACACTCTGATAGTCCACACATAACACAAGGCCCCCAGATGTGCATCGGAAGCTACTACTGGTCTTGCAGGGAGCGTTCAAAGCGTAGACTGTTTGAGACATTACTTCAATGGAGGAAAGTGCGCATGGTGACTGTTGTATTCAATCCCAATGCAATTTCTGTGTTTCAACAACACTCTGATAGTCCACACATTACAGAATTCCCCCAGATGTTCATCGGAAACTACTACTGGTCTTCCAGGGAAGGATGAAAGTGTAAACTATTTGAGACATTACTCCCATGGAGGAAAGTGCGCATAGTGACTGTTGTATTCAATCCCGATGCAATTTCTGTCTTTCATCAACACTCTGATAGTCCACACATTACAAAATGCGCCCAGATGTGAATCGGAAACTACTTTTGGTCTTCCAGGGAACGATTAAAGCGTAAACTGTTTGAGACATTACTCCCATGGAGGAAAGTGCGCATGGTGACTGTTGTATTCAATACCGCGGCAATTTCTGTGTTTCATCAACACTTTGGAGGTCCGCAGATTACAGATAGCCTCCAGATAGGCATCGGAAACTACTACTGGTCTTCCAGGGAACGATCAAATCGTAGACTGTTTGAGACATTACTCCCATGGAGGAAAGAGCGCATGGTGACTGTTGTATTCAATCCCGATGCAATTTCTGTGTTTCATCAAGACACTGATAGTCCACACATTACAGAGTGCCCCAGATGTGCATCGGATACTACTACTGGTCTTGCAGGGAAGGATCAAAGCGTAGACTGTTTGAGACATTACTCCCATGGAGGAAAATGCGGATGGTGACTGTTATATTCAATCCCGATGCAATTTCTGTGTTTCATCAAAACTGTGATAGTCCACACATTACAGAATGCCCCTGATGTGCATCGGAAACTACTACTGGTCTTCCAGGGAACGATCAAAGCGTAAACTGTTTGAGACATTACTCCCATGCAGGAAAGTGCGCATGGTGACTGTTGTATTCAATCCCGATGCAATTTCTGTGTTTCATCAACACTCAGATAGTCCACACATTACAAAATGCCCCCAGATGTGCATCGGAAACTACTAGTGGTCTGACAGGGAACGATTAAAGCGTAAACTGTTTGAGACATTACTCCCATGGAGGAAAGTGCACATGGTGACTGTTGTATTCAATCCCGCGGCAATGTCTGTGTTTCATCAACACTCTGATAGTCCACAGATTACAGAATGCCTCCAGATGTGCATCGGAAACTACTACGGGTCTTGCAGGGAACGATCAAAGCGTAGACTGTTTGAGACATTACTCCCATGGAAGAAAGTGCGCATGGTGGCTGTTGTATTCAATCCCTATGCAATTTCTGTTTGTCATCAAAACTTTGATAGTCCACACATTACAGAATTGCCCCAGATGTGCATCGGAAACTACTACTGGTCTTCCAGGGAACGATCAAAGCCTAAACTGTTTGAGACATTACTCCGCTGAAGGAAAATTGCGCATCGTGGCTGTTGTATACAATACCGATCCAATTTCTGTGTTTCAACAACACTCTGATAGTCCACATATTACAGAATGCCCCCAGATGTGCATCGGAAACTACTACTGGTCTTCCTGGGAGCGATCAAAGCGTAGACTGTTTGAGACATTACTCCCATGGAGGTTAGTGCGCATGGTGACTGTCGTATTCAATCCCGACGCAATTTCCGTCTTTCATCAATACTTTGAAGGTCCACAGATTACAGAATGTTTTCAGATGTGCATCGGAAACTTTTACTGGTCTTCCAGGAAACGAACAAAAACGTAGACTGTATGAGACATTACTCCCATGAAGGAAAGTGCGCATGTTGTCTGTTGTATTCAGTCCCGATGAAATTTCTGTGTTTCTCCAACACTCTGATAGTCCACACATCACAGAATGGCCCCAGATGTGCATCGGAAAGTACTACTGGTCTTCCAGGGGACGATCAAAGCGTAGACTGTTTGAGACATTACTCCCATGGAGGAAAGTGCGCATGGTGACTGTTTTATTCAATGCCGATGCAAATTCTGTGTTTCATCAACACTCTGATAGTCCACACATAACACAAGGCCCCCAGATGTGCATCGGAAACTACTACTGGTCTTGCAGGGAGCGATCAAAGCGTAGACTGTTTGAGACATTACTCCAATGGAGGAATGTGCGCATGGTGACTGTTGTATTCAATCCCGATGCCATTCCTGTGTTTCATCAACACTTTGAAGGTCCACAGATTACAGAAAGCCCCCAGATGTGCATCGGGTACTACTACTGGTCTTGCAGGGAACGATCAAAGCGTAAACTGTTTGAGACATTACTCCAATGGAGGAAAGCGCGCATGGTGTATTAAATCCCGATGCAATTTCTGTGTTTCATCAACACTTTGAAGGTCCACAGATTACAGAATGCGTCCAGATGTGCATGGGAAACTACTACTGGTATTGCAGGGAACTATCAAAGCGTTGACTGTTTGAGACATTACTCCGATGGAGGAAAGTGCGCATGGTGACTGTTGTATTCAATCCCGATGCAATTTCTGTGTTTCAACAACACTCTGATAGTCCAAACATTACAGAATTCCCCCAGATGTGCTTCGGAAACTACTACTGGTCTTCCAGGCAACGATCAAAGCGTAAACTGTTTGAGACATTACTCCCATGGAGGAAAGTGCGCATAGTGACTGTTGTATTCAATCCCGATGCAATTTCTGTGTTTCATCAACACTCTGATAGTCCACAAATTACAGATTCCCCAAGATGTGCATCGGAAACTACTACTGGTCTTCCAGGGAACGATCAAAGCGTAGACTGTTTGAGACATTACTGCCATGGAGGAAAGTGCGCATGGTGACTGTTGTATTCAATCCCGATGCAATTTCTGTGTTTCATCAACAATCTGATAGTCCACACATTACAGAAGGCCCCCAGATGAGCATCGGAAACTACTACTGGTCTTGCAGGGAACGATCAACGCATAGACTGTTTGAGACATTACTCCCATGGAAGAAAGTGCGCATGGTGGCTGTTGTATTCAATCCCGATGCAATTTCTGTGTTTCATCAAATCTCTGATAGTCCACACATTACAGAATGCACCCTGATGTGCATCGGATACTACTACTGGTCTTCCAGGGAACGATCAAAGCGTAAACTGTTTGTGACATTTCTCCCATGCAGGAAAGGGCGCATGGTGACTGTTGTATTCAATCCCGATGCAATTTCTGTGTTTCATCAACACTCTGATAGTCCACACATTACAAAATGCCCCCAGATGTGCATCGGAAACTACTACTGGTCTTCCAGGGAACGATTAAAGCGTGAACTGTTTGAGACATTACTCCCATGGAGGAAAGTGCGCATGGTGACTGTTGTATTCAATCCCGCGGCAATTTCTGTGTTTCATCAACACTTTGAAGGTCCACAGATTACAGAATGCCTCCATTTGTGCATCGGAAACTACTACGGGGCTTGCAGGGAACGATCAAAGCGTAGATTGTTTGAGATATTACACCCATGGAAGAAAGTGCGCATGGTGGCTGTTGTATTCAATCCCGATGCAATTTCAGTGTTTCATCAACACTCTGATAGTCCACACATTACAGAATGCCCCCAGATAAGCATCGGAAACTGCTACTGGTCTTCCAGGGAACGATCAAAGCCTAAACTGTTTGAGACATTACTCCGCTGAAAGAAAATTGCGCATGGTGACTGATGTATACAATCCCGATCCAATTTCTGTGTTCAACAACACTCTGATAGTCCACACATTACAGAATGCCCCCAGATGTGCATCGGAAACTACTACTGGTCTTCCTGGGAGCGATCAAAGCGTAGACTGTTTGAGACATTACTCCCATGGAGGTAAGTGCGCATGGTGACTGTCGTATTCAATCCCGACGCAATTTCCGTCTTTCATCTACACTCTGATAGCCCACACATTGCAGAAAGCCCCTAGATGTGCATCGGAAACTACTACTGGTCTTCCAGGGAACGATCAAAGCCTAAACTGTTTGAGACATTACTCCGCTGAAGGAAAATTGCGCATGGTGGCTGTTGTATACAATCCCGATCCAATTTCTGTGTTTCAACAACACTCTGATAGTCCACACATTAAAGAATGCCCCCAGATGTACATCGGAAACTACTACTGGTCTTCCAGGGAACGATCAAAACGTAGACTGTTTGAGACATTACTCCCATGGAGGACAGTGCGCAATGTGACTGTTGTATTCAATCCCGATGCAATTTCTGTGTTTCATCAACACTTTGAATGTCCTCAGATTACAGAATGCCTCCAGATGTGCATCGGAAACTACTACTGGTCTTTCTGGGAGCGATCAAAGCGTAGACTCTTTGAGACATTACTCCCATGGAGGTAAGTGCGCATGGTGACTGTCGTATTCAATCCCGCCGCAATTTCCGTCTTTCATCAACACTTTGAAGGTCCACAGATTACAGAATGCCCCCAGATGTGCATCGGAAACTACTATTGGTCTTCCAGGGAACGATCAAAGCGTAAACTGTTTGGGACATTACTGCCATGGAGGAAAGTGCGCATGGTGACTGTTGTATTCAATCCCGATGCAATTTCTGTGTTTCATCAACACTCAGATAGTCCACAAATTACAGAATCCCCCCAGATGTGCATTGGAAACTACTACTGGTCTTGCAGGGAAGGATCAAAGTGTAGACTGTTTGAGACATTACTCCCATGGAGGAAAATGCGGATGGTGACTGTTGTATTCAATCCCGATGCAATTTCTGTGTTTCATTAAAACTCTGATAGTCCACACATTACAGAATGCCCCCTGATGTGCATCGGAAACTACTACTGGTCTTCCAGGGAACGATCAAAGCGTAAACTGTTTGTGACATTACTCCCATGCAGGAAAGCGCGCATGGTGACTGTTGTATTCAATCCCGATGCAATTTCTGTGTTTCATCTACACTCTGATAGCCCACACATTACAGAATGCCCCCAGATGTGCATCGCAAACTACTACTGGTCTTCCAGGGAACGATCAAAGCCTAAACTGTTTGAGACATTACTCCGCTGAAGGAAAATTGCGCATGGTGGCTGTTGTATACAATCCCGATCCAATTTCTGTGTTTCAACAACACTCTAATAGTCCACACATTAAAGAATGCCCCCAGATGTACATCGGAAACTACTACTGGTCTTCCAGGGAACGATCAAAACGTAGACTGTTTGAGACATTACTCCTATGGAGGACAGTGCGCATGGTTACTGTTGTATTCAATCCCGATGCAATTTCTGTGTTTCATCAACACTTTGAATGTCCTCAGATTACAGAATGCCTCCAGATGTGCATCGGAAACTACTACTGGTCTTCCTGGGAGCGATCAAAGCGTAGACTCTTTGAGACATTACTCCCATGGAGGTAAGTGCGCATGGTGACTGTCGTATTCAATCCCGCCGCAATTTCCGTCTTTCATCAACACTTTGAAGGTCCACAGATTACAGAATGCCTCCAGATGTGCATCGGAAACTTTTACTGGTCATCCAGGAAACGAACAAAAACGTAGACTGTATGAGACATTACTCCCATGGAGGAAAGTGCGCATGGTGTCTGTTGTATTCAGTCCCGATGCAATTTCTGTGTTTCATCAACACTCTGATAGTCCACACATCACTGAATGGCCCCAGATGTGCATCGGAAAGTACTACTGGTCTTCCAGGGGACGATCAAAGCGTAAATTGTTTGAGACATAACTCCCATGGAGGAAAGTGCGCATGGTGACTGTTGTATTCAATCCCAATGCAATTTCTGTGTTTGAACAACACTCTGATAGTTTACAGATAACAAAATGCCTCCAGATGTGCATCGGAAACTAATACTGGTCTTCCAGGGAACGATCAAAACGTTGACTGTTTGAGACATTACTCCCATGGAGGAAAGTGCGCATGGTGACTGTTTTATTCAATGCCGATGCAATTTCTGTGTTTCATCAACACTCTGATAGTCCACACATAACACAAGGCCCCCAGATGTGCATCGGAAACTACTACTGGTCTTGCAGGGAGCGATCAAAGCGTAGACTGTTTGTGACATTACTCCAATGGAGGAAAGTGCGCATGGTGACTGTTGTATTCAATCCCGATGCCATTTCTGTGTTTCATCAACACTTTGAAAGTCCACAGATTACAGAAAGCCCCCAGATGTGCATCGGGTACTACTACTGGTCTTGCAGGGAACGATCAAATCGAAGACTGTTTGAGACATTACTCCAATGGAGGAATTTGCGCATGGTGACTGTTGTATTAAATCCCGATGCAATTTCTGTGTTTCATCAACACTTTGAAGGTCCACAGATTACAGAATGCGTCCAGATGTGCATGGGAAACTACTACTGGTATTGCAGGGAACTATCAAAGCGTACACTGTTTGAGACATTACTCCGATGGAGGAAAGTGCGCATGGTGACTGTTGTATTCTATCCCGATGCAATTTCTGTGTTTCAACAACACTCTGATAGTCCACACATTACAGAATTCCCCCTGATGTTCATCGGAAACTACTACTGGTCTTCCAGGGAACTATGAAAGTGTCAACTATTTGATACATTACTCCCATGGAGGAAAGTGCGCATAGTGACTGTTGTATTCAATCCCGATGCAATTTCTGTGTTTCATCAACACTCTGATAGTCCACACATTTCAGAATGCCCCCAGATGTTCACCGAAAACTACTATTGGTCTTCCAGGGAACGATCAAAGCGTGAACTGTTTGAGACATTACTCAGATGGGGGAAAGAGCGCATGGTGACCGTTGTATTCAATCCCGATGCAATTTCTGTGTTTCATCAACACTCTGATAGTCCACACATTACAAAATGCACCCAGATGTGCATCGGAAACTACTTTTGGTCTTCCAGGGAACGATTAAAGCGTAAACTGTTTGAGACATTACTCCCATATAGGAAAGTGCGCATGGTGACTGTTGTATTCAATACCGCGGCAATTTTTGTGTTTCATCAACACTTTGGAGGTCCACAGATTACAGAATGCCTCCAGATGTGCATCGGAAACTACTACGGGTCTTGCAGGGAACGATCAAAACGTAGACTGCATGAGACATTACTCCCATGGAGGAAAGAGCGCATGGTGACTGTTGTGTTCAATCCCGATGCAATTTCTGTGTTTCATCAAGACACTGATAGTCCACACATTACAGAATGCCCCCAGATGTTCATCTCAAACTACTATTGGTCTTCCAGGGAACGATCAAAGCGTAAACTGTTTGAGACATTAATGCCATGGAGGAAAGTGCGCATGGTGACTGTTGTATAAAATCCCGATGCAATTTCTGTGTTTCATCAACACTTTGAAGGTCCACAGATTACAGAATGCCTCCAGATGTGCATCGGAAAATACTACTTGTCTTCCAGGAATCGATCAAAGCGTAGACTGTTAGAGACATTACTCCCATGGAGGAAACTGCGCATGGTAACTGTTGTATTCAATCCCGATGCAATTTATGTGTTTCAACAACACTCTGATAGTCCGCAGATTACAGATAGCCTCCAGATAGGCATCGGAAACTACTACTGGTCTTGCAGGGAACGATCAAAGCCTAGACTGGTTGAGACATTACTCCCATGGAGGAAAGAGCGCATGGTGACTTATATTCAATCCCGATGCAATTTCTGTGTTTCATCAACACTCTGATAGTCCACAGATTTCAGAATGCCTCCAGATGTGCATCGGAAACGACTACAGGTTTTGCAGGGAACGATTAAAGCGTAAACTGTTTGAGACATTACTGCCATGGAGGAAAGTGCGCATGGTGACTGTTGTATTCAATCCCGATGCAATTTCTGTGTTTCATCAAAACTCTGATATTCCACACATTACAGAATGCCCCCTGATGTGCATCGGAAACTACTACTGGTCTTCCAGGGAACGATCAAAGCGTAAACTGTTTGTGACATTACTCCCATGGAGGAAAGTGCGCATGGTGACTGTTGTATTCAATCCCGATGCAATTTCTGTGTTTCATCTACACTCTGATAGCCCACACATTACAGAATGCCCCCAGATGTGCATCGGAAACTACTACTGGTCTTCCAGGGAACGATCAAAGCCTAAACTGTTTGAGACATTACTCCGCTGAAGGAAAATTGCGCATGGTGACTGTTGTATACAATCCCGATCCAATTTTTATGTTTCAACAACACTCTGATAGTCCACACATTAAAGAATGCCCCCAGATGTACATCGGAAACTACTACTGGTCTTCCAGGGAACGATCAAAGCGTGGACTGTTTGAGACATTACTCCCATGGAGGACAGTGCGCATGGTGACTGTTGTATTCAATCCCGATGCAATTTCTGTGTTTCGTCAACACTTTGAATGTCCTCAGATTACAGAATGCCTCCAGATGTGCATCGGAAACTACTACTGATCTTCCTGGGAGCGATCAAAGCGTAGACTGTTTGAGACATTACTCCCATGGAGGTAAGTGCGCATGGTGACTGTCGTTTTCAATCCCGACGCAATTTCCGTCTTTCATCAACACTTTGAAGGTCCACAGATTACAGAATGCCTCCAGATGTGCATCGGAAACTTTTACTGGTCTTCCAGGAAACGAAGAAAAACGTAGACTGTATGAGACATTACTCCCATGGAGGAAAGTGTGCATGGAGTCTGTTGTATTCAGTCCCGATGCAATTTCTGTGTTTCATCAACACACTGATAGTCCACACATCACACAATGGCCCCAGATGTGCATCGGAAAGTACTACTGGACTTCCAGGGGACGATCAAAGCGTAAATTGTTTGAGACATAACTCCCATGGAGGAAAGTGCGCATGGTGACTGTTGTATTCAATCTCAATGCTATTTCTGTGTTTGAACAACACTCTGATAGTTTACAGATTACAAAATGCATCCAGATGTGCATCGGAAACTAATACTGGACTTCCAGGGAACGATCAAAACGTAAACTGTTTGAGACATTACTCCCATGGAGGAAAGTGCGCATGGTGACTGTTTTATTCAATGCCGATGCAATTTCTGTGTTTCATCAACACTCTGATAATCCACACATAACACAAGGCCCCCAGATGTGCATCGGAAGCTACTACTGGTCTTGCAGGGAGCGTTCAAATCGTAGACTGTTTGAGACATTACTTTAATGGAGGAAAGTGCGCATGGTGACTGTTGTATTCAATCCCGATGCAATTTCTGTGTTTCAACAACACTCTGATAGTCCACACATTACAGAATTCCCCCAGATGTTCATCGGAAACTACTACTGGTCTTCCAGGGAAGGATGAAAGTGTAAACTATTTGAGACATTACTCCCATGGAGGAAAGTGCGCATAGTGACTGTTGTATTCAATCCCGATGCAATTTCTGTCTTTCATCAACACTCTGATAGTCCACACATTACAAAATGCGCCCAGATGTGCATCGGAAACTACTTTTGGTCTTCCAGGGAACGATTAAAGCGTAAACTGCTTGAGACATTACTCCCATGGAGGAAAGTGCGCATGGTGACTGTTGTATTCAATACCGCGGCAATTTCTGTGTTTCATCAACACTTTGGAGGTCCACAGATTACGGAATACCTCCAGATGTGCATCGGAAACTACTACGGGTCTTGCAGGGAACGATCAAAACGTAGACTGCTTGAGACATTGCTCCCATGGAGGAAAGAGCGCATGGTGACAGTTGTGTTCAATCCCGATGCAATTTCTGTGTTTCATCAAGACACTGATAGTCCACACATTACAGAATGCCCCAGATGTTCATCTCAATCTACTATTGGTCTTCCAGGGAACGATCAAAGCGTAAACTGTTTGAGACATTAATGCCATGGAGGAAAGTGCGCATGGTGACTGTTGAATAAAATCCCGATGCAATTTCTGTGTTTCATCAACACTTTGAAGGTCCACAGATGACAGAATGCCTCCAGATGTGCATCGGAAAATACTACTGGTCTTCCAGGAATCGATCAAAGCGTAGACTGTTAGAGACATTACTCCCATGGAGGAAAGTGCGCATGGTAACTGTTGTATTCAATCCCGATGCAATTTATGTGTTTCAACAACACTCTGATAGTCCGCAGATTACAGATAGCCTCCAGATAGGCATCGGAAACTACTACTGGTCTTGCAGGGAACGATCAAATCGTAGACTGTTTGAGACATTACTCCCATGGAGGAAAGAGCGCATGGTGACTGTTGTATTCAATCCCGATGCAATTTCCGTGTTTCATCAAGACACTGATAGTCCACACATTACAGAGTGCCCCAGATGTGCATCGGATACTACTACTGGTCTTGCAGGGAACGATCAAAGCGTAGACTGCTTGAGACATTACTCCCATGGAGGAAAGAGCGCATGGTGACTGTTTTGTTCAATCCCGATGCAATTTCTGTGTTTCATCAAGACACTGATAGTCCACACATAACAGAATGGCCCCAGATGTGCATCGGAAAGTGCTACTGGTCTTGCAGGGAAGGATCAAAGCGTAGACTGTTTGAGACATTACTCCCATGGAGGAAAATGCGGATGGTGACTGTTGTATTCAATCCCGATGCAATTTCTGTGTTTCATCAAAACTGTGATAGTCCACACATTACAGAATGCCCCTGATGTGCATCGGAAACTACTACTGGTCTTCCAGGGAACGATCAAAGCGTAAACTGTTTGTGACATTACTCCCATGCAGGAAAGTGCGCATGGTGACTGTTGTATTCAATCCCGATGCAATTTCTGTGTTTCATCAACACTCAGATAGTCCACACATTACAAAATGCCCCCAGATGTGCATCGGAAACTACTACTGGTCTGACAGGGAACGATTAAAGCGTAAACTGTTTGAGACATTACTCCCATGGAGGAAAGTGCGCATGGTGACTGTTGTATTCAATCCCGCGGCAATTTCTGTGTTTCATCAACACTCTGATAGTCCACAGATTACAGAATGCCTCCAGATGTGCATCGGAAACTACTACGGGTCTTGCAGGGAACGATCAAATCGTAGACTGTTTGAGACATTACTCCCATGGAAGAAAGTGCGCATGGTGGCTGTTGTATTCAATCCCTATGCAATTTCTGTTTGTCATCAACACTTTGATAGTCCACACATTACAGAATTGCCCCAGATGTGCATCGGAAACTACTACTGGTCTTCCAGGGAACGATCAAAGCCTAAACTGTTTGAGACATTACTCCGCTGAAGGAAAATTGCGCATGGTGACTTTTGTATACAATCCCGATCCAATTTCTGTGTTTCAACAACACTCTGATAGTCCACACATTACAGAATGCCCCCAGATGTGCATCGGAAACTACTACTGGTCTTCCTGGGAGCGATCAAAGCGTAGACTGTTTGAGACATTACTCCCATGGAGGTAAGTGCGCATGGTGACTGTCGTATTCAATCCCGACGCAATTTCCGTCTTTCATCAATACTTTGAAGGTCCACAGATTACAGAATGTTTTCAGATGTGCATCGGAAACTTTTACTGGTCTTCCAGGAAACGAACAAAAACGTAGACTGTATGAGACATTACTCCCATGAAGGAAAGTGCGCATGGTATCTGTTGTATTCAGTCCCGATGCAATTTCTGTGTTTCTCCAACACTCTGATAGTCCACACATCACAGAATGGCCCCAGATGTGCATCGGAAAGTACTACTGGTCTTCCAGGGGACGATCAAAGCGTAGACTGTTTGAGACATTACTCCCATGGAAGAAAGTGCGCATGGTGGCTGTTGTATTCAATCCCGATGCAATTTCTGTTTGTCATCAACACTCTGATAGTCCACACATAACAGAATGCCCCCAGATGTGCATCGGAAACTAATACTGGTCTTCCAGGGAACGATCAAAACGTAGACTGTTTGAGACATTACTCCCATGGAGGAAAGTGCGCATGGTGACTGTTTTATTCAATGCCGATGCAATTTCTGTGTTTCATCAACACTCTGATAGTCCACACATAACACAAGGCCCCCAGATGTGCATCGGAAACTACTACTGGTCTTGCAGGGAGCGATCAAAGCGTAGACTGTTTGAGACATTACTCCAATGGAGGAATGTGCGCATGGTGACTGTTGTATTCAATCCCGATGCCATTCCTGTGTTTCATCAACACTTTGAAGGTCCACAGATTACAGAAAGCCCCCAGATGTGCATCGGGTACTACTACTGGTCTTGCAGGGAACGATCAAAGCGTAAACTGTTTGAGACATTACTCCAATGGAGGAAAGCGCGCATGGTGACTGTTGTATTCAATCCCGATGCAATTTCTGTGTTTCATCTACACTCTGATAGCCCACACATTACAGAATGCCCCCAGATGTGCATCGGAAACAACTACTGGTCTTCCAGGGAACGATCAAAGCCTAAACTGTTTGAGACATTACTCCGCTGAAGGAAAATTGCGCATGGTGACTGTTGTATACAATCCCGATCCAATTTCTATGTTTCAACAACACTCTGATAGTCCACACATTAAAGAATGCCCCCAGCTGTACATCGGAAACTACTACTGGTCTTCCAGGGAACGATCAAAGCGTAGACTGTTTGAGACATTACTCCCATGGAGGACAGTGCGCATGGTGACTGTTGTATTCAATCCCGATGCAATTTCTGTGTTTCGTCAACACTTTGAATGTCCTCAGATTACAGAATGCCTCCAGATGTGCATCGGAAACTACTACTGGTCTTCCTGGGAGCGATCAAAGCGTAGACTGTTTGAGACATTACTCCCATGGAGGTAAGTGCGCATGGTGACTGTCGTTTTCAATCCCGACGCAATTTCCGTCTTTCATCAACACTTTGAAGGTCCACAGATTACAGAATGCCTCCAGATGTGCATCGGAAACTTTTACTGGACTTCCAGGAAACGAAGAAAAACGTAGACTGTATGAGACATTACTCCCATGGAGGAAAGTGTGCATGGTGTCTGTTGTATTCAGTCCCGATGCAATTTCTGTGTTTCATCAACACTCTGATAGTCCACACATCACACAATGGCCCCAGATGTGCATCGGAAAGTACTACTGGTCTTCCAGGGGACGATCAAAGCGTAAATTGTTTGAGACATAACTCCCATGGAGGAAAGTGCGCATGGTGACTGTTGTATTCAATCCCAATGCTATTTCTGTGTTTGAACAACACTCTGATAGTTTACAGATTACAAAATGCATCCAGATGTGCATCGGAATCTAATACTGGACTTCCAGGGAACGATCAAAACGTAAACTGTTTGAGACATTACTCCCATGGAGGAAAGTGCGCATGGTGACTGTTTTATTCAATGCCGATGCAATTTCTGTGTTTCATCAACACTCTGATAGTCCACACATAATACAAGGCCCCCAGATGTGCATCGGAAGCTACTACTGGTCTTGCAGGGAGCGTTCAAAGCGTAGACTGTTTGAGACATTACTTCAATGGAGGAAAGTGCGCATGGTGACTGTTGTATTCAATCCCAATGCAAATTCTGTGTTTCAACAACACTCTGATAGTCCACACATTACAGAATTCCCCTAGATGTTCATCGGAAACTACTACTGGTCTTCCAGGGAAGGATGAAAGTGTAAACTATTTGAGACATTACTCCCATGGAGGAAAGTGCGCATAGTGACTGTTGTATTCAATCCCGATGCAATTTCTGTCTTTCATCAACACTCTCATAGTCCACACATTACAAAATGCGCCCAGATGTGCATCGGAAACTACTTTTGGTCTTCCAGGGAACGATTAAAGCGTAAACTGTTTGAGACATTACTCCCATGGAGGAAAGTGCGCATGGTGACTGTTGTATTCAATACCGCGGCAATTTCTGTGTTTCATCAACACTTTGGAGGTCCACAGATTACGGAATGCCTCCAGATGTGCATCGGAAACTACTACGGGTCTTGCAGGGAACGATCAAAACGTAGACTGCTTGAGATATTGCTCCCATGGAGGAAAGAGCGCATGGTGACTGTTGTGTTCAATCCCGATGCAATTTCTGTGTTTCATCAAGACACTGATAGTCCACACATTACAGAATGCCCCCAGATGTTCATCTCAAACTACTATTGGTCTTCCAGGGAACGATCAAAGCGTAAACTGTTTGAGACATTAATGCCATGGAGGAAAGTGCGCATGGTGACTGTTGTATAAAATCCCGATGCAATTTCTGTGTTTCATCAACACTTTGAAGGTCCACTGATGACAGAATGCCTCCAGATGTGCATCGGAAAATACTACTGGTCTTCCAGGAATCGATCAAAGCGTAGACTGTTAGAGACATTACTCCCATGGAGGAAAGTGCGCATGGTAACTGTTGTATTCAATCCCGATGCAATTTATGTGTTTCAACAACACTCTGATAGTCCGCAGATTACACATAGCCTCCAGATAGGCATCGGAAACTACTACTGGTCTTGCAGGGAACGATCAAATCGTAGACTGTTTGAGACATTACTCCCATGGAGGAAAGAGCGCATGGTGACTGTTGTATTCAATCCCGATGCAATTTCTGTGTTTCATCAAGACACTGATAGTCCACACATTACAGAGTGCCCCAGATGTGCATCGGATACTACTACTGGTCTTGCAGGGAACGATCAAAGCGTAGACTGCTTGAGACATTACTCCCATGGAGGAAAGAGCGCATGGTGACTGTTGTGTTCAATCCCGATGCATTTTCTGTGTTTCATCAAATCTCTGATAGTCCACACATTACAGAATGCACCCTGATGTGCATCGGATACTACTACTGGTCTTCCAGGGAACGATCAAAGCGTAAACTGTTTGTGACATTTCTCCCATGCAGGAAAGGGCGCATGGTGACTGTTGTATTCAATCCCGATGCAATTTCTGTGTTTCATCAACACTCTGATAGTCCACACATTACAAAATGCCCCCAGATGTGCATCGGAAACTACTACTGGTCTTCCAGGGAGCGATTAAAGCGTGAACTGTTTGAGACATTACTCCCATGGAGGTAAGTGCGCATGGTGACTGTCGTATTCAATCCCGCGGCAATTTCTGTGTTTCATCAACACTTTGAAGGTCCACAGATTACAGAATGTTTTCAGATGTGCATCGGAAACTTTTACTGGTCTTCCAGGAAACGAACAAAAACGTAGACTGTATGAGACATTACTCCCATGAAGGAAAGTGCGCATGGTGTCTGTTGTATTCAGTCCCGATGCAATTTCTGTGTTTCTCCAACACTCTGATAGTCCACACATCACAGAATGGCCCCAGATGTGCATCGGAAAGTACTACTGGTCTTCCAGGGGACGATCAAAGCGTAGACTGTTTGAGACATTACTCCCATGGAAGAAAGTGCGCATGGTGGCTGTTGTATTCAATCCCGATGCAATTTCTGTTTGTCATCAACACTCTGATAGTCCACACATTACAGAATGCCCCCCGATGTGCATCAGAAACTAATTCTGGTCTTCCAGGGAACGATCAAAACGTAGACTGTTTGAGACATTACTCCCATGGAGGAAAGTGCGCATGGTGACTGTTTTATTCAATGCCGATGCAATTTCTGTGTTTCATCTACACTCTGATAGTCCACACATAACACAAGGCCCCCAGATGTGCATCGGAAACTACTACTGGTCTTGCAGGGAACTATCAAAGCGTAGACTGTTTGAGACATTACTCCGATGGAGGAAAGTGCGCATGGTGACTGTTGTATTCAGTCCCGATGCAATTTCTGTGTTTCAACAACACTCTGATAGTCCAAACATTACAGAATTCCCACAGATGTTCATCGGAAACTACTACTGGTCTTCCAGGGAAGGATGAAAGTGTAAACTATTTGAGACATTACTCCCATGGAGGAAAGTGCGCATAGTGACTGTTGTATTCAATCCCGATGCAATTTCTGTGTTTCATCAACACTCTGATAGTCCACAAATTACAGAATCCCCCCAGATGTGCATCGGAAACTACTACTGGTCTTCCAGGGAACGATCAAAGCGTAGACTGTTTGAGACATTACTGCGATGGAGGAAAGTGCGCATGGTGACTGTTATATTCAATCCCGATGCAATTTCTGTGTTTCATCAACACTCTGATAGTCCACACATTACAGAAGGCCCCCAGATGAGTATCGGAAACTACTACTGGTCTTGCAGGGAACGATCAAAACATAGACTGTTTGAGACATTACTCCCATGGAAGAAAGTGCGCATAATGGCTGTTGTATTCAATCCCGATGCAATTTCTGTGTTTCAACAACACTCTGATAGTCCACAAATTACAGAATCCCCCCAGATGTGCATCGGAAACTACTACTGGTCTTCCAGGGAACGATCAAAGCGTAGACTGTTTGAGACATTACTGCCATGGAGGAAAGTGCGCATGGTGACTGTTGTATTCAATCCCGATGCAATTTCTGTGTTTCATCAACACTCTGATAGTCCACACATTACAGAAGGCCCCCAGATGAGTATCGGAAACTACTACTGGTCTTGCAGGGAACGATCAAAACATAGACTGTTTGAGACATTACTCCCATGGAAGAAAGTGCGCATGGTGGCTGTTGTATTCAATCCCGATGCAATTTCTGTGTTTCATCAAATCTCTGATAGTCCACACATTACAGAATGCACCCTGATGTGCATCGGATACTACTACTGGTCTTCCAGGGAACGATCAAAGCGTAAACTGTTTGTGACATTTCTCCCATGCAGGAAAGGGCGCATGGTGACTGTTGTATTCAATCCCGATGCAATTTCTGTGTTTCATCAACACTCTGATAGTCCACACATTACAAAATGCCCCCAGATGTGCATCGGAAACTACTACTGGTCTTCCAGGGAGCGATTAAAGCTTGAACTGTTTGAGACATTACTCCCATGGAGGAAAGTGCGCATGGTGACTGTTGTATTCAATCCCGCGGCAATTTCTGTGTTTCATCAACACTTTGAAGGTCCACAGATTACAGAATGCCTCCATATGTGCATCGGAAACTACTACGGGTCTTGCAGGGAACGATCAAAGCGTAGATTTTTTGAGATATTACACCCATGGAAGAAAGTGCGCATGGTGGCTGTTGTATTCAATCCCGATGCAATTTCTGTGTTTCATCAACACTCTGATAGTCCACACATTACAGAATGCCCCCAGATAAGCATCGGAAACTGCTACTGGTCTTCCAGGGAACGATCAAAACATAGACTGTTTGAGACATTACTCCCATGGAAGAAAGTGCGCATGGTGGCTGTTGTATTCAATCCCGATGCAATTTCTGTGTTTCATCAAATCTCTGATAGTCCACACATTACAGAATGCACCCTGATGTGCATCAGAAACTAATTCTGGTCTTCCAGGGAACGATCAAAACGTAGACTGTTTGAGACATTACTCCCATGGAGGAAAGTGCGCATGGTGACTGTTTTATTCAATGCCGATGCAATTTCTGTGTTTCATCTACACTCTGATAGTCCACACATAACACAAGGCCCCCAGATGTGCATCGGAAACTACTACTGGTCTTGCAGGGAACTATCAAAGCGTAGACTGTTTGAGACATTACTCCGATGGAGGAAAGTGCGCATGGTGACTGTTGTATTCAGTCCCGATGCAATTTCTGTGTTTCAACAACACTCTGATAGTCCAAACATTACAGAATTCCCACAGATGTTCATCGGAAACTACTACTGGTCTTCCAGGGAAGGATGAAAGTGTAAACTATTTGAGACATTACTCCCATGGAGGAAAGTGCGCATAGTGACTGTTGTATTCAATCCCGATGCAATTTCTGTGTTTCATCAACACTCTGATAGTCCACAAATTACAGAATCCCCCCAGATGTGCATCGGAAACTACTACTGGTCTTCCAGGGAACGATCAAAGCGTAGACTGTTTGAGACATTACTGCGATGGAGGAAAGTGCGCATGGTGACTGTTATATTCAATCCCGATGCAATTTCTGTGTTTCATCAACACTCTGATAGTCCACACATTACAGAAGGCCCCCAGATGAGTATCGGAAACTACTACTGGTCTTGCAGGGAACGATCAAAACATAGACTGTTTGAGACATTACTCCCATGGAAGAAAGTGCGCATAATGGCTGTTGTATTCAATCCCGATGCAATTTCTGTGTTTCAACAACACTCTGATAGTCCACAAATTACAGAATCCCCCCAGATGTGCATCGGAAACTACTACTGGTCTTCCAGGGAACGATCAAAGCGTAGACTGTTTGAGACATTACTGCCATGGAGGAAAGTGCGCATGGTGACTGTTGTATTCAATCCCGATGCAATTTCTGTGTTTCATCAACACTCTGATAGTCCACACATTACAGAAGGCCCCCAGATGAGTATCGGAAACTACTACTGGTCTTGCAGGGAACGATCAAAACATAGACTGTTTGAGACATTACTCCCATGGAAGAAAGTGCGCATGGTGGCTGTTGTATTCAATCCCGATGCAATTTCTGTGTTTCATCAAATCTCTGATAGTCCACACATTACAGAATGCACCCTGATGTGCATCGGATACTACTACTGGTCTTCCAGGGAACGATCAAAGCGTAAACTGTTTGTGACATTTCTCCCATGCAGGAAAGGGCGCATGGTGACTGTTGTATTCAATCCCGATGCAATTTCTGTGTTTCATCAACACTCTGATAGTCCACACATTACAAAATGCCCCCAGATGTGCATCGGAAACTACTACTGGTCTTCCAGGGAGCGATTAAAGCTTGAACTGTTTGAGACATTACTCCCATGGAGGAAAGTGCGCATGGTGACTGTTGTATTCAATCCCGCGGCAATTTCTGTGTTTCATCAACACTTTGAAGGTCCACAGATTACAGAATGCCTCCATATGTGCATCGGAAACTACTACGGGTCTTGCAGGGAACGATCAAAGCGTAGATTTTTTGAGATATTACACCCATGGAAGAAAGTGCGCATGGTGGCTGTTGTATTCAATCCCGATGCAATTTCTGTGTTTCATCAACACTCTGATAGTCCACACATTACAGAATGCCCCCAGATAAGCATCGGAAACTGCTACTGGTCTTCCAGGGAACGATCAAAGCCTAAACTGTTTGAGACATTACTCCGCTGAAAGAAAATTGCGCATGGTGACTGATGTATACAATCCCGATCCAATTTCTGTGTTTCAACAACACTCTGATAGTCCACACATTACAGAATGCCCCCAGATGTGCATCGGAAACTACTACTGGTCTTCCTGGGAGCGATCAAAGCGTAGACTGTTTGAGACATTACTCCCATGGAAGAAAGTGCGCATGGTGGCTGTTGTATTCAATCCCGATGCAATTACTGTGTTTCAACAACACTCTGATAGTCCACACATTACTGAATTCCCCCAGATGTTCATCGGAAACTACTACTGGTCTTCCAGGGAAGGATGAAAGTGTAAACTATTTGAGACATTACTCCCATGGAGGAAAGTGCGCATAGAGACTGTTGTATTCAACCCCGATGCAATTTCTGTGTTTCATCAACACTCTGATAGTCCACACATTACAGAATGCCCCCAGATGTTCATCTGAAACTACTATTGGTCTTCCAGGGAACGATCAAAGCGTAAACTGTTTGAGACATTACTCAGATGGGGGAAAGAGCGCATGGTGACTGTTGTGTTCAATCCCGATGCAATTTCTGTGTTTCATCAAATCTCTGATAGTCCACACATTACAGAATGCACCCTGATGTGCATCGGAAACTACTACTGGTCTTCCAGGGAACGATCAAAGCGTAAACTGTTTGTGACATTTTTCCCATGCAGGAAAGGGCGCATGGTGACTGTTGTATACAATCCCGATGCAATTTCTGTGTTTCATCAACACTCTGATAGTCCACACATTACAAAATGCCCCCAGATGTGCATCGGAAACTACTACAGGTCTTGCAGGGAACGATCAAAGCGTAGATTTTTTGAGATATTACACCCATGGAAGAAAGTGCGCATGGTGGCTGTTGTATTCAATCCCGATGCAATTTCTGCGTTTCATCAACACTCCGATAGTCCACACATTACAGAATGCCCCCAGATGTGCATCGGAAACTACTACTGGCCTTCCAGGGAACGATCAAAGCCTAAACTGTTTGAGACATTACTCCGATGGAGGAAAGTGCGCATGGTGACTGTTGTATTCAATCCCGATGCAATTTCTGTGTTTCATTAACACTCTGATAGTCCACAGATTTCAGAATGCCTCCAGATGTGCATCGTAAACTACTACTGGTCTTCCAGGGAACGATCAAAGCGTAGACTGTTTGAGACATTACTGCCATGGAGGAAAGTGCGCATGGTGACTGTTGTATTCAATCCCGATGCAATTTCTGTGTTTCAACAACACTCTGATAGTCCACAGATTACAGAATGCCTCCAGATGTGCATCTGAAGCTACTACTGGTCTACCAGGGAACGATCAAAGCGTAGATTGTTTGAGACATTGCTCCCATGGAGGAAAGTGCGCATGGTGACTGTTGTATACAATCCCGATGCAATTTCTGTGTTTCACCAACACTCCGAAAGTCCACACATTACAGAGAGAGCCCAGATGTTCATCGGAAACTACTACTGGTCTTCCAGGGAAAGATCAAAGCGTAAACTGTTTGAGACATTACTCCCATGAAGGAAAGTGCGCATGGTGACCGTTGTATTTAATCGTGATGCAATTTCTGTGTTTCATCAAAACTCTGATAGTCCACACATTACAGAAAGACAGCAGATGTGCAACGGAAACTACTACTGGTCTTCCAGGGAACGATCAAATCGTAGACTGTTTGAGACATTACTGCGATGTATGAAAGTGCGCATGGTGACTGTTGTATTCAACCCCGATGCAATTTCTGTGTTTCATCAACAATCTGATAGTCCACACATTACAGAAGGCCCTCAGATGTACATCGGAAACTACTACTGGTCTTGCAGGGAACGATCAAAGCGTAAACGGTTTGAGACATTACTCCCATGGAGGAAAGCGCGCATGGTGACTGTTGTATTCAATCCCGCGGCATTTTCTGTGTTTCATCAACACTTTGAAGGTCCACACATTACAGAATGACACCAGATGTGCTTCGGAAACTACTACTGTTCTTCCAGGGAACGATCAAATCGTAAACGAATTGAGACCTTACTCCCATGCAGGAAAGTGCGCATGGTGACTGTTGTATTCAATCCCGATGCAAAATCTGTGTTTCATCAACACTCTGATAGTCCACACATTACAGAAGGCCCCCAGATGTGCATCGGGAACTACTACTGGTCTTCCAGGGAACGATCAAAGCGTAAACTGTTCGAGACATTACTGCCATGAAGGAAAGTGGGCATGGTGACTGTTGTATTCAATCCCAATGCAATTTCTGAGTTTCATCAACACTCTGATAGTCCACACATTACAGAAGGCCCCCAGATGTTCATCGGGAACTACTACTGGTCTTCCAGGGAACGATCAAAGCGTAAACTGTTTGAGACATTACTGCCATGGAGGAAAGTGCGCATGGTGACTGTTGTATTCAATCCCGCGGCAATTTCTGTGTTTCATCAACACTCCGACAGTTCACACATTACAGAATGCCCCCAGATGTGCATCGGAAACTACTACTGGTCATCCAGGGAACGATCAAAGCGTAAACTGTTTGAGACGTTACTCCCATGGAGGAAACTGCGCATGGTGACGGTTGTATTCAATCCTGATGCAATTTCTGTGTTTCATCGACACTCTGATAGTCCACAGATTTCAGAATGCCTCCAGATGTGCATCGGTAACTACTGCTGGTCTTAAAGGGAACGATCAAAGCGTAAACTGTTTGAGACATTACTCCCATGGAGGAAAGCGCGCATGGTGACTGTTGTATTCAATCCCGCGGCATTTTCTGTGTTTCATCAACACTTTGAAGGTCCACAGATTACAGAATGCCACCAGATGTGCATCGGAAACTACTACTGGTCTTGCAGGGAACTATCAAAGCGTAGACTGTTTGAGACATACTCCCATGGAGGAAAGTGCGCATGGTGACTATTGTATTCAGTCCCGATGCAATATCTGTGTTTCATCAACACTCTGATAGTCCACAAATTACAGAATCCCTCCAGATGTGCTTCGGAAACTACTACTGTTCTTCCAGGGAACGATCAAAGCGTAAACGGTTTGAGACCTTACTCCCATGCAGGAAAGTGCGCATGGTGACTGTTGTATTCAATCCCGATGCAATTTCTGTGTTTCATCAACACACTGACAGTCCACACCTTACGGAATGCCTCCAGATGTGCATCGGAAACTACTACTGGTCTTCCAGGGAACGATCAAAGCGTAAACTGTTTGAGACATTACTCCCATGGACGAAAGTGCGGATGGTGACTGTTGTATTCAATCCAGCGGCAATTTCTGTGTTTCATCAACACTTTGAAGGTCCACAGATTACAGAATGCCTCCAGATGTGCATCGGAAACTACTACTGGTCTTCCAGGGAACGATCAAAGCGTAGACTGTTTGAGACATTACTCCCATGGAGGGAAGTGCGCATGGTGACTGTTGTATTCAATCCCGATGCAATTTCTGTGTTTCATCAACAATCTGATAGTCCACACATTACAGAAGGCCCCCAGATGTTCATCGGGAACTACTACTGGTCTTCCAGGGAACGATCAAAGCGTAAACTGTTTGAGACATTACTGCCATGGAGGAAAGTGCGCATGGTGACTGTTGTATTCAATCCCGCGGCAATTTCTGTGTTTCATCAACACTTTGAAGGTCCACAGATTACAGAATGTCTCCAGATGTGCATCGGAAACTAATACTGATCTTGCAGGGAACGATCAAAGCGTAGACTGTTTGAGACATTACTCCCAGTGAGGAAAGAGCGCATGGTGACTGTTGTATTCAATCCTGATGCAATATCTGTGTTTCATCAAGACACTGATAGTCCACACATTACAGAATGCACCCAGATGTGCATCGGAAACTACTACTGGTCTTCCAGGGAACGATCAAAGCGTAAACTGTTTGAGACATTACTCAGATGGGGGAAGAGCGCATGGTGACTGTTGTATTCAAACCCGATGCAATTTCTGTGTTTCAACAACACTCTGATAGTCCACACATTACAGAATGCCCCCAGATGTTCATCGGAAACTACTATTGGTCTTCCAGGGAACGATCAAAGCGTAAACTGTTTGAGACATTACTCAGATGGGGGAAAGGGGGCATGGTGACTGTTGTATTCAATCCCGATGCAATTTCTGTGTTTCATCAACACTCTGATAGTCCACACATTCCAGAAGGCCCCCAGATGAGCATCGGAAACTACTACTGGTCTTGCACGGAACGATCAAAGCGTAGACTGTTTGAGACATTACTCCCATGGAGAAAAGTGCGCATGGTGAGTGTTGTATTCAATCCCGATGCAATTTCTGTGTTTCATCAACACTCTGATAGTCCACAAATTACAGAATCCCCCCAGATGTGCATCGGAAACTACTACTGGTATTGCAGGGAAGGATCAAAGCGTAAACTGTTTGAGACATTACTCCCATGGAGGGAAATGCGCATGGTGACTGTTGTATTCAATCCCGATGCAATTTCTGTGTTTCATCAAATCTCTGATAGTCCACACATTACAGAATGCACCCTGATGTGCATCGGAAACTACTACTGGTTTTCCAGGGAACGATCAAAGTGTAAACTGTTTGTGACATTACTCCCATGCAGGAAAGGGCACATGGTGACTGTTGTATTCAATCCCGATGCAATTTCTGTGTTTCATCAACACTCTGATAGTCCACACATTACCAAATGCCCCCAGATGTGCATCGGAAACTACTACTGGTCTTCCAGGGAACGATTAAAGCGTGAACTGTTTGAGACATTACTCCCATGTTGGAAAGTGCGCATGGTGACTGTTGTATTCAATCCCGCTTCAATTTCTGTGTTTCATTAACACTTTGAAGGTCCACAGATTACAGAATGGCTCCAGATGTGCATCGGAAACTACTACGGGTCTTGCAGGGAACGATCAAAGAGTAGATTGTTTGAGACATTACACCCATGGAAGAAAGTGCGCATGGTGGCTGTTGTATTCAATCCCGATGCAATTTCTGTGTTTCATCAACACTCCGATAGTCCACACATTACAGAATGCCCCCAGATGTGCATCGGAAACTACTACTGGCCTTCCAGGGAACGATCAAAGCCTAAAGTGTTTGAGACATTACTCCGATGAAGGAAAATTGCGCATGCTGACTGTTGTATACAATCCCGATCCAATTTCTGTGTTTCAACAACACTCTGAAAGTCCACACATTAGAGAATGCCCCCAGATGTACATCGGAAACTACTACTGGTCTTCCAGGGAAGGATCAAAGCGTAAACTGTTTGAGACATTACTCCCATGGAGGAAAGTGCGCATGGTGACTGTTGTATTCAATCCAGATGCAAGTTCTGTGATTTATCAACACTCTGATAGTCCACACATTACCGAATGCCCCCAGATGTTCATCTCAAACTAATATTGGTGTTCCAGGGAACGATCAAAGCGTAAACTGTTCGAGACATTACTGCCATGAAGGAAAGTGGGCATGGTGACTGTTGTATTCAATCCCGCGGCAATTTCTGTGTTTCATCAACACTTTGAAGGTCCACAGATTACAGAATGTCTCCAGATGTGCATCGGAATCTACTACTGATCTTGCAGGGAAGGTTCAAAGCGTAGACTGTTTGAGACATTACTCCCAGTGAGGAAAGAGCGCATGGTGACTGTTGTATTCAATCCTGAAGCAATTTCTGTGTTTCATCAAGACACTGATAGACAACACATTACAGAATGCAACAGATGCTCTTCGGGAACTACTACTGGTCTTCCAATCAACGATCAAAGCGTAAACTGTTTGAGACATTACTCCCATGGAGGAAAGTGCGCATGGTGACTGTTGTATTTAATCCCGATGCAATATCTGTGTTTCATCAACACTCTGATAGTCCACTGATTACAGAATGCCTCCAGATGTGCGTCGGAAACCACTACTGGTCTTGCAGGGAACAATCAAAACATAGACTGTTTGAGACATTACTCCCATGGAAGAAAGTGCGCATGGTGGCTGTTGTATTCAATCCCGATGCAATTTCTGTGTTTCATCAAATCTCTGATAGTCCACACATTACAGAATGCACCCTGATGTGCATCGGATACTACTACTGGTCTTCCAGGGAACGATCAAAGCGTAAACTGGGGGAAGAGCGCATGGTGACTGTTGTATTCAAACCCGATGCAATTTCTGTGTTTCAACAACACTCTGATAGTCCACACATTACAGAATGCCCCCAGATGTTCATCGGAAACTACTATTGGTCTTCCAGGGAACGATCAAAGCGTAAACTGTTTGAGACATTACTCAGATGGGGGAAAGGGGGCATGGTGACTGTTGTATTCAATCCCGATGCAATTTCTGTGTTTCATCAACACTCTGATAGTCCACACATTCCAGAAGGCCCCCAGATGAGCATCGGAAACTACTACTGGTCTTGCACGGAACGATCAAAGCGTAGACTGTTTGAGACATTACTCCCATGGAGAAAAGTGCGCATGGTGAGTGTTGTATTCAATCCCGATGCAATTTCTGTGTTTCATCAACACTCTGATAGTCCACAAATTACAGAATCCCCCCAGATGTGCATCGGAAACTACTACTGGTATTGCAGGGAAGGATCAAAGCGTAAACTGTTTGAGACATTACTCCCATGGAGGGCAATGCGCATGGTGACTGTTGTATTCAATCCCGATGCAATTTCTGTGTTTCATCAAATCTCTGATAGTCCACACATTACAGAATGCACCCTGATGTGCATCGGAAACTACTACTGGTTTTCCAGGGAACGATCAAAGTGTAAACTGTTTGTGACATTACTCCCATGCAGGAAAGGGCACATGGTGACTGTTGTATTCAATCCCGATGCAATTTCTGTGTTTCATCAACACTCTGATAGTCCACACATTACCAAATGCCCCCAGATGTGCATCGGAAACTACTACTGGTCTTCCAGGGAACGATTAAAGCGTGAACTGTTTGAGACATTACTCCCATGTTGGAAAGTGCGCATGGTGACTGTTGTATTCAATCCCGCTTCAATTTCTGTGTTTCATTAACACTTTGAAGGTCCACAGATTACAGAATGGCTCCAGATGTGCATCGGAAACTACTACGGGTCTTGCAGGGAACGATCAAAGAGTAGATTGTTTGAGACATTACACCCATGGAAGAAAGTGCGCATGGTGGCTGTTGTATTCAATCCCGATGCAATTTCTGTGTTTCATCAACACTCCGATAGTCCACACATTACAGAATGCCCCCAGATGTGCATCGGAAACTACTACTGGCCTTCCAGGGAACGATCAAAGCCTAAAGTGTTTGAGACATTACTCCGATGAAGGAAAATTGCGCATGCTGACTGTTGTATACAATCCCGATCCAATTTCTGTGTTTCAACAACACTCTGAAAGTCCACACATTAGAGAATGCCCCCAGATGTACATCGGAAACTACTACTGGTCTTCCAGGGAAGGATCAAAGCGTAAACTGTTTGAGACATTACTCCCATGGAGGAAAGTGCGCATGGTGACTGTTGTATTCAATCCAGATGCAAGTTCTGTGATTTATCAACACTCTGATAGTCCACACATTACCGAATGCCCCCAGATGTTCATCTCAAACTAATATTGGTGTTCCAGGGAACGATCAAAGCGTAAACTGTTCGAGACATTACTGCCATGAAGGAAAGTGGGCATGGTGACTGTTGTATTCAATCCCGCGGCAATTTCTGTGTTTCATCAACACTTTGAAGGTCCACAGATTACAGAATGTCTCCAGATGTGCATCGGAATCTACTACTGATCTTGCAGGGAAGGTTCAAAGCGTAGACTGTTTGAGACATTACTCCCAGTGAGGAAAGAGCGCATGGTGACTGTTGTATTCAATCCTGAAGCAATTTCTGTGTTTCATCAAGACACTGATAGACAACACATTACAGAATGCAACAGATGCTCTTCGGGAACTACTACTGGTCTTCCAATCAACGATCAAAGCGTAAACTGTTTGAGACATTACTCCCATGGAGGAAAGTGCGCATGGTGACTGTTGTATTTAATCCCGATGCAATATCTGTGTTTCATCAACACTCTGATAGTCCACTGATTACAGAATGCCTCCAGATGTGCGTCGGAAACCACTACTGGTCTTGCAGGGAACGATCAAAACATAGACTGTTTGAGACATTACTCCCATGGAAGAAAGTGCGCATGGTGGCTGTTGTATTCAATCCCGATGCAATTTCTGTGTTTCATCAAATCTCTGATAGTCCACACATTACAGAATGCACCCTGATGTGCATCGGATACTACTACTGGTCTTCCAGGGAACGATCAAAGCGTAAACTGTTTGTGACATTTCTCCCATGCAGGAAAGGGCGCATGGTGACTGTTGTATTCAATCCCGATGCAATTTCTGTGTTTCATCAACACTCTGATAGTCCACACATTACAAAATGCCCCCAGATGTGCATCGGAAACTACTACTGGTCTTCCAGGGAGCGATTAAAGCTTGAACTGTTTGAGACATTACTCCCATGGAGGAAAGTGCGCATGGTGACTGTTGTATTCAATCCCGCGGCAATTTCTGTGTTTCATCAACACTTTGAAGGTCCACAGATTACAGAATGCCTCCATATGTGCATCGGAAACTACTACGGGTCTTGCAGGGAACGATCAAAGCGTAGATTTTTTGAGATATTACACCCATGGAAGAAAGTGCGCATGGTGGCTGTTGTATTCAATCCCGATGCAATTTCTGTGTTTCATCAACACTCTGATAGTCCACACATTACAGAATGCCCCCAGATAAGCATCGGAAACTGCTACTGGTCTTCCAGGGAACGATCAAAGCCTAAACTGTTTGAGACATTACTCCGCTGAAAGAAAATTGCGCATGGTGACTGATGTATACAATCCCGATCCAATTTCTGTGTTTCAACAACACTCTGATAGTCCACACATTACAGAATGCCCCCAGATGTGCATCGGAAACTACTACTGGTCTTCCTGGGAGCGATCAAAGCGTAGACTGTTTGAGACATTACTCCCATGGAAGAAAGTGCGCATGGTGGCTGTTGTATTCAATCCCGATGCAATTACTGTGTTTCAACAACACTCTGATAGTCCACACATTACTGAATTCCCCCAGATGTTCATCGGAAACTACTACTGGTCTTCCAGGGAAGGATGAAAGTGTAAACTATTTGAGACATTACTCCCATGTTGGAAAGTGCGCATAGAGACTGTTGTATTCAAAACCGATGCAATTTCTGTGTTTCATCAACACTCTGATAGTCCACACATTACAGAATGCCCCCAGATGTTCATCTGAAACTACTATTGGTCTTCCAGGGAACGATCAAAGCGTAAACTGTTTGAGACATTACTCAGATGGGGGAAAGAGCGCATGGTGACTGTTGTGTTCAATCCCGATGCAATTTCTGTGTTTCATCAAATCTCTGATAGTCCACACATTACAGAATGCACCCTGATGTGCATCGGAAACTACTACTGGTCTTCCAGGGAACGATCAAAGCGTAAACTGTTTGTGACATTTTTCCCATGCAGGAAAGGGCGCATGGTGACTGTTGTATACAATCCCGATGCAATTTCTGTGTTTCATCAACACTCTGATAGTCCACACATTACAAAATGCCCCCAGATGTGCATCGGAAACTACTACGAGTCTTGCAAGGAACGATCAAAGCGTAGATTTTTTGAGATATTACACCCATGGAAGAAAGTGCGCATGGTGGCTGTTGTATTCAATCCCGATGCAATTTCTGCGTTTCATCAACACTCCGATAGTCCACACATTACAGAATGCCCCCAGATGTGCATCGGAAACTACTACTGGCCTTCCAGGGAACGATCAAAGCCTAAACTGTTTGAGACATTACTCCGATGGAGGAAAGTGCGCATGGTGACTGTTGTATTCAATCCCGATGCAATTTCTGTGTTTCATTAACACTCTGATAGTCCACAGATTTCAGAATGCCTCCAGATGTGCATCGTAAACTACTACTGGTCTTCCAGGGAACGATCAAAGCGTAGACTGTTTGAGACATTACTGCCATGGAGGAAAGTGCGCATGGTGACTGTTGTATTCAATCCCGATGCAATTTCTGTGTTTCAACAACACTCTGATAGTCCACAGATTACAGAATGCCTCCAGATGTGCATCTGAAGCTACTACTGGTCTACCAGGGAACGATCAAAGCGTAGATTGTTTGAGACATTGCTCCCATGGAGGAAAGTGCGCATGGTGACTGTTGTATACAATCCCGATGCAATTTCTGTGTTTCACCAACACTCCGAAAGTCCACACATTACAGAGAGAGCCCAGATGTTCATCGGAAACTACTACTGGTCTTCCAGGGAAAGATCAAAGCGTAAACTGTTTGAGACATTACTCCCATGAAGGAAAGTGCGCATGGTGACCGTTGTATTTAATCGTGATGCAATTTCTGTGTTTCATCAAAACTCTGATAGTCCACACATTACAGAAAGACAGCAGATGTGCAACGGAAACTACTACTGGTCTTCCAGGGAACGATCAAATCGTAGACTGTTTGAGACATTACTGCGATGTATGAAAGTGCGCATGGTGACTGTTGTATTCAACCCCGATGCAATTTCTGTGTTTCATCAACAATCTGATAGTCCACACATTACAGAAGGCCCTCAGATGTACATCGGAAACTACTACTGGTCTTGCAGGGAACGATCAAAGCGTAAACGGTTTGAGACATTACTCCCATGGAGGAAAGCGCGCATGGTGACTGTTGTATTCAATCCCGCGGCATTTTCTGTGTTTCATCAACACTTTGAAGGTCCACACATTACAGAATGACACCAGATGTGCTTCGGAAACTACTACTGTTCTTCCAGGGAACGATCAAATCGTAAACGAATTGAGACCTTACTCCCATGCAGGAAAGTGCGCATGGTGACTGTTGTATTCAATCCCGATGCAAAATCTGTGTTTCATCAACACTCTGATAGTCCACACATTACAGAAGGCCCCCAGATGTGCATCGGGAACTACTACTGGTCTTCCAGGGAACGATCAAAGCGTAAACTGTTCGAGACATTACTGCCATGAAGGAAAGTGGGCATGGTGACTGTTGTATTCAATCCCGCGGCAATTTCTGTGTTTCATCAACACTTTGAAGGTCCACAGATTACAGAATGTCTCCAGATGTGCATCGGAAACTACTACTGATCTTGCAGGGAAGGTTCAAAGCGTAGACTGTTTGAGACATTTCTCCCAGTGAGGAAAGAGCGCATGGTGACTGTTGTATTCAATCCTGAAGCAATTTCTTTGTTTCATCAAGACACTGATAGACAACACATTACAGAATGCAACAGATGCTCTTCGGAAACTACTACTGGTCTTCCAATCAACGATCAAAGCGTAAACTGTTGGAGACATTACTCCCATGGAGGAAAGTGCGCATGGTGACTGTTGTATTTAATCCCGATGCAATATCTGCGTTTCAACATCACTGCTATAGTCCACACATTACAGATTGAGCCCAGATGTTCATCGGAAACTACTACTGGTCTTGCAGTTAACGATCAAAGCGTAGACTGTTTGAGACATTACTGCAATGGACGAAAGTGCGCATGGTGACTGTTGTATTCAATGCCGATGCAATTTCTGTGTTTCATCAACACTCCGACAGTTCACACATTACAGAATGCCCCCAGATGTGCATCGGAAACTACTACTGGTCATCCAGGGAACGATCAAAGCGTAAACTGTTTGAGACGTTACTCCCATGGAGGAAAGTGCGCATGGTGACGGTTGTATTCAATCCTGATGCAATTTCTGTGTTTCATCGACACTCTGATAGTCCACAGATTTCAGTATGCCTCCAGATGTGCATCGGTAACTACTGCTGGTCTTAAAGGGAACGATCAAAGCGTAAACTGTTTGAGACATTACTCCCATGGAGGAAAGCGCGCATGGTGACTGTTGTATTCAATCCCGCGGCATTTTCTGTGTTTCATCAACACTTTGAAGGTCCACAGATTACAGAATGCCACCAGATGTGCATCGGAAACTACTACTGGTCTTGCAGGGAACTATCAAAGCGTAGACTGTTTGAGACATACTCCCATGGAGGAAAGTGCGCATGGTGACTATTGTATTCAGTCCCGATGCAATATCTGTGTTTCATCAACACACTGATAGTCCACACCTTACGGAATGCCTCCAGATGTGCATCGGAAACTACTACTGGTCTTCCAGGGAACGATCAAAGCGTAAACTGTTTGAGACATTACTCCCATGGACGAAAGTGCGGATGGTGACTGTTGTATTCAATCCAGCGGCAATTTCTGTGTTTCATCAACACTTTGAAGGTCCACAGATTACAGAATGCCTCCAGATGTGCATCGGAAACTACTACTGGTCTTCCAGGGAACGATCAAAGCGTAGACTGTTTGAGACATTACTCCCATGGAGGGAAGTGCGCATGGTGACTGTTGTATTCAATCCCGATGCAATTTCTGTGTTTCATCAACAATCTGATAGTCCACACATTACAGAAGGCCCCCAGATGTTCATCGGGAACTACTACTGGTCTTCCAGGGAACGATCAAAGCGTAAACTGTTTGAGACATTACTGCCATGGAGGAAAGTGCGCATGGTGACTGTTGTATTCAATCCCGCGGCAATTTCTGTGTTTCATCAACACTTTGAAGGTCCACAGATTACAGAATGTCTCCAGATGTGCATCGGAAACTAATACTGATCTTGCAGGGAACGATCAAAGCGTAGACTGTTTGAGACATTACTCCCAGTGAGGAAAGAGCGCATGGTGACTGTTGTATTCAATCCTGATGCAATATCTGTGTTTCATCAAGACACTGATAGTCCACACATTACAGAATGCACCCAGATGTGCATCGGAAACTACTACTGGTCTTCCAGGGAACGATCAAAGCGTAAACTGTTTGAGACATTACTCAGATGGGGAAGAGCGCATGGTGACTGTTGTATTCAAACCCGATGCAATTTCTGTGTTTCAACAACACTCTGATAGTCCACACATTACAGAATGCCCCCAGATGTTCATCGGAAACTACTATTGGTCTTCCAGGGAACGATCAAAGCGTAAACTGTTTGAGACATTACTCTGATGGGGGAAAGGGGGCATGGTGACTGTTGTATTCAATCCCGATGCAATTTCTGTGTTTCATCAACACTCTGATAGTCCACACATTCCAGAAGGCCCCCAGATGAGCATCGGAAACTACTACTGGTCTTGCACGGAACGATCAAAGCGTAGACTGTTTGAGACATTACTCCCATGGAGAAAAGTGCGCATGGTGAGTGTTGTATTCAATCCCGATGCAATTTCTGTGTTTCATCAACACTCTGATAGTCCACAAATTACAGAATCCCCCCAGATGTGCATCGGAAACTACTACTGGTATTGCAGGGAAGGATCAAAGCGTAAACTGTTTGAGACATTACTCCCATGGAGGGAAATGCGCATGGTGACTGTTGTATTCAATCCCGATGCAATTTCTGTGTTTCATCAAATCTCTGATAGTCCACACATTACAGAATGCACCCTGATGTGCATCGGAAACTACTACTGGTTTTCCAGGGAACGATCAAAGTGTAAACTGTTTGTGACATTACTCCCATGCAGGAAAGGGCACATGGTGACTGTTGTATTCAATCCCGATGCAATTTCTGTGTTTCATCAACACTCTGATAGTCCACACATTACCAAATGCCCCCACATGTGCATCGGAAACTACTACTGGTCTTCCAGGGAACGATTAAAGCGTGAACTGTTTGAGACATTACTCCCATGTTGGGAAGTGCGCATGGTGACTGTTGTATTCAATCCCGCTTCAATTTCTGTGTTTCATTAACACTTTGAAGGTCCACAGATTACAGAATGGCTCCAGATGTGCATCGGAAACTACTACGGGTCTTGCAGGGAACGATCAAAGAGTAGATTGTTTGAGACATTACACCCATGGAAGAAAGTGCGCATGGTGGCTGTTGTATTCAATCCCGATGCAATTTCTGTGTTTCATCAACACTCCGATAGTCCACACATTACAGAATGCCCCCAGATGTGCATCGGAAACTACTACTGGCCTTCCAGGGAACGATCAAAGCCTAAAGTGTTTGAGACATTACTCCGATGAAGGAAAATTGCGCATGCTGACTGTTGTATACAATCCCAATCCAATTTCTGTGTTTCAACAACACTCTGAAAGTCCACACATTAGAGAATGCCCCCAGATGTACATCGGAAACTACTACTGGTCTTCCAGGGAAGGATCAAAGCGTAAACTGTTTGAGACATTACTCCCATGGAGGAAAGTGCGCATGGTGACTGTTGTATTCAATCCAGATGCAAGTTCTGTGATTTATCAACACTCTGATAGTCCACACATTACCGAATGCCCCCAGATGTTCATCTCAAACTAATATTGGTGTTCCAGGGAACGATCAAAGCGTAAACTGTTCGAGACATTACTGCCATGAAGGAAAGTGGGCATGGTGACTGTTGTATTCAATCCCGCGGCAATTTCTGTGTTTCATCAACACTTTGAAGGTCCACAGATTACAGAATGTCTCCAGATGTGCATCGGAATCTACTACTGATCTTGCAGGGAAGGTTCAAAGCGTAGACTGTTTGAGACATTACTCCCAGTGAGGAAAGAGCGCATGGTGACTGTTGTATTCAATCCTGAAGCAATTTCTGTGTTTCATCAAGACACTGATAGACAACACATTACAGAATGCAACAGATGCTCTTCGGAAACTACTACTGGTCTTCCAATCAACGATCAAAGCGTAAACTGTTTGAGACATTACTCCCATGGAGGAAAGTGCGCATGGTGACTGTTGTATTTAATCCCGATGCAATATCTGTGTTTCATCAACACTCTGATATTCCACACATTACAGAATGCACCCAGATGTGCATCGGAAACTACTACTGGTCTTCCAGGGAACGATCAAAGCGTAGACTGTTTGAGACATTACTGCCATGGAGGAAAGTGCGCATGGTGACTGTTGTATTCAATCCCGATGCAATTTCTGTGTTTCAACAACACTCTGATAGTCCACAGATTACAGAATGCCTCCAGATGTGCATCGGAAACTACTACTGGTCTTAAAGGGAAAGATCAAAGCGTAGATTGTTTGAGACATTACTGCCATGGAGGAAAGTGCGCATGGCGACTGTTGTATGCAATCCCGATGCAATTTCTGCGTTTCAACATCACTCCTATAGTCCACACATTACAGATTGAGCCCAGATGTTCATCGGAAACTACTACTGGTCTTGCAGTTAACGATCAAAGCGTAGACTGTTTGAGACATTACTGCAATGGACGAAAGTGCACATGGTGACTGTTGTATTAAATACCGATGCAATTTCTGTGTTTCATCAACACTCTGATAGTCCACAGATTACAGAATGCTCCCAGATGTGCATGGGAAACTACTACTGGTCTTCCAGGGAACGATCAAAGCGTAGACTGTTTGAGACATTATTCCCGTGGAGTAAAGTGCGAATGGTGACTGTTGTATTCAATCCCGATGCAATTTCTGTGTTTCAACATCACTCTGATTGTCCACAGATTACAGAATGACACCATATGTGCATCGGAAACTACTACTTGTCTTCCAGGGAACGATCAAAGCGTAGACTAAATGAGACATTACTCCCATGGAGGAAAGTGCGCATGGTGACTGTTGTATTCAATGCCGATGCAATTTCTGTGTTTCATCAACACTCCGACAGTTCACACATTACAGAATGCCCCCAGATGTGCATCGGAAACTACTACTGGTCATCCAGGGAACGATCAAAGCGTAAACTGTTTGAGACGTTGCTCCCATGGAGGAAAGTGCGCATGGCGACGGTTGTATTCAATCCTGATGCAATTTCTGTGTTTCATCGACACTCTGATAGTCCACAGATTTCCGAATGCCTCCAGATGTGCATCGGTAACTACTGCTGGTCTTAAAGGGAACGATCAAAGCGTAAACTGTTTGAGACATTACTCCCATGGAGGAAAGCGCGCATGGTGACTGTTGTATTCAATCCCGCGGCATTTTCTGTGTTTCATCAACACTTTGAAGGTCCACAGATTACAGAATGCCACCAGATGTGCATCGGAAACTACTACTGGTCTTGCAGGGAACTATCAAAGCGTAGACTGTTTGAGACATACTCCCATGGAGGAAAGTGCGAATGGTGACTGTTGTATTCAGTCCCGATGCAATATCTGTGTTTCATCAACACTCTGATAGTCCACAAATTACAGAATCCCTCCAGATGTGCTTCGGAAACTACTACTGTTCTCCCAGGGAACGATCAAAGCGTAAACGGTTTGAGACCTTACTCTCATGCAGGAAAGTGCGCATGGTGACTGTTGTATTCAATCCCGATGCAATTTCTGTGTTTCATCAACACTCTGATAGTCCACACCTTACGGAATGCCTCCAGATGTTCATCGGAAACTACTACTGGTCTTCCAGGGAACGATCAAAGCGTAAACTGTTTGAGACATTACTCCCATGGACGAAAGTGCGGATGGTGACTGTTGTATTCAATCCAGCGGCAATTTCTGTGTTTCATCAACACTTTAAAGGTCCACAGATTACAGAATGACTCCAGATGTGCATCGGAAACTACTACTGGTCTTCCAGGGAACGATCAAAGCGTAGACTGTTTGAGACATTACTCCCATGGAGGGATGTGCGCATGGTGACTGTTGTATTCAATCCCGATGCAATTTCTGTGTTTCATCATCAATCTGATAGTCCACACATTACAGAAGGCCCCCAGATGTTCATCGGGAACTACTACTGGTCTTCCAGGGAACGATCAAAGCGTAAACTGTTTGAGACATTACTGCCATGGAGGAAAGTGCGCATGGTGACTGTTGTATTCAATCCCGCGGCAATTTCTGTGTTTCATCAACACTTTGAAGGTCCACAGATTACAGAATGTCTCCAGATGTGCATCGGAAACTAATACTGATCTTGCAGGGAACGATCAAAGCGTAGACTGTTTGAGACATTACTCCCAGTGAGGAAAGAGCGCATGGTGACTGTTGTATTCAATCCTGATGCAATATCTGTGTTTCATCAAGACACTGATAGTCCACACATTACAGAATGCACCCAGATGTGCATCGGAAACTACTACTGGTCTTCCAGGGAACGATCAAAGCGTAAACTGTTTGAGACATTACTCAGATGGGGGAAAGAGCGCATGGTGACTGTTGTATTCAAACCCGATGCAATTTCTGTGTTTCAACAACACTCTGATAGTCCACACATTACAGAATTCCCCCAGATGTTCATCGGAAACTACTACTGGTCTTCCAGGGAAGGATGAAAGTGTAAACTATTTGAGATATTACTCCCATGGAGGAAAGTGCGCATAGTGACTGTTGTATTCAATCCCGATGCAATTTCTGTGTTTCATCTACACTCTGATAGTCCACACATTACAGAATGCCCCCAGATGTTCATCGGAAACTACTATTGGTCTTCCAGGGAACGATCAAAGCGTAAACTGTTTGAGACATTACTCAGATGGGGGAAAGAGGGCATGGTGACTGTTGTATTCAATCCCGATGCAATTTCTGTGTTTCATCAACACTCTGATAGTCCACACATTACAGAAGGCCCCCAGATGAGCATCGGAAACTACTACTGGTCTTGCACGGAATGATCAAAGCGTAGACTGTTTGAGACATTACTCCCATGGAGAAAAGTGCGCATGGTGAGTGTTGTATTCAATCCCGATGCAATTTCTGTGTTTCATCAACACTCTGATAGTCCACAAATTACAGAATCCCCCCAGATGTGCATCGGAAACTACTACTGGTATTGCAGGGAAGGATCAAAGCCTAAACTGTTTGAGACATTACACCCATGGAAGAAAGTGCGCATGGTGGCTGTTGTATTCAATCCCGATGCAATTTCTGTGTTTCATCAACACTCCGATAGTCCACACATTACAGAATGCCCCCAGATGTGCATCGGAAACTACTACTGGCCTTCCAGGGAACGATCAAAGCCTAAAGTGTTTGAGACATTACTCCGATGAAGGAAAATTGCGCATGCTGACTGTTGTATACAATCCCGAACCAATTTCTGTGTTTCAACAACACTCTGAAAGTCCACACATTAGAGAATGCCCCCAGATGTACATCGGAAACTACTACTGGTCTTCCAGGGAACGATTAAAGCGTGAACTGTTTGAGACATTACTCCCATGTTGGAAAGTGCGCATGGTGACTGTTGTATTCAATCCCGCTTCAATTTCTGTGTTTCATTAACACTTTGAAGGTTCACAGATTACAGAATGGCTCCAGATGTGCATCGGAAACTACTACGGGTCTTGCAGGGAACGATCAAAGAGTAGATTGTTTGAGACATTACTCCCATGGAGGAAAGTGCGCATGGTGACTGTTGTATTCAATCCAGATGCAAGTTCTGTGATTTATCAACACTCTGATAGTCCACACATTACCGAATGCCCCCAGATGTTCATCTCAAACTAATATTGGTGTTCCAGGGAACGATCAAAGCGTAAACTGTTCGAGACATTACTGCCATGAAGGAAAGTGTGCATGGTGACTGTTGTATTCAATCCCGCGGCAATTTCTGTGTTTCATCAACACTTTGAAGGTCCACAGATTACAGAATGTCTCCAGATGTGCATCGGAAACTACTACTGATCTTGCAGGGAAGGTTCAAAGCGTAGACCGTTTGAGACATTACTCCCAGTGAGGAAAGAGCGCATGGTGACTGTTGTATTCAATCCTGAAGCAATTTCTGTGTTTCATCAAGACACTGATAGACAACACATTACAGAATGCAACAGATGCTCTTCGGAAACTACTACTGGTCTTCCAATCAACGATCAAAGCGTAAACTGTTTGAGACATTACTCCCATGGAAGAAAGTGCGCATGGTGACTGTTGTATTTAATCCCGATGCAATAACTGTGTTTCATCAACACTCTGATATTCCACACATTACAGAATGCACCCAGATGTGCATCGGAAACTACTACTGGTCTTCCAGGGAACGATCAAAGCGTAGACTGTTTGAGACATTACTGCCATGGAGGAAAGTGCGCATGGTGACTGTTGTATTCAATCCCGATGCAATTTCTGTGTTTCAACAACACTCTGATAGTCCACAGATTACAGAATGCCTCCAGATGTGCATCGGAAACTACTACTGGTCTTAAAGGGAAAGATCAAAGCGTAGATTGTTTGAGACATTACTGCCATGGAGGAAAGTGCGCATGGCGACTGTTGTATGCAATCCCGATGCAATTTCTGCGTTTCAACATCACTCCTATAGTCCACACATTACAGATTGAGCCCAGATGTTCATCGGAAACTACTACTGGTCTTGCAGTTAACGATCAAAGCGTAGACTGTTTGAGACATTACTGCAATGGACGAAAGTGCGCATGGTGGCTGTTGTATTAAATACCGATGCAATTTCTGTGTTTCATCAACACTCTGATAGTCCACAGATTACAGAATGCTCCCAGATGTGCATGGGAAACTACTACTGGTTTTCCAGGGAACGATCAAAGCGTAGACTGTTTGAGACATTACTCCCGTGGAGTAAAGTGCGCATGCTGACTGTTGTATTCAATCCCGATGCAATTTCTGTGTTTCAACATCACTCTGATTGTCCGCAGATTACAGAATGACACCATATGTGCATCGGAAACTACTACTTGTCTTCCAGGGAACGATCAAAGCGTAGACTAAATGAGACGTTACTCCCATGGAGGAAAGTGCGCATGGTGACGGTTGTATTCAATCCTGATGCAATTTCTGTGTTTCATCGACACTCTGATAGTCCACAGATTTCAGAATGCCTCCAGATGTGCATCGGTAACTACTGCTGGTCTTAAAGGGAACGATCAAAGCGTAAACTGTTTGAGACATTACTCCCATGGAGGAAAGCGCGCATGGTGACTGTTGTATTCAATCCCGCGGCATTTTCTGTGTTTCATCAACACTTTGAGGGTCCACAGATTACAGAATGCCACCAGATGTGCATCGGAAACTACTACTGGTCTTCCAGGGAACTATCAAAGCGTAGACTGTTTGAGACATACTCCCATGGAGGAAAGTGCGCATGGTGACTATTGTATTCAGTCCCGAAGCAATATCTGTGTTTCATCAACACTCTGATAGTCCACAAATTACAGAATCCTCCCAGATGTGCTTCGGAAACTACTACTGTTCTTCCAGGG
The DNA here is from genome assembly GCF_023897955.1 of Schistocerca gregaria. Lineage (NCBI taxonomy): Eukaryota > Metazoa > Arthropoda > Insecta > Orthoptera > Acrididae > Schistocerca > Schistocerca gregaria. The sequence continues at coordinate 3,505,601 of NW_026061710.1, forward strand.
AACGATCAAAGCGTAAACGGTTTGAGACCTTACTCCCATGCAGGAAAGTGCGCATGGTGACTGTTGTATTCAATCCCGATGCAATTTCTGTGTTTCATCAACACTCTGATAGTCCACACCTTACGGAATGCCTCCAGATGTGCATCGGAAACTACTACTGGTCTTCCAGGGAACGATCAAAGCGTAAACTGTTTGAGACATTACTCCCATGGACGAAAGTGCGGATGGTGACTGTTGTATTCAATCCAGCGGCAATTTCTGTGTTTCATCAACACTTTGAAGGTCCACAGATTACAGAATGCCTCCAGATGTGCATCGGAAACTACTACTGGTCTTCCAGGGAACGATCAAAGCGTAGACTGTTTGAGACATTACTCCCATGGAGGGAAGTGCGCATGGTGACTGTTGTATTCAATCCCGTTGCAATTTCTGTGTTTCATCAACAATCTGATAGTCCACACATTACAGAAGGCCCCCAGATGTTCATCGGGAACTACTACTGGTCTTCCAGGGACCGATCAAAGCGTAAACTGTTTGAGTTATTACTGCCATGGAGGAAAGTGCGCATGGTGACTGTTGTATTCAAACCCGATGCAATTTCTGTGTTTCAACAACACTCTGATAGTCCACACATTACAGAATTCCCCCAGATGTTCATCGGAAACTACTACTGGTCTTCCAGGGAAGGATGAAAGTGTAAACTATTTGAGACATTACTCCCATGGAGGAAAATGCGCATAGTGACTGTTGTATTCAATCCCGATGCAATTTCTGTGTTTCATCTACACTCTGATAGTCCACACATTACAGAATGCCCCCAGATGTTCATCGGAAACTACTATTGGTCTTCCAGGGAACGATCAAAGCGTAAACTGTTTGAGACATTACTCAGATGGGGGAGAGAGGGCATGGTGACTGTTGTATTCAATCCCGATGCAATTTCTGTGTTTCATCAACACTCTGATAGTCCACACATTACAGAAGGCCCCCAGATGAGCATCGGAAACTACTACTGGTCTTGCACGGAATGATCAAAGCGTAGACTGTTTGAGACGTTACTCCCATGGAGAAAAGTGCGCATGGTGAGTGTTGTATTCAATCCCGATGCAATTTCTGTGTTTCATCAACACTCTGATAGTCCACAAATTACAGAATCCCCCCAGATGTGCATCGGAAACTACTACTGGTATTGCAGGGAAGGATCAAAGCGTAGACTGTTTGAGACATTACTCCCATGGAGGAAAATGCTTATGGTGACTGTTGTATTGAATCCCGATGCAATTTCTGGGTTTCATCAAATCTCTGATAGTCCACACATTACAGAATGCACCCTGATGTGCATCGGAAACTACTACTGGTCTTCCAGGGAACGATCAAAGCGTAAACTGTTTGTGACATTACTCCCATGCAGAAAAGGGCGCATGGTGACTGTTGTATTCAATCGCGATGCAATTTCTGTGTTTCATCAACACTCTCATAGTCCACACATTACAAAATGCCCCCAGATGTGCATCGGAAACTACTACTGGTCTTCCAGGGAACGATTAAAGCGTGAACTGTTTGAGACATTACTCCCATGTTGGAAAGTGCGCATGGTGACTGTTGTATTCAATCCCGCTTCAATTTCTGTGTTTCATTAACACTTTGAAGGTCCACAGATTACAGAATGGCTCCAGATGTGCATCGGAAACTACTACGGGTCTTGCAGGGAACGATCAAAGAGTAGATTGTTTGAGACATTACACCCATGGAAGAAAGTGCGCATGGTGGCTGTTGTATTCAATCCCGATGCAATTTCTGTGTTTCATCAACACTCCGATGGTCCACACATTACAGAATGCCCCCAGATGTGCATCGGAAACTACTACTGGCCTTTCAGGGAACGATCAAAGCCTAAAGTGTTTGAGACATTACTCCGATGAAGGAAAATTGCGCATGCTGACTGTTGTATACAATCCCGAACCAATTTCTGTGTTTCAACAACACTCTGAAAGTCCACACATTAGAGAATGCCCCCAGATGTACATCGGAAACTACTACTGGTCTTCCAGGGAAGGATCAAAGCGTAAACTGTTTGAGACATTACTCCCATGGAGGAAAGTGCGCATGGTGACTGTTGTATTCAATCCAGATGCAAGTTCTGTGATTTATCAACACTCTGATAGTCCACACATTACCGAATGCCCCCAGATGTTCATCTCAAACTAATATTGGTGTTCCAGGGAACGATCAAAGCGTAAACTGTTCGAGACATTACTGCCATGAAGGAAAGTGTGCATGGTGACTGTTGTATTCAATCCCGCGGCATTTTCTGTGTTTCATCAACACTTTGAAGGTCCACAGATTACAGAATGTCTCCAGATGTGCATCGGAAACTACTACTGATCTTGCAGGGAAGGTTCAAAGCGTAGACTGTTTGAGACATTACTCCCAGTGAGGAAAGAGCGCATGGTGACTGTTGTATTCAATCCTGAAGCAATTTCTTTGTTTCATCAAGACACTGATAGACAACACATTACAGAATGCAACAGATGCTCTTCGGAAACTACTACTGGTCTTCCAATCAACGATCAAAGCGTAAACTGTTTGAGACATTACTCCCATGGAGGAAAGTGCGCATGGTGACTGTTGTATTTAATCCCGATGCAATAACTGTGTTTCATCAACACTCTGATATTCCACACATTACAGAATGCACCCAGATGTGCATCGGAAACTACTACTGGTCTTAAAGGGAAAGATCAAAGCGTAGATTGTTTGAGACATTACTGCCATGGAGGAAAGTGCGCATGGCGACTGTTGTATGCAATCCCGATGCAATTTCTGCGTTTCAACATCACTCCTATAGTCCACACATTACAGATTGAGCCCAGATGTTCATCGGAAACTACTACTGGTCTTGCAGTTAACGATCAAAGCGTAGACTGTTTGAGACATTACTGCAATGGACGAAAGTGCGCATGGTGACTGTTGTATTAAATACCGATGCAATTTCTATGTTTCATCAACACTCTGATAGTCCACACATTACAGAATGCTCCCAGATGTGCATGGGAAACTACTACTGGTCTTCCAGGGAACGATCAAAGCGTAGACTGTTTGAGACATTACTCCCGTAGAGTAAAGTGCGCATGGTGACTGTTGTATTCAATCCCGATGCAATTTCTGTGTTTCAACATCACTCTGATTGTGAACAGATTACAGAATGACACCATATGTGCATCGGAAACTACTACTTGTCTTCCAGGGAACGATCAAAGCGTAGACTAAATGAGACATTACTCCCATGGAGGAAAGTGCGCATGGTGACTGTTGTATTCAATGCCGATGCAATTTCTGTGTTTCATCAACACTCCGACAGTTCACACATTACACAATGCCCCCAGATGTGCATCGGAAACTACTACTGGTCATCCAGGGAACGATCAAAGCGTAAACTGTTTGAGACATTACTCCCATGGAGGAAAGTGCGCATGGTGACGGTTGTATTCAATCCTGATGCAATTTCTGTGTTTCATCGACACTCTGATAGTCCACAGATTTCAGAATGCCTCCAGATGTGCATCGGTAACTACTGCTGGTCTTAAAGGGAACGATCAAAGCGTAAACTGTTTGAGACATTACTCCCATGGAGGAAAGCGCGCATGGTGACTGTTGTATTCAATCCCGCGGCATTTTCTGTGTTTCATCAACACTTTGAGTGTCCACAGATTACAGAATGCCACCAGATGTGCATCGGAAACTACTACTGGTCTTGCAGGGAACTATCAAAGCGTAGACTGTTTGAGACATACTCCCATGGAGGAAAGTGCGCATGGTGACTATTGTATTCAGTCCCGATGCAATATCTGTGTTTCATCAACACTCTGATAGTCCACAAATTACAGAATCCTCCCAGATGTGCTTCGGAAACTACTACTGTTCTTCCAGGGAACGATCAAAGCGTAAACGGTTTGAGACCTTACTCCCATGCAGGAAAGTGCGCATGGTGACTGTTGTATTCAATCCCGATGCAATTTCTGTGTTTCATCAACACTCTGATAGTCCACACCTTACGGAATGCCTCCAGATGAGCATCGGAAACTACTACTGGTCTTGCACGGAATGATCAAAGCGTAGACTGTTTGAGACGTTACTCCCATGGAGAAAAGTGCGCATGGTGAGTGTTGTATTCAATCCCGATGCAATTTCTGTGTTTCATCAACTCTCTGATAGTCCACAAATTACAGAATCCCCCCAGATGTGCATCGGAAACTACTACTGGTATTGCAGGGAAGGATCAAAGCGTAGACTGTTTGAGACATTACTCCCATGGAGGAAAATGCTTATGGTGACTGTTGTATTGAATCCCGATGCAATTTCTGGGTTTCATCAAATCTCTGATAGTCCACACATTACAGAATGCACCCTGATGTGCATCGGAAACTACTACTGGTCTTCCAGGGAACGATCAAAGCGTAAACTGTTTGTGACATTACTCCCATGCAGGAAAGGGCGCATGGTGACTGTTGTATTCAATCGCGATGCAATTTCTGTGTTTCATCAACACTCTGATAGTCCACACATTACAAAATGCCCCCAGATGTGCATCGGAAACTACTACGGGTCTTGCAGGGAACGATCAAAGAGTAGATTGTTTGAGACATTACACCCATGAAAGAAAGTGCGCATGGTGGCTGTTGTATTCAATCCCGATGCAATTTCTGTGTTTCATCAACACTCCGATAGTCCACACATTACAGAATGCCCCCAGATGTGCATCGGAAACTACTACTGGCCTTTCAGGGAACGATCAAAGCCTAAAGTGTTTGAGACATTACTCCGATGAAGGAAAATTGCGCATGCTGACTGTTGTATACAATCCCGAACCAATTTCTGTGTTTCAACAACACTCTGAAAGTCCACACATTAGAGAATGCCCCCAGATGTACATCGGAAACTACTACTGGTCTTCCAGGGAAGGATCAAAGCGTAAACTGTTTGAGACATTACTCCCATGGAGGAAAGTGCGCATGGTGACTGTTGTATTCAATCCAGATGCAAGTTCTGTGATTTATCAACACTCTGATAGTCCACACATTACCGAATGCCCCCAGATGTTCATCACAAACTAATATTGGTGTTCCAAGGAACGATCAAAGCGTAAACTGTTCGAGACATTACTGCCATGAAGGAAAGTGTGCATGGTGACTGTTGTATTCAATCCCGCGGCATTTTCTGTGTTTCATCAACACTTTGAAGGTCCACAGATTACAGAATGTCTCCAGATGTGCATCGGAAACTACTACTGATCTTGCAGGGAAGGTTCAAAGCGTAGACTGTTTGAGACATTACTCCCAGTGAGGAAAGAGCGCATGGTGACTGTTGTATTCAATCCTGAAGCAATTTCTTTGTTTCATCAAGACACTGATAGACAACACATTACAGAATGCAACAGATGCTCTTCGAAAACTACTACTGGTCTTCCAATCAACGATCAAAGCGTAAACTGTTTGAGACATTACTCCCATGGAGGAAAGTGCGCATGGTGACTGTTGTATTTAATCCCGATGCAATATCTGTGTTTCATCAACACTCTGATATTCCACACATTACAGAATGCACCCAGATGTGCATCGGAAACTACTACTGGTCTTAAAGGGAAACATCAAAGCGTAGATTGTTTGAGACATTACTGCCATGGAGGAAAGTGCGCATAGCGAATGTTGTATGCAATCCCGATGCAATTTCTGCGTTTCAACATCACTCCTATAGTCCACACATTACAGATTGAGCCCAGATGTTCATCGGAAACTACTACTGGTCTTGCAGTTAACGATCAAAGCGTAGACTGTTTGAGACATTACTGCAATGGACGAAAGTGCGCATGGTGACTGTTGTATTAAATACCGATGCAATTTCTGTGTTTCATCAACACTCTGATAGTCCACACATTACAGAATGCTCCCAGATGTGCATGGGAAACTACTACTGGTCTTCCAGGGAACGATCAAAGCGTAGACTGTTATAGACATTACTGCCGTGGAGTAAAGTGCGCATGGTGACTGTTGTATTCAATCCCGATGCAATTTCTGTGTTTCAACATCACTCTGATTGTCCACAGATTACAGAATGACACCATATGTGCATCGGAAACTACTACTTGTCTTCCAGGGAACGATCAAAGCGTAGACTAAATGAGACATTACTCCCATGGAGGAAAGCGCGCATGGTGACTGTTGTATTCAATCCCGCGGCATTTTCTGTGTTTCATCAACACTTTGAAGGTCCACATATTACAGAATGCCACCAGATGTGCATCGGAAACTACTACTGGTCTTGCAGGGAACTATCAAAGCGTAGACTGTTTGAGACATTACTGCAATGGACGAAAGTGCGCATGGTGACTGTTGTATTCAATGCCGATGCAATTTCTGTGTTTCATCAACACTCCGACAGTTCACACATTACAGAATGCCCCCAGATGTGCATCGGAAACTACTACTGGTCATCCAGGGAACGATCAAAGCGTAAACTGTTTGAGACGTTACTCCCATGGAGGAAAGTGCGCATGGTGACGGTTGTATTCAATCCTGATGCAATTTCTGTGTTTCATCGACACTCTGATAGTCCACAGATTTCAGAATGCCTCCAGATGTGCATCGGTAACTACTGCTGGTCTTAAAGGGAACGATCAAAGCGTAAACTGTTTGAGACATTACTCCCATGGAGGAAAGCGCGCATGGTGACTGTTGTATTCAATCCCGCGGCATTTTCTGTGTTTCATCAACACTTTGAAGGTCCACAGATTACAGAATGCCACCAGATGTGCATCGGAAACTACTACTGGTCTTGCAGGGAACTATCAAAGCGTAGACTGTTTGAGACATATTCCCATGGAGGAAAGTGCGCATGGTGACTATTGTATTCAGTCCCGATGCAATATCTGTGTTTCATCAACACTCTGATAGTCCACAAATTACAGAATCCCTCCAGATGTGCTTCGGAAACTACTACTGTTCTTCCAGGGAACGATCAAAGCGTAAACGGTTTGAGACCTTACTCCCATGCAGGAAAGTGCGCATGGTGACTGTTGTATTCAATCCCGATGCAATTTCTGTGTTTCATCAACACACTGATAGTCCACACCTTACGTAATGCCTCCAGATGTGCATCGGAAACTACTACTGGTCTTCCAGGGAACGATCAAAGCGTAAACTGTTTGAGACATTACTCCCATGGACGAAAGTGCGGATGGTGACTGTTGTATTCAATCCAGCGGCAATTTCTGTGTTTCATCAACACTTTGAAGGTCCCTAGATTACAGAATGCCTCCAGATGTGCATCGGAAACTACTACTGGTCTTCCAGGGAACGATCAAAGCGTAGACTGTTTGAGACATTACTCCCATGGAGGGAAGTGCGCATGGTGACTGTTGTATTCAATCCCGATGCAATTTCTGTGTTTCATCAACAATCTGATAGTCCACACATTACAGAAGGCCCCCAGATGTTCATCGGGAACTACTACTGGTCTTCCAGGGAACGATCAAAGCGTAAACTGTTTGAGACATTACTGCCATGGAGGAAAGTGCGCATGGTGACTGTTGTATTCAATCCCGCGGCAATTTCTGTGTTTCATCAACACTTTGAAGGTCCACAGATTACAGAATGTCTCCAGATGTGCATCGGAAACTAATACTGATCTTGCAGGGAACGATCAAAGCGTAGACTGTTTGAGACATTACTCCCAGTGAGGAAAGAGCGCATGGTGACTGTTGTATTCAATCCTGATGCAATATCTGTGTTTCATCAAGACACTGATAGTCCACACATTACAGAATGCACCCAGATGTGCATCGGAAACTACTACTGGTCTTCCAGGGAACGATCAAAGCGTAAACTGTTTAAGACATTACTCAGATGGGGGAAGAGCGCATGGTGACTGTTGTATTCAAACCCGATGCAATTTCTGTGTTTCAACAACACTCCGATAGTCCACACATTACAGAATGCCCCCAGATGTGCATCGGAAACTACTACTGGCCTTCCAGGGAACGATCAAAGCGTAAACTGTTTGAGACATTACTCAGATGGGGGAAAGGGGGCATGGTGACTGTTGTATTCAATCCCGATGCAATTTCTGTGTTTCATCAACACTCTGATAGTCCACACATTCCAGAAGGCCCCCAGATGAGCATCGGAAACTACTACTGGTCTTGCACGGAACGATCAAAGCGTAGACTGTTTGAGACATTACTCCCATGGAGAAAAGTGCGCATGGTGAGTGTTGTATTCAATCCCGATGCAATTTCTGTGTTTCATCAACACTCTGATAGTCCACAAATTACAGAATCCCCCCAGATGTGCATCGGAAACTACTACTGGTATTGCAGGGAAGGATCAAAGCGTAAACTGTTTGAGACATTACTCCCATGGAGGGAAATGCGCATGGTGACTGTTGTATTCAATCCCGATGCAATTTCTGTGTTTCATCAAATCTCTGATAGTCCACACATTACAGAATGCACCCAGATGTGCATCGGAAACTACTACTGGTTTTCCAGGGAACGATCAAAGTGTAAACTGTTTGTGACATTACTCCCATGCAGGAAAGGGCACATGGTGACTGTTTTATTCAATCCCGATGCAATTTCTGTGTTTCATCAACACTCTGATAGTCCACACATTACCAAATGCCCCCAGATGTGCATCGGAAACTACTACTGGTCTTCCAGGGAACGATTAAAGCGTGAACTGTTTGAGACATTACTCCCATGTTGGAAAGTGCGCATGGTGACTGTTGTATTCAATCCCGCTTCAATTTCTGTGTTTCATTAACACTTTGAAGGTCCACAGATTACAGAATGGCTCCAGATGTGCATCGGAAACTACTACGGGTCTTGCAGGGAACGATCAAAGAGTAGATTGTTTGAGACATTACACCCATGGAAGAAAGTGCGCATGGTGGCTGTTGTATTCAATCCCGATGCAATTTCTGTGTTTCATCAACACTCCGATAGTCCACACATTACAGAATGCCCCCAGATGTGCATCGGAAACTACTACTGGCCTTCCAGGGATCGATCAAAGCCTAAAGTGTTTGAGACATTACTCCGATGAAGGAAAATTGCGCATGCTGACTGTTGTATACAACCCGATCCAATTTCTGTGTTTCAACAACACTCTGAAAGTCCACACATTAGAGAATGCCCCCAGATGTACATCGGAAACTACTACTGGTCTTCCAGGGAAGGATCAAAGCGTAAACTGTTTGAGACATTACTCCCATGGAGGAAAGTGCGCATGGTGACTGTTGTATTCAATCCAGATGCAAGTTCTGTGATTTATCAACACTCTGATAGTCCACACATTACCGAATGCCCCCAGATGTTCATCTCAAACTAATATTGGTGTTCCAGGGAACGATCAAAGCGTAAACTGTTCGAGACATTACTGCCATGAAGGAAAGTGGGCATGGTGACTGTTGTATTCAATCCCGCGGCAATTTCTGTGTTTCATCAACACTTTGAAGGTCCACAGATTACAGAATGTCTCCAGATGTGCATCGGAATCTACTACTGATCTTGCAGGGAAGGTTCAAAGCGTAGACTGTTTGAGACATTACTCCCAGTGAGGAAAGGGCGCATGGTGACTGTTGTATTCAATCCTGAAGCAATTTCTGTGTTTCATCAAGACACTGATAGACAACACATTACAGAATGCAACAGATGCTCTTCGGAAACTACTACTGGTCTTCCAATCAACGATCAAAGCGTAAACTGTTTGAGACATTACTCCCATGGAGGAAAGTGCGCATGGTGACTGTTGTATTTAATCCCGATGCAATATCTGTGTTTCATCAACACTCTGATATTCCACACATTACAGAATGCACCCAGATGTGCATCGGAAACTACTACTGGTCTTCCAGGGAACGATCAAAGCGTAGACTGTTTGAGACATTACTCCCGTGGAGTAAAGTGCGCATGGTGACTGTTGTATTCAATCCCGATGCAATTTCTGTGTTTCAACATCACTCTGATTGTCAACAGATTACAGAATGACACCATATGTGCATCGGAAACTGCTACTTGTCTTCCAGGGAACGATCAAAGCGTAGACTAAATGAGACATTACTCCCATGGAGGAAAGTGCGCATGGTGACTGTTGTATTCAATGCCGATGCAATTTCTGTGTTTCATCAACACTCCGACAGTTCACACATTACAGAATGCCCCCAGATGTGCATCGGAAACTACTACTGGTCATCCAGGGAACGATCAAAGCGTAAACTGTTTGAGACGTTACTCCCATGGAGGAAAGTGCGCATGGTGACGGTTGTATTCAATCCTGATGCAATTTCTGTGTTTCATCGACACTCTGATAGTCCACAGATTTCAGAATGCCTCCAGATGTGCATCGGTAACTACTGCTGGTCTTAAAGGGAACGATCAAAGCGTAAACTGTTTGAGACATTACTCCCATGGAGGAAAGCGCGCATGGTGACTGTTGTATTCAATCCCGCGGCATTTTCTGTGTTTCATCAACACTTTGAAGGTCCACAGATTACAGAATGCCACCAGATGTGCATCGGAAACTACTACTGGTCTTGCAGGGAACTATCAAAGCGTAGACTGTTTGAGACATACTCCCATGGAGGAAAGTGCGCATGGTGACTATTGTATTCAGTCCCGATGCAATATCTGTGTTTCATCAACACTCTGATAGTCCACAAATTACAGAATCCCTCCAGATGTGCTTCGGAAACTACTACTGTTCTCCCAGGGAACGATCAAAGCGTAAACGGTTTGAGACCTTACTCCCATGCAGGAAAGTGCGCATGGTGACTGTTGTATTCAATCCCGATGCAATTTCTGTGTTTCATCAACACTCTGATAGTCCACACCTTACGGAATGCCTCCAGATGTTCATCGGAAACTACTACTGGTCTTCCAGGGAACGATCAAAGCGTAAACTGTTTGAGACATTACTCCCATGGACGAAAGTGCGGATGGTGACTGTTGTATTCAATCCAGCGGCAATTTCTGTGTTTCATCAACACTTTAAAGGTCCACAGATTACAGAATGACTCCAGATGTGCATCGGAAACTACTACTGGTCTTCCAGGGAACGATCAAAGCGTAGACTGTTTGAGACATTACTCCCATGGAGGGAAGTGCGCATGGTGACTGTTGTATTCAATCCCGATGCAATTTCTGTGTTTCATCATCAATCTGATAGTCCACACATTACAGAAGGCCCCCAGATGTTCATCGGGAACTACTACTGGTCTTCCAGGGAACGATCAAAGCGTAAACTGTTTGAGACATTACTGCCATGGAGGAAAGTGCGCATGGTGACTGTTGTATTCAATCCCGCGGCAATTTCTGTGTTTCATCAACACTTTGAAGGTCCACAGATTACAGAATGTCTCCAGATGTGCATCGGAAACTAATACTGATCTTGCAGGGAACGATCAAAGCGTAGACTGTTTGAGACATTACTCCCAGTGAGGAAAGAGCGCATGGTGACTGTTGTATTCAATCCTGATGCAATATCTGTGTTTCATCAAGACACTGATAGTCCACACATTACAGAATGCACCCAGATGTGCATCGGAAACTACTACTGGTCTTCCAGGGAACGATCAAAGCGTAAACTGTTTGAGACATTACTCAGATGGGGGAAAGAGCGAATGGTGACTGTTGTATTCAAACCCGATGCAATTTCTGTGTTTCAACAACACTCTGATAGTCCACACATTACAGAATTCCCCCAGATGTTCATCGGAATCTACTACTGGTCTTCCAGGGAAGGATGAAAGTGTAAACTATTTGAGATATTACTCCCATGGAGGAAAGTGCGCATAGTGACTGTTGTATTCAATCCCGATGCAATTTCTGTGTTTCATCTACACTCTGATAGTCCACACATTACAGAATGCCCCCAGATGTTCATCGGAAACTACTATTGGTCTTCCAGGGAACGATCAAAGCGTAAACTGTTTGAGACATTACTCAGATGGGGGAAAGAGGGCATGGTGACTGTTGTATTCAATCCCGATGCAATTTCTGTGTTTCATTAACACTCTGATAGTCCACACATTACAGAAGGCCCCCAGATGAGCATCGGAAACTACTACTGGTCTTGCACGGAATGATCAAAGCGTAGACTGTTTGAGACATTACTCCCATGGAGAAAAGTGCGCATGGTGAGTGTTGTATTCAATCCCGATGCAATTTCTGTGTTTCATCAACACTCTGATAGTCCACAAATTACAGAATCCCCCCAGATGTGCATCGGAAACTACTACTGGTATTGCAGGGAAGGATCAAAGCCTAAACTGTTTGAGACATTACACCCATGGAAGAAAGTGCGCATGGTGGCTGTTGTATTCAATCCCGATGCAATTTCTGTGTTTCATCAACACTCCGATAGTCCACACATTACAGAATGCCCCCAGATGTGCATCGGAAACTACTACTGGCCTTCCAGGGAACGATCAAAGCCTAAAGTGTTTGAGACATTGCTCCGATGAAGGAAAATTGCGCATGCTGACTGTTGTATACAATCCCGAACCAATTTCTGTGTTTCAACAACACTCTGAAAGTCCACACATTAGAGAATGCCCCCAGATGTACATCGGAAACTACTACTGGTCTTCCAGGGAACGATTAAAGCGTGAACTGTTTGAGACATTACTCCCATGTTGGAAAGTGCGCATGGTGACTGTTGTATTCAATCCCGCTTCAATTTCTGTGTTTCATTAACACTTTGAAGGTTCACAGATTACAGAATGGCTCCAGATGTGCATCGGAAACTACTACGGGTCTTGCAGGGAACGATCAAAGAGTAGATTGTTTGAGACATTACTCCCATGGAGGAAAGTGCGCATGGTGACTGTTGTATTCAATCCAGATGCAAGTTCTGTGATTTATCAACACTCTGATAGTCCACACATTACCGAATGCCCCCAGATGTTCATCTCAAACTAATATTGGTGTTCCAGGGAACGATCAAAGCGTAAACTGTTCGAGACATTACTGCCATGAAGGAAAGTGTGCATGGTGACTGTTGTATTCAATCCCGCGGCAATTTCTGTGTTTCATCAACACTTTGAAGGTCCACAGATTACAGAATGTCTCCAGATGTGCATCGGAAACTACTACTGATCTTGCAGGGAAGGTTCAAAGCGTAGACCGTTTGAGACATTACTCCCAGTGAGGAAAGAGCGCATGGTGACTGTTGTATTCAATCCTGAAGCAATTTCTGTGTTTCATCAAGACACTGATAGACAACACATTACAGAATGCAACAGATGCTCTTCGGAAACTACTACTGGTCTTCCAATCAACGATCAAAGCGTAAACTGTTTGAGACATTACTCCCATGGAAGAAAGTGCGCATGGTGACTGTTGTATTTAATCCCGATGCAATAACTGTGTTTCATCAACACTCTGATATTCCACACATTACAGAATGCACCCAGATGTGCATCGGAAACTACTACTGGTCTTCCAGGGAACGATCAAAGCGTAGACTGTTTGAGACATTACTGCCATGGAGGAAAGTGCGCATGGTGACTGTTGTATTCAATCCCGATGCAATTTCTGTGTTTCAACAACACTCTGATAGTCCACAGATTACAGAATGCCTCCAGATGTGCATCGGAAACTACTACTGGTCTTAAAGGGAAAGATCAAAGCGTAGATTGTTTGAGACATTACTGCCATGGAGGAAAGTGCGCATGGCGACTGTTGTATGCAATCCCGATGCAATTTCTGCGTTTCAACATCACTCCTATAGTCCACACATTACAGATTGAGCCCAGATGTTCATCGGAAACTACTACTGGTCTTGCAGTTAACGATCAAAGCGTAGACTGTTTGAGACATTACTGCAATGGACGAAAGTGCGCATGGTGACTGTTGTATTGAATACCGATGCAATTTCTGTGTTTCATCAACACTCTGATAGTCCACAGATTACAGAATGCTCCCAGATGTGAATGGGAAACTACTACTGGTTTTCCAGGGAACGATCAAAGCGTAGACTGTTTGAGACATTACTCCCGTGGAGTAAAGTGCGCATGCTGACTGTTGTATTCAATCCCGATGCAATTTCTGTGTTTCAGCATCACTCTGATTGTCCGCAGATTACAGAATGACACCATATGTGCATCGGAAACTACTACTTGTCTTCCAGGGAACGATCAAAGCGTAGACTAAATGAGACGTTACTCCCATGGAGGAAAGTGCGCATGGTGACGGTTGTATTCAATCCTGATGCAATTTCTGTGTTTCATCGACACTCTGATAGTCCACAGATTTCAGAATGCCTCCAGATGTGCATCGGTAACTACTGCTGGTCTTAAAGGGAACGATCAAAGCGTAAACTGTTTGAGACATTACTCCCATGGAGGAAAGCGCGCATGGTGACTGTTGTATTCAATCCCGCGGCATTTTCTGTGTTTCATCAACACTTTGAGGGTCCACAGATTACAGAATGCCACCAGATGTGCATCGGAAACTACTACTGGTCTTCCAGGGAACTATCAAATCGTAGACTGTTTGAGACATACTCCCATGGAGGAAAGTGCGCATGGTGACTATTGTATTCAGTCCCGAAGCAATATCTGTGTTTCATCAACACTCTGATAGTCCACAAATTACAGAATCCTCCCAGATGTGCTTCGGAAACTACTACTGTTCTTCCAGGGAACGATCAAAGCGTAAACGGTTTGAGACCTTACTCCCATGCAGGAAAGTGCGCATGGTGACTGTTGTATTCAATCCCGATGCAATTTCTGTGTTTCATCAACACTCTGATAGTCCACACCTTACGGAATGCCTTCAGATGTGCATCGGAAACTACTACTGGTCTTCCAGGGAACGATTAAAGCGTAAACTGTTTGAGACATTACTCCCATGGACGAAAGTGCGGATGGTGACTGTTGTATTCAATCCAGCAGCAATTTCTGTGTTTCATCAACACTTTGAAGGTCCACAGATTACAGAATGCCTCCAGATGTGCATCGGAAACTACTACTGGTCTTCCAGGGAACGATCAAAGCGTAGACTGTTTGAGACATTACTCCCATGGAGGGAAGTGCGCATGGTGACTGTTGTATTCAATCCCGATGCAATTTCTGTGTTTCATCAACAATCTGATAGTCCACACATTACAGAAGGCCCCCAGATGTTCATCGGGAACTACTACTGGTCTTCCAGGGAACGATCAAAGCGTAAACTGTTTGAGACATTACTGCCATGGAGGAAAGTGCGCATGGTGACTGTTGTATTCAAACCCGATGCAATTTCTGTGTTTCAACAACACTCTGATAGTCCACACATTACAGAATTCCCCCAGATGTTCATCGGAAACTACTACTGGTCTTCCAGGGAAGGATGAAAGTGTAAACTATTTGAGACATTACTCCCATGGAGGAAAATGCGCATAGTGACTGTTGTATTCAATCCCGATGCAATTTCTGTGTTTCATCTACACTCTGATAGTCCACACATTACAGAATGCCCCCAGATGTTCATCGGAAACTACTATTGGTCTTCCAGGGAACGATCAAAGCGTAAACTGTTTGAGACATTACTCAGATGGGGGAAAGAGGGCGTGGTGACTGTTGTATTCAATCCCGATGCAATTTCTGTGTTTCATCAACACTCTGATAGTCCACAAATTACAGAATCCCCCCAGATGTGCATCGGAAACTACTACTGGTATTGCAGGGAAGGATCAAAGCGTAGACTGTTTGAGACATTACTCCCATGGAGGAAAATGCTTATGGTGACTGTTGTATTGAATCCCGATGCAATTTCTGGGTTTCATCAAATCTCTGATAGTCCACACATTACAGAATGCACCCTGATGTGCATCGGAAACTACTACTGGTCTTCCAGGGAACGATCAAAGCGTAAACTGTTTGTGACATTACTCCCATGCAGGAAAGGGCGCATGGTGACTGTTGTATTCAATCGCGATGCAATTTCTGTGTTTCATCAACACTCTGATAGTCCACACATTACAAAATGCCCCCAGATGTGCATCGGAAACTACTACTGGTCTTCCAGGGAACGATTAAAGCGTGAACTGTTTGAGACATTACTCCCATGTTGGAAAGTGCGCATGGTGACTGTTGTATTCAATCCCGCTTCAATTTCTGTGTTTCATTAACACTTTGAAGGTCCACAGATTACAGAATGGCTCCAGATGTGCATCGGAAACTACTACGGGTCTTGCAGGGAACGATCAAAGAGTAGATTGTTTGAGACATTACACCCATGGAAGAAAGTGCGCATGGTGGCTGTTGTATTCAATCCCGATGCAATTTCTGTGTTTCATCAACACTCCGATAGTCCACACATTACAGAATGCCCCCAGATGTGCATCGGAAACTACTACTGGCCTTTCAGGGAACGATCAAAGCCTAAAGTGTTTGAGACATTACTCCGATGAAGGAAAATTGCGCATGCTGACTGTTGTATACAATCCCGAACCAATTTCTGTGTTTCAACAACACTCTGAAAGTCCACACATTAGAGAATGCCCCCAGATGTACATCGGAAACTACTACTGGTCTTCCAGGGAAGGATCAAAGCGTAAACTGTTTGAGACATTTCTCCCATGGAGGAAAGTGCGCATGGTGACTGTTGTATTCAATCCAGATGCAAGTTCTGTGATTTATCAACACTCTGATAGTCCACACATTACCGAATGCCCCCAGATGTTCATCTCAAACTAATATTGGTGTTCCAGGGAACGATCAAAGCGTAAACTGTTCGAGACATTACTGCCATGAAGGAAAGTGTGCATGGTGACAGTTGTATTCAATCCCGCGGCATTTTCTGTGTTTCATCAACACTTTGAAGGTCCACAGATTACAGAATGTCTCCAGATGTGCATCGGAAACTACTACTGATCTTGCAGGGAAGGTTCAAAGCGTAGACTGTTTGAGACATTACTCCCAGTGAGGAAAGAGCGCATGGTGACTGTTGTATTCAATCCTGAAGCAATTTCTTTGTTTCATCAAGACACTGATAGACAACACATTACAGAATGCAACAGATGCTCTTCGGAAACTACTACTGGTCTTCCAATCAACGATCAAAGCGTAAACTGTTTGAGACATTACTCCCATGGAGGAAAGTGCGCATGGTGACTGTTGTATTTAATCCCGATGCAATATCTGTGTTTCATCAACACTCTGATATTCCACACATTACAGAATGCACCCAGATGTGCATCGGAAACTACTACTGGTCTTAAAGGGAAAGATCAAAGCGTAGATTGTTTGAGACATTACTGCCATGGAGGAAAGTGCGCATGGCGACTGTTGTATGCAATCCCGATGCAATTTCTGCGTTTCAACATCACTCCTATAGTCCACACATTACAGATTGAGCCCAGATGTTCATCGGAAACTACTACTGGTCTTGCAGTTAACGATCAAAGCGTAGACTGTTTGAGACATTACTGCAATGGACGAAAGTGCGCATGGTGACTGTTGTATTAAATACCGATGCAATTTCTGTGTTTCATCAACACTCTGATAGTCCACACATTACAGAATGCTCCCAGATGTGCATGGGAAACTACTACTGGTCTTCCAGGGAACGATCAAAGCGTAGACTGTTTGAGACATTACTCCCGTGGAGTAAAGTGCGCATGGTGACTGTTGTATTCAATCCCGATGCAATTTCTGTGTTTCAACATCACTCTGATTGTCCACAGATTACAGAATGACACCATATGTGCATCGGAAACTACTACTTGTCTTCCAGGGAACGATCAAAGCGTAGACTAAATGAGACATTACTCCCATGGAGGAAAGTGCGCATGGTGACTGTTGTATTCAATGCCGATGCAATTTCTGTGTTTCATCAACACTCCGACAGTTCACACATTACACAATGCCCCCAGATGTGCATCGGAAACTACTACTGGTCATCCAGGGAACGATCAAAGCGTAAACTGTTTGAGACATTACTCCCATGGAGGAAAGTGCGCATGGTGACGGTTGTATTCAATCCTGATGCAATTTCTGTGTTTCATCGACACTCTGATAGTCCACAGATTTCAGAATGCCTCCAGATGTGCATCGGTAACTACTGCTGGTCTTAAAGGGAACGATCAAAGCGTAAACTGTTTGAGACATTACTCCCATGGAGGAAAGCGCGCATGGTGACTGTTGTATTCAATCCCGCGGCATTTTCTGTGTTTCATCAACACTTTGAGTGTCCACAGATTACAGAATGCCACCAGATGTGCATCGGAAACTACTACTGGTCTTGCAGGGAACTATCAAAGCGTAGACTGTTTGAGACATACTCCCATGGAGGAAAGTGCGCATGGTGACTATTGTATTCAGTCCCGATGCAATATCTGTGTTTCATCAACACTCTGATAGTCCACAAATTACAGAATCCTCCCAGATGTGCTTCGGAAACTACTACTGTTTTTCCAGGGAACGATCAAAGCGTAAACGGTTTGAGACCTTACTCCCATGCAGGAAAGTGCGCATGGTGACTGTTGTATTCAATCCCGATGCAATTTCTGTGTTTCATCAACACTCTGATAGTCCACACCTTACGGAATGCCTCCAGATGAGCATCGGAAACTACTACTGGCATTGCACGGAATGATCAAAGCGTAGACTGTTTGAGACGTTACTCCCATGGAGAAAAGTGCGCATGGTGAGTGTTGTATTCAATCCCGATGCAATTTCTGTGTTTCATCAACACTCTGATAGTCCACAAATTACAGAATCCCCCCAGATGTGCATCGGAAACTACTACTGGTATTGCACGGAAGGATCAAAGCGTAGACTGTTTGAGACATTACTCCCATGGAGGAAAATGCTTATGGTGACTGTTGTATTGAATCCCGATGCAATTTCTGGGTTTCATCAAATCTCTGATAGTCCACACATTACAGAATGCACCCTGATGTACATCGGAAACTACTACTGGTCTTCCAGGGAACGATCAAAGCGTAAACTGTTTGTGACATTACTCCCATGCAGGAAAGGGCGCATGGTGACTGTTGTATTCAATCGCGATGCAATTTCTGTGTTTCATCAACACTCTGATAGTCCACACATTACAAAATGCCCCCAGATGTGCATCGGAAACTACTACTGGTCTTCCAGGGAACGATTAAAGCGTGAACTGTTTGAGACATTACTCCCATGTTGGAAAGTGCGCATGGTGACTGTTGTATTCAATCCCGCTTCAATTTCTGTGTTTCATTAACACTTTGAAGGTCCACAGATTACAGAATGGCTCCAGATGTGCATCGGAAACTACTACGGGTCTTGCAGGGAACGATCAAATAGTAGATTGTTTGAGACATTACACCCATGGAAGAAAGTGCGCATGGTGGCTGTTGTATTCAATCCCGATGCAATTTCTGTGTTTCATCAACACTCCGATAGTCCACACATTACAGAATGCATCCAGGTGTGCATCGGAAACTACTACTGGCCTTTCAGGGAACGATCAAAGCCTAAAGTGTTTGAGACATTACTCCGATGAAGGAAAATTGCGCATGCTGACTGTTGTATACAATCCCGAACCAATTTCTGTGTTTCAACAACACTCTGAAAGTCCACACATTAGAGAATGCCCCCAGATGTACATCGGAAACTACTACTGGTCTTCCAGGGAAGGATCAAAGCGTAAACTGTTTGAGACATTACTCCCATGGAGGAAAGTGCGCATGGTGACTGTTGTATTCAATCCAGATGCAAGTTCTGTGATTTATCAACACTCTGATAGTCCACACATTACCGAATGCCCCCAGATGTTCATCACAAACTAATATTGGTGTTCCAGGGAACGATCAAAGCGTAAACTGTTCGAGACATTACTGCCATGAAGGAAAGTGTGCATGGTGACTGTTGTATTCAATCCCGCGGCATTTTCTGTGTTTCATCAACACTTTGAAGGTCCACAGATTACAGAATGTCTCCAGATGTGCATCGGAAACTACTACTGATCTTGCAGGGAAGGTTCAAAGCGTAGACTGTTTGAGACATTACTGCAATGGACGAAAGTGCGCATGGTGACTGTTGTATTAAATACCGATGCAATTTATGTGTTTCATCAACACTCTGATAGTCCACACATTACAGAATGCTCCCAGATGTGCATGGGAAACTACTACTGGTCTTCCAGGGAACGATCAAAGCGTAGACTGTTTGAGACATTACTCCCGTGGAGTAAAGTGCGCATGGTGACTGTTGTATTCAATCCCGATGCAATTTCTGTGTTTCAACATCACTCTGATTGTCCACAGATTACAGAATGACACCATATGTGCATCGGAAACTACTACTTGTCTTCCAGGGAACGATCAAAGCGTAGACTAAATGAGACATTACTCCCATGGAGGAAAGTGCGCATGGTGACTGTTGTATTCAATGCCGATGCAATTTCTGTGTTTCATCAACACTCCGACAGTTCACACATTACACAATGCCCCCAGATGTGCATCGGAAACTACTACTGGTCATCCAGGGAACGATCAAAGCGTAAACTGTTTGAGACATTACTCCCATGGAGGAAAGTGCGCATGGTGACGGTTGTATTCAATCCTGATGCAATTTCTGTGTTTCATCGACACTCTGATAGTCCACAGATTTCAGAATGCCTCCAGATGTGCATCGGTAACTACTGCTTGTCTTAAAGGGAACGATCAAAGCGTAAACTGTTTGAGACATTACTCCCATGGAGGAAAGCGCGCATGATGACTGTTGTATTCAATCCCGCGGCATTTTCTGTGTTTCATCAACACTTTGAGTGTCCACAGATTACAGAATGCCACCAGATGTGCATCGGAAACTACTACTGGTCTTGCAGGGAACTATCAAAGCGTAGACTGTTTGAGACATTACTCCCATGGAGAAAAGTGCGCATGGTGACTATTGTATTCAGTCCCGATGCAATTTCTGTGTTTCATCAACACTCTGATAGTCCACAAACTACAGAATCCCCCCAGATGTGCTTCGGAAACTACGACTGTTCTTCCAGGGAACGATCAAAGTGTAAACGGTTTGAGACCTTACTCCCATGCAGGAAAGTGCGCATGGTGACTGTTGTATTCAATCCCGATGCAATTTCTGTGTTTCATCAACACTCTGATAGTCCACACCTTACGGAATGCCTCCAGATGTGCATCGGAAACTACTACTGGTCTTCCAGGGAACGATCAAAGCGTAAACTGTTTGAGACATTACTCCCTTGGACGAAAGTGCGGATGGTGACTGTTGTATTCAATCCAGCGGCAATTTCTGTGTTTCATCAACACTTTGAAGGTCCTCAGATTACAGAATGCCTCCAGATGTGCATCTGAAACTACTACTGGTCTTCCAGGGAACGATCAAAGCGTAGACTGTTTGAGACATTACTCCCATGGAGGGAAGTGCGCATGGTGACTGTTGCATTCAATCCCGATGCAATTTCTGTGTTTCATCAACAATCTGATAGTCCACACATTACAGAAGGCCCCCAGATGTTCATCGGGAACTACTACTGGCCTTCCAGGGAACGATCAAAGCGTAAACTGTTTGAGACATTACTGCCATGGAGGAAAGTGCGCATGGTGACTGTTGTATTCAATCCCGCGGCGATTTCTGTGTTTCATCAACACTTTGAAGGTCCACAGATTACAGAATGTCTCCAGATGTGCATCGGAAACTAATACTGATCTTGCAGGGAACGATCAAAGCGTAGACTGTTTGAGACATTACTCCCAGTGAGGAAATAGCGCATGGTGACTGTTGTATTCAATCCTGATGCAATATCTGTGTTTCATCAAGACACTGATAGACCACACATTACAGAATGCAACAGATGTGCTTCGGAAACTACTACTTGTCTTCCAGGAAACGATCAAAGCGTAAACTGTTTGAGACATTACTCCCATGGAGGAAAGTGCGCATGGTGACTGTTGTATTTAATCCCGATGCAATATCTGTGTTTCATCAACACTCTGATATTCCACACATTACAGAATGCACCCAGATGTGCATCGGAAACTACTACTGGTCTTCCAGGGAGCGATCAAAGCGTAAACTGTTTGAGACATTACTCAGATGGGGGAAAGAGCGCATGGTGACTGTTGTATTCAAACCCGATGCAATTTCTGTGTTTCAACAACACTCTGATAGTCCACACATTACAGAATTCCCCCAGATGTTCATCGGAAACTACTACTGGTCTTCCAGGGAAGGATGAAAGTGTAAACTATTTGAGACATTACTCCCATGGAGGAAAGTGCGCATAGTGACTGTTGTATTCAATCCCGATGCAATTTCTGTGTTTCATCTACACTATGATAGTCCACACATTACAGAATGCCCCCAGATGTTCATCGGAAACTACTATTGGTCTTCCAGGGAACGATCAAAGCGTAAACTGTTTGAGACATTACTCAAATGCGGGAAAGAGCGCATGGTGACTGTTGTATTCAATCCCGATGCAATTTCTGTGTTTCATCAACACTCTGATAGTCCACACATTACAAAATGCCCCCAGATGTGCATCGGAAACTACTACTGGCCTTCCAGGGAACGATCAAAGCCCAAACTGTTTGAGACATTACTCAAATGCGGGAAAGAGCGCATGGTGACTGTTGTATTCAATCCCGATGCAATTTCTGTGATTCATCAACACTCTGATAGTCCACACATTACCGAATGCCCCCAGATGTTCATATCAAACTAATATTGGTGTTCCAGGGAACGATCAAAGCTTAAACTGTTTGAGACATTAATGCCGTGGAGGAAAGTGCGCATGGTGACTGTTGTATAAAATCCCGATGCAATTTCTGTGTTTCATCAACACTTTGAAGGTCCACAGATTACAGAATGCTTCCAGATGTGCATAGGAAAATACTACTGGTCTTCCAGGAATCGATCCAAACGTAGACTGTTTGAGACATTACTGCCATGGAGGAAAGTGCGCATGGTGACTGTTGTATTCAATCCCGATGCAATTTATGTGTTTCAACAACACTCTGATAGTCCGCAGATTCCAGATAGCCTCCAGATAGGCATAGGAAACTACTACTGGTCTTGCAGGGTACGATCAAAGCGTAGACTGTTTGAGACATTACTCCCATGGAGCAAAGAGCGCATGGTGACTGTTGTATTCAATCCCGATGCAATTTCTGTGTTTCATCAAGACTCTGATAGTTCACACATTACAGAATGCCCCAGATGTGCATCGGAAACTACTGCTGGTCTTGCAGGGAACGATCAAAGCGTAGACTGTTTGAGACATTACTCCCATGCAGGAAAGTGCGCATGGTGACTGTTGTATTCAATCCCGATGCAATTTCTGTGTTTCATCAGCACTCTGATAGTCCACACATTACAGAATGCCCCCAGATGTGCATCGGAAACTACTCCTGGTCCTCCAGGGAACGATCAAAGCGTAAACTGTTTGAGACATTACTCCCATGGAGGAAAGTGCGCATGGTGACTGTTGTATTCAATCCCGATGCAATTTCTGCGTTTCATCAACACTCTGATAGTCCACAGATTAACGAATGCCTCCTGATGTGCATCGTAAACTATTACTGGTCTTCCAGGGAACGATCAAAGCGTAAACCGTTTGAGACATTACTCCCATGCAGGAAAGTGCGCATGGTGACTGTTGCATTCAATGCCGATGCAATTTCTGTGTTTCATCAACACTCCGCCAGTCCACACATTACAGAATGCCCCCAGAAGTGCATCGGAAACTACTACTGTTCTTCCAGGGAACGATCAAAGCGTAAACGGTTTGAGACATTACTCCCATGGAGGAAAGCGCGCATGGTGACTGTTGTATTCAATCCCGCGGCATTTTCTGTGTTTCATCAACACTTTGAAGGTCCACAGATTACAGAATGCCACCAGATGTGCATCGGAAACTACTACTGGTCTTGCAGGGAACTATCAAAGCGTAGACTGTTTGAGACATTACTCCCATGGAGAAAAGTGCGCATGGTGACTATTGTATTCAGTCCCGATGCAATTTCTGTGTTTCATCAACACTCTGATAGTCCACAAACTACAGAATCCCCCCAGATGTGCTTCGGAAACTACGACTGTTCTTCCAGGGAACGATCAAAGTGTAAACGGTTTGAGACCTTACTCCCATGCAGGAAAGTGCGCATGGTGACTGTTGTATTCAATCCCGATGCAATTTCTGTGTTTCATCAACACTCTGATAGTCCACACCTTACGGAATGCCTCCAGATGTGCATCGGAAACTACTACTGGTCTTCCAGGGAACGATCAAAGCGTAAACTGTTTGAGACATTACTCCCTTGGACGAAAGTGCGGATGG
This sequence comes from Schistocerca gregaria, assembly GCF_023897955.1. NCBI lineage: Eukaryota > Metazoa > Arthropoda > Insecta > Orthoptera > Acrididae > Schistocerca > Schistocerca gregaria. The sequence continues at coordinate 3,529,932 of NW_026061710.1, forward strand.
TGACTGTTGTATTCAATCCAGCGGCAATTTCTGTGTTTCATCAACACTTTGAAGGTCCTCAGATTACAGAATGCCTCCAGATGTGCATCTGAAACTACTACTGGTCTTCCAGGGAACGATCAAAGCGTAGACTGTTTGAGACATTACTCCCATGGAGGGAAGTGCGCATGGTGACTGTTGCATTCAATCCCGATGCAATTTCTGTGTTTCATCAACAATCTGATAGTCCACACATTACAGAAGGCCCCCAGATGTTCATCGGGAACTACTACTGGCCTTCCAGGGAACGATCAAAGCGTAAACTGTTTGAGACATTACTGCCATGGAGGAAAGTGCGCATGGTGACTGTTGTATTCAATCCCGCGGCGATTTCTGTGTTTCATCAACACTTTGAAGGTCCACAGATTACAGAATGTCTCCAGATGTGCATCGGAAACTAATACTGATCTTGCAGGGAACGATCAAAGCGTAGACTGTTTGAGACATTACTCCCAGTGAGGAAAGAGCGCATGGTGACTGTTGTATTCAATCCTGATGCAATATCTGTGTTTCATCAAGACACTGATAGACCACACATTACAGAATGCAACAGATGTGCTTCGGAAACTACTACTTGTCTTCCAGGAAACGATCAAAGCGTAAACTGTTTGAGACATTACTCCCATGGAGGAAAGTGCGCATGGTGACTGTTGTATTTAATCCCGATGCAATATCTGTGTTTCATCAACACTCTGATATTCCACACATTACAGAATGCACCCAGATGTGCATCGGAAACTACTACTGGTCTTCCAGGGAACGATCAAAGCGTAAACTGTTTGAGACATTACTCAGATGGGGGAAAGAGCGCATGGTGACTGTTGTATTCAAACCCGATGCAATTGCTGTGTTTCAACAACACTCTGATAGTCCACACATTACAGAATTCCCCCAGATGTTCATCGGAAACTACTACTGGTCTTCCAGGGAAGGATGAAAGTGTAAACTATTTGAGACATTACTCCCATGGAGGAAAGTGCGCATAGTGACTGTTGTATTCAATCATGATGCAATTTCTGTGTTTCATCTACACTATGATAGTCCACACATTACAGAATGCCCCCAGATGTTCATCGGAAACTACTATTGGTCTTCCAGGGATCGATCAAAGCGTAAACTGTTTGAGACATTACTCAAATGCGGGAAAGAGCGCATGGTGACTGTTGTATTCAATCCCGATGCAATTTCTGTGTTTCATCAACACTCTGATAGTCCACACATTACCGAATGCCCCCAGATGTTCATCTCAAACTAATATTGGTGTTCCAGGGAACGATCAAAGCTTAAACTGTTTGAGACATTAATGCCGTGGAGGAAAGTGCGCATGGTGACTGTTGTATAAAATCCCGATGCAATTTCTGTGATTCATCAACACTCTGATAGTCCACACATTACCGAATGCCCCCAGATGTTCATATCAAACTAATATTGGTGTTCCAGGGAACGATCAAAGCTTAAACTGTTTGAGACATTAATGCCGTGGAGGAAAGTGCGCATGGTGACTGTTGTATAAAATCCCGATGCAATTTCTGTGTTTCATCAACACTTTGAAGGTCCACAGATTACAGAATGCTTCCAGATGTGCATAGGAAAATACTACTGGTCTTCCAGGAATCGATCCAAACGTAGACTGTTTGAGACATTACTGCCATGGAGGAAAGTGCGCATGGTGACTGTTGTATTCAATCCCGATGCAATTTATGTGTTTCAACAACACTCTGATAGTCCGCAGATTCCAGATAGCCTCCAGATAGGCATAGGAAACTACTACTGGTCTTGCAGGGTACGATCAAAGCGTAGACTGTTTGAGACATTACTCCCATGGAGCAAAGAGCGCATGGTGACTGTTGTATTCAATCCCGATGCAATTTCTGTGTTTCATCAAGACTCTGATAGTTCACACATTACAGAATGCCCCAGATGTGCATCGGAAACTACTGCTGGTCTTGCAGGGAACGATCAAAGCGTAGACTGTTTGAGACATTACTCCCATGCAGGAAAGTGCGCATGGTGACTGTTGTATTCAATCCCGATGCAATTTCTGTGTTTCATCAGCACTCTGATAGTCCACACATTACAGAATGCCCCCAGATGTGCATCGGAAACTACTCCTGGTCCTCCAGGGAACGATCAAAGCGTAAACTGTTTGAGACATTACTCCCATGGAGGAAAGTGCGCATGGTGACTGTTGTATTCAATCCCGATGCAATTTCTGCGTTTCATCAACACTCTGATAGTCCACAGATTAACGAATGCCTCCTGATGTGCATCGTAAACTATTACTGGTCTTCCAGGGAACGATCAAAGCGTAAACCGTTTGAGACATTACTCCCATGCAGGAAAGTGCGCATGGTGACTGTTGCATTCAATGCCGATGCAATTTCTGTGTTTCATCAACACTCCGCCAGTCCACACATTACAGAATGCCCCCAGAAGTGCATCGGAAACTACTACTGTTCTTCCAGGGAACGATCAAAGCGTAAACGGTTTGAGACATTACTCCCATGGAGGAAAGCGCGCATGGTGACTGTTGTATTCAATCCCGCGGCATTTTCTGTGTTTCATCAACACTTTGAAGGTCCACAGATTACAGAATGCCACCAGATGTGCATCGGAAACTACTACTGGTCTTGCAGGGAACTATCAAAGCGTAGACTGTTTGAGACATTACTCCCATGGAGAAAAGTGCGCATGGTGACTATTGTATTCAGTCCCGATGCAATTTCTGTGTTTCATCAACACTCTGATAGTCCACAAACTACAGAATCCCCCCAGATGTGCTTCGGAAACTACGACTGTTCTTCCAGGGAACGATCAAAGTGTAAACGGTTTGAGACCTTACTCCCATGCAGGAAAGTGCGCATGGTGACTGTTGTATTCAATCCCGATGCAATTTCTGTGTTTCATCAACACTCTGATAGTCCACACCTTACGGAATGCCTCCAGATGTGCATCGGAAACTACTACTGGTCTTCCAGGGAACGATCAAAGCGTAAACTGTTTGAGACATTACTCCCTTGGACGAAAGTGCGGATGGTGACTGTTGTATTCAATCCAGCGGCAATTTCTGTGTTTCATCAACACTTTGAAGGTCCTCAGATTACAGAATGCCTCCAGATGTGCATCTGAAACTACTACTGGTCTTCCAGGGAACGATCAAAGCGTAGACTGTTTGAGACATTACTCCCATGGAGGGAAGTGCGCATGGTGACTGTTGCATTCAATCCCGATGCAATTTCTGTGTTTCATCAACAATCTGATAGTCCACACATTACAGAAGGCCCCCAGATGTTCATCGGGAACTACTACTGGCCTTCCAGGGAACGATCAAAGCGTAAACTGTTTGAGACATTACTGCCATGGAGGAAAGTGCGCATGGTGACTGTTGTATTCAATCCCGCGGCGATTTCTGTGTTTCATCAACACTTTGAAGGTCCACAGATTACAGAATGTCTCCAGATGTGCATCGGAAACTAATACTGATCTTGCAGGGAACGATCAAAGCGTAGACTGTTTGAGACATTACTCCCAGTGAGGAAAGAGCGCATGGTGACTGTTGTATTCAATCCTGATGCAATATCTGTGTTTCATCAAGACACTGATAGACCACACATTACAGAATGCAACAGATGTGCTTCGGAAACTACTACTTGTCTTCCAGGAAACGATCAAAGCGTAAACTGTTTGAGACATTACTCCCATGGAGGAAAGTGCGCATGGTGACTGTTGTATTTAATCCCGATGCAATATCTGTGTTTCATCAACACTCTGATATTCCACACATTACAGAATGCACCCAGATGTGCATCGGAAACTACTACTGGTCTTCCAGGGAACGATCAAAGCGTAAACTGTTTGAGACATTACTCAGATGGGGGAAAGAGCGCATGGTGACTGTTGTATTCAAACCCGATGCAATTGCTGTGTTTCAACAACACTCTGATAGTCCACACATTACAGAATTCCCCCAGATGTTCATCGGAAACTACTACTGGTCTTCCAGGGAAGGATGAAAGTGTAAACTATTTGAGACATTACTCCCATGGAGGAAAGTGCGCATAGTGACTGTTGTATTCAATCATGATGCAATTTCTGTGTTTCATCTACACTATGATAGTCCACACATTACAGAATGCCCCCAGATGTTCATCGGAAACTACTATTGGTCTTCCAGGGATCGATCAAAGCGTAAACTGTTTGAGACATTACTCAAATGCGGGAAAGAGCGCATGGTGACTGTTGTATTCAATCCCGATGCAATTTCTGTGTTTCATCAACACTCTGATAGTCCACACATTACAAAATGCCCCCAGATGTGCATCGGAAACTACTACTGGTCTTCCAGGGAACGATTAAAGCCTGTACTGATTGAGACATTACTCCCATGTTGGAAAGTGCGCATGGTGACTGTTGTATTCAATCCCGCTTCAATTTCTGTGTTTCATTAACACTTTGAAGGTCCACAGATTACAGAATGGCTCCAGATGTGCATCGGAAACTACTACGGGTCTTACAGGGAACGATCAAAGAGTAGATTGTTTGAGACATTACACCCATGGAAGTAAGTGCGCATGGTGGCTGTTGTATTCAATCCCGATGCAATTTCTGTGTTTCATCAACACTCCGATAGTCCACACATTACAGAATGCCCCCAGATGTGCATCGGAAACTACTACTGGCCTTCCAGGGAACGATCAAAGCCCAAACTGTTTGAGACATTACTCCGATGAAGGAAAATTGCGCATGCTGACTGTTGTATACAATCCCGATCCAATTTCTGTGTTTCAACAACACTCTGAAAGTCCACACATTAGAGAATGCCCCCAGATGTACATCGGAAACTACTACTGGTCTTCCAGGGAAGGATCAAAGCGTAAACTGTTTGAGACATTACTCCCATGGAGGAAAGTGCGCATGGTGACTGTTGTATTCAATCCAGATGCAATTTCTGTGATTCATCAACACTCTGATAGTCCACACATTACCGAATGCCCCCAGATGTTCATCTCAAACTAATATTGGTGTTCCAGGGAACGATCAAAGCTTAAACTGTTTGAGACATTAATGCCGTGGAGGAAAGTGCGCATGGTGACTGTTGTATAAAATCCCGATGCAATTTCTGTGTTTCATCAACACTTTGAAGGTCCACAGATTACAGAATGCCTCCAGATGTGCATAGGAAAATACTACTGGTCTTCCAGGAATCGATCCAAACGTAGACTGTTTGAGACATTACTGCCATGGAGGAAAGTGCGCATGGTGACTGTTGTATTCAATCCCGATGCAATTTATGTGTTTCAACAACACTCTGATAGTCCGCAGATTCCAGATAGCCTCCAGATAGGCATAGGAAACTACTACTGGTCTTGCAGGGAACGATCAAAGCGTAGACTGTTTGAGACTTTACTCCCATGGAGCAAAGAGCGCATGGTGACTGTTGTATTCAATCCCGATGCAATTTCTGTGTTTCATCAAGACACTGATAGTTCACACATTACAGAATGCCCCAGATGTGCATCGGAAACTACTGCTGGTCTTGCAGGGAACGATCAAAGCGTAGACTGTTTGAGACATTACTCCCATGCAGGAAAGTGCGCATGGTGACTGTTGTATTCAATCCCGATGCAATTTCTGTGTTTCATCAGCACTCTGATAGTCCACACATTACAGAATGCCCCCAGATGTGCATCGGAAACTACTCCTGGTCCTCCAGGGAACGATCAAAGCGTAAACTGTTTGAGACATTACTCCCATGGAGGAAAGTGCGCATGGTGACTGTTGTATTCAATCCCGATGCAATTTCTGCGTTTCATCAACACTCTGATAGTCCACAGATTAACGAATGCCTCCTGATGTGCATCGTAAACTATTACTGGTCTTCCAGGGAACGATCAAAGCGTAAACCGTTTGAGACATTACTCCCATGCAGGAAAGTGCGCATGGTGACTGTTGCATTCAATGCCGATGCAATTTCTGTGTTTCATCAACACTCCGCCAGTCCACACATTACAGAATGCCCCCAGAAGTGCATCGGAAACTACTACTGTTCTTCCAGGGAACGATCAAAGCGTAAACGGTTTGAGACATTACTCCCATGGAGGAAAGCGCGCATGGTGACTGTTGTATTCAATCCCGCGGCATTTTCTGTGTTTCATCAACACTTTGAAGGTCCACAGATTACAGAATGCCACCAGATGTGCATCGGAAACTACTACTGGTCTTGCAGGGAACTATCAAAGCGTAGACTGTTTGAGACATTACTCGCATGGAGAAAAGTGCGCATGGTGACTATTGTATTCAGTCCCGATGCAATTTCTGTGTTTCATCAACACTCTGATAGTCCACAAACTACAGAATCCCCCCAGATGTGCTTCGGAAACTACGACTGTTCTTCCAGGGAACGATCAAAGTGTAAACGGTTTGAGACCTTACTCCCATGCAGGAAAGTGCGCATGGTGACTGTTGTATTCAATCCCGATGCAATTTCTGTGTTTCATCAACACTCTGATAGTCCATACATTACGGAATGCCTCCAGATGTGCATCGGAAACTACTACTGGTCTTCCAGGGAACGATCAAAGCGTAAACTGTTTGAGACATTACTCCCATTGAGGAAAGTGCGGAAGGTGACTGTTGTATTCAATCCAGCGGCAATTTCTGTGTTTCATCAACACTTTGAAGGTCCACAGATTACAGAATGCCTCCAGATGTGCATCGGAAACTACTACTGGTCTTCCAGGGAACGATCAAAGCGTAGACTGTTTGAGACATTACTCCCATGGAGGGAAGTGCGCATGGTGACTGTTGTATCCAATTACGATGCACTTTCTGTGTTTCATCAACACTCTGATAGTCCACACATTACAGAAGGCCCCCAGATGTGCATCGGGAACTACTACTGGTCTTCCAGGGAACGATCAAAGCGTAAACTGTTTGAGACATTACTGCCATGAAGGAAAGTGCGCATGGTGACTGTTGTATTCAATCCCGCGCAATTTCTGTGTTTCATCAACACTTTGAAGGTCCACAGATTACAGAATGTCTCCAGATGTGCATCGGAAACTACTACTGATCTTGCAGGGAACGATCAAAGCGTAGACTGTTTGAGACATTACTCCCAGTGAGGAAAGAGCGCATGGTGACTGTTGTATTCAGTCCTGATGCAATTTCTGTGTCTCATCAAGACACTGATAGACCACACATTACAGAATGCAACAGATGTGCTTCGGAAACTACTAGTGGTCTTCCAGGGAACGATCAAAGCGTAGACTGTTTGAGACATTACTGCCATGGAGGAAAGTGCGCATGGTGACTGTTGTATTCAATCCCGATGCAATTTCTGTGTTTCAACAACACTCTGAGAGTCCACAGATTACAGAATGCCTCCAGATGTGCATGGGAAACTACTACTGGTCTTCCAGGGAACGATCAAAGCGTAGACTGTTTGAGACATTACTCCCGTGGAGGAAAGTGCGCATGGTGACTGTTGTATTCAATCCCGATGCAATTTCTGTGTTTCAACATCACTCTGATTGTCCACAGATTACAGAATGACACCATATGTGCATCGGAAACTACTACTTGTCTTCCAGGGAACGATCAAAGCGTAGACTAAATGAGACATTACTCCAATGGAGGAAAGTGTACATGGTGACTGTTGTATTCAATGCCGATGCAATTTCTGTGTTTCATCAACACTCCGACAGTCCACACATTACAGAATGCCCCCAGATGTGCATCGGAAACTACTACTGGTCATCCAGGGAACGATCAAAGCGTAAACTGTTTGAGACGTTACTCCCATGGAGGAAAGTGCGCATGGTAACCGTTGTATTCAATCCTGATGCAATTTCTGTGTTTCATCAACACTCTGATAGTCCACAGATTTCAGAATGCCTCCAGATGTGCATCGGTAGCTACTACTGGTCTTAAAGGGAACGATCAAAGCGTAAACTGTTTGAGACATTACTCCCATTGAGGAAAGTGCGGATGGTGACTGTTGTATTCAATCCAGCGGCAATTTCTGTGTTTCATCAACACTTTGAAGGTCCACAGATTACAGAATGCTTCCAGATGTGCATCGGAAACTACTACTGGTCTTCCAGGGAACGATCAAAGCGTAGACTGTTTGAGACATTACTCCCAAGGAGGGAAGTGCGCATGGTGACTGTTGTATTCAATCCCGATGCAATTTCTGTGTTTCATCAAGACACTGATAGACCACACATTACAGAATGCAACAGATGTGCTTCGGAAACTACTACTGGTCTTCCAGGCAACGATCAAAGCGTAAACTGTTTGAGACATTACTCCCATGGAGGAAAGTGCGCATGGTGACTGTTGTATTTAATCCCGATGCAATATCTGTGTTTCATCAACACTCTGATATTCCACACATTACAGATGCACCCAGATGTGCATCGGAAACTACTACTGGTTTCCAGGGAACGATCAAAGCGTAGACTGTTTGAGACATTACTGCCATGGAGGAAAGTGCGCATGGTGACTGTTGTATTCAATCCCGATGCAATTTCTGTGTTTCAACAACACTCTGATGGTCCACAGATTACAGAATGCCTCCAGATGTGCATCGGAAACTACTACTTTTCTCAAAGGGAAAGATCAAACTTAGATTGTTTGAGACATTACTCCCATGGAGGAAAGTGCGCATGGCGACTGTTGTATTCAATCCCGTGGCAATTTCTTTGTTTCATCAACACTTTGAAGGTCCACAGATTACAGAATGCCTCCAGATGTGCATCGGAAACTACTACTGGTCTTGCAGGGAACGATCAAAGCGTAGACTGATTGAGACATTACCCCAATGGAGGAAAGTGCGCGTGGTGACTGTTGTATTCAATCCCGATGCAATTTCTGTGTTTCATCAACGCTCTGATGGTCCACACATTACAGAATGCCCCCAGATGTGCATTGGAAACTACTACTGGTCTACCAGGGAACGATCAAAGTCTAAACTGTTTGAGACATTACTCCGATGGAGGAAAATTGCGCATGGTGACTGTTGTATACAATCCGGATGCAATTTCTGTGCTTCAACAACACTCTGATAGTCCACAGATTACAGAATGCCTCCAGATGTGAATCGGTAACTAGTACTGGTCTTAAAGGGAACGATCAAATCGTAAACTGTTTCAGACATTACTCCCATGGAGGAAAGTGCGCATGGTGACTGTGGTATGCAATCCCGCGGAAATTTCTGTGTTTCATCAACACTTTGCAGGTCCACAGAATACAGAATGCCTCCAGATGTGCATCGGAAGCTACTACTGGTCTTCCAGGGAACGATCAAAGCGTAGACTGTTTGAGACATTACTCCCATGGAGGGAAGTGCGCATGGTGACTGTTGTATTCAATCCCGCTTCAATTTCTGTGTTTCATCAACACTTTGAAGGTCCACAGATTACAGAATGCCCCCAGATGTGCATCGGAAGCTACTACTGGTCTTCCAGGGAACGATCAAAGCGTAGACTGTTTGAGACATTACTCCCATGGAGGAAAGTGCGCATGGTGACTGTTGTATTTAATCCCGATGCAATATCTGTGTTTCATCAACACTCTGATATTCCACACATTACAGAATGCACCCAGATGTGCATCGGAAACTACTACTGGTTTCCAGGGAACGATCAAAGCGTAGACTGTTTGAGACATTACTGCCATGGAGGAAAGTGTACATGGTGACTGTTGTATTCAATACCGATGCAATATCTGTGTTTCATCAAGACACTGATAGTCCACACATTACAGAATGCCCCCAGATGTGCATTGGAAACTACTACTGGTCTACCAGGGAACGATCAAAGTCTAAACTGTTTGAGACATTACTGCCATGGAGGAAAGTGCGCATGGTGACTGTTGCATTCAATTCCTATGCAATTTCTGTGTTTCATCAACACTCTGATAGTCCACACATTACAGAAGTCCACCAGATGTGCATCGGAAACAACTACCGGTCTTCCAGGGAACGCTCAAAGTCTATACTGTTTGAGATATTACTCCCATGGAGGAAAGTGTGCATGGTGACTGTTGTATCCAATACCGATGCAATATCTGTGTTTCATCAAGACACTGATAGTCCACACATTACAGAATGCCCCAGATGTGCATCGGAAACTAATACTGGTCTTGCAGGGAACGATCAAAGCGTAGACTGTTTGAGACATTACTCCCATGGAGGAAAGTGAGCATGGTGACTGTTGCATTCAATCCCGATGCAATATCTGTGTTTCATCAAGACACTGATAGTCCACACATTACAGAATGCCCCCAGAAGTGCATCGGAAACTACTACTGGACTTCCAGGGAACGATCAAAGCGTAAACTGTTTGAGACATTACTCCCATGGAGCAAAGTGCGCCTGGTGACTGTTGTGTACAATCCTGATGCATTTTCTGTGTTTCATCAACACTCTGATAGTCCACAAATTACAGAATGCCTCCAGATGTGAATCGGTAACTACTACTGGTCTTAAAGGGAACGACCAAATCGTAAACTGTTTGAGACATTACTCCCATGGAGGAAAGTGCGCATGGTGACTGTGGTATGCAGTCCCGCGGAAATTTCTGTGTTTCATCAACACTTTGCAGGTCCACAGATTACAGAATGCCTCCAGATGTGCATCGGAAGCTACTACTGGTCTTCCAGGGAACGATCAAAGCGCTAGACTGTTTGAGACATTACTCCCATGGAGGGAAGTGCGCATGGTGACTGTTGTATTCAATCCCGATGCAATTTCTGTGTTTCATCAACACTTTGAAGGTCCACAGTTTACAGAATGCCTCCAGATGTGCATCGAAAACTACTACTGGTCTTGCAGGGAACGATCAAAGCGCAGACTGTTTGAGACATTACCCCAATGGAGGAAAGTGCGCATGGTGACTGTGGTATTCAATCCCGATGCAATTTCTGTGTTTCATCAACACTCTCATAGTCCACACATTACAGAATGCCCCCTGATGTGCATCGGAAACTACTACTGGTCTACCAGGGAACGATCAAAGCCTAAACTGTTTGAGACATTACTCCGATGGAGGAAAATTGCGCATGGTGACCGTTGTATACAATCCCGACGCAATTTCTGTGTTTCAACAACACTCTGATAGTCCACACATTACAGAATGACACCAGATGTGCATCGGAAACTACTACTGGTCTTCCACGGAACGATCAAAGCGTAGACTGTTTGATACATTACTGCCATGGAGGAAAGTGCGCATGGTGACTGTTGTATTCAATTCCGATGCAATTTCTGTGTTTCATCAACACTTTCAAGGTCCACTGATTACAGAATGCCTCCAGATGTGCATCGGAAACTACTAATGGTCTTGCAGGGAACGATCAAAGCAAAGACTCTTGGAGACATTACTCCCACTGAGGAAAGAGCGCATGGTGACTGTTGTATTCAATCCTGATGCAATTTCTGTGTTTCATCAAGACGCTGATAGTCCACACATTACAGAATGCCCCAGATGTGCTTCGGAAACTACTACTGGTCATCCAGGGAACGATCAAAGCGTAAACTGTTTGAGACGTTACTCCCATGGAGGAAAGTGCGCATGGTGTCGGTTGTATTCAATCCTGATGCAATTTCTGTGTTTCATCAACACTCTGATAGTCCACAGATTTCAGAAAGCCTCCAGATGTGCTTCGGAAACAACTACTGGTCTTAAAGGGAAGGATCAAAGCGTAGATTGTTTGAGACATTACTCCCATGGAGGAAAGTGCGCATGGTGACTGTTGTATGCAATCCCGATGCAATTTCTGTGTTTCATCAACACTCTGATAGTCCACACCTTACGGATTGCCTCCAGATGTGAATCGGAAACTACTACTGATCCCGATGCAATTTCTGTGTTTCATCAACACTCTGATAGTCCACACCTTACGGAAAGCCTCCAGATGTGAATCGGAAACTACTACTTGTCTTCCAGGGAACGATCAAAGCGTAAACTGTTTGAGACATTACTCCCTTTTAAGAAAGTGTGCATGGTGACTCTTGTATTCAATACCGATGCAATATCTGTGTTTCATCAAGACACTGATAGTCCACACATTACAGAATGCCCCAGATGTGCATCTTAAACTACTACTGGTCTTGCAGGGAATGATCAAAGCGTAGACTATTTGAGACATTACTCCCATGGAGGAAAGTGCGCATGGTGACTGTTGTATTCAATCCCGATGCAATATCTGTGTTTCATCAAGACACTGATAGTCCACACATTACAGAATGCCCCCAGAAGTGCATCGGAAACTACTACTGGACTTCCAGGGAACGATCAAAGCGTAAACTGTTTGAGACATTACTCCCATGGAGCAAAGTGCGCATGGTGACTGTTGTATACAATCCTGATGCAATTTCTGTGTTTCATCAGCACTCTGATAGTCCACAGGTTACAGAATGCCTCGAGATTGACTCGGTAACTACTACAGGGTTTAAAGGGAACGATCAAATCATTAACTGTTTGAGACATTACTCCCATGGAGGAAAGTGCGCATGGAGACTGTGGTATGCAATCCCGCGGAAATTTCTTTGTTTCATCAACACTTCGAAGGTCCACAGATTACAGAATGCCTCCAGATGTGCATCGGAAAATACTACTGGTCTTGCAGGGAACGATCAAAGCGTAGACTGTTTGAGACATTACTCCCACTGAGGAAAGAGCGCATGGTGACTGTTGTATTCAATCCTGATGCAATTTCTGTGTTTCATCAAGACACTGATAGTCCACACATTACAGAATGCCCAAGATGTGCATCGGAAACTACTACTGGTCTTCCAGGCAACGATCAGAGCGTAGACTGTTTGAGACATTACTGCCATGGAGGAAAGTGCGCATGGTGACTGTTGTAATCAATCCCGCGGCAATTTCTTTGTTTCATCAACACTTTGAAGGTCCACAGATTACAGAATGTCTCCAGATGTGCATCGGAAACTACTACTGATCTTGCAGGGAACGATCAAAGCGTAGACTGTTTGAGACATTACTCCCACTGAGGAAAGAGCGCATGGTGACTGTTGTATTCAATCCTGATGCAATTTCTGTGTTTCATCAAGACACTGATAGGCCACACATTACAGAATGCAACAGATGTGCTTCGGAAACTACTACTGGTCTTCCAGGCAACGATCAAAGCTTAAACTGTTTGAGACATTACTCCCATGGAGGAAAGTGCGCATGGTGACTGTTGTATTTAATCCCGATGCAATATCTGTGTTTCATCAACACTCTGATTTTCCACACATTACAGAATGCACCCAGATGAGCATCGGAAACTACTACTGGTCTTCCAGGGAACGATCAAAGCGTAGACTGTTTGAGACATTACTGCCATGGAGGAAAGTGCGCATGGTGACTGTTGTATTCAATCCCGATGCAATTTCTGTGTTTCAACAACACACTGATAGTCCACAGATTACAGAATGCCTCGAGATGTTCATCGGAAACTACTACTGGTCTTAAAGGGAAAGATCAAAGCGTAGATTGTTTGAGACATTACTCCCATGGAGGAAAGAGCGCATGGTGACTGTTGTATGCAATCCCGATGCAATTTCTTCGTTTCAACATCACTCCTATAGTCCACACATTACAGAATGAGCCCAGATGTTTATCGGAAACTACTACTGGACTTGCAGTTGACGATCAAAGCGTAGACTGTTTGAGACATTACTCCAATGGAGGAAAGTGCGCATGGCGACTGTTGTATTCAATCCCGCGGCAATTTCTGTGTTTCATCAACACTTTGAAGGTCCACAGATTACAGAATGCCTCCAGATCTGCATCGGAAACTACTACTGGTCTTGCAGGGAACGATCAAATCGTAGACTGATTGAGACATTACCCCAATGGAGGAAAGTGCGCATGGTGACTGTTGTATTCAATCCCGATGCAATTTCTGTGTTTCATCAACACTCTGATAGTCCACACATTACAGAATGCCCCCAGATGTGCATCGGAAACTACTACTGGTCTACCAGGGAACGATCAAAGTCTAAACTGTTCGAGACATTACTCCGATGGAGGAAAATTGCGCATGGTGACTGTTGTATACAGTCCCGATGCAATTTCTGTGTTTCAACAACACTCTGATAGTCCACACATTACAGAATGACACCAGATGTGCATCGGAAACTACTACTGGTCTTCCAGGGAACGATCGAAGCGTAGACTGTTTGAGACATTACTGCCATGGAGGAAAGTGCGCATGGTGACTGTTGTATACAATTTCGATGCAATTTCTGTGTTTCATCAACACTCTGATAGTCCACATATTACAGAAGTCCCCCAGATGTGCATCGGAAACTACTACCGGTCTTCCAGGGAACGATCAAAGCGTAAACTGTTAGAGACATTACTCCCATGGAGGAAAGTGTGCATGGTGACTGTTGTATTCAACACCGATACAATATCTGTGTTTCATCAAGACACTGATAGTCCACACATTACAGAATGCCCCATATGTGCATCGGAAACTACTACTGGTCTTGCAGGGAACGATCAAAGCGTAGTCTGTTTGAGACATTACTCCCATGGAGGAAAATGCGCATGGTGACTGTTGCATTCAATCCCGATGCAATATCTGTGTTTCATCAAGACACTGATAGTCCACACATTACAGAATGCCGCCAGAAGTGCATCGGTAACTACTACTGGTCTTAAAGGGAACGATCAAATCGTAAACTGTTTGAGACATTACTCCCATGGAGGAAAGTGCGCATGGTGACTGTGGTAGGCAATCCCGCGGAAATTTCTGTGTTTCATCAACACTTTGAAGGTCTACAGATTACAGAATGCCTCCAGATGTGCATCGGAAACTGCTACTGGTCTTCCAGGGAACGATCAAAGCGTAGACTGTTTGAGACATAACTCCCATGGAGGGAAGTGCGCATGGTGACTGTTGATTTCAATCCCGCGGCAATTTCTGTGTTTCATCAACACTTTGAAGGTCCACAGAATACATAATGCTTCCAGATGTGCATCGGAAACTACTACTGGTCTTGCAGGGAACGATCAAATCGTAGACTGATTGAGACATTACCCCATTGGAGGAAAGTGCGCATGGTGACTGTTGTATTCAATCCCGATGCAATTTCTGTGTTTCATCAACACTCTGATAGTCCACACATTACAGAATGCCCCCAGATGTGCATCGGAAACTACTACTGGTCTACCAGGGAACGATCAAAGTCTAAACTGTTCGAGACATTACTCCGATGGAGGAAAATTGCGCATGGTGACTGTTGTATACAGTCCCGATGCAATTTCTGTGTTTCAACAACACTCTGATAGTCCACACATTACAGATGACACGAGATGTGCATCGGAAACTACTACTGGTCTTCCAGGGAACGATCGAAGCGTAGACTGTTTGAGACATTACTGCCATGGAGGAAAGTGCGCATGGTGATTGTTGTATTCAATTCCGATGCAATTTCTGTGTTTCATCAACACTCAGATAGTCCACACATTACAGAAGTCCCCCAGATGTATATCGGAAACTACTACCGGTCTTCCAGGGAACGATCAAAGCGTAAACTGTTTGACACATTACTCCCATGGGGGAAAGTGCGCATCGTGACTGATGTATTTAATCCCGATGCAATATCTGTGTTTCATCAACACTCTGATATTCCACACATTACAGAATGCACCCAGATGTGCATCGGAAACTACTACTGGTCTTCCAGGGAACGATCAAAGCGTAGACTGTTTGAAACATTACTGCCATGGAGGAAAGTGCGCATGGTGACTGTTGTATTCAATCCCGATGCAATTTCTGTGTTTCAACAACACTCTGATAGTCCACAGATTACAGAATGCCTCGAGATGTGCATCCTAAACTACTACTGGTCTTAAAGGGAAAGATCAAAGCGTAGATTGTTTGAGACATTACTCCCATGGAGGAAAGAGCGCATGGTGACTGTTGTATGCAATCCCGATGCAATTTCTTCGTTTCAACATCACTCCTATAGTCCACAGATTACAGAATGCCTCCAGATGTGCATCGGAAACTACTACTGGTCTTGCAGGGAACGATCAAATCGTAGACTGATTGAGACATTACCCCAATCTAGGAAAGTGCGCATGGTGACTGTTGTATTCAATTTCGATGCAATTTCTGTGTTTCATCAACACTCTGATAGTCCACACATTACAGAAGTCCCCCAGATGTGCATTGGAAACTACTACCGGTCTTCCAGGGAACGATCAAAGCGTAAACTGTTTGAGACATTACTCCCATGGAGGAAAGTGTGCATGGTGACTGTTGTATTCAACACCGATACAATATCTGTGTTTCATCAAGGCACTGATAGTCCACACATTACAGAATGCCCCAGATGTGCATCGGAAACTACTACTGGTCTTGCAGGGAACGATCAAAGCGTAGTCTGTTTGAGACATTACTCCCATGGAGGAAAATGCGCATAGTGACTGTTGCATTCAATCCCGATGCAATATCTGTGTTTCATCAAGACACTGATAGTCCACACATTACAGAATGCCGCCAGAAGTGCATCGGTAACTACTACTGGTCTTAAAGGGAACGATCAAATCGTAAACTGTTTGAGACATTACTCCCATGGAGGAAAGTGCGCATGGTGACTGTGGTAGGCAATCCCGCGGAAATTTCTGTGTTTCATCAACACTTTGAAGGTCTACAGATTACAGAATGCCTCCAGATGTGCATCGGAAACTACTACTGGTCTTCAAGGGAACGATCAAAGCGTAGACTGTTTGAGACATTACTCCCATGGAGGGAATTGCGCATGGTGACTGTTGATTTCAATCCCGCGGCAATATCTGTGTTTCATCAACACTTTGAAGGTCCACAGATTACATAATGCCTCCAGATGTGCATCGGAAACTACTACTGGTCCTGCAGGGAAGGATCAAAGCGTAGACTGTTTGAGACATTACCCCAATGGAGGAAAGTGCGCATGGTGACTGTTGTATTCAATCCCGATGCAATTTCTGTGTTTCATCAACACTCTGATAGTCAAACATTACTGAATGCCCCCCGAAGTGCATCGGAAACTACTACTGGTCTACCAGGGAACGATCAAAGCCTAAACTGTTTGAGACATTACTCCGATGGAGGAAAATTGAGCATGGTGACTGTTGTATACAATCCCGATGCAAATTCTGTGTTTCAACAACACTCTGATAGTCCACACGTTACAGAATGACACCAGATGTGCATCGGAAACTACTACTGGTCTTCCAGGGAACGATCAAAGCGTAGACTGTTTGAGACATTACTGCCATGGAGGAAAGTGCGCATGGTGACTGTTGTATTCAATTCCGATGCAATTTCTGTGTTTAATCAACACTCTGATAGTCTACACATTACAGAAGTCCCCCAGATGTATATCGGAAACTACTACCGGTCTTCCAGGGAACGATCAAAGCGTAAACTGTTTGAGACATTACTCCCTTTTAAGAATGTGTGCATGGTGACTGTTGTATTCAATACCGATGCAATATCTGTGTTTCATCAAGACACTGATAGTCCACACATTACAGAATGCCCCAGATGTGCATCGGAAACTACTACTGGTCTTGCAGGGAATGATCAAAGCGTAGACTGTTTGAGACATTACTCCCATGGAGGAAAGTGCGCATGGTGACTGTTGTATTCAATCCCGATGCAATATCTGTGTTTCATCAAGACACTGATAGTCCACACATTACAGAATGCCCCCAGAAGTGCATTGGAAACTACTACTGGACTTCCAGGGAACGATCAAAGCGTAAACTGTTTGAGACATTACTCCCATGGAGCAAAGTGCGCATGGTGACTGTTGTATACAATCCTGATGCAATTTCTGTGTTTCATGAACACTCTGATAGTCCACAGATTACAGAATGCCCCGAGATTGACTCGTTAACTACTACTGGCCTTAAAGGGAACGATCAAATCATTAACTGTTTGAGACACTACTCCCATGGAGGAAAGTGCGCATGGTGACTGTGGTATGCAATCCCGCGGAAATTTCATCAACACTTTGAAGGGCCACAGATTACAGAATGCTTCCAGATGTGCATCGGAAACTACTACTGGTCTTGCAGGGAACGATCAAAGCGTAGACTGTTTGAGACATTACTCCCACTGGGGAAAGAGCGCATGGTGACTATTGTATTCAGTCCCGATGCAATTTCTGTGTTTCATCAAGACACTGATAGATCACACATTACAGAATGCAACAGATGTGCTTCGGAAACTACTACTGGTCTTCCAGGCAACGATCAAAGCGTAAACTGTTTGAGACATTACTCCCTTTTAAGAAAGTGTGCATGGTGACTGTTGTATTCAATACCGATTCAATATCTGTGTTTCATCAACACTCTGATATTCCACACATTACAGAATGCACCCAGATGTGCATCGGAAACTACTACTGGTCTTCCAGGGAACGATCAAAGCGTAGAATGTTTGAGACATTACTGCCATGGAGGAAAGTGCGCATGGTGACTGTTGTATTAAATCCCGATGCAATTTCTGTGTTTCAACAACACTCTGATAGTCCACAGATTACAGAATGCCTCCAGATGTGCATCGGAAGCTACTACTGGTCTTAAAGGTAAAGATCAAAGCGTAGATTGTTTGAGACATTACTCCCATGGAGGAAAGTGCGCATGGTGCCAGTTGTATGATATCCCGATGCAATTTCTGCGTTTCAACATCACTCCTATGGTCCACACATTACAGAATGAGCCCAGATGTTCATCGGAAACTACTACTGGTCTTGCAGTTAACGATCAAAGCGTAGACTGTTTGAGACATTACTCCAATGGAGGAAAGTGCGCATGGCGACTGTTGTATTCAATCCCGCGGCAATTTCTGTGTTTCATCAACACTTTGAAGATCCACAGATTACAGAATGGCTCCAGATGTGCATCGGAAACTACTACTGGTCTTGCAGGGAACGATCAAAGCGTAGACTGCTTGAGACATTACCCCAGTGGAGGAAAGTGCGCATGGTGACTGTTGTATTCAATCCCGATGCAATTTCTGTGTTTCATCAACACTCTGATAGTCCACACAATACAGAATGCCCCCAGATGTGCATCGGAAACTACTACTGTTCTTGCAGGGAGCTATCAAAGCGTAGACTGTTTGAGACATTACTCCCATGGAGGAAAACGCGCATGGTGACTGTTGCATTCAATCCCGATGCAATATCTGTGTTTCATCAACACTCTGATAGTCCACACCTTACAGAATGCCCCCAGACGTGCATCGGAAACTACTACTGGACTTCCAGGGAACGATCAAAGCGTAAACTGTTTGAGACATTACTCCCATGGAGCAAAGTGCGCATGGTGACTGTTGTATACAATCCTTATGCAATATCTGTGTTTCATCAACACTCTGATAGTACACAGATTACAGAATGCCTCCAGATGTGAATCGGTAACTACTACTCGTCTTAAAGGGAACGATCAAATCGTAAACTGTTTGAGACATTACTCCCATGGAGGAAATTGCGCATGGTGACTGTGGTATGCAATCCCGCGGAAATTTCTGTGTTTCATCAACACTTTGAAGGTCCACAGATTACAGATTGCCTCCAGATGTGCATCGGAAACTAGTACTGGTCTTCCAGGGAACGATCAAAGCGTAGACTGTTTGAGACATTACTCCCATGGAGGGAAGTGCGCATGGTGACTGTTGTATTCAATCCCGCGGCAATTTCTGTGTTTCATCAACACTTTGAAGGTCCACAGATTACAGAATGCCTCTAGATGTGCATCGGAAACTACTACTGGTCTTGCAGGGAACGATCAAAGCGTAGACTGTTTGAGACATTACCCCAATGGAGGAAAGTGCGCATGGTGACTGTTGTATTCAATCCCGATGCAATTTCTGTGTTTCATCAACACTCTGATAGTCCACACATTACAGAATGCCCCCAGATGTGCATCGGAAACTACTACTAGTCTACCAGGGAACGATCAAAGCGTAAACTGTTTGAGACATTACTCCGATGGAGGAAAATTGCGTATGGTGACTGTTGTATACAATCCCGATGCAATTTCTGTGTTTCAACAACACTCTGATAGTCCTCACATTACAGAATGACACCAGATGTACATCGGAAACTACTACTGGTCTTCCAGGGAACGATCAAAGCGTAGACTGTTTGAGACATTACTGCCATGGAGGAAAGTGCGCATGGTGACTGTTGTATTCAATCCCGGTGCAATTTCTGTGTTTCGTCAACACACTGATAGTCCACACATTACAGAAGTCCCCCAGATGTGCATCGGAAACTACTACCGGTCTTCCAGGGAAGGATCAAAGCGTAAACTGTTTGAGACATTACTCCCATGGAAGAAAGTGTGCATGGTGACTGTTGTATTCAACACCGATGCAATATCTGTGTTTCATCAAGACAATGATAGTCCACACATTACAGAATGAAATAGATGTGCATCGGAAACTACTACTGGTCTTGCAGGGAACGATCAAAGCGTAGACTGTTTGAGACATTACTCCCATGGAGGAAAGTGCGCATGGTGACTGTTGTATTCAATCCCGATGCAATATCTGTGTTTCATCAAGACACTGATAGTCCAGACATTACAGAATGCCCCCAGAAGTGCATCGGAATTTACTACTGGACTTCCAGGGAACGATCAAAGCGTAAACTGTTTGACACATTACTCCCATGGAGCAAAGTGCGCATGGTGACTGTTGTATACAATCCTGATGCAATTTCTGTGTTTCATCAACACTCTGATAGTCCACAGATTACAGAATGCCTCCAGATGTGAATCGGTAACTACTACTGGTCTTAAAGGGAACGATCAAATCATTAACTGTTTGAGACATTACTCCCATGGAGGAAAGTGCGCATGGTGACTGTGGTATGCTATCCCGCGGAAATTTCTGTGTTTCATCAACACTTTGAAGGTCCACAGATTACAGAATGCCTCCAGATGTGCATCGGAAACTACTACTGGTCTTGCAGGGAACGATCAAAGCGTAGACTGTTTGAGACATTACTCGCACTGAGGAAAGAGGGCATGGTGACTGTTGTATTCAATCCTGATGCAATTTCTGTCTTTCATCAAGACACTGATAGTCCACATATTACATAATGCCCCAGATGTGCTTCGGGAACTACTACTGGTCTTCCAGGCAACGATCAAAGCGTAAACTGTTTGAGACATTACTCTCATGGAGGAAAGTGCGCATGGTGACTGATGTATTTAATCCCGATGCAATATCTGTGTTTCATCAACACTCTGATACTCCACACATTACAGAATGCACCCAGATGTGCATCGGAAACTACTACTGGTCTTCCAGGGGACGATCAAAGCGTAGACTGTTTGAGACATTACTGCCATGGAGGAAAGTGCGCATGGTGACTGTTGTATTCAATCCCGATGCAATTTCTGTGTTTCAACAACACTCTGATAGTCCACAGATTACAGAATGCCTCCAGATGTGCATCGGAAACTACTACTGGTCTTAAAGGGAAAGATCAAAGCGTAGATTGTTTGAGACATTACTCCCATGGAGGAGAGTGCGCATGGTGACTGTTGTATGCAATCCCGATGCAATTTCTGCGTTCCGACATCACTCCAATACTCCACACATTACAGAATGAGCCCAGATGTTCATCGGAAACTACTACTGGTCTTGCAGGGAACGATCAAAGCGTAGACTGATTGAGACATTACTCCGATATAGGAAAGTGCGCGTGGCGACTGTTGTATTCAATCCCGCGGCAATTTGTGTGTTTCATCAACACTTTGAAGGTACACAGATTACAGAATGCCTCCAGATGTGCATCGGTAACTACTACTGGTCTTGCAGGGAACGATCAAAGCGTAGACTGTTTGAGACATTACTCCAATGGAGGAAAGTGCGCATGGTGACTGTTGTATTCAATCCCGATGCAATTTCTGTGTTTCATCAACACTCTGATAGTCCACACATTACAGAATGCCCCCAGCTGTGCATCAGAAACTACTACTGGTCTACCAGGGAACGATCAAAGCCTAAACTGTTTGAGACATTACTCCGATGGAGGAAAATTGCGCATAGTGACTGTTGTATACAATCCCGATGGAATTTCTGTGTTTCAACAACACTCTGATAGTCCACACATTTCAGAATGACACCAGATATGCATCGGAAACTACTACTGGTCTTCCAGGGAACGATCAAAGCGTAGACTGTTTGTGACATTACTGCCATGGAGGAAAGTGCGCATGGTGACTGTTGTATTCAATTCCTATGCAATTTCTGTGTTTCATCAACACTCTGATAATCCACACATAACAGAAGTCCCCCAGATGTGCATCGGAAACTACTACCGGTCTTCCAGGGGACGATCAAAGCGTAAACTGTTTGAGACATTACTCCCATGGAGGAAAGTGTGCATGGTGACTGTTGTATTCAATACCGATGCAATATCTGTATTTCATCAAGACACTGATAGTCCACACATTACAGAACGCCCCAGATGTGCATCGGAAACTACTACTGGTCTAGCAGGGAACAATCAAAGCGCAGACTGTTTGAGACATTACTTCTATGGAGGAAAGTGCGCATGGTGACTGTTGTATTCAATGCCGATGCAATATCTGTGTTTCATCAAGACACTGATAGTCCACACATTACAGAATGCCCCCAGATGTGCATCGGAAACTACTACTGGACTTCCAGGGAACGATCAAAGCGTAAACTGTTTGAGACATTACTCCCAAGGAGGAAAGTGCGCATGGTGACTGTTGTATACAATCCTGATGCAATTTCTGTGTTTCATCAACACTCTGATAGTCCACACATTACAGAATGCCCCCAGATGTGAATCGGTACTACTACTGGTCTTAAAGGGAACGATCAAATCTTAAACTGTTTGAGACATTACTCCCTTGGAGGAAAGTGCGCATGGTGACTGTGGTATGCAATCCCGCGGAAATTTCTGTGTTTCATCAACACTTTGAAGGTCCACAGATTACAGAATGCCTCCAGATGTGCAACGGGAACTACTACTGGTCATGCAGGGAACGAACAAAGCGTAGACTGTTTGAGACATTACTCCCATGGAGGAAAGTGCGCCTGGTTACTGTTGTACTCAATCCCGATGCAATTTCTGTGTTTCATCAACACTCTGATATTCCACACATTACAGAATGCACCCAGATGTGCATCGGAAACTACTACTGGTCTTCCAGGGAACGATCAAAGCGTAGACTGCTTGAGACATTACTGCCATGGAGGAAAGTGCGCATGGTGACTGTTGTATTCAATCCCGATGCAATTTCTGTGTTTCAACATCACTCTGATAGTCCACAGATTACAGAATGCCTCCAGATGTGCATCGGAAGCTACTACTGGTCTTAAAGGGAAAGATCAAAGCGTAGATTGTTTGAGACATTACTCCCATAGAGGAAAGTGCGCATGGTGCCAGTTGTATGATATCCCGATGCAATTTCTGCGTTTCAACATCACTCCTATGGTCCACACATTACAGAATGAGCCCAGATGTTCATCGGAAACTACTACTTGTCTTGCAGTTAACGATCAAAGCGTAGACTGTTTGAGACAATACTCCAATGGAGGAAAGTGCGCATGGCGACTGTTGTATTCAATCCCGCGGCAATTTCTGTGTTTCATCAACACTTTGAAGGTCCACAGATTACAGAATGGCTCCAGATGTGCATCGGAAACTACTACTGGTCTTGCAGGGAACGATCAAAGCGTAGACTGCTTGAGACATTACCCCAGTGGAGGAAAGTGCGCATGGTGACTGTTGTATTCAATCCCGATGCAAATTCTGTGTTTCATCAACACTCTGATAGTCCACACAATACAGAATGCCCCCAGATGTGCATCGGAAACTACTACTGGTCTACCAGGGAACGATCTAAGTCTAGACTGTTTGAGACATTACTCCGATGGAGGAAAATTGCGCATGGTGACTGTTGTATACAATCCCGATGCAATTTCTGTGTTTCAACAACACTCTGATAGTCCACACATTACAGAATGACACCAGATGTGCATCGGAAACTACTACTGGTCTTCCAGGGAACGATCAAAGCGTAGACTGTTTGAGACATTACTGCCATGGAGGAAAGTACGCATGGTGACTGTTGTATTCAATTCCGATGTAATTTCTGTGTTTCATCAACACTCTGATAGTCCACACATTACAGAAGTCCCCCAGATGTGCATCGGAAACTACTACCGGTCTTCCAGGGAACGATCAAAGCGTAAACTGTTTGAGACATTACTCCCATGGAGGAAAGTGTGCATGGTGACTGTTGTATTCAATACCGATGCGATATCTGTGTTTCATCAAGACACTGATAGTCCACACATTACAGAATGCCCAGATGTGCATCGGAAACTACTACTGGTCTTGCAGGGAACTATCAAAGCGTAGACTGTTTGAGACATTACTCCCATGGAGGAAAACGCGCATGGTGACTGTTGCATTCAATCCCGATGCAATATCTGTGTTTCATCAACACTCTGATAGTCCACACCTTACAGAATGCCCCCAGACGTGCATCGGAAACTACTACTGGACTTCCAGGGAACGATCAAAGCGTAAACTGTTTGAGACATTACTCCGATGGAGGAAAATTGCGTATGGTGACTGTTGTATACAATCCCGATGCAATTTCTGTGTTTCAACAACACTCTGATAGTCCTCACATTACAGAATGACACCAGATGTACATCGGAAACCACTACTGGTCTTCCAGGGAACGATCAAAGCGTAGACTGTTTGAGACATTACTGCCATGGAGGAAAGTGCGCATGGTGACTGTTGTATTCAATCCCGGTGCAATTTCTGTGTTTCGTCAACACACTGATAGTCCACACATTACAGAAGTCCCCCAGATGTGCATCGGAAACTACTACCGGTCTTCCAGGGAAGGATCAAAGCGTAAACTGTTTGAGACATTACTCCCATGGAAGAAAGTGTGCATGGAGACTGTTGTATTCAACACCGATGCAATATCTGTGTTTCATCAAGACAATGATAGTCCACACATTACAGAATGAAATAGATGTGCATCGGAAACTACTACTGGTCTTGCAGGGAACGATCAAAGCGTAGACTGTTTGAGACATTACTCCCATGGAGGAAAGTGCGCATGGTGACTGTTGTATTCAATCCCGATGCGATATCTGTGTTTCATCAAGACACTGATAGTCCAGACATTACAGAATGCCCCCAGAAGTGCATCGGAATTTACTACTGGACTTCCAGGGAACGATCAAAGCGTAAACTGTTTGCCACATTACTCCCATGGAGCAAAGTGCGCATGGTGACTGTTGTATACAATCCTGATGCAATTTCTGTGTTTCATCAACACTCTGATAGTCCACAGATTACAGAATGCCTCCAGATGTGAATCGGTAACTACTACTGGTCTTAAAGGGAACGATCAAATCATTAACTGTTTGAGACATTACTCCCATGGAGGAAAGTGCGCATGGTGACTGTGGTATGCAATCCCGCGGAAATTTCTGTGTTTCATCAACACTTTGAAGGTCCACAGATTACAGAATGCCTCCAGATGTGCATCGGAAACTACTACTGGTCTTGCAGGGAACGATCAAAGCGTAGACTGTTTGAGACATTACTCGCACTGAGGAAAGAGGCCATGGTGACTGTTGTATTCAATCCTGATGCAATTTCTGTCTTTCATCAAGACACTGATAGTCCACACATTACATAATGCCCCAGATGTGCTTCGGGAACTACTACTGGTCTTCCAGGCAACGATCAAAGCGTAAACTGTTTGAGACATTACTCTCATGGAGGAAAGTGCGCATGGTGACTGATGTATTTAATCCCGATGCAATATCTGTGTTTCATCAACACTCTGATATTCCACACATTACAGAATGCACCCAGATGTGCATCGGAAACTACTACTGGTCTTCCAGGGAACGATCAAAGCGTAGACTGTTTGAGACATTACTGCCATGGAGGAAAGTGCGCATGGTGACTGTTGTATTCAATCCCGATGCAATTTCTGTGTTTCAACAACACTCTGATAGTCCACAGATTACAGAATGCCTCCAGATGTGCATCGGAAACTACTACTGGTCTTAAAGGGAAAGATCAAAGCGTAGATTGTTTGAGACATTACTCCCATGGAGGAAAGTGCGCATGGTGACTGTTGTATGCAATCCCGATGCAATTTCTGCGTTCCGACATCACTCCAATAGTCCACACATTACAGAATGAGCCCAGATGTTCATCGGAAACTACTACTGGTCTTGCAGGGAACGATCAAAGCGTAGACTGATTGAGACATTACTCCAATACAGGAAAGTGCGCGTGGCGACTGTTGTATTCAATCCCGCGGCAATTTGTGTGTTTCATCAACACTTTGAAGGTACACAGATTACAGAATGCCTCCAGATGTGCATCGGTAACTACTACTGGTCTTGCAGGGAACGATCAAAGCGTAGACTGTTTGAGACATTACTCCAATGGAGGAAAGTGCGCATGGTGACTGTTGTATTCAATCCCGATGCAATTTCTGTGTTTCATCAACCTTCTGATAGTCCACACATTACAGAATGCCCCCAGCTGTGCATCAGAAACTACTACTGGTCTACCAGGGAACGATCAAAGCCTAAACTGTTTGAGACATTACTCCGATGGAGGAAAATTGCGCATGGTGACTGTTGTATACAATCCCGATGCAATTTCTGTGTTTCAACAACACTCTGATAGTCCACACATTTCAGAATGACACCAGATATGCATCGGAAACTACTACTGGTCTTCCAGGGAACGATCAAAGCGTAGACTGTTTGTGACATTACTGCCATGGAGGAAAGTGCGCATGGTGACTGTTGTATTCAATTCCTATGCAATTTCTGTGTTTCATCAACACTCTGATAGTCCACACATAACAGAAGTCCCCCGGATGTGCATCGGAAACTACTACCGGTCTTCCAGGGGACGATCAAAGCGTAAACTGTTTGAGACATTACTCCCATGGAGGAAAGTGTGCATGGTGACTGTTGTATTCAATACCGATGCAATATCTGTGTTTCATCAAGACACTGATAGTCCACACATTACAGAATGCCCCAGATGTGCATCGGAAACTACTACTGGTCTAGCAGGGAACGATCAAAGCGCAGACTGTTTGAGACATTACTTCTATGGAGGAAAGTGCGCATGGTGACTGTTGTATTCAATGCCGATGCAATATCTGTGTTTCATCAAGACACTGATAGTCCACACATTACAGAATGCCCCCAGATGTGCATCGGAAACTACTACTGGACTTCCAGGGAACGATCAAAGCGTAAACTGTTTGAGACATTACTCCCAAGGAGGAAAGTGCGCATGGTGACTGTTGTATACAATCCCGATGCAATTTCTGTGTTTCATCAACACTCTGATAGTCCACAGATTACAGAATGCCCCCAGATGTGAATCGGTAACTACTACTGGTCTTAAAGGGAACGATCAAATCTTAAACTGTTTGAGACATTACTCCCATGGAGGAAAGTGCGCATGGTGACTGTGGTATGCAATCCCGCGGAAATTTCTGTGTTTGATCAACACTTTGAAGGTCCACAGATTACAGAATCCCTCCAGATGTGCAACGGAAACTACTACTGGTCTTGCAGGGAACGATCAAAGCCTAAACTGTTTGAGACATTACTCCGATGGAGGAAAATTTCGCATGGTGACTGTTGTATACAATCCCGATGCAATTTCTGTGTTTCAACAACACTCTGATAGTCCACACATTACAGAATTCCCCAGATGTTCATCGGAAACTACTACTGGTCTTCCAGGGAACGATCAAAGGGTGAACTGTTTGCGACATTACTGCCATGGAGGAGATGGCGCACGGTGACTGTTGTATTCAATCACGATGCAATTTCTGTGTCTCATCAACAATCTGATTGTCCACACATTACAGTATGAGCCCAGATGTTCATCGGAAACTTCTACTGGTCTTCCAGGGAACGATCAAAGCGTAAACTGTTTGAGACATTACTCGCATGGAGGAAAGTGCGCATGGTGACTGCTGTATTCAATCCCGATGCAATTTCTGTGTTTCATCAACACTCTGATAGTCCACACATTACAGAAAGACACCAGATGTGCATCGGAAACTGCTACTGGTCTTCCAGGGAACGATCAAAGCGTAGACTGTTTGAGACATTACTCCCATGGAGGGAAGTGCGCATGGTGACTGTTGTATTCAATGACGATGCAATTTCTGTGTTTCATCAACACTCTGATAGTCCACACATTACAGAAGGCCCCCAGAGGTGCATCGGGAACTACTACTGGCCTTCCAGGGAACGATCAAAGCGTAAACTGTTTGAGACATTACTCCCATGAAGGAAAGTGCGCATGGTGACTGTTGCATTCAATGCCGATGCAATTTCTGTGTTTCATCAACACTCTGATAGTCCACACATAACAGAAGGCCCCCAGATGTGCATCGGAAACTACTACTGGTCTTCCTGGGACCGATCAAACCGTAAATTGTTTGAGACATTACTCCCATGGAGGAAAGTGCGCATGGTGACTGTTGTATTTAATCCCGATGCAAATTCTGTCTTTGAACAACACTCTGATAGTTTACAGATTACAAAATGCCTAGAGATGTGCATCGGAAACTAATACTGGTCTGCCAGGGAACGATCAAAACGTAGACTGTTTGAGACATTACTCCCATGGAGGGAAGTGCGCATGGTGACTGTTTTATTCAATGCCCATGCAATTTCTGTGTTTCATCAACACTCTGATAGTATACACATAACAGAAGGCCCCGAAATGTGCATCGGAAACTACTACTGGTCTTGCAGGGAACGATCAAAGGGTAGACTGTTTGAGACATTACTGCCATGGAGGAAAGTGCGCATGGTGTCTGTTGTATTCAATCCCTCTGGAATTTCTGTGTTTCATCAACACTCTGATAATCCACACATTACAGAATGCCCCCAGATGTGCATCGGAAACTACTACTGGTCTTCCTGGGACCGATCAAAGCGTAAATTGTTTAAGACATTACTCCCATGGAGGAAAGTGCGCATGGTGACTGTTGTATTCAATCCCGATGCAATATCTTTGTTTCATTAACACTCTGATATTCCACAGATTAGAGAATGCCTCCAGATGTGCATCGGAAACTAATACTGGCCTTCCTGGGAACGATCAAAGCGTAGACTGTTAGAGACATTACTCCCATGGAGGTAAGTGCGCAAGGTGACTGTCGTATTCAATCCCGACGCAATTTCCGTGTTTCATCAACACTTTGATAGTCCACACATCACAGAATGGCCCCAGATGTGCATCGGAACATACTACTGGTCTTCCATTGAACGATCAAAGCGTAAACTGTTTGCGACATAACTCCCATGGAGGAAAGTGCGCATCGAGACTGTTGTACTCAATCCCGATGCAATTTCTGTGTTTGAACAACACTCTGATAGTTTACAGATTACAAAATGCCTCCAGATGTGCATCGGAAACTAATAATGGTCTTCCAGGGAACGATCAAAACGTAGACTGTTTGAGACATTACTCCCATTGAGGAAAGTGTGCATGGTGACTGTTTATTCAATGCCGATACAATTTCTGTGTTTCATCAACTCTCTGATAGTCCACACATAACAGAAGGCCACGAGATGTGCATCGGAAACTACTACTGGTCTTGCAGGGAACGATCAAAGCGTAGATTGTTTGAGACATTACTCCAATGGAGGAAAGTGCGCATGGCGACTGTTGTATTCAATCCCGCGTCAATTTCTGTGTTTCATCAACACTTTGAAGGTCCACAGATTACAGAATGCCTCCAGATGTGCATCGGAAACTACTACTGGTCTTGCAGGGAACTATCGAATCGTAGACTGTTTGAGACATTACTCCAATGGAAGAAAGTGCGCATGGTGACTGTTGTATTCAATCCCGATGCAATTTCTGTGTTTCATCAACACTCTGATAGTCCACACATTACAGAATGCCCCCAGCTGTGCATCGGAAACTACTACTGGTCTTCCAGGGAACGATCAAAGCCTAAACTGTTTGAGACATTACTGAGATGGAGGAAAATTGCACATGGTGACTGTTGTATACAATCCCGATGCAATTTCTGTGTTTCAACAACGCTCTGATAGTCCACACATTATAGAATACCCCAGATGTTCATCGGAAACTACTACTGGTCTTCCAGGGAACGATCAAAGCGTAGACAGTTTGAGACATTACTCCCATGGAGAGAAGTGCGCATGGTGACTGTTGTATTCAATCCCGATGCAATTTCTGTGTTTCATCAACACTCTGATAGTCCACACATTACAGAAGGCCCCTCAGATGTGCATCGGGAACTACTACTGGTCTTCCAGGGAACGATCAAAGCGTAGACTGTTTGAGACATTACTCCCATGGAGAGAAGTGCGCATGGTGACTGTTGTATTCAATCCCGATGCAATTTCTGTGTTTCATCAACACTCTGATAGTCCACACATTACAGAAGGCCCCCAGATGTGCATCGGGAACCACTACTGGTCTTCCAGGGAACGATCAAAGCGTAAACTGTTTGAGACATTACTCCCATGCAGGAAAGTGCGCATGGTGACTGTTGTATTCAATGCCGATGCAAATTCTGTGTTTCATCAACACTCTGATAGTCCACACATAACTGAAGGCCCCCAGATGTGCATCGGAAACTACTACTGGTTTTGCAGGGAACGCTCAAAATGTAGACTGTTTGAGATATTACTCCCATGGAGGAAAGTGCGCATGGTGTCTGTTGTATTCAATCCCTCTGCAATTTCTGTGTTTCATCAACACTCTGATATTCCACAGATTAGAGAATGCCACCAGATGTGCATCGGAAACTAATACTGGTCTTCCTGGGAACGATCAAAGCGTAGACTGTTAGAGACATTACTCCCATGGAGGAAAGTGCGCATCGAGACTGTTGTATTAAATCCCGATGCAATTTCTGTGTTTGAACAACACTCTGATAGTTTACAGATTACAAAATGCCTCCAGATGTGCATCGGAAACTAATAATGGTCTTCCAGCGAACGATCAAAACGTAGACTGTTTGAGACATTACTCCCATTGAGGAAAGTGTGCATGGTGACTGTTTATGCAATGCCGATGCAATTTCTGTGTTTCATCAATACTCTGATAGTCCACACATAACAGAAGGCCCCGAGATGTGCATCGGAAACTACTACTGGTCTTGCAGGGAACGATCAAAGCGTAGATTGTTTGAGACATTACTCCAATGGAGGAAAGTGCGCATGGCGACTGTTGTATTCAATCCCGCGTCAATTTCTGTGTTTCATCAACACTTTGAAGGTCCACAGATTACAGAATGCCTCCAGATGTGCATCGGAATCTACTACTGGTCTTCCTGGTACCGATCAAACCGTAAATTGTTTGCGACATTACTCCCATGGAGGAAAGTGCGCATGGTGACTGTTATATTCAATGCCCATGCAATTTCTGTGTTTCATCAACACTCTGATAGTATACACATAACAGAAGGCCCCGAGATGTGCATCGGAAACTACTACTGGTCTTCCAGGGAACGATCAAAGCGTAGAGTGTTTGAGACATTACTCCCATGGAGGGAAGTGCGCATGGTGAATGTTGTATTCAATCCCGATGCAATATCTGTGTTTCATCAACACTCTGATAGTCCACACATTACAGAAGGCCCCCAGATGTGCATCGGGAACTACTACTGGTCTTCCAGGGAACGATCAAAGCGTAAACTGTTTGAGACATTACTCCCATGCAGGAAAGTGCGCATGGTGACTGTTGTATTAAATGCCGATGCAAGTTCTGTGTTTCATCAACACTCTGATAGTCCACACATAACAGAAGGCCCCCAGATGTGCATCGGAAACTACTACTTGTTTTGCAGGGAACGCTCAAAATGTAGACTGTTTGAGATATTACTCCCATGGAGGAAAGTGCGCATGGTGTCTCTTGTATTCAATCCCTCTGCAATTTCTGTGTTTCATCAACACTCTGATAGTCCACGCATTACAGAATGGCCCCATATGTGCATCGGAAGCTACTACTGGTCTTGCAGGGAACTATCAAATCGTAGACTGTTTGAGACATTACTCCAATTGAAGAAAGTGCGCATGGTGACTGTTGTATTCAATCCCGATGCAATTTCTGTGTTTCATCAACAATCTGATAGTATACACATTACGGAATGACACCAGATGAGCATCGGAAACTACTACTGGTCTTCCAGGGAACGATCAAAGCGTAGCCTGTTTGAGACATTACTGCCATGGAGGAAAGTGCGCATGGTGACAGTTGTACTCAATTACGATTCAATTTCTGTGTTTCATCAACACTCTGATAGCCCAAACATTACAGAAAGACACCAGATGTGCATCGGAAACTACTACTGGTCTTCCAGGGAACGATCAAAGCGTAGACTGTTTGAGACATTACTCCCATGGAGAGAAGTGCGCATGGTGACTGTTGTATTCAATCCCGATGCAATTTCTGTGTTTCATCAACACTCTGATAGTCCACACATTACAGAAGGCCCCCAGATGTGCATCGGGAACTACTACTGGTCTTCCAGGGAACGATCAAAGCGTAAACTGTTTGAGACATTACTCCCATGCAGGAAAGTGCGCATGGTGACTGTTGTATTCAATGCCGATGCAAATTCTGTGTTTCATCAACACTCTGATAGTCCACACATAACAGAAAGCCCCAGATGTGCATCGGAAACTACTACTGGTTTTGCAGGGAACGCTCAAAATGTAGACTGTTTGAGATATTACTCCCATGGAGGAAAGTGCGCATGGTGTCTGTTGTATTCTATCCCTCTGCAATTTCTGTGTTTCATCAACACTCTGATAGTCCACGCATTACAGAATGCCCCCAGATGTGCATAGGAAACTACTACTGGTCTTCCTGGGACCGATCAAAGCGTAAATTGTTTGAGACATTACTGCCATGGAGGAAAGTGCGCATGGTGACTGTTGTATTCAATTCCTATGCAATTTCTGTGTTTCATCAACACTCTGATAGTCCACACATAACAGAAGTCCCCCGGATGTGCATCGGAAACTACTACCGGTCTTCCAGGGGACGATCAAAGCGTAAACTGTTTGAGACATTACTCCCATGGAGGAAAGTGTGCATGGTGACTGTTGTATTCAATACCGATGCAATATCTGTGTTTCATCAAGACACTGATAGTCCACACATTACAGAATGCCCCAGATGTGCATCGGAAACTACTACTGGTCTAGCAGGGAACGATCAAAGCGCAGACTGTTTGAGACATTACTTCTATTTAGGAAAGTGCGCATGGTGACTGTTGTATTCAATGCCGATGCAATATCTGTGTTTCATCAAGACACTGATAGTCCACACATTACAGAATGCCCCCAGATGTGCATCGGAAACTAATACTGGTCTGCCAGGGAACGATCAAAACGTAGACTGTTTGAGACATTACTCCCATGGAGGGAAGTGCGCATGGTGACTGTTTTATTCAATGCCCATGCAATTTCTGTGTTTCATCAACACTCTGATAGTATACACATAACAGAAGGCCCCGAAATGTGCATCGGAAACTACTACTGGTCTTGCAGGGAACGATCAAAGGGTAGACTGTTTGAGACATTACTGCCATGGAGGAAAGTGCGCATGGTGTCTGTTGTATTCAATCCCTCTGGAATTTCTGTGTTTCATCAACACTCTGATAATCCACACATTACAGAATGCCCCCAGATGTGCATCGGAAACTACTACTGGTCTTCCTGGGACCGATCAAAGCGTAAATTGTTTAAGACATTACTCCCATGGAGGAAAGTGCGCATGGTGACTGTTGTATTCAATCCCGATGCAATATCTTTGTTTCATTAACACTCTGATATTCCACAGATTAGAGAATGCCTCCAGATGTGCATCGGAAACTAATACTGGCCTTCCTGGGAACGATCAAAGCGTAGACTGTTAGAGACATTACTCCCATGGAGGTAAGTGCGCAAGGTGACTGTCGTATTCAATCCCGACGCAATTTCCGTGTTTCATCAACACTTTGATAGTCCACACATCACAGAATGGCCCCAGATGTGCATCGGAACATACTACTGGTCTTCCATTGAACGATCAAAGCGTAAACTGTTTGCGACATAACTCCCATGGAGGAAAGTGCGCATCGAGACTGTTGTACTCAATCCCGATGCAATTTCTGTGTTTGAACAACACTCTGATAGTTTACAGATTACAAAATGCCTCCAGATGTGCATCGGAAACTAATAATGGTCTTCCAGGGAACGATCAAAACGTAGACTGTTTGAGACATTACTCCCATTGAGGAAAGTGTGCATGGTGACTGTTTATTCAATGCCGATACAATTTCTGTGTTTCATCAACTCTCTGATAGTCCACACATAACAGAAGGCCACGAGATGTGCATCGGAAACTACTACTGGTCTTGCAGGGAACGATCAAAGCGTAGATTGTTTGAGACATTACTCCAATGGAGGAAAGTGCGCATGGCGACTGTTGTATTCAATCCCGCGTCAATTTCTGTGTTTCATCAACACTTTGAAGGTCCACAGATTACAGAATGCCTCCAGATGTGCATCGGAAACTACTACTGGTCTTGCAGGGAACTATCGAATCGTAGACTGTTTGAGACATTACTCCAATGGAAGAAAGTGCGCATGGCGACTGTTGTATTCATTCCCGATGCAATTTCTGTGTTTCATCAACACTCTGATAGTCCACACATTACAGAATGCCCCCAGCTGTGCATCGGAAACTACTACTGGTCTTCCAGGGAACGATCAAAGCCTAAACTGTTTGAGACATTACTGAGATGGAGGAAAATTGCACATGGTGACTGTTGTATACAATCCCGATGCAATTTCTGTGTTTCAACAACGCTCTGATAGTCCACACATTATAGAATACCCCAGATGTTCATCGGAAACTACTACTGGTCTTCCAGGGAACGATCAAAGCGTAGACAGTTTGAGACATTACTCCCATGGAGAGAAGTGCGCATGGTGACTGTTGTATTCAATCCCGATGCAATTTCTGTGTTTCATCAACACTCTGATAGTCCACACATTACAGAAGGCCCCTCAGATGTGCATCGGGAACTACTACTGGTCTTCCAGGGAACGATCAAAGCGTAGACTGTTTGAGACATTACTCCCATGGAGAGAAGTGCGCATGGTGACTGTTGTATTCAATCCCGATGCAATTTCTGTGTTTCATCAACACTCTGATAGTCCACACATTACAGAAGGCCCCCAGATGTGCATCGGGAACTACTACTGGTCTTCCAGGGAACGATCAAAGCGTAAACTGTTTGAGACATTACTCCCATGCAGGAAAGTGCGCATGGTGACTGTTGTATTCAATGCCGATGCAAATTCTGTGTTTCATCAACACTCTGATAGTCCACACATAACTGAAGGCCCCCAGATGTGCATCGGAAACTACTACTGGTTTTGCAGGGAACGCTCAAAATGTAGACTGTTTGAGATATTACTCCCATGGAGGAAAGTGCGCATGGTGTCTGTTGTATTCAATCCCTCTGCAATTTCTGTGTTTCATCAACACTCTGATATTCCACAGATTAGAGAATGCCACCAGATGTGCATCGGAAACTAATACTGGTCTTCCTGGGAACGATCAAAGCGTAGACTGTTAGAGACATTACTCCCATGGAGGAAAGTGCGCATCGAGACTGTTGTATTAAATCCCGATGCAATTTCTGTGTTTGAACAACACTCTGATAGTTTACAGATTACAAAATGCCTCCAGATGTGCATCGGAAACTAATAATGGTCTTCCAGCGAACGATCAAAACGTAGACTGTTTGAGACATTACTCCCATTGAGGAAAGTGTGCATGGTGACTGTTTATGCAATGCCGATGCAATTTCTGTGTTTCATCAATACTCTGATAGTCCACACATAACAGAAGGCCCCGAGATGTGCATCGGAAACTACTACTGGTCTTGCAGGGAACGATCAAAGCGTAGATTGTTTGAGACATTACTCCAATGGAGGAAAGTGCGCATGGCGACTGTTGTATTCAATCCCGCGTCAATTTCTGTGTTTCATCAACACTTTGAAGGTCCACAGATTACAGAATGCCTCCAGATGTGCATCGGAATCTACTACTGGTCTTCCTGGTACCGATCAAACCGTAAATTGTTTGCGACATTACTCCCATGGAGGAAAGTGCGCATGGTGACTGTTATATTCAATGCCCATGCAATTTCTGTGTTTCATCAACACTCTGATAGTATACACATAACAGAAGGCCCCGAGATGTGCATCGGAAACTACTACTGGTCTTCCAGGGTACGATCAAAGCGTAGAGTGTTTGAGACATTACTCCCATGGAGGGAAGTGCGCATGGTGACTGTTGTATTCAATCCCGATGCAATATCTGTGTTTCATCAACACTCTGATAGTCCACACATTACAGAAGGCCCCCAGATGTGCATCGGGAACTACTACTGGTCTTCCAGGGAACGATCAAAGCGTAAACTGTTTGAGACATTACTCCCATGCAGGAAAGTGCGCATGGTGACTGTTGTATTCAATGCCGATGCAAGTTCTGTGTTTCATCAACACTCTGATAGTCCACACATAACAGAAGGCCCCCAGATGTGCATCGGAAACTACTAC
This sequence comes from Schistocerca gregaria, assembly GCF_023897955.1. Lineage (NCBI taxonomy): Eukaryota > Metazoa > Arthropoda > Insecta > Orthoptera > Acrididae > Schistocerca > Schistocerca gregaria. Next base: position 3,566,682 of record NW_026061710.1, read on the forward strand.
TTGTTTTGCAGGGAACGCTCAAAATGTAGACTGTTTGAGATATTACTCCCATGGAGGAAAGTGCGCATGGTGTCTCTTGTATTCAATCCCTCTGCAATTTCTGTGTTTCATCAACACTCTGATAGTCCACGCATTACAGAATGGCCCCAGATGTGCATCGGAAGCTACTACTGGTCTTGCAGGGAACTATCAAATCGTAGACTGTTTGAGACATTACTCCAATTGAAGAAAGTGCGCATGGTGACTGTTGTATTCAATCCCGATGCAATTTCTGTGTTTCATCAACAATCTGATAGTATACACATTACGGAATGACACCAGATGAGCATCGGAAACTACTACTGGTCTTCCAGGGAACGATCAAAGCGTAGCCTGTTTGAGACATTACTGCCATGGAGGAAAGTGCGCATGGTGACAGTTGTACTCAATTACGATTCAATTTCTGTGTTTCATCAACACTCTGATAGCCCAAACATTACAGAAAGACACCAGATGTGCATCGGAAACTACTACTGGTCTTCCAGGGAACGATCAAAGCGTAGACTGTTTGAGACATTACTCCCATGGAGAGAAGTGCGCATGGTGACTGTTGTATTCAATCCCGATGCAATTTCTGTGTTTCATCAACACTCTGATAGTCCACACATTACAGAAGGCCCCCAGATGTGCATCGGGAACTACTACTGGTCTTCCAGGGAACGATCAAAGCGTAAACTGTTTGAGACATTACTCCCATGCAGGAAAGTGCGCATGGTGACTGTTGTATTCAATGCCGATGCAAATTCTGTGTTTCATCAACACTCTGATAGTCCACACATAACAGAAAGCCCCAGATGTGCATCGGAAACTACTACTGGTTTTGCAGGGAACGCTCAAAATGTAGACTGTTTGAGATGTTACTCCCATGGAGGAAAGTGCGCATGGTGTCTGTTGTATTCTATCCCTCTGCAATTTCTGTGTTTCATCAACACTCTGATAGTCCACGCATTACAGAATGCCCCCAGATGTGCATAGGAAACTACTACTGGTCTTCCTGGGACCGATCAAAGCGTAAATTGTTTGAGACATTACTCCCATGGAGGAAAGTGCGCATGGTGACTGTTGTATTCAATCCCGATGCAATTTCTGTGTTTCATCAACACTCTGATATTCCACAGATAGAGAATGCCTCCAGATGTGCATCGGAAACTAATACTGGTCTTCCTGGGAACGATCAAAGCGTAGACTGTTAGAGACATTACTCCCATGGAGGTAAGTGCGCATGGTGACTGTCGTATTCAATCCCGACGCAATTTCCGTGTTTCATCAACACTTTGATAGTCCACACATCACAGAATGGCCCCAGATGTGCATCGGAACGCACTACTGGTCTTCCAGGGAACGATCAAAGCGTAAACTGTTTGAGACATAACTCCCATGGAGGAAAGTGCGCATCGAGACTGTTGTATTCAATCCCGATGCAATTTCTGTGTTTGAACAACACTCTGATAGTTTACAGATTACAAAATGCCTCCAGATGTGCATCGGAAGCTAATAATGGTCTTCCAGGGAACGATCAAAACGTAGACTGTTTGAGACATTACTCCCATTGAGGAAAGTGTGCATGGTGACTGTTTATTCAATGCCGATGCAATTTCTGTGTTTCATCAATACTCTGATAGTCCACACATAACAGAAGGCCCCGAGATATGCATCGGAAACTACTACTGGTCTTGCAGGGAACGATCAAAGCGTAGATTGCTTGAGACATTACTCCAATGGAGGAAAGTGCGCATGGCGACTGTTTTATTCAATCCCGCGTCAATTTCTGGGTTTCATCAACACTTTGAAGGTCCACAGATTACTGAATGCCTCCAGATGTGCATCGGAAACTACTACTGGTCTTCCTGGGACCGATCAAACCGTAAATTGTTTGAGACATTACTCCCATGGAGGAAAGTGCGCATGGTGACTGTTGTATTCAATACCGATGCAATTTCTGTCTTTGAACAACACTCTGATAGTTTACAGATTACAAAATGCCTCCAGATGTGCATCGGAAACTAATACTGGTCTTCCAGGGAACGATCAAAACGTAGACTGTTTGAGACATTACTCCCATGGAGGAAAGTGCGCATGGTGACTGTTTTATTCAATGCCCATGCAATTTCTGTGTTTCATCAACACTCTGATAGTATACACATAACAGAAGGCCCCGAGATGTGCATCTGAAACTACTACTGGTCTTGCAGGGAACGATCAAATAGTAGACTGTTTGAGACATTACTGCCATGGAAGAAAGTGCGCATGGTGACTGTTGTATTCAATCCCGCAGCAATTTCTGTGTTTCATCAACACTTTGAAGGTCCACAGATTACAGAATGCCTCCAGATGTGCATCGGAAACTACTACTGGTCTTGCAGGGAACGATCAAATCGTAGACTGTTTGAGACATTACTCCAATGGAAGAAAGTGCGCATGGTGACTGTTGTATTCAATCCCGATGCAATTTCTGTGTTTCATCAACACTCTGATAGTCCACACATTACAGAATGCCCCCAGCTGTGCATCGGAAACTACTACTGGTCTTCCAGGGAACGATCAAAGCCTAAACTGTTTGAGACATTACTCCGATGGAGGAAAATAGCGCATGGTGACTGTTGTATACAATCCCGATGCAATTTATGTGTTTCATCAACACTCTGATAGTCTACACATTACAGAATTCCCCAGATGTTCATCGGAAACTACTACTGGTCTTCCAGGGAACGATCAAAGCGTAAACTGTTTGCGGCATTACTGCCATGGAGGAGATGGCGCATGGTGACTGTTGTATTCAATCCCGATGCAATTTCTGTGTTTCATCAACAATCTGATATTCCACACATTACGGAATGACACCCGATGAGCATCGGAAACTACTACTGGTCTTCCAGGGAACGATAAACGCGTAGACTGTTTGAGACATTACTGCCATGGAGGAAAGTGCGCATGGTGACAGTTGTACTCAATTACGATTCAATTTCTGTGTTTCATCAACACTCTGATAGTCCACACATTACAGAAAGACACCAGATGTGCATCGCAAACTACTACTGGTCTTCCAGGGAACGATCAAATCGTAGACTGTTTGAGACATTACTCCCATGGAGGTAAGTGCGCATGGTGACTGTTGTATTCAATCCCGATGCAATTTCTGTGTTTCATCAACACTCTGATATTCCACAGATTAGAGAATGCCTCCGGATGTGCATCGGAAACTAATACTGGTCTTCCTGGGAACGATCAAAGCGTAGACTGTTAGAGACATTACTCCCATGGAGGTAAGTGTGCATGGTGACTGTCGTATTCAATCCCGACGCAATTTCCGTGTTTCATCAACACTTTGATAGTCCACACATCACAGAATGGCCCCAGATGTGCATCGGAACGTACTACTGGTCTTCCAGGGAACGATCAAAGCGTAAACTGTTTGAGACATAACTCCCATGGAGGAAAGTGCGCATCGAGACTGTTGTATTCAATCCCGATGCAATTTCTGTGTTTGAACAACACTCTGATAGTTTACAGATTACAAAATGCCTCCAGATGTGCATCGGAAACTAATAATGGTCTTCCAGGGAACAATCAAAACGTAGACTGTTTGAGACATTACTCCCATTGAGGAAAGTGTGCATGGGGACTGTTTATTCAATGCCGATGCAATTTCTGTGTTTCATCAATACTCTGATAGTCCACACATAACAGAAGGCCCCGAGATGTGCATCGGAAACTACTACTGGTCTTGCAGGGAACGATCAAAGCGTAGATTGTTTGAGACATTACTCCAATGGAGGAAAGTGCGCATGGCGACTGATGTATTCAATCCCGCGTCAATTTCTGTGTTTCATCAACACTTTGAAGGTCCACAGATTACAGAATGCCTCCAGATGTACATCGGAATCTACTACTGGTCTTGCAGGGAACTATCAAATCGTAGACTGTTTGAGACATTACTCTAATGGAAGAAAGTGCGCATGGTGACTGTTGTATTCAATCCCGATGCAATTTCTGTGTTTCATCAACACTCTGAGAGTCCACACATTACAGAATGCCCCCAGCTGTGCATCGGAAACTACTACTGGTCTTCCAGGGAACGATCAAAGCCTAAACTGTTTGAGACATTACTCCGATGGAGGAAAATTGCGCATGGTGACTGTTGTATACAATCCTGATGCAATTTCTGTGTTTCAACAACACTCTGATAGTCCACACATTACAGAATTCCCCAGATGTTCATCGGAAACTACTACTGGTCTTCCAGGGAACGATCAAAGCGTAAACTGTTTGCGACATTACTGCCATGGAGGAGATGGCGCATGGTGACTGTTGTATTCAATCCCGATGCAATTTCTGTGTTTCATCAACAATCTGATAGTCCACACATTACGGAATGACACCAGATGTCCATCGGAAACTACTACTGGTCTTCCAGGGAACGATCAAAGCGTAGACTGTTTGAGACATTACTGCGATGTAGGAAAGTGTGCATGGTGACTGTTGAATTCAATCCCGATGCAATTTCTGTGTTTCATGAACACTCTGATAGTCCACAGATTACAGAATGCCTCCAGATGTGCACCTGAAACTACTACTGGTCTTCCAGGGAACGATCAAAGCGTAGATTGTTTGAGACATTGCTCCCATGGAGAAAAGTGCGCATGGTGACTGTTGTATACAATCCTAATGCAATTTCTGTGTTTCACCAACACTCCGATAGACCACACATTACAGAATGAGCCCAGATGTTCATCGGAAACTACTACTGGTCTACCATTGAACGATCAAAGCGTAAACCGTTTGAGACACTACTCCCATGGAAAAAAGTGCGCATGATGACAGCTGTATACTATCCCGATGCAAATTCTGTGTTTCATCAACACTCTGATATTCCACACATTACAGAAAGTCACCACATGTGCATCGTAAACTACTACTGGTCTTCCAGGGAACGATCAAAGCGTAGACTGTTTGAGACATTACTACGATGTAGGAAAGTGCGCATGGTGACTGTTGTATTCAATTCCGATGCAATTTCTGTGTTTCATCAACACTCTGATAGTCCACACATAACAGAAGGCCCACAGATGTGCATCGGAAACTACTACTTGTCTTGCAGGGAACGATCAAAGCGTAGACTCTGTGAGACATTACTCCCATGGAGGAAAGTGCGCATGGTGACTGTTGTATTAAATACCGATGCAATTTCTGTGTTTCATCAACACTCTGATAGTCCACAGATTACAGAATGACACCATATGAGCATCGGAAACTACTACTTGTCTTCGAGAGAACGATCAAAGCGTAGACTAATTGAGACATTAATCATATGGAGGAAAGTGCGAATGGTGACTGTGGTATTCAATGCTAATGCAATTTCTGTGTTTCATCAACACTCTGATGGTCCACAGATTACAGAATGCTTCCAGATGTGCATCGGTAACTACTACTGGTCTTAAAGGGAACGATCAAAGCGTAAACTGTTTGAGACATAACTCCCATGGAGGAAAGTGCGCATGGTGACTGTTGGATTCAATTCCGCGTCAATTTCTGTGTTTCATCAACACTTTGAAGGTCCACAGATTACAGAATGCCTCCAGATGTGCATCGGAAACAAACACTGGTCTTGCAGGGAACGATCAAAGCGTAGACTGTTTGAGACATTACTCCCATGCAGGTAAGTGCGCATGGTGACTGTTCTATTCAATGCCGATGCAATTTCTGTGTTTCATCAACACTCTGATAGTCCACACATAACAGAAGGCCCCCAGATGTGCATCGGAAACTACTACTTGTCTTGCAGGGAACGATCAAAGCGTAAACTGTTTCAGACCTTACTCCCATGCAGTAAAGTGCGCAAGGTGACTGTTGTATTCAATCGCGATGCAATTTCTGTGTTTCATCAACACTCTGATAGTCCACACATTACAGAATGCCCCCAGATGTGCATCGGAAACTACTACTGGTCTTCCAGGGAACGATCAAGGCGTAAACTGTTTGAGACATTACTGCCATGGAGGGAAGTGCGCATGGTGACTGTTGTATTCAATCCCGATGCAATTTCTGTGTTTCATCAAGACACTGATAGCACACACATTACAGAATGCCCCAGATGTGCATCGGAAACTACTACTGGTCTTCCAGGGAACGATCAAAGCGTAAACTGTTTGAGACATTACTCCCATGGAGGAAAGTGCGCATGGTGACTGTTATATTTAATCCCGATTCAATATCTGTGTTTCATCAACACTCTGATATTCCAAACATTACAGAATGCCCCCAGATGTTCATCGGAAACTACTACTGGTCTTCCAGGGAACGTCAAAGCCTAGACTGTCTGAGACATTACTGCCATGGAGGAAAGTGCGCATGGTGACTGTTGTATTCAATCCCGATGCAATTTCTGTGTTTCAACAACACTCTGATAGTCCACAGATTACAGAAAGCCTCCAGATGTGCATCGGAAGCTACTACTGGTCTTCTAGGGAACGATCAAAGCATAGATTGTTTGAGACTTTACTCCCATGGAGGAAAGTGCGCAAGGTTACTGTTGTATACAATCCCGATGCAATTTCTGTGTTTCAACAACACTCCAATAGTCCACACATTACAGAATGAGCCCAGATGTTCATCGGAAACTACTACTGGTCTTCCAGGGAACGATCAAAAGCGTAAACTGTTTGAGACATTACTACCATTGAGGAAAGTGCGCATGGTGACTGCTGTATTTAATCCCGATGCTATTTCTGTGTTTCATCAACACCCTGATAGTCCACACATTACAGAAAGACACCAGATGTGCAACGGAAACTACTACTGGTCTTGCAGGGAACGCTCAAATCGTAGACTGTTTCAGACATTACTTCGATGTATGAAACTACGCATGGTGACTGTTGTATTCAATCCCGATGCAATTTCTGTGTTTCATCAACACTCTGATAGTCCAAACATTACAGTAGACCCCCAGATGTGCATCGGGAACTACTACTGGTCTTCCAGGGAACGATCAAAGCGTAAACTGTTTGAGACATTACTCCCATGCTGGAAAGTGCGCATGGTGACTCTTGTATTCAACGCCGATGCAATTTCTGTGTTTCATCAACACTCTGATAGTCCACACATTACAGAAAGACACCAGATGTGCATCGGAAAGTACTACTGGACTTGCAGGGAACGATCAAAGCGTAGACTGTTTGAGACATTACTGCGATGTAGGAAAGTGCGCATGGTGACAGTTGTATTCAATTACGATGCAATTTCTGTGTTTCATCAACACTCTGATGGTCCACACATTACAGAAGGCCCCCAGATGTGCATCGGAAACTACTACTGGTCTTCCAGGGAACGATCAAAGCGTAAACTGTTTGAGACCTTACTCCCATTCAGGAAAGTGCGCATTGCGACTGTTGTATTCAATGCCGATGCAATTTCTGTGATTCATCAACACTCTGATGGTCCACAGATTACAGAATGCTCCCAGATGTGCATGGGAAACTAATACTGGTCTTCCAGGGAACGATCAAAGCGTAAACTGTTTGAGACATTACTCCCGTGGAGGAAAGTGCGCATGGTGACTGTTGTATTCAATCCCGATTCAATTTCTGTGTTTCATCAACACTCTGATAGTCCACAGATTACAGAATGACACCATATGTGCATCGGAAACTACTACTTGCCTTCCAGGGAACGATCAAAGCGTAGACTAATTGAGACATTACTCCCATGGACGAAAGGGCGCATGGTGACTGTTGTATTCAATCCCGATACACTTTATGTGTTTCAACAACACTCTGATAGTCCACAGATTACAGAATGCCTCCAGATAGGCATCGGAAACTACTACTGGTTTTACAGGGAACGATCAAAGCGTAAACTGTTTGAGACATTACTCCCATGAAGGAAAGTGCGCATGGTGAATGTGGTATGCAATCCCGCGGCAATTTCTGTGTTTCATCAACACTTTGAAGGTCCACAGATTACAGAATGCCTCCAGATGTGCATCGGAAACTACTACGGGTCTTGCTGGGAACGATCAGAGCGTAGACTGTTTGAGACATTACTCCCATGGAGGAAAGAGCGCATGGTGACTGTTGTATTCAATCCCGATGCAATTTCTGTGTTTCATCAAGACACTGTTGGGTCCACACATTACAGAATGCCCCAGATGTGCATCGGAAACTACTACTGGTCTTGCAGGGAACGATCAAAGCGAAGATTGTTTGAGACATTACTCCCATGGAGGAAAGAGCGCATGGTGAATGTTGTATTCAATCCCGATGCATATTTCTGTGTTTCATCAAGACGCTGATAGTCCACACATTACAGAATGCCCCCAGATGTGCATCAGAAACTACTACTGGTTTTCCAGGGAACGATCACAGCGTATACTGTTTGAGACATTACTCATATGGAGGAAAGAGCGCATGGTGACTGTTTATTCAATCCCGATGCAATTTCTGTGTTTCATCAACACTCGAATTCTCCACACATTACAGATTGCCCCAGATGTTCATCTCAGACTACTATTGGTCTTCCAGGGAACGAACAAAGCGTAAACTGTTTGAGACATTTCTGCGATGTAGGAAAGTGCGCATGGTGACTGTTGCATTCAATCCCGATGCAATTTCTGTGTTTCATGAACACTCTGATAGTCCACAGATTACAGAATGCCTCCAGATGTGCACCTGAAACTACTACTGGTCTTCCAGGGAACGATCAAAGCGTAGATTGTTTGAGACATTGCTCCCATGGAGAAAAGTGCGTATGGTGACTGTTGTATACAATCCTAATGCAATTTCTGTGTTTCACAAACACTCCGATAGTCCACACATTACAGAATGAGCACAGATGTTCATCGGAAACTACTACTGGTCTTCCAGTGAACGATCAAAGCGTAAACCGTTTGAGACACTACTCCCATGGAAAAAAGTGCGCATGATGACTGCTGTATACTATCCCGATGCAAATTCTGTGTTTCATCAACACTCTGATATTCCACACATTACAGAAAGTCACCACATGTGCATCGTAAACTACTACTGGTCTTCCAGGGAACGATCAAAGCGTAGACTGTTTGAGACATTACTCCCATGCAGGTAAGTGCGCATGGTGACTGTTGTATTCAATGCCGATGCAATTTCTGTGTTTCATCAACACTCTGATAGTCCACACATAACAGAAGGCCCCCAGATGTGCATCGGAAACTACTACTTGTCTTGCAGGGAACGATCAAAGCGTAGACTATGTGAGACATTACTCCCATGGAGGAAAGTGCGCATGGTGACTGTTGTATTAAATACCGATGGAATTTCTGTGTTTCATCAACACTCTGATAGTCCACAGATTACAGAATGACACCATATGAGCATCGGAAACTACTACTTGTCTTCGAGAGAACGATCAAAGCGTAGACTAATTGAGACATTACACATATGGAGGAAAGTGCGAATGGTGACTGTGGTATTCAATGCTAATGCAATTTCTGTGTTTCATCAACACTCTGATGGTCCACAGATTACAGAATGCTTCCAGATGTGCATCGGTAACTACTACTGGTCTTAAAGGGAACGATCAAAGCGTAAACTGTTTGAGACATTACTCCCATGGAGGAAAGTGCGCATGGTGACTGTTGGATTCAATCCCGCGTCAATTTCTGTGTTTCATCAACACTTTGAAGGTCCACAGATTACAGAATGCCTCCTGATGTGCATCGGAAACAAACACTGGTCTTGCAGGGAACGATCAAAGCGTAGACTGTTTGAGACATTACTCCCATGCAGGTAAGTGCGCATGGTGACTGTTGTATTCAATACCGATGCAATTTCTGTGTTTCATCAACACTCTGATAGTCCACACATAACAGAAGGCCCCCAGATGTGCATCGGAAACTACTACTTGTCTTGCAGGGAACGATCAAAGCGTAAACTGTTTCAGACCTTACTCCCATGCAGTAAAGTGCGCAAGGTGACTGTTGTATTCAATCCCGATGCAATTTCTGTGTTTCATCAACACTCTGATAGTCCACACATTACAGAATGCCCCCAGATGAGCATCGGAAACTACTACTGGTCTTCCAGGGAACGATCAAAGCGTAAACTGTTTGAGACATTACTGTCATGGAGGAAAGTGCGCATGGTGACTGTTGTATTCAATCCCGATGCAATTTCTGTGTTTCATCAAGTCACTGATAGCACACACATTACAGAATGCCCCAGATGAGCATCGGAAACTACTACTGGTCTTCCAGGGAACGATCAAAGCGTAAACTGTTTGAGACATTACTCCCATGGAGGAAAGTGCGCATGGTGACTTTTATATTTAATCCCGATTCAATAACTGTGTTTCATCAACACTCTGATATTCCAAACATTACAGAATGCCCCCAGATGTTCATCGGAAAATACTACTGGTCTTCCAGGGAACGTCAAAGCCTAGACTGTTTGAGACATTACTGCCATGGAGGAAAGTGCGCATGGTGACTGTTGTATTCAATCCCGATGCAATTTCTGTGTTTCAACAACACTCTGATAGTCCACAGATTACAGAAAGCCTCCAGTTGTGCATCGGAAACTACTACTGGTCTTCTAGGGAACGATCAAAGCGTAGATTGTTTGAGACATTACTCCCATGGAGGAAAGTGCGCAAGGTGACTGTTGTATACAATCCCGATGCAATTTCTGTGTTTCAACAACACTCCGATAGTCCACACATTACAGAATGAGCCCAGATGTTCATCGGAAACTACTACTGGTCTTCCAGGGAACGATCAAAAGCGTAAACTGTTTGAGACATTACTTCCATTGAGGAAAGTGCGCATGGTGACTGCTGTATTTAATCCCGATGCTATTTCTGTGTTTCATCAACACCCTGATAGTCCACACATTACAGAAAGACACCAGATGTGCATCGGAAAGTACTACTGGACTTGCAGGGAACGATCAAAGCGTAGACTGTTTGAGACATTACTGCGATGTAGGAAAGTGCGCATGGTGACAGTTGTATTCAATTACGATGCAATTTCTGTGTTTCATCAACACTCTGATGGTCCACACATTACAGAAGGCCCCCAGATGTGCATCGGAAACTACTACTGGTCTTCCAGGTAACGATCAAAGCGTAAACTGTTTGAGACCTTACTCCCATTCAGGAAAGTGCGCATTGCGACTGTTGTATTCAATGCCGATGCAATTTCTGTGATTCATCAACACTCTGATAGTCCACACGTAACAGAAGGCCCCCAGATGTGCATCGGAAACTACTACTGGTCTTGCAGGGAACGATCAAAGCGTAGACGGTTTGAGACATTACTCCCATGGAGGAAAGTGCGCATGGTGACTGTTGTATTAAATACCGATGCAATCTCTGTGTTTCATCAACACTCTGATGGTCCACAGATTACAGAATGCTCCCAGATGTGCATGGGAAACTACTACTGGTCTTCCAGGGAACGATCAAAGCGTAAACTGTTTGAGACATTACTCCCGTGGAGGAAAGTGCGCATGGTGACTGTTGTATTCAATCCCGATTCAATTTCTGTGTTTCATCAACACTCTGATAGTCCACAGATTACAGAGTGACACCATATGTGCATCGGAAACTACTACTTGTCTTCCAGGGAACGATCAAAGCGTAGACTAATTGAGACATTACTCCCATGGACGAAAGTGCGCATGGTGACTGTTGTATTCAATCCCGATGCACTTTATGTGTTCCAACAACACTCTGATTGTCCACAGATTACAGAATGCCTCCAGATAGGCATCGGAAACTACTACTGGGCTTCCAGGGAACGATCAAAGCTTAGACTCTTTGAGACATTACTCCCATGGAGGAAATTTGCGCATGGTGACTGTTGTATACATTCCCGATGCAATTTCTGTGTTTCAACAACACTCTGATAATCCACACATTACAGAATGCCCGCAGATGTTCATCGGAAACTACTACTGGTCTTCCTGGGATCGATCAAAGCGTAGACTGTTTGAGATATTACTGCCATGGAGGGTAGTGCGCATGGTGACTGTTGTATTCAATCCCGATGCAATTCCTGTGTTTCATCAACACTCTGATAGTCCACAGATTACAGAAGGCCCCCAGACGTGCGTCGGAAACTACTACTGGTCTTCCAGGGAACGATCAAGCGTAAACTTTTGAGACATTACTCCCATGGTGGAAAGTGAGCATGGTGACTGTTGTATTCAATCCCGATGCAATTTCTGTGTTTCATCAACACTCTGATAGTCCACACATTACAGAAGTCCCCCAGATGTGTATCGGAAACTACTACTGGTCTTGCAGGGAACGGTTAAAGCGTAGAATGTTTGAGACATTACTCCCATGGAGTAAAGTGCGCATGGTGACTGTTGTATTCAATCCCGATGCAATTTCTGTGTTTCATCAACACACTGATTGTCCACACATTACAGAATGCCCCAAGATGTGCATCGGAATCTACTACTGGTCTTCCAGGGAACGATCGAAGCGTAAACTGTTTGAGACATTAATGCCATGGAGGAAAGTGCGCATGGTGACTGTTGTGTTTAATTCCGCGGCAATTTCTGTGTTTCATCAACACTTTGAAGGTCCACAGATTACAGAATGAATCCAGATGTGCATCGGAAACTACTACTGGTCTTGCAGGGAACGATCAAAGCGTAGACTGTTTGAGACATTACTCCCATGGAGGAAAGAGTGCATGATGACTGTTGTATTCAATCCCGATGCAATTTCTGTGTTTCATCAAGACACTGATAGTCCACACATTACAGAATGCCCCAGATGTGCATCTTAAACTACTACTAGTCTTCCAGGGAACGATCAAAGCGTAAACTGTTTGAGACATTACTCCCATGGAGGAAAGTGCGCATGGTGAGTGTTGTATTTAATCCCGATGCAGTATCTGTTTTTCATCAACACTCTGATATTCCACACATTACAGAATGCCCCGAGATGTGCATCGTAAGCTACTACTGGTCTTCCAGGGAACGATCAAAGCGTAAACTGTATGACACATTACTCCCATGGAGGAAAGTGTGCATGGTGATTGTTGTATTCAATCAAGTTGCAAAATCTGTGTTCAACACTCTGATAGTCCACAGATTCAGAATGCCTCCAGATGTGCATCGGAAATTACTACTGGTCTTGCAGGGAACGATCAAAGCGTAGACGGTTTGAGACATTACTCCCATGGAGGAAAGTGCGCATGGTGACTGTTGTATTAAATACCGATGCAATTTCTGTGTTTCATCAACACTCTGATAGTCCACAGATTACAGAATGCTCCCAGATGTGCATCGGAAACTGCTACTGGTCTTCCAGGGAACGATCAAAGCGTAAACTGTTTGAGACATTACTCCCGTGCAGGAAAGTGCGCATCGTGACTGTTGTATTCAATCCCGATGCAATTTCTGTGTTTCATCAACACTCTGATAGTCCACAGATTTCCGAATGCCTCCAGATGTGCATCGGAAACTACTACTTGTCTTCCAGGGAACGATCAAAGCGTAGACTGTTTGAGACATTACTCCCCTAGAGGAAAGTGCGCATGGTGACTGTTGTATTCAATCCCGATGCAATTTCAGTGTTTCATCAACACTTTGAAGGTCCACAGATTACAGAATGCCTCCAGATGTGCATCGGAAACTACTACTGGTCTTCCAGAAATCGATCAAAGCGTAGACTGTTTGAGAAATTACTCCCATGGAGGAAAGTGCGCATGGTGACTGTTGTATTCAATCCCGATGCAATTTCTGTGTTTCATCAAGACACTGATAGTCCACACATTACAGAATGCCCCAGATGTGCATCTTAAACTACTACTGGTCTTCCAGGGAACGATCAAAGCGTAAACTGTTTGAGACATTACTCCCATGGAGATAAGTGCCCATGGTGAGTGTTGTATTTAATACCGATGCAATATCTGTGTTTCATCAACACTCTGATATTCCACACATTAGAGAATGCCCCCAGATGTGCATCGGAAACTACTACTGGTCTTTCAGGGAACGATCAAAGCGTAAACTGTTTGAGACATTACTCCCATCGAGGAAAGTGCGCATGGTGACTGTTGTATTCAATCCCGCGGCAATTTCTGTGTTTCATCAACACTTTGAAGGTCCACAGATTACAGAATGCTCCCAGATGTGCATCGGAAACTACTACTGGTCTTCCAGGGAACGATCAAAGCGTAAACTGTTTGAGACATTACTCCCGTGGAGGAAAGTGCGCATGGTGACTGTTGCATTCATTTCCGATGCAATTTCTGTGTTTCATCAACACTCTGATAGTCACAGATTTCAGAATGCCTCCAGATGTGCATCGGAAACTACTACTTGTCTTCCAGGGAACGATCAAAGCGTACACTCTTTGAGACATTACTCCCCTAGAGGAAAGTGCGCATGGTGACTGTTGTATTCAATCCCGATGCAATTTCAGTGTTTCATCAACACTTTGAAGGTCCACAGATTACAGAATGCCTCCCGATGTGCATCGGAAACTACTACTGGTCTTCCAGGAATCGATCAAAGCGTAGACTGTTTGAGAAATTACTCCAATGGAAGAAAGTGAGCATGGTGACTGTTGTATTCAATCCTGATGCAATTTCTGTGTTTCATCAACACTCTGATACTCCACAGATTACAGAATGACACCAGATGTGCATCGGAAACTACTACTTGTCCTCCTGGGAACGATCAAAACGTAGACTGTTTGAGACATTACTCCCATGGAGGAAAGTGCGCATGGTGACTGTTGTATTAAATCCCGATGCAATTTCTTTGTTTCATCAACACTCTGATAGTCCACACTTTACAGAATGCCCCCGGATGTTCATCGGAAACTACTATTGGTCTTCCAGGGAACGATGAAAGGGTAAACTGTTTGAGACATTACTCCCATGGAGGAAAGTGTGCATGGTGACTGTTGTATTCAATCACGATGCAATTTCTGTGTGTCAAAAACACTATGATAATCCACACATTACAGAATGACACCAGATCTGCATCGGAAACTACTACTGGTCTTCCAGGGAACGATCAAAGCGAAGACTGTTTGAGACATTACTGCCACGGAGGAAAGTGAGCATGGTGATTGTTGTATTCAATCCCCATGCAATTTCTGTGTTTCAACAACACTCTGATAGTCCACAGATTTCAGAATGCCTCCAAATGTGTATCGGAAACAACTACTTGTCTGCCAGGGAACGATCAAAGCGTAGACTGTTTGAGACATTACTCCCCTAGGGGAAAGTGCGCATGGTGACTGTTGTATTCAATCCCGATGCAATTTCAGTGTTTCATCAACACTTTGAAGGTCCACAGATTACAGAATGCCTCCAGATGTGCATCGGAAACTACTACTGGTCTTCCAGAAATCGATCAAAGCGTAGACTGTTTGAGAAATTACTCCCATGGAGGAAAGTGCGCATGGTGACTGTTGTATTCAATCCCGATGCAATTTCTGTGTTTCATCAACACTCTGATAGTCCACAGATTACAGAATGACACCAGATGTGCATCGGAAACTACTACTTGTCCTCCTGGGAACGATCAAAACGTAGACTGTTTGAGACATTACTCCCATGGAGGAACGTGCGCATGGTGACTGTTGTATTCAATCCCGATGCAATTTCTTTGTTTCATCAACACTCTGATAGTCCACACATTACAGAATACCCCCAGATGTCCATCGGAAACTACTATTGGTCTTCCAGGGAACGATCAAAGCGTAAACTGTTTGAGACATTACTGCCATGGAGGAAAGTGCGCATGGTGACTGTTGTATTTAATCCCGCGGCAATTTCTGTGGTTCATCAACACTTTGAAGGTCCACAGATTACCGAATGCCTCCAGATGTGCATCGGAAACTACTACTGGTCTTGCAGGGAACGATCAAAGCGTAGACTCTTTTAGACATTACTCCCATGGAGGAAAGAGCGCATGGTGACTGTTGTATTCAATCCCGATGCAATTTCTGTGTTTCATCAACACACTGATAGTCCACACATTACAGAATGCCCCAGATGTGCATCTTAAACTACTACTGGTCTTCCAGGGAACGATCAAAGCGTAAACTGTTTGAGACATTACTCTGATCGAGGAAAGTGCGCATGGTGACTGTTGTATTCAATCCCGCCCAATTTCTGTGTTTCATCAACACTTTGAAGGTCCACAGATTACAGAATGCCTCCAGATGTGCATCGGAAACTACTACTGGTCTTGCAGGGAACGATCAAAGCGTAGACTGTTTGAGACATTACTCCCATGGAGGAAAGAGCGCATGGTGACTGTTGTATTCAATCCCGATGCAATTTCTGTGTTTCATCAACACACTGATAGTCCACACATTTCAAAATGCCCCAGATGTGCATCGGAAACTACTACTGGTCTTCCAGGGAACGATCAAAGCGTAAACTGTCTGAGACATTACTCCCATGGAGGATAGTGCGCATGGTGACTGTTGTATTCAATCAAGTTGCAAATTATGTGTTCAACACTCTGATAGTCCACAGATTACAGAATGCCTCCAGATGTGCATCGGAAACTACTACTGGTCTTGCAGGGAACGATCAAATCGTAGACGGTTTGAGACATTACTCCCATGGAGGAAAGTGCGCATGGTGACTGTTGTATTCAATCCCGATGCAATTTCTTTGTTTCATCAACACTCTGATAGTCCACACATTACAGAATACCCCCAGATGTCCATCGGAAACTACTATTGGTCTTCCAGGGAACGATCAAAGCGTAAACTGTTTGAGACATTACTCCCATGGAGGAAATTGCGCATGGTGACTGTTGTATTGAATCCCGATGAAATTTCTGTGTTTCATCAACACTCTGATAGTACACAAATTACAGAAAGACCCCAGATGAGCATCGGAAACTACTACTGGTCTTCCAGGAAACGATCAAAGCGTAAACTGTTTGAGGCATTACTGCCATGGAGGAAAGTGCGCATGGTGACTGTTGTATTTAATCCCGCGGCAATTTCTGTGGTTCATCAACACTTTGAAGGTCCACAGATTACCGAATGCCTCCAGATGTGCATCGGAAACTACTACTGGTCTTGCAGGGAACGATCAAAGCGTAGACTCTTTTAGACATTACTCCCATGGAGGAGAGAGCGCATGGTGACTGTTGTATTCAATCCCGATGCAATTTCTGTGTTTCATCAACACACTGATAGTCCACACATTACAGAATGCCCCAGATGTGCATCTTAAACTACTACTGGTCTTCCAGGGAACGATCAAAGCGTAAACTGTTTGAGACATTACTCTGATCGAGGAAAGTGCGCATGGTGACTGTTGTATTCAATCCCGCCCAATTTCTGTGTTTCATCAACACTTTGAAGGTCCACAGATTACAGAATGCCTCCAGATGTGCATCGGAAACTACTACTGGTCTTGCAGGGAACGATCAAAGCGTAGACTGTTTGAGACATTACTCCCATGGAGGAAAGAGCGCATGGTGACTGTTGTATTCAATCCCGATGCAATTTCTGTGTTTCATCAACACACTGATAGTCCACACATTTCAAAATGCCCCAGATGTGCATCGGAAACTACTACTGGTCTTCCAGGGAACGATCAAAGCGTAAACTGTCTGAGACATTACTCCCATGGAGGATAGTGCGCATGGTGACTGTTGTATTCAATCAAGTTGCAAATTATGTGTTCAACACTCTGATAGTCCACAGATTACAGAATGCCACCAGATGTGCATCGGAAACTACTACTGGTCTTCCAGGAACGATTAAAGCGTAGACTGTTTGAGACATTACTGCCATGGAGGAAAGTGCGCATGGTGACTGTTGTATTCAATCCCGATGCAATTTCAGTGTTTCATCAAAACTTTGAAGGGCCACAGATTACAGAATGCCTCCAGATGTGCATTGGAAACTACTACTGGTCTTCCAGGAATCGATCAAAGCGTAGACTGTTTGAGACATTACTCCCATGGAGGAAAGTGCGCATGGTGACTGTTGTATTCAATCCCGATGCAATTTCTGTGTTTCATCAACACTTTGAAGGTCCACAGATTACAGAATGCCTCCAGATGTACATCGGAAACTACTACTGGTCCTGCAGGGAACGATCAAAGCGTAGACTGTTTGAGACATTACTCCTATGGAGGAAAGAGCGCATGGTAACTGTTGTATTCAATCCCGATGAAATTTCTGTGTTTCTTCAACACACTGATAGTCCACACATTACAGAATGCCCCAGATGTGCAGCGGAAACTACTACTGGTCTTCCAGGGAACGATCAAAGCGTAAACTATCTGAGACATTACTCCCAAGGAGGAAAGTGCGCATGGTGACTATTGTATTTAATCCCGAAGCAATATCTGTTTTTCATCAACACTCTGATATTCCACACATTACAGAATGCCCCCAGATGTGCATCGGAAACTACTACTGGTCTTCCAGGGAACGATCAAAGCGTAAACTGTTTGAGACATTACTCCCATGGAGGAAAGTGCGCATGGTGACTGTTGTATTCAATCCCGATGCAATTTCTGTGTTTCATCAACACTCTGATACTCCACAGATTGCAGAATGCCTCCAGATGTGCATCGGAAACTACTACTGGTCTTCCTGGGAACGATCAAAATCGTAGATTGTTTGAGACATTACTCCCGTAGAGTAAAGTGCGCATGGTGATTGTTGTATTCAATCCCGATGCCATTTCTGTGTTTCATCAACACTCTGATAGTCCACATATTACAGAATGTTTCAAGATGTGCATCGGAAACTACTACTGGTCTTCCAGCTAAAGATCAAAGCGTAGACTGTTTGAGACATTACTCCCATGGAGGAAAGTGCGCATGGTGACTGTAGTATTCAATCCAATTGCAATTTCTGTGTTTCATCAACACTCTGATAGTCCACAGATTACAGAATGCCTTCAGATGTGCATCAGAAACTACTAATGGACTTCCAGGGAACGATCAAAGCGTAAACTCCTTGAGACATTACTCCCATGGAGGAAAGTGCTAATGGTGACTGTTGTATTCAATCCCGATGCAATTTCTGTGCTTCATCAACACTCTGATACTCCCCAGATTACAGAATGCCTCCAGATGTGCATCGGAAACTACTACTGGTCTTCCAGGGAACGATCAAAGCGTAGACTGTTTCAGACATTACTCCCATGGAAGAAAGTGCGCATGGTGACTGTTGTATTCAATTTCGATGCGATTTCTGTGTTTCATCAACACTCTGATAGTCCACAGATTACAGAGTGCCTCCAGATGTGCATCAGAAACTACTACTGGACTTCCATGGAACGATCAAAGCGTAAATTCCTTGAGACATTACTCTCATGAAGGAAAGTGCGCATGGTGACTGTTGTATTCAATCCCGATGCATTTTCTGTGTTTCATCACCACTCTGATAGTCCACAGATTACAGAGTGCTCCTAGATGTGCATCGGAAACTACTACTGGTCTTCCTGGGAACGATCCAAGCGTAGACTGTTTAAGACATTACTCCCGTGGAAGAAAGTGCGCATAGTGACTGTTTTATTCAATTTCGATGCAATTTCTGTGTTTCATCAACACTCTGATAGTCCACAGATTACAGAATGCCTCCAGATGTGCATCGGAAAATACTACTTTTCTTCCAGGGAACGATCAAATCGTAGACAGTTTCAGACATTACTCCCATGGAAGAAAGTGCGCATGGTGACTGTTGTATTCAATTTCGATGCAATTTCTGTGTTTCGTCAACACTCTGATAGTCCACAGATTACAGAATGCCTCCAGATTTGCATCGGAAACTACTACTGGTTTTCCAGGGAACGATCAAAGCGTAGACTCTTTGAGACATTACTCCCATTTAGGAAAGTGCGCATTGTGACAGTTCTATTCAATCCCGATGGAATTTCTGTGTTTCATCAACACTCTGATAGTCCACAGATTACAGAATGCCTCCAGATGTGCATCGGAAACTACTACTGGTCTTTCAGTGAACGATCAAGGCGTAGACTGTTTGAGACATTACTCCCATTGAGGAAAGTGCGGATGGTGACTGTTGTATTCAATCCCGATGAAGTTTCTGTGTTTCATCAACACTCTGATACTCCACAGATTGCAGAATGCCTCCAGATGTGCATCGGAAGCTACTACTGGTCTTCCAGGGAACGATCAAAGCGTAGACTTTTTCAGACATTACTCCCATGGAAGAAAGTGCGCATGGTGACTGTTGTATTCAATTTCGATGCATTTTCTGTGTTTCATCAACACTCTGATAGTCCACAGATTACCGAATGCCTCCAGATGTGCATCGGAAACTACTACTGGTCTTCCAGGGAACGATCAAAGCGCAGACTGTTTCAGACATTACTCCCATGGAAGAAAGTGCGCATGGTGACTGTTGTATTCAATCCCGATGCAATTTCTGTGTTTCATCAACACTCTGATAGTCCACACATTACAGAATACCCCCAGATGTCCATCGGAAACTACTATTGGTCTTCCAGGGAACGATCAAAGCGTAAACTGTTTGAGACATTACTCCCATGGAGGAAATTGCGCATGGTGACTGTTGTATTGAATCCCGATGAAATTTCTGTGTTTCATCAACACTCTGATAGTACACAAATTACAGAAAGACCCCAGATGAGCATCGGAAACTACTACTGGTCTTCCAGGAAACGATCAAAGCGTAAACTGTTTGAGGCATTACTGCCATGGAGGAAAGTGCGCATGGTGACTGTTGTATTTAATCCCGCGGCAATTTCTGTGGTTCATCAACACTTTGAAGGTCCACAGATTACCGAATGCCTCCAGATGTGCATCGGAAACTACTACTGGTCTTGCAGGGAACGATCAAAGCGTAGACTCTTTTAGACATTACTCCCATGGAGGAGAGAGCGCATGGTGACTGTTGTATTCAATCCCGATGCAATTTCTGTGTTTCATCAACACACTGATAGTCCACACATTACAGAATGCCCCAGATGTGCATCTTAAACTACTACTGGTCTTCCAGGGAACGATCAAAGCGTAAACTGTTTGAGACATTACTCTGATCGAGGAAAGTGCGCATGGTGACTGTTGTATTCAATCCCGCCCAATTTCTGTGTTTCATCAACACTTTGAAGGTCCACAGATTACAGAATGCCTCCAGATGTGCATCGGAAACTACTACTGGTCTTGCAGGGAACGATCAAAGCGTAGACTGTTTGAGACATTACTCCCATGGAGGAAAGAGCGCATGGTGACTGTTGTATTCAATCCCGATGCAATTTCTGTGTTTCATCAACACACTGATAGTCCACACATTTCAAAATGCCCCAGATGTGCATCGGAAACTACTACTGGTCTTCCAGGGAACGATCAAAGCGTAAACTGTCTGAGACATTACTCCCATGGAGGATAGTGCGCATGGTGACTGTTGTATTCAATCAAGTTGCAAATTATGTGTTCAACACTCTGATAGTCCACAGATTACAGAATGCCACCAGATGTGCATCGGAAACTACTACTGGTCTTCCAGGAACGATTAAAGCGTAGACTGTTTGAGACATTACTGCCATGGAGGAAAGTGCGCATGGTGACTGTTGTATTCAATCCCGATGCAATTTCAGTGTTTCATCAAAACTTTGAAGGGCCACAGATTACAGAATGCCTCCAGATGTGCATTGGAAACTACTACTGGTCTTCCAGGAATCGATCAAAGCGTAGACTGTTTGAGACATTACTCCCATGGAGGAAAGTGCGCATGGTGACTGTTGTATTCAATCCCGATGCAATTTCTGTGTTTCATCAACACTTTGAAGGTCCACAGATTACAGAATGCCTCCAGATGTACATCGGAAACTACTACTGGTCCTGCAGGGAACGATCAAAGCGTAGACTGTTTGAGACATTACTCCTATGGAGGAAAGAGCGCATGGTAACTGTTGTATTCAATCCCGATGAAATTTCTGTGTTTCTTCAACACACTGATAGTCCACACATTACAGAATGCCCCAGATGTGCAGCGGAAACTACTACTGGTCTTCCAGGGAACGATCAAAGCGTAAACTATCTGAGACATTACTCCCAAGGAGGAAAGTGCGCATGGTGACTATTGTATTTAATCCCGAAGCAATATCTGTTTTTCATCAACACTCTGATATTCCACACATTACAGAATGCCCCCAGATGTGCATCGGAAACTACTACTGGTCTTCCAGGGAACGATCAAAGCGTAAACTGTTTGAGACATTACTCCCATGGAGGAAAGTGCGCATGGTGACTGTTGTATTCAATCCCGATGCAATTTCTGTGTTTCATCAACACTCTGATACTCCACAGATTGCAGAATGCCTCCAGATGTGCATCGGAAACTACTACTGGTCTTCCTGGGAACGATCAAAATCGTAGATTGTTTGAGACATTACTCCCGTAGAGTAAAGTGCGCATGGTGATTGTTGTATTCAATCCCGAGGCCATTTCTGTGTTTCATCAACACTCTGATAGTCCACATATTACAGAATGTTTCAAGATGTGCATCGGAAACTACTACTGGTCTTCCAGCTAAAGATCAAAGCGTAGACTGTTTGAGACATTACTCCCATGGAGGAAAGTGCGCATGGTGACTGTAGTATTCAATCCAATTGCAATTTCTGTGTTTCATCAACACTCTGATAGTCCACAGATTACAGAATGCCTTCAGATGTGCATCAGAAACTACTAATGGACTTCCAGGGAACGATCAAAGCGTAAACTCCTTGAGACATTACTCCCATGGAGGAAAGTGCTAATGGTGACTGTTGTATTCAATCCCGATGCAATTTCTGTGCTTCATCAACACTCTGATACTCCCCAGATTACAGAATGCCTCCAGATGTGCATCGGAAACTACTACTGGTCTTCCAGGGAACGATCAAAGCGTAGACTGTTTCAGACATTACTCCCATGGAAGAAAGTGCGCATGGTGACTGTTGTATTCAATTTCGATGCGATTTCTGTGTTTCATCAACACTCTGATAGTCCACAGATTACAGAGTGCCTCCAGATGTGCATCAGAAACTACTACTGGACTTCCATGGAACGATCAAAGCGTAAATTCCTTGAGACATTACTCTCATGAAGGAAAGTGCGCATGGTGACTGTTGTATTCAATCCCGATGCATTTTCTGTGTTTCATCACCACTCTGATAGTCCACAGATTACAGAGTGCTCCTAGATGTGCATCGGAAACTACTACTGGTCTTCCTGGGAACGATCCAAGCGTAGACTGTTTAAGACATTACTCCCGTGGAAGAAAGTGCGCATAGTGACTGTTTTATTCAATTTCGATGCAATTTCTGTGTTTCATCAACACTCTGATAGTCCACAGATTACAGAATGCCTCCAGATGTGCATCGGAAAATACTACTTTTCTTCCAGGGAACGATCAAATCGTAGACAGTTTCAGACATTACTCCCATGGAAGAAAGTGCGCATGGTGACTGTTGTATTCAATTTCGATGCAATTTCTGTGTTTCGTCAACACTCTGATAGTCCACAGATTACAGAATGCCTCCAGATTTGCATCGGAAACTACTACTGGTTTTCCAGGGAACGATCAAAGCGTAGACTCTTTGAGACATTACTCCCATTTAGGAAAGTGCGCATGGTGACAGTTCTATTCAATCCCGATGGAATTTCTGTGTTTCATCAACACTCTGATAGTCCACAGATTACAGAATGCCTCCAGATGTGCATCGGAAACTACTACTGGTCTTTCAGTGAACGATCAAGGCGTAGACTGTTTGAGACATTACTCCCATTGAGGAAAGTGCGGATGGTGACTGTTGTATTCAATCCCGATGAAGTTTCTGTGTTTCATCAACACTCTGATACTCCACAGATTGCAGAATGCCTCCAGATGTGCATCGGAAGCTACTACTGGTCTTCCAGGGAACGATCAAAGCGTAGACTTTTTCAGACATTACTCCCATGGAAGAAAGTGCGCATGGTGACTGTTGTATTCAATTTCGATGCATTTTCTGTGTTTCATCAACACTCTGATAGTCCACAGATTACCGAATGCCTCCAGATGTGCATCGGAAACTACTACTGGTCTTCCAGGGAACGATCAAAGCGCAGACTGTTTCAGACATTACTCCCATGGAAGAAAGTGCGCATGGTGACTGTTGTATTCAATCCCGATGCAATTTCTGTGTTTCATCAACACTCTGATAGTCCACAGGTGACGGAAAGCCTCCAGATGTGCATCGGAAACTACTACTGGTCTTCCAGGGAACGATCAAAGCGTAGACTGCTAGTGACATTACTCCCATGGAGGAAAGTGCGCATGGTGACTGTTGTATTCAATAACGACGCAATTACTGTGTTTCATCAACACTCTGATAGTCTACACATTACAGAATGCCACCAGATGTGCTTCGGAAACAAGTACTGGTCTTCCAGGGAACGATCAAAGCGTAGACTGTTTTAGACATTACTCCAATGGAGGAAAGTGCGGATGGTGACTGTTGTATTCAAACCCGATGCAATTTCTGTGTTTCATCAACACTCTGATAGTAAACAGATTACAGAATGCCACCAGATGTGCATCGGAAACTACTACTGGTCTTTCAGGGAACGATCAAAGCGTTGACTGTTTGAAACATTACTCCCATAAAGAAAAATGCGTATGGTGACTGTTGTATTCAATCCCGATGCTATTTCTGTGTTTCATCAACACTCTGATTGTCCACAGATAACGGAAAGCCTCCAGATGTGCATCGGAAACTACTACTGGTCTTCCAGGGAACTATCAAAGCATAGACTGTTTGGGACTTTACTCCAATGGAGGAAAGTGCGCATGGTGACTGTTGTATTCAATACCGATGCAATTACTGTGTTTCATCAACACTCTGATAGTCTACACATTACAGAATGCCACCAGATGTGCATCGGAAACAAGTACTGGTCTTCCAGGGAACGATCAAAATCGTAGATTGTTTGAGACATTACTCCCGTAGAGTAAAGTGCGCATGGTGACTGGTGTATTCAATCCCGATGCAATTTCTGTGTTTCATCAACACTCTGATAGTCTACACACTACAGAATGCCACCAGATGTGCATCGGAAACAAGTACTGGTCTTCCAGGGAACGATCAAAAGCGTAGATAGTTTGAGACATTACTCCCGTGGAGTAAAGTGCGCATGGTGACTGTTGTATTCAATCCCGATGCAATTTCTGTGTTTCATCAACACTCTCATAGTCTACAGAATACAGAATACCTCCAGATGTGCATCGGAAACTACTACTGGCCTTCCTGGGAACGATCCAAGCGTAGACTGTTTCAGACATTACTCCCGTGGAAGAAAGTCCCCATACTGACTGTTGCATTCAATTTCGATGCAATTTCTGTGTTTCATCAACACTCTAATAGTCCACAGATGCCTCCAGATGTGCATCCTAAACTACTAATGGTCTTCCAGGGAACGATCAAAGCGTAGACTGTTTCAGACATTACTCCCATGGAGGAAAGTGCGGATGGTGACTGTTGTGTTCAATCCCGATGCAATTTCTGTGTTTCATAAACACTCTGATAGTCCACAGATTACAGAATGCATCCAGATATTCATCGGAAACTACAACTGGTCTTCCAGGGAACAATCAAAGCGTAGACTCTTTGAGACATTACTTTTATGGAAGAATGTGCGCATGGTGACTGTTCTATTCAATCCCGATGCAATTTCTGTGTTTCATCAACACTCTGATAGTCCACAGATTACAGAATGCCACCAGATGTGCATCGGAAAATACTACTGGTCTTCAAGGAAACGATCAAAGCATAGACTGTTAGAGACATACATCCCGTTGAGGAAAGTGCGCATGTTGACTGTTGTATTCTTTCCCGATGCAATTTCTGTGTTTCATCAACACTCTGATAGTCCACAGATTACAGAAAGCCTCCAGATGTGCATCGGAAACTGCTACTGGTCTTCCAGGGAACGATCAAAGCGTAGACTGTTTCAGACATTACTCCCATGGAAGAAAGTGCGCATTTTGACTGTTGTATTCAATTTCGATGCAATTTCTGTGTTTCATCAACACTCTGATAGTCCACAGATTACAGAATGCCTCCAGACGTGCATCGGAAACTACTACTGTACTTCCAGAGTACGGTCATAGCGTAAACTCCTTGAGACATTACTCCCATGGAGGAAAGTGTGCATGGTGAATGTTGTATTCAATCCCGATGCAGTTTCTGGGTTTCATCAACCCTCTGATAGTCCACAGATTTCACAATGCTTCAAGATGTTCATCGGAAACTACTACTGGTCTTCCAGGGAACGATCAAATCATAGACTGTTTCTGACATTACTCCCATGGAGGAAAGTGCGCATGGTGACTGTTGTATTCAATCCCGATGCAATTACTGTGTTTCATCAACACTCTGATAGTCTACACATTACAGAATGCCTTTAGATTTGCATCGGAAACTACTACTGGTCTTCCAGGGAACGATCAAAGCGTAGACTGTTTGAGATATTACTGCCATGGAGGGTAGTGCGCATGGTGACTGTTGTATTCAATCCCGATGCAATTCCTGTGTTTCATCAACACTCTGATAGTCCACAGATTACAGAAGGCCCCCAGACGTGCGTCGGAAACTACTACTGGTCTTCCAGGGAACGATCAAGCGTAAACTTTTGAGACATTACTCCCATGGTGGAAAGTGAGCATGGTGACTGTTGTATTCAATCCCGATGCAATTTCTGTGTTTCATCAACACTCTGATAGTCCACACATTACAGAAGTCCCCCAGATGTGTATCGGAAACTACTACTGGTCTTGCAGGGAACGGTTAAAGCGTAGAATGTTTGAGACATTACTCCCATGGAGTAAAGTGCGCATGGTGACTGTTGTATTCAATCCCGATGCAATTTCTGTGTTTCATCAACACACTGATTGTCCACACATTACAGAATGCCCCAAGATGTGCATCGGAATCTACTACTGGTCTTCCAGGGAACGATCGAAGCGTAAACTGTTTGAGACATTAATGCCATGGAGGAAAGTGCGCATGGTGACTGTTGTGTTTAATTCCGCGGCAATTTCTGTGTTTCATCAACACTTTGAAGGTCCACAGATTACAGAATGAATCCAGATGTGCATCGGAAACTACTACTGGTCTTGCAGGGAACGATCAAAGCGTAGACTGTTTGAGACATTACTCCCATGGAGGAAAGAGTGCATGATGATTGTTGTATTCAATCCCGATGCAATTTCTGTGTTTCATCAAGACACTGATAGTCCACACATTACAGAATGCCCCAGATGTGCATCTTAAACTACTACTAGTCTTCCAGGGAACGATCAAAGCGTAAACTGTTTGAGACATTACTCCCATGGAGGAAAGTGCGCATGGTGAGTGTTGTATTTAATCCCGATGCAGTATCTGTTTTTCATCAACACTCTGATATTCCACACATTACAGAATGCCCCGAGATGTGCATCGTAAGCTACTACTGGTCTTCCAGGGAACGATCAAAGCGTAAACTGTATGACACATTACTCCCATGGAGGAAAGTGTGCATGGTGATTGTTGTATTCAATCAAGTTGGAAAATCTGTGTTCAACACTCTGATAGTCCACAGATTCAGAATGCCTCCAGATGTGCATCGGAAATTACTACTGGTCTTGCAGGGAACGATCAAAGCGTAGACGGTTTGAGACATTACTCCCATGGAGGAAAGTGCGCATGGTGACTGTTGTATTAAATACCGATGCAATTTCTGTGTTTCATCAACACTCTGATAGTCCACAGATTACAGAATGCTCCCAGATGTGCATCGGAAACTGCTACTGGTCTTCCAGGGAACGATCAAAGCGTAAACTGTTTGAGACATTACTCCCGTGCAGGAAAGTGCGCATCGTGACTGTTGTATTCAATCCCGATGCAATTTCTGTGTTTCATCAACACTCTGATAGTCCACAGATTTCCAAATGCCTCCAGATGTGCATCGGAAACTACTACTTGTCTTCCAGGGAACGATCAAAGCGTAGACTGTTTGAGACATTACTCCCCTAGAGGAAAGTGCGCATGGTGACTGTTGTATTCAATCCCGATGCAATTTCAGTGTTTCATCAACACTTTGAAGGTCCACAGATTACAGAATGCCTCCAGATGTGCATCGGAAACTACTACTGGTCTTCCAGAAATCGATCAAAGCGTAGACTGTTTGAGAAATTACTCCCATGGAGGAAAGTGCGCATGGTGACTGTTGTATTCAATCCCGATGCAATTTCTGTGTTTCATCAAGACACTGATAGTCCACACATTACAGAATGCCCCAGATGTGCATCTTAAACTACTACTGGTCTTCCAGGGAACGATCAAAGCGTAAACTGTTTGAGACATTACTCCCATGGAGATAAGTGCCCATGGTGAGTGTTGTATTTAATACCGATGCAATATCTGTGTTTCATCAACACTCTGATATTCCACACATTAGAGAATGCCCCCAGATGTGCATCGGAAACTACTACTGGTCTTTCAGGGAACGATCAAAGCGTAAACTGTTTGAGACATTACTCCCATCGAGGAAAGTGCGCATGGTGACTGTTGTATTCAATCCCGCGGCAATTTCTGTGTTTCATCAACACTTTGAAGGTCCACAGATTACAGAATGCTCCCAGATGTGCATCGGAAACTACTACTGGTCTTCCAGGGAACGATCAAAGCGTAAACTGTTTGAGACATTACTCCCGTGGAGGAAAGTGCGCATGGTGACTGTTGCATTCATTTCCGATGCAATTTCTGTGTTTCATCAACACTCTGATAGTCACAGATTTCAGAATGCCTCCAGATGTGCATCGGAAACTACTACTTGTCTTCCAGGGAACGATCAAAGCGTAGACTCTTTGAGACATTACTCCCCTAGAGGAAAGTGCGCATGGTGACTGTTGTATTCAATCCCGATGCAATTTCAGTGTTTCATCAACACTTTGAAGGTCCACAGATTACAGAATGCCTCCCGATGTGCATCGGAAACTACTACTGGTCTTCCAGGAATCGATCAAAGCGTAGACTGTTTGAGAAATTACTCCAATGGAAGAAAGTGAGCATGGTGACTGTTGTATTCAATCCTGATGCAATTTCTGTGTTTCATCAACACTCTGATAGTCCACAGATTACAGAATGACACCAGATGTGCATCGGAAACTACTACTTGTCCTCCTGGGAACGATCAAAACGTAGACTGTTTGAGACATTACTCCCATGGAGGAAAGTGCGCATGGTGACTGTTGTATTAAATCCCGATGCAATTTCTTTGTTTCATCAACACTCTGATAGTCCACACTTTACAGAATGCCCCCGGATGTTCATCGGAAACTACTATTGGTCTTCCAGGGAACGATGAAAGGGTAAACTGTTTGAGACATTACTCCCATGGAGGAAAGTGTGCATGGTGACTGTTGTATTCAATCACGATGCAATTTCTGTGTGTCAAAAACACTATGATAATCCACACATTACAGAATGACACCAGATCTGCATCGGAAACTACTACTGGTCTTCCAGGGAACGATCAAAGCGAAGACTGTTTGAGACATTACTGCCACGGAGGAAAGTGAGCATGGTGATTGTTGTATTCAATCCCCATGCAATTTCTGTGTTTCAACAACACTCTGATAGTCCACAGATTTCAGAATGCCTCCAAATGTGTATCGGAAACAACTACTTGTCTGCCAGGGAACGATCAAAGCGTAGACTGTTTGAGACATTACTCCCCTAGAGGAAAGTGCGCATGGTGACTGTTGTATTCAATCCCGATGCAATTTCAGTGTTTCATCAACACTTTGAAGGTCCACAGATTACAGAATGCCTCCAGATGTGCATCGGAAACTACTACTGGTCTTCCAGAAATCGATCAAAGCGTAGACTGTTTGAGAAATTACTCCCATGGAGGAAAGTGCGCATGGTGACTGTTGTATTCAATCCCGATGCAATTTCTGTGTTTCATCAACACTCTGATAGTCCACAGATTACAGAATGACACCAGATGTGCATCGGAAACTACTACTTGTCCTCCTGGGAACGATCAAAACGTAGACTGTTTGAGACATTACTCCCATGGAGGAACGTGCGCATGGTGACTGTTGTATTCAATCCCGATGCAATTTCTTTGTTTCATCAACACTCTGATAGTCCACACATTACAGAATACCCCCAGATGTCCATCGGAAACTACTATTGGTCTTCCAGGGAACGATCAAAGCGTAAACTGTTTGAGACATTACTGCCATGGAGGAAAGTGCGCATGGTGACTGTTGTATTTAATCCCGCGGCAATTTCTGTGGTTCATCAACACTTTGAAGGTCCACAGATTACCGAATGCCTCCAGATGTGCATCGGAAACTACTACTGGTCTTGCAGGGAACGATCAAAGCGTAGACTCTTTTAGACATTACTCCCATGGAGGAAAGAGCGCATGGTGACTGTTGTATTCAATCCCGATGCAATTTCTGTGTTTCATCAACACACTGATAGTCCACACATTACAGAATGCCCCAGATGTGCATCTTAAACTACTACTGGTCTTCCAGGGAACGATCAAAGCGTAAACTGTTTGAGACATTACTCTGATCGAGGAAAGTGCGCATGGTGACTGTTGTATTCAATCCCGCCCAATTTCTGTGTTTCATCAACACTTTGAAGGTCCACAGATTACAGAATGCCTCCAGATGTGCATCGGAAACTACTACTGGTCTTGCAGGGAACGATCAAAGCGTAGACTGTTTGAGACATTACTCCCATGGAGGAAAGAGCGCATGGTGACTGTTGTATTCAATCCCGATGCAATTTCTGTGTTTCATCAACACACTGATAGTCCACACATTTCAAAATGCCCCAGATGTGCATCGGAAACTACTACTGGTCTTCCAGGGAACGATCAAAGCGTAAACTGTCTGAGACATTACTCCCATGGAGGATAGTGCGCATGGTGACTGTTGTATTCAATCAAGTTGCAAATTATGTGTTCAACACTCTGATAGTCCACAGATTACAGAATGCCTCCAGATGTGCATCGGAAACTACTACTGGTCTTGCAGGGAACGATCAAATCGTAGACGGTTTGAGACATTACTCCCATGGAGGAAAGTGCGCATGGTGACTGTTGTATTCAATCCCGATGCAATTTCTTTGTTTCATCAACACTCTGATAGTCCACACATTACAGAATACCCCCAGATGTCCATCGGAAACTACTATTGGTCTTCCAGGGAACGATCAAAGCGTAAACTGTTTGAGACATTACTCCCATGGAGGAAATTGCGCATGGTGACTGTTGTATTGAATCCCGATGAAATTTCTGTGTTTCATCAACACTCTGATAGTACACAAATTACAGAAAGACCCCAGATGAGCATCGGAAACTACTACTGGTCTTCCAGGAAACGATCAAAGCGTAAACTGTTTGAGGCATTACTGCCATGGAGGAAAGTGCGCATGGTGACTGTTGTATTTAATCCCGCGGCAATTTCTGTGGTTCATCAACACTTTGA
This sequence comes from Schistocerca gregaria, assembly GCF_023897955.1. Taxonomy (NCBI): domain Eukaryota; kingdom Metazoa; phylum Arthropoda; class Insecta; order Orthoptera; family Acrididae; genus Schistocerca; species Schistocerca gregaria. Next base: position 3,598,206 of record NW_026061710.1, read on the forward strand.
AGGTCCACAGATTACCGAATGCCTCCAGATGTGCATCGGAAACTACTACTGGTCTTGCAGGGAACGATCAAAGCGTAGACTCTTTTAGACATTACTCCCATGGAGGAGAGAGCGCATGGTGACTGTTGTATTCAATCCCGATGCAATTTCTGTGTTTCATCAACACACTGATAGTCCACACATTACAGAATGCCCCAGATGTGCATCTTAAACTACTACTGGTCTTCCAGGGAACGATCAAAGCGTAAACTGTTTGAGACATTACTCTGATCGAGGAAAGTGCGCATGGTGACTGTTGTATTCAATCCCGCCCAATTTCTGTGTTTCATCAACACTTTGAAGGTCCACAGATTACAGAATGCCTCCAGATGTGCATCGGAAACTACTACTGGTCTTGCAGGGAACGATCAAAGCGTAGACTGTTTGAGACATTACTCCCATGGAGGAAAGAGCGCATGGTGACTGTTGTATTCAATCCCGATGCAATTTCTGTGTTTCATCAACACACTGATAGTCCACACATTTCAAAATGCCCCAGATGTGCATCGGAAACTACTACTGGTCTTCCAGGGAACGATCAAAGCGTAAACTGTCTGAGACATTACTCCCATGGAGGATAGTGCGCATGGTGACTGTTGTATTCAATCAAGTTGCAAATTATGTGTTCAACACTCTGATAGTCCACAGATTACAGAATGCCACCAGATGTGCATCGGAAACTACTACTGGTCTTCCAGGAACGATTAAAGCGTAGACTGTTTGAGACATTACTGCCATGGAGGAAAGTGCGCATGGTGACTGTTGTATTCAATCCCGATGCAATTTCAGTGCTTCATCAAAACTTTGAAGGGCCACAGATTACAGAATGCCTCCAGATGTGCATTGGAAACTACTACTGGTCTTCCAGGAATCGATCAAAGCGTAGACTGTTTGAGACATTACTCCCATGGAGGAAAGTGCGCATGGTGACTGTTGTATTCAATCCCGATGCAATTTCTGTGTTTCATCAACACTTTGAAGGTCCACAGATTACAGAATGCCTCCAGATGTACATCGGAAACTACTACTGGTCTTGCAGGGAACGATCAAAGCGTAGACTGTTTGAGACATTACTCCTATGGAGGAAAGAGCGCATGGTAACTGTTGTATTCAATCCCGATGAAATTTCTGAGTTTCTTCAACACACTGATAGTCCACACATTACAGAATGCCCCAGATGTGCAGCGGAAACTACTACTGGTCTTCCAGGGAACGATCAAAGCGTAAACTATCTGAGACATTACTCCCAAGGAGGAAAGTGCGCATGGTGACTATTGTATTTAATCCCGAAGCAATATCTGTTTTTCATCAACACTCTGATATTCCACACATTACAGAATGCCCCCAGATGTGCATCGGAAACTACTACTGGTCTTCCAGGGAACGATCAAAGCGTAAACTGTTTGAGACATTACTCCCATGGAGGAAAGTGCGCATGGTGACTGTTGTATTCAATCCCGATGCAATTTCTGTGTTTCATCAACACTCTGATACTCCACAGATTGCAGAATGCCTCCAGATGTGCATCGGAAACTACTACTGGTCTTCCTGGGAACGATCAAAATCGTAGATTGTTTGAGACATTACTCCCGTAGAGTAAAGTGCGCATGGTGATTGTTGTATTCAATCCCGATGCCATTTCTGTGTTTCATCAACACTCTGATAGTCCACATATTACAGAATGTTTCAAGATGTGCATCGGAAACTACTACTGGTCTTCCAGCTAAAGATCAAAGCGTAGACTGTTTGAGACATTACTCCCATTGAGGAAAGTGCGCATGGTGACTGTAGTATTCAATCCAATTGCAATTTCTGTGTTTCATCAACACTCTGATAGTCCACAGATTACAGAATGCCTTCAGATGTGCATCAGAAACTACTAATGGACTTCCAGGGAACGATCAAAGCGTAAACTCCTTGAGACATTACTCCCATGGAGGAAAGTGCTAATGGTGACTGTTGTATTCAATCCCGATGCAATTTCTGTGCTTCATCAACACTCTGATACTCCCCAGATTACAGAATGCCTCCAGATGTGCATCGGAAACTACTACTGGTCTTCCAGGGAACGATCAAAGCGTAGACTGTTTCAGACATTACTCCCATGGAAGAAAGTGCGCATGGTGACTGTTGTATTCAATTTCGATGCGATTTCTGTGTTTCATCAACACTCTGATAGTCCACAGATTACAGAGTGCCTCCAGATGTGCATCAGAAACTACTACTGGACTTCCATGGAACGATCAAAGCGTAAATTCCTTGAGACATTACTCTCATGAAGGAAAGTGCGCATGGTGACTGTTGTATTCAATCCCGATGCATTTTCTGTGTTTCATCACCACTCTGATAGTCCACAGATTACAGAGTGCTCCTAGATGTGCATCGGAAACTACTACTGGTCTTCCTGGGAACGATCCAAGCGTAGACTGTTTAAGACATTACTCCCGTGGAAGAAAGTGCGCATAGTGACTGTTTTATTCAATTTCGATGCAATTTCTGTGTTTCATCAACACTCTGATAGTCCACAGATTACAGAATGCCTCCAGATGTGCATCGGAAAATACTACTTTTCTTCCAGGGAACGATCAAATCGTAGACAGTTTCAGACATTACTCCCATGGAAGAAAGTGCGCATGGTGACTGTTGTATTCAATTTCGATGCAATTTCTGTGTTTCGTCAACACTCTGATAGTCCACAGATTACAGAATGCCTCCAGATTTGCATCGGAAACTACTACTGGTTTTCCAGGGAACGATCAAAGCGTAGACTCTTTGAGACATTACTCCCATTTAGGAAAGTGCGCATGGTGACAGTTCTATTCAATCCCGATGGAATTTCTGTGTTTCATCAACACTCTGATAGTCCACAGATTACAGAATGCCTCCAGATGTGCATCGGAAACTACTACTGGTCTTTCAGTGAACGATCAAGGCGTAGACTGTTTGAGACATTACTCCCATTGAGGAAAGTGCGGATGGTGACTGTTGTATTCAATCCCGATGAAGTTTCTGTGTTTCATCAACACTCTGATACTCCACAGATTGCAGAATGCCTCCAGATGTGCATCGGAAGCTACTACTGGTCTTCCAGGGAACGATCAAAGCGTAGACTTTTTCAGACATTACTCCCATGGAAGAAAGTGCGCATGGTGACTGTTGTATTCAATTTCGATGCATTTTCTGTGTTTCATCAACACTCTGATAGTCCACAGATTACCGAATGCCTCCAGATGTGCATCGGAATCTACTACTGGTCTTCCAGGGAACGATCAAAGCGCAGACTGTTTCAGACATTACTCCCATGGAAGAAAGTGCGCATGGTGACTGTTGTATTCAATCCCGATGCAATTTCTGTGTTTCATCAACACTCTGATAGTCCACAGATGACGGAAAGCCTCCAGATGTGCATCGGAAACTACTACTGGTCTTCCAGGGAACGATCAAAGCGTAGACTGCTAGTGACATTACTCCCATGGAGGAAAGTGCGCATGGTGACTGTTGTATTCAATAACGACGCAATTACTGTGTTTCATCAACACTCTGATAGTCTACACATTACAGAATGCCACCAGATGTGCTTCGGAAACAAGTACTGGTCTTCCAGGGAACGATCAAAGCGTAGACTGTTTTAGACATTACTCCAATGGAGGAAAGTGCGGATGGTGACTGTTGTATTCAAACCCGATGCAATTTCTGTGTTTCATCAACACTCTGATAGTAAACAGATTACAGAATGCCACCAGATGTGCATCGGAAACTACTACTGGTCTTTCAGGGAACGATCAAAGCGTTGACTGTTTGAGACATTACTCCCATAAAGAAAAATGCGTATGGTGACTGTTGTATTCAATCCCGATGCTATTTCTGTGTTTCATCAACACTCTGATTGTCCACAGATAACGGAAAGCCTCCAGATGTGCATCGGAAACTACTACTGGTCTTCCAGGGAACTATCAAAGCATAGACTGTTTGGGACTTTACTCCAATGGAGGAAAGTGCGCATGGTGACTGTTGTATTCAATACCGATGCAATTACTGTGTTTCATCAACACTCTGATAGTCTACACATTACAGAATGCCACCAGATGTGCATCGGAAACAAGTACTGGTCTTCCAGGGAACGATCAAAATCGTAGATTGTTTGAGACATTACTCCCGTAGAGTAAAGTGCGCATGGTGACTGGTGTATTCAATCCCGATGCAATTTCTGTGTTTCATCAACACTCTGATAGTCTACACACTACAGAATGCCACCAGATGTGCATCGGAAACAAGTACTGGTCTTCCAGGGAACGATCAAAAGCGTAGATAGTTTGAGACATTACTCCCGTGGAGTAAAGTGCGCATGGTGACTGTTGTATTCAATCCCGATGCAATTTCTGTGTTTCATCAACACTCTCATAGTCTACAGAATACAGAATACCTCCAGATGTGCATCGGAAACTACTACTGGCCTTCCTGGGAACGATCCAAGCGTAGACTGTTTCAGACATTACTCCCGTGGAAGAAAGTCCCCATACTGACTGTTGCATTCAATTTCGATGCAATTTCTGTGTTTCATCAACACTCTAATAGTCCACAGATGCCTCCAGATGTGCATCCTAAACTACTAATGGTCTTCCAGGGAACGATCAAAGCGTAGACTGTTTCAGACATTACTCCCATGGAGGAAAGTGCGGATGGTGACTGTTGTGTTCAATCCCGATGCAATTTCTGTGTTTCATAAACACTCTGATAGTCCACAGATTACAGAATGCATCCAGATATTCATCGGAAACTACAACTGGTCTTCCAGGGAACAATCAAAGCGTAGACTCTTTGAGACATTACTTTTATGGAAGAATGTGCGCATGGTGACTGTTCTATTCAATCCCGATGCAATTTCTGTGTTTCATCAACACTCTGATAGTCCACAGATTACAGAATGCCACCAGATGTGCATCGGAAAATACTACTGGTCTTCAAGGAAACGATCAAAGCATAGACTGTTAGAGACATACATCCCGTTGAGGAAAGTGCGCATGTTGACTGTTGTATTCTTTCCCGATGCAATTTCTGTGTTTCATCAACACTCTGATAGTCCACAGATTACAGAAAGCCTCCAGATGTGCATCGGAAACTGCTACTGGTCTTCCAGGGAACGATCAAAGCGTAGACTGTTTCAGACATTACTCCCATGGAAGAAAGTGCGCATTTTGACTGTTGTATTCAATTTCGATGCAATTTCTGTGTTTCATCAACACTCTGATAGTCCACAGATTACAGAATGCCTCCAGACGTGCATCGGAAACTACTACTGTACTTCCAGAGTACGGTCATAGCGTAAACTCCTTGAGACATTACTCCCATGGAGGAAAGTGTGCATGGTGAATGTTGTATTCAATCCCGATGCAGTTTCTGGGTTTCATCAACCCTCTGATAGTCCACAGATTTCACAATGCTTCAAGATGTTCATCGGAAACTACTACTGGTCTTCCAGGGAACGATCAAATCATAGACTGTTTCTGACATTACTCCCATGGAGGAAAGTGCGCATGGTGACTGTTGTATTCAATCCCGATGCAATTACTGTGTTTCATCAACACTCTGATAGTCTACACATTACAGAATGCCTTTAGATTTGCATCGGAAACTACTACTGGTCTTCCAGGGAACGATCAAAAGCGTAGATAGTTTGAGACATTACTCCCGTGGAGTAAAGTGCGCATGGTGACTGTTGTATTCAATCCCGATGCAATTTCTGTGTTTCATCAACACTCTGATAGTCCACATATTACAGAATGTTTCAAGAAGTGCATCGGAAACTACTACTGGTCTTCCAGGGAACGATAAAATCATAGACTTTTTGGGACATTACTCCCATGGAAGAAAGTGCGCATTTTGACTGTTCTATTCAATTTCGATGCAATTTCTGTGTTTCATCAACACTCTGATAGTCCACAGATTACAGAATGCCTCCAGATGTGCATCGGAAACTACTACTGGTCTTCCAGGGAACGATCAAAGCGTAGACTGTTTCAGACATTACTCCCATGGAAAAAAGTGCGCATGGTGACTGTTGTATTCAATTTCGATGCAATTTCGGTGTTTCATCAACACTCTGATAGTCCACAGATTACAGAATGCCTCCAGATGTGCATCGGAAACTAATACTGGACTTCCAGAGTACGATCATAGCGTAAACTCCTTGAGACATTATTCCCATGGAGGAAAGTGCGCATGGTGAATGTTGTATTCAATCCCGATGCATTTTCTGTGTTTCATCAACACTCTGATAGTCCACAGATTACAGAGTGCCACGAGATGTGCATCGGAAACTACTACTGGTCTTCCTGGGAACGATCCAAGCGTAGACTGTTTCAGACATTACTCCCATGGATGAAAGTGCGGATGGTGACTGTTGTATTCAATCCCGATGCAATTTCTGTGTTTCATCAACACTCTGGTAGTCCACAGATTACATAATGCCACCAGGTTTGCATCGGGAACTACTACTGGTCTTTCAGGGAACGTTCAAAGCGTAGACTGTTTGTGACATTACTCCAATAAAGTAAAGTGCGCATGGTGACTGTTGTACTCAATCCCGATGCTATTTCTGTGTTTCGTCAACAGTCTGATAGTCCACAGATAACGGAAAGCCTCCAGATGTGCATCGGAAACTACTACTGGTCTTCCAGGGAACGATCTAAGCGTAGACTGTTAGTGACATTACTCCCATGGAGGAAAGTGCGCATGGTGACTGTTGTATTCAATCCCTATCCAATTTCTGTGTTTCATCAACACTCTGATAGTCCACAGATGACGGAAAGCCTCCAGGTGTGCATCGGAAACTACTACTGGTCTTCCAGGGAACAATCAAAGCGTAGACTGTTAGAGACATTACTCCCATGGCGGAAAGTGCGCATGGTGACTGTTGTATTCAATAACGATGCAATTACTGTGTTTCATCAACACTCTGATAGTCCACATATTACAGAATGTTTCATGATGTGCATCGGAAACTACTAATGGTCTTCCAGCTAACGATCAAAGCGTAGACTGTTTGAGACATTACTCCCATGGAGGAAAGTGCGCATGGTGACTGTAGTATTCTATCCAATTGCAATTTCTGTGTTTCATCAACACTCTGATAGTCCACAGATTACAGAATGCATCCAGATGTTCATCGGAAACTACTACTGGTCTTCCAGGGAACGATCAAAGCGTAGACTGTTAGAGACTTTACTCCCATGGAGGAAAGTGCGCATGGTGACTGGTGTATTCAATCCCGATGCAATTACTGTGATTCCTCAACACTCTGATAGTCTACACATTACAGAATGCCACCAGATGTGCATCGGAAACACAGTACTTGTCTTCCAGGGAACGATCAAAAGCGAAGATAGTTTGAGAAATTACTCCCGTGGAGTAAAGTGCGCATGGTGACTGTTGTATTCAATCCCGATGCAATTTCTGTGTTTCATCAACACTTTGATAGTCCACATATTACAGAATGTTTCAAGATGTGCATCGGAAACTTCTACTGGTCTTCCAGCTAACGATCAAAGCGTAGACTGTTTGAGACATTACTCCCATGGAGGAAAGTGCGCATGGTGACTGTAGTATTCAATCCATTTGCAATTTCTGTGTTTCATCAATACTCTGATAGTCCACAGATTACAGAATGCATCCACATGTGCATCGGAAACTACTACAGGTCTTCTAGGGAAAGATCAAAATGTAGACTGTTTGAGACATTCCACCCGTGGAGGAATGTGCGCATGGTGACTGTTGTATTCAATCCGGATGAAATTTCTGTGTTTCATCAACACTCTGATAGTCCACAGATTACAGAATGCTACCAGATGTGCATCGGAAACTACTACTGGTCTTCCAGGGAACGATCAATGCGTAGACAGTTTGAGAGTTACTCCCATGGAGGAAAGTGCGCATGGTGACTGTTGTATTCAATCCCGATGCATTTTCTGTGTTTCTTCAACACTCTGATAGTCCACAGATTACCGAATGCCACGCGATGTGCATCGGAAACTACTACTAGTCTTCCAGGGAACGATGCAAACGTAGACTGTTTCAGACATTACTCCCGTGGAAGAAAGTGCGCATAGTGACTGTTGCATTCAGTTTCGATGCAATTTCTGTGTTTCATCAACACTCTGATAGTCCACAGATTACTGAATGCCTCCAGATGTGCATCGGAAACTACTACTGGTCTTCCAGGGAACGATCAAAGCGTAGACTGTTTCAGACATTACTCCCATGGAAGAAAGTGCGCATGGTGACTGTTGTATTCAATTTCGATGCAATTTCTGTGTTTCGTCAACACTCTGATAGTCCAGAGATTACAGAATGCCTCCAGATGTGCATAGGAAACTACTACTGGTCTTCCAGTGAACGATCAAAGCGTAGACTGTTTCAGACATTACTCCCATGGAAGAAAGTGCGCATGGTGAATGTTGTATTCAATTTCGATGCATTTTCTGTGTTTCAAAAACACTCTGATAGTCCACAGATTACAGAATGCCACGAGATGTGCATCGGGAACTACTACTGGTCTTCCTGGGAACGATCCAAGCGTAGACTGTTTCAGACATTACTCCCATGGAGGAAAGTGCGAATGGTGACTGTTGTATTCAATCCCGATGCACTTCCTGTGTTTCAATAAGACTCTGGTAGTCCACAGATTGCAGAATGCCACCAGATTTGCATCGGAAACTACTACTGGTCTTTCAGGGAACGATCCAAGCGTAGACTGTTTGAGACATTACTCCCATAAAGGAAAGTGCACATGGTGACTGTTGTATTCAATCCCGATGCAATTTCTGTGTTTCATCAACACACTGATAGTCCACAGATTACAGAATGCCTCCAGATGTGCATCGGAAACTACTACTGGTCTTCCTGGGAACGATCAAAGCGTAGACTGTTAGTGACATTACTCCGATGGAGGAAAGTGCGCTTGGTAACTGTTGTATTCAATCCCGATGCAGTTTCTGTGTTTCATCAACCCTCTGATAGTCCACAGATTTCACAATGATTCCAGATGTTCATCGGAAACTACTACTGGTCTTCAAGGGAACAATCAAATCATAGACTGTTTGGGACATTACTCCCATGGAGGAAAGTGCGCATGGTGACTGTTGTATTCAATCCCGATGCAATTTCTGAGTTTCATCAACACTCTGATAGTCCACAGATGACAGAAAGCCTCCAGATGTGCATCGGAAACTACTACAGGTCTTCCAGGGGACGATCAAAGCGTAAACTGTTAGAGACATTGCTCCCATGGAGGAAAGTGCGCATGGTGACTGTTGTATTCAATCCCGATGCAATTACTGTGTTTCATCAACACTCTGATAGTCTACACATAACAGAATGCCTACAGATGATCGTCGGAAACAAGTACTGGTCGTCCAGGGAACGATCAAAGCGTAGACTGTTTGAGACATTACTCCCATGGAGGAAAGTGCGCATGGTGACTGTAGTATTCAATCCATTTGCAATTTCTGTGTTTCATCAATACTCTGATAGTCCACAGATTACAGAATGCCTCCAGATGTGCATCGGAAACTACTACTGGTCTTCCTGGGAACGATCAAAGCGTAGGCTGTTAGTGACATTACTCCCATGGAGGAAAGTGCGCTTGGTAACTGTTGTATTCAATCCCGATGCAATTACTGTGTTTCATCAACACTCTGATAGTCTACACATAACAGAATGCCTACAGATGATCGTCGGAAACAAGTACTGGTCTTCCAGGGAACAATCAAAGCGTAGACTCTATGCGACATTACTTTTATGGAAGAATGTGCGCATGGTGACTGTTCTATTAAATCCCGATGCAATTTCTGTGTTTCATCAACACTCTGATAGTCCACAGATTACAGAATGCATCCACATGTGCATCGGAAACTACTACAGGTCTTCTAGGGAACGATCAAAATGTAGACTGTTTGAGACATTCCACCCGTGGAGGAATGTGCGCATGGTGACTGTTGTATTCAATCCGGATGAAATTTCTGTGTTTCATCAACACTCTGATAGTCCACAGATTACATAATGCTACCAGATGTGCATCGGAAACTACTACTGGTCTTCCAGGGAACGATCAATGCGTAGACAGTTTGAGAGTTACTCCCATGGAGGAAAGTGCGCATGGTGTCTGTTGTATTCAATCCCGATGCATTTTCTGTGTTTCTTCAACACTCTGATAGTCCACAGATTACCGAATGCCACGCGATGTGCATCGGAAACTACTACTAGTCTTCCAGGGAACGATGCAAACGTAGACTGTTTCAGACATTACTCCCGTGGAAGAAAGTGCGCATAGTGACTGTTGCATTCAGTTTCGATGCAATTTCTGTGTTTCATCAACACTCTGATAGTCCACAGATTACAGAATGCCTCCTGATGTGCATCGGAAACTACTACTGGTCTTCCAGGGAACGATCAAAGCGTAGACTGTTTCAGACATTACTCCCATGGAAGAAAGTGCGCATGGTGACTGTTGTATTCAATTTCGATGCAATTTCTGTGTTTCGTCAACACTCTGATAGTCCAGACATTACAGAATGCCTCCAGATGTGCATAGGAAACTACTACTGGTCTTCCAGGGAACGATCAAAGCGTAGACTGTTTGAGACATTACTCCCATGGAGTAAAGTGCGCATGGTGACTGTTGTATTCAATCCCGATGAAGTTTCTGTGTTTCATCAACACTCTGATACTCCACAGATTACAGAATGCCTCTCGATGTGCATCGGAAACTACTACTGGTCTTCCAGGGAACGATCAAAGCGTAGACTGTTTCAGACATTACTCCCATGGAAGAAAGTGCGCATTTTGACTGTTGTATTCAAATTCGATGCATTTTCTGTGTTTCAAAAACACTCTGATAGTCCACAGATTACAGAATGCCACGAGATGTGCATCGGGAACTACTACTGGTCTTCCTGGGAACGATCCAAGCGTAGACTGTTTCAGACATTACTCCCATGGAGGAAAGTGCGGATGGTGACTGTTGTATTCAATCCCGATGCAATTCCTGTGTTTCAATAAAACTCTGGTAGTCCACAGATTGCAGAATGCCACCAGATTTGCATCGGAAACTACTACTGGTCTTTCAGGGAACGATCCAAGCGTAGACTGTTTGAGACATTACTCCCATAAAGGAAAGTGCACATGGTGACTGTTGTATTCAATCCCGATGCAATTTCTGTGTTTCATCAACACTCTGATAGTCCACAGATTACAGAATGCCTCCAGATGTGCATCGGAAACTACTACTGGTCTTCCTGGGAACGATCAAAGCGTAGGCTGTTAGTGACATTACCCCCATGGAGGAAAGTGCGCTTGGTAACTGTTGTATTCAATCCCGATGCAGTTTCTGTGTTTCATCAACCCTCTGATAGTCCACAGATTTCACAATGATTCCAGATGTTCATCGGAAACTACTACTGGTCTTCAAGGGAACAATCAAATCATAGACTGTTTGGGACATTACTCCCATGGAGGAAAGTGCGCATGGTGACTGTTGTATTCAATCCCGATGCAATTTCTGAGTTTCATCAACACTCTGATAGTCCACAGATGACAGAAAGCCTCCAGATGTGCATCGGAAACTACTACAGGTCTTCCAGGGGACGATCAAAGCGTAAACTGTTAGAGACATTACTCCCATGGAGGAAAGTGCGCATGGTGACTGTTGTATTCAATCCCGATGCAATTACTGTGTTTCATCAACACTCTGATAGTCTACACATAACAGAATGCCTACAGATGATCGTCGGAAACAAGTACTGGTCTTCCAGGGAACGATCAAAGCGTAGACTGTTTCAGACATTACTCCCATGGAGGAAAGTGCGGATGGTGACTGTTGTGTTCAATCCCGATGCAATTTCTGTGTTTCATCAACACTCTGATAGTCCACAGATTACAGAATGCCACCAGATGTGCATCGGAAACTACTACTGGTATTCAAGGGAACGATCAAAGCATAGACTGTTAGGGACATACATCCCGTGGAGGAAAGTGCGCATGTTGACTGTTGTATTCATTCCCGATGCAATTTCTGTATTTCATCAACACTCTGATAGTCCACAGATTACAGAAAGCCTCCAGATGTGCATCGGAAACTGCTACTGGTCTTCCAGGGAACGATCAAAGCGTAGACTGATTCAGACATTACTCCCATGGAAGAAAGTGCGCTTTTGACTGTTGTATTCAATTTCGATGCAATTTCTGTGTTTCATCAACACTCTGATAGTCCACAGATTACAGAATGCCTCCAGATGTGCATCGGAAACTACTACTGTACTTCCAGAGTACGGTCAAAGCGTAAACTCCTTGAGACATTACTCCCATGGAGGAAAGTGTGCATGGTGAATGTTGTATTCAATCCAGATGCAGTTTCTGTGTTTCATCAACACTCTGATAGTCCACAGATTACAGAATGCCACGAGATTTGCATCGGAAACTACTACTGGTCTTCCTGGGAACGATCCAAGCGTAGACTGTTTGAGACATTACTCCCATAAAGGAAAGTGCGCATGGCGACTGTTGTATTCAATCCCGATGCTATTTCTGTGTTTCATCAACACTCTGAAGGTCCACAGATTACAGAGTGCCTCCAGATGTGCATCGGAAACTACTACTGGTCTTCAAGGAAACGATCAAAGCATAGACTGTTAGAGACATACATCCCGTTGAGGAAAGTGCGCATGTTGACAGTTGTATTCATTCCCGATGCAATTTCTGTGTTTCATCAACACTCTGATAGTCCACAGATTACAGAAAGCCTCCAGATGTGCATCGGAAACTGCTACTGGTCTTCCAGGGAACGATCAAAGCGTAGACTGTTTGAGACATTACTCCCATGGAAGAAAGTGCGCATTTTGACTGTTGTATTCAATTTCGATGCAATTTCTGTGTTTCATCAACACTCTGATACTCCACAGGTTACAGAATGCCTCCAGATGTGCATCGGAAACTACTACTGTACTTCCAGAGTACGGTCATAGCGTAAACTCCTTGAGACTTTACTCCCATGGAGGAAAGTGTGCATGGTGAATGTTGTATTCAATCCCGATGCAGTTTCTGGGTTTCATCAACCCTCTGATAGTCCACAGATTTCACAATGCCTCCAGATGTTGATCGGAAACTACTACTGGTCTTCCAGGGAACGATCAAATCATAGACTGTTTGGGACATTACTCCCACGGAGGAAAGTGCGCATGGTGACTGTTGTATTCAATCCCTATGTAATGTCTGTGTTTCATCAACACTCTGATAGTCCACAGATGACAGAAAGCCTCCAGATGTGCATCGGAAACTACTACTGGTCTTCCAGGGAACGATCAAAGCGTAGACTGTTAGAGACATTACTCCCATGGAGGAAAGTGCGCATGGTGACTGTTGTATTCTGTCCCGATGCAATTACTGTGTTTCGTCAACACTCTGATAGTCTACACATTACAGAATGCCTTTAGATGTGCATCGGAAACAAGTACTGGTCTTCCAGGGAACGATCAAAAGCGTAGATAGTTTGAGACATTACTCCCGTGGAGTAAAGTGCGCATGGTGACTGTTGTATTCAATCCCGATGCAATTTCTGTGTTTCATCAACACTCTGATAGTCCACATATTACAGAATGTTTCAAGAAGTTCATCGGAAACTACTACTGGTCTTCCAGCTACCGATCAAAGCGTAGACTGTTTGAGACATTACTCCCATGGAGGAAAGTGCGGATGGTGACTGTTGTGTTCAATCCCGATGCAATGTCTGTGTTTCATAAACACTCTGATAGTCCACAGATTACAGAATGCATCCAGATATTCATCGGAAACTACTACTGGTCTTCCAGGGATCAATCAAAGCGTAGACTCTTTGAGACATTACTTTTATGGAAGAATGTGCGCATGGTGACTGTTCTATTCAATCCCGATGCAATTTCTGTGTTTCATCAACACTCTGATAGTCCACAGATTACAGAATGCCTCCAGATGTGCATCGGAAACTACTACTGGTCTTCCAGGGAACGATCAAAGCGTAGACTGTTTCAGACATTACTCCCATGGAAAAAAGTGCGCATGGTGACTGTTGTATTCAATTTCGATGCAATTTCGGTGTTTCATCAACACTCTGGTAGTCCACAGATTACATAATGCCACCAGATTTGCATCGGGAACTACTACTGGTCTCTCAGGGAACGTTCAAAGCGTAGACTGTTTGTGACATTACTCCCATAAAGTAAAGTGCGCATGGTGACTGTTGTACTCAATCCCGATGCTATTTCTGTGTTTCATCAACACTCTGATAGTCCACAGATGACGGAAAGCCTCCAGGTGTGCATCGGAAACTACTACTGGTCTTCCAGGGAACAATCAAAGCGTAGACTGTTAGAGACATTACTCCCATGGAGGAAAGTGCGCATGGTGACTGTTGTATTCAATAACGATGCAATTACTGTGTTTCATCAACACTCTGATAGTCTACAGATAACGGAAAGCCTCCAGATGTGCATCGGAAACTACTACTGGTCTTCCAGGGAACGATGAAAGCGTAGACTGTTAGTGACATTACTCCCATGGAGGAAAGTGCGCATGGTGACTGTTGTATTCAATCCCTATGCAATTTCTGTGTTTCATCAACACTCTGATAGTCCACAGATGACGGAAAGCCTCCAGGTGTGCATCGGAAACAACTACTGGTCTTCCAGGGAACGATGAAAGCGTAGACTGTTAGTGACATTACTCCCATGGAGGAAAGTGCGCATGGTGACTGTTGTATTCAATCCCTATGCAATTTCTGTGTTTCATCAACACTCTGATAGTCCACAGATGACGGAAAGCCTCCAGGTGTGCATCGGAAACTACTACTGGTCTTCCAGGGAACAATCAAAGCGTAGACTGTTAGAGACATTACCCCCATGGAGGAAAGTGCGCATGGTGACTGTTGTATTCAATAACGATGCAATTACTGTGTTTCATCAACACTCTGATAGTCTACACATTACAAAATGCCACCAGATGTGCATCGGAAACAAGCTCTGGTCTTCCAGGGAACGATCAAAAGCGTAGATAGTTTGAGACATTACTCCCATGGAGGAAAGTGCGCATGGTGACTGTTGTATTCAATCCCGATGCAATTTCTCTGTTTCATCAACACTCTGATAGTCCACATATTACAGAATGTTTCAAGATGCGCATCGGAAACTACTAATGGTCTTCCAGCTAACGATCAAAGCGTAGACTGTTTGAGACATTACTCCCATGGAGGAAAGTGCGCATGGTGACTGTAGTATTCAATCCAATTGCAATTTCTGTGTTTCATCAACACTCTGATAGTCCACAGATTACAGAATGCATCCAGAT
Source organism: Schistocerca gregaria (assembly GCF_023897955.1). Lineage (NCBI taxonomy): Eukaryota > Metazoa > Arthropoda > Insecta > Orthoptera > Acrididae > Schistocerca > Schistocerca gregaria. Next base: position 3,613,614 of record NW_026061710.1, read on the forward strand.
GTTCATCGGAAACTACTACTGGTCTTCCAGGGAACGATCAAAGCGTAAACTCTTTGAGACATTTCTCCCATGGAGGAAAGTGCGCATGGTGACTGTTGTATACAATCCCGATGCATTTTCTGTGTTTCATCAACACTCTGATAGTCCACAGATTACAGAATGCCACGAGATGTGCATCGGAAACTGCTACTGGTCTTCCAGGGAACGATCAAAGCGTAGACTGTTTCAGACATTACTCCCATGGAGGAAAGTGCGGATGGTGACTGTTGTATTCAATCCCGATGCAATTTCTGTGTTTCATCAACACTCTGGTAGTCCACAGATTTCAGAATGCCTCCAGATGTTCATCGGAAACTACTACTGGTCATCCAGGGAACGATCAAAGCATAGACTGTTTGGGACATTACTCCCATGGAGGAAAGTGCGCATGGTGACTGTTGTATTCAATCCCTATGCAATTTCTTGGTTTCATCAACACTCTGATAGTCCACAGATGACGGAAAGCCTCCAGATATGCATCGGAAACTACTACTGGTCTTCCAGGGAACGATCAAAGCGTAGACTGTTAGAGACTTTACTCCCATGGAGGAAAGTGCGCATGGTGACTGGTGTATTCAATCCCGATGCAATTACTGTGTTTCCTCAACACTCTGATAGTCTACACATTACAAAATGGCACCAGATGTGCATCGGAAACAAGTACTTGTCTTCCAGGGAACGATCAAAAGCGTAGATAGTTTGAGACATTTCTCCCGTGGAGTAAAGTGCGCATGGTGACTGTTGTATTCAATCCCGATGCAATTTCTGTGTTTCATCAACACTTTGATAGTCCACATATTACAGAATGTTTCAAGATGTGCATCGGAAACTTCTACTGGTCTTCCAGCTAACGATCAAAGCGTAGACTGTTTGAGACATTACTCCCATGGAGGAAAGTGCGCATGGTGACTGTAGTATTCAATCCATTTGCAATTTCTGTGTTTCATCAATACTCTGATAGTCCACAGATTACAGAATGCATCCACATGTGCATCGGAAACACCTACAGGTCTTCTAGGGAAAGATCAAAATGTAGACTGTTTGAGACATTCCACCCGTGTAGGAATGTGCGCATGGTGACTGTTGTATTCAATCCGGATGAAATTTCTGTGTTTCATCAACACTCTGATAGTCCACAGATTACAGAATGCTACCAGATGTGCATCGGAAACTACTACTGATCTTCCAGGGAACGATCAATGCGTAGACAGTTTGAGAGTTCCTCCCATGGAGGAAAGTGCGCATGGTGACTGTTGTATTCAATCCCGATGAAGTTTCTGTGTTTCATCAACACTCTGATACTCCACAGATTACAGAATGCCTCCCGATGTGCATCGGAAACTACTACTGGTCTTCCAGGGAACGATGCAAACGTAGACTGTTTCAGACATTGCTCCCGTGGATGAAAGTGCGCATAGTGACTGTTGCATTCAATTTCGATGCAATTTCTGTGTTTCATCAACACTCTGATAGTCCACAGATTACAGAATGCCTCCAGATGTGCATCGGAAACTACTACTGGTCTTCCAGGGAACGATCAAAGCGTAGACTGTTTCAGACATTACTCCCATGGAAGAAAGTGCGCATGGTGACTGTTGTATTCAATTTCGATGCAATTTGTGTGTTTCGTCAACACTCTGATAGTCCAGAGATTACAGAATGCCTCCAGATGTGCATAGGAAACTACTACTGGTCTTCCAGGGAACGATCAAAGCGTAGACTGTTTGAGACATTACTCCCATGGAGTAAAGTGCGCATGGTGACTGTTGTATTCAATCCCGATGAAGTTTCTGTGTTTCATCAACACTCTGATACTCCACAGATTACAGAATGCCTCCCGATGTGCATCGGAAACTACTACTGGTCTTCCAGGGAACGATCAAAGCGTAGACTGTTTCAGACATTACTCCCATGGAAGAAAGTGCGCATGGTGACTGTTGTATTCAATTTCGATGCATTTTCTGTGTTTCATCAACACTCTGATAGTCCACAGATTACAGAATGCCACGAGATGTGCATCGGGAACTACTACTGGTCTTCCTGGGAACGATCCAAGCGTAGACTGTTTGAGACATTTCTCCCATACGGGAAAGTGCACATGGTGACTGTTGTATTCAATCCCGATGCTATTTCTGTGTTTCATCAACACTCTGATACTCCACAGATTACAGAATGCCTCCCGATGTGCATCGGAAACTACTACTGGTCTTATAGGGAACGATGCAAACGTAGACTGTTTCAGACATTACTCCCGTGGACGAAAGTGCGCATAGTGACTGTTGCATTCAATTTCGATGCAATTTCTGTGTTTCATCAACACTCTGATAGTCCACAGATGACAGAAAGCCTCCAGATGTGCATCGGAAACTACTACAGGTCTTCCAGGGGACGATCAGAGCGTAAACTGTTAGAGACATTACTCCCATGGAGGGAAGTGCGCATGGTGACTGTTGTATTCAATCCCGATGCAATTACTGTGTTTCATCAACACTCTGATAGTCTACACATAACAGAATGCCTACAGATGATCGTCGGAAACAAGTACTGGTCTTCCAGGGAACGATCAAAGCGTAAACTGTTTCAGACATTACTCCCATGGAGGAAAGTGCGGATGGTGACTGTTGTGTTCAATCCCGATGCAATTTCTGTGTTTCATAAACACTCTGATAGTCCACAGATTACAGAATGCATCCAGATATTCATCGGAAACTACAACTGGTCTTCCAGGGAACAATCAAAGCGTAGACTCTATGAGACATTACTTTTATGGAAGAATGTGCGCATGGTGACTGTTCTATTAAATCCCGATGCAATTTCTGTGTTTCATCAACACTCTGATAGTCCACAGATTACAGAATGCCACCAGATGTGCATCGGAAACTACTACTGGTATTCAAGGGAACGATCAAAGCATAGACTGTTAGAGACATACATCCCGTGGAGGAAAGTGCGCATGTTGACTGTTGTATTCATTCCCGATGCAATTTCTGTGTTTCATCAACACTCTGATAGTCCACAGATTACAGAAAGCCTCCAGATGTGCATCGGAAACTGCTACTGGTCTTCCAGGGAACGATCAAAGCGTAGACTGATTCAGACATTACTCCCATGGAAGAAAGTGCGCTTTTGACTGTTGTATTCAATTTCGATGCAATTTCTGTGTTTCATCAACACTCTGATAGTCCACAGGTTACAGAATGCCTCCAGATGTGCATCGGATACTACTACTGTACTTCCAGAGTACGGTCAAAGCGTAAACTCCTTGAGACATTACTCCCATGGAGGAAAGTGTGCATGGTGAATGTTGTATTCAATCCCGATGCAGTTTCTGGGTTTCATCAACCCTCTGATAGTCCACAGATTTCACAATGGCTCCAGATGTTCATCGGAAACTACTACTGGTCTTCCAGGGAACGATCAAATCATAGACTGTTTGGGACATTACTCCCATGGAGGAAAGTGCGCATGGTGACTGTTGTATTCAATCCCGATGCAATTTCTGTGTTTCATCAACACTCTGATAGTCCACAGATGACAGAAAGCCTCCAGATGTGCATCGGAAACTACTACTGGTCTTCCAGGGAACGGTCAAAGCGTAGACTGTTTCAGACATTACTCCCATGGAGGAAAGTGCGGATGGTGACTGTTGTATTCAATCCCGATGCAATTTCTGTGTTTCATCAACACTCTGGTAGTCCACAGATTTCAGAATGCCTCCAGATGTTCATCGGAAACTACTACTGGTCATCCAGGGAACGATCAAAGCATAGACTGTTTGGGACATTACTCCCATGGAGGAAAGTGCGCATGGTGACTGTTGTATTCAATCCCGATGCAATTTCTTTGTTTCATCAACACTCTGATAGTCCACAGATGACGGAAAGCCTCCAGATATGCATCGGAAACTACTACTGGTCTTCCAGGGAACGATCAAAGCGTAGACTGTTAGAGACTTTACTCCCATGGAGGAAAGTGCGCATGGTGACTGGTGTATTCAATCCCGATGCAATTACTGTGTTTCCTCAACACTCTGATAGTCTACACATTACAGAATGGCACCAGATGTGCATCGGAAACAAGTACTTGTCTTCCAGGGAACGATCAAAAGCGTAGATAGTTTGAGACATTTCTCCCGTGGAGTAAAGTGCGCATGGTGACTGTTGTATTCAATCCCGATGCAATTTCTGTGTTTCATCAACACTTTGATAGTCCACATATTACAGAATGTTTCAAGATGTGCATCGGAAACTTCTACTGGTCTTCCAGCTAACGATCAAAGCGTAGACTGTTTGAGACATTACTCCCATGGAGGAAAGTGCGCATGGTGACTGTAGTATTCAATCCATTTGCAATTTCTGTGTTTCATCAATACTCTGATAGTCCACAGATTACAGAATGCTACCAGATGTGCATCGGAAACTACTACTGGTCTTCCAGGGAACGATCAATGCGTAGACAGTTTGAGAGTTACTCCCATGGAGGAAAGTGCGCATGGTGACTGTTGTATTCAATCCCGATGAAGTTTCTGTGTTTCATCAACACTCTGATACTCCACAGATTACAGAATGCCTCCCGATGTGCATCGGAAACTACTACTGGTCTTCCAGGGAACGATGCAAACGTAGACTGTTTCAGACATTACTCCCGTGGAAGAAAGTGCGCATAGTGACTGTTGCATTCAATTTCGATGCAATTTCTGTGTTTCATCAACACTCTGATAGTCCACAGATTACAGAATGCCTCCAGATGTGCATCGGAAACTACTACTGGTCTTCCAGGGAACGATCAAAGCGTAGACTGTTTCAGACATTACTCCCATGGAAGAAAGTGCGCATGGTGACTGTTGTATTCAATTTCGATGCAATTTGTGTGTTTCGTCAACACTCTGATAGTCCAGAGATTACAGAATGCCTCCAGATGTGCATAGGAAACTACTACTGGTCTTCCAGGGAACGATCAAAGCGTAGACTGTTTGAGACATTACTCCCATGGAGTAAAGTGCGCATGGTGACTGTTGTATTCAATCCCGATGAAGTTTCTGTGTTTCATCAACACTCTGATACTAAACAGATTACAGAATGCCTCCCGATGTGCATCGGAAACTACTACTGGCCTTCAAGGGAACGATCAAAGCGTAGACTGTTTCAGACATTACTCCCATGGAAGAAAGTGCGCATGGTGACTGTTGTATTCAATTTCGATGCATTTTCTGTGTTTCATCAACACTCTGATAGTCCACAGATTACAGAATGCCACGAGATGTGCATCGGGAACTACTACTGGTCTTCCTGGGAACGATCCAAGCGTACACTGTTTCAGACATTACTCCCATGGAGGAAAGTGCGGATGGTGACTGTTGTATTCAATCCCGATGCAATTCCTGTGTTTCAATAAAAGTCTGGTAGTCCACAGATTGCAGAATGCCACCAGATTTGCATCGGAAACTACTACTGGTCTTTCAGGGAACGATCCAAGCGTAGACTGTTTGAGACATTACCCCCATAAAGGAAAGTGCACATGGTGACTGTTGTATTCAATCCCGATGCTATTTCTGTGTTTCATCAACACTCTGATAGTCCACAGATAACGGAAAGCCTCCAGATGTGCATCGGAAACTACTACTGGTCTTCCTGGGAACGATCAAAGCGTAGACTGTTAGTGACATTACTCCCATGGAGGAAAGTGCGCTTGGTAACTGTTGTATTCAATCCCGATGCAGTTTCTGTGTTTCATCAACCCTCTGATAGTCCACAGATTTCACAATGATTCCAGATGTTCATCGGAAACTACTACTGGTCTTCAAGGGAACAATCAAATCATAGACTGTTTGGGACATTACTCCCATGGAGGAAAGTGCGCATGGTGACTGTTGTATTCAATCCCGATGCAATTTCTGAGTTTCATCAACACTCTGATAGTCCACAGATGACAGAAAGCCTCCAGATGTGCATCGGAAACTACTACAGGTCTTCCAGGGGACGATCAAAGCGTAAACTGTTAGAGACATTACTCCCATGGAGGAAAGTGCGCATGGTGACTGTTGTATTCAATCCCGAGGCAATTACTGTGTTTCATCAACACTCTGATAGTCTACACATAACAGAATGCCTACAGATGATCGTCGGAAACAAGTACTGGTCTTCCAGGGAACGATCAAAGCGTAAACTGTTTCAGACATTACTCCCATGGAGGAAAGTGCGGATGGTGACTGTTGTGTTCAATCCCGATGCAATTTCTGTGTTTCATAAACACTCTGATAGTCCACAGATTACAGAATGCATCCAGATATTCATCGGAAACTACAACTGGTCTTCCAGGGAACAATCAAAGCGTAGAATCTATGAGACATTACTTTTATGGAAGAATGTGCGCATGGTGACTGTTCTATTCAATCCCGATGCAATTTCTGTGTTTCATTAACACTCTGATAGTCCACAGATTACAGAATGCCACCAGATGTGCATCGGAAACTACTACTGGTATTCAAGGGAACGATCAAAGCATAGACTGTTAGAGACATACATCCCGTGGAGGAAAGTGCGCATGTTGACTGTTGTATTCATTCCCGATGCAATTTCTGTGTTTCATCAACACTCTGATAGTCCACAGATTACAGAAAGCCTCCAGATGTGCATCGGAAACTGCTACTGGTCTTCCAGGGAACGATCAAAGCGTAGACTGATTCAGACATTACTCCCATGGAAGAAAGTGCGCTTTTGACTGTTGTATTCAATTTCGATGCAATTTCTGTGTTTCATCAACACTCTGATAGTCCACAGATTACAGAATGCCTCCAGATGTGCATCGGATACTATTACTGTACTTCCAGAGTACGGTCAAAGCGTAAACTCCTTGAGACATTACTCCCATGGAGGAAAGTGTGCATGGTGAATGTTGTATTCAATCCCGATGCAGTTTCTGGGTTTCATCAACCCTCTGATAGTCCACAGATTTCACAATGCCTCCAGATGTTCATCGGAAACTACTACTGGTCTTCCAGGGAACGATCAAATCATAGACTGTTTGGGACATTACTCCCATGGAGGAAAGTGCGCATGGTGACTGTTGTATTCAATCCCGATGCAATTTCTGTGTTTCATCAACACTCTGATAGTCCACAGATGACAGAAAGCCTCCAGATGTGCATCGGAAACTACTACTGGTCTTCCAGGGAACGATCAAAGCGTAGACTGTTAGAGACATTACTCCCATGGAGGAAAGTGCGCATGGTGACTGTTGTATTCAATCCCGATGCAATTACTGTGTTTCATCAACACTCTGATAGTCTACACATTACAGAATGCCTTTAGATGTGCATCGGAAACAAGTACTGGTCTTCCAGGGAACGATCAAAAGCGTAGATAGTTTGAGACGTTACTCCCGTGGAGTAAAGTGCGCATGGTGACTGTTGTATTCAATCCCGATGCAATTTATGTGTTTCATCAACACTCTGATAGTCCACATATTACAGAATGTTTCAAGAAGTTCATCGGAAACTACTACTGGTCTTCCAGCTACCGATCAAAGCGTAGACTGTTTGAGACATTACTCCCATGGAGGAAAGTGCGGATGGTGACTGTTGTGTTCAGTCCCGATACAATGTCTGTGTTTCATAAACACTCTGATAGTCCACAGATTACAGAATGCATCCAGATATTCATCGGAAACTACTACTGGTCTTCCAGGGATCAATCAAAGCGTAGACTCTTTGAGACATTACTTTTATGGAAGAATGTGCGCATGGTGACTGTTCTATTCAATCCCGATGCAATTTCTGTGTTTCATCAACACTCTGATAGTCCACAGATTACAGAATGCCTCCAGATGTGCATCGGAAACTACTACTGGTCTTCCAGGGAACGATCAAAGCGTAGACTGTTTCAGACATTACTCCCATGGAAAAAAGTGCGCATGGTGACTGTTGTATTCAATTTCGATGCAATTTCGGTGTTTCATCAACACTCTGGTAGTCCACAGATTACATAATGCCACCAGATTTGCATCGGGAACTACTACTGGTCTCTCAGGGAACGTTCAAAGCGTAGACTGTTTGTGACATTACTCCCATAAAGTAAAGTGCGCATGGTGACTGTTGTACTCAATCCCGATGCTATTTCTGTGTTTCATCAACACTCTGATAGTCCACAGATGACGGAAAGCCTCCAGGTGTGCATCGGAAACTTCTACTGGTCTTCCAGGGAACAATCAAAGCGTAGACTGTTAGAGACATTACTCCCATGGAGGAAAGTGCGGATGGTGACTGTTGTATTCAATTTCGATGCAATTTCTGTGTTTCATCAACACTCTGGTAGTCCACAGATTACATAATGCCACCAGATTTGCATCGGGAACTACTACTGGTCTCTCAGGGAACGTTCAAAGCGTAGACTGTTTGTGACATTACTCCCATAAAGTAAAGTGCGCATGGTGACTGTTGTACTCAATCCCGATGCTATTTCTGTGTTTCATCAACACTCTGATAGTCCACAGATAACGGAAAGCCTCCAGATGTGCATCGGAAACTACTACTGGTCTTCCAGGGAACGATGAAAGCGTAGACTGTTAGTGACATTACTCCCATGGAGGAAAGTGCGCATGGTGACTGTTGTATTCAATTCCTATGCAATTTCTGTGTTTCATCAACACTCTGATAGTCCACAGATGACGGAAAGCCTCCAGGTGTGCATCGGAAACTACTACTGGTCTTCCAGGGAACAATCAAAGCGTAGACTGTTAGAGACATTACTCCCATGGAGGAAAGTGCGCATGGTGACTGTTGTATTCAATAACGATGCAATTACTGTGTTTCATCAACACTCTGATAGTCTACACATTACAGAATGCCACCAGATGTGCATCGGAAACAAGCACTGGTCTTCCAGGGAACGATCAAAATCGTAGATAGTTTGAGACATTACTCCCATGGAGGAAAGTGCGCATGGTGACTGTTGTATTCAATCCCGATGCAATTTCTCTGTTTCATCAACACTCTGATAGTCCACATATTACAGAATGTTTCAAGATGTGCATCGGAAACTACTAATGGTCTTCCAGCTAACGATCAAAGCGTAGACTGTTTGAGACATTACTCCCATGGAGGAAAGTGCGCATGGTGACTGTAGTATTCAATCCAATTGCAATTTCTGTGTTTCATCAACACTCTGATAGTCCACAGATTATAGAATGCATCCAGATGTTCATCGGAAACTACTACTGGTCTTCCAGGGAACGATCAAAGCGTAAACTCTTTGAGACATTTCTCCCATGGAGGAAAGTGCGCATGGTGACTGTTGTATACAATCCCGATGCATTTTCTGTGTTTCATCAACACTCTGATAGTCCACAGATTACTGAAAGCCACGAGATGTGCATCGGAAACTGCTACTGGTCTTCCAGGGAACGATCAAAGCGTAGACTGTTTCAGACATTACTCCCATGGAGGAAAGTGCGGATGGTGACTGTTGTATTCAATCCCGATGCAATTTCTGTGTTTCATCAACACTCTGGCAGTCCACAGATTTCAGAATGCCTCCAGATGTTCATCGGAAACTACTACTGGTCTTCCAGGGAACGATCAAAAGCGTAGATAGTTTGAGACATTACTCCCGTGGAGTAAAGTGCGCATGGTGACTGTTGTATTCAATCCCGATGCAATTTCTGTGTTTCATCAACACTTTGATAGTCCACATATTACAGAATGTTTCAAGATGTGCATCGGAAACTTCTACTGGTCTTCCAGCTAACGATCAAAGCGTAGGCTGTTTGAGACATTACTCCCATGGAGGAAAGTGCGCATGGTGACTGTAGTATTCAATCCATTTGCAATTTCTGTGTTTCATCAATACTCTGATAGTCCACAGATTACAGAATGCATCCAAATGTGCATCGGAAACTACTACAGGTCTTCTAGGGAACGATCAAAATGTAGACTGTTTAAGACATTCCACCCGTGGAGGAATGTGCGCATGGTGACTGTTGTATTCAATCCGGATGAAATTTCTGTGTTTCATCAACACTCTGATAGTCCACAAATTACAGAATGTTACCAGATGTGCATCGGAAACTACTACTGGTCTTCCAGGGAACGATCAATGCGTTGACAGTTTGAGAGTTACTCCCATGGAGGAAAGTGCGCATGGTGACTGTTGTATTCAATCCCGATGCATTTTCTGTGTTTCTTCAACACTCTGATAGTCCACAGATTACCGAATGCCACGCGATGTGCATCGGAAACAACTACTGGTCTTCCAGGGAACGATGCAAACGTAGACTGTTTCAGACATTATTCCCGTGGAAGAAAGTGCGTATAGTGACTGTTGCATTAAATTTCGATGCAATTTCTGTGTTTCATCAACACTCTGATAGTCCACAGATTACAGAATGCCTCCAGATGTGCATCGGAAACTACTACTGGTCCTCCAGGGAACGATCAAAGCGTAGACTGTTTCAGACATTACTCCCATGGAAGAAAGTGCGCATGGTGACTGTTGTATTCAATTTCGATGCAATTTCTGTGTTTCGTCAACACTCTGATAGTCCAGAGATTACAGAATGCCTCCAGATGTGCATAGGAAACTACTACTGGTCTTCCAGGGAACGATCAAAGCGTAGACTGTTTGAGACATTACTCCCATGGGGTAAAGTGCGCATGGTGACTGTTGTATTCAACCCCGGTGAAGTTTCTGTGTTTCGTCAACACTCTGATACTCCACAGATTACAGAATGCCTCACGATGTGCATCGGAAACTACTACTGGTCTTCCAGGGAACGATCAAAGCGTAGACTGTTTCAGACATTACTCCCATGGAAGAAAGTGCGCATGGTGACTGTTGTATTCAATTTCGATGCATTTTCTGTGTTTCATCAACACTCTGATAGTCCACAGATTACAGAATGCCACGAGATGTGCATCGGGACTACTACTAATCTACCTGGGAACGATCCAAGCGTAGACTGTTTCAGACATTATTCCCATGGAGGAAAGTGCGGATGGTGTCTGTTGTATTCAATCCCGATGCAATTCCTGTGTTTCAATAAAACTCTGGTAGTCCACAGATTACAGAATGCCACCAGATTTGCATCGGAAACTACTACTGGTCTTTCAGGGAACAATCCAAGCGTAGACTGTTTGAGACATTACTCCCATAAAGGAAAGTGCACATGGTGACTGTTGTATTCAATCCCGATGCTATTTCTGTGTTTCATCAACACTCTGATAGTCCACAGATAACGGAAAGCCTCCAGATGTGCATCGGAAACTACTACTGGTCTTCCTGGGAACGATCAAAGCGTGGACTGTTAGTGACATTACTCCCATGGAGGAAAGTGCGCTTGGTAACTGTTGTATTCAATCAAGATGCAGTTTCTGTGTTTCATCAACCCTCTGATAGTCCACAGATTTCACAATGATTCCAGATGTTCATCGAAAACTACTACTGGTCTTCCAGGGAACAATCCAATCATAGACTGTTTGGGACAATACTCCCATGGAGGAAAGTGCGCATGGTGACTGTTGTATTCAATCCCGATGCAATTACTGTGTTTCATCAAAACTCTGATAGTCTACACATAACAGAATGCCTAAAGATGTGCGTCGGAAACAAGTACTGGTCTTCCAGGGAACGATCAAAGCGAAGATTGTTTCAGACATTACACCCATGGAGGAAAGTGCGGATGGTGACTGATGTGTTCAATCCCGATGCAATTTCTGAGTTTCATCAACACTCTGATAGTCCACAGATGACACAAAACCTCCAGATGTGCATCGGAAACTACTACAGGTCTTCCAGGGAACGATCAAAGCGTAAACTGTTAGAGACATTACTCCCATGGAGGAAAGTGCGCATGGTGACTGTTGTATTCAATCCCGATGCAATTACTGTGTTTCATCAACACTCTGATAGTCCACAGATTACAGAATGCATCCAGATATTCATCGGAAACTACAACTGGTCTTCCAGGGAACAATCAAAGCGTAGACTCTTTGAGACATTACTTTTATGGAAGAATGTGCGCATGGTGACTGTTCTATTCAATCCCGATGCAATTTCTGTGTTTCATCAACACTCTGATAGTCCACAGATTACAGAATGCCTCCAGATGTGCATCGGAAACTACTACTGGTCTTCCAGGGAACGATCAAAGCGTAGACTGTTTCAGACATTACTCCCATGGAAAAAAGTGCGCATGGTGACTGTTGTATTCAATTTCGATGCAATTTCGGTGTTTCATCAACACTCTGATAGTCCACAGTTTACAGAATGCCTCCAGATGTGCATCGGAAACTAATACTGGACTTCCAGAGTACGATCATAGCGTAAACTCCTTGAGACATTATTCCCATGGAGGAAAGTGCGCATGGTGAATGTTGTATTCAATCCCGATGTATTTTCTGTGTTTCATCAACACTCTGATAGTCCACAGATTACAGAATGTCACGAGATGTGCATCGGAAACTACTACTGTTCTTCCTGGGAACGATCCAAGCGTAGACTGTTTCAGACATTACTCCCATGGAGGAAAGTGCGGATGGTGACTGTTGTATTCAATCCCGATACAATTTCTGTGTTTCATCAACACCCTGGTAGTCCACAGATTACATAATGCCACCAGATTTGCATCGGGAACTACTACTGGTCTTTCAAGTAACGTTCAAAGCGTAGACTGTTTGTGACATTACTCCCATAAAGTAAAGTGCGCATGGTGACTGTTGTACTCAATCCCGGTGCTATTTCTGTGTTTCATCAACACTCTGATAGTCCACAGATGACGGAAAGCCTCCAGGTGTGCATCGGAAACTACTACTGGTCTTCCAGTAAACGATCAAAGCGTAGACTGTTAGAGACATTACTCCCATGGAGGATAGTGCGCATTGTGACTGTTGTATTCAATAACGATGCATTTACTGTGTTTCATCAACACTCTGATAGTCTACACATTACAGAATGCCACCAGATGTGCATCGGAAACAAGTACTGGTCTTCCAGGGAACGATCAAAAGCGTAGATAGTTTGAGACATTACTCCCATGGAGGAAAGTGCGCATGGTGACTGTTGTATTCAATCCCGATGCAATTTCTCTGTTTCATCAACACTCTGATAGTCCACATATTACAGAATGTTTCAAGATGTGCATCGGAAACTACTAATGGTCTTCCAGCTAACGATCAAATCGTAGACTGTTTGAGACATTACTCCCATGGAGGAAAGTGCGCATGGTGACTGTAGTATTCAATCCAATTGCAATTTCTGTGTTTCATCAACACTCTGATAGTCCACAGATTACAGAATGCATCCTGATGTTCATCGGAAACTACTACTGGTCTTCCAGGGAACGATCAAAGCGTAAACTCTTTGAGACATTTCTCCCATGGAGGAAAGTGCGCATGGTGACTGTTGTATTCAATCCCGATGCATTTTCTGTGTTTCATCTACACTCTGATAGTCCACAGATGACGGAAAGCCTCCAGATATGCATCGGAAACTACTACTGGTCTTCCAGGGAACGATCAAAGCGTAGACTGTTAGAGACATTACTCCCATGGAGGAAAGTGCGCATGGTGACTGTTGTATTCAATCCCGATGCAATTACTGTGTTTCATCAAAACTCTGATAGTCTACACATAACAGAATGCCTAAAGATGTGCGTCGGAAGCAAGTACTGGTCTTCCAGGGAACGATCAAAGCGAAGATTGTTTCAGACATTACACCCATGGAGGAAAGTGCGGATGGTGACTGATGTGTTCAATCCCGATGCAATTTCTGAGTTTCATCAACACTCTGATAGTCCACAGATGACAGAAAACCTCCAGATGTGCATCGGAAACTACTACAGGTCTTCCAGGGAACGATCAAAGCGTAAACTGTTAGAGGCATTACTCCCATGGAGGAAAGTGCGCATGGTGACTGTTGTATTCAATCCCGATGCAATTACTGTGTTTCATCAACACTCTGATAGTCTACACATAACAGAATGCCTAAAGATGTGCGTCGGAAACAAGTACTGGTCTTCCAGGGAACGATCAAAGCGTAGACTGTTTCAGACATTACTCCCATGGAGGAAAGTGCGGATGGTGACTGTTGTGTTCAATCCCGATGCAATTTCTGTGTTTCATAAACACTCTGATAGTCCACAGATTACAGAATGCATCCAGATATTCATCGGAAACTACAACTGGTCTTCCAGGGAACAATCAAAGCGTAGACTCTTTGAGACATTACTTTTATGGAAGAATGTGCGCATGGTGACTGTTCTATTCAATCCCGATGCAATTTCTGTGTTTCATCAACACTCTGATAGTCCACAGATTACAGAATGCCTCCAGATGTGCATCGGAAACTACTACTGGTCTTCCAGGGAACGATCAAAGCGTAGACTGTTTCAGACATTACTCCCATGGAAAAAAGTGCGCATGGTGACTGTTGTATTCAATTTCGATGCAATTTCGGTGTTTCATCAACACTCTGATAGTCCACAGTTTACAGAATGCCTCCAGATGTGCATCGGAAACTAATACTGGACTTCCAGAGTACGATCATAGCGTAAACTCCTTGAGACATTATTCCCATGGAGGAAAGTGCGCATGGTGAATGTTGTATTCAATCCCGATGCATTTTCTGTGTTTCATCAACACTCTGATAGTCCACAGATTACAGAATGTCACGAGATGTGCATCGGAAACTACTACTGGTCTTCCTGGGAACGATCCAAGCGTAGACTGTTTCAGACATTACTCCCATTTAGGAAAGTGCGGATGGTGACTGTTGTATTCAATCCCGATACAATTTCTGTGTTTCATCAACACCCTGGTAGTCCACAGATTACATAATGCCACCAGATTTGCATCGGGAACTACTACTGGTCTTTCAGGGAACGTTCAAAGCGTAGACTGTTTGTGACATTACTCCCATAAAGTAAAGTGCGCATGGTGACTGTTGTACTCAATCCCGGTGCTATTTCTGTGTTTCATCAACACTCTGATATTCCACAGATGACGGAAAGCCTCCAGGTGTGCATCGGAAACTACTACTGGTCTTCCAGTAAACGATCAAAGCGTAGACTGTTAGAGACATTACTCCCATGGAGGAAAGTGCGCATTGTGACTGTTGTATTCAATAACGATGCATTTACTGTGTTTCATCAACACTCTGATAGTCTACACATTACAGAATGCCACCAGATGTGCATCGGAAACAAGTACTGGTCTTCCAGGGAACGATCAAAAGCGTAGATAGTTTGAGACATTACTCCCATGGAGGAAAGTGCGCATGGTGACTGTTGTATTCAATCCCGATGCAATTTCTCTGTTTCATCAACACTCTGATAGTCCACATATTACAGAATGTTTCAAGATGTGCATCGGAAACTACTAATGGTCTTCCAGCTAACGATCAAATCGTAGACTGTTTGAGACATTACTCCCATGGAGGAAAGTGCGCATGGTGACTGTAGTATTCAATCCAATTGCAATTTCTGTGTTTCATCAACACTCTGATAGTCCACAGATTACAGAATGCATCCTGATGTTCATCGGAAACTACTACTGGTCTTCCAGGGAACGATCAAAGCGTAAACTCTTTGAGACATTTCTCCCATGGAGGAAAGTGCGCATGGTGACTGTTGTATTCAATCCCGATGCATTTTCTGTGTTTCATCTACACTCTGATAGTCCACAGATGACGGAAAGCCTCCAGATATGCATCGGAAACTACTACTGGTCTTCCAGGGAACGATCAAAGCGTAGACTGTTAGAGACATTACTCCCATGGAGGAAAGTGCGCATGGTGACTGTTGTATTCAATCCCGATGCAATTTCTGTGTTTCATCAACACTCTGATAGTCCACAGATGACGGAAAGCCTCCAGATATGCATCGGAAACTACTACTGGTCTTCCAGGGAACGATCAAAGCGTAGACTGTTAGAGACATTACTCCCATGGAGGAAAGTGCGCATGGTGACTGGTGTATTCAATCCCGATGCAATTTCTCTGTTTCATCAACACTCTGATAGTCCACATATTACAGAATGTTTCAAGATGTGCATCGGAAACTACTAATGGTCTTCCAGCTAACGATCAAAGCGTAGACTGTTTGAGACATTACTCCCATGGAGTAAAGTGCGCATGGTGACTGTAGTATTCAATCCAATTGCAATATCTGTGTTTCATCAACACTCTGATAGTCCACAGATTACAGAATGCATCCACATGTGCATCGGAAAACTACTACAGGTCTCCTAGGGAACGATCAAAGCGTAGACTGTTTGAGACATTCCACCCGTGGAGGAATGTGCGCATGGTGACTGTTGTATTCAATCCGGATGAAATTTCTGTGTTTCATCAACACTCTGATAGTCCACAGATTACTGAATGCTACCAGATGTGCATCGGAAACTACTACTGGTCTTCCAGGGAACGATCAATGCGTAGACAGTTTGAGAGTTACTCCCATGGAGGAAAGTGCGCATGGTGACTGTAGTATTCAATCCAATTGCAATTTCTGTGTTTCATCAACACTCTGATAGTCCACAGATTACAGAATGCATCCACATGTGCATCGGAAAACTACTACAGGTCTCCTAGGGAACGATCAAAGCGTAGACTGTTTGAGACATTCCACCCGTGGAGGAATGTGCGCATGGTGACTGTTTTATTCAATCCGGATGAAATTTCTGTGTTTCATCAACACTCTGATAGTCCACAGATTACTGAATGCTACCAGATGTGCATCGGAAACTACTACTGGTCTTCCAGGGAACGATCAATGCGTAGACAGTTTGAGAGTTACTCCCATGGAGGAAAGTGCGCATGGTGACTGTTGTATTCAATCCCGATGGATTTTCTGTGTTTCTTCAACACTCTGATAGTCCACAGATTACCGAATGCCACGCGATGTGCATCGGAAACTACTACTGGTCTTCCAGGGAACGATCCAAGCGTAGACTGTTTCAGACATTACTCCCGTGGAAGAAAGTGCGCATAGTGACTGTTTCATTCAATTTTGATGCAATTTCTGTGTTTCATCAACACTCTGATTGTCCACAGATTACAGAATGCCTCCAGATGTGCATCGGAAACTACTACTGGTCTTCCAGGGAACGATCGAAGCGTAGACTGTTTGGGACATTACTCCCATGGAGGAAAGTGCGGATGGTGACTGTTGTATTCAATCCCGATGCAATTTCTGTGTTTTATCAACACTCTGATAGTCCACAGATGACGGAAAGCCTCCAGATATGCATCGGAAACTACTACTGGTCTTCCAGGGAACGATCAAAGCGTAGACTGTTAGAGACATTACTCCCATGGAGGAAAGTGCGCATGGTGACTGGTGTATTCTATCCCGATGCAATTTCTGTGTTTCATCAACACTCTGATAGTCCACAGATAACGGAAAGCCTCCTGATGTGCATCGGAAACTACTACTGGTCTTCCAGGGAACGATCAAAGCGTAGACTCTTTGAGACATTACTTTTATGGAAGAATGTGCGCATGGTGACTGTTCTATTCAATCCCGATGCAATTTCCGTGTTTCATCAACACTCTGATAGTCCACAGATTACAGAATGCCTCCAGATGTGCATCGGAAACTACTACTGGTCTTCCAGGGAACGATCAAAGCGTAGACTGTTTCAGACATTACTCCCATAAAAAAAAGTGCGCATGGTGACTGTTGTATTCTATTTCGATGCAATTTCGGTGTTTCATCAACACTCTGATAGTCCACAGATTACAGAATGCCTCCAGATGTGCATCGGAAACTAATACTGGACTTCCAGAGTACGATCATAGCGTAAACTCCTTGAGACATTATTCCCATGGAGGAAAGTGCGCATGGTGAATGTTGTATTCAATCCCGATGCATTTTCTGTGTTTCATCAACACTCTGATAGTCCACAGATTACAGAATGCCACGAGATGTGCATCGGAAACTACTACTGGTCTTCCTGGGAACGATCCAAGCGTAGACTGTTTCAGACATTACTCCCATGGAGGAATGTGCGGATGGTGACTGTTGTATTCAATCCCGATGCAATTTCTGTGTTTCATCAACACTCTGGTAGTCCACAGATTACATAATGCCACCAGATTTGCATCGGGAACTACTACTGGTCTTTCAGGGAACGTTCAAATCGTAGACTGTTTGTGACATTACTCCCACAAAGTAAAGTGCGCATGGTGACTGTTGTACTCAATCCCGATGCTATTTCTGTGTTTCATCAACACTCTGATAGTCCACAGATAACGGAAAGCCTCCAGATGTGCATTGGAAACTACTACTGGTCTTCCAGGGAACGATCAAAGCGTAGACTGTTAGTGACATTACTCCCATGGAGGAAAGTGCGCATGGTGACTGTTGTATTCAATCCCTATGCAATTTCTGTGTTTCATCAACACTCTGATAGTCCACAGATGACGGAAAGCCTCCAGGTGTGCATCGGAAACTACTACTGGTCTTCCAGGGAACGATCAAAGCGTAGACTGTTAGAGACATTACTCCCATGGGGGAAAGTGCGCATGGTGACTGTTGTATTCAATAACGATGCATTTACTGTGTTTCATCAACACTCTGATAGTCTACACATTACAGAATGCCACCAGATGTGCATCGGAAACAAGTACTGGTCATCCAGGGAACGATCAAAAGCGTAGATAGTTTGAGACATTACTCCCATGGAGGAAAGTGCGCATGGTGACTGTTGTATTCAATCCCGATGCAATTTCTCTGTTTCATCAACACTCTGATAGTCCACAGATTACAGAATGCATCCACATGTGCATCGGAAAACTACTACAGGTCTCCTAGGGAACGATCAAAGCGTAGACTGTTTGAGACATTCCACCCGTGGAGGAATGTGCGCATGGTGACTGTTGTATTCAATCCGGATGAAATTTCTGTGTTTCATCAACACTCTGATAGTCCACAGATTACCTAATGCTACCAGATGTGCATCGGAAACTACTACTGGTCTTCCAGGGAACGATCAATGCGTAGACTGTTTGAGAGTTACTCCCATGGAGGAAAGTGCGCATGGTGACTGTTGTATTCAATCCCGATGCATTTTCTGTGTTTCTTCAACACTCTGATAGTCCACAGATTACCGAATGCCACGCGATGTGCATCGGAAACTACTACTGGTCTTCCAGGGAACGATCCAAGCGTAGACTGTTTCAGACATTACTCCCGTGGAAGAAAGTGCGCATAGTGACTGTTGCATTCAATTTCGATGCAATTTCTGTGTTTCATCAACACTCTGATTGTCCACAGATTACAGAATGCCTCCAGATGTGCATCGGAAACTACTACTGGTCTTCCAGGGAACGATCAAAGCGTAGACTGTTTGGGACATTACTCCCATGGAGGAAAGTGCGGATGGTGACTGTTGTATTCAATCCCGATGCAATTTCTGTGTTTCATCAACACTCTGATAGTCCACAGATGACGGAAAGCCTCCAGATATGCATCGGAAACTACTACTGGTCTTCCAGGGAACGATCAAAGCGTAGACTGTTAGAGACATTACTCCCATGGAGGAAAGTGCGCATGGTGACTGGTGTATTCTATCCCGATGCAATTTCTGTGTTTCATCAACACTCTGATAGTCCACAGATAACGGAAAGCCTCCTGATGTGCATCGGAAACTACTACTGGTCTTCCAGGGAACGATCAAAGCGTAGACTCTTTGAGACATTACTTTTATGGAAGAATGTGCGCATGGTGACTGTTCTATTCAATCCCGATGCAATATCTGTGTTTCATCAACACTCTGATAGTCCACAGATTACAGAATGCCTCCAGATGTGCATCGGAAACTACTACTGGTATTCCAGGGAACGATCAAAGCGTAGACTGTTTCAAACATAACTCCCACGGAAAAAAGTGCGCATGGTGACTGTTGTATTATATCCCGATGCAATTTCTCTGTTTCATCAACACTCTGATAGTCCACATATTACAGAATGTTTCAAGATGTGCATCGGAAACTACTAATGGTCTTCCAGCTAACGATCAAAGCGTAGACTGTTTGAGACATTACTCCCATGGAGTAAAGTGCGCATGGTGACTGTAGTATTCAATCCAATTGCAATTTCTGTGTTTCATCAACACTCTGATAGTCCACAGATTACAGAATGCATCCACATGTGCATCGGAAAACTACTACAGGTCTCCTAGGGAACGATCAAAGCGTAGACTGTTTGAGACATTCCACCCGTGGAGGAATGTGCGCATGGTGACTGTTGTATTCAATCCGGATGAAATTTCTGTGTTTCATCAACACTCTGATAGTCCACAGATTACTGAATGCTACCAGATGTGCATCGGAAACTACTACTGGTCTTCCAGGGAACGATCAAGGCGTAGACAGTTTGAGAGTTACTCCCATGGAGGAAAGTGCGCATGGTGACTGTAGTATTCAATCCAATTGCAATTTCTGTGTTTCATCAACACTCTGATAGTCCACAGATTACAGAATGCATCCACATGTGCATCGGAAAACTACTACAGGTCTCCTAGGGAACGATCAAAGCGTAGACTGTTTGAGACATTCCACCCGTGGAGGAATGTGCGCATGGTGACTGTTGTATTCAATCCGGATGAAATTTCTGTGTTTCATCAACACTCTGATAGTCCACAGATTACTGAATGCTACCAGATGTGCATCGGAAACTACTACTGGTCTTCCAGGGAACGATCAATGCGTAGACAGTTTGAGAGTTACTCCCATGGAGGAAAGTGCGCATGGTGACTGTTGTATTCAATCCCGATGGATTTTCTGTGTTTCTTCAACACTCTGATAGTCCACAGATTACCGAATGCCACGCGATGTGCATCGGAAACTACTACTGGTCTTCCAGGGAACGATCCAAGCGTAGACTGTTTCAGACATTACTCCCGTGGAAGAAAGTGCGCATAGTGACTGTTTCATTCAATTTCGATGCAATTTCTGTGTTTTATCAACACTCTGATTGTCCACAGATTACAGAATGCCTCCAGATGTGCATCGGAAACTACTACTGGTCTTCCAGGGAACGATCGAAGCGTAGACTGTTTGGGACATTACTTCCATGGAGGAAAGTGCGGATGGTGACTGTTGTATTCAATCCCGATGCAATTTCTGTGTTTCATCAACACTCTGATAGTCCACAGATGACGGAAAGCCTCCAGATATGCATCGGAAACTACTACTGGTCTTCCAGGGAACGATCAAATCGTAGACTGTTAGATACATTACTCCCATGGAGGAAAGTGCGCATGGTGACTGGTGTATTCTATCCCGATGCAATTTCTGTGTTTCATCAACACTCTGATAGTCCACAGATAACGGAAAGCCTCCTGATGTGCATCGGAAACTACTACTGGTCTTCCAGGGAACGATCAAAGCGTAGACTCTTTGAGACATTACTTTTATGGAAGAATGTGCGCATGGTGACTGTTCTATTCAATCCCGATGCAATTTCCGTGTTTCATCAACACTCTGATAGTCCACAGATTACAGAATGCCTCCAGATGTGCATCGGAAACTACTACTGGTCTTCCAGGGAACGATCAAAGCGTAGACTGTTTCAGACATTACTCCCACGGAAAAAAGTGCGCATGGTGACTGTTGTATTATATCCCGATGCAATTTCGGTGTTTCATCAACACTCTGATAGTCCACAGATTACAGAATGCCTCCAGATGTGCATCGGAAACTAATACTGGACTTCCAGAGTACCATCATAGCGTAAACTCCTTGAGACATTATTCCCATGGAGGAAAGTGCGCATGGTGAATGTTGTATTCAATCCCGATGCATTTTCTGTGTTTCATCAACACTCTGATAGTCCACAGATTTCAGAATGCCACGAGATGTGCATCGGAAACTACTACTGGTCTTCCTGGGAACGATCCAAGCGTAGACTGTTTCAGACATTACTCCCATGGAGGAAAGTGCGGATGGTGACTGTTGTATTCAATCCCGATGCAATTTCTGTGTTTCATCAACACTCTGGTAGTCCACAGATTACATAATGCCACCAGATTTGCATCGGGAACTACTACTGGTCTTTCAGGGAACGTTCAAAGCGTAGACTGTTTGTGACATAACTCCCACAAAGTAATGTGCGCATGGTGACTGTTGTACTCAATCCCGATGCTATTTCTGTGTTTCATCAACACTCTGATAGTCCACAGATAACGGAAAGCCTCCAGATGTGCATCGGAAACTACTACTGGTCTTCCTGGGAACGATCAAAGCGTAGACTGTTAGTGACATTACTCCCATGGAGGAAAGTGCGCATGGTGACTGTTGTATTCAATCCCTATGCAATTTCTGTGTTTCATCAACACTCTGATAGTCCACAGATGACGGAAAGCCTCCAGGTGTGCATCGGAAACTACTACTGGTCTTCCAGGGAACGATCAAAGCATCGACTGTTAGAGACATTACTCCCATGGTGGAAAGTGCGCATGGTGACTGTTGTATTCAATAACGATGCATTTACTGTGTTTCATCAACACTCTGATAGTCTACACATTACGGAATGCCACCAGATGTGCATCGGAAACAAGTACTGGTCATCCAGGGAACGATCAAAAGCGTAGATAGTTTGAGACATTACTCCCATGGAGGAAAGTGCGCATGGTGACTGTTGTATTCAATCCCGATGCATTTTCTGTGTTTCATCAACACTCTGATAGTCCACAGATTACAGAATGCCACGAGATGTGCATCGGAAACTGCTACTGGTCTTCCAGGGAACGATCAAAGCGTAGACTGTTTCAGACAATACTCCCATGGAGGAAAGTGCGGATGGTGACAGTTGTATTCAATCCCGATGCAATTTCTGTGTTTCATCAACACTCTGGTAGTCCACAGATTTCAGAATGCCTCCAGATGTTCATCGGAAACTACTACTGGTCATCCAGGGAACGATCAAAGCATATACTGTTTGGGACATTACTCCCATGGAGGAAAGTGCGCATGGTGACTGTTGTATTCAATCCCAATGCAATTTCTGTGTTTCATCAACACTCTGATAGTCCACAGCTGACGGAAAGCCTCCAGATATGCATCGGAAACTACTACTGGTCTTCCAGGGAACGATCAAAGCGTAGACTGTTAGAGACATTACTCCCATGGAGGAAAGTGCGCATGGTGACTGGTGTATTCAATCCCGATGCAATTACTGTGTTTCCTCAACACTCTGATAGACTACACATTACAGAATGCCACCAGATGTGCATCGGAAAAAAGTACTTGTCTTCCAGGGAACGATCAAAAGCGTAGATAGTTTGAGACATTACTCCCGTGGAGTAAAGTGCGTGTGGTGACTGTTGCATTCAATCCCGATGCAATTTCTGTGTTTCATCAACACTTTGATAGTCCACATATTACAGAATGTTTCAAGATGTGCTTCGGAAACTACTACTGGTCTTCCAGCTAACGATCAAAGCGTAGACTGTTTGAGACATTACTCCCATGGAGGAAAGTGCGCATGGTGACTGTAGTATTCAATCCATTTGCAATTTCTGTGTTTCATCAACACTCCGATAGTCCACAGATTACAGAATGCATCCACATGTGCATCGGAAAACTACTACAGGTCTTCTAGGGAACGATCAAAGCGTAGACTGTTTGAGACATTCCACCCGTGGAGGAATGTGCGCATGGTGACTGTTGTACTCAATCCGGATGAAATTTCTGTGTTTCATCAACACTCTGATAGTCCACAGATTACTGAATGCTACCAGATGTGCATCGGAAACTACTACTGGTCTTCCAGGGAACGATCAATGCTTAGACTGCTTGAGAGTTACTCCCATGGAGGAAAGTGCGCATGGTGACTGTTGTATTCAATCCCGATGCATTTTCTGTGTTTCTTCAACACTCTGATAGTCCACCGATTACCGAATGCCACGCGATGTGCATCGGAAACTACTACTGGTCTTCCAGGGAACGATCCAAACGTAGACTGTTTCAGACATTACTCCCGTGGAAGAAAGTGCGCATAGTGACTGTTGCATTCAATTTCGATGCAATTTCTGTGTTTCATCAACACTCTGATAGTCCACAGATTACAGAATGCCTCCAGATGTGCATCGTAAACTACTACTGGTCTTCCTGGGAACGATCAAGGCGTAGACTGTTAGTGACATTACTCCCATGGGGGAAAGTGCGCTTGGTAACTGTTATATTCAATCCCGATGCAGTTTCTGGGTTTCATCAACCCTCTGATAGTCCACAGATTTCACAATGCCTCCAGATGTGCATCGGAAACTACTACCGGTCTTCCTGGGAACGATCCAAGCGTAGACTGTTTGAGACATTACTCCCATAAAGGAAAGTGCTCATGGCGACTGTTGTATTCAATCCCGATGCAATTTCTGTGTTTCATCAACACTCTGATAGTCCACAGATAACGGAAAGCCTCCTGATGTGCATCGGAAACTACTACTGGTCTTCCAGGGAACGATCAACTCGTAGACTGTTAGAGACATTACTCCCATGGAGGAAAGTGCGCATGGTGACTGTTGTATTCAATCCCGATGCAATTACTGTGTTTCATCAACACTCTGATAGTCTACACATTACAGAAAGCCTTTAAATGTGCATCGGAAACAAGTACTGATCTTCCAGGGAACGATCAAAAGCGTAGATAGTTTGAGACATTACACCCGTGGAGTAAAGTGCGCATGGTGACTGTTGTATTCAATCCCGATGCAATTTCTGTGTTTCATCAACACTCTGATAGTCCACATATTACAGAATGTCTCAAGATGTGCATCGGAAACTACTACTGATCTTCCAGCTACCGATCAAAGCGTAGACTGTTTGAGACATTACTCGCATGGAGGAAAGTGCGGATGTAGACTGTTGTGTTCAATCCCGATGCAATTTCTGTGTTTCATAAACACTCTGATAGTCCACAGATTACAGAATGCATCCAGATATTCATCGGAAACTACTACTGGTCTTCCAGGGAACAATCAAAGCGTAGACTCTTTGAGACATTACTTTCATGGAAGAATGTGCTCATGGTGACTGTTCTATTCAATCCCGATGCAATTTCTGTGTTTCATCAACACTCTGATAGTCCACAGATTACAGAATGCCTCCAGATGTGCATCGGATACTACTACTGGTCTTCCAGGGAACTATCAAAGCGTAGACTGTTTCAGACATTACTCCCATGGAAAAAAGTGCGCATGGTGACTGTTGTATTCAATTTCGATGCAATTTCGGTGTTTCATCAACACTCTGATAGTCCACAGATTACAGAAAGCCTCCAGATGTGCATCGGAAACTACTACTGGTCTTCCTGGGAACGATCCAAGCGTAGACTGTTTCAGACATTACTCCCATGGATGAAAGTGCGGATGGTGACTGTTGTATGCAATCCCGATGCAATTTCTGTGTTTCATCAACACTCTGGTAGTCCACAGATTACATAATGCCACCAGATTTGCATCGGGAACTACTACTGGTATTTCAGGGAACGTTCAAAGCGTAGACTGTTTGTGACATTACTCCCATAAAGTAAAGTGCGCATGGTGACTGTTGTACTCAATCCCGATGCTATTTCTGTGTTTCATCAACACTCTGATAGTCCACAAATAACGGAAAGCCTCCAGATGTGCATCGGAAACTACTACTGGTCTTCCAGGGAACGATCAAAGCGTAGACCGTTAGTGACATTACTCCCATGGAGGAAAGTGCGCATGGTGACTGTTGTATTCAATCCCTATGCAATTTCTGTGTTTCATCAACACTCTGATAGTCCACAGATGACGGACAGCCTCCAGGTGTGCATCGGAAACTAGTACTGGTCTTCCAGGGAACGATCAAAGCGTAGACTGTTAGAGACATTACTCCCATGGAGGAAAGTGCGCATGGTGACTGTTGTATTCAATAACGATGCAATTACTGTGTTTCATCAACACTCTGATAGTCTACACATTACAGAATGCCACCAGATGTGCATCGGAAACAAGTACTGGTCTTCCAGGGAACGATCAAAAGCGTAGATAGTTTGAGACATTACTCCCATGGAGGAAAGTGCGCATGGTGACTGTTGTATTCAATCCCCATGCAATTTATCTGTTTCATCAACACTCTGATAGTCCACATATTACAGAATGATTCACGATGTGCATCGGAAACTACTAATGGTCTTCCAGCTAACGATCAAAGCGTAGACTGTTTGAGACATTACTCCCATGGAGGAAAGTGCGCATGGTGACTGTAGTATTCAATCCAATTGCAATTTCTGTGTTTCATCAAAACTCTGATAGTCCACAGATTACAGAATGCATCCAGATGTTCATCGGAAACTACTACTGGTCTTCCAGGGAACGATCAAATCGTAAACTCTTTGAGACATTTCTGCCATGGATGAAAGTGCGCATGGTGACTGTTGTATTCAATCCCGATGCATTTTCTGTGTTTCATCAACACTCTGATAGTCCACAGATTACAGAATGCCACGAGATGTGCATCGGAAACTGCTACTGGTCTTCCAGGGAACGATCAAAGCGTAGACTGTTTCAGACATTACTCCCATGGAGGAAAGTGCGGATGGTGACTGTTGTATTCAATCCCGATGCAATTTCTGTGTTTCATCAACACTCTGGTAGTCCACAGATTTCAGAATGCCTCCAGATGTTCATCAGAAGCTACTACTGGTCATCCAGGGGACGATCAAAGCATAGACTGTTTGGGACATTACTCCCATGGAGGAAAGTGCGCATGGTGACCGTTGTATTCAATCCCGATGCAATTTCTGTGTTTCCTCAACACTCTGATAGTCTACACATTACAGAATGCAACCAGATGTGCATCTGGAACAAGTACTTGTCTTAAAGTGAACGATCAAAAGCGTAGATAGTTTGAGACATTACTCCCGTGGAGTAAAGTGCGCATGGTGACTGTTGCATTCAATCCTGATGCAATTTCTGTGTTTCATCAACACTTTGATAGTCCACATATTACAGAATGTTTCAAGATGTGCATCGGAAACTACTACTGGTCTTCCAGGGAACGATCAAAGCGTAGACTGTTAGAGACATTACTCCCATGGAGGAAAGTGCGCATGGTGACTGGTGTATTCAATCCCGATGCAATTACTGTGTTTCCTCAACACTCTGATAGTCTACACATTACAGAATGCCACCAGATGTGCATCGGAAACAAGTACTTGTCTTCCAGGGAACGATCAAAAGCGTAGATAGTTTGAGACATTACTCCCATGGAGTAAAGTGCGCATGGTGACTGTTGCATTCAATCCCGATGCAATTTCTGTGTTTCATCAACACTTTGATAGTCCACATATTACAGAATGTTTCAAGATGTGCATCGGAAACTACTACTGGTCTTCCAGCTAACGATCAAAGCGTAGACTGTTTGAGACATTACTCCCATGGAGGAAAGTGCGCATGGTGACTGTAGTATTCAATCCATATGCAATTTCTGTGTTTCATCAAGACTCTGATAGTCCACAGATTACAGAATGCATCCACATGTGCATCGGAAACTACTACAGGTCTTCCAGGGAACGATCAATGCGTAGACTGTTTGAGAGTTACTCCCATGGAGGAAAGTGCGCATGGTGACTGTTGTATTCAATCCCGATGCATATTCTGTGTTTCTTCAACACTCTGATAGTCCACAGATTACCGAATGCCACGCGATGTGCATCGGAAACTACTACTGGTCTTCCAGGGAACGATCCAAGCGTAGACTGTTTCAGACACTACTCCCATGGAAGAATGTGCGCATAGTGACTGTTGCATTCAATTTCGATGCAATTTCTGTGTTTCATCAACACTCTGATAGTCCACAGATTACAGAATGCCTCCAGATGTGCATCGGAAACTACTACTGGTCTTCCAGGGAACGATCAAAGCGTAGACTGTTTCAGACATTACTCCCATGGAAGAAAGTGCGCATGGTGACTGTTCTATTCAATCCCGATGAAGTTTCTGTGTTTCATCAACACTCTGATACTCCACAGATTACAGAATGCCTCCCGATGTGCATCGTAAACTACTACTGGTCTTCCAGGGAACGATCAAAGCGTAGACTGTTTCAGACATTACTCCCATGGAAGAAAGTGCGCATGGTGACTGTTGTATTCAATTTCGATGCAATTTCTGTGTTTCATCAACACTCTGATAGTCCACAGATTACAGAATGCCTCCAGATGTGCATCGGAAACTACTACTGGACTTCCAGAGTACGGTCAAAGCGTAAACTCTTTGAGACATTACTCCCATGGAGGAAAGTGCGCGTGGTGAACGTTGTATTCAATCCCGATGCATTTTCTGTGTTTCATCAACACTCTGATAGTCCACAGATTACAGAATGCCACGAGATGTGCATCGGAAACTACTACTGGTCTTCCTGGGAACGATCCAAGCGTAGACTGTTTCAGACATTACTCCCATGGAGGAAAGTGCTGATGGTGACTGTTGTATTCAATCCCGATGCAATTCCTGTGTTTCAATAACACTCTGGTAGTCCACAGATTACAGAATGCCACCAGATTAGCATCGGAAACTACTACTGGTCTTTCAGGGAGGATCCAAGCGTAGACTGTTTGAGACATTACTCCCATAAAGGAAAGGGCACATGGTGACTGTTGTATTCAATTCCGATGCTATTTCTGTGTTTCATCAACACTCTGATAGTCCACAGATAACGGAAAGCCTCCAGATGTGCATCGGAAACTACTACTGGTCTTCCAGGGAACGATCAAAGCGTAGACTGTTAGTGACATTACTCCCATGGAGGAAAGTGCGCTTGGTAACTGTTGTATTCAATCCCGATGCAGTTTCTGTGTTTCATCAACCCTCTGATAGTCCACAGATTTCACAATGCCTCCAGATGTTCATCGGAAACTACTACTGGTCTTCCAGGGAACAATCAAATCATAGACTGTTTGGGACATTACTCCCATGGAGGAAAGTGCGCATGGTGACTGTTGTATTCAATCCCGATGCAATTTCTGAGTTTCATCAACACTCTGATAGTCCACAGATGACAGAAAGCTTCCAGATGTGCATCGGAAACTACTACAGGTCTCCCAGGGAACGATCAAAGCGTAAACTGTTAGAGACATTACTCCCATGGAGGAAAGTGCGCATGGTGACTGTTGTATTCAATCCCGATGCAATTACTGTGTTTCATCAACACTTTGATAGTCTACACATAACGGAATGCCTCCAGATGTGCGTCGGAAACAAGTACTGGTCTTCCAGTGAACGATCAAAAGCGTAGATAGATTGAGACATTACTCCTGAGGAGTAAAGTGCGCATGTTGACTGTTGTATTCAATCCCGATGCAATTTCTGTGTTTCATCAACACTCTGATAGTCCACATATTACAGAATGTTTCAAGATGTGCATCTGAAACTACTACTGGTCTTCCAGCTAACGATCAAAGCGTAGACTGTTTGAGACATTTCTCCCATGGAGGAAGGTGCGGATGGTGACTGTTGTGTTCAACCCCGATGCAATTTCTGTGTTTCATCAACACTCTGATAGTCCACAGATTACAGAATGCATCCAGATATTCATCGGAAACTACTACTGGTCTTCCAGGGATCGATCAAAGCGTAGACTCTTTGAGACATTACTTTTATGGAAGAATGTGCGCATGGTGACTGTTCTATTCAATCCCGATGCACTTTCTGTGTTTCATCAACACTCTGATAGTCCACAGATTACAGAATGCCTCCAGATGTGCATCGGAAACTACAACTGGTCTTCGAGGGAACGATCAAAGCGTAGACTGTTTCAGACATTACTCCCATGGAAAAAAGTGCGCATTGTGACTGTTGTATTCAATTTCGATGCAATTTCGGTGTTTCATCAGCACTCTGATAGTCCACAGATTACAGAATGCCACCAGATTTGCATCGGAAAATACTACTGGTCTTTCAGGGAACGATCAAAGCGTAGACTGTTTGTGACATTACTCCCATAAAGTAAAGTGCGCATGGTGACTGTTGTATTCAATCCCGATGCTATTTCTGTGTTTCATCAACACTCTGATAGTGCACAGATAACGGAAAGCCACCAGATGTGCATCGGAAACTACTACTGGTCTTCCAGGGAACGATCAAAGCGTAGACTGTTAGTGACATTACTCCCATGGAGGAAAGTGCGCAAGGTGACTGTTGTATTCAATCCCGATGCATTTTCTGTGTTTCATCAACCCGCTGATAGTCCACAGATTTCAGAATGCCTCCAGATGTTCATCGGAAACTACTACTGGTCTTCCAGGGAACGATCAAAGCATAGACTGTTTGGGACATTACTCCCATGGAGGAAAGTGCGCATGGTGACTGTTGTATTCAATCCCGATGCAATTTCTGTGTTTCATCAACTCTCTGATAGTCCACAGATGACGGAAAGCCTCCAGATGTGCATCGGAAACTACTACTGGTCTTCCAGGGAACGATCAAAGCGTAGACTGTTAGAGACATTACACCCATGGAGGAAAGTACGCATGGTGACTGTTGTATTCGATGCCGATGCAATTACTGTGTTTCATCAACACTCTGATAGACTACACATTACAGAATGCCACCAGATGTGCATTGGAAAGAAGTACTGGCCTTCCAGGGAAAGATCAAAAGCGTAGATAGTTTGAGACAATACTCCCGTGGAGTAAAGTGCGCATGGTGACTGTTGTATTCAATCCCGATGCAATTTCTTTGTTTCAGCAACACTCTGATAGTCCACATATTACAGAATGTTTTAAGATGTGCATCGGAAACTACTACTGCTCTTCCAGCTAACGATCAAAGCGTGGACTGTTTGAGACATTACTCCCATGGAGGAAAGTGCGGATGGTGACTGTTGTGTTCAATCCCGATACAATTTCTGTGTTTCATCAACACTCTGATGGTCCACAGATTACAGAATGCATCCAGATGTTCATCGGAAACTACTACTGGTCTTCCAGGGAACAATCAAAGCGTAGACTCTTTGAGACATTACTTTTATGGATGAATGTGCGCATGGTGACTGTTGTATTCAATCCCGATGCAATTTCTGTGTTTCATCAACACTCTAATAGTCCACAGATTACAGAAAGCCTCCAGATGTGCGTCGGAAACTACTACTGGTCTTCCAGGGAACGATCAAAGCGAAAACTGTTAGAGACATTATTCCCATGGAGGAAAGTGCGCATGGTGACTGTTGTATTCAATCCCGATGCAAATTCTGTGTTTCATCAACACTCTCATAGTCTACAGATTACAGAATACCTCCAGATGTGCATCGGAAACTACTACTGGTCTTCCAGGGAACGATGAAAGCCTAGACTTTTTGAGAGTTACTCCCATGGAGGAAAGTGCGCATGGTGACTGTTGTATTCAATCCCGATGCAATTTCCTGTTTCATCAACACTCTGATACTCCACGGATTACAGAATGCCACGAGATGTGCATCGGAAACTGCTACTGGTCTTCCTGGGAACAATCCAACCGTAGAGTGTTTCAGACATTACTCCCATGGAGGAAAGTGCGGATGGTGACTGTTGTATTCAATCCCGATGCAATATCTGTGTTTCATCAGCACTCTGATAGTCCACAGATTAGAGAATACCACCAGATGTGCATCGGAAACTACTACTGGTCTTCAAGGGAATGATCAAAACGTAGACTGTTTGAGACACACCTCCCGTGCAGGAAAGTGGGCATGGTGATTGTTGTATTCAATCCCGATGCAATTTCTGTGTTTCATCAACACTCTGATAGTCCACAGATTACAGATTGCCACCAGATGTGCATCGGAAACTACTACTGGTTTTCAAGGGAACGATCAAAGCATTGACTGTTAGAGACATACATCCCGTGGAGGAAAGTGCGCATGTTGACTGTTGTAGTCATTCCCGATGCAATTTCTGTGTTTCATCAACACTCTGATAGTCCACATATTACTGAAAGCCTCCAGATGTGCATCATAAACTACTACTGGTCTTCCAGGAAACGTTCAAAGCGAAAATTGTTAGAGACATTATTCCCATGGAGGAAAGTGCGCATGGTGACTGTTGTATTCAATCCCGATGCAAATTCTGTGTTTCATCAACACTCTCATAGTCTACAGATTACAAATTACCTCCAGATGTGCATCGGAAACTGCTACTGGTCTTCCAGGGAACGATCAAAGCGTAGACTGTTTGAGACATACCACCCGTGGAGGATTGTGCGCATGGTGACTGTTGTATTCAATCCGGATGAAATTTCTGTGTTTAATCAACACTCTGAAAGTCCACAGATTACAGAATGCTACCA
Organism: Schistocerca gregaria; assembly: GCF_023897955.1. NCBI lineage: Eukaryota > Metazoa > Arthropoda > Insecta > Orthoptera > Acrididae > Schistocerca > Schistocerca gregaria. Next base: position 3,645,936 of record NW_026061710.1, read on the forward strand.
GATGTGCATCGGAAACTACTACTGGTCTTCCAGGGAACGATCAAAGCGTAGACTGTTTGAGAGTTACTCGCATGGAGGAAAGTGCGCATGGTGACTGTTGTATTCAATCCCGATGCATTTTCTGTGTTTCATCAACACTCTGATAGTCCACAGATTACCGAACGCCACGAGATGTGCATCGGAAACTACTACTGGTCTTCCTGGGAACGATCCAAGCGTAGAATGTTTCAGACATTACTCCCGTGGAAGAAAGTGCGCATAGTGACTGTTGTATTCAATTTCGATGCAATTTCTGTGTTTCATCAGCACTCTGATAGTCCACAGATTACAGAATGCCTCCTGATGTGCATCGGAATCTACTACTGGTCTTCCAGGGAACGATCAAATCGTAGACTGTTTCAGACATTACTCCCATGGAAGAAAGTGCGCATGGTGACTGTTGTATTCAATTTCGATGCACTTTCTGTGTTTCGTCAACACTCTGATAGTCCACAGATTACAGAATGCCTCCAGATGAGCATCGGAAACTACTACTGGACTTCCAGAGTACGATCAAAGCGTAAACTCCTTGAGACATTAATCCCATGGAGGAAAGTGCGCATGGTGAATGTTGTATTCAATCCCAATGTATTTTCTGTGTTTCATCAACGCTCCGATAGTCCACAGATTACTGAATGCCACGAGGTGTGCATCGGAAACTACTACTGGTCTTCCGGGGAACGATCCAAGCGTAGACTGTTTCAGACATTACTCCCATGGAGGAAAGTGCGGATGGTGACTGTTGTATTCAATCCCGATGCAATTTCTGTGTTTCATCAACACTCTGGCAGTCCACAGATTACAGATTGCCACCAGATTTGCATCGGAAACTACTACTGGTCTTTCAGGGAACGATCAAAGCATAGACTGTTTGGGACATTACTCCCATGGAGGAAAGTGCTCATGGTGACTGTTGTATTCAATCCCGATGCAATTTCCGTGTTTCATCAACACTCTGATAGTCCACAGATGACGGAAAGCCTCCAGATGTGCATCGGAAACTACTACTGGTCTTCCAGGGAACGATCAAAGCGTAGACTGTTAGAGACATTACTCCCATGGAGGAAAGTGTGCATGGTGACTGTTGTATTCAATCCCGATGCAATTTCTGTGTTTCATCAACACTCTGATAGTCCACAGATTACAGAATGCCACTAGATGTGCATCGGAAACTACTGCTGGTCTTCCAGGGAACGATCAAAGCGTAGACTGTTTGAGAATTACTCCCGTGGAGTAAAGTGCGCATGGTGACTGTTGTATTCAATCCCGATGCAATTTCTGTGTTTCATCAACACTCTGATAGTCCACATATTACAGAATGTTTCAAGATGTGCATCGAAAACTACTACTGATCTTCGGGCTAACGATTAAAGCGTAGACTGTGTGAGACATTACTCCCATGGAGGATAGTGCGGATGGTGACTGTTGTGTTCAATCCAGATGCAATTTCTGTGTTTCATCAACACTCTGATAGTCCACAGATTACAGAATGCATCCAGATGTTCATAGGAAACTACTACTGGTCTTCCAGTGAACGATCAAAGCGTAGACTCTTTGAGACATTACTTTTATTGAAGAATGTGCGCATGGTGACTGTTGTATTCAATATCGATGCAATTTCTGTGTTTCATCAACACTCTAATAGTCCATAGATTACAGAATGCCTCCAGATGTGCATCCTAAACTACTACTGGTCTTCCAGGGAATGATCGAAGCGTAAACTCTTTGAGACATTTCTCTCATGGAGGAAAGTGCGCATGGTGACTTTTGTATTCAATCCCGATGCATTTTCTGTGTTTCATCAACACTCTGATAGTCCACAGATTACAGAATGCCACGAGATGTGCATCGGAAACTGCTACTGGTCTTCCAGGGAACGATCAAAGCGTACACTGTTTGAGAGTTACTCCCATGGAGGAAAGTGCGCATGGTGACTCTTGTATTCAATCCCGATTAAATTTCTGTGTTTCATCAACACTCTGATACTCCACAGATTACAGAATGCCACGAGATGTGCATCGGAAACTGCTACTGGTCTTCCTGGGAACAATCCAAGCGTAGACTGTTGCAGACATTACTCCCATGGAGGAAAGTGCGGATGGTGACTGTTGTATTGAATCCCGATGCAATTTCTGTGTTTCATCAACACTCTGATACTCCACAGATTACAGAATGCCACCAGATGTGCATCGGAAACTACTACTGGTCTTCCAGGGAACGATCAAAGCGTAGACTGTTTGAGACATACCTCCCGTGGAGGGAAGTGCGCATGGTGATTGTTGTATTCAATCCCGATGCAATTTCTGTGTTTCATCAACACTCTGACAGTCCACAGATTACAGAATGCCACCAGATGTGCATCGGAAACTACTACTGGTATTCCAGGGAACGATCAAAGCGTAGACTGTTTGAGAATTACTCCCATGGAGGAAAGTGCGCATGGTGACTGTTGTATTCAATCCCGATGCAATTCCTGTGTTTCATCAACACTCTGATAGTCCACAGATTTCAGAATGCCTCCAGATGTTCATCGGAAACAACAACTGGTCTTCCAGGGATTGATCAAAGCATAGACTGTTTGGGACATTACTCCCATGGAGGAAAGTTCGCATGGTGACTGTTGTATTCAATCCCGATGCAATTTCTGTGTTTCATCAACACTCTGATAGTCCACAGATGACGGAAAGACTCCAGATGTGCATCGGAAACTACTACTGGTCTTCCAGTGAACGATCAAAGCGTAGACTGTTAGAGACATTACTCCCATGGAGGAAAGTGCGCATGGTGTCTGTTGTATTCAATCCCGATGCAATTTCTGTGTTTCATCAACACTCTGATAGTCCACAGATTTCAGAATGCCTCCAGATGTGCATCGGAAACTACTACTGGTCTTCCAGGGAACGATCAAAGCGTAGACTGTTTCAGACATTACTCCCATGGAAGAAAGTGCGCATGGTGTCTGTTGTATTCAATTTCGAAGCAATTTCTGTGTTTTGTCAACACTCTGATAGTCCAGAGATGACAGAATGCCTCCAGATGTGCATTGGAAACTACTACTGGTCTTCCAGGGAACGATCAAAGCGTAGACTGTTTGCGACATTACTCCCATGGAGTAAAGTGCGCATGGTGACTGTTCTATTCAATCCCGATGAAGTTTCTGTGTTTCATCAACACTATGATACTCCACAGATTACAGAATGCCTCCCGATGTGCATCGGAAACTACTACTGGTCTTCCAGGGAACGATCAAAGCGCAGACTGTTTCAGACATTACTCCCATGGAAGAAAGTGCGCATGGTGACTGTTGTATTCAATTTCGATGCAATTTCTGTGTTTCATCATCACTCTGATAGTCCACAGATTACAGAATGCCTCCAGATGTGCATCGGAAACTACTACTGGACTTCCAGAGTACGGTCAAAGCGTAAACTCCTTGAGACATTACTCCCATGCAGGAAAGTGCGCGTGGTGAATGTTGTATTCAATCCCGATGCATTTTCTGTGTTTCATCAACACTCTGGTAGTCCACAGATTACAGAATGCCACAAGATGTGCATCGGAAACTGCTACTGGTCTTCCTGGGAACAATCCAAGCGTAGACTGTTTCAGACATTACTCCCATGGAGGAAAGTGCTGATGGTGACTGTTGTATTCAATCCCGATGCAATTCCTGTGTTTCAATAACACTCTGGTAGTCCACAGATTACAGAATGCCACCAGATTTGCATCGGAAACTACTACTGGTCTTTCAGGGACAATCAAAGCGTAGACTGTTTGAGACATTACTCCCATAAAGGGAAGTGCACATGGTGACTGTTGTATTCAATCCCGATGCTATTTCTGTGTTTCATCAACACTCTGATAGTCCACAGATAACGGAAAGCCTCCAGATGTGCATCGGAAACTACTACTGGTCTTCCAGGGAACGATCAAAGCGTAGACTGTTAGTGACATTACTCCCATGGAGGAAAGTGCGCTTGGTAACTGTTGTATTCAATCCCGATGCAGTTTCTGTGTTTCATCAACCCTCTGATAGTCCACAGATTTCACAATGCCTGCAGATGTTCATCGGAAACTACTACTGGTCTTCCAGGGAACAATCAAATCATAGACTGTTTGGGACATTACTCCCATGGAGGAAAGTGCGCATGGTGACTGTTGTATTCAATCCCGATGCAATTTCTGAGTTTCATCAACACTCTGATAGTCCACAGATGACAGAATGCCTCCAGATGTGCATCGGAAACTACTACAGGTCTCCCAGGGAACGATCAAAGCGTAAACTGTTAGAGACATTACTCCCATGGAGGAAAGTGCGCATGGTGACTGTTGTATTCAATCCCGATGCAATTACTGTGTTTCATCAACACTCTGATAGTCTACACATAACGGAATGCCTCCAGATGTGCGTCGGAAACAAGTACTGGTCTTCCAGTGAACGAGCAAAAGCGTAGATAGTTTGAGACATTACTCCTGTGGAGTAAAGTGCGCATGGTGACTGTTGTATTCAATCCCGATGCAATTTCTGTGTTTCATCAACACTCTGATACCCCACATATTACAGAATGTTTCAAGATGTGCATCTGAAACTACTACTGGTCTTCCAGCTAACGATCAAAGCGTAGACTGTTTGAGACATTACTCCCATGGAGGAAGGTGCGGATGGTGACTGTTGTGTTCAACCCCGATGCAATTTCTGTGTTTCATCAACACTCTGATAGTCCACAGATTACAGAATGCATCCAGATATTCATCGGAAACTACTACTGGTCTTCCAGGGAACGATCAAAGCGTAGACTCTTTGAGACATTACTTTTATGGAAGAATGTGCGCATGGTAACTGTTCTATTCAATCCCGATGCACTTTCTGTGTTTCATCAACACTCTGATAGTCCACAGATTACAGAATGCCTCCAGATGTGCATCGGAAACTACTACTGGCCTTCGAGGGAACGATCAAAGCGTAGACTGTTTCAGACATTACTCACATGGAAAAAAGTGCGCATGGTGACTGTTGTATTCAATTTCGATGCAATTTCGGTGTTTCATCAGCACTCTGATAGTCCACAGATTACAGAATGCCACTAGATTTGCATCGGAAACTACTACTGGTCTTTCAGGGAACGATCAAAGCGCAGACTGTTTGTGACATTACTCCCATAAAGTAAAGTGCGCATGGTGACTGTTGTATTCAATCCCGATGCTATTTCTGTGTTTCATCAACACTCTGATAGTGCACAGATAACGGAAAGCCACCAGATGTGCATCGGAAACTGCTACTGGTCTTCCAGGGAACGATCAAAGCGTAGACTGTTAGTGACATTACTCCCATGGAGGAAAGTGCGCAAGGTGACTGTTGTATTCAATCCCGATGCATTTTCTGTGTTTCATCAACCCTCTGATAGTCCACAGATTTCAGAATGCCTCCAGATGTTCATCGGAAACTACTACTGGTCTTCCAGGGAACGATCAAAGCATAGACTGTATGGGACATTACTCCCATGGAGGAAAGTGCGCATGGTGACTGTTGTATTCAATCCCGATGAAATTTCTGTGTTTCATCAACACTCTGATAGTCCACAGATGACGGAAAGCCTCCAGATGTGCATCGGAAACTACTACTGGTCTTCCAGGGAACAATCAAATCATAGACTGTTTGGGACATTACTCCCATGGAGGAAAGTGCGCATGCTGACTGTTGTATTCAATCCCGATGCAATTTCTGAGTTTCATCAACACTCTGATAGTCCACAGATTACAGAATGCTACCAGATGTGCATCGGAAACTACTACTGGTCTTCCAGGGAACGATCAAAGCGTAGACTGTTTGAGAGTTACTCGCATGGAGGAAAGTGCGCATGGTGACTGTTGTATTCAATCCCGATGCATTTTCTGTGTTTCATCAACACACTGATAGTCCACAGATTGCCGAACGCCACGAGATGTGCATCGGAAACTACTACTGGTCTTCCTGGGAACGATCCAAGCGTAGACTGTTTCAGACATTACTCCCGTGGAAGAAAGTGCGCATAGTGACTGTTGTATTCAATTTCGATGCAATTTCTGTGTTTCATCAACACTCTGATAGTCCACAGATTACAGAATGCCACGAGATGTGCATCGGAAACTACTACTGGTCTTCAAGGGAACGATCACAGCTTAGACTGTTAGAGACATACATCCCGTGGAGGAAAGTGCGCATGTTGACTGTTGTATTCAATCCCGATGTAATTTCTATGTTTCATCAATACTCTGATAGTCCACAGATTACAGAAAGCCTCCAGATGTGCATCGGAAACTACTACTGGTCTACCAGGGAACGATCAAAGCGAAAACTCTTAGAGACATTATTCCCATGGAGGAAAGTGCGCATGGTGACTGTTGTATTCAATCCCGTTGCAAATTCTGTGTTTCATCAACACTCTCATAGTCTACAGATTACAGAATCCCTCCCGATGTGCATCGGAAACTACTACTGGTCTTCCAGGGAACGATCAAAGCGTACACTGTTTGAGAGTTACTCACATGGAGGAAAGTGGGCATGGTGACTCTTGTATTCAATCCCGATTAAATTTCTGTGTTTCATCAACACTCTGATACTCCACGGATTACAGAATGCCACGAGATGTGCATCGGAAACTGCTAGTGGTCTTCCTGGGAACAATCCAAGCGTAGACTGTTTCAGACATTACTCCCATGGAGGAAAGTGCGCATGGTGATTGTTGTATTCAATCCCGATGCAATTTCTGTGTTTCATCAACACTCTGACAGACCACAGATTACAGAATGCCACCAGATGTGCATCGGAAACAAGTACTGGTCTTCCAGGGAACGATCAAAAGCGTAGATAGTTTGAGACAATACTCCCGTGGAGTAAAGTGCGCATGGTGACTGTTGTATTCAATCCCGATGCAATTTCTGTGTTTCATCAACACTCTGATAGTCCACATATTACAGAATGTTTCAAGATGTGCATCGGAAACTACTACTGGTCTTCCAGCTAACGATCAAAGCGTAGACTGTTCGAGACATTACTCCCATGGAGGAAACTGCGGATGGTGACTGTTGTGTTCAATCCCGATGCAATATCTGTGTTTCATCAACACTCTGATAGTCCACAGATTACAGAATGCATCCAGATGTTCATCGGAAACTACTACTGGTCTTCCAGGGAACGATCAAGGCGTAGACTCTTTGAGACATTACTTTTATGGATGAATGTGCGCATGGTGACTGTTGTATTCAATCCCGATGCAATTTCTGTGTTTCATCAACACTCTAATAGTCCACAGATTACAGAATGCCTCCAGATGTGCATCCTAAACTACTACTGGTCTTCCAGGGAACGATCAAAGCGTAAACTCTTTGAGACATTTCTCCCATATAGGAAAGTGCGCATTGTAACTGTTGTATTTAATCCCGATGCATTTTCGGTGTTTCATCAACACTCTGATAGTAAACTGATTACAGAATGCCACGAGATGTGCATCGGAAACTTCTACTGGTCTTCCAGGGAACGATCAAAGCGTAGACTGTTTCAGACATTACTCCCATGGAGGAAAGTGCGCATGGTGACTGTTGTACTCAATCCCGATGCAAATTCTGTGTTTCATCAACACCTTCATAGTCTACAGATTACAGAATACCTCCAGATGTGCATCGGAAAGTACTACTGGTCTTCCAGGGAAAGATCAAAGCGTAGACTTTTTGAGAGTTACTCCCATGGAGCAAAGTGCGCATGGTGACTGTTGTATTCAATCCCGATGCAATTTCTGTGTTTCATCAACACTCTGATACTCCACAGATTACAGAATGCCACGAGATGTGCATCGGAAACTGCTACAGGTCTTCCTGGGAACAATCCAAGCGTAGACTGTTTCAGACATTAATCCCATGGAGGAAAGTGCGGATGGTGACTGTTGTATTCAATCCCGATGCAATTTCTGTATTTCATCAACACTCTGATAGTCCACAGATTACAGAATGCCACCAGATTTGCATCGGAAACTACTACTGGTCTTTCAGGGAACGATCAAAGCGTAGACTGTTTGTGACATTACTCCCATACAGTAAAGTGCGCATGGTGACTGTTGTATTTAATCCCGATGCTATTTCTGTGTTTCATCAACACTCTGATAGTCCACAGATAACGGAAAGCCTCCAGATGTGCATCGGAATCTACTAATGGTCTTCCAGGGAACGATCAAAGCTTAGACTGTTAGTGACATTACTCCCATGGAGGAAAGTGCGCAAGGTGACTGTTGTATTCAATCCCAATGCAGTTTCTGTGTTTCATGAACCCTCTGATAGTCCACAGATTTCAGAATGCCTCCAGAAGTTCATCGGAAACTACTACTGGTCTTCCAGGGAACGATCAAAGTATAGACTGTTTGGGACATTACTCCCATGGAGGAAAGTGCGCATGGTGACTGTTGTATTCAATACCGATGCAATTTCCGTGTTTCATCAACACTCTGATAGTCCACAGATGACGGAAAGCCTCCAGATGTGCATCGGAAACTACTACTGGTCTTCCAGGGAACGATCAAAGCGTAGACTGATAGAGACATTACTCACATGGAGGAAAGTGCGCATGGTGACTGTTGTATTCAATCCCGATGCATTTTCTGAGTTTCATCAACACTCTGATAGTCCACAGATTACAGAATGCCACGAGATGTGCATCGGAAACTGCTACTGGTCTTCCAGGGAACGATCAATGCGTAGACTGTTTCAGACATTACTCCCATGGAGGAAAGTGCGGATGGTGACTGTTGTGTTCAATCCCGATGCAATTTCTGTGTTTCATCAACACTCTGATAGTCCACAGATTACAGAATGAAACGAGATGTGCATCGGAAACTACTACTGGTCTTCCAGGGAACGATCAAAGCGTAAACTCTTTGAGACATTACTCCCATGGAGAAAAGTGCGCATTGTAACTGTTGTATTTAATCCCGATGCATTTTCGGTGTTTCATCAGCACTCTGATAGTAAACTGATTACAGAATGCCACGAGATGTGCATCGGAAACTTCTACTGGTCTTCCAGGGAACGATCAAAGCGTAGACTGTTTCAGACATTACTCCCATGGAGGAAAGTGCGCATGGTGACTGTTGTACTCAATCCCGATGCAAATTCTGTGTTTCATCAACACCTTCATAGTCTACAGATTACAGAATACCTCCAGATGTGCATCGGAAAGTACTACTGGTCTTCCAGGGAAAGATCAAAGCGTAGACTTTTTAAGAGTTACTCCCATGGAGCAAAGTGCGCATGGTGACTGTTGTATTCAATCCCGATGCAATTTCTGTGTTTCATCAACACTCTGATACTCCACAGATTACAGAATGCCACGAGATGTGCATCGGAAACTGCTACAGGTCTTCCTGGGAACAATCCAAGCGTAGACTGTTTCAGACATTAATCCCATGGAGGAAAGTGCGGATGGTGACTGTTGTATTGAATCCCGATGCAATTTCTGTATTTCATCAACACTCTGATAGTCCACAGATTACAGAATGCCACCAGATTTGCATCGGAAACTACTACTGGTCTTTCAGGGAACGATCAAAGCGTAGACTGTTTGTGACATTACTCCCATATAGTAAAGTGCGCATGGTGACTGTTGTATTTAATCCCGATGCTATTTCTGTGTTTCATCAACACTTTGATAGTCCACAGATAACGGAAAGCCTCCAGATGTGCATCGGAATCTACTAATGGTCTTCCAGGGAACGATCAAATCGTAGACTGTTAGTGACATTACTCCCATGGAGGAAAGTGTGCAAGGTGACTGTTGTATTCAATCCCAATGCAGTTTCTGTGTTTCATGAACCCTCTGATAGTCCACAGATTTCAGAATGCCTCCAGATGTTCATCGGAAACTACTACTGGTCTTCCAGGGAACGATCAAAGTATAGACTGTTTGGGACATTACTCCCATGGAGGAAAGTGCGCATGGTGACTGTTGTATTCAATACCGATGCAATTTCCGTGTTTCATCAACACTCTGATAGTCCACAGATGACGGAAAGCCTCCAGATGTGCATCGGAAACTACTACTGGTCTTCCAGGGAACGATCAAAGCGTAGACTGTTAGAGACATTACTCCCATGGAGGAAAGTGCGCATGGTGACTGTTGTATTCAATCCCGATGCAATTTCTGTGTTTCATCAACACTATGATAGTCCACAGATTACAGAATGCCACTAGATGTGCATCGGAAACTACTACTGGTCTTCCAGGGAACGATCAAAGCGTAGACTGTTTGAGAATTACTCCCGTGGAGTAAAGTGCGCATGGTGACTGTTGTATTCAATCCCGATGCAATTTCTGTGTTTCATCAACACTCTGATAGTCCACATATTACAGAATGTTTCAAGATGTGCATCGGAAACTACTACTGATCTTCCAGCTAACGACCAAAGCGTAGACTGTTTGAGACATTACTCCCATGGAGGAAAGTGCGGATGGCGACTGTTGTGTTCAATCCCGATGCAATTTCTGTGTTTCATCAACACTCTGATAGTCCACAGATTACAGAATGCATCCAGATGTTCATCGGAAACTACTACTGGTCTTCCAGGGAACGATCAAAGCGTAGACTCTTTGAGACATTACTTTTATGGATGAATGTGCGCATGGTGACTGTTGTATTCAATCCCGATGCAATTTCTGTGTTTCATCAACACTCTAATAGTCCACTCTAATAGTCCAATTACAGAATGCCTCCAGATGTGCATCCTAAACTACTACTGGTTTTCCAGGGAACGATCAAAGCGTAAACTCTTTGAGACATTTCTCCCATGGAGGAAAGTGCGCATGGTGACTGTTGTATTCAGTCCCGATGCATTTTCTGTGTTTCATCAACACTCTGATAGTCCACAGATTACAGAATGCCACGAGATGTGCATCGGAAACTGCTACTGGTCTTCCAGGGAACGATCAAAGCGTAGACTGTTTCAGACATTACTCCAATGGAGGAAAGTGCGGATGGTGACTTTTGTGTTCAATCCCGATGCAATTTCTGTGTTTCATCAACACTCTGATAGTCCACAGATTACTGTATGCCACCAGATGTGTATCGGAAACTACTACTGGTCTTCAAGGGAACGATCACAGCATAGACTGTTAGAGACATACATCCCTTTGGAGGAAAGTGCGCATGTTGACTGTTGTATTCAATCCCGATGCAATTTCTGTGTTTCATCAACACTCTGATAGTCCACAGATTACAGAAAGCCTCCAGATGTGCATCGGAAACTACTACTGGTCTTCCAGGGAACGATCAAAGCGAAAACTCTTAGAGACATTATTCCCATGGAGGAAAGTTCGTATGGTGACTGTTGTATTCAATCCCGTTGCAAATTCTGTGTTTCATCAACACTCTCATAGTCTACAGATTACAGAATACCTCCAGATGTGCATCGGAAACTACTACTGGTCTTCCAGGGAACGATCAAAGCGTACACTGTTTGAGAGTTACTCCCATCAGGGATAGTGCGCATGGTGACTGTTGTATTCAATCCTGATGCAATTTCTGTGTTTAATCAACACTCTGATACTCCACAGATTAAGGAATGCCACGAGATGTGCATCGGAAACTGCTAGTGGTCTTCCTGGGAACAATCCAAGCGTAGACTGTTTCAGACATTACTCCCATGGCGGAAAGTGCGGATGGTGACTGTTGTGTTCAATCCCGATGCAATTTCTGTGTTTCATCAACACTCTGATAGTCCACAGATTACAGAATGCATCCAGATGTTCATCGGAAACTACTACTGGTCTTCCAGGGAACGATCAAGGCGTAGACTCTTTGAGACATTACTTTTATGGATGAATGTGCGCATGGTGACTGTTGTATTCAATCCCGATGCAATTTCTGTGCTTCATCATCACTCTAATAGTCCACAGATTACAGAATGCCTCCAGATGTGCATCCTAAACTACTACTGGTCTTCCAGGGAACGATCAAAGCGTAAATTCTTTGAGACATTTCTCCCATGGAGGAAAGTGCGCATGGTGACTGTTGTATTCAATCCCGATGCATTTTCTGAGTTTCATCAACACTCTGATAGTCCACAGATTACAGAATGCCACGAGATGTGCATCGGAAACTGCTACTGGTCTTCCAGGGAACGATCAAAGCGTAGACTGTTTCAGACAGTACTCCCATGGAGGAAAGTGCGGATGGTGACTGTTGTGTTCAATCCCGATGCAATTTCTGTGTTTCATCAACACTCTGATAGTCCACAGATTACAGAATGAAACGAGATGTGCATCGGAAACTACTACTGGTCTTCCAGGGAACGATCAAAGCGTAAACTCTTTGAGACATTACTCCCATGGAGGAAAGTGCGCATGGTAACTGTTGTATTCAATCCCGATGCATTTTCGGTGTTTCATCAACACTCTGATAGTAAACAGATTACAGAATGCCACGAGATGTGCATCGGAAACTACTACTGGTCTTCCAGGGAACGATCAAATCGTAGACTGTTTCAGACATTACTCCCGTGGAGGAAAGTGCGCATGGTGACTGTTGTATTCAATCCCGATGCAAATTCTGTGTTTCATCAACACCTTCATAGTCTACAGATTACAGAATACCTCCAGATGTGCATCGGAAACTACTACTGGTCTTCCAGGGAACGATCAAAGCGTAGACTGTTTGAGAATTACTCCCATGGATGAAAGTGCGCTTGGTGACTGTTTTATTCAATCCCGATGCAATTTCTGTGTTTCATCAACACTCTGATACTCCACAGATTACAGAATGCTTCCAGATGCGCATCGGAAACTACTAATGGTCTTCCAGGGAACGATCAAAGCGTAGACTGTTTGAGATATTACTCCCATGGAGGAAAGTGCGCATTGTGAATGTAGTATTCAATCCCGATGCAATTTCTGTGTTTCATCAACACTCTGATAGTCCACAGATTACAGAATGCCACCAGATGTGCATCGGAAACTACTACTGGCCCTCCAGGGAACGATCAAAGCATAGACTGTTTGAGAATTACTCCCATGGAGGAAAGTGCGGATGGTGACTGTTGTATTCAATCACGATGCAATTTCTGTGTTTCATCAACACTCTGATAGTCCACAGATTAGAGAATACCACCAGATGTGCATCGGAAACTACTACTGGTCTTCCAGGGAACGATCAAAGCGTAGACAGTTTGAGACATACCTCCCGTGGAGGAAAGTGCGTATTGTGATTATTGTATTCAATCCCGATGCAGTTTCTGTGTTTCATCAACACTCTGATAGTCCACAGATTACAGAATGCCACCAGATGTGCATCGGAAACTACTACTGGTCTTCCAGGGAACGATCAAAGCGTAGACTGTTTGAGACATTACTGCCATATAGGAAACTGCGCATGGAGACTGTTGTATTCAATCCCGATGCAATTACTGTGTTGCATCAACACTCTGATAGTCTAGACATTACAGAATGCCACCAGATGTGCATCGGAAACAAGTTCTGGTCTTCCAGGGAACGATCAAAACGTAGACTGTTAGAGACATTACTCCCATTGAGGAAAGTGCGCATGGTGACTGTTGTATTCAATCCCGATGCAATTTCTGTGTTTCATCAACACTCTGATAGTCCCCATATTACAGAATGTTTCAAGATGTACATCGGAAACTACTACTGGTCTTCCATCTAACGATCAAAGCGTAGACTGTTTGAGACATTACTCCCATGGAGGAAAGTGCGGATGGTGACTGTTGTGTTCAATCCCGATGCAATTTCTGTGTTTCATCAACACTCTGATAGTCCACAGATTACAGAATGTATCCAGATATTCATCGGAAAGTACTACTGATCTTCCAGGGAACGATCAAAGCGTAGACTCTTTGAGACATTACTTTTATGGAAGAATGTGCACATGGTGACTTTTCTATTCAATCCCGATGCAATTTCTGTGATTCATCAACACTCTGATAGTCCACAGATTACAGAATGCCTCCAGATGTGCATCGGAAACTACTACTGGTCTTCCAGGGAACGATCAAAGCGTAGACTGTTTGAGACATTACTCCCGTTGAGGAAAGTGCGCATGGTGACTGTTGTATTCAATCCCGATGCAATTTCTGTGTTTCATCAACACCCTGATAGTCCACAGATTTCGGAAAGCATCCAGATGTGCATCGGAAACTACTACTGGTCTTCCAGGGAACGATCAAAGCGTAGACTGTTTCAGACATTACTCCCATGGAAAAAAGTGCGCATGGTGACAGTTGTATTCTATTTCGATGCAATTTCGGTGTTTCATCAACACTCTGATAGTCCACAGATTAGAGAATACCACCAGATGTGCATCGGAAACAAGTACTGGTCTTCCAGGGAACGATCAAAGCGTAGACAGTTTGAGACATACCTCCCGTGGAGGAAAATGCGTATGGTGATTGTTGTATTCAATCCCGATGCAGTTTCTGTGTTTCATCAACACTCTGATAGTCCACAGATTACAGAATGCCACCAGATGTGCATCGGAAACTACTACTGGTCTGCCAGGGAACGATCAAATGGTAGACTGTTTGAGAATTACTCCCATGGACGAAAGTGCGCATGGTGACTGTTGTATTCAATCCCGATGCAATTTCTGTGTTTCATCAACACTTTGATACTCCACAGATTACTGAATGCATCCAGATGTGCATCGGAAACTACTAATGGTCTTCCAGGGAACGATCAAAGCGTAGACTGTTTGAGACATTACTCCCATGGAGGAAAGTGCGCATGGTGAATGTAGTATTCAATCCGGATGAAATTTCTGTGTTTCATCAACACTCTGATAGTCCACAGATTACAGAATGCCTCCCGATGTGCATCGGAAACAACTACTGGCCTTCCAGGGAACGATCAAAGCGTAGACTGTTTGGGACATTACTCCCATGCTGGAAAGTGCGCATGGTGACTGTTGTCTTCAATCCCGATGCCATTTCTGAGTTTCATCAACACTCTGATAGTCCACAGATTACGGAAAGCATCCAGATGTGCATCGGAAACTACTACTGGTCTTCCAGGGAACGATCAAAGCGTAGACTATTTGAGACATTACTGCCATATAGGAAACTGCGCATGGAGACTGTTGTATTCAATCCCAATGGAATTTCTGTGTTTCATCAACACTCTGATAGTCCACAGATTACAGGAAGCCTCCAGATGTGCATCGGAAAATACTACTGGTCTTCCATGGAACGAACAAAGCGTAGACTGTTAGAGACATTACTCCCATGGAGGTAAGTGCGCATGGTGACTATTGTATTCAATCCCGATGCATTTTCTGAGTTTCATCAACACTCTGATAGTCCACAGATTACAGAATGCCACGAGATGTGCATCGGAAACTGCTACTGGTCTTCCAGGGAACGATCAAAGCGTAGACTGTTTCAGACAGTACTCCCATGGAGGAAAGTGCGGATGGTGACTGTTGTGTTCAATCCCGATGCAATTTCTGTGTTTCATCAACACTCTGATAGTCCACAGATTACAGAATGAAACGAGATGTGCATCGGAAACTACTACTGGTCTTCCAGGGAACGATCAAAGCGTAAACTCTTTGAGACATTACTCCCATGGAGGAAAGTGCGCATGGTAACTGTTGTATTCAATCCCGATGCATTTTCGGTGTTTCATCAACACTCTGATAGTAAACAGATTACAGAATGCCACGAGATGTGCATCGGAAACTACTACTGGTCTTCCAGGGAACGATCAAATCGTAGACTGTTTCAGACATTACTCCCGTGGAGGAAAGTGCGCATGGTGACTGTTGTATTCAATCCCGATGCAAATTCTGTGTTTCATCAACACCTTCATAGTCTACAGATTACAGAATACCTCCAGATGTGCATCGGAAACTACTACTGGTCTTCCAGGGAACGATCAAAGCGTAGACTGTTTGAGAATTACTCCCATGGATGAAAGTGCGCATGGTGACTGTTTTATTCAATCCCGATGCAATTTCTGTGTTTCATCAACACTCTGATACTCCACAGATTACAGAATGCTTCCAGATGCGCATCGGAAACTACTAATGGTCTTCCAGGGAACGATCAAAGCGTAGACTGTTTGAGATATTACTCCCATGGAGGAAAGTGCGCATTGTGAATGTAGTATTCAATCCCGATGCAATTTCTGTGTTTCATCAACACTCTGATAGTCCACAGATTACAGAATGCCACCAGATGTGCATCGGAAACTACTACTGGCCCTCCAGGGAACGATCAAAGCATAGACTGTTTGAGAATTACTCCCATGGAGGAAAGTGCGGATGGTGACTGTTGTATTCAATCACGATGCAATTTCTGTGTTTCATCAACACTCTGATAGTCCACAGATTAGAGAATACCACCAGATGTGCATCGGAAACTACTACTGGTCTTCCAGGGAACGATCAAAGCGTAGACAGTTTGAGACATACCTCCCGTGGAGGAAAGTGCGTATTGTGATTATTGTATTCAATCCCGATGCAGTTTCTGTGTTTCATCAACACTCTGATAGTCCACAGATTACAGAATGCCACCAGATGTGCATCGGAAACTACTACTGGTCTTCCAGGGAACGATCAAAGCGTAGACTGTTTGAGACATTACTGCCATATAGGAAACTGCGCATGGAGACTGTTGTATTCAATCCCGATGCAATTACTGTGTTGCATCAACACTCTGATAGTCTAGACATTACAGAATGCCACCAGATGTGCATCGGAAACAAGTTCTGGTCTTCCAGGGAACGATCAAAACGTAGACTGTTAGAGACATTACTCCCATTGAGGAAAGTGCGCATGGTGACTGTTGTATTCAATCCCGATGCAATTTCTGTGTTTCATCAACACTCTGATAGTCCCCATATTACAGAATGTTTCAAGATGTACATCGGAAACTACTACTGGTCTTCCATCTAACGATCAAAGCGTAGACTGTTTGAGACATTACTCCCATGGAGGAAAGTGCGGATGGTGACTGTTGTGTTCAATCCCGATGCAATTTCTGTGTTTCATCAACACTCTGATAGTCCACAGATTACAGAATGTATCCAGATATTCATCGGAAAGTACTACTGATCTTCCAGGGAACGATCAAAGCGTAGACTCTTTGAGACATTACTTTTATGGAAGAATGTGCACATGGTGACTTTTCTATTCAATCCCGATGCAATTTCTGTGATTCATCAACACTCTGATAGTCCACAGATTACAGAATGCCTCCAGATGTGCATCGGAAACTACTACTGGTCTTCCAGGGAACGATCAAAGCGTAGACTGTTTGAGACATTACTCCCGTTGAGGAAAGTGCGCATGGTGACTGTTGTATTCAATCCCGATGCAATTTCTGTGTTTCATCAACACCCTGATAGTCCACAGATTTCGGAAAGCATCCAGATGTGCATCGGAAACTACTACTGGTCTTCCAGGGAACGATCAAAGCGTAGACTGTTTCAGACATTACTCCCATGGAGGAAAGTGCGGATGGTGACTGTTGTATTCAATCCCGATGCAATTTCTGTGTTTCATCAACACTCTGATTGTCCACAGATTACAGAATGCCACCAGATGTGCATCGGAAACTACTACTGGTCTTCCAGGGAACGATCAAAGCGTAGACTGTTAGATACATTACTCCCATGGAGGAAAGTGCGCATGGTGACTGGTGTATTCTATCCCGATGCAATTTCTGTGTTTCATCAACACTCTGATAGTCCACAGATAACGGAAAGCCTCCTGATGTGCATCGGAAACTACTACTGGTCTTCCAGGGAACGATCAAAGCGTAGACTCTTTGAGACATTACTTTTATGGAAGAATGTGCGCATGGTGACTGTTCTATTCAATCCCGATGCAATTTCCGTGTTTCATCAACACTCTGATAGTCCACAGATTACAGAATGCCTCCAGATGTGCATCGGAAACTACTACTGGTCTTCCAGGGAACGATCAAAGCGTAGACTGTTTCAGACATTACTCCCATGGAAAAAAGTGCGCATGGTGACAGTTGTATTCTATTTCGATGCAATTTCGGTGTTTCATCAACACTCTGATAGTCCACAGATTAGAGAATACCACCAGATGTGCATCGGAAACAAGTACTGGTCTTCCAGGGAACGATCAAAGCGTAGACAGTTTGAGACATACCTCCCGTGGAGGAAAATGCGTATGGTGATTGTTGTATTCAATCCCGATGCAGTTTCTGTGTTTCATCAACACTCTGATAGTCCACAGATTACAGAATGCCACCAGATGTGCATCGGAAACTACTACTGGTCTGCCAGGGAACGATCAAATCGTAGACTGTTTGAGAATTACTCCCATGGACGAAAGTGCGCATGGTGACTGTTGTATTCAATCCCGATGCAATTTCTGTGTTTCATCAACACTTTGATACTCCACAGATTACTGAATGCATCCAGATGTGCATCGGAAACTACTAATGGTCTTCCAGGGAACGATCAAAGCGTAGACTGTTTGAGACATTACTCCCATGGAGGAAAGTGCGCATGGTGAATGTAGTATTCAATCCGGAAGAAATTTCTGTGTTTCATCAACACTCTGATAGTCCACAGATTACAGAATGCCTCCCGATGTGCATCGGAAACAACTACTGGCCTTCCAGGGAACGATCAAAGCGTAGACTGTTTGGGACATTACTCCCATGCTGGAAAGTGCGCATGGTGACTGTTGTCTTCAATCCCGATGCCATTTCTGAGTTTCATCAACACTCTGATAGTCCACAGATTACGGAAAGCATCCAGATGTGCATCGGAAACTACTACTGGTCTTCCAGGGAACGATCAAAGCGTAGACTATTTGAGACATTACTGCCATATAGGAAACTGCGCATGGAGACTGTTGTATTCAATCCCAATGGAATTTCTGTGTTTCATCAACACTCTGATAGTCCACAGATTACAGGAAGCCTCCAGATGTGCATCGGAAAATACAACTGGTCTTCCATGGAACGAACAAAGCGTAGACTGTTAGAGACATTACTCCCATGGAGGAAAGTGCGCATGGTGACTATTGTATTCAATCCCGATGCAATTACTGTGTTTCATCAACACTTTGATAGTCTACACATTACAGAATGCCACCAGATGTGCATCGGAAACAAGTACTGGTCTTCCAGGGAACGATCAAAACGTAGACTGTTAGAGACATTACTCCCATGGAGGAAAGTGCGCATGGTGACTGTTGTATTCAATCCCGATGCAATTTCTGTGTTTCATCAACACTCTGATAGTCCCCATATTACAGAATGTTTCAAGATGTACATCGGAAACTACTACTGGTCTTCCATCTAACGATCAAAGCGTAGACTGTTTGAGACATTACTCCCATGGAGGAAAGTGCGGATGGTGACTGTTGTGTTCAATCCCGATGCAATTTCTGTGTTTCATCAACACTCTGATAGTCCACAGATTACAGAATGTATCCAGATATTCATCGGAAAGTACTACTGATCTTCCAGGGAACGATCAAAGCGTAGACTCTTTGAGACATTACTTTTATGGAAGAATGTGCACATAGTGACTTTTCTATTCAATCCCGATGCAATTTCTGTGATTCATCAACACTCTGATAGTCCACAGATTACAGAATGCCTCCAGATGTGCATCGGAAACTACTACTGGTCTTCCAGGGAACGATCAAAGCGTAGACTGTTTCAGACATTACTCCCGTGGAGGAAAGTGCGCATGGTGACTGTTGTATTCAATCCCGATGCAATTTCTGTGTTTCATCAACACCCTGATAGTCCACAGATTTCGGAAAGCATCCAGATGTGCATCGGAAACTACTACTGGTCTTCCAGGGAACGATCAAAGCGTAGACTGTTTCAGACATTACTCCCATGGAGGAAAGTGCGGATGGTGACTGTTGTATTCAATCCCGATGCAATTTCTGTGTTTCATCAACACTCTGATTGTCCACAGATTACAGAATGCCACCAGATGTGCATCGGAAACTACTACTGGTCTTCCAGGGAACGATCAAAGCGTAGACTGTTTGAGACATACCTCCCGTGGAGGAAAGTGCGCATGGTGATTGTAGTATCCAATCCCGATGCAATTTCTGTGTTTCGTCAACACTCTTATACTCCACAGATTACAGAATGCCACCAGATGTGCATCGGAAACTACTACTGGTCTTCCAGGGAACGATCAAATCGTAGACTGTTTGAGAATTACTCCCATGGAGGAAAGTGCGCATAGTGACTGTTGTATTCAATCCCGATGCAATTTCTGTGTTTCATCAACACTCTGATACTCCACAGATTACAGAATTCAACGAGATGTGCATCGGAAACTGCTACTGGTCTTCCTGGGAACGATCCAAGCGTAGACTGTTTCAGACATTACTCCCATGGAGGTAAGTGCGGATGGTGACTGTTGTATTCAATCCCGATGCAATTTCTGTGTTTCATCAACACTCTGATAGTCCACAGATTAGAAAATACCACCAGATGTGCATCGGAAACTACTACTGGTCTTCCAGGGAACGATCAAAGCGTAGACAGTTTGAGACATACCTCCCGTGGAGGAAAGTGCGTATGGTGATTGTTGTATTCAATCCCGATGCAGTTTCTGTGTTTCATCAACACTCTGATAGTCCACAGATTACAGAATGCCACCAGATGTGCATCGGAAACTACTACTGGTCTGCCAGGGAACGATCAAATCGTAGACTGTTTGAGAATTACTCCCATGGACGAAAGTGCGCATGGTGACTGTTGTATTCAATCCCGATGCAATTTCTGTGTTTCATCAACACTTTGATACTCCACAGATTACAGAATGCATCCGTATGTGCATCGGAAACTACTAATGGTCTTCCAGGGAACGATCAAAGCGTAGACTGTTTGAGACATTACTCCCATGGAGGAAAGTGCGCATGGTGAATGTAGTATTCAATCCGGATGCAATTTCTGTGTTTCATCAACACTCTGATAATCCACAGATTACAGAATGCCTCCCGATGTGCATCGGAAACAACTACTGGTCTTCCAGGGACGATCAAAGCGTAGACTGTTTGAGACATTACTCCCATAAAGGTAAGTGGGCATGGTGACTGTTGTATTCAATCCCGATGCTATTTCTGTCTTTCATCAACACTCTGATAGTCCACAGATAACGGAAAGCCTCCAGATGTGCATCGGAAACTACTACTGGTCTTCCAGGGAACGATCAAAGCGTAAATTCTTTGAGACATTTCTCCCATGGAGGAAAGTGCGCATGGTGACTGTTGTATTCAATCCCAATGCATTTTCTGAGTTTCATCAACACTCTGATAGTCCCCATATTACAGAATGTTTCAAGATGTACATCGGAAACTACTACTGGTCTTCCATCTAACGATCAAAGCGTAGACTGTTTGAGACATTACTCCCGTGGAGGAAAGTGCGCATGGTGACTGTTGTATTCAATCCCGATGCAATTTCTGTGTTTCATCAACACTCTGATAGTCCACAGATTACGGAAAGCATCCAGATGTGCATAGGAAACAGCTACTGGTCTTCCAGGGAACGATCAAAGCGTAGACTGTTTGAGACATTACTGCCATATAGGAAACTGCGCATGGAGACTGTTGTATTCAATCCCAATGTAATTTCTGTGTTTCATCAACACTCTGATAGTCCACAGATTACACGAAGCCTCCAGATGTGCATCGGAAAATACTACTGGTCTTCCAGGGAACGAACAAAGCGTAGACTGTTAGAGACATTACTCCCATGGAGGAAAGTGCGCATGGTGACTGTTGTATTCAATCCCGATGCAATTACTGTGTTTCATCAACACTCTGATAGTCTACACATTACAGAATGCCACCAGATGTGCATCGGAAACAAGTACTGGTCTTCCAGGGAACGATCAAAACGTAGACTGTTAGAGACATTACTCCCATGGAGGCAAGTGCGCATGGTGACTGTTGTATTCAATCCCGATGCAATTTCTGTGTTTCATCAACACTCTGATAGTCCCCATATTACAGAATGTTTCAAGATGTACATCGGAAACTACTACTGGTCTTCCATCTAACGATCAAAGCGTAGACTGTTTGAGACATTACTCCCATGGAGGAAAGTGCGGATGGTGACTGTTGTGTTCAATCCCGATGCAATTTCTGTGTTTCATCAACACTCTGATAGTCCACAGATTACAGAAAGCCTCCAGATGTGCATCGGAAACTACTACTGGTCTTCCAGGGAACGATCAAAGCGTAGACTGTTTCAGACATTACTCCCATGGAAGAAAGTGCGTATGGTGACTGTTGTATTCAATTTCGATGCAATTTCTGTGTTTCATCAACACTCTGATAGTCCACAGATTACAGAATGCCTCCAGATGTGCATCGGAAACTACTACTGGGCTTCCAGGGTACGACCAAAGCGTAAACTCCTTGAGACATTACTCCCATGGAGGAAAGTGCGCATGGTGAATGTTGTATTCAATCCCGATGCATTTTCTGTGTTTCGTCAACACTCTGATAGTCCACAGATTACAGAATGCCAAGAGATGTTCATCGTAAAATACTACTGGTCTTCCTGGGAAGGATCCAAGCGTAGACTGTTTCAGACATTACTCCCATGGAGGAAAGTGCGGATGGTGACTGTTGTATTCAATCCTGATGCAATTTCTGTGTTTCATCAACACTCTGGTAGTCCACAGATTACAGAATGCCACCAGATTTGTATCGGAAACTACTACTGGTCTTTCAGGGAACGATCAAAGCGTAGACTGTTTGAGACATTACTCCCATAAAGGTAAGTGGGCATGGTGACTGTTGTATTCAATCCCGATGCTATTTCTGTCTTTCATCAACACTCTGATAGTCCACAGATAACGGAAAGCCTCCAGATGTGCATCGGAAACTACTAATGGTCTTCCAGGGAACGATCAAAGCGTAGACTGTTTGAGACATTACTCCCATGGAGGAAAGTGCGCATGGTGAATGTAGTATTCAATCCGGATGCAATTTCTGTGTTTCATCAACACTCTGATAATCCACAGATTACAGAATGCCTCCCGATGTGCATCGGAAACAACTACTGGTCTTCCAGGGAACGATCAAAGCGTAGACTGTTTGAGACATTACTCCCATAAAGGTAAGTGGGCATGGTGACTGTTGTATTCAATCCCGATGCTATTTCTGTCTTTCATCAACACTCTGATAGTCCACAGATAACGGAAAGCCTCCAGATGTGCATCGGAAACTACTACTGGTCTTCCAGGGAACGATCAAAGCGTAAATTCTTTGAGACATTTCTCCCATGGAGGAAAGTGCGCATGGTGACTGTTGTATTCAATCCCAATGCATTTTCTGAGTTTCATCAACACTCTGATAGTCCCCATATTACAGAATGTTTCAAGATGTACATCGGAAACTACTACTGGTCTTCCATCTAACGATCAAAGCGTAGACTGTTTGAGACATTACTCCCGTGGAGGAAAGTGCGCATGGTGACTGTTGTATTCAATCCCGATGCAATTTCTGTGTTTCATCAACACTCTGATAGTCCACAGATTACGGAAAGCATCCAGATGTGCATAGGAAACAGCTACTGGTCTTCCAGGGAACGATCAAAGCGTAGACTGTTTGAGACATTACTGCCATATAGGAAACTGCGCATGGAGACTGTTGTATTCAATCCCAATGTAATTTCTGTGTTTCATCAACACTCTGATAGTCCACAGATTACACGAAGCCTCCAGATGTGCATCGGAAAATACTACTGGTCTTCCAGGGAACGAACAAAGCGTAGACTGTTAGAGACATTACTCCCATGGAGGAAAGTGCGCATGGTGACTGTTGTATTCAATCCCGATGCAATTACTGTGTTTCATCAACACTCTGATAGTCTACACATTACAGAATGCCACCAGATGTGCATCGGAAACAAGTACTGGTCTTCCAGGGAACGATCAAAACGTAGACTGTTAGAGACATTACTCCCATGGAGGCAAGTGCGCATGGTGACTGTTGTATTCAATCCCGATGCAATTTCTGTGTTTCATCAACACTCTGATAGTCCCCATATTACAGAATGTTTCAAGATGTACATCGGAAACTACTACTGGTCTTCCATCTAACGATCAAAGCGTAGACTGTTTGAGACATTACTCCCATGGAGGAAAGTGCGGATGGTGACTGTTGTGTTCAATCCCGATGCAATTTCTGTGTTTCATCAACACTCTGATAGTCCACAGATTACAGAAAGCCTCCAGATGTGCATCGGAAACTACTACTGGTCTTCCAGGGAACGATCAAAGCGTAGACTGTTTCAGACATTACTCCCATGGAAGAAAGTGCGTATGGTGACTGTTGTATTCAATTTCGATGCAATTTCTGTGTTTCATCAACACTCTGATAGTCCACAGATTACAGAATGCCTCCAGATGTGCATCGGAAACTACTACTGGGCTTCCAGGGTACGACCAAAGCGTAAACTCCTTGAGACATTACTCCCATGGAGGAAAGTGCGCATGGTGAATGTTGTATTCAATCCCGATGCATTTTCTGTGTTTCGTCAACACTCTGATAGTCCACAGATTACAGAATGCCAAGAGATGTTCATCGTAAAATACTACTGGTCTTCCTGGGAAGGATCCAAGCGTAGACTGTTTCAGACATTACTCCCATGGAGGAAAGTGCGGATGGTGACTGTTGTATTCAATCCCGATGCAATTTCTGTGTTTCATCAACACTCTGGTAGTCCACAGATTACAGAATGCCACCAGATTTGCATCGGAAACTACTACTGGTCTTTCAGGGAACGATCAAAGCGTAGACTGTTTGAGACATTACTCCCATGAAGATAAGTGGGCATGGTGACTGTTGTATTCAATCCCGATGCTATTTCTGTCTTTCATCAACACTCTGATAGTCCACAGATAACGGAAAGCCTCCAGATGTGCATCGGAAACTACTACTGGTCTTCCAGGGAACGATCAAAGCGTAAATTCTTTGAGACATTTCTCCCATGGAGAAAAGTGCGCATGGTGACTGTTGTATTCAATCCCAATGCATTTTCTGAGTTTCATCAACACTCTGATAGTCCACAGATTACAGAATGCCACGAGATGTGCATCGGGAACTACTACTGGTCTTCCAGGGAACGATCAAAGCGTAGACTGTTTCAGACATTACTCCCGTGGAGGAAAGTGCGCATGGTGACTGTTGTATTCAATCCCGATGCAAATTCTGTGTTTCATCAACACCTTCATAGTCTACAGATTACAGAATACCTCCAGATGTGCATCGGAAACTACTACTGGTCTTCCAGGGAACGATCAAAGCGTAGACTGTTTGAGAATTACTCCCATGGATGAAAGTGCGCATGGTGACTGTTGTATTCAATCCCGATGCAATTTCTGTGTTTCATCAACACTCTGATAGTCCACAGATAACGGAAAGCCTCCAGATGTGCATCGGAAACTACTACTGGTCTTCCAGGGAACGATCAAAGCGTAAATTCTTTGAGACATTTCTCCCATGGAGGAAAGTGCGCATGGTGACTGTTGTATTCAATCCCAATGCATTTTCTGAGTTTCATCAACACTCTGATAGTCCACAGATTACAGAATGCCACGAGATGTGCAGCGGAAGCTGCTACTGGTCTTCCAGGGAACGATCAAAGCGTAGACTGTTTCAGACATTACTCCCATGGAGGAAAGTGCGGATGGTGACTGTTGTGTTCAATCCCGATGCAATTTCTGTGTTTCATCAACACTCTGATAGTCCACAGATTACAGAATGAAACGAGATGTGCATCGGAAACTACTACTGGTCTTCCAGGGAACGATCAAAGCGTAAACTCTTTGAGACATTACTCCCATGGAGGAAAGTGCGCATGGTAACTGTTGTATTCAATCCCGATGCATTTTCGGTGTTTCATCAACACTCTGATAGTAAACAGATTACAGAATGCCACGAGATGTGCATCGGAAACTACTACTGGTCTTCCAGGGAACGATCAAAGCGTAGACTGTTTCAGACATTACTCCCGTGGAGGAAAGTGCGCATGGTGACTGTTGTATTCAATCCCGATGCAAATTCTGTGTTTCATCAACACCTTCATAGTCTACAGATTACAGAATACCTCCAGATGTGCATCGGAAACTACTACTGGTCTTCCAGGGAACGATCAAAGCGTAGACTGTTTGAGAATTACTCCCATGGATGAAAGTGCGCATGGTGACTGTTGTATTCAATCCCGATGCAATTTCTGTGTTTCATCAACACTCTGATACTCCACGGATTACAGAATGCCTCCAGATGCGCATCGGAAACTACTAATGGTCTTCCAGGGAACGATCAAAGCGTAGACTGTTTGAGACATTACTCCCATGGAGGAAAGTGCGCATTGTGAATGTAGTATTCAATCCCGATGCAATTTCTGTGTTTCAGCAACACTCTGATAGTCCACAGATTACACAATGCCACCAGATGTGCATCGGAAACTACTACTGGCCTTCCAGGGAAAGATCAAAGCGTAGACTGTTTGAGAATTACTCCCATGGAGGAAAGTGCGGATGGTGACTGTTGTATTCAATCCCGATGCAATTTCTGTGTTTCATCAACACTCTGATAGTCCACAGATTAGAGAATACCACCAGATGTGCATCGGAAACTACTACTGGTCTTCCAGCGAACGATCAAAGCGTAGACTGTTTGAGACATACCTCCCGTGGAGGAAAGTGCGCATGGTGATTGTTTTATTCAATCACGATGCAGTGTCTGTGTTTCATCAACACTCTGATAGTCCACAGATTACAGAATGCCACCAGATGTGCACCGGAAACTACTACTGGTCTCCCAGGGAACGATCAAAGCGTAGACTGTTTGAGAATTACTCCCATGCAGGAAAGTGCGCATGGTGAATGTAGTATTCAATCCCGATGCAATTTCTGTGTTTTATCAACACTCTGATAGTCCACAGATTACAGAATGCCTCCCGATGTGCATCGGAAACAACTACTGGTCTTCCAGGGAACTATGAAAGCGTAGACTGTTTGGGACATTACTCCCATGGTGGAAAGTGCGCATGGTGGCTGTTGTCTTCAATCCATATGGAATTTCTGTGTTTCATCAACACACTGATAGTCCACAGATTACAGAAAGCCTCCAGATATGCATCGGAAAATACTACTGGTCTTCCAGGGAACGATCAAAGCGTAGACTGTTAGAGACATTACTCCCACGTAGGAAAGTGCGCTTGGTGACTGTTGTATTTAATCCCGATGCAATTACTGTGTTTCATCAACACTCTGATAGTCTACACATTACAGAATGCCACCATATGTGCATTGCAAACTACTACTGGTCTTCCATGGAACGATCAAAGCGTAGACTGTTTGAGACATACCTCCCGTGGAGGAATGTGCGCATGGTGACTGTTGTATTCAATCCGGATGAAATTTCTGTGTTTCATCAACACTCTGATAGTCCACAGATTACAGAATGCTACCAGATGTGCATCGGAAACTACTACTGGTCTTCCAGGGAACGATTAAAGCGTAGACTGTTTGAGAGTTACTCCCATGGAGGAAAGTGCGCATGGTGACTGTTGTATTCAATCCCGATGCATTTTCTGTGTTTCATCAACACTCTGATAGTCCACAGATTACAGAATGAAACGAGATGTGCATCGGAAACTACTACTGGTCTTCCAGGGAACGATCAAAGCGTAAACTCTTTGGGACATTACTCCCATGGAGGAAAGTGCGCATGGTAACTGTTGTATTCAATCCCGATGAACTTTCGGTGTTTCATCAACACTCTGATAGTAAACAGATTACAGAATGCCACGAGATGTGCATCGGAAACTACTACTTGTCTACCAGGGAACGATCAAAGCGTAGACTGTTTGAGACATACCTCCCGTGGAGGAAAGTGCGCATGGTGATTGCAGTATCCAATCCCGATGCAATTTCTGTGTTTCATCAACACTCTTATACTCCACAGATTACAGAATGCCACCAGATGTGCATCGGAAACTACTACTGGTCTTCCAGGGAACGATCAAAGCGTAGACTGTTTGAGAATTACTCCCATGGAGGAAAGTGCGCATGGTGACTGTTGTATTCAATCCCGATGCAATTTCTGTGTTTCATCAACACTCTGATACTCCACAGATTACAGAATTCAACGAGATGTGCATCGGTAACTGCTACTGGTCTTCCTGGGAACTATCCAAGCGTAGACTGTTTCAGACATTACTCCCATGGAGGAAAGTGCGCATGGTGACTGTTGTATTCAATCCTGATGCAATTTCTGTGTTTCATCAACACTCTGATAGTCCACAGATTACAGAATGCCTCCCGATGTGCATCGGAAACAACTACTGGTCTTCCAGGGAACGATCAAAGCGTAGACTGTTTGGGACATTACTCCCATGCTATAAAGTGCGCATGGTGACTGTTGTCTTCAATCCCGATGCAATTTCTGAGTTTCATCAACACTCTAATAGTCCACAGATTACAGAATGCCTCCAGATGTTAATCGGAAGCTACTACTGGTCTACTAGGGAACGATCAAAGCGTAGACTGTTTGAGACATTACTGCCATGTAGGAAACTGCGCATGGAGACTGTTGTATTCAATCCCGATGGAATTTCTGTGTTTCATCAACACTCTGATAGTCCACAGATTACAGGAAGCCTCCAGATGTGCATCGGAAAGTACTACTGGTCTTCCAGGGAACGAACAAAGCGTAGACTGTTAGATACATAACTCCCATGGAGGAAAGTGCGCATGGTGACTGTTGTATTCAATCCCGATGCAATTACTGTGTTTCATCAACACTCTGATAGTCTACACATTACAGAATGCCACCAGATGTGCATCGGAAACAAGTACTGGTCTTCCAGGGAACGATCAAAACGTAGACTGTTAGAGACATTACTCCCATGGAGGAAAGTGCGCAAGGTGACTGTTGTATTCAATCCCGATGCAATTTCTGTGTTTCATCAACACTCTGATAGTCCCCATATTACAGAATGTTTCAAGATGTACATCGGAAACTACTGCTGGTCTTCCAGCTAACGATCAAAGCGTAGACTGTTTGAGACATTACTCCCATGGAGGAAAGTGCGGATGGTGTCTGTTGTGTTCAATCCCGATGCAATTTCTGTGTTTCATCAACACTCTGATAGTCCACAGATTACAGAATGTATCCAGATATTCATCAGAAAGTACTACTGATCTTCCAGGGAACGATCAAAGCGTAGACTCTTTGAGACATAACTTTTATGGAAGAATGTGCACATGGTGACTTTTCTATTCAATTCCGATGCAATTTCTGTGTTTCATCCACACTCTGATAGTCCACAGATTACAGAATGCCTCCAGATGGGCATCGGAAACTACTACTGGTCTTCCAGGGAACGATCAAAGCGTAGACTGTTTCAGACATTACTCCCATGGAAGAAAGTGCGTATGGTGACCGTTGTATTCAATTTCGATGCAATTTCTGTGTTTCATCAACACTCTGATAATCCACAGATTATAGAATGCCTCCAGATGTGCATCGGAAACTACTACTGGACTTCCAGAGTACGACCAAAGCGTAAACTCCTTGAGACACTACTCCCATGGAGGAAAGTGCGCATGGTGAATGTTGTGTTCAATCCCGATGCATTTTCTGTGTTTCATCAACACTCTGAGAGTCCACAGATTACAGAATGCCACGAGATGTGCATTGGAAACTACTACTGGTCTTCCTGGGAACGATCCAAGCGTAGACTGTTTCAGACATTACTCCCATGTAGGAAAGTGCGGATGGTGACTGTTGCATTCAATCCCGATGCAATTTCTGTGTTTCATCAACACTCTGGTAGTCCACAGATTACAGAATGCCACCAGATTTGCATCGGAAACTACTACTGGTCTTTCAGGGAACGATCAAAGCGTAGACTGTTTGAGACATTACTCCCATAAAGGAAAGTGCGCATGGTGACTGTTGTATTCAATCCCGATGCTATTTCTGTGTTTCATCAACACTCTGATAGTCCACAGATAACGGAAAGCCTCCAGATGTGCATCGGAAACTAGTACTGGTCTTCCAGGGAACGATCACAGCGTAGACTGTTAGAGACAATACTCCCATGGAGGAAAGTGCTCATGGTGACTGTTGTATTCAATCCCGATGCAATTACTGTGTTTCATCAACACTCTGATAGTCTGCACATTACAGAATGCCACCAGATGTGTATCGGAAACAAGTACTGGTCTTCCAGGCAACGATCAAAGGCGTAGATAGTTTGAGACATTACTCCCGTGGAGTAAAGTGCGCATGGTGACTGTTGTACTCAATCCCGATGCAATTTCTGTGTTTCATCACCACTCTGATAGTCCACATATTACAGAATGTTTCAAGACGTGCATCGGAAACTACTACAGGTCTTCCAGCTAACTATCAAAGCGTAGACTGTTTGAGACATTACTCCCATGGAGGAAAGTGCGGATGGTGACTGTTGTGTTCAATACCGATGCAATTTCTGTGTTTCATCAACACTCTAATAGTCCACAGATTACAGAATGCCTCCAGATGTGCATCCTAAACTACTACTGGTCTTCCAGGGAACGATCAAAGCGTAAACCCTTTGAGACATTTCTCCCATGGAGGAAAGTGCGCATGGTGACTGTTGTATTCAATCCCGATGCATTTTCTGTGTTTCATCAACACTCTGATAGTCCACAGATTACAGAATGCCACTAGATGTGCATCGGAAACTGCTACCGGTCTTCCAGGGAACGATCAAAGCGTAGACTGTTTCAGACATTACTCCCATGGAGGAAAATGCGGATGGTGACTGTTATGTTCAATCCCGATGCAATTTCTGTGTTTCATCAACAGTGTAATAGTCCACGGATTACAGAAAGCCTCCAGATGTGCATCGGAAACTACTACTGGTCTTCCAGGGAACGATCAAAGCGAGAACTGTTAGAGACATTATTCCCATGGAGGAAAGTGCGCAGGGTGACTGTTGTATTCAATCCCGATGCAATTTCTGTGTTTCATCAACACTCTAATAGTCTACACATTACAGAATGCCACCAGATGTGCATCGGAAACAAGTACTGGTCTTCCAGGGAACTATCAAAGCGTAGACTGTTATAGACATTACTGCCATGGAGGAAAGTGCGCATGGTGACTGTTGTATTCAATCCCGATGCAATTTCTGTGTTTCATCAACACTCTGATAGTCCACAGATTACGGAAAGCATCCAGATGTGCATCGGAAACTACTACTGGTCTTCCAGGGAACGATCAAAGCGTAGACTGTTTGAGACATTACTGACATGTAGGAAACTGCGCATGGAGATTGTTGTATTCAATCCCGATGGAATTTCTGTGTTTCATCAACACTTTGATAGTCCACAGATTACAGGAAGCATCCAGATGTGCATCGGAAAATACTACTGGTCTTCCAGGGAACGATCAAAGCGTAGACTGTAGATACATTACTCACATGGAGGAAAGTGCGCATGGTGACTGTTGTATTCAATCCCGATGCAATAACTGTGTTTTATCAACACTCTGATAGTCTACACATTACAGAATGCCACCAGATGTGCATCGGAAACAAGTACTGGTCTTCCAGGGAACGATCAAAGCGTAGACTGTTAGAGACATTACTCCCATGGAGGAAAGTGCGCATGGTGACTGTTGTATTCATTCCCGATGCAATTTCTGTGTTTCATCAACACTCTGATAGTCCACATAGAACAGAATGTTTCAAGATGTGCATCGGAAACTACTACTGGTCTTCCAGCTAACGATTAAAGCGTAGACTGTTTGCGACATTACTCCCAAGGAGGAAAGTGCGGATGGTGACTGTTGTGTTCAATCCCGATGCAATTTCTGTGTTTCATCAACACTCTGATAGTCCACAGATTACAGAATGCATCCAGATATTCATCGGAAACTACTACTGATCTTCCAGGGAACGATCAAAGCGTAGACTCTTTGAGACAATACTTTTATGGAAGAATGTGCGCATGGTGACTGTTCTATTCATTCCCGATGCAATTTCTGTGTTTCATCAACACTCTGATAGTCCACAGATTACAGAATGCCACCAGATTTGCATCGGAAACTACTACTGGTCTTTCAGGGAACGATAAAAGCGTAGACTGTTTGAGACATTACTCCCATAAAGGAAAGTGCGCAAGGTGACTGTTGTATTCAATCCCGATGCTATTTCTGTGTTTCATCAACACTCTGATAGTCCACAGATAACGGAAAGCCTCCAGATGTGCATCGGAAACTACTACTGGTCTACCAGGGAACGGTCAAAGCGTAGACTGTTAGTGACATTACTCCCATGGAGGAAAGTGCGCATGGTGACTGTTGTATTCAATCCCGATGCAGTTTCTGTGTTTCATCAACCCTCTGATAGTCCACAGATTTCAGAATGCCTCCCGATGTTCATCGGAAACTACTACTGGTCTTGCAGGGAATGATCAAAGCATAGACTGTTTGGGACATTACTCCCATGGAGGAAAGTGCGCATGGTGACTGTTGTATTCAATCACGATGCAATTTCTGTGTTTCATCACCACTCTGATAGTCCACATATTACAGAATGTTTCAAGATGTGCATCGGAAACTACTACTGGTCTTCCAGCTAACGATCGAAGCGTAGACTGTTTGAGACATTACTCCCATGGAGGAAAGTGCGGATGGTGACTGTTGTGTTCAATCCCGATGCAATTTCTGTGTTTCATCAACACTCTAATAGTCCACAGATTACAAAATGCCTCCAGATGTGCATCCTAAACTACTACTGGTCTTCCAGGGAACGATCAAAGCGTAAACTCTTTGAGACATTCCTCCCATGGAGGAAAGTGCGCATGGTGACTGTTGTATTCAATCCCGATGCATTTTCTGTGTTTCATCAACACTCTGATAGTCCACAGATTACAGAATGCCACTAGATGTGCATCGGAAACTGCTACTGGTCTTACAGGGAACGATCAAAGCGTAGACTGTTTCAGACATTACTCCCATGGAGGAAAATGCGGATGGTGACTGTTATGTTCAATCCCGATGCAATTTCTGTGTTTCATCAACACTCTGATAGTCCACAGACTACAGAATGCCACCAGATGTGCATCGGAAACTACGACTGGTCTTCAAGGGAACGATCAAAGCATAGACTGTAAGAGACATACATCCCGTGAAGGAAAGTGCGCATGTTGACTGTTGTATTCATTCCCGATGCAATTTCTGTGTTTCATCAACAGTCTGATAGTCCACGGATTACAGAAAGCCTCCAGATGTGCATCGGAAACTACTACTGGTCTTCCAGGGAACGATCAAAGCGAAAACTGTTAGAGACATTATTCCCATGGAGGAAAGTGCGCATGGTGACTGTTGTATTCAATCCCGATGCAATTTCTGTGTTTCATCAACACTCTAATAGTCTACACATTACAGAATGCCACCAGATGTGCATCGGAAACAAGTACTGGTCTTCCAGGGAACTATCAAAGCGTAGACTGTTATAGACATTACTGCCATGGAGGTAAGTGCGCATGGTGACTGTTGTATTCAATCCCGATGCAATTTCTGTGTTTCATCAACACTCTGATAGTCCACAGATTACGCAAAGCATCCAGATGTGCATCGGAAACTACTACTGGTCTTCCAGGGAACGATCCAATCGTACACTGTTTGAGACATTACTGCCATGTAGGAAACTGCGCATGGAGATTGTTGTAT
This sequence comes from Schistocerca gregaria, assembly GCF_023897955.1. Classification (NCBI taxonomy): domain Eukaryota; kingdom Metazoa; phylum Arthropoda; class Insecta; order Orthoptera; family Acrididae; genus Schistocerca; species Schistocerca gregaria. Next base: position 3,679,714 of record NW_026061710.1, read on the forward strand.
TCAATCCCGATGGTATTTCTGTGTTTCATCAACACTTTGATAGTCCACAGATTACAGAATGCATCCAGATATTCTTCGGAAACTACTACTGATCTTCCAGGGAACGATCAAAGCGTAGACTCTTTGCGACAATACTTTTATGGAAGAATGTGCGCATGGTGACTGTTCAATTCAATCCCGATGCAATTTCTGTGTTTCATCAACACTCTGATAGTCCACAGATTACAGAAAGCCACCAGATGTGCATCGGAAACTACTACTGGTCTTCAAGGGAACGATCAAAGCATAGACTGTTAGAGACATACATCCCGTGGAGGAAAGTGCGCATGTTGACTGTTGTATTTATTCCCGATGCAATTTCTGTGTTTCATCAACAGTCTGATAGTCCACAGATTACAGAAAGCCTCCAGATGTGCATCGGAAACTACTACTGGTCTTCCAGGGAACGATCAAAGCGAGAACAGTTAGAGACATTATTCCCATGGAGGAAAGTGCGCATGGTGACGGTTGTATTCAATCCCGATGCAAATTCTGTGTTTCATCAACACTCTCATAGTCTACAGATAACAGAATACGTCCAGATTTGCATCGGAAACTACTACTGGTCTTCCAGGGAACGATCAACGCGTATACAGTTTGAGAATCAATCCCATGGAGGAAAGAGCGCATGGTGACTGTTGTATTCAATCTTGATGCAATTTCTGTGTTTCATCAACACTCTGATACTCCACAGATTACAGAATGCCACGAGATGTGCATCGGAAACTGCTACTGGTCTGCCTGGGAACAATCCAAGCGTAGACTGTTTCAGACATTACTCCCATAAAGGAAAGTGCGGATGGTGACTTTTGTATTCAATCCCGATGCAATTTCTGTGTTTCATCAACACTCTGATAGTCCACAGATTACAGAATGCCACTAGATGTGCATCGGAAACTACTACTGGTCTTCCAGGGAACGATCAAAGCGTCCACTGTTTGAGACATACCTCCCGTGGAGGAAAGTGCGCATGGTGATTGTTGTATTCAATCCCGATGCAATTTCTGTGTTTCATCAACACTCTGATAATCCACAGATTACAGAATGCCACCAGATGTGCATCGGAAACTACTACTGGTCTTCCAGAAAACGATCAAAGCGTAGACTGTTTGAGACATTACTCCCATGGAGGAAAGGGCGCATGGTGACTGTTGTATTCAATCCCGATGCAATTTCTGTGTTTGATCAACACTCTGATACTCCACAGATTACAGAATGCCTCCAGATGTGCATCGGAAACTACTAATGGTCTTCCAGGAAACGATCAAAGCGTAAACTGTTTGAGACATTACTCCCATTTAGGAAATTGCGCATGGTGAATGTAGTATTCAATCCCGATGCAATTTCTGTGTTTCATCAACACTCTGATAGTCCACAGATTACAGAATGCCTCCCGATGTGCATCGGAAACTACTACTGGTCTTCCAGGGAACGATCAAGGCGTAGACTGTTTGAGACATTACTACCATGGAGGAAACTGCGCATGTTGACTGTTGTATTCAATCCCGATGCAAATTCTGTGTTTCATCAACACTATCATAGTCTACAGATTACAGAATGCCACCAGATGTGCATCGGAAACTACTACTGGTCTTCCAGGGAACGATCAAAGCGTAGACTGTTTGAGAGTTACTCCCATGGAGGGAAGTGCGCATGGTGACCGTTGTATTCAATCCCGATGCATTTTCTGTGTTTCATCAACACTCTGATAGTCCACAGATTACAGAATGCCTCCCGATTTGCATCGGAAACTACTACTGGTCTTCCAGGGAACGATCAAAGCGTAGACTGCTTGGGACATACCTCCCGTGGAGGAATGTGCGCATGGTGACTGTTGTATTCAATCCGGTTGAAATTTCTGTGTTTCATCAACACTCTGATAGTCCACAGATTACAGAACGCTACCAGATGTGCATCGGAAACTACTACTGGTCTTCCAGGGAACGATCAAAGCGTAGACTGTTTGAGAGTTACTCCCATGGAGGGAAGTGCGCAAGGTGACTGTTGTATTCAGTCCCGATGCATTTTCTGTGTTTGATCAACACTCTGATAGTCCACAGATTACAGAATGCCACGAGATGTGCATCGGAAACTACTACTGGTCTTCCTAGGAACGATCCAAGCGTAGACTGTTTCAGACATTACTCCCATGGAGGAAAGTGCGGATGGTGACTGTTGTATCAATCCCGATGCAAATTCTGTGTTTCATCAACACTCTGATAGTCCACAGATTAGAGAATGCCACCAGATGTGCATCGGAAACTACTACTGGTCTTCCAGGGGACGATCAAAGCGTAGACCGTTTGAGACATACCTCCCGTGGAGGAAAGTGCGCATGGTGATTGTTGTATTCAATCCCGATGCAATTTCTGTGTTTCATCAACACTCTGATAGTCCACAGATTACAGAATGCCACCAGATGTGCATCGGAAGCTACTACTGGTCTTCCAGGGAACGATCAAAGCGTAGGCTGTTTGAGAATTACTCCCATCGAGGAAATTGCGCATGGTGACTGTTGTATTCAATCCCGATGCAATTTCTGTGTTTCATCAACACTCTGATACTCCACCGATTACAGAATGCCACGAGATGTGCATCGGAATCTGCTACTGGTCTTCCTGGTGTGGCGTCACAACTAGTGCGAGCGCACAGTTTTCTATCAAATATTTACTGTGAAATGTAGACAGACTGTAAAGTAGCCATCAGATTAGCATATGTGCTGTAGCGGGCAGATTACCGGTGTCCGTTCGTCTGACGTCACGACCATATGGCATGTCTGTACCGTGAGAATGTAAGACCTGTGCGCTAACTAGCCGCGTGTATAACGTGGAACTTTCATCTTTAATAACTTCTAACTGAGGAACCTGAGGAAATTAAAAGTTAATATACTAGTTTCTGTTATGAATAAAAATAAGTCATCCAAATTTGAGCTTTGAAACCTGCATATTTTGGAAATTAGAAAAATCTTACAGAAAACGCAAATTTCTACAATTTTCGAGTCTAAATAAATACCATTATGTATAGATCACCTTCAGTGACCATCCAACTATGAAACAAAATCACCTTCCGTGCTTTTGTATTTATTTTGAGAATTTTACTTTTAGAAATTCACCTATAACTTTGTTAAAACCATAAATGTTTTGAATTTTTGTGAACAGTTATTTTATATGAGTAGGTGAGAGTGAATGAGTGTGCCTGAGTGAATGAAAGAGGGACATTCGCCATTCTTTGCAAGTGTATAAAATCTAGGTTGGAACTCGCAAGTGTTCAGACGATGTAACCGTGGGAACAGAGTCGCCAGTGGTTCCCCATCTTAGTGAATGTCGGATGTCCAAGAGTGTATGGTATTGTACAAGCAGCCAGAACGTTCGCGAGTATTTAAATAATTTCTGGAAATAAAGTAAAGTCTAGTTTTCCTTTCGGTTTGTTAAATTATACAGTAAATTTTGTGTAACAAGAAATCATGACGTAAATGATTCAGAAGTCATGACTGGTGCGTGCTAGATTTTGGCGCGAGGCGCACCCAAAGAGTTAATTCTGATTGGCTGTGTGATGTGTGAGCCAATGAGATGCGAGGACGGTTAGCAGACTAGGGGAGTGAGTGCATGGTGACTGTTGTATTCAATCCGGTTGAAATATCTGTGTTTCATCAACACTCTGATAGTCCACAGATTACAGAACGCTACCAGATGTGCATCGGAAACTACTACTGGTCTTCCAGGGAACGATCAAAACGTAGACTGTTTGAGACATACCTCCCATGGGGGAAACTGCGCATGGTGATTGTTGTATTCAATCCCGATGCAGTTTCTGTGTTTCATCAAAACTCTGATAGTCCACAGATTACAGAATGCCACTAGATGTGCATCGGAAACTACTACTGGTCTTCCAGGGAACGATCAAAGCGTAGACTGTTTGAGAATTACTCCCATGGAGGAAAGTGCGCATGGTGACTGTTTTATTCAATCCCAATGCAATTTCTGTGTTTCATCAACACTCTGATACTCCACTGATTACAGAATGCCACGAGATGTGCAACCGAAACTGCTACTGGTCTTCCTGGGATCGATCCAAGCGTAGACTGTTTCAGACATTACTAAAATGGAGGAAAGTGCGGATGGTGACTGTTGTATTCAATCCCGATGCATTTTCTGTGGTTCATCAACATTCTGATAGTCCACAGATTAGAGAATACCACCACATGTGCATCGGAAATTACTACTGGTCTTCCAGGGAACGATCAAAGCGTAGACTGTTTGAGACATACCTCCCGTGGAGGAAAGTGCGCATGGTGATTGTTGTATTCAATCCCGATGCAGTTTCTGTGTTTCATCAACACACTGATAGTCCACAGATTACAGAATGCCACCATATGTGCATCGGAAACTACTACTGGTCTTCCAGGGAACGATCAAAGCGTAGACTGTTTGAGAACTACTCCCATGGAGGAAAGTGCGCATGGTGACTGTTGTATTCAATCCCGATGCAATTTCTGTGTTTCATCAACACTCTGATATTCCAGAGATTACAGAATGCCTCCAGATGTGCATCGGAAACTGCTAATGGTCTTCCAGGGAACAATCAAAGCGTATACTCTTTGAGACATTACTCCCATGGAGGAAAGTGCGCATGGTGACCGTTGTATTCAATCCCGATGCATTTTCTGTGTTTCATCAACACTCTGATAGTCCACAGATTACAGAATGCCTCCCGATTTGCATCGGAAACTACTACTGGTCTTCCAGGGAACGATCAAAGCGTAGACTGCTTGGGACATACCTCCCGTGGAGGAATGTGCGCATGGTGACTGTTGTATTCAATCCGGTTGAAATTTCTGTGTTTCATCAACACTCTGATAGTCCACAGATTACAGAACGCTACCAGATGTGCATCGGAAACTACTACTGGTCTTCCAGGGAACGATCAAAGCGTAGACTGTTTGAGAGTTACTCCCATGGAGGGAAGTGCGCAAGGTGACTGTTGTATTCAGTCCCGATGCATTTTCTGTGTTTGATCAACACTCTGATAGTCCACAGATTACAGAATGCCACGAGATGTGCATCGGAAACTACTACTGGTCTTCCTAGGAACGATCCAAGCGTAGACTGTTTCAGACATTACTCCCATGGAGGAAAGTGCGGATGGTGACTGTTGTATCAATCCCGATGCAAATTCTGTTTTTCATCAACACTCTGATAGTCCACAGATTAGAGAATGCCACCAGATGTGCATCGGAAACTACTACTGGTCTTCCAGGGGACGATCAAAGCGTAGACCGTTTGAGACATACCTCCCGTGGAGGAAAGTGCGCATGGTGATTGTTGTATTCAATCCCGATGCAATTTCTGTGTTTCATCAACACTCTGATAGTCCACAGATTACAGAATGCCACCAGATGTGCATCGGAAGCTACTACTGGTCTTCCAGGGAACGATCAAAGCGTAGGCTGTTTGAGAATTACTCCCATCGAGGAAATTGCGCATGGTGACTGTTGTATTCAATCCCGATGCAATTTCTGTGTTTCATCAACACTCTGATACTCCACCGATTACAGAATGCCACGAGATGTGCATCGGAATCTGCTACTGGTCTTCCTGGTGTGGCGTCACAACTAGTGCGAGCGCACAGTTTTCTATCAAATATTTACTGTGAAATGTAGACAGACTGTAAAGTAGCCATCAGATTAGCATATGTGCTGTAGCGGGCAGATTACCGGTGTCCGTTCGTCTGACGTCACGACCATATGGCATGTCTGTACCGTGAGAATGTAAGACCTGTGCGCTAACTAGCCGCGTGTATAACGTGGAACTTTCATCTTTAATAACTTCTAACTGAGGAACCTGAGGAAATTAAAAGTTAATATACTAGTTTCTGTTATGAATAAAAATAAGTCATCCAAATTTGAGCTTTGAAACCTGCATATTTTGGAAATTAGAAAAATCTTACAGAAAACGCAAATTTCTACAATTTTCGAGTCTAAATAAATACCATTATGTATAGATCACCTTCAGTGACCATCCAACTATGAAACAAAATCACCTTCCGTGCTTTTGTATTTATTTTGAGAATTTTACTTTTAGAAATTCACCTATAACTTTGTTAAAACCATAAATGTTTTGAATTTTTGTGAACAGTTATTTTATATGAGTAGGTGAGAGTGAATGAGTGTGCCTGAGTGAATGAAAGAGGGACATTCGCCATTCTTTGCAAGTGTATAAAATCTAGGTTGGAACTCGCAAGTGTTCAGACGATGTAACCGTGGGAACAGAGTCGCCAGTGGTTCCCCATCTTAGTGAATGTCGGATGTCCAAGAGTGTATGGTATTGTACAAGCAGCCAGAACGTTCGCGAGTATTTAAATAATTTCTGGAAATAAAGTAAAGTCTAGTTTTCCTTTCGGTTTGTTAAATTATACAGTAAATTTTGTGTAACAAGAAATCATGACGTAAATGATTCAGAAGTCATGACTGGTGCGTGCTAGATTTTGGCGCGAGGCGCACCCAAAGAGTTAATTCTGATTGGCTGTGTGATGTGTGAGCCAATGAGATGCGAGGACGGTTAGCAGACTAGGGGAGTGAGTCGCGAGTGGATGAGGAGTCGCGAAGGAACTGTGATCGAGAAGAGACATGCTTGATGTGTCCTCGCGAATAATGTGTAAAATTAAGTCATAAAACGGCTTCATCGGTTCGGTACTGTGCGATTTGAGACTGGAAGAGTCCAGTAACGCGTAGTGTGAGTTTGAGCGAGTTGTGACTTTTCGTTCCGCGAAAGACGCGAGTAACTTTAATAATTAAAAGCGTGGCGGTACTTCGTAAACTTTTACTAAGTGCTTATGGCGAGCATTAACGTTAAAAAACGAACTATTATTGAACATCGACTGCAAACGTGTATGTTAGAAAATCGTCTGTGTTGCAGTTAAGTAAATTCCGTAACTTTGAAAGTTAATTCTGGCGGGGTTTGAGTGTGGATAGAATTGTGAACTGAACTTTCTTCAAACGTAGATTAGCGGGCTGATGATCAGGCTTAAAGACAATAAAGAGCTTAAATAGAATTACCAACTTCGCGTTCTCGTTTGAGTAAACAATTACTACCATTCCAATAACTCAATTTATTTAGGAAGATTGCTCATAGATTGTATTTCAGCAAACATGTATCGCGGCCTCCGGTGAGCGGCTATTAAATTGCAGTTTCTTCAACACTGCTTTTCTGCAATTTTTCCAGTAGCTGCTATCAGGAGAGGCGAGTGCAGCAACTACCTAAGAAACGAGGTAGGTGGATTTTCTTTCAGGGAAAGGAAACTGCGCGATAAGAGCCTGACCCGTCGCAAGTGGTGCATCGGCGTGCTGCGTTGCTGCTAGATGAAACTGCGGGTCCGTTCACCATACACTGCAATGCTGTACCAGTTTCCGGGCCCCCGCTCGAATCAGCGCTGCCAACTGCCACTGCTGTCGTCGCCTCTGCGTAGTCTCCGTAGCTCGTCGTCTGCCAGACGCCGTCGTAGACTGCTATTCCAATCGGCGCGTAGTCACCGAAAAATTCTTCCGTTCCGTACAACACATTACAGTTCACGGACACTTTCACTGTCCTTCCTATTCACGTGGCGATATCAATTTGTACGCTACACAGTTCCTACACATAGCGAGCACTTCTGTATTGTCCGGTAATTGTCACTACTGCTTTTTTTTGAAATTCACTGGAATTTACTATTTTTATTTCCCGGCCGATGCACCACATGCGACGGGTCAGGCTCTTATCGCGCAGTTTCCTTTCCCTGAAAGAAAATCCACCTACCTCGTTTCTTAGGTAGTTGCTGCACTCGCCTCTCCTGATAGCAGCTACTGGAAAAATTGCAGAAAAGCAGTGTTGAAGAAACTGCAATTTAATAGCCGCTCACCGGAGGCCGCGATACATGTTTGCTGAAATACAATCTATGAGCAATCTTCCTAAATAAATTGAGTTATTGGAATGGTAGTAATTGTTTACTCAAACGAGAACGCGAAGTTGGTAATTCTATTTAAGCTCTTTATTGTCTTTAAGCCTGATCATCAGCCCGCTAATCTACGTTTGAAGAAAGTTCAGTTCACAATTCTATCCACACTCAAACCCCGCCAGAATTAACTTTCAAAGTTACGGAATTTGCTTAACTGCAACACAGACGATTTTCTAACATACACGTTTGCAGTCGATGTTCAATAATAGTTCGTTTTTTAACGTTAATGCTCGCCATAAGCACTTAGTAAAAGTTTACGAAGTACCGCCACGCTTTTAATTATTAAAGTTACTCGCGTCTTTCGCGGAACGAAAAGTCACAACTCGCTCAAACTCACACTACGCGTTACTGGACTCTTCCAGTCTCAAATCGCACAGTACCGAACCGATGAAGCCGTTTTATGACTTCATTTTACACATTATTCGCGAGGACACATCAAGCATGTCTCTTCTCGATCACAGTTCCTTCGCGACTCCTCATCCACTCGCGACTCACTCCCCTAGTCTGCTAACCGTCCTCGCATCTCATTGGCTCACACATCACACAGCCAATCAGAATTAACTCTTTGGGTGCGCCTCGCGCCAAAATCTAGCACGCACCAGTCATGACTTCTGAATCATTTACGTCATGATTTCTTGTTACACAAAATTTACTGTATAATTTAACAAACCGAAAGGAAAACTAGACTTTACTTTATTTCCAGAAATTATTTAAATACTCGCGAACGTTCTGGCTGCTTGTACAATACCATACACTCTTGGACATCCGACATTCACTAAGATGGGGAACCACTGGCGACTCTGTTCCCACGGTTACATCGTCTGAACACTTGCGAGTTCCAACCTAGATTTTATACACTTGCAAAGAATGGCGAATGTCCCTCTTTCATTCACTCAGGCACACTCATTCACTCTCACCTACTCATATAAAATAACTGTTCACAAAAATTCAAAACATTTATGGTTTTAACAAAGTTACAGGTGAATTTCTAAAAGTAAAATTCTCAAAATAAATACAAAAGCACGGAAGGTGATTTTGTTTCATAGTTGGATGGTCACTGAAGGTGATCTATACATAATGGTATTTATTTAGACTCGAAAATTGTAGAAATTTGCGTTTTCTGTAAGATTTTTCTAATTTCCAAAATATGCAGGTTTCAAAGCTCAAATTTGGATGACTTATTTTTATTCATAACAGAAACTAGTATATTAACTTTTAATTTCCTCAGGTTCCTCAGTTAGAAGTTATTAAAGATGAAAGTTCCACGTTATACACGCGGCTAGTTAGCGCACAGGTCTTACATTCTCACGGTACAGACATGCCATATGGTCGTGACGTCAGACGAACGGACACCGGTAATATGCCCGCTACAGCACATATGCTAATCTGATGGCTACTTTACAGTTTGTCTACATTTCACAGTAAATATTTGATAGAAAACTGTGCGCTCGCACTAGTTGCGACGCCACACTGGGAACGGTCCAAGTGTAGACTGTTTCAGACATTACTGCCATGGAGGAAAGTGCGGATGGTGACTGTTGTATTCAATCCCGATGCAATTTCTGTGTTTCATCAACACTCTGATAGTCCACAGATTACAGAAAGAATCCAGATGTGCATCGGAAACTACTACTGGTCTCACAGGGAACGATCAAAGCGAAAACTGTTAGAGACATTATTCCCATGGAGGAAAGTGCGCATGGTGACTGTTGTATTCAATCCCGATGCAAAATCTGTGTTTCATCAACACTCTCATAGTCTACAGATAACAGAATACCTCCAGATGTGCATCTGAAACTACTACTGGTCTTCCAGGGAACGATCAAAGCGTAGACTGTTTGAGACATACCTCCCGTGGAGGAAACTGCGCATGGTGATTGTTGTATTCAATCCCGATGCAATTTCTGTGTTTCATCAACACTCTGATAGTCCACAGATTACAGAATGCCACCAGATGTGCATCGGAAACTACTACTGGTCTTCCAGGGAACGATCAAAGCGTAGACTGTTTGAGAATTACTCCCATGGAGGAAAGTGCGCATGGTGACTGTTGTATTCAATCCCGATGCAATTTCTGTGTTTCATCAACACTCTGATAGTCCACAGGTTAGAGAACACCACCAGATGTGCATCGGAAACTACTACTGGTCTTCCAGGGAACGATCAAATCGTAGACTGTTTGAGAATTACTCCCATGGAGGAAAGTGCGCATGGTGACTGTTGTATTCAATCCCGATGCAATTTCTGTGTTTGATCAACACTCTGATACTCCACAGATTACAGAATGCCTCCAGATGTGCATCGGAAACTACTAATGGTCTTCCAGGAAACGATCAAAGCGTAAACTGTTTGAGACTTTACTCCCATTTAGGAAATTGCGCATGGTGAATGTAGTATTCAATCCCGATGCAATTTCTGTGTTTCATCAACACTCTGATAGTCCACAGATTACAGAATGCCTCCCGATGTGCATCGGAAACTACTACTGGTCTTCCAGGGAACGATCAAGGAGTAGACTGTTTGAGACATTACTACCATGGAGGAAACTGCGCATGTTGACTGTTGTATTCAATCCCGATGCAAATTCTGTGTTTCATCAACACTATCATAGTCTACAGATTACAGAATGCCACCAGATGTGCATCGGAAACTACTACTGGTCTTCCAGGGAACGATCAAAGCGTAGACTGTTTGAGAGTTACTCCCATGGAGGGAAGTGCGCATGGTGACCGTTGTATTCAATCCCGATGCATTTTCTGTGTTTCATCAACACTCTGATAGTCCACAGATTACAGAATGCCTCCCGATTTGCATCGGAAACTACTACTGGTCTTCCAGGGAACGATCAAAGCGTAGACTGCTTGGGACATACCTCCCGTGGAGGAATGTGCGCATGGTGACTTTTGTATTCAATCCGGTTGAAATTTCTGTGTTTCATCAACACTCTGATAGTCCACAGATTACAGAACGCTACCAGATGTGCATCGGAAACTACTACTGGTCTTCCAGGGAACGATCAAAGCGTAGACTGTTTGAGAGTTACTCCCATGGAGGGAAGTGCGCAAGGTGACTGTTGTATTCAGTCCCGATGCATTTTCTGTGTTTGATCAACACTCTGATAGTCCACAGATTACAGAATGCCACGAGATGTGCATCGGAAACTACTACTGGTCTTCCTAGGAACGATCCAAGCGTAGACTCTTTCAGACATTACTCCCATGGAGTAAAGTACGGATGGTGACTGTTGTATCAATCCCGATGCAAATTCTGTGTTTCATCAACACTCTGATAGTCCACAGATTAGAGAATGCCACCAGATGTGCATCGGAAACTACTACTGGTCTTCCAGGGGACGATCAAAGCGTAGACTGTTTGAGACATACCTCCCGTGGAGGAAAGTGCGCATGGTGATTGTTGTATTCAATCCCGATGCAATTTCTGTGTTTCATCAACACTCTGATAGTCCACAGATTACAGAATGCCACCAGATGTGCATCGGAAACTACTACTGGTCTTCCAGGGAACGATCAAAGCGTAGACTGTTTGAGAATTACTCCCATCGAGGAAATTGCGCATGGTGACTGTTGTATTCAATCCCGATGCAATTTCTGTGTTTCATCAACACTCTGATACTCCACCGATTACAGAATGCCACGAGATGTGCATCGGAATCTGCTACTGGTCTTCCTGGGAACGGTCCAAGCGTAGACTGACTCAGACATTACTGCCATGGAGGAAAGTGCGGATGGTGACTGTTGTATTCAATCCCGATGCAATTTCTGTGTTTCATCAACACTCTGATAGTCCACAGATTACAGAATGCCACCAGATGTACATCGGAAACTACTACTGGTCTTCCATGGAACGATCAAAGCGTAGACTGTTTGAGACATACCTCCCGTGGAGGAAAGTGCGCATGGTGATTGTTGTATTCAATCCCGATGCAGATTCTGTGTTTCATCAACATTCTGATAGTCCACAGATTACAGAATGCCACTAGATGTGCATCGGAAACTGCTACTGTTCTTACAGGGAACGATCAAAGCGTAGACTGTTTCAGGCATTACTCCCATGGAGGAAAGTGCGGATGGTGACTGTTGTGTTCAGTCCTGATGCAATTTCTGTGTTTCATCAACACTCTGATAGTCCACAGATTACAGAATGCCACCAGATGTGCATCGGAAACTACTACTGGTCTTCAAGGGAACGATCAAAGCATAGACTGTTAGAGACATACATCCCGTGCAGGAAAGTGCGCATGTTGACTGTTGTATTCATTCCCGATGCAATTTCTGTGTTTCATCAACAGTCTGATAGTCCACAGATTACAGAAAGAATCCAGATGTGCATCGGAAACTACTACTGGTCTCCCAGGGAACGATCAAAGCGAAAACTGTTAGAGACATTATTCCCATGGAGGAAAGTGCGCATGGTGACTGTTGTATTCAATCCCGATGCAAAATCTGTGTTTCATCAACACTCTCATAGTCTACAGATAACAGAATACCTCCAGATGTGCATCGGAAACTACTACTGGTCTTCCAGGGAACGATCAAAGCGTAGACTGTTTGAGACATACCTCCCATGGGGGAAACTGCGCATGGTGATTGTTGTATTCAATCCCGATGCAGTTTCTGTGTTTCATCAAAACTCTGATAGTCCACAGATTACAGAATGCCACTAGATGTGCATCGGAAACTACTACTGGTCTTCCAGGGAACGATCAAAGCGTAGACTGTTTGAGAATTACTCCCATGGAGGAAAGTGCGCATGGTGACTGTTTTATTCAATCCCAATGCAATTTCTGTGTTTCATCAACACTCTGATACTCCACAGATTACAGAATGCCACGAGATGTGCAACCGAAACTGCTACTGGTCTTCCTGGGATCGATCCAAGCGTAGACTGTTTCAGACATTACTAAAATGGAGGAAAGTGCGCATGGTGATTGTTGTATTCAATCCCGATGCAGTTTCTGTGTTTCATCAACACACTGATAGTCCACAGATTACAGAATGAAACGAGATGTGCATCGGAAACTACTACTGGTCTTCCAGGGAACGATCAAAGCGTAGACTGTTTGAGAACTACTCCCATGGAGGAAAATGCGCATGGTGACTGTTGTATTCAATCCCGATGCAATTTCTGTGTTTCATCAACACTCTGATATTCCAGAGATTACAGAATGCCTCCAGATGTGCATCGGAAACTGCTAATGGTCTTCCAGGGAACAATCAAAGCGTATACTCTTTGAGACATTACTCCCATGGAGGAAAGTGCGCATGGTGAATGTAGTATTCAATTCCGATGCAATTTCTGCGTTTCATCAACACTCTGATAGTTCACAGATTACAGAATGCCTCCCGATGTGCATCGGAAACTAATACTGGTCTTCCAGGGAACGATCAAAGCGTAGACTCTTTGGGACATTACTCCCATGGTGGAAAGTGCGCATGGTGACTGTTGTCTTCAACCCCGATGCAATTTCTGTGTTTCATCAACACTCTGATAGTCCACAGATTACAGAATGCTTCCGGACGTTAATCGGAAGCTACTACTGGTCATCCAGGGAACGATCAAAGCGTAGAATGTTTGGGCCATTACTCCCATGGAGGAAAGTGCGCATGGTGACCGTTGTATTCAATCTCGATGCAATATCTGTGTTTCATCAACACTCTGATAGTCCACAGATTACGGAAAGCATCCGCATGTGCAGCGGAAACTACTACTGGTCTTCCAGGGAACGATCAAAGCGTAGACAGTTTGAGACTTTACTACCATGGAGGAAACTGCGCATGGAGACTGTTGTCTTCAATCCCGATGGAATTTCTGTGTTTCATCAACACTCTGATAGTCCACAGATTACAGAAAGCCTCCAGATGTGCAACGGAAAATAGTACTGGTCTTCCAGGGAACGATCAAAGCGTAGACTGTTGGAGACATTACTCCCATGGAGGAAAGTGCGCATGGTGAATGTAGTATTCAATCCCGATGCAATTTCTGTGTTTCATCAACACTCTGATACTCCACCGATTACAGAATGCCACGAGATGTGCATCGGAATCTGCTACTGGTCTTCCTGGGAACGGTCCAAGCGTAGACTGTTTCAGACATTACTCCCATGGAGGAAAGTGCGGATGGTGACTGTTGTGTTCAGTCCTGATGCAATTTCTGTGTTTCATCAACACTCTGATAGTAAACAGATTACAGAATGCCACCAGATGTGCATCGGAAACTACTACTGGTCTTCAAGGGAACGATCAAAGCATAGACAGTTAGAGACACACATCCCGTGGAGGAAAGTGCGCATGTTGACTGTTGCATTCATTCCCGATGCAATTTCTGTGTTTCATCAACAGTCTGATAGTCCACAGATTACAGAAAGAATCCAGATGTGCATCGGAAACTACTACTGGTCTTCCAGGGAACGATCAAAGCGAAAACTGTTAGAGACATTATTCACATGGAGGAAAGTGCGCATGGTGACTGTTGTATTCAATCCCGATGCAAATTCTGTGTTTCATCAACACTCTCATAGTCTACAGATAACAGAATACCTCCAGATGTGCATCGGAAACTACTACTTTTCTTCCAGGGAACGATCAAAGCGTAGACTGTTTGAGACATACCTCCCGTGGAGGAAAGTGCGCATGGTGATTGTTGTATTCAATCCCGATGCAATTTCTGTGTTTCATCAACACTCTGATAGTCCACAGATTACAGAATGCCACCAGATGTGCATCGGAAACTACTACTGGTCTTCCAGGGAACGATCAAAGCGTAGACTGTTTGAGAATTACTCCCATGGAGGAAGGTGCGCATGGTGACTGTTGTATTCAATCCCGATGCAATTTCTGTGTTTCATCAACACTCTGATTGTCCACAGGTTAGAGAACACCACCAGATGTGCATCGGAAACTACTACTGGTCTTCCAGGGAACGATCAAAGCGTAGACTGTTTGAGACATACCTCCCATGGAGGAAACTGCGCATGGTGATTGTTGTATTCAATCCCGATGCAGTTTCTGTGTTTCATCAAAACTCTGATAGTCCACAGATTACAGAATGCCACTAGATGTGCATCGGAAACTACTACTGGTCTTCCAGGGAACGATCAAAGCGTAGACTGTTTGGGAATTACTCCCATGGAGGAAAGTGCGCATTGTGACTGTTGTATTCAATCCCAATGCAATTTCTGTGTTTCATCAACACTCTGATACTCCACAGATTACAGTACGCCAACAGATGTGCATCGGAAACTACTACTGGAATTCCAGGGAACGATCAAAGCATAGACTGTTTGAGGCATACCTCCCGTGGAGGAGAGTGCGCATGGTGATTGTTGTATTCATTCCCGATGCAATTTCTGTGTTTCATCAACAGTCTGATAGTCCACAGATTACAGAAAGAATCCAGATGTGAATCGGAAACTACTACTGGTCTTCCAGGGAACGATCAAAGCGAAAACTGTTAGAGACATTATTCCCATGGAGGAAAGTGCGCATGGTGACTGTTGTATTCAATCCCGATGCAAATTCTGTGTTTCATCAACACTCTCATAGTCTACAGATAACAGAATACCTCCAGATGTGCATCGGAAACTACTACTGGTCTTCCAGGGAACGATCAAAGCGTAGACTGTTTGAGACATACCTCCCGTGGAGGAAAGTGCGGATGGTGACTGTTGTATTCAATCCCGATGCAATTTCTGTGTTTCATCAACACTCTGATAGTCCACAGATTAGAGAATACCACCAGATGTGCATCGGAAACTACTACTGGTCTTCCAGGGAACGATCAAAGCGTAGACTGTTTCGGACATTACTCCCATGGAGGAAAGTGCGGATGGTGACTGTTGTGTTCAGTCCTGATGCAATTTCTGTGTTTCATCAACACTCTGATAGTCCACAGATTACAGAATGCCACCAGATGTGCATCGGAAACTACTACTGGTCTTCAAGGGAACGATCAAAGCATAGACAGTTAGAGACATACATCCCGTAAAGGAAAGTGCGCATGTTGACTGTTGTATTCTTTCCCGATGCAATTTCTGTGTTTCATCAACAGCCTGATAGTCCACAGATTACAGAAAGAATCCAGATGTGCATCGGAAACTACTACTGGTCTTCCAGGGAACGATCAAAGCGAAAACTGTTAGAGACATTATTCCCATGGAGGAAAGTGTGCATGGTGACTGTTGTATTCAATCCCGATGCAAATTCTGTGTTTCATCAACACTCTCATAGTCTACAGATAACAGAATACCTCCAGATGTGCATCGGAATCTACTACTGGTCTTCCAGGGAACGATCAAAGCGTAGACTGTTTGAGACATACCTCCCGTGGAGGAAAGTGCGCATGGTGATTGTTGTATTAAATCCCGATGCAATTTCTGTGTTTCATCAACACTCTGATAGTCCACAGATTACAGAATGCCACCAGATGTGCATCGGAAACTACTACTGGTCTTCCAGGGAACGATCAAAGCGTAGACTGTTTGAGAATTACTCCCATGGAGGAAAGTGCATATGGTGACTGTTGTATTCAATCCCGATGCAATTTCTGTGTTTCATCAACACTCTGATAGTCCACAGGTTAGAGAACACCACCAGATGTGCATCGGAAACTACTACTGGTCTTCCAGGGAACGATCAAAGCGTAGACTGTTTGAGACGTACCTCCCATGGAGGAAACTGCGCATGGTGATTGTTGTATTCAATCCCGATGCAGTTTCTGTGTTTCATCAAAACTCTGATAGTCCACAGATTACAGAATGCCACTAGATGTGCATCGGAAACTACTACTGGTCTTCCAGGGGACGATCAAAGCGTAGACTGTTTGAGAATTACTCCCATGGAGGAAAGTGCGCATTGTGACTGTTGTATTCAATCCCAATGCAATTTCTGTGTTTCATCAACACTCTGATACTCCACAGATTACAGAATGCCACGAGATGTGCAACCGAAACTGCTACTGGTCTTCCTGGGATCGATCCAAGCGTAGACTGTTTCAGACATTACTAAAATGGAGGAAAGTGCGGATGGTGACTGTTGTATTCAATCCCGATGCAGTTTCTGTGTTTCATCAACACTCTGATAGTCCACAGATTACAGAATGCCACCAAATGTGCATCGGAAACTACAACTGGTCTTCCAGGGGACGATCAAAGCGTAGACTGTTTGAGAATTACTCCCATGGAGGAAAGTGCGCATGGTGATTGTTGTATTCAATCCCGATGCAGATTCTGTGTTTCATCAACATTCTGATAGTCCACAGATTACAGAATGCCACTAGATGTGCATCGGAAACTGCTACTGTTCTTACAGGGAACGATCAAAGCGTAGACTGTTTCAGACATTACTCCCATGGAGGAAAGTGCGGATGGTGACTGTTGTGTTCAGTCCTGATGCAATTTCTGTGTTTCATCAACACTCTGATAGTCCACAGATTACAGAATGCCACCAGATGTGCATCGGAAACTACTACTGGTCTTCAAGGGAACGATCAAAGCATAGACAGTTAGAGACATACATCCCGTGGAGGAAAGTGCGCATGTTGACTGTTGTATTCATTCCCGATGCAATTTCTGTGTTTCATCAACAGTCTGATAGTCCACAGATTACAGAAAGAATCCAGATGAGCATCGGAAACTACTACTGGTCTTCCAGGGAACGATCAAAGCGAAAACTGTTAGAGACATTATTCCCATGGAGGAAAGTGCGCTTGGTGACTGTTGTATTCAATCCCGATGCAAATTCTGTGTTTCATCAACACTCTCATAGTCTACAGATAACAGAATACCTCCAGATGTGCATCGGAAACTACTACTGGTCTTCCAGGGAACGATCAAAGCGTAGACTGTTTGAGACATACCTCCCGTGGAGGAAAGTGCGCATGGTGATTGTTGTATTCAATCCCGATGCAATTTCTGTGTTTCATCAACACTCTGATAGTATACAGATTACAGAATGCCACCAGATGTGCATCGGAAACTACTACTGGTCTTCCAGGGAACGATCAAAGCGAAGACTGTTTGAGAATTACTCCCATGGAGGAAAGTGCGCATGGTGACTGTTGTATTCAATCCCGATGCAATTTCTGTGTTTCATCAACACTCTGATAGTCCACAGGTTAGAGAACACCACCAGATGTGCATCGGAAACTACTACTGGTCTTCCACGGAACGATCAAAGCGTAGACTGTTTGAGAATTACTCCCATGGAGGAAAGTGCGCATTGTGACTGTTGTATTCAATCCCAATGCAATTTCTATGTTTCATCAACACTCTGATACTCCACAGATTACAGAATGCCACGAGATGTGCAACCGAAACTGCTACTGGTCTTCCTGGGATCGATCCAAGCGTAGACTGTTTCAGACTTTACTAAAATGGAGGAAAGTGCGGATGGTGACTGTTGTATTCAATCCCGATGCAATTTCTGTGTTTCATCAACACTCTGATAGTCCACAGATTACAGAATGCCACCAGATGTGCATCGGAAACTACTACTGGTCTTCCAGGGAACGATCAAAGCGTAGACAGTTTGAGACTTTACTACCATGGAGGAAAATGCGCATGGAGACTGTTGTATTCAATCCCGATGGAATTTCTGTGTTTCATCAACACTCTGATAGTCCACAGATTACAGAAAGCCTCCAGATGTGCATCGGAAAGTAGTACTGGTCTTCCAGGGAACGATCAAAGCGTAGACTGTTGGAGACATTACTCCCATGGAGGAAAGTGCGCATGGTGAATGTAGTATTCAATCCCGATGCAATCTCTGTGTTTCATCAACACTCTGATAGACCACAGATTAGAGAACACCACCAGATGTGCATCGGAAACTACTACTGGTCTTCCAGGGAACGATCAAAGCGTAGACTGTTTGAGACATACCTCCCGTGGAGGAAAGTGCGCATGGTGATTGTTGTATTCAATCCCGGTGCAGATTCTGTGTTTCATCAACATTCTGATAGTCCACAGATTGCAGAATGCCTCTAGATGTGCATCGGAAACTGCTACTGTTCTTACAGGAAACGATCAAAGCGTAGACTGTTTCAGACATTACTCTCATGGAGGTAAGTTCGGATGGCGACTGTTGTGTTCAGTCCTGATGCAATTTCTGTGTTTCATCAACACTCTGATAGTCCACAGATTACAGAATGCCACCAGATGTGCATCGGAAACTACTAGTGGTCTTCAAGGGAACGATCAAAGCATAGACAGTTAGAGACATACATCCCGTGGAGGAAAGTGCGCATGTTGACTGTTGTATTCATTCCCGATGCAATTTCTGTGTTTCATCAACAGTCTGATAGTCCACAGATTACAGAAAGAATCCAGATGTGCATCGGAAACTACTACTGGTCTTCCAGGGAACGATCAAAGCGAAAACTGTTAGAGACATTATTCCCACGGAGGAAAGTGCGCATGGTGACTGTTGTATTCAATCCCGATGCAAATTCTGTGTTTCATCAACACTCTCATAGTCTACAGATAACAGAATACCTCCAGATGTGCATCGGAAACTACTACTGGTCTTCCAGGGAACGATCAAAGCGTAGACTGTTTGAGACATACCTCCCGTGGAGGAAAGTGCGCATGGTGATTGTTGTATTCAATCCCGATGCAATTTCTGTGTTTCATCAACACTCTGATAGTCCACAGATTACAGAATGCCACCATATGTGCATCGGAAACTACTACTGGTCTTCCAGGGAACGATCAAAGCGTAGACAGTTTGAGAATTACTCCCATGGAGGAAAGTGCGCATGGTGACTGTTGTATTCAATCCCGATGCAATTTCTGTGTTTCATCAACACTCTGATAGTCCACAGGTTAGAGAACACCACCAGATGTGCATCGGAAACTACTACTGGTCTTCCAGGGAACGATCAAAGCGTAGACTGTTTGAGACATACCTCCCATGGAGGAAACTGCGCATGGTGATTGTTGTATTCAATCCCGATGCAGTTTCTGTGTTTCATCAAAACTCTGATAGTCCACAGACTACAGAATGCCACTAGATGTGCATCGGAAACTACTACTGGTCTTCCAGGGAACGATCAAACCGTAGACTGTTTGAGAATTACTCCCATGGAAGAAAGTGCGCATTGTGACTGTTGTATTCAATCCCAATGCAATTTCTGTGTTTCATCAACACTCTGATACTCCACAGATTACAGAATGCCACGAGATGTGCAACCGAAACTGCTACTGGTCTTCCTGGGATCGATCCAAGCGTAGACTGTTTGAGAATTACTCCCATGGAGGAAAGTGCGCGTGGTGACTGTTGTATTCAATCCGAATGAAATTTCTGTGTTTCATCAACACTCTGATAGTCCACAGATTACAGAATGCTACCAAATGTGCATCGGAAACTACTACTGGTCTTCCAGGAAACGATCAAAGCGTAGACTGTTTGAGAATTACTCCCATGGAGGAAATTGCGCATGGTGACTGTTGTATTCAATCCCGATGCAATTTCTGTGTTTCATCAACACTCTGATACTCCACCGATTACAGAATGCCACGAGATGTGCATCGGATTCTGCTACTGGTCTTCCTGGGAACGGTCCAAGCGTAGACTGTTTTAGACATTACTCCCATGGAGGAAAGTGCGGATGGTGACTATTGTGTTCGGTCCTGATGCAATTTCTGTGTTTCATCAACACTCTGATAGTCCACAGATTACAGAATGCCACCAGATGTGCGTCGGAAACTACTACTGGTTTTCAAGGGAACGATCAAAGCATACACAGTTAGAGACATACATCCTGTGGAGGAAAGTGCGCATGTTGACTGTTGTATTCATTCCCGATGCAATTTCTGTGTTTCATCAACAGTCTGATAGTCCACAGATTACAGAAAGAATCCAGATGTGCATCGGAAACTAATACTGGTCTTCCATTGAACGATCAAAGCGAAAACTGTTAGAGACATTATTCCCATGGAGGAAAGTGCGCATGGTGACTATTGTATTCAATCCCGATGCAAATTCTGTGTTTCATCAAAACTCTGATATTCCACAGATTACAGAATGCCTCCCGATGTGCATCGGAAACTACTACTGGTCTTCCAGGGAACGATCAAAGCGTAGACTCTTTGGGACATTACTCCCATGGTGGAAAGTGCGCATGGTGACTGTTGTCTTCAACCCCGATGCAATTTCTGTGTTTCATCAACACTCTGATAGTCCACAGATTACAGAATGCCTCCGGACGTTAATCGGAAGCTACTACTGGTCATCCAGGGAACGATCAAAGCGTAGACTGTTTGGGCCATTACTCCAATGGAGGAAAGTGCGCATGGTGACCGTTGTATTCAATCTCGATGCAATTTCTGTGTTTCATCAACACTCTGATAGTCCACAGATTACGGAAAGCATCCACATGTGCATCGCAATCTACTACTGGTCTTCCAGGGAACGATCAAAGCGTAGACAGTTTGAGACTTTACTACCATGGAGGAAACTGCGCATGGAGACTGTTGTATTCTATCCCGATGGAATTTCTGTGTTTCATCAACACTCTGATAGTCCACAGATTACAGAAAGCCTCCAGATGTGCATCGGAAAGTAGTACTGGTCTTCCAGGGAACGATCAAAGCGTAGACTGTTGGAGACACAACTCCCATGGAGGAAAGTGCGCATGGTGAATGTAGTATTCAATCCCGATTCAATTTCTGTGTTTCATCAACACTCTGATAGTCCACAGATTAGAGAACACCACCAGATGTGCATCGGAAACTACTACTGGTCTTCCAGGGAACGATCAAAGCGTAGACTGTTTGAGACATACCTCCCGTGGAGGAAAGTGCGCATGGTGATTGTTGTATTCAATCCCGATGCAGATTCTGTGTTTCATCAACATTCTGATAGTCCACAGATTACAGAATGCCACTAGATGTGCATCGGAAACTGCTACTGTTCTTACAGGGAACAATCAAAGCGTAGACTGTTTTAGACATTACTCCCATGGAGGAAAGTGCGGATGGTGACTATTGTGTTCGGTCCTGATGCAATTTCTGTGTTTCATCAACACTCTGATAGTCCACAGATTACAGAATGCCACCAGATGTGCGTCGGAAACTACTACTGGTCTTCAAGGGAACGATCAAAGCATACACAGTTAGAGACATACATCCCGTGGAGGAAAGTGCGCATGTTGACTGTTGTATTCATTCCCGATGCAATTTCTGTGTTTCATCAACAGTCTGATAGTCCACAGATTACCGAAAGAATCCAGATGTGCATCGGAAACTACTACTGGTCTTCCAGGGAACGATCAAAGCGAAAACTGTTAGAGACATAATTACCATGGAGGAAAGTGCGCATGGTGACTGTTGTATTCAATCCCGATGCAAATTCTGTGTTTCATCAACACTCTCATAGTCTACAGATAACAGAATACCTCCAGATGTGCATCGGAAACTACTACTGGTCTTCCAGGGAACGATCAAAGCGTAGACTGTTTGAGACATACCTCCCGTGGAGGAAAGTGCGCATGGTGATTGTTGTATTCAATCCCGATGCAGTTTCTGTGTTTCATCAACATTCTGATAGTCCACAGATTACAGAATGCCACTAGATGTGCATCGGAAACTGCTACTGTTCTTACAGGGAACAATCAAAGCGTAGACTGTTTTAGACATTACTCCCATGGAGGAAAGTGCGGATGGTGACTATTGTGTTCGGTCCTGATGCAATTTCTGTGTTTCATCAACACTCTGATAGTCCACAGATTACAGAATGCCACCAGATGTGCGTCGGAAACTACTACTGGTCTTCAAGGGAACGATCAAAGCATACACAGTTAGAGACATACATCCCGTGGAGGAAAGTGCGCATGTTGACTGTTGTATTCATTCCCGATGCAATTTCTGTGTTTCATCAACAGTCTGATAGTCCACAGATTACAGAAAGAATCCAGATGTGCATCTGAAACTAATACTGGTCTTCCAGGGAACGATCAAAGCGAAAACTGTTAGAGACATTATTCCCATGGAGGAAAGTGCGCATGGTGACTATTGTATTCAATCCCGATGCAAATTCTGTGTTTCATCAACACTCTCATAGTCTACAGATAACAGAATACCTCCAGATGTGCATCGGAAACTACTACGTGTCTTCCAGGGAACGATCAAAGCGTAGACTGTTTGAGAATTACTCCCATGGAGGAAAGTGCGCATGGTGACTGTTGTATTGTATCCCGATGCAATTTCTGTGTTTCATCAAAACTCTGATATTCCACAGATTACAGAATGCCCCCCGATGTGCATCGGAAACTACTACTGGTCTTCCAGGGAACGATCAAAGCGTAGACTCTTTGGGACATTACTCCCATGGTGGAAAGTGCGCATGGTGACTGTTGTCTTCAACCCCGATGCAATTTCTGTGTTTCATCAACACTCTGATAGTCCACAGATTACAGAATGCCTCCGGACGTTAATCGGAAGCTACTACTGGTCATCCAGGGAACGATCAAAGCGTAGACTGTTTGGGCCATTACTCCAATGGAGGAAACTGCGCATGGAGACTGTTGTATTCAATCCCGATGGAATTTCTGTGTTTCATCAACACTCTGATAGTCCACAGATTACAGAAAGCCTCCAGATGTGCATCGGAAACTACTACTGGTCTTCCAGGGAACGATCAAAGCGTAGACTGTTTGAGAATTACTCCCATGGAGGAAAGTGCGCATGGTGACTGTTGTATTCAATCCCGATGCAATTTCTGTGTTTCATCAACACTCTGATAGTCCACAGGTTAGAGAACACCACCAGATGTGCATCGGAAACTACTACTGGTCTTCCAGGGAACGATCAAATCGTAGACTGTTTGAGAATTACTCCCATGGAGGAAAGTGCGCATGGTGACTGTTGTATTCAATCCCGATGCAATTTCTGTGTTTGATCAACACTCTGATACTCCACAGATTGCAGAATGCCTCCAGATGTGCATCGGAAACTACTAATGGTCTTCCAGGAAACGATCAAAGCGTAAACTGTTTGAGACATTACTCCCATTTAGGAAATTGCGCATGGTGATTGTTGTATTCAATCCCGATGCAGTTTCTGTGTTTCATCAAAACTCTGATAGTCCACAGACTACAGAATGCCACTAGATGTGCATCGGAAACTACTACTGGTCTTCCAGGGAACGATCAAACCGTAGACTGTTTGAGAATTACTCCCATGGAAGAAAGTGCGCATTGTGACTGTTGTATTCAATCCCAATGCAATTTCTGTGTTTCATCAACACTCTGATACTCCACAGATTACAGAATGCCACGAGATGTGCAACCGAAACTGCTACTGGTCTTCCTGGGATCGATCCAAGCGTAGACTGTTTGAGAATTACTCCCATGGAGGAAAGTGCGCGTGGTGACTGTTGTATTCAATCCGAATGAAATTTCTGTGTTTCATCAACACTCTGATAGTCCACAGATTACAGAATGCTACCAAATGTGCATCGGAAACTACTACTGGTCTTCCAGGAAACGATCAAAGCGTAGACTGTTTGAGAATTACTCCCATGGAGGAAATTGCGCATGGTGACTGTTGTATTCAATCCCGATGCAATTTCTGTGTTTCATCAACACTCTGATACTCCACCGATTACAGAATGCCACGAGATGTGCATCGGATTCTGCTACTGGTCTTCCTGGGAACGGTCCAAGCGTAGACTGTTTTAGACATTACTCCCATGGAGGAAAGTGCGGATGGTGACTATTGTGTTCGGTCCTGATGCAATTTCTGTGTTTCATCAACACTCTGATAGTCCACAGATTACAGAATGCCACCAGATGTGCGTCGGAAACTACTACTGGTTTTCAAGGGAACGATCAAAGCATACACAGTTAGAGACATACATCCTGTGGAGGAAAGTGCGCATGTTGACTGTTGTATTCATTCCCGATGCAATTTCTGTGTTTCATCAACAGTCTGATAGTCCACAGATTACAGAAAGAATCCAGATGTGCATCGGAAACTAATACTGGTCTTCCATTGAACGATCAAAGCGAAAACTGTTAGAGACATTATTCCCATGGAGGAAAGTGCGCATGGTGACTATTGTATTCAATCCCGATGCAAATTCTGTGTTTCATCAAAACTCTGATATTCCACAGATTACAGAATGCCTCCCGATGTGCATCGGAAACTACTACTGGTCTTCCAGGGAACGATCAAAGCGTAGACTCTTTGGGACATTACTCCCATGGTGGAAAGTGCGCATGGTGACTGTTGTCTTCAACCCCGATGCAATTTCTGTGTTTCATCAACACTCTGATAGTCCACAGATTACAGAATGCCTCCGGACGTTAATCGGAAGCTACTACTGGTCATCCAGGGAACGATCAAAGCGTAGACTGTTTGGGCCATTACTCCAATGGAGGAAAGTGCGCATGGTGACCGTTGTATTCAATCTCGATGCAATTTCTGTGTTTCATCAACACTCTGATAGTCCACAGATTACGGAAAGCATCCACATGTGCATCGCAATCTACTACTGGTCTTCCAGGGAACGATCAAAGCGTAGACAGTTTGAGACTTTACTACCATGGAGGAAACTGCGCATGGAGACTGTTGTATTCTATCCCGATGGAATTTCTGTGTTTCATCAACACTCTGATAGTCCACAGATTACAGAAAGCCTCCAGATGTGCATCGGAAAGTAGTACTGGTCTTCCAGGGAACGATCAAAGCGTAGACTGTTGGAGACACAACTCCCATGGAGGAAAGTGCGCATGGTGAATGTAGTATTCAATCCCGATTCAATTTCTGTGTTTCATCAACACTCTGATAGTCCACAGATTAGAGAACACCACCAGATGTGCATCGGAAACTACTACTGGTCTTCCAGGGAACGATCAAAGCGTAGACTGTTTGAGACATACCTCCCGTGGAGGAAAGTGCGCATGGTGATTGTTGTATTCAATCCCGATGCAGATTCTGTGTTTCATCAACATTCTGATAGTCCACAGATTACAGAATGCCACTAGATGTGCATCGGAAACTGCTACTGTTCTTACAGGGAACAATCAAAGCGTAGACTGTTTTAGACATTACTCCCATGGAGGAAAGTGCGGATGGTGACTATTGTGTTCGGTCCTGATGCAATTTCTGTGTTTCATCAACACTCTGATAGTCCACAGATTACAGAATGCCACCAGATGTGCGTCGGAAACTACTACTGGTCTTCAAGGGAACGATCAAAGCATACACAGTTAGAGACATACATCCCGTGGAGGAAAGTGCGCATGTTGACTGTTGTATTCATTCCCGATGCAATTTCTGTGTTTCATCAACAGTCTGATAGTCCACAGATTACCGAAAGAATCCAGATGTGCATCGGAAACTACTACTGGTCTTCCAGGGAACGATCAAAGCGAAAACTGTTAGAGACATAATTACCATGGAGGAAAGTGCGCATGGTGACTGTTGTATTCAATCCCGATGCAAATTCTGTGTTTCATCAACACTCTCATAGTCTACAGATAACAGAATACCTCCAGATGTGCATCGGAAACTACTACTGGTCTTCCAGGGAACGATCAAAGCGTAGACTGTTTGAGACATACCTCCCGTGGAGGAAAGTGCGCATGGTGATTGTTGTATTCAATCCCGATGCAGTTTCTGTGTTTCATCAACATTCTGATAGTCCACAGATTACAGAATGCCACTAGATGTGCATCGGAAACTGCTACTGTTCTTACAGGGAACAATCAAAGCGTAGACTGTTTTAGACATTACTCCCATGGAGGAAAGTGCGGATGGTGACTATTGTGTTCGGTCCTGATGCAATTTCTGTGTTTCATCAACACTCTGATAGTCCACAGATTACAGAATGCCACCAGATGTGCGTCGGAAACTACTACTGGTCTTCAAGGGAACGATCAAAGCATACACAGTTAGAGACATACATCCCGTGGAGGAAAGTGCGCATGTTGACTGTTGTATTCATTCCCGATGCAATTTCTGTGTTTCATCAACAGTCTGATAGTCCACAGATTACAGAAAGAATCCAGATGTGCATCTGAAACTAATACTGGTCTTCCAGGGAACGATCAAAGCGAAAACTGTTAGAGACATTATTCCCATGGAGGAAAGTGCGCATGGTGACTATTGTATTCAATCCCGATGCAAATTCTGTGTTTCATCAACACTCTCATAGTCTACAGATAACAGAATACCTCCAGATGTGCATCGGAAACTACTACGTGTCTTCCAGGGAACGATCAAAGCGTAGACTGTTTGAGAATTACTCCCATGGAGGAAAGTGCGCATGGTGACTGTTGTATTGTATCCCGATGCAATTTCTGTGTTTCATCAAAACTCTGATATTCCACAGATTACAGAATGCCCCCCGATGTGCATCGGAAACTACTACTGGTCTTCCAGGGAACGATCAAAGCGTAGACTCTTTGGGACATTACTCCCATGGTGGAAAGTGCGCATGGTGACTGTTGTCTTCAACCCCGATGCAATTTCTGTGTTTCATCAACACTCTGATAGTCCACAGATTACAGAATGCCTCCGGACGTTAATCGGAAGCTACTACTGGTCATCCAGGGAACGATCAAAGCGTAGACTGTTTGGGCCATTACTCCAATGGAGGAAACTGCGCATGGAGACTGTTGTATTCAATCCCGATGGAATTTCTGTGTTTCATCAACACTCTGATAGTCCACAGATTACAGAAAGCCTCCAGATGTGCATCGGAAACTACTACTGGTCTTCCAGGGAACGATCAAAGCGTAGACTGTTTGAGAATTACTCCCATGGAGGAAAGTGCGCATGGTGACTGTTGTATTCAATCCCGATGCAATTTCTGTGTTTCATCAACACTCTGATAGTCCACAGGTTAGAGAACACCACCAGATGTGCATCGGAAACTACTACTGGTCTTCCAGGGAACGATCAAATCGTAGACTGTTTGAGAATTACTCCCATGGAGGAAAGTGCGCATGGTGACTGTTGTATTCAATCCCGATGCAATTTCTGTGTTTGATCAACACTCTGATACTCCACAGATTGCAGAATGCCTCCAGATGTGCATCGGAAACTACTAATGGTCTTCCAGGAAACGATCAAAGCGTAAACTGTTTGAGACATTACTCCCATTTAGGAAATTGCGCATGGTGAATGTAGTATTCAATCCCGATGCAATTTCTGTGTTTCATCAACACTCTGATAGTCCACAGATTACAGAATGCCTCCCGATGTGCATCGGAAACTACTACTGGTCTTCCAGGGAACGATCAAGGAGTAGACTGTTTGAGACATTACTACCATGGAGGAAACTGCGCATGTTGACTGTTGTATTCAATCCCGATGCAAATTCTGTGTTTCATCAACACTATCATAGTCTACAGATTACAGAATGCCACCAGATGTGCATCGGAAACTACTACTGGTCTTCCAGGGAACGATCAAAGCGTAGACTGTTTGAGAGTTACTCCCATGGAGGGAAGTGCGCATGGTGACCGTTGTATTCAATCCCGATGCATTTTCTGTGTTTCATCAACACTCTGATAGTCCACAGATTACAGAATGCCTCCCGATTTGCATCGGAAACTACTACTGGTCTTCCAGGGAACGATCAAAGCGTAGACTGCTTGGGACATACCTCCCGTGGAGGAATGTGCGCATGGTGACTTTTGTATTCAATCCGGTTGAAATTTCTGTGTTTCATCAACACTCTGATAGTCCACAGATTACAGAACGCTACCAGATGTGCATCGGAAACTACTACTGGTCTTCCAGGGAACGATCAAAGCGTAGACTGTTTGAGAGTTACTCCCATGGAGGGAAGTGCGCAAGGTGACTGTTGTATTCAGTCCCGATGCATTTTCTGTGTTTGATCAACACTCTGATAGTCCACAGATTACAGAATGCCACGAGATGTGCATCGGAATCTGCTACTGGTCTTCCTGGGAACGGTCCAAGCGTAGACTGACTCAGACATTACTGCCATGGAGGAAAGTGCGGATGGTGACTGTTGTATTCAATCCCGATGCAATTTCTGTGTTTCATCAACACTCTGATAGTCCACAGATTACAGAATGCCACCAGATGTACATCGGAAACTACTACTGGTCTTCCATGGAACGATCAAAGCGTACACTGTTTGAGACATACCTCCCGTGGAGGAAAGTGCGCATGGTGATTGTTGTATTCAATCCCGATGCAGATTCTGTGTTTCATCAACATTCTGATAGTCCACAGATTACAGAATGCCACTAGATGTGCATCGGAAACTGCTACTGTTCTTACAGGGAACGATCAAAGCGTAGACTGTTTCAGGCATTACTCCCATGGAGGAAAGTGCGGATGGTGACTGTTGTGTTCAGTCCTGATGCAATTTCTGTGTTTCATCAACACTCTGATAGTCCACAGATTACAGAATGCCACCAGATGTGCATCGGAAACTACTACTGGTCTTCAAGGGAACGATCAAAGCATAGACTGTTAGAGACATACATCCCGTGGAGGAAAGTGCGCATGTTGACTGTTGTATTCATTCCCGATGCAATTTCTGTGTTTCATCAACAGTCTGATAGTCCACAGATTACAGAAAGAATCCAGATGTGCATCGGAAACTACTACTGGTCTCCCAGGGAACGATCAAAGCGAAAACTGTTAGAGACATTATTCCCATGGAGGAAAGTGCGCATGGTGACTGTTGTATTCAATCCCGATGCAAAATCTGTGTTTCATCAACACTCTCATAGTCTACAGATAACAGAATACCTCCAGATGTGCATCGGAAACTACTACTGGTCTTCCAGGGAACGATCAAAGCGTAGACTGTTTGAGACATACCTCCCATGGGGGAAACTGCGCATGGTGATTGTTGTATTCAATCCCGATGCAGTTTCTGTGTTTCATCAAAACTCTGATAGTCCACAGATTACAGAATGCCACTAGATGTGCATCGGAAACTACTACTGGTCTTCCAGGGAACGATCAAAGCGTAGACTGTTTGAGAATTACTCCCATGGAGGAAAGTGCGCATGGTGACTGTTTTATTCAATCCCAATGCAATTTCTGTGTTTCATCAACACTCTGATACTCCACAGATTACAGAATGCCACGAGATGTGCAACCGAAACTGCTACTGGTCTTCCTGGGATCGATCCAAGCGTAGACTGTTTCAGACATTACTAAAATGGAGGAAAGTGCGGATGGTGACTGTTGTATTCAATCCCGATGCATTTTCTGTGGTTCATCAACATTCTGATAGTCCACAGATTAGAGAATACCACCACATGTGCATCGGAAATTACTACTGGTCTTCCAGGGAACGATCAAAGCGTAGACTGTTTGAGACATACCTCCCGTGGAGGAAAGTGCGCATGGTGATTGTTGTATTCAATCCCGATGCAGTTTCTGTGTTTCATCAACACACTGATAGTCCACAGATTACAGAATGCCACCATATGTGCATCGGAAACTACTACTGGTCTTCCAGGGAACGATCAAAGCGTAGACTGTTTGAGAACTACTCCCATGGAGGAAAGTGCGCATGGTGACTGTTGTATTCAATCCCGATGCAATTTCTGTGTTTCATCAACACTCTGATATTCCAGAGATTACAGAATGCCTCCAGATGTGCATCGGAAACTGCTAATGGTCTTCCAGGGAACAATCAAAGCGTATACTCTTTGAGACATTACTCCCATGGAGGAAAGTGCGCATGGTGAATGTAGTATTCAATTCCGATGCAATTTCTGCGTTTCATCAACACTCTGATAGTTCACAGATTACAGAATGCCTCCCGATGTGCATCGGAAACTAATACTGGTCTTCCAGGGAACGATCAAAGCGTAGACTCTTTGGGACATTACTCCCATGGTGGAAAGTGCGCATGGTGACTGTTGTCTTCAACCCCGATGCAATTTCTGTGTTTCATCAACACTCTGATAGTCCACAGATTACAGAATGCTTCCGGACGTTAATCGGAAGCTACTACTGGTCATCCAGGGAACGATCAAAGCGTAGAATGTTTGGGCCATTACTCCCATGGAGGAAAGTGCGCATGGTGACCGTTGTATTCAATCTCGATGCAATATCTGTGTTTCATCAACACTCTGATAGTCCACAGATTACGGAAAGCATCCGCATGTGCAGCGGAAACTACTACTGGTCTTCCAGGGAACGATCAAAGCGTAGACAGTTTGAGACTTTACTACCATGGAGGAAACTGCGCATGGAGACTGTTGTCTTCAATCCAGATGGAATTTCTGTGTTTCATCAACACTCTGATAGTCCACAGATTACAGAAAGCCTCCAGATGTGCATCGGAAAATAGTACTGGTCTTCCAGGGAACGATCAAAGCGTAGACTGTTGGAGACATTACTCCCATGGAGGAAAGTGCGCATGGTGAATGTAGTATTCAATCCCGATGCAATTTCTGTGTTTCATCAACACTCTGATACTCCACCGATTACAGAATGCCACGAGATGTGCATCGGAATCTGCTACTGGTCTTCCTGGGAACGGTCCAAGCGTAGACTGTTTCAGACATTACTCCCATGGAGGAAAGTGCGGATGGTGACTGTTGTGTTCAGTCCTGATGCAATTTCTGTGTTTCATCAACACTCTGATAGTAAACAGATTACAGAATGCCACCAGATGTGCATCGGAAACTACTACTGGTCTTCAAGGGAACGATCAAAGCATAGACAGTTAGAGACACACATCCCGTGGAGGAAAGTGCGCATGTTGACTGTTGCATTCATTCCCGATGCAATTTCTGTGTTTCATCAACAGTCTGATAGTCCACAGATTACAGAAAGAATCCAGATGTGCATCGGAAACTACTACTGGTCTTCCAGGGAACGATCAAAGCGAAAACTGTTAGAGACATTATTCACATGGGGGAAAGTGCGCATGGTGACTGTTGTATTCAATCCCGATGCAAATTCTGTGTTTCATCAACACTCTCATAGTCTACAGATAACAGAATACCTCCAGATGTGCATCGGAAACTACTACTGGTCTTCCAGGGAACGATCAAAGCGTAGACTGTTTGAGACATACCTCCCGTGGAGGAAAGTGCGCATGGTGATTATTGTATTCAATCCCGATGCAATTTCTGTGTTTCATCAACACTCTGATAGTCCACAGATTACAGAATGCCACCAGATGTGCATCGGAAACTACTACTGGTCTTCCAGGGAACGATCAAAGCGTAGACTGTTTGAGAATTACTCCCATGGAGGAAGGTGCGCATGGTGACTGTTGTATTCAATCCCGATGCTATTTCTGTGTTTCATCAACACTCTGATTGTCCACAGGTTAGAGAACACCACCAGATGTGCATCGGAAACTACTACTGGTCTTCCAGGGAACGATCAAAGCGTAGACTGTTTGAGACATACCTCCCATGGAGGAAACTGCGCATGGTGATTGTTGTATTCAATCCCGATGCAGTTTCTGTGTTTCATCAAAACTCTGATAGTCCACAGATTACAGAATGCCACTAGATGTGCATCGGAAACTACTACTGGTCTTCCAGGGAACGATCAAAGCGTAGACTGTTTGGGAATTACTCCCATGGAGGAAAGTGCGCATTGTGACTGTTGTATTCAATCCCAATGCAATTTCTGTGTTTCATCAACACTCTGATACTCCACAGATTACAGTACGCCAACAGATGTGCATCGGAAACTACTACTGGCATTCCAGGGAACGATCAAAGCATAGACTGTTTGAGGCATACCTCCCGTGGAGGAGAGTGCGCATGGTGATTGTTGTATTCATTCCCGATGCAATTTCTGTGTTTCATCAACAGTCTGATAGTCCACAGATTACAGAAAGAATCCAGATGTGAATCGGAAACTACTACTGGTCTTCCAGGGAACGATCAAAGCGAAAACTGTTAGAGACATTATTCCCATGGAGGAAAGTGCGCATGGTGACTGTTGTATTCAATCCCGATGCAAATTCTGTGTTTCATCAACACTCTCATAGTCTACAGATAACAGAATACCTCCAGATGTGCATCGGAAACTACTACTGGTCTTCCAGGGAACGATCAAAGCGTAGACTGTTTGAGACATACCTCCCGTGGAGGAAAGTGCGGATGGTGACTGTTGTATTCAATCCCGATGCAATTTCTGTGTTTCATCAACACTCTGATAGTCCACAGATTAGAGAATACCACCAGATGTGCATCGGAAACTACTACTGGTCTTCCAGGGAACGATCAAAGCGTAGACTGTTTCAGACATTACTCCCATGGAGGAAAGTGCGGATGGTGACTGTTGTGTTCAGTCCTGATGCAGTTTCTGTGTTTCATCAACACTCTGATAGTCCACAGATTACAGAATGCCACCAGATGTGCATCGGAAACTACTACTGGTCTTCAAGGGAACGATCAAAGCATAGACAGTTAGAGACATACATCCCGTAAAGGAAAGTGCGCATGTTGACTGTTGTATTCTTTCCCGAAGCAATTTCTGTGTTTCATCAACAGTCTGATAGTCCACAGATTACAGAAAGAATCCAGATGTGCATCGGAAACTACTACTGGTCTTCCAGGGAACGATCAAAGCGAAAACTGTTAGAGACATTATTCCCATGGAGGAAAGTGCGCATGGTGACTGTTGTATTCAATCCCGATGCAAATTCTGTGTTTCATCAACACTCTCATAGTCTACAGATAACAGAATACCTCCAGATGTGCATCGGAATCTACTACTGGTCTTCCAGGGAACGATCAAAGCGTAGACTGTTTGAGACATACCTCCCGTGGAGGAAAGTGCGCATGGTGATTGTTGTATTAAATCCCGATGCAATTTCTGTGTTTCATCAACACTCTGATAGTCCACAGATTACAGAATGCCACCAGATGTGCATCGGAAACTACTACTGGTCTTCCAGGGAACGATCAAAGCGTAGACTGTTTGAGAATTACTCCCATGGAGGAAAGTGCGCATGGTGACTGTTGTATTCAATCCCGATGCAATTTCTGTGTTTCATCAACACTCTGATAGTCCACAGGTTAGAGAACACCACCAGATGTGCATCGGAAACTACTACTGGTCTTCCAGGGAACGATCAAAGCGTAGACTGTTTGAGACGTACCTCCCATGGAGGAAACTGCTCATGGTGATTGTTGTATTCAATCCCGATGCAGTTTCTGTGTTTCATCAAAACTCTGATAGTCCACAGATTACAGAATGCCACTAGATGTGCATCGGAAACTACTACTGGTCTTCCTGGGATCGATCCAAGCGTAGACTGTTTCAGACATTACTAAAATGGAGGAAAGTGCGGATGGTGACTGTTGTATTCAATCCCGATGCAGTTTCTGTGTTTCATCAACACTCTGATAGTCCACAGATTACAGAATGCCACCAAATGTGCATCGGAAACTACAACTGGTCTTCCAGGGAACGATCAAAGCGTAGACTGTTTGAGAATTACTCCCATGGAGGAAAGTGCGCATGGTGACTGTTGTATTCAATCCCGATGCAAATTCTGTGTTTCATCAACACTCTCATAGTCTACAGATAACAGAATACCTCCAGATGTGCATCGGAATCTACTACTGGTCTTCCAGGGAACGATCAAAGCGTAGACTGTTTGAGACATACCTCCCGTGGAGGAAAGTGCGCATGGTGATTGTTGTATTAAATCCCGATGCAATTTCTGTGTTTCATCAACACTCTGATAGTCCACAGATTACAGAATGCCACCAGATGTGCATCGGAAACTACTACTGGTCTTCCAGGGAACGATCAAAGCGTAGACTGTTTGAGAATTACTCCCATGGAGGAAAGTGCGCATGGTGACTGTTGTATTCAATCCCGATGCAATTTCTGTGTTTCATCAACACTCTGATAGTCCACAGGTTAGAGAACACCACCAGATGTGCATCGGAAACTACTACTGGTCTTCCAGGGAACGATCAAAGCGTAGACTGTTTGAGACATTATTCCCATGGAGGAAAGTGCGCTTGGTGACTGTTGTATTCAATCCCGATGCAAATTCTGTGTTTCATCAACACTCTCATAGTCTACAGATAACAGAATACCTCCAGATGTGCATCGGAAACTACTACTGGTCTTCCAGGGAACGATCAAAGCGTAGACTGTTTGAGACATACCTCCCGTGGAGGAAAGTGCGCATGGTGATTGTTGTATTCAATCCCGATGCAATTTCTGTGTTTCATCAACACTCTGATAGTATACAGATTACAGAATGCCACCAGATGTGCATCGGAAACTACTACTGGTCTTCCAGGGAACGATCAAAGCGAAGACTGTTTGAGAATTACTCCCATGGAGGAAAGTGCGCATGGTGACTGTTGTATTCAATCCCGATGCAATTTCTGTGTTTCATCAACACTCTGATAGTCCACAGGTTAGAGAACACCACCAGATGTGCATCGGAAACTACTACTGGTCTTCCACGGAACGAT
Organism: Schistocerca gregaria; assembly: GCF_023897955.1. Classification (NCBI taxonomy): domain Eukaryota; kingdom Metazoa; phylum Arthropoda; class Insecta; order Orthoptera; family Acrididae; genus Schistocerca; species Schistocerca gregaria. Next base: position 3,715,177 of record NW_026061710.1, read on the forward strand.
CAAAGCGTAGACTGTTTGAGAATTACTCCCATGGAGGAAAGTGCGCATTGTGACTGTTGTATTCAATCCCAATGCAATTTCTGTGTTTCATCAACACTCTGATACTCCACAGATTACAGAATGCCACGAGATGTGCAACCGAAACTGCTACTGGTCTTCCTGGGATCGATCCAAGCGTAGACTGTTTCAGACTTTACTAAAATGGAGGAAAGTGCGGATGGTGACTGTTGTATTCAATCCCGATGCAATTTCTGTGTTTCATCAACACTCTGATAGTCCACAGATTACAGAATGCCACCAGATGTGCATCGGAAACTACTACTGGTCTTCCAGGGAACGATCAAAGCGTAGACAGTTTGAGACTTTACTACCATGGAGGAAAATGCGCATGGAGACTGTTGTATTCAATCCCGATGGAATTTCTGTGTTTCATCAACACTCTGATAGTCCACAGATTACAGAAAGCCTCCAGATGTGCATCGGAAAGTAGTACTGGTCTTCCAGGGAACGATCAAAGCGTAGACTGTTGGAGACATTACTCCCATGGAGGAAAGTGCGCATGGTGAATGTAGTATTCAATCCCGATGCAATCTCTGTGTTTCATCAACACTCTGATAGACCACAGATTAGAGAACACCACCAGATGTGCATCGGAAACTACTACTGGTCTTCCAGGGAACGATCAAAGCGTAGACTGTTTGAGACATACCTCCCGTGGAGGAAAGTGCGCATGGTGATTGTTGTATTCAATCCCGGTGCAGATTCTGTGTTTCATCAACATTCTGATAGTCCACAGATTACAGAATGCCTCTAGATGTGCATCGGAAACTGCTACTGTTCTTACAGGAAACGATCAAAGCGTAGACTGTTTCAGACGTTACTCTCATGGAAGTAAGTTCGGATGGCGACTGTTGTGTTCAGTCCTGATGCAATTTCTGTGTTTCATCAACACTCTGATAGTCCACAGATTACAGAATGCCACCAGATGTGCATCGGAAACTACTACTGGTCTTCAAGGGAACGATCAAAGCATAGACAGTTAGAGACATACATCCCGTGGAGGAAAGTGCGCATGTTGACTGTTGTATTCATTCCCGATGCAATTTCTGTGTTTCATCAACAGTCTGATAGTCCACAGATTACAGAAAGAATCCAGATGTGCATCGGAAACTACTACTGGTCTTCCAGGGAACGATCAAAGCGAAAACTGTTAGAGACATTATTCCCACGGAGGAAAGTGCGCATGGTGACTGTTGTATTCAATCCCGATGCAAATTCTGTGTTTCATCAACACTCTCATAGTCTACAGATAACAGAATACCTCCAGATGTGCATCGGAAACTACTACTGGTCTTCCAGGGAACGATCAAAGCGTAGACTGTTTGAGACATACCTCCCGTGGAGGAAAGTGCGCATGGTGATTGTTGTATTCAATCCCGATGCAATTTCTGTGTTTCATCAACACTCTGATAGTCCACAGATTACAGAATGCCACCATATGTGCATCGGAAACTACTACTGGTCTTCCAGGGAACGATCAAAGCGTAGACTGTTTGAGAATTACTCCCATGGAGGAAAGTGCGCATTGTGACTGTTGTATTCAATCCCGATGCAATTTCTGTGTTTCATCAACACTCTGATAGTCCACAGGTTAGAGCACACCACCAGATGTGCATCGGAAACTACTACTGGTCTTCCAGGGAACGATCAAAGCGTAGACTGTTTGAGACATACCTCCCATGGAGGAAACTGCGCATGGTGATTGTTGTATTCAATCCCGATGCAGTTTCTGTGTTTCATCAAAACTCTGATAGTCCACAGACTACAGAATGCCACTAGATGTGCATCGGAAACTACTACTGGTCTTCCAGGGAACGATCAAAGCGTAGACTGTTTGAGAATTACTCCCATGGAAGAAAGTGCGCATTGTGACTGTTGTATTCAATCCCAATGCAATTTCTGTGTTTCATCAACACTCTGATACTCCACAGATTACAGAATGCCACGAGATGTGCAACCGAAACTGCTACTGGTCTTCCTGGGATCGATCCAAGCGTAGACTGTTTGAGAATTACTCCCATGGAGGAAAGTGCGCGTGGTGACTGTTGTATTCAATCCGAATGAAATTTCTGTGTTTCATCAACACTCTGATAGTCCACAGATTACAGAATGCTACCAAATGTGCATCGGAAACTACTACTGGTCTTCCAGGAAACGATCAAAGCGTAGACTGTTTGAGAATTACTCCCATGGAGGAAATTGCGCATGGTGACTGTTGTATTCAATCCCGATGCAATTTCTGTGTTTCATCAACACTCTGATACTCCACCGATTACAGAATGCCACGAGATGTGCATCGGATTCTGCTACTGGTCTTCCTGGGAACGGTCCAAGCGTAGACTGTTTCAGACATTACTCCCATGGAGGAAAGTGCGGATGGTGACTGTTGTATTCAATCCCGATGCAATTTCTGTGTTTCATCAAAACTCTGATAGTCCACAGATTAGAGAATAATACCAGATGTGCATCGGAAACTGCTACTGGTCTTCCAGGGAACGATCAAAGCGTAGACTGTTTGAGACATACCTCCCGTGGAGGAAAGTGCGCATGGTGATTGTTGTATTCAATCCCGATGCAGATTCTGTGTTTCATCAACATTCTGATAGTCCACAGATTACAGAATGCCACTAGATGTGCATCGGAAACTGCTACTGTTCTTACAGGGAACAATCAAAGCGTAGACTGTTTTAGACATTACTCCCATGGAGGAAAGTGCGGATGGTGACTATTGTATTCAATCCCGATGCAAATTCTGTGTTTCATCAACACTCTCATAGTCTACAGATAACAGAATACCTCCAGATGTGCATCGGAAACTACTACGTGTCTTCCAGGGAACGATCAAAGCGTAGACTGTTTGAGAATTACTCCCATGGAGGAAAGTGCGCATGGTGACTGTTGTATTGAATCCCGATGCAATTTCTGTGTTTCATCAAAACTCTGATATTCCACAGATTACAGAATGCCTCCCGATGTGCATCGGAAACTACTACTGGTCTTCCAGGGAACGATCAAAGCGTAGACTCTTTGGGACATTACTCCCATGGTGGAAAGTGCGCATGGTGACTGTTGTCTTCAACCCCGATGCAATTTCTGTGTTTCATCAACACTCTGATAGTCCACAGATTACAGAATGCCTCCGGACGTTAATCGGAAGCTACTACTGGTCATCCAGGGAACGATCAAAGCGTAGACTGTTTGGGCCATTACTCCAATGGAGGAAAGTGCGCATGGTGACCGTTGTATTCAATCTCGATGCAATTTCTGTGTTTCATCAACACTCTGATAGTCCACAGATTACGGAAAGCATCCACATGTGCATCGGAAACTACTACTGGTCTTCCAGGGAACGATCAAAGCGTAGACAGTTTGAGACTTTACTACCATGGAGGAAACTGCGCATGGAGACTGTTGTATTCAATCCCGATGGAATTTCTGTGTTTCATCAACACTCTGATAGTCCACAGATTACAGAAAGCCTCCAGATGTGCATCGGAAAGTAGTACTGGTCTTCCAGGGAACGATCAAAGCGTAGACTGTTGGAGACACAACTCCCATGGAGGAAAGTGCGCATGGTGAATGTAGTATTCAATCCCGATTCAATTTCTGTGTTTCATCAACACTCTGATAGTCCACAGATTAGAGAACACCACCAGATGTGCATCGGAAACTACTACTGGTCTTCCAGGGAACGATCAAAGCGTAGACTGTTTGAGACATACCTCCCGTGGAGGAAAGTGCGCATGGTGATTGTTGTATTCAATCCCGATGCAGATTCTGTGTTTCATCAACATTCTGATAGTCCACAGATTACAGAATGCCACTAGATGTGCATCGGAAACTGCTACTGTTCTTACAGGGAACGATCAAAGCGTAGACTGTTTCAGACATTACTCCCATGGAGGAAAGTGCGGATGGTGACTGTTGTGTTCAGTCCTGATGCAATTTCTGTGTTTCATCAACACTCTGATAGTCCACAGATTACAGAATACCACCAGATGTGCATCGGAAACTACTACTGGTCTTCAAGGGAACGATCAAAGCATAGACAGTTAGAGACATACATCCCGTGGAGGAAAGTGCGCATGTTGACTGTTGTATTCATTCCCGATGCAATTTCTGTGTTTCATCAACAGTCTGATAGTCCACAGATTACCGAAAGAATCCAGATGTGCATCGGAAACTACTACTGGTCTTCCAGGGAACGATCAAAGCGAAAACTGTTAGAGACATTATTCCCATGGAGGAAAGTGCGCATGGTGACTGTTGTATTCAATCCCGATGCAAATTCTGTGTTTCATCAACACTCTCATAGTCTACAGATAACAGAATACCTCCAGATGTGCATCGGAAACTACTACTGGTCTTCCAGGGAACGATCAAAGCGTAGACTGTTTGAGACATACCTCCCGTGGAGGAAAGTGCGCATGGTGATTGTTGTATTCAATCCCGATGCAGATTCTGTGTTTCATCAACATTCTGATAGTCCACAGATTACAGAATGCCACTAGATGTGCATCGGAAACTGCTACTGTTCTTACAGGGAACAATCAAAGCGTAGACTGTTTTAGACATTACTCCCATGGAGGAAAGTGCGGATGGTGACTATTGCGTTCGGTCCTGATGCAATTTCTGTGTTTCATCAACACTCTGATAGTCCACAGATTACAGAATGCCACCAGATGTGCGTCGGAAACTACTACTGGTCTTCAAGGGAACGATCAAAGCATACACAGTTAGAGACATACATCCCGTGGAGGAAAGTGCGCATGTTGACTGTTGTATTCATTCCCGATGCAATTTCTGTGTTTCATCAACAGTCTGATAGTCCACAGATTACAGAAAGAATCCAGATGTGCATCGGAAACTAATACTGGTCTTCCAGGGAACGATCAAAGCGAAAACTGTTAGAGACATTATTCCCATGGAGGAAAGTGCGCATGGTGACTATTGTATTCAATCCCGATGCAAATTCTGTGTTTCATCAACACTCTCATAGTCTACAGATAACAGAATACCTCCAGATGTGCATCGGAAACTACTACGTGTCTTCCAGGGAACGATCAAAGCGTAGACTGTTTGAGAATTACTCCCATGGAGGAAAGTGCGCATGGTGACTGTTGTATTGAATCCCGATGCAATTTCTGTGTTTCATCAAAACTCTGATATTCCACAGATTACAGAATGCCTCCCGATGTGCATCGGAAACTACTACTGGTCTTCCAGGGAACGATCAAAGCGTAGACTCTTTGGGACATTACTCCCATGGTGGAAAGTGCGCATGGTGACTGTTGTCTTCAACCCCGATGCAATTTCTGTGTTTCATCAACACTCTGATAGTCCACAGATTACAGAATGCCTCCGGACGTTAATCGGAAGCTACTACTGGTCATCCAGGGAACGATCAAAGCGTAGACTGTTTGGGCCATTACTCCAATGGAGGAAAGTGCGCATGGTGACCGTTGTATTCAATCTCGATGCAATTTCTGTGTTTCATCAACACTCTGATAGTCCACAGATTACGGAAAGCATCCACATGTGCATCGGAAACTACTACTGGTCTTCCAGGGAACGATCAAAGCGTAGACAGTTTGAGACTTTACTACCATGGAGGAAACTGCGCATGGAGACTGTTGTATTCAATCCCGATGGAATTTCTGTGTTTCATCAACACTCTGATAGTCCACAGATTACAGAAAGCCTCCAGATGTGCATCGGAAAGTAGTACTGGTCTTCCAGGGAACGATCAAAGCGTAGACTGTTGGAGACACAACTCCCATGGAGGAAAGTGCGCATGGTGAATGTAGTATTCAATCCCGATTCAATTTCTGTGTTTCATCAACACTCTGATAGTCCACAGATTAGAGAACACCACCAGATGTGCATCGGAAACTACTACTGGTCTTCCAGGGAACGATCAAAGCGTAGACTGTTTGAGACATACCTCCCGTGGAGGAAAGTGCGCATGGTGATTGTTGTATTCAATCCCGATGCAGATTCTGTGTTTCATCAACATTCTGATAGTCCACAGATTACAGAATGCCACTAGATGTGCATCGGAAACTGCTACTGTTCTTACAGGGAACGATCAAAGCGTAGACTGTTTCAGACATTACTCCCATGGAGGAAAGTGCGGATGGTGACTGTTGTGTTCAGTCCTGATGCAATTTCTGTGTTTCATCAACACTCTGATAGTCCACAGATTACAGAATACCACCAGATGTGCATCGGAAACTACTACTGGTCTTCAAGGGAACGATCAAAGCATAGACAGTTAGAGACATACATCCCGTGGAGGAAAGTGCGCATGTTGACTGTTGTATTCATTCCCGATGCAATTTCTGTGTTTCATCAACAGTCTGATAGTCCACAGATTACCGAAAGAATCCAGATGTGCATCGGAAACTACTACTGGTCTTCCAGGGAACGATCAAAGCGAAAACTGTTAGAGACATTATTCCCATGGAGGAAAGTGCGCATGGTGACTGTTGTATTCAATCCCGATGCAAATTCTGTGTTTCATCAACACTCTCATAGTCTACAGATAACAGAATACCTCCAGATGTGCATCGGAAACTACTACTGGTCTTCCAGGGAACGATCAAAGCGTAGACTGTTTGAGACATACCTCCCGTGGAGGAAAGTGCGCATGGTGATTGTTGTATTCAATCCCGATGCAATTTCTGTGTTTCATCAACACTCTGATAGTCCACAGATTACAGAATGCCACCATATGTGCATCGGAAACTACTACTGGTCTTCCAGGGAACGATCAAAGCGTAGACTGTTTGAGAATTACTCCCATGGAGGAAAGTGCGCATGGTGACTGTTGTATTCAATCCCGATGCAATTTCTGTGTTTCATCAACAATCTGATTGTCCACAGATTACAGAATGCCTTCCGATGTGCATCGGAAACAACTACTGGTCTTCCAGGGAACGATCAAAGCGTAGACTGTTTGAGACATACCTCCCATGGAGGAAACTGCGCATGGTGATTGTTGTATTCAATCCCAATGCAGTTTCTGTGTTTCATCAAAACTCTGATAGTCCACAGATTACAGAATGCCACTAGATGTGCATCGGAAACTACTACTGGTCTTCCAGGGAACGATCAAAGCGTAGACTGTTTGAGAATTACTCCCATGGAGGAAAGTGCGCATTGTGACTGTTGTATTCAATCCCAATGCAATTTCTGTGTTTCATCAACACTCTGATACTCCACAGATTACAGAATGCCACGAGATGTGCAACCGAAACTGCTACTGGTCTTCCTGGGATCGATCCAAGCGTAGACTGTTTCAGACATTACTAAAATGGAGGAAAGTGCGGATGGTGACTGTTGTATTCAATCCCGATGCAATTTCTGTGGTTCATCAACATTCTGATAGTCCACAGATTAGAGAATACCACCACATGTGCATCGGAAACTACTACTGGTCTTCCAGGGAACGATCAAAGCGTAGACTGTTTGAGAATTACTCCCATGGAGGAAAGTGCGCATGGTGACTGTTGTATTCAATCCCGATGCAATTTCTGTGTTTCATCAACACTCTGATACTCCACCGATTACAGAATGCCACGAGATGTGCATCGGAATCTGCTACTGGTCTTCCTGGGAACGGTCCAAGCGTAGACTGTTTCAGACATTACTCCCATGGAGGAAAGTGCGGATGGTGACTGTTGTATTCAATCCCGAAGCAATTTCTGTGTTTCATCAAAACTCTGATAGTCCACAGATTAGAGAATACCACCAGATGTGCATCGGAAACTGCTACTGGTCTTCCAGGGAACGATCAAAGCGTAGACTGTTTGAGACATACCTCCCGTGTAGGAAAGTGCGCATGGTGATTGTTGTATTCAATCCCGATGCAGATTCTGTGTTTCATCAACATTCTGATAGTCCACAGATTAATGAATGCCACTAGATGTGCATCGGAAACTGCTACTGTTCTTACAGGGAACAATCAAAGCGTAGACTGTTTTAGACATTACTCCCATGGAGGAAAGTGCGGATGGTGACTATTGTGTTCAGTCCTGATGCAATTTCTGTGTTTCATCAACACTCTGATAGTCCACAGATTACAGAATGCCACCAGATGTGCGTCGGAAACTACTACTGGTCTTCAAGGGAACGATCAAAGCATACACAGTTAGAGACATACATCCCGTGGAGGAAAGTGCGCATGTTGACTGTTGTATTCATTCCCGATGCAATTTCTGTGTTTCATCAACAGTCTGATAGTCCACAGATTACAGAAAGAATCCAGATGTGCATCGGAAACTAATACTGGTCTTCCAGGGAACGATCAAAGCGAAAACTGTTAGAGACATTATTCCCATGGAGGAAAGTGCGCATGGTGACTATTGTATTCAATCCCGATGCAAATTCTGTGTTTCATCAACACTCTCATAGTCTACAGATAACAGAATACCTCCAGATATGCATCGGAAACTACTACTGGTCTTCCTGGGAACGATCAAAGCGTAGACTGTTTGAGACATACCTCCCGTGGAGGAAAGTGCGCATGGTGATTGTTGTATTAAATCCCGATGCAATTTCTGTGTTTCATCAACACACTGATAGTCCACAGATTACAGAACGCTACCAGATGTGCATCGGAAACTACTACTGGTCTTCCAGGGAACGATCAAAGCGTAGACTGTTTGAGAATTACTCCCATGGAGGAAAGTGCGCATGGTGACTGTTGTATTCAATCCCGATGCAATTTCTGTGTTTCATCAACACTCTGATAGTCCACAGGTTAGAGAACACCACCAGATGTGCATCGGAAACTACTACTGGTCTTCCAGGGAACGATCAAAGCGTAGACTGTTTGAGACATACCTCCTGTGGAGGAAAGTGCGCATGGTGATTGTTGTATTCAATCCCGATGCAGATTCTGTGTTTCATCAACATTCTGATAGTCCACAGATTACAGAATGCCACTAGATGTGCATCGGAAACTGCTACTGTTCTTACAGGGAACGATCAAAGCGTAGACTGTTTCAGACATTACTCCCATGGAGGAAAGTGCGGATGGTGACTGTTGTGTTCAGTCCTGATGCAATTTCTGTGTTTCATCAACACTCTGATAGTCCACAGATTACAGAATGCCACCAGATGTGCATCGGAAACTACTACTGGTCTTCAAGGGAACGATCAAAGCATAGACAGTTAGAGACATACATCCCGTGGAGGAAAGTGCGCATGTTGACTGTTGTATTCATTCCCGATGCAATTTCTGTGTTTCATCAACAGTCTGATAGTCCACAGATTACCGAAAGAATCCAGATGTGCATCGGAAACTACTACTGGTCTTCCAGGGAACGATCAAAGCGAAAACTGTTAGAGACATTATTCCCATGGAGGAAAGTGCGCATGGTGACTGTTGTATTCAATCCCGATGCAAATTCTGTGTTTCATCAACACTCTCATAGTCTACAGATAACAGAATACCTCCAGATGTGCATCGGAAACTACTACTGGTCTTCCAGGGAACGATCAAATCGTAGACTGTTTGAGACATACCTCCCGTGGAGGAAAGTGCGCAAGGTGATTGTTGTATTCAATCCCGATGCAATTTCTGTGTTTCATCAACACTCTGATAGTCCACAGATTACAGAATGCCACCATATGTTCATCGGAAACTACTACTGGTCTTCCAGGGAACGATCAAAGCGTAGACTGTTTGAGAATTACTCCCATGGAGGAAAGTGCGCATGGTGACTGTTGTATTCAATCCCGATGCAATTTCTGTGTTTCATCAACACTCTGATAGTCCACAGATTACAGAATGCCTTCCGATGTGCATCGGAAACAACTACTGGTCTTCCAGGGAACGATCAAAGCGTAGACTGTTTGAGACATACCTCCCATGGAGGAAACTGCGCATGGTGATTGTTGTATTCAATCCCGATGCAGTTTCTGTGTTTCATCAAAACTCTGATAGTCCACAGATTACAGAATGCCACTAGATGTGCATCGGAAACTACTACTGGTCTTCCAGGGAACGATCAAAGCGTAGACTGTTTGAGAATTACTCCCATGGAGGAAAGTGCGCATTGTGACTGTTGTATTCAATCCCAATGCAATTTCTGTGTTTCATCAACACTCTGATACTCCACAGATTACAGAATGCCACGAGATGTGCAACCGAAACTGCTACTGGTCTTCCTGGGATCGATCCAAGCGTAGACTGTTTCAGACATTACTAAAATGGAGGAAAGTGCGGATGGTGACTGTTGTATTCAATCCCGATGCAATTTCTGTGGTTCATCAACATTCTGATAGTCCACAGATTAGAGAATACCACCACATGTGCATCGGAAACTACTACTGGTCTTCCAGGGAACGATCAAAGCGTAGACTGTTTGAGAATTACTCCCATGGAGGAAAGTGCGCATGGTGAATGTAGTATTCAATCCCGATGCAATTTCTGTGTTCATCAACACTCTGATAGTTCACAGATTACAGAATGCCTCCCGATGTGCATCGGAAACTACTACTGGTCTTCCAGGGAACGATCAAATCGTACTCTTTGGGACATTACTCCCATGGTGGAAAGTGCGCATGGTGACTGTTGTCTTCAACCCCGATGCAATTTCTGTATTTCATCAACACTCTGATAGTCCACAGATTACAGAATGCCTCCAGACGTTAATCGGAAGCTACTACTGGTCATCCAGGGAACGATCAAAGCGTAGACTCTTTGGGCCATTACTCCCATGGAGGAAAGTGCGCATGGAGACCGTTGTATTCAATCTCGATGCAATTTCTGTGTTTCATCAACACTATCATAGTCTACAGATTACAGAATACCTCCAGATGTGCATCGGAAACTACTACTGGTCTTCCAGGTAACGATCAAAGCGTAGACTGCTTGGGACATACCTCCCGTGGAGGAATGTGCGCATGGTGACTGTTGTATTCAATCTGCTTGAAATTTCTGTGTTTCACCAACACTCTGATAGTCCACAGATTACAGAACGCTACCAGATGTGCATCGGAAACTACTACTGGTCTTCCAGGGAACGATCAAAGCGTAGACTGTTTGAGAGTTACTCCCATGGAGGGAAGTGCGCATGGTGACTGTTGTATTCAATCCCGATGCATTTTCTGTGTTTGATCAACACTCTGATAGTCCACACATTACGGAATGCCACGAGATGTGCATCGGAAACTTCTACTGGTCTTCCTAGGAACGATCCAAGCGTAGACTGTTTCATACATTACTCCCATGGAGGAAAGAAGGGATGGTGACTGTTGTATCAATCCCGATGCAAATTCTGTGTTTCATCAACACTCTGATAGTCCACAGATTACAGAATGCCACCAGATGTGCATCGGAAACTACTACTGGTCTGCCAGGGAACGATCAAAGCGTAGACTGTTTGAGAATTACTCCCATGGAGGAAATTGCGCATGGTGACTGTTGTATTCAATCCCGATGCAATTTCTGTGTTTCATCAACACTCTGATAGTCCACAGATTACAGAATGCCACCAGATGTGCATCGGAAACTACTACTGGTCTGCCAGGGAACGATCAAGGCGTAGACTGTTTGAGAATTACTCCCATGGAGGAAAGTGCGCATGGTGACTGTTGTATTCAATCCGAATGAAATTTCTGTGTTTCATCAACACTCTGATAGTCCACAGATTACAGAATGCTACCAGATGTGCATCGGAAACTACTACTGGTCTTCCAGGAAACGATCAAAGCGTAGACTGTTTGAGAATTACTCCCATGGAGGAAATTGCGCATGGTGACTGTTGTATTCAATCCCGATGCAATTTCTGTGTTTCATCAACACTCTGATACTCCACCGATTACAGAATGCCACGAGATGTGCATCGGAATCTGCTACTGGTCTTCCTGGGAACGGTCCAAGCGTAGACTGTTTCAGACATTACTCCCATGGAGGAAAGTGCGGATGGTGACTGTTGTATTCAATCCCGATGCAATTTCTGTGTTTCATCAAAACTCTGATAGTCCACAGATTAGAGAATACCACCAGATGTGCATCGGAAACTGCTACTGGTCTTCCAGGGAACGATCAAAGCGTAGACTGTTTGAGACATACCTCCCGTGGAGGAAAGTGCGCATGGTGATTGTTGTATTCAATCCCGATGCAGATTCTGTGTTTCATCAACATTCTGATAGTCCACAGATTACAGAATGCCACTAGATGTGCATCGGAAACTGCTACTGTTCTTACAGGGAACAATCAAAGCGTAGACTGTTTTAGACATTACTCCCATGGAGGAAAGTGCGGATGGTGACTATTGTGTTCAGTCCTGATGCAATTTCTGTGTTTCATCAACACTCTGATAGTCCACAGATTACAGAATGACACCAGATGTGCGTCGGAAACTACTACTGGTCTTCAAGGGAACGATCAAAGCATACACAGTTAGAGACATACATCCCGTGGAGGAAAGTGCGCATGTTGACTGTTGTATTCATTCCCGATGCAATTTCTGTGTTTCATCAACAGTCTGATAGTCCACAGATTACAGAAAGAATCCAGATGTGCATCGGAAACTAATACTGGTCTTCCAGGGAACGATCAAAGCGAAAACTGTTAGAGACATTATTCCCATGGAGGAAAGTGCGCATGGTGACTATTGTATTCAATCCCGATGCAAATTCTGTGTTTCATCAACACTCTCATAGTCTACAGATAACAGAATACCTCCAGATGTGCATCGGAAACTACTACTGGTCTTCCTGGGAACGATCAAAGCGTAGACTGTTTGAGACATACCTCCCGTGGAGGAAAGTGCGCATGGTGGTTGTTGTATTAAATCCCGATGCAATTTCTGTGTTTCATCAACACACTGATAGTCCACAGATTACAGAACGCTACCAGATGTGCATCGGAAACTACTACTGGTCTTCCAGGGAACGATCAAAGCGTAGACTGTTTGAGAATTACTCCCATGGAGGAAAGTGCGCATGGTGACTGTTGTATTCAATCCCGATGCAATTTCTGTGTTTCATCAACACTCTGATAGTCCACAGGTTAGAGAACACCACCAGATGTGCATCGGAAATTACTACTGGTCTTCCAGGGAACGATCAAAGCGTAGACTGTTTGAGACATACCTCCCATGGAGGAAACTGCGCATGGTGATTGTTGTATTCAATCCCGATGCAGTTTCTGTGTTTCATCAAAACCCTGATAGTCCACAGATTACAGAATGCCACTAGATGTGCATCGGAAACTACTACTGGTCTTCCAGGGAACGATCAAAGCGTAGACTGTTTGAGAATTACTCCCATGGAGGAAAGTGCGCATTGTGACTGTTGTATTCAATCCCAATGCAATTTCTGTGTTTCATCAACACTCTGATACTCCACAGATTACAGAATGCCACGAGATGTGCAACCGAAACTGCTACATGTCTTCCTGGGATCGATCCAAGCGTAGACTGTTTCAGACATTACTAAAATGGAGGAAAGTGCGGATGGTGACTGTTGTATTCAATCCCGATGCAATTTCTGTGGTTCATCAACACTCTGATAGTCCACAGATTAGAGAATACCACCACATGTGCATCGGAAACTACTACTGGAATTCCAGGGAACGATCAAACCGTAGACTGTTTGAGACATACCTCCCGTGGAGGAAAGTGCGCATGGTGATTGTTGTATTCAATCCCGATGCAGTTTCTGTGTTTCATCAACACTCTGATAGTCCACAGATTACAGAATGCCACCAGATGTGCATCGGAAACTACTACTGGTCTTCCAGGGAACGATCAAAGCGTAGACTGTTTGAGAATTACTCCCATGGAGGAAAGTGCGCATGGTGACTGTTGTATTCAATCCAGATGCAATTTCTGTGTTTCATCAACACTCTGATATTCCACAGATTACAGAATGCCTCCAGATGTGCATCGGAAACTGCCAATGGTCTTCCAGGGAACGATCAAATCGTAGAGTCTTTGGGACATTACTCCCATGGGTGAAAGTGCGCATGGTGACTGTTGTCTTCCACCCCGATGCAATTTCTGTGTTTCATCAACACTCTGATAGACCACAGATTACAGAATGCCTCCAGACGTTAATCGGAAGCTACTACTGGTCATCCAGGGAACGATCAAAGCGTAGACTGTTTGGGCCATTACTCCCATGGAGGAAAGTGCGCATGGTGACCGTTGTATTCAATCTCGATGCAATTTCTGTGTTTCATCAACACTCTGTTAGTCCACAGATTACGTAAAGCATCCACATGTGCATCTGAAACTACTACTGGTCTTCCAGGGAACGATCAAAGCGTAGACAGTTTGAGACATTACTACCATGGAGGAAACTGCGCATGGAGACTGTTGTCTTCAACCCCGATGCAATTTCTGTGTTTCATCAACACTCTGATAGTCCACAGATTACAGAATGCCTCCAGACGTTAATCGGAAGCTACTACTGGTCATCCAGGGAACGATCAAAGCGTAGACTGTTTGGGCCATTACTCCCATGGAGGAAAGTGCGCATGGTGACCGTTGTATTCAATCTCGATGCAATTTCTGTGTTTCATCAACACTCTGATAGTCCACAGATTACGGAAAGCATCCACATGTGCATCGGAAACTACTACTGGTCTTCCAGGGAACGATCAAAGCGTAGACAGTTTGAGACATTACTACCATGGAGGAAACTGCGCATGGAGACTGTTGTATTCAATCCCGATGGAATTTCTGTGTATCATCAACACTCTGATAGTCCACAGATTATAGAAAGCCTCCAGATGTGCATCGGAAAATACTGCTGGTCTTCCAGGGAACGATCAAAGCGTAGACTGTTGGAGACATTACTCCCATGGAGGAAAGTGCGCATGGTGAATGTAGTATTCAATCCCGATGCAATTTCTGTGTTTCATCAACACTCTGATAGTCCACAGATTACAGAATGCTACCAGATGTGCATCGGAAACTACTACTGCTCTTCCAGGGAACGATCAAAGCGTAGACTGTTTGAGACATTACTCCCATGGAGGAAAGTGCGCATGGTGAATGTAGTATTCAATCCCGATGCAATTTCTGTGTTTCATCAACACTCTGATAGTCCACAGATTACAGAATGCTACCAGATGTGAATCGGAAACTACTACTGGTCTTCCAGGGAACGATCAAAGCGTAGACTGTTTGAGACATACCTCCCGTGGAGGAAAGTGCGCATGGTGATTGTTGTATTCAATCCCGATGCAATACCTGTGTTTCATCAACACTCTGATAGTCAACATATTACAGAATGCCACCAGATGTGCATCGGAAACTACTACTGGTCTTCCAGGGCACGATCAAAGCGTAGACTGTTTGAGAATTACTCCCATGGAGGAAAGTGCGCATGGTGACTGTTGTATTCAATCCGGATGAAATTTCTGTGTTTCATCAACACTCTGATACTCCACTGATTACAGAATGCCACGAGATGTGCATCGGAATCTGCTACTGGTCTTCCTGGGAACGATCCTAGCGTAGACTGTTTCAGAGTTAATCTCCCATGGAGGAAAGTGCGGATGGTGACTGTTGTATTCAATCCCGATGCAATTTCTGTGTTTCGTCGACAATCTGATAGTCCACAGATTAGAGAATACCACCAGATGTGCATCGGAAACTACTACTGGTCTTCCAGGGAACGATCAAAGCGTAGACTGTTTGAGACATACCTCCCGTGGAGGAAAGTGCGCATGGTGATTGTTGTATTCAATCCTGATGCAGATTCTGTGTTTCATCAACACTCTGATAGTCCACAGATTACAGAATGCGACCAGATGTGCATCGGAAACTACTACTGGTCTTCCTGGGAACAATCAAAGCGTAGACTGTTTGAGAATTACTCCCATGGAGGAAAGTGCGCATGGTGACTGTTGTATTCAATACCGATGCAATTTCTGTGTTTCATCAACACTTTGATACTCCACAGATTACAGAATGCCTCCAGATGTGCATCGGAAACTACTAATGGTCCTCCAGGGAACGATCAAAGCGTAGACTGTTTGAGACATTACTCCCATGGAGGAAAGTGCGCATGGTGAATGTAGTATTCAATCCCGATGCAATTTCTGTGTTTCATCAACACTCTGATAGTCCACAGATTACAGAATGCCTCCCGATGTGCATCGGAAACAACTACTGGTCTTCCAGGGAACGATCAAAGCGTAGACTGCTTGGGACATTACTCCCATGGTGGAAAGTGCGCAAGGTGAATGTTGTCTTCAATCCCGATGCAATTTCTGTGTTTCATCAACACTCTGATGGTCCACAGCTTACAGAATACCTCCAGATGTTAATCAAAAACTACTACTGGTCTTCCAGGGAACGATCAAAGCGTAGACCGTTTGAGACATTACTCCCATGGAGGAAAGTGCGCATGGCGACTGTTGTATTCATTCCCGATGTAATTTCTGTTTTCCTCAACACTCTGATAGTTCGCAGATTACGGAAAGCATCCAGATGTGCATCGTAATCTACTACTGGTCATCCAGGGAACGATCAAAGCGTAGACTGTTTGAGACATTACTGCCATGGAGGAAACGGCGCATGGAGACTGTTGTATTCAATCCCGATGGAATTTCTGTGTTTCATCAACACTCTGATAGCCCACAGATTACAGAAAGCCTCCAGATGTACATCTGAATATACTACTTTTCTTCCAGGGAACGATCAAAGCGTAGACTGTTAGAGACATTACTCCCATGGATAAAAGTGCGCATGGTGACTGTTCTATTCAATCCCGATGCAATTACTGTGTTTCATCAACACTCTGATAGTCTACGCATTACAGAATGCCACCATATGTGTATCGCAAACTACTACAGGTATTCCAGGGAACGATCAAAATGTAGACTGTTCCAGACATTACTCCCATGGAGGAAAGTTCGGATGGTGACTGTTGTGTTCAATCCCGATGCAATTTCTGTGTTTCATCAACACTCTGATAGTCCACAGATTACAGAATGCCACCAGATGTGCATCGGAAACTACTACTGGTCTTCCAGGGAACGATCAAAGCGTAGACTGTTTGAAAAATACCTCCCGTGGAGGAATGTGCGCATGGTGACAGTTGTATTCAATCCGGATGAAACTTCTCTGTTTCATCAACACTCTGATAGTCCACAGATTACAGAATGATACCAGATGTGCATCGGAAACTACTACTGGTCTTCCAGCTAACGATCAAAGCGTAGACTGTTAGAGACATTACTCCCATATTGGAAAGGGCGCATGGTGACTGTAGTATTCAATCCAATTGCAATTTCTGTGTTTCATCAACACTCTGATAGTCCACAGTCTACGCTTTGATCGTTAGCTGGAAGACCAGTAGTAGTTTCTGATGCACATCTTGAAACTTTCTGTAATCTGTGGACTATCAGAGTGTTGATGAAACACAGATATTGCATCGCGATTGAATACAACAGTCACCATGCGCACTTTCCTCCAAGGGATCAATGACTCAATTTCTGTGTTTCATCAACACTCTGATAGTCCACAGATTACAGAGTGCGACCAGATATGCATCGGAAACTGCTACTGGTCTTCCAAGGAACGATCAAAGCGTAGACTATTTGAGACATACCTCCCATGGAGGAAAGTGCTCATGGTGATTGTTGTATTCAATCCCGATGCAATTTCTGTGTTTCATCAACACTCTGATAGTCCACAGATTACAGAATGCCACCAGATGTGCATCGGAAACTACTACTGGTCTTCCAGGGAACGACCACGCAAAACTGTTAGAGACATTACTCCCATGGAGAAAAGTGCGCATGGTGAATGTAGTATTCAATCCCGATGCAATTTCTGTGTTTCATCAACACTCTGATAATCCACAGACTACCTAATGCCTCCCGATGTGCATCGGAAACAACTACTGGTCTTCCAGGGAACGATCAAAGCGTAGACTGTTTGGGTCATTACTCCAATGGTGGAAAGTGCGCATGGTGACTGTTGTCTTCAATCCGGATCTAATTTCTGTGTTTCATCAACACTCTGATAGTCCACAGATTACAGAATGCCTCAAGGTGTTCATCGGAAACTACTACTGGTCTTCCTGGGAACGATCAAAGCGTAGACTGTTTGAGACATTACTCACGTGGAGGAAAGTGCGCATGGTTACTGTTGTATTCAATCAAGACGCAATTTTTAGTTTCATCAACACTCTGATACCCCACAGATTACAGAATGCCTCCAGATGTGCATCGTAAACTACAACTGGTCTTCCAGAAAACGATCAAAGCGGAAACTCTTTGAGACATGACTCCCATGGAGGAAAGTGCTCATGGTGACTGTTGTATTCAATCCCGATGCATTTTCTGTGTTTCATGAACACTCTGATAGTCCACAGATTACAGAATGAAACGAGATGTGCAACGGAAACTACTACTGGTCTTCCAGGGAACGTTCAAAACGTAGACTGTTTCAGACATTACTCCCATGGAGGAAAGTGCGCATGGTGACTGTTGTATTCAATCCCGATGCAATTTCTGTGATTCACCAACACTCTGATAGTCCACAGATCACAGAAAGCCTCCAGATGTGCGTCCGAAACTACTACTGGTCTTCCAGGGAACGATCAAAGCGAAAACTGTTAGAGACATTACTCCCATGGAGGAAAGTGCGCATGGTGAAGGTAGTATTCAATCCCGATGCAATTTCTGTGTTTCATCAACACTCTGATAGTCCACAGATTACAGAATGCCTCCCGATGTGCATCGGAAACAACTACTGGTCTTCCAGGGAACGATCAAAGCGTAGACTGTTTGGGTCATTACTCCCATGGTGGAAAGTGCGCATGGTGACTGTTGTCTTCAATCCCGATGCAATTTCTGTGTTTCATCAACACTCTGATAGTCCTTAGATTACGGAAAGCATCCAGATGTGCATCGGAAAATACTACTGGTCTTCCAGGGAACGATCAAATGCGTAGATTGTTTGAGACATTAATCCCGTGGAGGAAAGTGCGCATGGTGACTGTTGTATTCAATCCGGATGAAATTTCTGTGTTTCATCAACACTCTGATAGTCCACAGATTACAGAATGCCTCCAGATGTGCATCGGAAACTACTACTGGTCTTCCAGGGAACGATCAAAGCGTAGACTGTTTGAAATATACCTCCCGTGGAGGAATGTGCGCATGGTGACAGTTGTATTCAATCCGGAAGAAACTTCTCTGTTTCATCAACACTCTGATAGTCCACAGATTACAGAATGATACCAGATGTGCATCGGAAACTACTACTGGTCTTCCAGGGAACGATCAAAGCGTAGACTGTTTGAGAGTTACTCCCATGGAGGGAAGTGCGCATGGTGACTGTTGTATTAAATCCCGATGCAATTTCTGTGTTTCATCAACAATCTGATAGTCCACAGGTTACAGTATGCAACGGGATGTGCATCGGAAACTACTACTGGTCTTCCTGGGAACGATCCAAGCGTAGACTGTTTCAGACATTACTCCCATGGAGGAAAGTGCGGATGGTGACTGTTGTATTCAATCCCGATGCAATTTCTGTGTTTCATCAACACTCTGATAGTCCACAGATTACAGAGTGCGACCAGATATGCATCGGAAACTGCTACTGGTCTTCCAAGGAACGATCAAAGCGTAGACTGTTTGAGACATACCTCCCATGGAGGAAAGTGCTCATGGTGATTGTTGTATTCAATCCCGATGCAATTTCTGTGTTTCATCAACACTCTGATAGTCCACAGATTACAGAATGCCACCAGATGTGCATCGGAAACTACTACTGGTCTTCCTGGGAACGATCCAAGCGTAGACTGTTTCAGACATTACTCCCATGGAGGAAAGTGCGGATGGTGACTGTTGTATTCAATCCCGATGCAATGTCTTTGTTTCATCAACACTCTGATAGTTGACAGATTACAGAATGCCACCTGATGTGCATCGGAAACTACTACTGGCCTTCCAGGGAACGATCAAAGCGTAGACTGTTTGAGAATTACTCCCATGGAGGAAAGTGCGCATGGTGACTGTTGTATTCAATCCGGATGAAATTTCTGTGTTTCATCAGCACTCTGATAGTCCACAGTTTACAGAATGCTACCAGACGTGCATCGGAAACCACTACTGGTCTTCCAGGGAACGATCAAAGCGTAGACTGTTTGAGAATTACTCCCAAGGAGGAAAGTGCGCATGGTGACTGTTGTATTCAATCCGGATGAAATTTCTGTGTTTCATCAACACTCTGATAGTCCACAGATTACAGAATGCTACCAGATGTGCATCGGAAACTACTACTGGTCTTCCAGGGAACGATCAAAGCGTAGACTGTATGAGAGTTACTCCCATTGAGGAATGTGCGCATGGTGACTGTTGTATTCAATCCCGATACAATTTCTGTGTTTCATCAACACTCTGATGGTCCACAGATTAGAGAATACCACCAGATGTGCATCCGAAACTACTACTGGTCTTCCAGGGAACGATCAAAGCGTAGACTGTTTGAGACATACCTCCCGTGGAGGAAAGTGCGCATGGTGATTTTTGTATTCAATCCGGAAGCAGTTTCTGTGTTTCATCAACACTCAGATAGTCCACAGATTACAGAATGCCACCAGATGTGCATCGGAAACTACTATTGGTCTTCCAGGGAACGATCAAAGTGTAGACTGTTTGAGAATTACTCCCATGGAGGAAAGTGCGCATGGTGACTGTTGTATTCAATCCCGATGCAATTTCTGTGTTTCATCAACACTTTGATACTCCACAGATTACAGAATGCCTCCAGATGTGCATTGGAAATTACTAATGGTCTTCCAGGGAACGATCAAATCGTAGACTGTTTGAGACATACCTCCCGTGGAGGAATGTGCGCATGGTGACTGTTGTATTCAATCCGGATGCAATTTCTTTGTTTCATCAACACTCTCATAGTCCACAGATTACAGAATGCCACCAGATGTGCATCGGAAACTACTACTGGTCTTCCAGGGAACGATCAAAGCGTAGACTGTTTGAGAATGACTCCCATGGAGGAAAGTGCGCATGGTGACTGTTGTATTCAATCCGGATGAAATTTCTGTGTTTCATCAACACTCTGATAGTCCACAGATTACAGAATGCTACCAGATGTGCATCGGAATCTACTACTGGTCTTCCAGGGAACGATCAAAGCGTAGACTGTTTGAGAATTATTCCCATGGAGGAAAGTGCGCATGGTGACTGTTGTAATCAATCCCGATGCTATTTCTGTGTTTCATCAACACTCTGATACTCCACAGATTACAGAATGCTACGAGATGTGCATCGGAAACTGCTAAGGTCTTCCTGGGAACGATCCAAGCGTAGACTGTTTCAGACATTACTCCCATGGAGGAAAGTGCGCATGGTGAATGTAGTATTCAATCCGGATGCAATTTCTGTGTTTCATCAACACTCTGATAGTCCACAGATTACAAAATGCCTCCCGATGTGCATAGGAAACAACTACTGGTCTTCCAGGGAACGATCAAAGCGTAGACTGTTTGGGTCATTACTCCCATGGTGGAAAGTGCGCATGGTGACTGTTGTCTTCAATCCCGATGCACTTTCTGTGTTTCATCAACACTCTGATAGTCCACAGATTACGGAAAGCATACATATGTGCATCGGAAAATACTACTGGTCTTCCAGGGAACGATCAAATGCGTAGATTGTTTGAGACATTAATCCCGTGGAGGAAAGTGCGCATGGTGACTGTTGTATTCAATCCGGATGAAATTTCTGTGTTTCATCCACACTCTGATAGTCCACAGATTACAGGATGCTACCAGATGTGCATCGGAAACTACTACTGGTCTTCCAGGCAACGATCAAAGCGTAGATTGTTTGAGAGTTACTCCCATGGAGGTAAGTGCGCATGGTGATTGTTGTATTCAATCCCGATGCAAATTCTGTGTTTCATCAACACTCTCATAGTCTACAGATTACAGAATACCTCCAGATGTGCATCGGAAACTACTACTGGTCTTCCAGGGAACGATCAAAGCGTAGACTGTTTGAGACATACCTCCCGTGGAGGAATGTGCGCATGGTGACTGTTGTATTCAATCCCGATGAAATTTCTGTGTTTCATCAACACTCTGATAGTCCACAGATTACAGAATGCTACGAGATGTGCATCGGAAACCACTACTGGTCTTCCAGGGAACGATCAAAGCGTAGACTGTATGAGAGTTACTCCCATGGAGGAAAGTGCGAATGGTGACTGTTGTATTCAATCCCGATGCAATTTCTGTGTTTCATCAACACTCTGATAGTCCACAGATTAGAGAATACCACCAGATGTGCATCGGAAACTACTACTGGTCTTCCAAGGAACGATCAAAGCGTAGTCTTTTTGAGACATACCTCCCGTGGAGGAAAGTGCACATGGTGATTTTTGTATTCAATCCCGAAGCAGTTTCTGTGTTTCATCAACACTCTGATAGTCCACAGATTACAGAATGCCACCAGATGTGCATCGGAAACTACTATTGGTCTTCCAGGGAACGATCAAAGCGTAGACTGTTTGAGAATTACTCCCATGGAGGAAAGTGCGCATGGTGACAGTTGTATTCAATCCCGATGCAATTTCTGTGTTTCATCAACACTTTGATACTCCACAGATTACAGAATGCCTCCAGATGTGCATGGGAAATTACTAATGGTCTTCCAGGAAACGATCAAAGCGTAGACTGTTTGAGACATACCTCCCGTGGAGGAATGTGCGCATGGTGACTGTTGTATTCAATCCAAATGAAATATCTGTGTTTCATCAATACTCTGATAGTCCACAGATTACAGAATGCTACCTGATGTGCATCGGAAACTACTACTGGTCTTCCAGGTAACGATCAAAGCGTAGACTGTTTGAGACATACCTCCCGTAGAGTAAAGTACACATGGTGATTGTTGTATTCAATCCCGAAGCAGTTTCTGTGTTTCATCAACACTCTGATAGTCCACAGATTAGAGAATACCACCAGATGTGCATCGGAAACTACTACTGGTCTTCCTGGGAACGATCCGAGCGTAGACTGTTTCAGACATTACTCCCATGGAGGAAAGTGCGGATGGTGACTGTTGTATTCAATCCCGATGCAATTTCTTTGTTTCATCAACACTCTGATAGTCCACAGATTACAGAATGCAACCAGATGTGCATCGGAAACTACTACTGGTCTTCCAGGGAACGATCAAAGCGTAGCCTGTTTGAGAATTACTCCCATGGAGAAAGGTGCACATGGTGACTGTTGTATTCAATCCGGATGAAATTTCTGTGTTTCATCAACACTCTGATAGTCCACAGATTACAGAATGCCTTCAGATGTGCATCTGAAACTACTACTGGTCTTCCAGGGAACGATCAAAGCGTAGACTGTATCAGACACTACTCCCATGGAGGAAAGTGCGCATGGTGACTGTTGTATTCATTCCCGATGCAATTTCTGTGTTTCATCAACACTCTGATAGTCCACAGATTACAGAATGCCACCAGATGTGCATCGGAAACTACTACTGGTCTTCCAGTGAACGATCAAAGCATAGACTGTTTAAGAATTACTCCCATGGAGGAAAGTGCGCATGGTGACTGTTGTATTCAATCCCGATGCAATTTCTGTGTTTCATCAACACTCTGATAGTCCAAAGATTACAGAATGCCTCCCGATGTGCATCGGAAGCAACTACTGGTCTTCCAGGGAATGATCAAAGCGTAGACTGTTTGGGTCATTACTCCCATGTTGGAAAGTGGGCATGGTGACTGTTGTCTTCAATCCCGATGCAATTTCTGTGTTTCATCAACACTCTGATAGTCCACAGATTACGGAAAGCATCCAGATGTGCATCGGAAAATACTACTGGTCTTCCAGGGAACGATCAAATGCGTAGATTGTTTGAGACATTAATCCCGTGGAGAAAAGTTCCCATGGTGACTGTTGTATTCAATCCGGATGAAATTTCTGTGTTTCATCACACTCTGATAGTCCACAGATTACAGGATGCTACCAGATATGCATCTGAAACTACTACTGGTCTTCCAGGGAACGATCAAAGCGTTGATTGTTTGAAAGTTACTCCCATGGAGGAAAGTGCGCATGGTGACTGTTGTATTCAATCCCGATGCAAATTCTGTGTTTCATCAACACTCTCATAGTCTACAGATTACAGAATACCTCCAGATGTGCATCGGAAACTACTACTGGTCTTCCAGGGAACGATCAAAGCGTAGACTGTTTGAGACATACCTCCCGTGGAGGAATGTGCGCATGGCGACTGTTGTATTCAATCCCGATATAATTTCTGTGTTTCATCAACACTCTGATAGTCAACAGATTACAGAATGCTACCAGATGTGCATCGGAAATTACTACTGGTCTTCCAGGGAACGATCAAAGCGTAGACTGTTTGAGAGTTACTCCCATGGAGGAAAGTGCGCATGCTGACTGTTGTATTCAATCCCGATGCATTTTTTGTGTTTCATCAAAACTCTGATAGTCCACAGATTACATTATGCCACGAGATGTGCATCGGAAACTACTACTGGTCTTCCTGGGAACGATCCAAGCGTAGACTGTTTCAGACATTACTCCCATGGAGGAAAGTGCGGATGGTGGCTGTTGTATTCAATCCCGATGCAATTTCTGTGTTTCATCAACACTCTGATAGTCCACAGATTACGGAAAGCATCCAGATGTGCATCGGAAAATACTACTGGTCTTCCAGGGAACGATCAAATGCGTAGATTGTTTGAGACATTAATCCCGTGGAGGAAAGTGCGCATGGTGACTGTTGTATTCAATCCGGATGAAACTTCTGTGTTTCATCAACACTCTGATAGTCCACAGATTACAGGATGCTACCAGATGTGCATCGGAAACCACTACTGGTCTTGCAGGGAACGATCAAATCGTAGATTGTTTGAGAGTTACTCCCATGGAGGAATGTGCGCATGGTGATTGTTGTATTCAATCCCGATGCAAATTCTGTGTTTCATCAACACTCTCATAGTCTACAGATTACAGAATACCTCCAGATGTGCATCGGAAACTACTACTGGTCTTCCAGGGAACGATCAAAGCGTAGACTGTTTGAAACATACCTCCCGTGGAGGAATGTGCGCATGGTGACTGTTGTATGCAATCCGGATGAAATTTCTGTGTTTCATCAACACTCTGATAGTCCACAGATTACAGAATGCTACCAGATGTGCATCGGAAACTACTACTGGTCTTCCAGGGAACGATCAAAGCGTAGACTGTTTGAGAATTACTCCCATGGAGGAAAGTGCGCATGGTGACTGTTGTATTCAATCCCGATGCAATTTCTGTGTTTCATCAACACTTTGATACGCCACAGATTACAGAATGCCTCCAGATGTGCATGGGAAATTACTAATGGTCTCCCTGGGAACGATCAAAGCGTAGACTGTTTGAGACATACCTCCCGTGGAGGAATGTGCGCATGGTGACTGTTGTATTCAATCCGGATGAAATTTCTGTGTTTCATCAACACTCTGATAGTCCACAGATTACAGAATGCTACCAGATGTGCATCGGAAACTACTACTGGTCTTCCAGGGAACGATCAAAGCGTAGACTGTTTGAGACATACCTCCCGTAGAGTAAAGTACGCATGGTGATTGTTGTATTCAATCCCGAAGCAGTTTCTGTGTTTCATCAACACTCTGATAATCCACAGATTTGAGAATACCACCAGATGTGCATCGGAAACTACTACTGGTCTTCCTGGGAACGATCCGAGCGTAGACTGTTTCAGACATTACTCCCATGGAGCAAAGTGCGGATGGTGACTGTTGTATTCAATCCCGATGCAATTTCTTTGTTTCATCAACACTCTGATAGTCCACAGATTACAGAATGCCACCAGATGTGCATCGGAAACTACTACTGGTCTTCCAGGGAACGATCAAAGTGTAGACTGTTTGAGAATTACTCCCATGGTGGAAAGTGCGCATGGTGACTGTTGTCTTCAATCCCGATGCAATTTCTGTGGTTCATCAACACTCTGATAGTCCACAGATTACGGAAAGCATCCAGATGTGCATCGGAAAATACTACTGGTATTCCAGGGAACGATCAAATGCGTAGATTGTTTGAGACATTAATCCCGTGGAGGAAAGTGCGCATGGTGACTGTTGTATTCAATCCGGATGAAATTTCTGTGTTTCATCAACACTCTGATAGTCCACAGATTACAGGATGCTACCAAATGTGCATCGGAAACTACTACTGGTCTTGCAGGGAACGATCAAAGCGTAGATTGTTTGAGAGTTACTCCCATGGAGGAAAGTGCGCATGGTGATTGTTGTATTCAATCCCGATGCAAATTCTGTGTTTCATCAACACTCTCATAGTCTACAGATTACAGAATACCTCCAGATGTGCATCGGAAACTACTACTGGTCTTCCAGGGAACGATCAAAGCGTAGACTGTTTGAAACATACCTCCCGTGGAGGAATGTGCGCATGGTGACTGTTGTATTCAATCCGGATGAAATTTCTGTGTTTCATCAACACTCTGATAGTCCACAGATTACAGAATGCTACCAGATGTGCATCGGAAACTACTACTGGTCTTCCAGGGAACGATCAAAGCGTAGACTGTTTGAGAATTACTACCAAGGAGGAAAGTGCGCATGGTGACTGTTGTACTCAATCCGGATGAAATTTCTGTGTTTCATTAACACTCTGATAGTCCACAGATTACAGAATGCTAGCAGATGTGCATCGGAAACTACTACTGGTCTTCCAGGGAACTATCAAAGCGTAGACTGTTTGAGACATACCTCCCGTAGAGTAAAGTGCGCATGGTGATTGTTGTATTAAATCCCGAAGCAGTTTCTGTGTTTCATCAACACTCTGATAGTCCACAGATTACGGAAAGCATCCAGATGTGCATCGGAAAATACTACTGGTCTTCCAGGGAACGATCAAATGCGTAGATTGTTTGAGACATTAATCCCATGGAGAAAAGTTCCCATGGTGACTGTTGTATTCAATCCGGATGAAATTTCTGTGTTTCATCAACACTCTGATAGTCCACAGATTACAGGATGCTACCAGATATGCATCTGAAACTACTACTGGTCTTGCAGGGAACGATCAAAGCGTAGACTGTTTGAGAGTTACTCCCATGGAGGAAAGTGCGCATGGTGACTCTTGTATTCAATCCCGATGCATTTTTTGTGTTTCATCAAAACTCTGATAGTCCACAGATTACAGAATGCCACGAGATGTGCATCGGAAACTACTACTGGTCTTCCTGGGAACGATCCAAGCGTAGACTGTTTCAGACATTACTCCCATGGAGGAAAGTGCGGATGGTGACTGTTGTATTCAATCCCGATGCAATTTCTTTGTTTCATCAACACTCTGATAGTCCACAGATTACAGAATGCCACCAGATGTGCATCGGAAACTACTACTGGTCTTCCAGGGAACGATCAAAGCGTAGACTGTTTGAGAATTACTCCCATGGTGGAAAGTGCGCATGGTGACTGTTGTATTCAATCCGGATGAAATTTCTGTGTTTCATCAACACTCTGATAGTCCACAGATTTCAGAATGCTACCAGACGTGCATCGGAAACCACTACTGGTCTTCCAGGGAACGATCAAAGCGTAGACTCTTTGAGAATTACTCCCAAGGAGGAAAGTGCGCATGGTGACTGTTGTATTCAATCCGGATGAAATTTCTGTGTTTTATCAACACTCTGATAGTCCACAGATTACAGAATGCTACCAGATGTGCATCGGAAACTACTACTGGTCTTCCAGGGAACGATCAAAGCGTAGACTGTATGAGAGTTACTCCCATGGAGGAAAGTGCGCATGGTGACTGTTGTATTCAATCCCGATGCAATTTCTGTGTTTCATCAACACTCTGATAGTCCACAGATTAGAGAATACCACCAGAAACTACTACTGGTCTTCCAGGGAACGATCAAAGCGTAGACTGTTTGAGACATACCTCCCGTGGAGGAAAGTGCGCATGGTGATTGTTGTATTCAATCCCGAAGCAGTTTCTGTGTTTCATCAACACTCAGATAGTCCACAGATTACAGAATGCCACCAGATGTGCATCGGAAACTACTACTGGTCTTCCTGGGAACGATCCAAGCGTAGACTGTTTCAGACATTACTCCCATGGAGGAAAGTGCGGATGGTGACTGTTGTATTCAATCCCGATGCAATTTCTTTGTTTCATCAACACTCTGATAGTCCACAGATTACAGAATGCCACCAGATGTGCATCGGAAACTACTACTGGTCTTCCAGGGAACGATCAAAGTGTAGACTGTTTGAGAATTACTCCCATGGTGGAAAGTGCGCATGGTGACTGTTGTCTTCAATCCCGATGCAATTTCTGTGTTTCATCAACACTCTGATAGTCCACAGATTACGGAAAGCATCCAGATGTGCATCGGAAAATACTACTGGTATTCCAGGGAACGATCAAATGCGTAGATTGTTTGAGACATTAATCCCGTGGAGGAAAGTGCGCATGGTGACTGTTGTATTCAATCCGGATGAAATTTCTGTGTTTCATCAACACTCTGATAGTCCACAGATTACAGGATGCTACCAAATGTGCATCGGAAACTACTACTGGTCTTGCAGGGAACGATCAAAGCGTAGATTGTTTGAGAGTTACTCCCATGGAGGAAAGTGCGAATGGTGATTGTTGTATTCAATCCCGATGCAAATTCTGTGTTTCATCAACACTCTCATAGTCTACAGATTACAGAATACCTCCAGATGTGCATCGGAAACTACTACTGGTCTTCCAGGGAACGATCAAAGCGTAGACTGTTTGAAACATACCTCCCGTGGAGGAATGTGCGCATGGTGACTGTTGTATTCAATCCGGATGAAATTTCTGTGTTTCATCAACACTCTGATAGTCCACAGATTACAGAATGCTACCAGATGTGCATCGGAAACTACTACTGGTCTTCCAGGGAACGATCAAAGCGTAGACTGTTTGAGAATTACTACCAAGGAGGAAAGTGCGCATGGTGACTGTTGTACTCAATCCGGATGAAATTTCTGTGTTTCATTAACTCTCTGATAGTCCACAGATTAGAGAACACCACCAGATGTGCATCGGAAACTACTACTGGTCTTCCAGGGAACGATCAAAGCGTAGACTGTTTGAGACATACCTCCTGTGGAGGAAAGTGCGCATGGTGATTGTTGTATTCAATCCCGATGCAGATTCTGTGTTTCATCAACATTCTGATAGTCCACAGATTACAGAATGCCACTAGATGTGCATCGGAAACTGCTACTGTTCTTACAGGGAACGATCAAAGCGTAGACTGTTTCAGACATTACTCCCATGGAGGAAAGTGCGGATGGTGACTGTTGTGTTCAGTCCTGATGCAATTTCTGTGTTTCATCAACACTCTGATAGTCCACAGATTACAGAATGCCACCAGATGTGCATCGGAAACTACTACTGGTCTTCAAGGGAACGATCAAAGCATAGACAGTTAGAGACATACATCCCGCGGAGGAAAGTGCGCATGTTGACTGTTGTATTCATTCCCGATGCAATTTCTGTGTTTCATCAACAGTCTGATAGTCCACAGATTACCGAAAGAATCCAGATGTGCATCGGAAACTACTACTGGTCTTCCAGGGAACGATCAAAGCGAAAACTGTTAGAGACATTATTCCCATGGAGGAAAGTGCGCATGGTGACTGTTGTATTCAATCCCGATGCAAATTCTGTGTTTCATCAACACTCTCATAGTCTACAGATAACAGAATACCTCCAGATGTGCATCGGAAACTACTACTGGTCTTCCAGGGAACGATCAAATCGTAGACTGTTTGAGACATACCTCCCGTGGAGGAAAGTGCGCAAGGTGATTGTTGTATTCAATCCCGATGCAATTTCTGTGTTTCATCAACACTCTGATAGTCCACAGATTACAGAATGCCACCATATGTTCATCGGAAACTACTACTGGTCTTCCAGGGAACGATCAAAGCGTAGACTGTTTGAGAATTACTCCCATGGAGGAAAGTGCGCATGGTGACTGTTGTATTCAATCCCGATGCAATTTCTGTGTTTCATCAACACTCTGATAGTCCACAGATTACAGAATGCCTTCCGATGTGCATCGGAAACAACTACTGGTCTTCCAGGGAACGATCAAAGCGTAGACTGTTTGAGACATACCTCCCATGGAGGAAACTGCGCATGGTGATTGTTGTATTCAATCCCGATGCAGTTTCTGTGTTTCATCAAAACTCTGATAGTCCACAGATTACAGAATGCCACTAGATGTGCATCGGAAACTACTACTGGTCTTCCAGGGAACGATCAAAGCGTAGACTGTTTGAGAATTACTCCCATGGAGGAAAGTGCGCATTGTGACTGTTGTATTCAATCCCAATGCAATTTCTGTGTTTCATCAACACTCTGATACTCCACAGATTACAGAATGCCACGAGATGTGCAACCGAAACTGCTACTGGTCTTCCTGGGATCGATCCAAGCGTAGACTGTTTCAGACATTACTAAAATGGAGGAAAGTGCGGATGGTGACTGTTGTATTCAATCCCGATGCAATTTCTGTGGTTCATCAACATTCTGATAGTCCACAGATTAGAGAATACCACCACATGTGCATCGGAAACTACTACTGGTCTTCCAGGGAACGATCAAAGCGTAGACTGTTTGAGAATTACTCCCATGGAGGAAAGTGCGCATGGTGAATGTAGTATTCAATCCCGATGCAATTTCTGTGTTCATCAACACTCTGATAGTTCACAGATTACAGAATGCCTCCCGATGTGCATCGGAAACTACTACTGGTCTTCCAGGGAACGATCAAATCGTACTCTTTGGGACATTACTCCCATGGTGGAAAGTGCGCATGGTGACTGTTGTCTTCAACCCCGATGCAATTTCTGTATTTCATCAACACTCTGATAGTCCACAGATTACAGAATGCCTCCAGACGTTAATCGGAAGCTACTACTGGTCATCCAGGGAACGATCAAAGCGTAGACTCTTTGGGCCATTACTCCCATGGAGGAAAGTGCGCATGGAGACCGTTGTATTCAATCTCGATGCAATTTCTGTGTTTCATCAACACTATCATAGTCTACAGATTACAGAATACCTCCAGATGTGCATCGGAAACTACTACTGGTCTTCCAGGTAACGATCAAAGCGTAGACTGCTTGGGACATACCTCCCGTGGAGGAATGTGCGCATGGTGACTGTTGTATTCAATCTGCTTGAAATTTCTGTGTTTCACCAACACTCTGATAGTCCACAGATTACAGAACGCTACCAGATGTGCATCGGAAACTACTACTGGTCTTCCAGGGAACGATCAAAGCGTAGACTGTTTGAGAGTTACTCCCATGGAGGGAAGTGCGCATGGTGACTGTTGTATTCAATCCCGATGCATTTTCTGTGTTTGATCAACACTCTGATAGTCCACACATTACGGAATGCCACGAGATGTGCATCGGAAACTTCTACTGGTCTTCCTAGGAACGATCCAAGCGTAGACTGTTTCATACATTACTCCCATGGAGGAAAGAAGGGATGGTGACTGTTGTATCAATCCCGATGCAAATTCTGTGTTTCATCAACACTCTGATAGTCCACAGATTACAGAATGCCACCAGATGTGCATCGGAAACTACTACTGGTCTGCCAGGGAACGATCAAAGCGTAGACTGTTTGAGAATTACTCCCATGGAGGAAATTGCGCATGGTGACTGTTGTATTCAATCCCGATGCAATTTCTGTGTTTCATCAACACTCTGATAGTCCACAGATTACAGAATGCCACCAGATGTGCATCGGAAACTACTACTGGTCTGCCAGGGAACGATCAAGGCGTAGACTGTTTGAGAATTACTCCCATGGAGGAAAGTGCGCATGGTGACTGTTGTATTCAATCCGAATGAAATTTCTGTGTTTCATCAACACTCTGATAGTCCACAGATTACAGAATGCTACCAGATGTGCATCGGAAACTACTACTGGTCTTCCAGGAAACGATCAAAGCGTAGACTGTTTGAGAATTACTCCCATGGAGGAAATTGCGCATGGTGACTGTTGTATTCAATCCCGATGCAATTTCTGTGTTTCATCAACACTCTGATACTCCACCGATTACAGAATGCCACGAGATGTGCATCGGAATCTGCTACTGGTCTTCCTGGGAACGGTCCAAGCGTAGACTGTTTCAGACATTACTCCCATGGAGGAAAGTGCGGATGGTGACTGTTGTATTCAATCCCGATGCAATTTCTGTGTTTCATCAAAACTCTGATAGTCCACAGATTAGAGAATACCACCAGATGTGCATCGGAAACTGCTACTGGTCTTCCAGGGAACGATCAAAGCGTAGACTGTTTGAGACATACCTCCCGTGGAGGAAAGTGCGCATGGTGATTGTTGTATTCAATCCCGATGCAGATTCTGTGTTTCATCAACATTCTGATAGTCCACAGATTACAGAATGCCACTAGATGTGCATCGGAAACTGCTACTGTTCTTACAGGGAACAATCAAAGCGTAGACTGTTTTAGACATTACTCCCATGGAGGAAAGTGCGGATGGTGACTATTGTGTTCAGTCCTGATGCAATTTCTGTGTTTCATCAACACTCTGATAGTCCACAGATTACAGAATGACACCAGATGTGCGTCGGAAACTACTACTGGTCTTCAAGGGAACGATCAAAGCATACACAGTTAGAGACATACATCCCGTGGAGGAAAGTGCGCATGTTGACTGTTGTATTCATTCCCGATGCAATTTCTGTGTTTCATCAACAGTCTGATAGTCCACAGATTACAGAAAGAATCCAGATGTGCATCGGAAACTAATACTGGTCTTCCAGGGAACGATCAAAGCGAAAACTGTTAGAGACATTATTCCCATGGAGGAAAGTGCGCATGGTGACTATTGTATTCAATCCCGATGCAAATTCTGTGTTTCATCAACACTCTCATAGTCTACAGATAACAGAATACCTCCAGATGTGCATCGGAAACTACTACTGGTCTTCCTGGGAACGATCAAAGCGTAGACTGTTTGAGACATACCTCCCGTGGAGGAAAGTGCGCATGGTGGTTGTTGTATTAAATCCCGATGCAATTTCTGTGTTTCATCAACACACTGATAGTCCACAGATTACAGAACGCTACCAGATGTGCATCGGAAACTACTACTGGTCTTCCAGGGAACGATCAAAGCGTAGACTGTTTGAGAATTACTCCCATGGAGGAAAGTGCGCATGGTGACTGTTGTATTCAATCCCGATGCAATTTCTGTGTTTCATCAACACTCTGATAGTCCACAGGTTAGAGAACACCACCAGATGTGCATCGGAAATTACTACTGGTCTTCCAGGGAACGATCAAAGCGTAGACTGTTTGAGACATACCTCCCATGGAGGAAACTGCGCATGGTGATTGTTGTATTCAATCCCGATGCAGTTTCTGTGTTTCATCAAAACCCTGATAGTCCACAGATTACAGAATGCCACTAGATGTGCATCGGAAACTACTACTGGTCTTCCAGGGAACGATCAAAGCGTAGACTGTTTGAGAATTACTCCCATGGAGGAAAGTGCGCATTGTGACTGTTGTATTCAATCCCAATGCAATTTCTGTGTTTCATCAACACTCTGATACTCCACAGATTACAGAATGCCACGAGATGTGCAACCGAAACTGCTACATGTCTTCCTGGGATCGATCCAAGCGTAGACTGTTTCAGACATTACTAAAATGGAGGAAAGTGCGGATGGTGACTGTTGTATTCAATCCCGATGCAATTTCTGTGGTTCATCAACACTCTGATAGTCCACAGATTAGAGAATACCACCACATGTGCATCGGAAACTACTACTGGAATTCCAGGGAACGATCAAAGCGTAGACTGTTTGAGACATACCTCCCGTGGAGGAAAGTGCGCATGGTGATTGTTGTATTCAATCCCGATGCAGTTTCTGTGTTTCATCAACACTCTGATAGTCCACAGATTACAGAATGCCACCAGATGTGCATCGGAAACTACTACTGGTCTTCCAGGGAACGATCAAAGCGTAGACTGTTTGAGAATTACTCCCATGGAGGAAAGTGCGCATGGTGACTGTTGTATTCAATCCAGATGCAATTTCTGTGTTTCATCAACACTCTGATATTCCACAGATTACAGAATGCCTCCAGATGTGCATCGGAAACTGCCAATGGTCTTCCAGGGAACGATCAAATCGTAGAGTCTTTGGGACATTACTCCCATGGGTGAAAGTGCGCATGGTGACTGTTGTCTTCCACCCCGATGCAATTTCTGTGTTTCATCAACACTCTGATAGACCACAGATTACAGAATGCCTCCAGACGTTAATCGGAAGCTACTACTGGTCATCCAGGGAACGATCAAAGCGTAGACTGTTTGGGCCATTACTCCCATGGAGGAAAGTGCGCATGGTGACCGTTGTATTCAATCTCGATGCAATTTCTGTGTTTCATCAACACTCTGTTAGTCCACAGATTACGGAAAGCATCCACATGTGCATCTGAAACTACTACTGGTCTTCCAGGGAACGATCAAAGCGTAGACAGTTTGAGACATTACTACCATGGAGGAAACTGCGCATGGAGACTGTTGTCTTCAACCCCGATGCAATTTCTGTGTTTCATCAACACTCTGATAGTCCACAGATTACAGAATGCCTCCAGACGTTAATCGGAAGCTACTACTGGTCATCCAGGGAACGATCAAAGCGTAGACTGTTTGGGCCATTACTCCCATGGAGGAAAGTGCGCATGGTGACCGTTGTATTCAATCTCGATGCAATTTCTGTGTTTCATCAACACTCTGATAGTCCACAGATTACGGAAAGCATCCACATGTGCATCGGAAACTACTACTGGTCTTCCAGGGAACGATCAAACCGTAGACAGTTTGAGACATTACTACCATGGAGGAAACTGCGCATGGAGACTGTTGTATTCAATCCCGATGGAATTTCTGTGTATCATCAACACTCTGATAGTCCACAGATTATAGAAAGCCTCCAGATGTGCATCGGAAAATACTGCTGGTCTTCCAGGGAACGATCAAAGCGTAGACTGTTGGAGACATTACTCCCATGGAGGAAAGTGCGCATGGTGAATGTAGTATTCAATCCCGATGCAATTTCTGTGTTTCATCAACACTCTGATAGTCCACAGATTACAGAATGCTACCAGATGTGCATCGGAAACTACTACTGCTCTTCCAGGGAACGATCAAAGCGTAGACTGTTTGAGACATTACTCCCATGGAGGAAAGTGCGCATGGTGAATGTAGTATTCAATCCCGATGCAATTTCTGTGTTTCATCAACACTCTGATAGTCCACAGATTACAGAATGCTACCAGATGTGAATCGGAAACTACTACTGGTCTTCCAGGGAACGATCAAAGCGTAGACTGTTTGAGACATACCTCCCGTGGAGGAAAGTGCGCATGGTGATTGTTGTATTCAATCCCGATGCAATACCTGTGTTTCATCAACACTCTGATAGTCAACATATTACAGAATGCCACCAGATGTGCATCGGAAACTACTACTGGTCTTCCAGGGCACGATCAAAGCGTAGACTGTTTGAGAATTACTCCCATGGAGGAAAGTGCGCATGGTGACTGTTGTATTCAATCCGGATGAAATTTCTGTGTTTCATCAACACTCTGATACTCCACTGATTACAGAATGCCACGAGATGTGCATCGGAATCTGCTACTGGTCTTCCTGGGAACGATCCTAGCGTAGACTGTTTCAGAGTTAATCTCCCATGGAGGAAAGTGCGGATGGTGACTGTTGTATTCAATCCCGATGCAATTTCTGTGTTTCGTCGACAATCTGATAGTCCACAGATTAGAGAATACCACCAGATGTGCATCGGAAACTACTACTGGTCTTCCAGGGAACGATCAAAGCGTAGACTGTTTGAGACATACCTCCCGTGGAGGAAAGTGCGCATGGTGATTGTTGTATTCAATCCTGATGCAGATTCTGTGTTTCATCAACACTCTGATAGTCCACAGATTACAGAATGCGACCAGATGTGCATCGGAAACTACTACTGGTCTTCCTGGGAACAATCAAAGCGTAGACTGTTTGAGAATTACTCCCATGGAGGAAAGTGCGCATGGTGACTGTTGTATTCAATACCGATGCAATTTCTGTGTTTCATCAACACTTTGATACTCCACAGATTACAGAATGCCTCCAGATGTGCATCGGAAACTACTAATGGTCCTCCAGGGAACGATCAAAGCGTAGACTGTTTGAGACATTACTCCCATGGAGGAAAGTGCGCATGGTGAATGTAGTATTCAATCCCGATGCAATTTCTGTGTTTCATCAACACTCTGATAGTCCACAGATTACAGAATGCCTCCCGATGTGCATCGGAAACAACTACTGGTCTTCCAGGGAACGATCAAAGCGTAGACTGCTTGGGACATTACTCCCATGGTGGAAAGTGCGCAAGGTGAATGTTGTCTTCAATCCCGATGCAATTTCTGTGTTTCATCAACACTCTGATGGTCCACAGCTTACAGAATGCCTCCAGATGTTAATCAAAAACTACTACTGGTCTTCCAGGGAACGATCAAAGCGTAGACCGTTTGAGACATTACTCCCATGGAGGAAAGTGCGCATGGCGACTGTTGTATTCATTCCCGATGTAATTTCTGTTTTCCTCAACACTCTGATAGTTCGCAGATTACGGAAAGCATCCAGATGTGCATCGTAATCTACTACTGGTCATCCAGGGAACGATCAAAGCGTAGACTGTTTGAGACATTACTGCCATGGAGGAAACGGCGCATGGAGACTGTTGTATTCAATCCCGATGGAATTTCTGTGTTTCATCAACACTCTGATAGCCCACAGATTACAGAAAGCCTCCAGATGTACATCTGAATATACTACTTTTCTTCCAGGGAACGATCAAAGCGTAGACTGTTAGAGACATTACTCCCATGGATAAAAGTGCGCATGGTGACTGTTCTATTCAATCCCGATGCAATTACTGTGTTTCATCAACACTCTGATAGTCTACGCATTACAGAATGCCACCATATGTGTATCGCAAACTACTACAGGTATTCAAGGGAACGATCAAAATGTAGACTGTTCCAGACATTACTCCCATGGAGGAAAGTTCGGATGGTGACTGTTGTGTTCAATCCCGATGCAATTTCTGTGTTTCATCAACACTCTGATAGTCCACAGATTACAGAATGCCACCAGATGTGCATCGGAAACTACTACTGGTCTTCCAGGGAACGATCAAAGCGTAGACTGTTTGAAAAATACCTCCCGTGGAGGAATGTGCGCATGGTGACAGTTGTATTCAATCCGGATGAAACTTCTCTGTTTCATCAACACTCTGATAGTCCACAGATTACAGAATGATACCAGATGTGCATCGGAAACTACTACTGGTCTTCCAGCTAACGATCAAAGCGTAGACTGTTAGAGACATTACTCCCATATTGGAAAGGGCGCATGGTGACTGTAGTATTCAATCCAATTGCAATTTCTGTGTTTCATCAACACTCTGATAGTCCACAGTCTACGCTTTGATCGTTAGCTGGAAGACCAGTAGTAGTTTCTGATGCACATCTTGAAACTTTCTGTAATCTGTGGACTATCAGAGTGTTGATGAAACACAGATATTGCATCGCGATTGAATACAACAGTCACCATGCGCACTTTCCTCCAAGGGATCAATGACTCAATTTCTGTGTTTCATCAACACTCTGATAGTCCACAGATTACAGAGTGCGACCAGATATGCATCGGAAACTGCTACTGGTCTTCCAAGGAACGATCAAAGCGTAGACTATTTGAGACATACCTCCCATGGAGGAAAGTGCTCATGGTGATTGTTGTATTCAATCCCGATGCAATTTCTGTGTTTCATCAACACTCTGATAGTCCACAGATTACAGAATGCCACCAGATGTGCATCGGAAACTACTACTGGTCTTCCAGGGAACGACCACGCAAAACTGTTAGAGACATTACTCCCATGGAGAAAAGTGCGCATGGTGAATGTAGTATTCAATCCCGATGCAATTTCTGTGTTTCATCAACACTCTGATAATCCACAGACTACCTAATGCCTCCCGATGTGCATCGGAAACAACTACTGGTCTTCCAGGGAACGATCAAAGCGTAGACTGTTTGGGTCATTACTCCAATGGTGGAAAGTGCGCATGGTGACTGTTGTCTTCAATCCGGATCTAATTTCTGTGTTTCATCAACACTCTGATAGTCCACAGATTACAGAATGCCTCAAGGTGTTCATCGGAAACTACTACTGGTCTTCCTGGGAACGATCAAAGCGTAGACTGTTTGAGACATTACTCACGTGGAGGAAAGTGCGCATGGTTACTGTTGTATTCAATCAAGACGCAATTTTTAGTTTCATCAACACTCTGATACCCCACAGATTACAGAATGCCTCCAGATGTGCATCGTAAACTACAACTGGTCTTCCAGAAAACGATCAAAGCGGAAACTCTTTGAGACATGACTCCCATGGAGGAAAGTGCTCATGGTGACTGTTGTATTCAATCCCGATGCATTTTCTGTGTTTCATGAACACTCTGATAGTCCACAGATTACAGAATGAAACGAGATGTGCAACGGAAACTACTACTGGTCTTCCAGGGAACGTTCAAAACGTAGACTGTTTCAGACATTACTCCCATGGAGGAAAGTGCGCATGGTGACTGTTGTATTCAATCCCGATGCAATTTCTGTGATTCACCAACACTCTGATAGTCCACAGATCACAGAAAGCCTCCAGATGTGCGTCCGAAACTACTACTGGTCTTCCAGGGAACGATCAAAGCGAAAACTGTTAGAGACATTACTCCCATGGAGGAAAGTGCGCATGGTGAAGGTAGTATTCAATCCCGATGCAATTTCTGTGTTTCATCAACACTCTGATAGTCCACAGATTACAGAATGCCTCCCGATGTGCATCGGAAACAACTACTGGTCTTCCAGGGAACGATCAAAGCGTAGACTGTTTGGGTCATTACTCCCATGGTGGAAAGTGCGCATGGTGACTGTTGTCTTCAATCCCGATGCAATTTCTGTGTTTCATCAACACTCTGATAGTCCTTAGATTACGGAAAGCATCCAGATGTGCATCGGAAAATACTACTGGTCTTCCAGGGAACGATCAAATGCGTAGATTGTTTGAGACATTAATCCCGTGGAGGAAAGTGCGCATGGTGACTGTTGTATTCAATCCGGATGAAATTTCTGTGTTTCATCAACACTCTGATAGTCCACAGATTACAGAATGCCTCCAGATGTGCATCGGAAACTACTACTGGTCTTCCAGGGAACGATCAAAGCGTAGACTGTTTGAAATATACCTCCCGTGGAGGAATGTGCGCATGGTGACAGTTGTATTCAATCCGGAAGAAACTTCTCTGTTTCATCAACACTCTGATAGTCCACAGATTACAGAATGATATCAGATGTGCATCGGAAACTACTACTGGTCTTCCAGGGAACGATCAAAGCGTAGACTGTTTGAGAGTTACTCCCATGGAGGGAAGTGCGCATGGTGACTGTTGTATTAAATCCCGATGCAATTTCTGTGTTTCATCAACAATCTGATAGTCCACAGGTTACAGTATGCAACGGGATGTGCATCGGAAACTACTACTGGTCTTCCTGGGAACGATCCAAGCGTAGACTGTTTCAGACATTACTCCCATGGAGGAAAGTGCGGATGGTGACTGTTGTATTCAATCCCGATGCAATTTCTGTGTTTCATCAACACTCTGATAGTCCACAGATTACAGAGTGCGACCAGATATGCATCGGAAACTGCTACTGGTCTTCCAAGGAACGATCAAAGCGTAGACTGTTTGAGACATACCTCCCATGGAGGAAAGTGCTCATGGTGATTGTTGTATTCAATCCCGATGCAATTTCTGTGTTTCATCAACACTCTGATAGTCCACAGATTACAGAATGCCACCAGATGTGCATCGGAAACTACTACTGGTCTTCCTGGGAACGATCCAAGCGTAGACTGTTTCAGACATTACTCCCATGGAGGAAAGTGCGGATGGTGACTGTTGTATTCAATCCCGATGCAATGTCTTTGTTTCATCAACACTCTGATAGTTGACAGATTACAGAATGCCACCTGATGTGCATCGGAAACTACTACTGGCCTTCCAGGGAACGATCAAAGCGTAGACTGTTTGAGAATTACTCCCATGGAGGAAAGTGCGCATGGTGACTGTTGTATTCAATCCGGATGAAATTTCTGTGTTTCATCAGCACTCTGATAGTCCACAGTTTACAGAATGCTACCAGACGTGCATCGGAAACCACTACTGGTCTTCCAGGGAACGATCAAAGCGTAGACTGTTTGAGAATTACTCCCAAGGAGGAAAGTGCGCATGGTGACTGTTGTATTCAATCCGGATGAAATTTCTGTGTTTCATCAACACTCTGATAGTCCACAGATTACAGAATGCTACCAGATGTGCATCGGAAACTACTACTGGTCTTCCAGGGAACGATCAAAGCGTAGACTGTATGAGAGTTACTCCCATTGAGGAATGTGCGCATGGTGACTGTTGTATTCAATCCCGATACAATTTCTGTGTTTCATCAACACTCTGATGGTCCACAGATTAGAGAATACCACCAGATGTGCATCCGAAACTACTACTGGTCTTCCAGGGAACGATCAAAGCGTAGACTGTTTGAGACATACCTCCCGTGGAGGAAAGTGCGCATGATGATTTTTGTATTCAATCCGGAAGCAGTTTCTGTGTTTCATCAACACTCAGATAGTCCACAGATTACAGAATGCCACCAGATGTGCATCGGAAACTACTATTGGTCTTCCAGGGAACGATCAAAGTGTAGACTGTTTGAGAATTACTCCCATGGAGGAAAGTGCGCATGGTGACTGTTGTATTCAATCCCGATGCAATTTCTGTGTTTCATCAACACTTTGATACTCCACAGATTACAGAATGCCTCCAGATGTGCATTGGAAATTACTAATGGTCTTCCAGGGAACGATCAAATCGTAGACTGTTTGAGACATACCTCCCGTGGAGGAATGTGCGCATGGTGACTGTTGTATTCAATCCGGATGCAATTTCTTTGTTTCATCAACACTCTCATAGTCCACAGATTACAGAATGCCACCAGATGTGCATCGGAAACTACTACTGGTCTTCCAGGGAACGATCAAAGCGTAGACTGTTTGAGAATGACTCCCATGGAGGAAAGTGCGCATGGTGACTGTTGTATTCAATCCGGATGAAATTTCTGTGTTTCATCAACACTCTGATAGTCCACAGATTACAGAATGCTACCAGATGTGCATCGGAATCTACTACTGGTCTTCCAGGGAACGATCAAAGCGTAGACTGTTTGAGAATTATTCCCATGGAGGAAAGTGCGCATGGTGACTGTTGTAATCAATCCCGATGCTATTTCTGTGTTTCATCAACACTCTGATACTCCACAGATTACAGAATGCTACGAGATGTGCATCGGAAACTGCTAAGGTCTTCCTGGGAACGATCCAAGCGTAGACTGTTTCAGACATTACTCCCATGGAGGAAAGTGCGCATGGTGAATGTAGTATTCAATCCCGATGCAATTTCTGTGTTTCATCAACACTCTGATAGTCCACAGATTACAAAATGCCTCCCGATGTGCATAGGAAACAACTACTGGTCTTCCAGGGAACGATCAAAGCGTAGACTGTTTGGGTCATTACTCCCATGGTGGAAAGTGCGCATGGTGACTGTTGTCTTCAATCCCGATGCACTTTCTGTGTTTCATCAACACTCTGATAGTCCACAGATTACGGAAAGCATACATATGTGCATCGGAAAATACTACTGGTCTTCCAGGGAACGATCAAATGCGTAGATTGTTTGAGACATTAATCCCGTGGAGGAAAGTGCGCATGGTGACTGTTGTATTCAATCCGGATGAAATTTCTGTGTTTCATCCACACTCTGATAGTCCACAGATTACAGGATGCTACCAGATGTGCATCGGAAACTACTACTGGTCTTCCAGGCAACGATCAAAGCGTAGATTGTTTGAGAGTTACTCCCATGGAGGTAAGTGCGCATGGTGATTGTTGTATTCAATCCCGATGCAAATTCTGTGTTTCATCAACACTCTCATAGTCTACAGATTACAGAATACCTCCAGATGTGCATCGGAAACTACTACTGGTCTTCCAGGGAACGATCAAAGCGTAGACTGTTTGAGACATACCTCCCGTGGAGGAATGTGCGCATGGTGACTGTTGTATTCAATCCCGATGAAATTTCTGTGTTTCATCAACACTCTGATAGTCCACAGATTACAGAATGCTACGAGATGTGCATCGGAAACCACTACTGGTCTTCCAGGGAACGATCAAAGCGTAGACTGTATGAGAGTTACTCCCATGGAGGAAAGTGCGAATGGTGACTGTTGTATTCAATCCCGATGCAATTTCTGTGTTTCATCAACACTCTGATAGTCCACAGATTAGAGAATACCACCAGATGTGCATCGGAAACTACTACTGGTCTTCCAAGGAACGATCAAAGCGTAGTCTTTTTGAGACATACCTCCCGTGGAGGAAAGTGCACATGGTGATTTTTGTATTCAATCCCGAAGCAGTTTCTGTGTTTCATCAACACTCTGATAGTCCACAGATTACAGAATGCCACCAGATGTGCATCGGAAACTACTATTGGTCTTCCAGGGAACGATCAAAGCGTAGACTGTTTGAGAATTACTCCCATGGAGGAAAGTGCGCATGGTGACAGTTGTATTCAATCCCGATGCAATTTCTGTGTTTCATCAACACTTTGATACTCCACAGATTACAGAATGCCTCCAGATGTGCATGGGAAATTACTAATGGTCTTCCAGGAAACGATCAAAGCGTAGACTGTTTGAGACATACCTCCCGTGGAGGAATGTGCGCATGGTGACTGTTGTATTCAATCCAAATGAAATATCTGTGTTTCATCAATACTCTGATAGTCCACAGATTACAGAATGCTACCTGATGTGCATCGGAAACTACTACTGGTCTTCCAGGTAACGATCAAAGCGTAGACTGTTTGAGACATACCTCCCGTAGAGTAAAGTACACATGGTGATTGTTGTATTCAATCCCGAAGCAGTTTCTGTGTTTCATCAACACTCTGATAGTCCACAGATTAGAGAATACCACCAGATGTGCATCGGAAACTACTACTGGTCTTCCTGGGAACGATCCGAGCGTAGACTGTTTCAGACATTACTCCCATGGAGGAAAGTGCGGATGGTGACTGTTGTATTCAATCCCGATGCAATTTCTTTGTTTCATCAACACTCTGATAGTCCACAGATTACAGAATGCAACCAGATGTGCATCGGAAACTACTACTGGTCTTCCAGGGAACGATCAAAGCGTAGCCTGTTTGAGAATTACTCCCATGGAGAAAGGTGCACATGGTGACTGTTGTATTCAATCCGGATGAAATTTCTGTGTTTCATCAACACTCTGATAGTCCACAGATTACAGAATGCCTTCAGATGTGCATCTGAAACTACTACTGGTCTTCCAGGGAACGATCAAAGCGTAGACTGTATCAGACACTACTCCCATGGAGGAAAGTGCGCATGGTGACTGTTGTATTCATTCCCGATGCAATTTCTGTGTTTCATCAACACTCTGATAGTCCACAGATTACAGAATGCCACCAGATGTGCATCGGAAACTACTACTGGTCTTCCAGTGAACGATCAAAGCATAGACTGTTTAAGAATTACTCCCATGGAGGAAAGTGCGCATGGTGACTGTTGTATTCAATCCCGATGCAATTTCTGTGTTTCATCAACACTCTGATAGTCCAAAGATTACAGAATGCCTCCCGATGTGCATCGGAAGCAACTACTGGTCTTCCAGGGAATGATCAAAGCGTAGACTGTTTGGGTCATTACTCCCATGTTGGAAAGTGGGCATGGTGACTGTTGTCTTCAATCCCGATGCAATTTCTGTGTTTCATCAACACTCTGATAGTCCACAGATTACGGAAAGCATCCAGATGTGCATCGGAAAATACTACTGGTCTTCCAGGGAACGATCAAATGCGTAGATTGTTTGAGACATTAATCCCGTGGAGAAAAGTTCCCATGGTGACTGTTGTATTCAATCCGGATGAAATTTCTGTGTTTCATCACACTCTGATAGTCCACAGATTACAGGATGCTACC
Organism: Schistocerca gregaria; assembly: GCF_023897955.1. Classification (NCBI taxonomy): domain Eukaryota; kingdom Metazoa; phylum Arthropoda; class Insecta; order Orthoptera; family Acrididae; genus Schistocerca; species Schistocerca gregaria. Next base: position 3,759,565 of record NW_026061710.1, read on the forward strand.
AGATATGCATCTGAAACTACTACTGGTCTTCCAGGGAACGATCAAAGCGTTGATTGTTTGAAAGTTACTCCCATGGAGGAAAGTGCGCATGGTGACTGTTGTATTCAATCCCGATGCAAATTCTGTGTTTCATCAACACTCTCATAGTCTACAGATTACAGAATACCTCCAGATGTGCATCGGAAACTACTACTGGTCTTCCAGGGAACGATCAAAGCGTAGACTGTTTGAGACATACCTCCCGTGGAGGAATGTGCGCATGGCGACTGTTGTATTCAATCCCGATATAATTTCTGTGTTTCATCAACACTCTGATAGTCCACAGATTACAGAATGCTACCAGATGTGCATCGGAAATTACTACTGGTCTTCCAGGGAACGATCAAAGCGTAGACTGTTTGAGAGTTACTCCCATGGAGGAAAGTGCGCATGCTGACTGTTGTATTCAATCCCGATGCATTTTTTGTGTTTCATCAAAACTCTGATAGTCCACAGATTACATTATGCCACGAGATGTGCATCGGAAACTACTACTGGTCTTCCTGGGAACGATCCAAGCGTAGACTGTTTCAGACATTACTCCCATGGAGGAAAGTGCGGATGGTGGCTGTTGTATTCAATCCCGATGCAATTTCTGTGTTTCATCAACACTCTGATAGTCCACAGATTACGGAAAGCATCCAGATGTGCATCGGAAAATACTACTGGTCTTCCAGGGAACGATCAAATGCGTAGATTGTTTGAGACATTAATCCCGTGGAGGAAAGTGCGCATGGTGACTGTTGTATTCAATCCGGATGAAACTTCTGTGTTTCATCAACACTCTGATAGTCCACAGATTACAGGATGCTACCAGATGTGCATCGGAAACCACTACTGGTCTTGCAGGGAACGATCAAATCGTAGATTGTTTGAGAGTTACTCCCATGGAGGAATGTGCGCATGGTGATTGTTGTATTCAATCCCGATGCAAATTCTGTGTTTCATCAACACTCTCATAGTCTACAGATTACAGAATACCTCCAGATGTGCATCGGAAACTACTACTGGTCTTCCAGGGAACGATCAAAGCGTAGACTGTTTGAAACATACCTCCCGTGGAGGAATGTGCGCATGGTGACTGTTGTATGCAATCCGGATGAAATTTCTGTGTTTCATCAACACTCTGATAGTCCACAGATTACAGAATGCTACCAGATGTGCATCGGAAACTACTACTGGTCTTCCAGGGAACGATCAAAGCGTAGACTGTTTGAGAATTACTCCCATGGAGGAAAGTGCGCATGGTGACTGTTGTATTCAATCCCGATGCAATTTCTGTGTTTCATCAACACTTTGATACGCCACAGATTACAGAATGCCTCCAGATGTGCATGGGAAATTACTAATGGTCTCCCTGGGAACGATCAAAGCGTAGACTGTTTGAGACATACCTCCCGTGGAGGAATGTGCGCATGGTGACTGTTGTATTCAATCCGGATGAAATTTCTGTGTTTCATCAACACTCTGATAGTCCACAGATTACAGAATGCTACCAGATGTGCATCGGAAACTACTACTGGTCTTCCAGGGAACGATCAAAGCGTAGACTGTTTGAGACATACCTCCCGTAGAGTAAAGTACGCATGGTGATTGTTGTATTCAATCCCGAAGCAGTTTCTGTGTTTCATCAACACTCTGATAATCCACAGATTTGAGAATACCACCAGATGTGCATCGGAAACTACTACTGGTCTTCCTGGGAACGATCCGAGCGTAGACTGTTTCAGACATTACTCCCATGGAGCAAAGTGCGGATGGTGACTGTTGTATTCAATCCCGATGCAATTTCTTTGTTTCATCAACACTCTGATAGTCCACAGATTACAGAATGCCACCAGATGTGCATCGGAAACTACTACTGGTCTTCCAGGGAACGATCAAAGTGTAGACTGTTTGAGAATTACTCCCATGGTGGAAAGTGCGCATGGTGACTGTTGTCTTCAATCCCGATGCAATTTCTGTGTTTCATCAACACTCTGATAGTCCACAGATTACGGAAAGCATCCAGATGTGCATCGGAAAATACTACTGGTATTCCAGGGAACGATCAAATGCGTAGATTGTTTGAGACATTAATCCCGTGGAGGAAAGTGCGCATGGTGACTGTTGTATTCAATCCGGATGAAATTTCTGTGTTTCATCAACACTCTGATAGTCCACAGATTACAGGATGCTACCAAATGTGCATCGGAAACTACTACTGGTCTTGCAGGGAACGATCAAAGCGTAGATTGTTTGAGAGTTACTCCCATGGAGGAAAGTGCGCATGGTGATTGTTGTATTCAATCCCGATGCAAATTCTGTGTTTCATCAACACTCTCATAGTCTACAGATTACAGAATACCTCCAGATGTGCATCGGAAACTACTACTGGTCTTCCAGGGAACGATCAAAGCGTAGACTGTTTGAAACATACCTCCCGTGGAGGAATGTGCGCATGGTGACTGTTGTATTCAATCCGGATGAAATTTCTGTGTTTCATCAACACTCTGATAGTCCACAGATTACAGAATGCTACCAGATGTGCATCGGAAACTACTACTGGTCTTCCAGGGAACGATCAAAGCGTAGACTGTTTGAGAATTACTACCAAGGAGGAAAGTGCGCATGGTGACTGTTGTACTCAATCCGGATGAAATTTCTGTGTTTCATTAACACTCTGATAGTCCACAGATTACAGAATGCTAGCAGATGTGCATCGGAAACTACTACTGGTCTTCCAGGGAACTATCAAAGCGTAGACTGTTTGAGACATACCTCCCGTAGAGTAAAGTGCGCATGGTGATTGTTGTATTAAATCCCGAAGCAGTTTCTGTGTTTCATCAACACTCTGATAGTCCACAGATTACGGAAAGCATCCAGATGTGCATCGGAAAATACTACTGGTCTTCCAGGGAACGATCAAATGCGTAGATTGTTTGAGACATTAATCCCATGGAGAAAAGTTCCCATGGTGACTGTTGTATTCAATCCGGATGAAATTTCTGTGTTTCATCAACACTCTGATAGTCCACAGATTACAGGATGCTACCAGATATGCATCTGAAACTACTACTGGTCTTGCAGGGAACGATCAAAGCGTAGACTGTTTGAGAGTTACTCCCATGGAGGAAAGTGCGCATGGTGACTCTTGTATTCAATCCCGATGCATTTTTTGTGTTTCATCAAAACTCTGATAGTCCACAGATTACAGAATGCCACGAGATGTGCATCGGAAACTACTACTGGTCTTCCTGGGAACGATCCAAGCGTAGACTGTTTCAGACATTACTCCCATGGAGGAAAGTGCGGATGGTGACTGTTGTATTCAATCCCGATGCAATTTCTTTGTTTCATCAACACTCTGATAGTCCACAGATTACAGAATGCCACCAGATGTGCATCGGAAACTACTACTGGTCTTCCAGGGAACGATCAAAGCGTAGACTGTTTGAGAATTACTCCCATGGTGGAAAGTGCGCATGGTGACTGTTGTATTCAATCCGGATGAAATTTCTGTGTTTCATCAACACTCTGATAGTCCACAGATTTCAGAATGCTACCAGACGTGCATCGGAAACCACTACTGGTCTTCCAGGGAACGATCAAAGCGTAGACTCTTTGAGAATTACTCCCAAGGAGGAAAGTGCGCATGGTGACTGTTGTATTCAATCCGGATGAAATTTCTGTGTTTTATCAACACTCTGATAGTCCACAGATTACAGAATGCTACCAGATGTGCATCGGAAACTACTACTGGTCTTCCAGGGAACGATCAAAGCGTAGACTGTATGAGAGTTACTCCCATGGAGGAAAGTGCGCATGGTGACTGTTGTATTCAATCCCGATGCAATTTCTGTGTTTCATCAACACTCTGATAGTCCACAGATTAGAGAATACCACCAGAAACTACTACTGGTCTTCCAGGGAACGATCAAAGCGTAGACTGTTTGAGACATACCTCCCGTGGAGGAAAGTGCGCATGGTGATTGTTGTATTCAATCCCGAAGCAGTTTCTGTGTTTCATCAACACTCAGATAGTCCACAGATTACAGAATGCCACCAGATGTGCATCGGAAACTACTACTGGTCTTCCTGGGAACGATCCAAGCGTAGACTGTTTCAGACATTACTCCCATGGAGGAAAGTGCGGATGGTGACTGTTGTATTCAATCCCGATGCAATTTCTTTGTTTCATCAACACTCTGATAGTCCACAGATTACAGAATGCCACCAGATGTGCATCGGAAACTACTACTGGTCTTCCAGGGAACGATCAAAGTGTAGACTGTTTGAGAATTACTCCCATGGTGGAAAGTGCGCATGGTGACTGTTGTCTTCAATCCCGATGCAATTTCTGTGTTTCATCAACACTCTGATAGTCCACAGATTACGGAAAGCATCCAGATGTGCATCGGAAAATACTACTGGTATTCCAGGGAACGATCAAATGCGTAGATTGTTTGAGACATTAATCCCGTGGAGGAAAGTGCGCATGGTGACTGTTGTATTCAATCCGGATGAAATTTCTGTGTTTCATCAACACTCTGATAGTCCACAGATTACAGGATGCTACCAAATGTGCATCGGAAACTACTACTGGTCTTGCAGGGAACGATCAAAGCGTAGATTGTTTGAGAGTTACTCCCATGGAGGAAAGTGCGAATGGTGATTGTTGTATTCAATCCCGATGCAAATTCTGTGTTTCATCAACACTCTCATAGTCTACAGATTACAGAATACCTCCAGATGTGCATCGGAAACTACTACTGGTCTTCCAGGGAACGATCAAAGCGTAGACTGTTTGAAACATACCTCCCGTGGAGGAATGTGCGCATGGTGACTGTTGTATTCAATCCGGATGAAATTTCTGTGTTTCATCAACACTCTGATAGTCCACAGATTACAGAATGCTACCAGATGTGCATCGGAAACTACTACTGGTCTTCCAGGGAACGATCAAAGCGTAGACTGTTTGAGAATTACTACCAAGGAGGAAAGTGCGCATGGTGACTGTTGTACTCAATCCGGATGAAATTTCTGTGTTTCATTAACTCTCTGATAGTCCACAGATTACAGAATGCTAGCAGATGTGCATCGGAAACTACTACTGGTCTTCCAGGGAACTATCAAAGCGTAGACTGTTTGAGACATACCTCCCGTAGAGTAAAGTGCGCATGGTGATTGTTGTATTAAATCCCGAAGCAGTTTCTGTGTTTCATCAACACTCTGATAGTCCACAGATTACAGAATGCCACCAGATGTGCATCGGAAACTACTATTGGTCTTCCAGGGAACGATCAAAGCGTAGACTGTTTGAGAATTACTCCCATGGTGGAAAGTGCGCATGGTGATTGTTGTATTCAATCCCGAAGCAGTTTCTGTGTTTCATCAACACTCAGATAGTCCACAGATTACAGAATGCCACCAGATGTGCATCGGAAACTACTACTGGTCTTCCAGGGAACGATCCAAGCGTAGACTGTTTCAGACATTACTCCCATGGAGGAAAGTGCGGATGGTGACTGTTGTATTCAATCCCGATGCAATTTCTTTGTTTCATCAACACTCTGATAGTCCACAGATTACAGAATGCCACCAGATGTGCATCGGAAACTACTACTGGTCTTCCAGGGAACGATCAAAGTGTAGACTGTTTGAGAATTACTCCCATGGTGGAAAGTGCGCATGGTGACTGTTGTCTTCAATCCCGATGCAATTTCTGTGTTTCATCAACACTCTGATAGTCCACAGATTACGGAAAGCATCCAGATGTGCATCGGAAAATGCTACTGGTATTCCAGGGAACGATCAAATGCGTAGATTGTTTGAGACATTAATCCCGTGGAGGAAAGTGCGCATGGTGACTGTTGTATTCAATCCGGATGAAATTTCTGTGTTTCATCAACACTCTGATAGTCCACAGATTACAGGATGCTACCAAATGTGCATCGGAAACTACTACTGGTCTTGCAGGGAACGATCAAAGCGTAGATTGTTTGAGAGTTACTCCCATGGAGGAAAGTGCGCATGGTGATTGTTGTATTCAATCCCGATGCAAATTCTGTGTTTCATCAACACTCTCATAGTCTACAGATTACAGAATACCTCCAGATGTGCATCGGAAACTACTACTGGTCTTCCAGGGAACGATCAAAGCGTAGACTGTTTGAAACATACCTCCCGTGGAGGAATGTGCGCATGGTGACTGTTGTATTCAATCCGGATGAAATTTCTGTGTTTCATCAACACTCTGATAGTCCACAGATTACAGAATGCTACCAGATGTGCATCGGAAACTACTACTGGTCTTCCAGGGAACGATCAAAGCGTAGACTGTTTGAGAATTACTACCAAGGAGGAAAGTGCGCATGGTGACTGTTGTACTCAATCCGGATGAAATTTCTGTGTTTCATTAACACTCTGATAGTCCACAGATTACAGAATGCTAGCAGATGTGCATCGGAAACTACTACTGGTCTTCCAGGGAACTATCAAAGCGTAGACTGTTTGAGACATACCTCCCGTAGAGTAAAGTGCGCATGGTGATTGTTGTATTAAATCCCGAAGCAGTTTCTGTGTTTCATCAACACTCTGATAGTCCACAGATTACAGAATGCCACCAGATGTGCATCGGAAACTACTATTGGTCTTCCAGGGAACGATCAAAGCGTAGACTGTTTGAGACATACCTCCCGTGGAGGAATGTGCGCATGGTGACTGTTGTATTCAATCCGGATGAAATTTCTGTGTTTCATCAACACTCTGATAGTCCACAGATTACAGAATGCTACCAGATGTGCATCGGAAACTACTACTGGTCTTCCAGGGAACGATCAAAGCGTAGACTGTTTGAGACATACCTCCCGTAGAGTAAAGTGCGCATGGTGATTGTTGTATTCAATCCCGAAGCAGTTTCTGTGTTTCATCAACACTCTGATAGTCCACAGATTAGAGAATACCACCAGATGTGCATCGGAAACTACTACTGGTCTTCCTGGGAACGATCCAAGCGTAGACTGTTTCAGACATTACTCCCATATAGGAAAGTGCGGATGGTGACTGTTTTATTCAATCCCGATGCAATTTCTTTGTTTCATCAACACTCTGATAGCCCACAGATTACAGAATGCCACCAGATGTGCATCGGAAACTACTACTGGTCTTCCAGGGAACGATCAAAGCGTAGACTGTTTGAGACATTACTCCCGTGGAGGAAAGTGCGCATGGTGACTGTTGTATTCAATCCCAAAGCAATTTCTATGTTTCATAAACAATCTAATAGTCCACAGATTACAGAATGCCTCCAGATGTGCATCGGAAACTACTACTGGTCTTCCAGGGAACGATCAAAGCGTAGACTGTTTGAGAATTACTCCCATGGAGGAAAGTGCGCATGGTGACTGTTGTATACAATCCGGATGAAATTTCTGTGTTTCATCAACACTCTGATAGTCCACAGATTACAGAATGCTACCAGACGTGCATCGGAAACTACTACTGGTCTTCCAGGGAACGATCAAAGCGTAGACTGTTTGAGAATTACTACCAAGGAGGAAAGTGCGCATGGTGACTGTTGTACTCAATCCGGATGAAATTTCTGTGTTTCATTAACACTCTGATAGTCCACAGATTACAGAATGCTAGCAGATGTGCATCGGAAACTACTACTGGTCTTCCAGGGAACGATCAAAGCGTAGACTGTTTGAGACATACCTCCCGTAGAGTAAAGTGCGCATGGTGATTGTTGTATTAAATCCCGAAGCAGTTTCTGTGTTTCATCAACACTCTGATAGTCCACAGATTACAGAATGCCACCAGATGTGCATCGGAAACTACTATTGGTCTTCCAGGGAACGATCAAAGCGTAGACTGTTTGAGAATTACTCCCATGGAGGAAAATTGCGCATGGTGACTGTTGTATTCAATCCCGATGCAATTTCTGTGTATCATCAACACTTTGATACTCCACAGATTACAGAGTGCCTCCAGATGTGCATCGGATATTACTAATGGTCTTCCAGGGAACGATCAAAGCGTAGACTGTTTGAGACATACCTCCCGTGGAGGAATGTGCGCATGGTGACTGTTGTATTCAATCCGGATGAAATTTCTGTGTTTCATCAACACTCTGATAGTCCACAGATTACAGAATGCTAGCAGACGTGCATCGGAAACTACTACTGGTCTTTCAGGGAACGATCAAATCGTAGACTGTATGAGAGTTACTCCCATGGAGGAAAGTGCGCATGGTGACTGTTGTATTCAATCCCGATGCAATTTCTGTGTTTCATCAACACTCTGATAGTCCACAGATTAGAGAATACCACCAGATGTGCATCGGAAACTACTACTGGTCTTCCAGGGAACGATCAAAGCGTAGACTGTTTGAGACATACCTCCCGTGGAGGAAAGTGCACATGGTGATTGTTGTATTCAATCCCGAAGCAGTTTCTGTGTTTCATCAACACTCTGATAGTCCACAGATTACAGAATGCCACCGGATCTGCATCGGAAACTACTATTGGTCTTCCAGGGAACGATCAAAGCGTAGACTGTTTGAGAATTACTCCCATGGAGGAAAGTGCGCATGGTGACTGTTGTATTCAATCCCGATGCAATTTCTGTGTTTCATCAACACTTTGATACTCCACAGATTACAGAATGCCTCCAGATGTGCATCGGAAATTACTAATGGTCTTCCAGGGAACGATCAAAGTGTAGACTGTTTGAGACATACCTCCCGTGGAGGAATGTGCGCATGGTGACTGTTGTATTCAATCCGGATGAAATTTCTGTGTTTCATCAACACTCTGATAGTCCACAGATTACAGAATGATACCAGATGTGCATCGGAAACTACTACTGGTCTTCCAGGGAACGATCAAAGCGTAGACTGTTTGAGACATACCTCCCGTAGAGTAAAGTGCGCATGTTGATTGTTGTATTCAATCCCGAAGCAGTTTCTGTGTTTCATCAACACTCTGATAGTCCACAGATTAAAGAATACCACCAGATGTGCATCGGAAACTACTACTGGTCTTCCAGGGAACGATCAAAGCGTAGACTGTTTGAGACATACCTCCCGTGGAGTAAAGTGCACATGGTGATTGTTGTATTCAATCCCGAAGCAGTTTCTGTGTTTCATCAACACTCTGATAGTCCATAGATTACAGAATGCCACCAGATGTGCATCGGAAACTACTATTGGTCTTCCAGGGAACGATCAAAGCGTAGACTGTTTGAGAATTACTCCCATGGAGGAAAATTGCGCATGGTGACTGTTGTATTCAATCCCGATGCAATTTCTGTGTTTCATCAACACTTTGATACTCCACAGATTACAGAGTGCCTCCAGATGTGCATCGGATATTACTAATGGTCTTCCAGGGAACGATCAAAGCGTAGACTGTTTGAGACATACCTCCCGTGGAGGAATGTGCGCATGGTGACTGTTGTATTCAATCCGGATGAAATTTCTGTGTTTCATCAACACTCTGATAGTCCACAGATTACAGAATGCTAGCAGATGTGCATCGGAAACTACTACTGGTCTTCCAGGGAACGATCAAATCGTAGACTGTATGAGAGTTACTCCCATGGAGGAAAGTGCGCATGGTGACTGTTGTATTCAATCCCGATGCAATTTCTGTGTTTCATCAACACTCTGATAGTCCACAGATTACAGAATACCACCAGATGTGCATCGGAAATTACTACTGGTTTTCCAGGGAACGATCAAAGCGTAGACTGTTTGAGACATACCTCCCGTGGAGGAAAGTGCACATGGTGATTGTTGTATTCAATCCCGAAGCAGTTTCTGTGTTTCATCAACACTCTGATAGTCCACAGATTACAGAATGCCACCAGATGTGCATCGGAAAATACTATTGGTCTTCCAGGGAACGATCAAAGCGTAGACTGTTTGAGAATTACTCCCATGGAGGAAAGTGCGCATGGCGACTGTTGTATTCAATCCCGATGCAATTTCTGTGTTTCATCAACACTTTGATACTCCACAGATTACAGAATGACTCCAGATGTGCATCGGAAATTACTATTGGTCTTCCAGGGAACGATCAAAGCGTAGACTGTTTGAGACATACCTCCCGTGGAGGAATGTGCGCATGGTGACTGTTGTATTCAATCCGGATGAAATTTCTGTGTTTCATCAACACTCTGATAGTCCACAGATTACAGAATGATACCAGATGTGCATCGGAAACTACTACTGGTCTTCCAGGGAACGATCAAAGCGTAGACTGTTTGAGACATACCTCCCGTAGAGTAAAGTGCGCATGGTGATTGTTGCATTCAATCCCGAAGCAGTTTCTGTGTTTCATCAACACTGTGATAGTCCACAGATTATAGAATACCACCAGATGTGCATCGGAAACTACTACTGGTCTTCCTGGGAACGATTCAAGCGTAACTGTTTCAGACATTACTCCCATGGAGGAAAGTGCGGATGGTGACTGTTGTATTCAATCCCGATGCAATTTCTTTGTTTCATCAACACTCTGATACTCCACAGATTATAGAATGCCACCAGATGTGCATCGGAAACTACTACTGGTCTTCCAGGGAACGATCAAAGCGTAGACTGTTTGAGAATTACTCCCATGGAGGAAGGTGCACATGGTGACTGTTGTATTCAATCCGGATGAAATTTCTGTGTTTCATCAACACTCTGATAGTCCACAGATTACAGAATGCTAGCAGATGTGCATCGGAAACTACTACTGGTCTTCCAGGGAACGATCAAAGCGTAGACTGTTTGAGAATTACTCCCATGGAGGAAAGTGCGCATGGTGACTGTTGTATTCAATCCCGATGCAATTTCTGTGTTTCATCAACATTCTGATACTCCACAGATTACAGAATGCCACGAGATGTGCATCGGAAACTGCTACTGGTCATCCTGGGAACGATCCAAGCGTAGACTGTTTCAGACATTACTCCCATGGAGGAAAGTGCGGGTGAGGACTGTTGTATTCAATCCCGATGCAATTTCTGTGTTTCATCAACACTCTGATAGTCCACAGATTAGAGAATACGACCAGATGTGCATCGGAAACTACTACCGCTCTTCCAGGGAACGATCAAAGCGTAGACTGTTTGAGACATACCTCCTGTGGAGTAAAGTGCGCATGGTGATTGTTGTATTCATTCCCGAAGCAGTTTCTGTGTTTCATCAACACTCTGATTGTCCACAGATTACAGAATGCCGCCAGATGTGCATCGGAAACTACTACTGGTCTTCCAGGGAACGATCAAAGCGTAGACTGTTTGAGAATTACTACCAAGGAGGAAAGTGCGCATGGTGACTGTTGTACTCAATCCGGATGAAATTTCTGTGTTTCATTAACACTCTGATAGTCCACAGATTACAGAATGCTACCAGATGTGCATCGGAAACTACCACTGGTCTTCCAGGGAACGATCAAAGCGTAGACTGTATGAGAGTTACTCCCATGGAGGAAAGTGCGCTTGGTGACTGTTGTATTCTATCCCGATGCAGTTTCTGTGTTTCATCAACACTCTGATAGTCCACAGATTAGAGAATACCACCAGATGTGCATCGGAAACTACTACTGGTCTTCCAGGGAACGATCAAGGCGTAGACTGTTTGAGACACACCTCCCGTGGAGTAAAGTGCACATGGTGATTGTTGTATTCAATCCCGAAGCAGTTTCTGTGTTTCATCAACACTCTGATAGTCCATAGATTACAGAATGCCACCAGATGTGCATCGGAAACTACTATTGGTCTTCCAGGGAACGATCAAAGCGTAGACTGTTTGAGAATTACTCCCATGGAGGAAAATTGCGCATGGTGACTGTTGTATTCAATCCCGATGCAATTTCTGTGTTTCATCAACACTTTGATACTCCACAGATTACAGAGTGCCTCCAGATGTGCATCGGATATTACTAATGGTCTTCCAGGGAACGATCAAAGCGTAGACTGTTTGAGACATACCTCCCGTGGAGGAATGTGCGCATGGTGACTGTTGTATTCAATCCGGATGAAATTTCTGTGTTTCATCAACACTCTGATAGTCCACAGATTACAGAATGCTAGCAGATGTGCATCGGAAACTACTACTGGTCTTCCAGGGAACGATCAAATCGTAGACTGTATGAGAGTTACTCCCATGGAGGAAAGTGCGCATGGTGACTGTTGTATTCAATCCCGATGCAATTTCTGTGTTTCATCAACACTCTGATAGTCCACAGATTACAGAATACCACCAGATGTGCATCGGAAATTACTACTGGTCCTCCAGGGAACGATCAAAGCGTAGACTGTTTGAGACATACCTCCCGTGGAGGAAAGTGCACATGGTGATTGTTGTATTCAATCCCGAAGCAGTTTCTGTGTTTCATCAACACTCTGATAGTCCATAGATTACAGAATGCCACCAGATGTGCATCGGAAACTACTATTGGTCTTCCAGGGAACGATCAAAGCGTAGACTGTTTGAGAATTACTCCCATGGAGGAAAATTGCGCATGGTGACTGTTGTATTCAATCCCGATGCAATTTCTGTGTTTCATCAACACTTTGATACTCCACAGATTACAGAGTGCCTCCAGATGTGCATCGGATATTACTAATGGTCTTCCAGGGAACGATCAAAGCGTAGACTGTTTGAGACATACCTCCCGTGGAGGAATGTGCGCATGGTGACTGTTGTATTCAATCCGGATGAAATTTCTGTGTTTCATCAACACTCTGATAGTCCACAGATTACAGAATGCTAGCAGATGTGCATCGGAAACTACTACTGGTCTTCCAGGGAACGATCAAAGCGTAGACTGTTTGAGAATTACTCCCATGGAGGAAAGTGCGCATGGTGACTGTTGTATTCAATCCCGATGCAATTTCTGTGTTTCATCAACACTCTGATACTCCACAGATTACAGAATGCCACGAGATGTGCATCGGAAACTGCTACTGGTCTTCCTGGGAACGATCCAAGCGTAGACTGTTTCAGACATTACTCCCATGGAGGAAAGTGCGGGTGGTGACTGTTGTATTCAATCCCGATGCAATTTCTGTGTTTCATCAACACTCTGATTGTCCACAGATTAGAGAATACGACCAGATGTGCATCGGAAACTACTACTGGTCTTCCAGGGAACGATCAAAGCGTAGACTGTTTGAGACATGCCTCCCGTGGAGTAAAGTGCGCATGGTGATTGTTGTACTCAATCCCGAAGCAGTTTCTGTGTTTCATCAACACTCTGATAGTCCACAGATTACAGAATGCCGCCAGATGTGCATCGGAAACTACTACTGGTCTTCCAGGGAAAGATCAAAGCGTAGACTGTTTGAGAATTACTCCCGTGGAGGAAAGTGCGCATGGTGACTGTTGTATTCAATCCCGATGCAATTTCTGTGTTTCATCAACACTTTGATACTCCACAGATTACAGAATGCCTCCAGATGTGCATCGGAAACTACTACTGGTCTTCCAGGGAACGATCAAAGCGTAGACTGTTTGGGAATTACTCCCATAGAGGAAAGTGCGCATGGTGACTGTTGTATTCACTCCCGATGCAATTTCTGTGTTTCATCAACACTCTGATACTCCACAGATTACAGAATGCCACGAGATGTGCATCGGAAACTGCTACTGGTCTTCCTGGGAACGATCCAAGCGTAGACCGTTTTAGACATTACTCCCATGGAGGAAAGTGCTGATGGTGACTGTTGTATTCAATCCCGATGCAATTTCTGTGTTTCATCAACACTCTGATAGTCCACAGATTAGAGAATACCACCAGATGTGCATCGGAAACTACTACTGGTCTTCCAGGGAACGAGCAAAGCATAGACTGTTTGAGACATACCTCCCATGGAGGAAAGTGCGCATGGTGATTGTTGTATACAATCCCGAAGCAGTTTCTGTGTTTCATCAACAAACTGATAGTATACGGATTACAGAATGCCACCAGATTTGCATCGGAAACTACTACTGTTCTTCCAGGGAACGATAAAAGCGTAGACTGTTTGAGAATAACTCCCATGGTGGAAAGTGAGCATGGTGACTGTTGTATTCAATCACGATGCAATTTCTGTGTTTCATCAACACTTTGATTCTCCACAGATTACAGAATGCCTCCAGATGTGCATCGGAAACTACTAATGGTCTTCCAGGGAACGATCAAAGCGTAGACTGTTTGAGACATACCTCCCGTGGAGGAATGTCCGCATGGTGACTGTTGTATTAAATCCGGATGAAATTTCTGTGTTTCATCAACACTCTGATAGTCCACAAATTAGAGAATACCACCAGATGTGCATCGGAAACTACTACTGGTCTTCCAGGGAACGATCAAAGCGTAGACTGTTTGAGACATACCTCCCGTGGAGGAAAGTGCACATGGTGATTGTTGTATTCAATCCCGAAGCAGTTTCTGTGTTTCATCAACACTCTCATAGTCCACAGATTACAGAATGCCACCAGATGTGCATCGGAAACTACTATTGGTCTTCCAGGGAACGATCAAAGCGTAGACTGTTTGAGAATTACTCCCATGGAGGAAAGTGCTCATGGTGACTGTTGTATTCAATCCCGATGCAATTTCTGTGTTTCATCAACACTTTGATACTCCACAGATTACAGAATGCCTCCAGATGTGCATCGGAAATTACTAATGGTCTTCCAGGGAACGATCAAAGCGTAGACTGTTTGAGACATACCTCCCGTGGAGGAATGTGCGCATGGTGACTGTTGTATTCAATCCGGATGAAATTTCTGTGTTTCATCAACACTCAGATAGTCCACAGATTACAGAATGCTACCAGATGTGCATCGGAAACTACTACTGGTCTTCCAGGGAACGATCAAAGCGTAGACTGTATGAGAATTACTCCAATGGAGGAAAGTGCGCATGGTGACTGTTGTATTCAATCTGGATGAAATTTCTGTGTTTCATCAACACTCTGATACTCCACAGATTACAGAATGACGCCAGATATGCATCGGAAACTACTAATGGTCTTCCAGGGAACGATCAAAGCGTAGACTGTTTGAGACAATACTCCCGTGGAGGAAAGTTCGCATGGTGAATGTAGTATTCAATCCCGATGCAATTTCTGTGTTTCATCAACACTCTGATAGTCCACAGATTACAGAATGCCTTCCGATGTGCATCGGAAACAACTACTGGTCTTCCAGGGAACGATCAAAGAGTAGACTGTTTGGGACATTACTCCCATGGTGGGAAGTGCGCATGGTGACTGTTGTCTTCAATCCCGATGCAATTTCTGTGTTTCATCAACACTCTGATAGTCCACAGATTGCAGAATGCCTCCATATGTTAATCGGAAACCACTACTGGTCTTCCAGGAAACGATCAAAGCGTAGACTGTTTGAGACATTACTCCCATGGAGGAAAGTCCGCATGGTGACTGTTGTATTCAATCCCGATGCAATTTCTGTGTTTCATCAACACTCTGATAGTCCACAGATAACAGAAAGCCTCCAGATGTGCATCGGAAAATACTACTGGTCTTCCAGGGAACGATCAAAGCGTAGACTGTTAGAGACATTACTCCCATGGAGGAAAGTGCGCATGGTAACTGTTGTATTCAATCCCGATGCAATTACTGTGTTTTATCAACACTCTGATAGTCCACAGATTACAGAATGCTACCAGATGTGCATCGGAAACTACTAATGGTCTTCCAGGGAACGATCAAAGCGTCGACTGTTTGAGAATTACTCCCATTGAGGAAAGTGCGCATGGTGACTGTTGTATTCAATCCCGATGCAATTTCTGTGTTTCATCAACACTCTGATACTCCACAGATTACAGGATGCCACGAGATGTGCATCGGAAACTGCTACTGGTCTTCCTGGGAACGATCCAAGCGTAGACTGTTTCAGACATTACTCCCATGGAGGAAAGTGCGGATGGTGACTGTTGTATTCAATCCCGATGCAATTTCTGTGTTTCATCAACACTTTGATACTCCACAGATTACAGAATGCCTCCAGATGTGCATCGGAAATTACTAATGGTCTTCCAGGGAACGATCAAAGCGTAGACTGTTTGAGACATACCTCCCGTTGAGGAATGTGCGCATGGTGACTGTTGTATTCAATCCGGATGAAATTTCTGTGTTTCATCAACACTCTGATAGTCCACAGATTACAGAATGCTACCAGATGTGCATCGGAAACTACTACTGGTCTTCCAGGGAACGATCAAAGCGAAGACTGTTTGAGAATAACTCCCATGGAGGTAAGTGAGCATGGTGACAGTTGTACTCAATCCCGATGCAATTTCTGTGTTTCATCAACACTTTGATACTCCACAGATTACAGAATGCCACCTGATGTGCATCGGAAACTACTACTGGTCTTCCAGGGAACGATCAAAGCGTAGACTGTTTGAGAATTACTCCCATGGAGGAAAGTGCGCATGGTGACAGTTGTATTCAATCCCAATGCAATTTCTGTGTTGCATCAACACTTTGATACTCCACAGATTACAGAATGCCTCCAGATGTGCATCGTAAACTACTAATGGTCTTCCAGGGAACGATCAAAGCGTAGACTGTTTGAAAGTTACTCCCATGGAGGAAAGTGCGCATGGTGACTGTTGTATTCAATCCGGATGAAATTTCTGTGTTTCATTAACACTCTGATGGTCCACAGATTACAGAATGCTACCAGATGTGCATCGGAAACTACTACTGGTCTTCCAGGGAACGATCAAAGCGAAGACTGTTTGAGAGTTACTCCCATGGAGGAAAGTGCGCATGGTGACTGTTGTATTCAATCCCGATGCATTTTCTGTGTTTCATCAACACTCTGATACTCCACAGATTACAGAATGCCTCCAGATATGGATCGGAAACTACTAATGGTCTTCCAGGGAACGATCAAAGCGTAGACTGTTTGAGACAATACTCCCATGGAGGAAAGTTCGCATGGTGAATGTAGTATTCAATCCCGATGCAATTTCTGTGTTTCATCAACACTCTGATAGTCCACAGATTACAGAATGCCTTCCGATGTGCATCGGAAACAACTACTGGTCTTCCAGGGAACGATCAAAGCGTAGACTGTTTGGGACATTACTCCCATGGTGGGAAGTGCGCATGGTGACTGTTGTCTTCAATCCCGATGCAATTTCTGTGTTTCATCAACACTCTGATAGTCCACAGATTGCAGAATGCCTCCATATGTTAATCGGAAACTACTACTGGTCTTCCAGGAAACGATCAAAGCGTAGACTGTTTGAGACATTACTCCCATGGAGGAAAGTCCGCATGGTGACTGTTGTATTCAATCCCGATGCAATTTCTGTGTTTCATCAACACTCTGATAGTCCACAGATAACAGAAAGCCTCCAGATGTGCATCGGAAAATACTAATGGTCTTCCAGGGAACGATCAAAGCGTAGACTGTTTGAGACATTACTCCCATGGAGGAAAGTGCGCATGGTAACTGTTGTATTCAATCCCGATGCAATTACTGTGTTTTATCAACACTCTGATAGTCCACAGATTACAGAATGCTACCAGATGTGCATCGGAAACTACTACTGGTCTTCCAGGGAACGATCAAAGCGTCGACTGTTTGAGAATTACTCCCATTGAGGAAAGTGCGCATGGTGACTGTTGTATTCAATCCCGATGCAATTTCTGTGTTTCATCAACACTCTGATACTCCACAGATTACAGAATGCCACGAGATGTGCATCGGAAACTGCTACTGGTCTTCCTGGGAACGATCCAAGCGTAGACTGTTTCAGACATTACTCCCATGGAGGAAAGTGCGGATGGTGACTGTTGTATTCAATCCCGATGCAATTTCTGTGTTTCATCAACACTCTGATAGTCCACAGATTAGAGTATACCACCAGATGTGCATCGGAAACTACTACTGGTCTTCCAGGGAACGATCAAAGCGTAGACTTTTTGAGAATTACTCCCATGGAGGAAAGTGCGCCTGGTGACTGTTGTATTCAATCCCGAT
Organism: Schistocerca gregaria; assembly: GCF_023897955.1. Classification (NCBI taxonomy): domain Eukaryota; kingdom Metazoa; phylum Arthropoda; class Insecta; order Orthoptera; family Acrididae; genus Schistocerca; species Schistocerca gregaria. The sequence continues at coordinate 3,777,587 of NW_026061710.1, forward strand.
GCAATTTCTGTGTTTCATCAACACTTTGATACTCCACAGATTACAGAATGCCTCCAGATGTGCATCGGAAACTACTACTGGTCTTCCAGGGAACGATCAAAGCGTAGACTGTTTGAGAATTACTCCCATGGAGGAAAGTGCGCATGGTGACTGTTGTTATCAATCCGGATGAAATTTCTGTGTTTCATCAACACTCTGATACTCCACAGATTACAGAATGCCTCCAGATATGCATCGGAAACTACTAATGGTCTTCCAGGGAACGATCAAAGCGTAGACTGTTTGAGACATTACTCCCGTGGAGGAAAGTTCGCATGGTGAATGTAGTATTCAATCCCGATGAAATTTCTGTGTTTCATCAACACTCTGATAGTCCACAGATTACAGAATGCCTTCCGATGTGCATCGGAAACAACTACTGGTCTTCCAGGGAACGATCAAAGCGTAGACTGTTTGGGACATTACTCCCATGGTGGGAAGTGCGCATGGTGACTGTTGTCTTCAATCCCGATGCAATTTCTGTGTTTCATCAACACTCTGATAGTCCACAGATTGCAGAATGCCTCCATATGTTAATCGGAAACTACTACTGGTCGTCCAGGGAACGATCAAAGCGTAGACTGTTTGAGACATTACTCCCATGGAGGAAAGTCCGCATGGTGACTGTTGTATTCAATCCCGATGCAATTTCTGTGTTTCATAAACACTCTGATAGTCCACAGATAACAGAAAGCCTCCAGATGTGCATCGGAAAATACTACTGGTCTTCCAGGGAACGATCAAAGCGTAGACTGTTAGAGACATTACTCCCATGGAGGAAAGTGCGCATGGTAACTGTTGTATTCAATCCCGATGCAATTACTGTGTTTTATCAACACTCTGATAGTCCACAGATTACAGAATGCCACCAGATGTGCAACGGAAACTACTACTGGTCTTCCAGGGAACGATCAAAGCGTAGACTGTTTTAGAATTACTCCCATGGAGGTAAGTGCGCCTTGTGACTGTTGTATTCAATCCCGATGCAATTTCTGTGTTTCATCAACACTTTGATACTCCACAGATTACAGAATGCCTCCAGATGTGCATCGGAAACTACTACTGGTCTTCCAGGGAACTATCAGAGCGTAGACTGTTTGAGAATAACTCCCATGGAGGAAAGTGCGCATGGTGACTGTTGTATTCAATCCCGATGCATTTTCTGTGTTGCATCAACACTCTGAAAGTCCACAGATTACAGAATGCCACCAGATGTGCATCGGAAACTACTACTGGTCTTCCAGGGAACGATCAAAGCGTAGACTGTTTGAGAATTACTCCCATGGAAGAAAGTGCGCATGGTGACAGTTGTATTCAATCCGGATGAAATTTCAGTGTTTCGTCAACTCTCTGATAGTCCACAGATTACAGAATGCCACCAGATGTGCATCGGAAACTACTACTCTTCTTCCAGGGAACGATCAAAGCGTAGACTGTTTGAGAATTACTCCCATGGAGGAAAGTGCGCATGGTGACTGTTGTATTCAATCCCGATGCAATTTCTGTGTTTCATCAACACTCTGACAGTCCACAGATTACAGAATGCCACGAGATGTGCATCGGAAACTACTACTGGTCTTCCAGGGAACGATCAAAACGTAGACTGTTTCAGACATTACTCCCATGGAGGAAAGTGCGGATGGTAACTGTTGTATTCAATCCCGATGCAATTACTGTGTTTTATCAACACTCTGATAGTCCACAGATTACAGAATGCCACCAGTTGTGCATCGGAAACTACTACTGGTCTTCCAGGGAACGATCAAAGCGTAGACTGTTTTAGAATTACTCCCATGGAGGAAAGTGCGCCTGGTGACTGTTGTATTCAATCCCGATGCAATTTCTGTGTTTCATCAACACTCTGATAGTCCACAGATTGCAGAATGCCTCCATATGTTAATCGGAAACTACTAATGGTCTTCCAGGGAACGATCAAAGCGTAGACTGTTTGAGACGTTACTCCCATGGAGGAAAGTCCGCATGGTGACTGTTGTATTCAATCCCGATGCAATTTCTGTGTTTCATCAACACTCTGATGGTCCACAGATAACAGAAAGCCTCCAGATGTGCATCGGAAAATACTACTGGTCTTCCAGGGAACGATCAAAGCGTAGACTGTTAGAGACATTACTCCCATGGAGGAAAGTGCGCATGGTAACTGTTGTATTCAATCCCGATGCATTTACTGTGTTTTATCAACACTCTGATAGACCACAGATTACAGAATGCCTCCAGATGTGCAACGGAAACTACTACTGGTCTTCCAGGGAACGATCAAAGCGTAGACTGTTTTAGAATTACTCCCATGGAGGAAAGTGCGCCTGGTGACTGTTGTATTCAATCCCGATGCAATTTCTGTGTTTCATCAACACTTTGATACTCCACAGATTACAGAATGCCTCCAGATGTGCATCGGAAACTACTACTGGTCTTCCAGGGAAGGATCAAAGCGTAGACTGTTTGAGAATAACTCCCATGGAGCAAAGTGCGCACGGTGACTGTTGTATTCAATCCCGATGCGTTTTCTGTGTTTCATCAACACTCTGAAAGTCCACAGATTACAGAATGCCACGAGATGTGCATCGGAAACTACTACTGGTCTTCCAGGGAACGATCCAACCGTAGACTGTTTCAGACATTACTCCTATGGAATAAAGTGCGGATGGTGACTGTTGTATTCAATCCCGATGCAATTTCTGTGTTTCATCAACACTCTGATACTCCACAGATTACAGAATGCCACCAGATGTGCATCGGAAACTACTACTGGTCTTCCAGGGAACGATCAAAGCGTAGACTGTTTGAGAATTACTCCCGTGGAGGAATGTGCGCATGGTGAGTGTTGTATTCACTCCGGATGAAATTTCTGTGTTTCATCAACACTCTGACAGTCCACAGATTACAGAATGCTACCAGATGTGCATCGGAAACTTCTACTGGTCTTCCAGGGAACGATCAAAGCGTAGACTGCTTTAGAATTACTCCCATGGAGGAAAGTGCGCATGGTGACTGTTGTATTCAATCCCGATGCAATTTCTGTGTTTCATCAACACTCTGACAGTCCACAGATTACAGAATGCCACGAGATGTGCATCGGAATCTACTACTGGTCTTCCAGGGAACGATCAAAGCGTAGACTGTTTTAGAATTACTCCCATGGAGGAAAGTGTGCCTGGTGACTTTTGTATTCAATCCCAATGCAATTTCTGTGTTTCATCAACACTTTGATACTCCACAGATTACAGAATGCCTCCAGATGTGCATCGGAAACTACTACTGGTCTTCCAGGGAACGATCAGAGCGTAGACTGTTTGAGAATAACTCCCATGGAGGAAAGTGCGCATGGTGACTGTTGTATTCAATCCCGATGCATTTTCTGTGTTTCATCAACACTCTGAAAGTCCACAGATTACAGAATGCCACCAGATGTGCATCGGAAACTACTACTGGTCTTCCAGGGAACGATCAAAGCGTAGACTGTTTGAGAATTACTCCCATGGAAGAAAGTGCGCATGGTGACAGTTGTATTCAATCCGGATGAAATTTCTGTGTTTCGTCAACTCTCTGATAGTCCACAGATAACAGAAAGCCTCCAGATGTGCATCGGAAAATACTACTGGTCTTCCAGGGAACGATCAAAGCGTAGACTGTTAGAGACATTACTCCCATGGAGGAAAGTGCGCATGGTAACTGTTGTATTCAATCCCGATGCAATTACTGTGTTTTATCAACACTCTGATAGACCACAGATTACAGAATGCCACCAGATGTGCATCGGAAACTACTACTGGTCTTCCAGGGAACGATCAAAGCGTAGACTGTTTTAGAATTACTCCCATGGAGGAAAGTGCGCCTGGTGACTGTTGTATTCAATCCCGATGCAATTTCTGTGTTTCATCAACACTTTGATACTCCACAGATTACAGAATGCCTCCAGATGTGCATCGGAAACTACTACTGGTCTTCCAGGGAAGGATCAAAGCGTAGACTGTTTGAGAATAACTCCCATGGAGCAAAGTGCGCATGGTGACTGTTGTATTCAATCCCGATGCGTTTTCTGTGTTTCATCAACACTCTGAAAGTCCACAGATTACAGAATGCCACGAGATGTGCATCGGAAACTACTACTGGTCTTCCAGGGAACGATCCAACCGTAGACTGTTTCAGACATTACTCCTATGGAGGAAAGTGCGGATGGTGACTGTTGTATTCAATCCCGATGCAATTTCTGTGTTTCATCAACACTCTGATACTCCACAGATTACAGAATGCCACCAGATGTGCATCGGAAACTACTACTGGTCTTCCAGGGAACGATCAAAGCGTAGACTGTTTGAGAATTACTCCCGTGGAGGAATGTGCGCATGGTGACTGTTGTATTCAATCCGGATGAAATTTCTGTGTTTCATCAACACTCTGACAGTCCACAGATTACAGAATGCTACCAGATGTGCATCGGAAACTACTACTGGTCTTCCAGGGAACGATCAAAGCGTAGACTGTTTTAGAATTACTCCCATGGAGGAAAGTGCGCATGGTGACTGTTGTATTCAATCCCGATGCAATTTCTGTGTTTCATCAACACTCTGACAGTCCACAGATTACAGAATGCCACGAGATGTGCATCGGAATCTACTACTGGTCTTCCAGGGAACGATCAAAGCGTAGACTGTTTTAGAATTACTCCCATGGAGGAAAGTGCGCCTGGTGACTGTTGTATTCAATCCCGATGCAATTTCTGTGTTTCATCAACACTTTGATACTCCACATATTACAGAATGCCTCCAGATGTGCATCGGAAACTACTACTGGTCTTCCAGGGAACGATCAGAGCGTAGACTGTTTGAGAATAACTCCCATGGAGGAAAGTGCGAGTGGTGACTGTTGTATTCAATCCCGATGCATTTTCTGTGTTTCATCAACACTCTGAAAGTCCACAGATTACAGAATGCCACCAGATGTGCATCGGAAACTACTACTGGTCTTCCAGGGAACGATCAAAGCGTAGACTGTTTGAGAATTACTCCCATGGAAGAAAGTGCGCATGGTGACAGTTGTATTCAATCCGGATGAAATTTCTGTGTTTCGTCAACTCTCTGATAGTCCACAGATTACAGAATGCTACCAGATGTGCATCGGAAACTACTACTCTTCTTCCAGGGAACGATCAAAGCGTAGACTGTTTGAGAATTACTCCCATGGAGGAAAGTGCGCATGGTGACTGTTGTATTCAATCCCGATGCAATTTCTGTGTTTCATCAACACTCTGACAGTCCACAGATTACAGAATTCCACGAGATGTGCATCGGAAACTACTACTGGTCTTCCAGGGAACGATCAAAACGTAGACTGTTTCAGACATTACTCCCATGGAGGAAAGTGCGGATGGTAACTGTTGTAATCAATCCCGATGCAATTACTGTGTTTTATCAACACTCTGATAGTCCACAGATTACAGAAAGCCACCAGATGTGCATCGGAAACTACTACTGGTCTTCCAAGGAACGATCAAAGCGTAGACTTATAGAGACATACCTCCCATGGAGGAAAGTGCGCATGGTGACTGTTGTATTCAATCCTGATGCAATTTCTGTGTTTCGTCAACACTTTGATACTCCACAGATTACAGAATGCCTCCCGATGTGCATCGGAAACAACTACTGGGCTTCCAGGGAACGATCAAAGCGTAGACTGTTTGAGAGTTACTCCCATGGAGGAAAGTGCGCATGGTGACTGTTGTATTCAATCCCGATGCAAACTCTGTGTTTCATCAACACTCTCATAGTCTACAGATTACAGAATACCTCCAGATGTGCATCGGAAACTACTACTGGTCTTCCAGGGAACGATCAAAGCGTAGACTGTTTGAGACGTACCTCCCGTGGAGGAATATGCGCATGGTGACTGTTGTATTCAATCCGGATGAAATTTCTGTGTTTCATCAACTCTCTGATTGTCCACAGATTACAGAATGCTACCAGATGTGCATCGGAAACTACTACTGGTCTTCCAGGGAACGATCAAATCGTAGACTGTTTGAGAGTTACTCCCATGGAGGAAAGTGCGCATGGTGACTGTTGTATTCAATCCCGATGCATTTTCTGTGTTTCATCAACACTCTGATAGTCCACAGATTACAGAATGCCACGAGATGTGCATCGGAAACTACTACTAGTCTTCCTGGGAACGATCAAAGCGTAGACTGTTTGAGACATACCTCCTGTGGAGGAAAGTGCGCATGGTGATTGTTGTATTCCATCCCGAAGCAGTTTCTGTGTTTCATCAACACTCTGATAGTCCACAGATTACAGAATGCCACCAGATGTGCATCGGAAACTACTATTGGTCTTCCAGGGAACGATCAAAACGTAGACTGTTTGAGAATTACTCCCATGGAGGAAAGTGCGCATGGTGACAATTGTATTCAATCCCGATGCAATTTCTGTGTTTCATCAACACTTTGATACTCCACAGATTACAGAATGCCTCCAGATGTGCATCGGAAACTACTAATGGTCTTCCAGGGAACGATCAAAGCGTAGACTGTTTGAGAGTTACTCCCATGGAGGAAAGTGCGGATGGTGACTGTTGTATTGAATCCGGATGAAATTTCTGTGTTTCATCAACACTCTGATAGTCCACAGATTACAGAATGCCACCAGATGTGCATCGGAAACTACTACTGGTCTTCCAGGGAACGATCAAAGCGTAGACTGTTTGAGAATTACTCCCATGGAGGAAAGTGCGCATGGTGACTGTTGTATTCAATCCGGATGAAATTTCTGTGTTTCATCAACACTCTGATAGTCCACAGATTACAGAATGCTACCAGATGTGCATCGGAAACTACTACTGGTCTTCCAGGGAAAGATCAAAGCGTAGAATGTTTGAGAATTACTCCCATGGAGGAAAGTGCGCATGGTGACTGTTGTATTCAATCCCGATGCAATTTCTGTGTTTCATCAACACTCTGATACTCCACAGATTACAGAATGCCACGAGATGTGCATCGGAAACTGCTACTGGTCTTCCTGGGAACGATCCAAGCGTAGACTGTTTGAGACATTACTCCCATGGAGGAAAGTGCGGATGGTGACTGTTGTATTCAATCCCGATGCAATTTCTGTGTTTCATCAACACTCTGATAGTCCAGAGATTACAGAAGGCTACCAGATGTGCATCGGAAACTACTACAGGTCATCCAGGGAACGATCAAAGCGTAGACTGCATGAGAGTTACTCCCATGGAGGAAAGTGCGCATGGTGACTGTTGTATTCAATCCCGACGCAATTTCTGTGTTTCATCAACACCCTGATAGTCCACAGATTAGAGAATACGACCAGATGTGCATCGGAAACTACTACTGGTCTTCCAGGGAACGATCAAAGCGTAGACTGTTTGAGACATACCTCCCGTGGAGGAAAGTGCGCATGGTGATTGTTGTATTCCATCCCGAAGCAGTTTCTGTGTTTCATCAACACTCTGATAGTCCACAGATTACAGAATGCCACCAGATGTGCATCGGAAACTACTATTGGTCTTCCAGGGAACGATCAAAGCGTAGACTGTTTGAGAATTACTCCCATGGAGGAAAGTGCGCATGGTGACAATTGTATTCAATCCCGATGCAATTTCTGTGTTTCATCAACACTTTGATACTCCACAGATTACAGAATGCCTCCAGATGTGCATCGGAAACTACTAATGGTCTTCCAGGGAACGATCAAAGCGTAGACTGTTTGAGAGTTACTCCCATGGAGGAAAGTGCGGATGGTGACTGTTGTATTCAATCCGGATGAAATTTCTGTGTTTCATCAACACTCTGATAGTCCACAGATTAGAGAATACCACCAGATGTGCATCGGAAACTACTACTGGTCTTCCAGGGAACGATCAAAGCGTAGACTGTTTGAGAATTACTCCCATGGAGGAAAGTGCGCATGGTGACTGTTGTATTCAATCCGGATGAAATTTCTGTGTTTCATCAACACTCTGATAATCCACAGATTACAAAATGCTACCAGATGTGCATCGGAAACTACTACTGGTCTTCCAGGGAAAGATCAAAGCGTAGACTGTTTGAGAATTACTCCCATGGAGGAAAGTGCGCATGGTGACTGTTGTATTCAATCCCGATGCAATTTCTGTGTTTCATCAACACTCTGATACTCCACAGATTACAGAATGCCACGAGATGTGCATCGGAAACTGCTACTGGTCTTCCTGGGAACGATCCAAGCGTAGACTGTTTCAGACATTACTCCCATGGAGGAAAGTGCGGATGGTGACTGTTGTATTCAATCCCGATGCAATTTCTGTGTTTCATCAACACTCTGATAGTCCACAGATTAGAGAATACCACCAGATGTGCATCGGAAACTACTACTGGTCTTCCAGGGAACGATCAAAGCGTAGACTGTTTGAGACATACCTCCCGTGGAGGAAAGTGCGCATGGCGATTGTTGTATTCAATCCCGAAGCAGATTCTGTGTTTCATCAACACTCTGATAGTCCACAGATTACAGAATGCCACCAGATGTGCAACGGAAACTACTACTGGTCTTCCAGGGAACGATCAAAGCGTAGACTGTTTTAGAATTACTCCCATGGAGGTAAGTGCGCCTGGTGACTGTTGTATTCAATCCCGATGCAATTTCTGTGTTTCATCAACACTTTGATACTCCACAGATTACAGAATGCCTCCAGATGTGCATCGGAAACTACTACTGGTCTTCCAGGGAACTATCAGAGCGTAGACTGTTTGAGAATAACTCCCATGGAGGAAAGTGCGCATGGTGACTGTTGTATTCAATCCCGATGCATTTTCTGTGTTTCATCAACACTCTGAAAGTCCACAGATTACAGAATGCCACCAGATGTGCATCGGAAACTACTACTGGTCTTCCAGGGAACGATCAAAGCGTAGACTGTTTGAGAATTACTCCCATGGAAGAAAGTGCGCATGGTGACAGTTGTATTCAATCCGGATGAAATTTCAGTGTTTCGTCAACTCTCTGATAGTCCACAGATTACAGAATGCCACCAGATGTGCATCGGAAACTACTACTCTTCTTCCAGGGAACGATCAAAGCGTAGACTGTTTGAGAATTACTCCCATGGAGGAAAGTGCGCATGGTGACTGTTGTATTCAATCCCGATGCAATTTCTGTGTTTCATCAACACTCTGACAGTCCACAGATTACAGAATGCCACGAGATGTGCATCGGAAACTACTACTGGTCTTCCAGGGAACGATCAAAACGTAGACTGTTTCAGACATTACTCCCATGGAGGAAAGTGCGGATGGTAACTGTTGTATTCAATCCCGATGCAATTACTGTGTTTTATCAACACTCTGATAGTCCACAGATTACAGAATGCCACCAGTTGTGCATCGGAAACTACTACTGGTCTTCCAGGGAACTATCAAAGCGTAGACTGTTTTAGAATTACTCCCATGGAGGAAAGTGCGCCTGGTGACTGTTGTATTCAATCCCGATGCAATTTCTGTGTTTCATCAACACTCTGATAGTCCACAGATTGCAGAATGCCTCCATATGTTAATCGGAAACTACTAATGGTCTTCCAGGGAACGATCAAAGCGTAGACTGTTTGTGACGTTACTCCCATGGAGGAAAGTCCGCATGGTGACTGTTGTATTCAATCCCGATGCAATTTCTGTGTTTCATCAACACTCTGATAGTCCACAGATAACAGAAAGCCTCCAGATGTGCATCGGAAAATACTACTGGTCTTCCAGGGAACGATCAAAGCGTAGACTGTTAGAGACATTACTCCCATGGAGGAAAGTGCGCATGGTAACTGTTGTATTCAATCCCGATGCAATTACTGTGTTTTATCAACACTCTGATAGACCACAGATTACAGAATGCCACCAGATGTGCATCGGAAACTACTACTGGTCTTCCAGGGAACGATCAAAGCGTAGACTGTTTTAGAATTACTCCCATGGAGGAAAGTGCGCCTGGTGACTGTTGTATTCAATCCCGATGCAATTTCTGTGTTTCATCAACACTTTGATACTCCACAGATTACAGAATGCCTCCAGATGTGCATCGGAAACTACTACTGGTCTTCCAGGGAAGGATCAAAGCGTAGACTGTTTGAGAATAACTCCCATGGAGCAAAGTTCGCATGGTGACTGTTGTATTCAATCCCGATGCGTTTTCTGTGTTTCATCAACACTCTGAAAGTCCACAGATTACAGAATGCCACGAGATGTGCATCGGAAACTACTACTGGTCTTCCAGGGAACGATCCAACCGTAGACTGTTTCAGACATTACTCCTATGGAATAAAGTGCGGATGGTGACTGTTGTATTCAATCCCGATGCAATTTCTGTGTTTCATCAACACTCTGATACTCCACAGATTACAGAATGCCACCAGATGTGCATCGGAAACTACTACTGGTCTTCCAGGGAACGATCAAAGCGTAGACTGTTTGAGAATTACTCCCGTGGAGGAATGTGCGCATGGTGAGTGTTGTATTCACTCCGGATGAAATTTCTGTGTTTCATCAACACTCTGACAGTCCACAGATTACAGAATGCTACCAGATGTGCATCGGAAACTACTACTGGTCTTCCAGGGAACGATCAAAGCGTAGACTGCTTTAGAATTACTCCCATGGAGGAAAGTGCGCATGGTGACTGTTGTATTCAATCCCGATGCAATTTCTGTGTTTCATCAACACTCTGACAGTCCACAGATTACAGAATGCCACGAGATGTGCATCGGAATCTACTACTGGTCTTCCAGGGAACGATCAAAGCGTAGACTGTTTTAGAATTACTCCCATGGAGGAAAGTGTGCCTGGTGACTTTTGTATTCAATCCCAATGCAATTTCTGTGTTTCATCAACACTTTGATACTCCACAGATTACAGAATGCCTCCAGATGTGCATCGGAAACTACTACTGGTCTTCCAGGGAACGATCAGAGCGTAGACTGTTTGAGAATAACTCCCATGGAGGAAAGTGCGCATGGTGACTGTTGTATTCAATCCCGATGCATTTTCTGTGTTTCATCAACACTCTGAAAGTCCACAGATTACAGAATGCCACCAGATGTGCATCGGAAACTACTACTGGTCTTCCAGGGAACGATCAAAGCGTAGACTGTTTGAGAATTACTCCCATGGAAGAAAGTGCGCATGGTGACAGTTGTATTCAATCCGGATGAAATTTCTGTGTTTCGTCAACTCTCTGATAGTCCACAGATAACAGAAAGCCTCCAGATGTGCATCGGAAAATACTACTGGTCTTCCAGGGAACGATCAAAGCGTAGACTGTTAGAGACATTACTCCCATGGAGGAAAGTGCGCATGGTAACTGTTGTATTCAATCCCGATGCAATTACTGTGTTTTATCAACACTCTGATAGACCACAGATTACAGAATGCCACCAGATGTGCATCGGAAACTACTACTGGTCTTCCAGGGAACGATCAAAGCGTAGACTGTTTTAGAATTACTCCCATGGAGGAAAGTGCGCCTGGTGACTGTTGTATTCAATCCCGATGCAATTTCTGTGTTTCATCAACACTTTGATACTCCACAGATTACAGAATGCCTCCAGATGTGCATCGGAAACTACTACTGGTCTTCCAGGGAAGGATCAAAGCGTAGACTGTTTGAGAATAACTCCCATGGAGCAAAGTGCGCATGGTGACTGTTGTATTCAATCCCGATGCGTTTTCTGTGTTTCATCAACACTCTGAAAGTCCACAGATTACAGAATGGCACGAGATGTGCATCGGAAACTACTACTGGTCTTCCAGGGAACGATCCAACCGTAGACTGTTTCAGACATTACTCCTATGGAGGAAAGTGCGGATGGTGACTGTTGTATTCAATCCCGATGCAATTTCTGTGTTTCATCAACACTCTGATACTCCACAGATTACAGAATGCCACCAGATGTGCATCGGAAACTACTACTGGTCTTCGAGGGAACGATCAAAGCGTAGACTGTTTGAGAATTACTCCCGTGGAGGAATGTGCGCATGGTGACTGTTGTATTCAATCCGGATGAAATTTCTGTGTTTCATCAACACTCTGACAGTCCACAGATTACAGAATGCTACCAGATGTGCATCGGAAACTACTACTGGTCTTCCAGGGAACGATCAAAGCGTAGACTGTTTTAGAATTACTCCCATGGAGGAAAGTGCGCATGGTGACTGTTGTATTCAATCCCGATGCAATTTCTGTGTTTCATCAACACTCTGACAGTCCACAGATTACAGAATGCCACGAGATGTGCATCGGAATCTACTACTGGTCTTCCAGGGAACGATCAAAGCGTAGACTGTTTTAGAATTACTCCCATGGAGGAAAGTGCGCCTGGTGACTGTTGTATTCAATCCCGATGCATTTTCTGTGTTTCATCAACACTCTGAAAGTCCACAGATTACAGAATGCCACCAGATGTGCATCGGAAACTACTACTGGTCTTCCAGGGAACGATCAAAGCGTAGACTGTTTGAGAATTACTCCCATGGAAGAAAGTGCGCATGGTGACAGTTGTATTCAATCCGGATGAAATTTCTGTGTTTCGTCAACTCTCTGATAGTCCACAGATTACAGAATGCTACCAGATGTGCATCGGAAACTACTACTCTTCTTCCAGGGAACGATCAAAGCGTAGACTGTTTGAGAATTACTCCCATGGAGGAAAGTGCGCATGGTGACTGTTGTATTCAATCCCGATGCAATTTCTGTGTTTCATCAACACTCTGACAGTCCACAGATTACAGAATTCCACGAGATGTGCATCGGAAACTACTACTGGTCTTCCAGGGAACGATCAAAACGTAGACTGTTTCAGACATTACTCCCATGGAGGAAAGTGCGGATGGTAACTGTTGTAATCAATCCCGATGCAATTACTGTGTTTTATCAACACTCTGATAGTCCACAGATTACAGAAAGCCACCAGATGTGCATCGGAAACTACTACTGGTCTTCCAAGGAACGATCAAAGCGTAGACTTATAGAGACATACCTCCCATGGAGGAAAGTGCGCATGGTGACTGTTGTATTCAATCCTGATGCAATTTCTGTGTTTCGTCAACACTTTGATACTCCACAGATTACAGAATGCCTCCCGATGTGCATCGGAAACAACTACTGGGCTTCCAGGGAACGATCAAAGCGTAGACTGTTTGAGAGTTACTCCCATGGAGGAAAGTGCGCATGGTGACTGTTGTATTCAATCCCGATGCAAACTCTGTGTTTCATCAACACTCTCATAGTCTACAGATTACAGAATACCTCCAGATGTGCATCGGAAACTACTACTGGTCTTCCAGGGAACGATCAAAGCGTAGACTGTTTGAGACGTACCTCCCGTGGAGGAATATGCGCATGGTGACTGTTGTATTCAATCCGGATGAAATTTCTGTGTTTCATCAACTCTCTGATTGTCCACAGATTACAGAATGCTACCAGATGTGCATCGGAAACTACTACTGGTCTTCCAGGGAACGATCAAATCGTAGACTGTTTGAGAGTTACTCCCATGGAGGAAAGTGCGCATGGTGACTGTTGTATTCAATCCCGATGCATTTTCTGTGTTTCATCAACACTCTGATAGTCCACAGATTACAGAATGCCACGAGATGTGCATCGGAAACTACTACTAGTCTTCCTGGGAACGATCAAAGCGTAGACTGTTTGAGACATACCTCCCGTGGAGGAAAGTGCGCATGGTGATTGTTGTATTCCATCCCGAAGCAGTTTCTGTGTTTCATCAACACTCTGATAGTCCACAGATTACAGAATGCCACCAGATGTGCATCGGAAACTACTATTGGTCTTCCAGGGAACGATCAAAGCGTAGACTGTGTGAGAATTACTCCCATGGAGGAAAGTGCGCATGGTGACAATTGTATTCAATCCCGATGCAATTTCTGTGTTTCATCAACACTTTGATACTCCACAGATTACAGAATGCCTCCAGATGTGCATCGGAAACTACTAATGGTCTTCCAGGGAACGATCAAAGCGTAGACTGTTTGAGAGTTACTCCCATGGAGGAAAGTGCGGATGGTGACTGTTGTATTGAATCCGGATGAAATTTCTGTGTTTCATCAACACTCTGATAGTCCACAGATTACAGAATGCCACCAGATGTGCATCGGAAACTACTACTGGTCTTCCAGGGAACGATCAAAGCGTAGACTGTTTGAGAATTACTCCCATGGAGGAAAGTGCGCATGGTGACTGTTGTATTCAATCCGGATGAAATTTCTGTGTTTCATCAACACTCTGATAGTCCACAGATTACAGAATGCTACCAGATGTGCATCGGAAACTACTACTGGTCTTCCAGGGAAAGATCAAAGCGTAGAATGTTTGAGAATTACTCCCATGGAGGAAAGTGCGCATGGTGACTGTTGTATTCAATCCCGATGCAATTTCTGTGTTTCATCAACACTCTGATACTCCACAGATTACAGAATTCCACGAGATGTGCATCGGAAACTGCTACTGGTCTTCCTGGGAACGATCCAAGCGTAGACTGTTTCAGACATTACTCCCATGGAGGAAAGTGCGGATGGTGACTGTTGTATTCAATCCCGATGCAATTTCTGTGTTTCATCAACACTCTGATAGTCCACAGATTACAGAAGGCTACCAGATGTGCATCGGAAACTACTACAGGTCATCCAGGGAACGATCAAAGCGTAGACTGCATGAGAGTTACTCCCATGGAGGAAAGTGCGCATGGTGACTGTTGTATTCAATCCCGACGCAATTTCTGTGTTTCATCAACACCCTGATAGTCCACAGATTAGAGAATACGACCAGATGTGCATCGGAAACTACTACTGGTCTTCCAGGGAACGATCAAAGCGTAGACTGTTTGAGACATACCTCCCGTGGAGGAAAGTGCACATGGTGATTGTTGTATTCCATCCCGAAGCAGTTTCTGTGTTTCATCAACACTCTGATAGTCCACAGATTACAGAATGCCACCAGATGTGCATCGGAAACTACTATTGGTCTTCCAGGGAACGATCAAGGCGTAGACTGTTTGAGAATTACTCCCATGGAGGAAAGTGCGCATGGTGACAATTGTATTCAATCCCGATGCAATTTCTGTGTTTCATCAACACTTTGATACTCCACAGATTACAGAATGCCTCCAGATGTGCATCGGAAACTACTAATGGTCTTCCAGGGAACGATCAAAGCGTAGACTGTTTGAGAGTTACTCCCATGGAGGAAAGTGCGGATGGTGACTGTTGTATTCAATCCGGATGAAATTTCTGTGTTTCATCAACACTCTGATAGTCCACAGATTAGAGAATACCACCAGATGTGCATCGGAAACTACTACTGGTCTTCCAGGGAACGATCAAAGCGTAGACTGTTTGAGAATTACTCCCATGGAGGAAAGTGCGCATGGTGACTGTTGTATTCAATCCGGATGAAATTTCTGTGTTTCATCAACACTCTGATAATCCACAGATTACAAAATGCTACCAGATGTGCATCGGAAACTACTACTGGTCTTCCAGGGAAAGATCAAAGCGTAGACTGTTTGAGAATTACTCCCATGGAGGAAAGTGCGCATGGTGACTGTTGTATTCAATCCCGATGCAATTTCTGTGTTTCATCAACACTCTGATACTCCACAGATTACAGAATGCCACGAGATGTGCATCGGAAACTGCTACTGGTCTTCCTGGGAACGATCCAAGCGTAGACTGTTTCAGACATTACTCCCATGGAGGAAAGTGCGGATGGTGACTGTTGCATTCAATCCCGATGCAATTTCTGTGTTTCATCAACACTCTGATAGTCCACAGATTAGAGAATACCACCAGATGTGCATCGGAAACTACTACTGGTCTTCCAGGGAACGATCAAAGCGTAGACTGTTTGAGACATACCTCCCGTGGAGGAAAGTGCGCATGGCGATTGTTGTATTCAATCCCGAAGCAGATTCTGTGTTTCATCAACACTCTGATAGTCCACAGATTACAGAATGCCACCAGATGTGCATCGGAAACTACTACTGGTCTTCCAGGGAACGATCAAAGCGTAGACTGTTTGAGAATTACTCCCATGGAGGAAAGAGCGCTTGGTGACTGTTGTATTCAATCCCGATGCAATTTCTGTGTTTCATCAACACTTTGATACTCCACAGATTACAGAATGCCTCCAGATGTGCATCGGAAACTACTACTGGTCTTCCAGGCAACGATCAAAGCGTAGACTGTTTGAGAATATTTCCCATGGAGGAAAGTGCGCATGGTGACTGTTGTATTCAATCCCGATGCATTTTCTGTGTTTCATCAACACTCTGATAGTCCACAGATTACATAATGCCACGAGATGTGCATCGGAAACTACTACTGGTCTTCCTGGGAACGATCCAAGCGTAGACTGTTTCAGACATTACTCCCATGGAGGAAAGTGCGGATGGTGACTGTTGTATTCAATCCCGATGCAATTTCTGTGTTTCATCAACACTCTGATACTCCACAGATTACAGAATGCCAACAGATGTGCATCGGAAACTACTACTGGTCTTCCAGGGAACGATCAAAGCGTAGACTGTTTGAGAATTACACCATGGAGGAAAGTGCGCATGGTGACTGTTGTATTCAATCCGGATGAAATTTCTGTGTTTCATCAACACTCTGATAGTCCACAGATTACAGAATGCTACCAGATGTGCATCGGAAACTACTACTGGTCTTCCAGGGAACGATCAAAGCGTAGCCTGTTTGAGAATTACTCCCATGGAGGAAAGTGCGCATGGTGATTGTTGTATTCAATCCCGATGCAATTTCTGTGTTTCATCAACACTCTGACAGTCCACAGATTACAGAATGTCACGAGATGTGCATTGGAAACTGCTACTGGTCTTCCTGGGAACGATCCAAGCGTAGACTGTTTCAGACATTACTCCCATGGAGGAAAGTGCGGATGGTGACTGTTGTATTCAATCCCGATGCAATTTCTGTGTTTCATCAACACTCTGATACTCCACAGATTACAGAATGCCTCCAGATATGCATCGGAAACTTCTAATAATCTTCCAGGGAACGATCAAAGCGTAGACTGTTTGAGACATTACTCCCGTGGAGGAAAGTTCGCATGGTGAATGTAGTATTCAATCCCGATGCAATTTCTGTGTTTCATCAACACTCTGATAGTCCACAGATTACAGATTGCCTTCCGATGTGCATCGCAAACAACTACTGGTCTTCCAGATAACGATCAAAGCGTAGACTGTGTTTGACATTACTCCCATGGTGGGAAGTGCGCATGGTAACTGTTGAATTCAATCCCGATGCAAATACTGTGTTTCATCAACACTCTGATAGTCTACGCATTACAGAATGCGACCATATGTGCATCGCAAACTACTACTGGTCTTCCAGGGAACGATCAAAGGCGTAGATTGTTTGAGACACTACTCCCGTGGGCGAAAGTGCGCATGGTGACTGTTGTATTCAATCCCGATGCAATTTCTGTGTTTCATCAACACTCTGATAGTCCACAGATTACAGAATGTTTCAAGATGTGCATCGGAAACTATTACTGGTCCTCCAGCTAACGATCAAAGAGTAGACTGTTAGAGTCATTACTCCCATATAGGAAAGTGCGCATGGTGACTGTATTATTCTATCCAATTGCAATTTCTGTGTTTCATCAACACTCTGATAGTCCACAGATTACAGAATGCATCAAGGTGTTCATCGGAAACTATTACTGGTCTTGCAGGGAACGATCAAAGCGTAGATCTTTGAGACGTTACTTTTATGGAGGAATGTGCGCATGGTGACTGTTGTATTCAATCCCGATGCAATTTCTGTGTTTCATCAACACTCTAATAGTCCACAGATTACAGAATGCCTCCAGATGTGCATCGTAAACTACTACTGGTCTTCCAGAAAACGATCAAAGCGTAAACTCTTTGAGACATTACTCCCATTTAGGAAAGTGCGCATGTTGACTGTTGTATTCAATCCCGATGCATTTTCTGTGTTTCATCAACACTCTGATAGTCCACAGATTACAGAATGCCACGAGATGTGCATCGGAAACTACTACTGGTCTTCCAGGGAACGATCAAAACGTAGACTGTTTCAGACATTACTTCCATGGAGGAAAGTGCGGATGGTGACTGTTGTATTCAATCCTGATGCAATATCTGTGTTTCGTCAAAACTTTGATACTCCACAGATTACAGAATGTACCAGATGTGCATTGGGAACTACTAATGGTCTTCCAGGGAACGATCAAAACGTAGACTGGTTCAGACATTACTCCCATGGAGGACAGTCCACATGCGGACTGTTGTATTCAATCCCAATGCAATTTCTGTGTTTCATCAACACTCTGATAGTCCACAGATAACAGAAAGCCTCCAGATGTGCATCGGAAAATACTACTGGTCTTCCAGGGAACGATCAAAGCGTAGACTGTTAGAGACATTACTCCCATGGAGGAAAGTGCGCATGGTGACTGTTGTATTCAATCCCGATGCAATCACTGTGTTTCATCAACACTCTGATAATCTACGCATTACAGAATGCCACCATATGTGCATCGGAAACTACTACTGGTCTTCTAGGGAACGATCAAAGCTTAGACTGTTTGAGAATTACTCCCATGGAGGAAAGTGTGCATGGTGACTGTTGTATTCAATCCCGATGCAATTTCTGTGTTTCATCAACACTTTGATACTCCACAGATTACAGAATGCCTCCAGATGTGCATCGGAAACTACTAATGGTCTTCTAGGGAACGATCAAAGCGTAGACTGTTTGAGACATTACTCCTGTGGAGGAAAGTGCGCATGGTGAATGTAGTATTCAATCCCGATGCAATTTCTGTGTTTCATCAACACTCTGATAGTCCACAGATTACAGAATGCCTCCCGATGTGCATCGGAAACAACTACTGGTCCTCCAGGAAACGATCAAAGCGTAGACTGTTTGGGACATTACTCCCTTGGTGGAAAGTGCGCATGGTGACTGTTGTCTTCAATCCCGATGTAGTTTCTGTGTTTCATCAACACTCTGATAGTCCACAGATTGCAGTATGCCTCCAGATGTTAATCGGAAGCTACTACTGGTCTTCCAGGGAACGATCAAAGGCGTAGATTGTTTGTGACACTACTCCAATGGAGGAAAGTGCGCATGGTGACTGTTGTATTCAATCCCGATGCAATTTCTGTGTTTCATCAACACTCTGATAGTCCACAGATTACAGAATGCTACCAGATGTGCATCGGAAACTACTACTGGTCTTCCAGGGAACGATCAAAGCGTAGACTGTTTTAGAATTACTCCCATGGAGGAAAGTGCGCATGGTGACTGCTGTATTCAATCCCGATGCAATTTCTGTGTTTCATCAACACTCTGATACTCCACAGATTACAGAATGCCACGAGATGTGCATCGGAAACTGCTACTGGTCTTCCTGAGAACGATCCAAGCGTAGACTGTTTCAGACATTACTCCCATAGAGGAAAGTGCGGATGGTGATTGTTGTATTCAATCCCGATGCAGTTTCTGTGTTTCATCAACACTCTGATAGTCCACAGATTACAGAATGCCACCAGATGTGCATCGGAAACTACTACTGGTCTTCCAGGGAACGATCAAAGCGTAGACTGTTTGAGACATACCTCCCGTGGAGGAAAGTGCGCATGATGACTGTTGTATTCAATCCCGATGCAATTTCTGTGTTTCATCAGCACTTTGATACTCCACAGATTACAGAATGCCTCCAGATGTGCATCGGAAACTACTAATTGTCTTCCAGGGAACGATCAAAGCGTAGACTGTTTGAGACATTACTCCCGTGGAGGAAAGTGCGCATGGTGAATGTAGTATTCAATCCCGATGCAATTTCTGTGTTTCATCAACACTCTGATGGTCCACAGATTACAGAATGCCTCCAGATGTTAATCGGAAGCTACTACTGGTCTTCCAGGGAACGATCAAAGCGTAGACTGTTTGAGACAGTACTCCCATGGAGGAAAGTGCGCATGGTGACTGTTTTATTCAATCCGGATGAAATTTCTGTGTTTCATCAACACTCTGATAGTCCACAGACTACAGAATGCTACCAGATGTGCATCGGAAACTACTACTGGTCTTCCAGTGAACTATCAAAGCGTAGACTGTTTGAGAGTTACACCCATGGAGGAAAGTGCGCATGGTGACTGTTGTATTCAATCCCGATGCAAATTCTGTGTTTCATCAACACTCTCATAGTCTACAGATTACAGAATACCTCCAGATGTGCATCGTAAACTACTACTGGTCTTCCAGTGAACGATCAAAGCGTAGACTGTTTGAGACATACCTCCCGTGGAGGAATGTGCGCATGGTGACTGTTGTATTCAATCCGGATGAAATTTCTGTGTTTCATCAACACTCTGATAGTCCACAGACTACAGAATGCTACCAGATGTGCATCGGAAACTACTACTGGTCTTCCAGTGAACTATCAAAGCGTAGACTGTTTGAGAGTTACACCCATGGAGGAAAGTGCGCATGGTGACTGTTGTATTCAATCCCGATGCATTTTCTGTGTTTCATCAACACTCTGATAGTCCACAGATTACAGAATGCCTCCAGATGTTAATCGGAAGCTACTACTGGTCTTCCAGGGAACGATCAAAGCGTAGACTGTTTGAGACAGTACTCCCATGGAGGAAAGTGCGCATGGTGACTGTTGTATTCAATCCCGATGCAATTTCTGTGTTTCATCAACACTCTGATAGTCCGCAGATTACGGAAAGCATCCAGATGTGCATCGGAAACTACTACTGGTCTTCCTGGGAACGATCCAAGCGTAGACTGTTTCAGACATTACTCCCATGGAGGAAAGTGCGGATGTTGACTGTTGTATTCAATCCCGATGCAATTTCTTTGTTTCATCAACACTCTGATAGTCCACAGATTACAGAATGCCACGAGATGTGCATCGGAAACTACTACTGGTCTTCCAGGGAACGATAAAAGCGTAGACTGTTTCAGGCATTACTCCCATGGAGGAAAGTGCGGATGTTGACTGTTGTATTCAATCCCGATGCAATTTCTTTGTTTCATCAACACTCTGATACTCCACAGATTACAGAATGCCACCAGATGTGCATCGGAAACTACTACTGGTCTTCCAGGGAACGATAAAAGCGTAGACTGTTTGAGAATTACTCCCATGGAGGAAAGTGCGCATGGTGACTGTTGTATTCAATTCGGATGAAATTTCTGTGTTTCATCAACACTCTGATAGTCCACAGATTACAGAATGCTACCAGATGTGCATCGGAAACTACTACTGGTCATCCAGGGAACGAACAAAGCGTAGACTGTTTGAGAATTACTCTCATGGAGGAAAGTGCGCATGGTGACTGCTGTATTCAATCCCGATGCAATTTCTGTGTTTCATCAACACTCTGATACTCCACAGATTACAGAATGCCACGAGATGTGCATCGGAAACTGCTACTGGTCTTCCTGAGAACGATCCAAGCGTAGACTGTTTCAGACATTACTCCCATAGAGGAAAGTGCGGATGGTGATTGTTGTATTCAATTCCGATGCAGTTTCTGTGTTTCATCAACACTCTGATAGTCCACAGATTACAGAATGCCACCAGATGTGCATCGGAAACTACTACTGGTCTTCCAGGGAACGATCAAACCGTAGACTGTTTGAGAATTACTCCCATGGAGGAAAGTGTGCATGGTGACTGTTGTATTCAATCCCGATGCAATTTCTGTGTTTCATCAACACTTTGATACTCCACAGATTACAGAATGCCTCCAGATGTGCATCGGAAACTACTAATGGTCCTCTAGGGAACGATCAAAGCGTAGACTGTTTGAGACATTACTCCTGTGGAGGAAAGTGCGCATGGTGAATGTAGTATTCAATCCCGATGCAATTTCTGTGTTTCATCAACACTCTGATAGTCCACAGATTACAGAATGCCTCCCGATGTGCATCGGAAACAACTACTGGTCCTCCAGGAAACGATCAAAGCGTAGACTGTTTGGGACATTACTCCCTTGGTGGAAAGTGCGCATGGTGACTGTTGTCTTCAATCCCGATGTAGTTTCTGTGTTTCATCAACACTCTGATAGTCCACAGATTGCAGAATGCCTCCAGATGTTAATCGGAAGCTACTACTGGTCTTCCAGGGAACGATCAAAGGCGTAGATTGTTTGTGACACTACTCCCATGGAGGAAAGTGCGCATGGTGACTGTTGTATTCAATCCCGATGCAATTTCTGTGTTTCATCAACACTCTGATAGTCCACAGATTACAGAATATTTCAAGATGTGCATCGGAAACTACTACTGGTCTTCCAGCTAACGATCAAAGCGTAGACTGTTAGAGACATTATTCCCATATAGGAAAGTGCGCATGGTGACTGTAGTATTGAATCCAATTGCAATTTCTGTGTTTCATCAACACTCTGATAGTCCACAGATTACAGAATGTTTCAAGGTGATCATCGGAAACTATTACTGGTCTTGCAATGAACGATCAAAGCGTAGACTCTTTGAGACATTACTTTTATGGAGGAATGTGCGCATGGTGACTGTTGTATTCAATCCCGATGCAATTTCTGTGTTTCATCAACACTCTGATAGTCCACAGATTACGGAAAGCATCCAGATGTGCATCGGAAACAACTACTGGTCTTTCAGGGAACGATCAAAGCGTTGACTGTTTGAGACATCACTCCCATGGAGGAAACTGCGCATGGAGACTTTTGTATTCAATCCCGATGGAATTTCTGTGTTTCATCAACACTCTGATAGTCCACAGATTACAGAATGCCTCCAGATGTTAATCGGAAGCTAATACTGGTCTTCCAGGGAACGATCAAAGCGTAGACTGTTTGAGACAGTACTCCCATGGAGGAAAGTGCGCATGGTGACTGTTGTATTCAATCCGGATGAAATTTCTGTGTTTCATCAACACTCTGATAGTCCACAGATTACAGAATGCTACCAGATGTGCATCGGAAACTACTACTGGTCTTCCAGGGAACGATCAAAGCGTAGATTGTTTGAGAGTTACTCCCATGGAGGAAAGTGCGCATGGTGACTGTTGTATTCAATCCCGATGCAAATTCTGTGTTTCGTCAACACTTTGATACTCCACAGATTACAGAATACCTCCAGATGTGCATCGTAAACTACTACTGGTCTTCCAGGGAACGATCAAAGCGTAGACTGTTTGAGACATACCTCCCGTGGAGGAGTGTGCGCATGGTGACTGTTGTATTCAATCCGGATGAAATTTCTGTGTTTCATCAACACTCTGATAGTCCACAGACTACAGAATGCTACCAGATGTGCATCGGAAACTACTACTGGTCTTCCAGTGAACTATCAAATCGTAGACTGTTTGAGAGTTACTCCCATGGAGGAAAGTGCGCTTGGTGACTGTTGTATTCAATCCCGATGCATTTTCTGTGTTTCAACAACACTCTGATAGTCCACAGATTACAGAATGCCTCCAGATGTTAATCGGAAGCTACTACTGGTCTTCCAGGGAACGATCAAAGCGTAGACTGTTTGAGACAGTACTCCCATGGAGGAAAGTGCACATGGTGACTGTTGTATTCAATCCCGATGCAATTTCTGTGTTTCATCAACACTCTGATAGACCACAGATTACGGAAAGCATCCAGATGTGCATCGGAAACTACTACTGGTCTTCCAGGGAACGATAAAAGCGTAGACTGTTT
The DNA here is from genome assembly GCF_023897955.1 of Schistocerca gregaria. Taxonomy (NCBI): domain Eukaryota; kingdom Metazoa; phylum Arthropoda; class Insecta; order Orthoptera; family Acrididae; genus Schistocerca; species Schistocerca gregaria. Next base: position 3,801,395 of record NW_026061710.1, read on the forward strand.
CAGACATTACTCCCATGGAGGAAAGTGGCGGATGTTGACTGTTGTATTCAATCTCGATGCAATTTCTTTGTTTCATCAACACTCTGATAGTCCACAGATTACAGAATGCCACCAGATGTGCATCGGAAACTACTTCTGGTCTTCCAGGGAACGATAGAAGCGTAGACTGTTTGAGAATTACTCCCATGGAGGAAAGTGCGCATGGTGACTGTTGTATTCAATTCGGATGAAATTTCTGTGTTTCATCAACACTCTGATAGTCCACAGATTACAGAATGCTACCAGATGTGCATCGGAAACTACTACTGGTCTTCCTGGGAACGATCAAAGCGTAGACTGTTTTAGTATTACTCCCATGGAGGAAAGTGCGCATGGTGACTGCTGTATTCAATCCCGATGCAATTTCTGTGTTTCATCAACACTCTGATACTCCACAGATTACAGAATGCCACGAGATGTGCATCGGAAACTGCTACTGGTCTTCCTGAGAACGATCCAAGCGTAGACTGTTTCAGACATTACTCCCATAGAGGAAAGTGCGGATGGTGATTGTTGTATTCAATCCCGATGCAGTTTCTGTGTTTCATCAACACTCTGATAGTCCACAGATTACAGAATGCCACCAGATGTGCATCGGAAACTACTACTGGTCTTCCAGGGAACGATCAAAGCGTAGACTGTTTGAGACATACCTCCCGTGGAGGAAAGTGCGCATGGTGATTGTTGTATTCAATCCCGATGCAGTTTCTGTGTTTCAACAACATTCTGATGGTCCACAGATTACAGAATGCCACCAGATGTGCATCGGAAACTACTACTGGTCTTCCAGGGTACGGTCAAACCGTAGACTGTTTGAGAATTACTCCCATGGAGGAAAGTGCGCATGATGACTGTTGTATTCAATCCCGATGCAATTTCTGTGTTTCATCAGCACTTTGATACTCCACAGATTACAGAATGCCTCCAGATGTGCATCGGAAACTACTAATTGTCTTCCAGGGAACGATCAAAGCGTAGACTGTTTGAGACATTACTCCCGTGGAGGAAAGTGCGCATGGTGAATGTAGTATTCAATCCCGATGCAATTTCTGTGTTTCATCAACACTCTGATGGTCCACAGATTACAGAATGCCTCCAGATGTTAATCGGAAGCTACTACTGGTCTTCCAGGGAACGATCAAAGCGTAGACTGTTTGAGACAGTACTCCCATGGAGGAAAGTGCGCATGGTGACTGTTTTATTCAATCCGGATGAAATTTCTGTGTTTCATCAACACTCTGATAGTCCACAGACTACACAATGCTACCAGATGTGCATCGGAAACTACTACTGGTCTTCCAGTGAACTATCAAAGCGTAGACTGTTTGAGAGTTACACCCATGGAGGAAAGTGCGCATGGTGACTGTTGTATTCAATCCCGATGCAAATTCTGTGTTTCATCAACACTCTCATAGTCTACAGATTACAGAATACCTCCAGATGTGCATCGTAAACTACTACTGGTCTTCCAGTGAACGATCAAAGCGTAGACTGTTTGAGACATACCTCCCGTGGAGGAATGTGCGCATGGTGACTGTTGTATTCAATCCGGATGAAATTTCTGTGTTTCATCAACACTCTGATAGTCCACAGACTACAGAATGCTACCAGATGTGCATCGGAAACTACTACTGGTCTTCCAGTGAACTATCAAAGCGTAGACTGTTTGAGAGTTACACCCATGGAGGAAAGTGCGCATGGTGACTGTTGTATTCAATCCCGATGCATTTTCTGTGTTTCATCAACACTCTGATAGTCCACAGATTACAGAATGCCTCCAGATGTTAATCGGAAGCTACTACTGGTCTTCCAGGGAACGATCAAAGCGTAGACTGTTTGAGACAGTACTCCCATGGAGGAAAGTGCGCATGGTGACTGTTGTATTCAATCCCGATGCAATTTCTGTGTTTCATCAACACTCTGATAGTCCGCAGATTACGGAAAGCATCCAGATGTGCATCGGAAACTACTACTGGTCTTCCTGGGAACGATCCAAGCGTAGACTGTTTCAGACATTACTCCCATGGAGGAAAGTGCGGATGTTGACTGTTGTATTCAATCCCGATGCAATTTCTTTGTTTCATCAACACTCTGATAGTCCACAGATTACAGAATGCCACGAGATGTGCATCGGAAACTACTACTGGTCTTCCAGGGAACGATAAAAGCGTAGACTGTTTCAGGCATTACTCCCATGGAGGGAAGTGCGGATGTTGACTGTTGTATTCAATCCCGATGCAATTTCTTTGTTTCATCAACACTCTGATACTCCACAGATTACAGAATGCCACCAGATGTGCATCGGAAACTACTACTGGTCTTCCAGGGAACGATAAAAGCGTAGACTGTTTGAGAATTACTCCCATGGAGGAAAGTGCGCATGGTGACTGTTGTATTCAATTCGGATGAAATTTCTGTGTTTCATCAACACTCTGATAGTCCACAGATTACAGAATGCTACCAGATGTGCATCGGAAACTACTACTGGTCATCCAGGGAACGAACAAAGCGTAGACTGTTTGAGAATTACTCTCATGGAGGGAAGTGCGCATGGTGACTGCTGTATTCAATCCCGATGCAATTTCTGTGTTTCATCAACACTCTGATACTCCACAGATTACAGAATGCCACGAGATGTGAATCGGAAACTGCTACTGGTCTTCCTGAGAACGATCCAAGCGTAGACTGTTTCAGACATTACTCCCATAGAGGAAAGTGCGGATGGTGATTGTTGTATTCAATTCCGATGCAGTTTCTGTGTTTCATCAACACTCTGATAGTCCACAGATTATAGAATGCCACCAGATGTGCATCGGAAACTACTACTGGTCTTCCAGGGAACGATCAAACCGTAGACTGTTTGAGAATTACTCCCATGGAGGAAAGTGCGCATGATGACTGTTGTATTCAATCCCGATGCAATTTCTGTGTTTCATCAACACTTTCATACTCCACAGATTACAGAATGATTCCAGATGTGCATCGGAAACTACAACTGGTCTTCCTGGGAACGATCCAAGCGTAGACTGTTTCAGACATTACTCCCATGGAGGAAAGTGCGGATGTTGACTGTTGTATTCAATCCCGATGCAATTTCTTTGTTTCATCAACACTCTGATAGTCCACAGATTACAGAATGCCACCAGATGTGCATCGGAAACTACTACTGGTCTTCCAGGGAACGATCAAAGCGTAGACTGTTTGAGAATTACTCCCATGGTGGAAAGTGAGCGTGGTGACTGTTGTATTCAATTCGGATGAAATTTCTGTGTTTCATCAACACTCTGATAGTCCACAGATTACAGAATGGTACCAGATGTGCATCGGAAACTACTACTGGTCTTCCAGGGAACGATCAAATCGTACACTGTTTGAGAATTACTCCCATGGAGGGAAGTGGGCATGGTGACTGCTGTATTCAATCCCGATGCAATTTCTGTGTTTCATCAACACTCTGATACTCCACAGATTACAGAATGCCACGAGATGTGCATCGGAAACTGCTACTGGTCTTCCTGGGAACGATCCAAGCGTAGACTGTTTCAGACATTACTCCCATAGAGGAAAGTGCGGATGGTGACTGTTTTATTCAATCCCGATGCAATTTCTGTGTTTCATCAACACTCTGATAGTCCACAGATTAGAGAATACCACCAGATGTTCATCGGAAACTACTACTGGTCTTCCTGGGGACGATCAAAGCGTAGACTGTTTGAGACATACCTCCCGTGGAGGAAAGTGCGCATGGTGATTGTTGTATTCAATCCCGATGCAGTTTCTGTGTTTCAACAACACTCTGATAGTCCACAGATTACAGAATGCCACCAGATGTGCATCGGAAACTACTACTGGTCTTCCAGGGAACGATCAAACCGTAGACTGTTTGAGAATTACTCCCATGGATTAAAGTGCGCATGATGACTGTTGTATTCAATCCCGATGCAATTTCTGTGTTTCATCAGCACTTTGATACTCCACAGATTACAGAATGCCTCCAGATGTGCATCGGAAACTACTAATTGTCTTCCAGGGAACGCTCAAAGCGTAGACTCTTTGAGACATTACTGCCACGGAGGAAACTGCGCATGGAGACTGTTGTATTCAATCTCGATGGAATTTCTGTGTTTCATCAACACTCTGATAGTCCACAGATTACAGAAAGCATCCAGATGTGCATCGGAAAATACTACTGTTCTTCCAGGGAACGATCAAAACGTAGACTGTTAGAGACATTACTCCCACATAGGAAAGTGCGCATGGTGACTGTAGTATTCAATCCAAATGCAATTTCTGTGTTTCATCAACACTCTGATAGTCCACAGATTACAGAATGCATCAAGGTGTTCATCGGAATCTATTACTGGTCTTGCAGGGAACGATCAAAGCGTAGACTCTTTGAGACATTACTTCTATGTAGGAATGTGCGCATGGTGACTGTTGTATTCAATCCCGATGCAATTTCTTTGTTTCATCAACACTCTGATAGTCCACAGATTACAGAATGCCACCAGATGTGCATCGGAAACTACTACTGGTCTTCCAGGGAACGATCAAAGCGTAGACTGTTAGAGACATACCTCCAGTGGAGGAAAGTGCGCATGTTGACTGTTGTATTCATTCCCGATGCAATTTCTGTGTTTCATCAACACTCTGATAGTCCACAGATTACAGAATGCCACCAGATGTGCATCGGAAACTACTACTGGTCTTCCAGGGAACGATCAAAGCATAGACTGTTTGAGAATTACTCCCATGGAGGAAAGTGTGCATGGTGACTGTTGTATTCAATCCCGATGCAATTTCTGTGTTTCATCAACACTCTGATAGTCCACAGATCACAGAAAGGCTCCAGATGTGCGTCGGAAACTACTACTGGTCTTCCAGGGAACGATGAAACCGAAAACTGTTGGAGACATTACTCCCATGGAGGAAGGTGCGCATGGTGACTGTTGTATTCAATCCCGATGCAATTTCTGTGTTTCATCAACACTCTGATGGTCCACAGATTACAGAATGCCACCAGATGTGCATCGGAAACTACTACTGGTCTTCCAGGGTACGGTCAAACCGTAGACTGTTTGAGAATTACTCCCATGGAGGAAAGTGCGCATGATGACTGTTGTATTCAATCCCGTTGCATTTAATGTGTTTCATCAACACTCTGATAGTCCACAGATTACAGAATGCCACGAGATGTGCATCGGAAACTACTACTTGTCTTCCAGGGAACGATCAAAGCTAGACTGTTTGAGAATTACTCCCATGGTGGAAAGTGCGCGTGGTGACTGTTGTATTCAATTCGGATGAAATTTCTGTGTTTCATCAACACTCTGATAGTCCACAGATTACAGAATGGTACCAGATGTGCATCGGAAACTACTACTGGTCTTCCAGGGAACGATCAAATCGTAGACTGTTTGAGAATTACTCCCATGGAGGGAAGTGGGCATGGTGACTGCTGTATTCAATCCCGATGCAATTTCTGTGTTTCATCAACACTCTGATACTCCACAGATTACAGAATGCCACGAGATGTGCATCGGAAACTGCTACTGGTCTTCCTGGGAACGATCCAAGCGTAGACTGTTTCAGACATTACTCCCATAGAGGAAAGTGCGGATGGTGACTGTTTTATTCAATCCCGATGCAATTTCTGTGTTTCATCAACACTCTGATAGTCCACAGATTAGAGAATACCACCAGATGTTCATCGGAAACTACTACTGGTCTTCCTGGGGACGATCAAAGCGTAGACTGTTTGAGACATACCTCCCGTGGAGGAAAGTGCGCATGGTGATTGTTGTATTCAATCCCGATGCAGTTTCTGTGTTTCAACAACACTCTGATAGTCCACAGATTACAGAATGCCACCAGATGTGCATCGGAAACTACTACTGGTCTTCCAGGGAACGATCAAACCGTAGACTGTTTGAGAATTACTCCCATGGTTTAAAGTGCGCATGATGACTGTTGTATTCAATCCCGATGCAATTTCTGTGTTTCATCAGCACTTTGATACTCCACAGATTACAGAATGCCTCCAGATGTGCATCGGAAACTACTAATTGTCTTCCAGGGAACGATCAAAGCGTAGACTGTTTGACACATTACTCCCGTGGAGGAAAGTGCGCATGGTGAATGTAGTATTCAATCCCGATGCAATTTCTGTGTTTCATCAACACTCTGATAGTCCACAGATTACTGAATGCCTCCAGATGTTAATCGGAAGCTACTACTGGTCTTCCAGGGAACGATCAAAGCGTAGACTGTTTGAGACATTACTCCCATGGAGGAAAGTGCGCATGGTGACTGTTGTATTCAATCCCGATGCAATTTCTGTGTTTCATCAACACTCTGATAGTCCACAGTTTACGGAAAGCATCCAGATGCGCATCGGAAACTACTACTGGTCTTCCAGGGAACGCTCAAAGCGTAGACTCTTTGAGACATTACTGCCACGGAGGAAACTGCGCATGGAGACTGTTGTATTCAATCTCGATGGAATTTCTGTGTTTCATCAACACTCTGATAGTCCACAGATTACAGAAAGCATCCGGATGTGCATCGGAAAATACTACTGTTCTTCCAGGGAACGATCAAAACGTAGACTGTTAGAGACATTACTCCCACATAGGAAAGTGCGCATGGTGACTGTAGTATTCAATCCAAATGCAATTTCTGTGTTTCATCAACACTCTGATAGTCCACAGATTACAGAATGCATCAAGGTGTTCATCGGAATCAATTACTGGTCTTGCAGGGAACGATCAAAGCGTAGACTCTTTGAGACATTACTTCTATGTAGGAATGTGCGCATGGTGACTGTTGTATTCAATCCCGATGCAATTTCTGTGTTTCATCAACACTCTGATAGTCCACAGATTACAGAATGCCACCAGATGTGCATCGGAAACTACTACTGGTCTTCCAGGGAACGATCAAAGCGTAGACTGTTAGAGACATACCTCCAGTGGAGGAAAGTGCGCATGTTGACTGTTGTATTCATTCCCGATGCAATTTCTGTGTTTCATCAACACTCTGATAGTCCACAGATTACAGAATGCCACCAGATGTGCATCGGAAACTACTACTGGTCTTCCAGGGAACGATCAAAGCATAGACTGTTTGAGAATTACTCCCATGGAGGAAAGTGTGCATGGTGACTGTTGTATTCAATCCCGATGCAATTTCTGTGTTTCATCAACACTCTGATAGTCCACAGATCACAGAAAGGCTCCAGATGTGCGTCGGAAACTACTACTGGTCTTCCAGGGAACGATGAAACCGAAAACTGTTGGAGACATTACTCCCATGGAGGAAAGTGCGCATGGTGACTGTTGTATTCAATCCCGATGCAATTTCTGTGTTTCATCAACACTCTGATGGTCCACAGATTACAGAATGCCACCAGATGTGCATCGGAAACTACTACTGGTCTTCCAGGGTACGGTCAAACCGTAGACTGTTTGAGAATTACTCCCATGGAGGAAAGTGCGCATGATGACTGTTGTATTCAATCCCGTTGCATTTAATGTGTTTCATCAACACTCTGATAGTCCACAGATTACAGAATGCCACGAGATGTGCATCGGAAACTACTACTTGTCTTCCAGGGAACGATCAAAGCGTAGACTGTTTGAGACATACCTCCCGTGGAGGAAAGTGCGCATGGTGATTGTTGTATTATATCCCGATGCAGTTTCTGTGTTTCAACAACACTCTGATGGTCCACAGATTACAGAATGCCACCAGATGTGCATCGGAAACTACTACTGGTCTTCCAGGGTACGGTCAAACCGTAGACTGTTTGAGAATTACTCCCATGGAGGAAAGTGCGCATGATGACTGTTGTATTCAATCCCGATGCAATTTCTGTGTTTCATCAGCACTTTGATACTCCACAGATTACAGAATGCCTCCAGATGTGCATCGGAAACTACTAATTGTCTTCCAGGGAACGATCAAAGCGTAGACTGTTTGAGACATTACTCCCGTGGAGGAAAGTGCGCATGGTGAATGTAGTATTCAATCCCGATGCAATTTCTGTGTTTCATCAACACTCTGATGGTCCACAGATTACAGAATGCCTCCAGATGTTAATCGGAAGCTACTACTGGTCTTCCAGGGAACGATCAAAGCATAGACTGTTTGAGACAGTACTCCCATGGAGGAAAGTGCGCATGGTGACTGTTTTATTCAATCCGGATGAAATTTCTGTGTTTCATCAACACTCTGATAGTCCACAGACTACAGAATGCTACCAGATGTGCATCGGAAACTACTACTGGTCTTCCAGTGAACTATCAAAGCGTAGACTGTTTGAGAGTTACACCCATGGAGGAAAGTGCGCATGGTGACTGTTGTATTCAATCCCGATGCAAATTCTGTGTTTCATCAACACTCTCATAGTCTACAGATTACAGAATACCTCCAGATGTGCATCGTAAACTACTACTGGTCTTCCAGTGAACGATCAAAGCGTAGACTGTTTGAGACATACCTCCCGTGGAGGAATGTGCGCATGGTGACTGTTGTATTCAATCCGGATGAAATTTCTGTGTTTCATCAACACTCTGATAGTCCACAGACTACAGAATGCTACCAGATGTGCATCGGAAACTACTACTGGTCTTCCAGTGAACTATCAAAGCGTAGACTGTTTGAGAGTTACACCCATGGAGGAAAGTGCGCATGGTGACTGTTGTATTCAATCCCGATGCATTTTCTGTGTTTCATCAACACTCTGATAGTCCACAGATTACAGAATGCCTCCAGATGTTAATCGGAAGCTACTACTGGTCTTCCAGGGAACGATCAAAGCGTAGACTGTTTGAGACAGTACTCCCATGGAGGAAAGTGCGCATGGTGACTGTTGTATTCAATCCCGATGCAATTTCTGTGTTTCATCAACACTCTGATAGTCCGCAGATTACGGAAAGCATCCAGATGTGCATCGGAAACTACTACTGGTCTTCCTGGGAACGATCCAAGCGTAGACTGTTTCAGACATTACTCCCATGGAGGAAAGTGCGGATGTTGACTGTTGTATTCAATCCCGATGCAATTTCTTTGTTTCATCAACACTCTGATAGTCCACAGATTACAGAATGCCACGAGATGTGCATCGGAAACTACTACTGGTCTTCCAGGGAACGATAAAAGCGTAGACTGTTTCAGGCATTACTCCCATGGAGGAAAGTGCGGATGTTGACTGTTGTATTCAATCCCGATGCAATTTCTTTGTTTCATCAACACTCTGATACTCCACAGATTACAGAATGCCACCAGATGTGCATCGGAAACTACTACTGGTCTTCCAGGGAACGATAAAAGCGTAGACTGTTTGAGAATTACTCCCATGGAGGAAAGTGCGCATGGTGACTGTTGTATTCAATTCGGATGAAATTTCTGTGTTTCATCAACACTCTGATAGTCCACAGATTACAGAATGCCACCAGATGTGCATCGGAATCTACTACTGGTCTTCCAGGGAACGATCAAACCGTAGACTGTTTGAGAATTACTCCCATGGAGGAAAGTGCGCATGATGACTGTTGTATTCAATCCCGATGCAATTTCTGTGTTTCATCAACACTTTCATACTCCACAGATTACAGAATGCCTCCAGATGTGCATCGGAAACTACAACTGGTCTTCCTGGGAACGATCCAAGCGTAGACTGTTTCAGACATTACTCCCATGGAGGAAAGTGCGGATGTTGACTGTTGTATTCAATCCCGATGCAATTTCTTTGTTTCATCAACACTCTGATAGTCCACAGATTACAGAATGCCACCAGATGTGCATCGGAAACTACTACTGGTCTTCCAGGGAACGATCAAAGCGTAGACTGTTAGAGACATACCTCCAGTGGAGGAAAGTGCGCATGTTGACTGTTGTATTCATTCCCGATGCAATTTCTGTGTTTCATCAACACTCTGATAGTCCCCAGATTACAGAATGCCACCAGATGTGCATCGGAAACTACTACTGGTCTTCCAGGGAACGATCAAAGCATAGACTGTTTGAGAATTACTCCCATGGAGGAAAGTGTGCATGGTGACTGTTGTATTCAATCCCGATGCCATTTCTGTGTTTCATCAACACTCTGATAGTCCACAGATCACAGAAAGGCTCCAGATGTGCGTCGGAAACTACTACTGGTCTTCCAGGGAACGATGAAACCGAAAACTGTTGGAGACATTACTCCCATGGAGGAAAGTGCGCATGGTGACTGTTGTATTCAATCCCGATGCAATTTCTGTGTTTCATCAACAATCTGATAGTCTACAGATTACAGAATGCCACCAGATGTGCATCGGAAACTACTACTTGTCTTCCAGGGAACGATCAAAGCGTAAACTCTTTGAGACATTTCTCCCATGGAGGAAAGTGCGCATGGTGACTGTTGTATTCAATCCCGATGCAATTTCTGTGTTTCATGAACACTCTGATAGTCCAAGGATTACAGAATGCCTCCAGATGTGTATCGGAAACTACTAATGGTATACCAGGGAACGATCAAAGCGTAGACTGTTTGAGACATTACTCCCATGGAGGAAAGTGCGCATGGTGAATGTAGTATTCAATCCCGATGCAATTTCTGTGTTTCATCAACACTCTGATAGTCCACAGATTACAGAATGCCTCCCGATGTGCATCGGACACAACTACTGGTCTTCCAGGGAACGATCAAAGCGTAGACTGTTTGGGACATTACTCCCACGGTGGAAAGTGCGCATGGTGACTGTTGTCTTCAATCCTGATGCAATTTCTGTGTTTCATCAACACTCTGATAGTCCACAGATTACGGAATGCCTCCAGATGTTAATCGGAAGCTACTACTGGTCTTCCAGGGAATGATAAAAGCGTATACTGTTTGAGACAGTACTCCCATGGAGGAAAGTGCGCATGGTGACTGTTGTATTCAATCACGATGCAATTACTGTGTTTCATCAACACTCTGATAGCCTACGCATTACAGAATGCCACCATATGTGCATCGCAAACTACTACTGGTCTTCCAGGGAACGATCAAGGGCGTAGATTGTTTGAGACATTACTCCTGTTGAGGAAAGTGCGCATGTTGACTGTTGTATACAATCCGGATGAAACTTCTGTGTTTCATCAACACTCTGATAGTCCACAGATTACAGAATGCTACCAGATGTGTATCGGAAACTACTACTGGTCTTCCAGGGAACGATCAAAGCGTAGATAGTTTGAGAGTTACTCCCATGGAGGAAAGTGCGCATGGTGACTGTTGTATTCAATCCCGATTCAAATTCAGTGTTTCATCAACACTCTCATAGTCTACAGATTACAGAATACCTCCAGATGTGCATCGGAAACTACTACTGGTCTTCCAGAAAACGATCAAAGCGTAGACTGTTTGAGACAAACCTCCCGTCTAGGAATGTGCGCATGGTGACTGTTGTATTCAATCCGGATGAAATTTCTGTGTTTCATCAACACTCTGATAGTCCACAGATTACAGAATACTACCAGATGTGCATCGGAAACTACTACTGGTCTTCCAGGTAACGATCAAAGCGTAGACTGTTTGAGAGTTACTCCCATTTAGGAAAGTGCGCATGGTGACTGTTGTATTCAATCCCGATGCAAATTCAGTGTTTCATCAACACTCTCATAGTCTACAGATTACAGAATGAAACCAGATGTGCATCGGAAACTACTACTGGTCTTCCAGGGAACGATCAAAGCGTAGACTGTTTGAGACATTACTCCCATGGAGGAAACTGCGCATGGAGACTGTTGTATTCAATCCCCAAGCAATTTCTATGTTTCATCAACACTCTGATAGTCCACAGATTACAGAAAGCCTCCAGATGTGCACCGGAAAATACTACTGGTCTTCCAGGGAACGATCAAAACGTAGACTGTTTCAGACATTACTCCCATGGAGGAAAGTGCGGATGGTGACTGTTGTGTTCAATCCCGATGCAATTTCTGTGTTTCATCAACACTCTGATAGTCCACAGATTACAGAATGCCTCCAGATGTGCATCGGAAACTACTACTGGTCTTTCAGGGAACGATCAAACCGTAGACTGTTTGAGACATTACTTTTATGGAGGAATGTGCTCATGGTGACTGTTGTATTCAATCCCGATGCAATTTCTGTGTTTCATCAACACTCTGATAGTCCACAGATTACACAATACCACCAGATGTTAATCGGAAGCTACTACTGGTCTTCCAGGGAACGATCAAAGCTTAGACTGTTTGATACATTACTCCCATGGAGGAAAGTGCGCATGGTGACTGTTGTATTCATTCCCGATGCAATTTCTGTGTTTCATCAACACTCTGATAGTCCACAGATTACGGAAAGCATCCAGATGTGCATCGGAAATTACTAGTGGTCTTCCGGGGAATGATCAAAGCGTAGACTGTTTGAGACATTACTCCCATGGAGGAAACTGCGCATGGAGACTGTTGTATTCAATCCCGAAGCAATTTCTGTGTTTCATCAACACTTTCATACTCCACAGATTACAGAATGCCTCCAGATGTGCATCGGAAACTACAACTGGTCTTCCTGGGAACGATCCAAGCGTAGACTGTTTCAGACATTACTCCCATGGAGGAAAGTGCGGATGTTGACTGTTGTATTCAATCCCGATGCAATTTCTTTGTTTCATCAACACTCTGATAGTCCACAGATTACAGAATGCCACCAGATGTGCATCGGAAACTACTACTGGTCTTCCAGGGAACGATCAAAGCGTAGACTGTTAGAGACATACCTCCAGTGGAGGAAAGTGCGCATGTTGACTGTTGTATTCATTCCCGATGCAATTTCTGTGTTTCATCAACACTCTGATAGTCCACAGATTACAGAATGCCACCAGATGTGCATCGGAAACTACTACTGGTCTTCCAGGGAACGATCAAAGCATAGACTGTTTGAGAATTACTCCCATGGAGGAAAGTGTGCATGGTGACTGTTGTATTCAATCCCGATGCCATTTCTGTGTTTCATCAACACTCTGATAGTCCACAGATCACAGAAAGGCTCCAGATGTGCGTCGGAAACTACTACTGGTCTTCCAGGGAACGATGAAACCTAAAACTGTTGGAGACATTACTCCCATGGAGGAAAGTGCGCATGGTGACTGTTGTATTCAATCCCGATGCAATTTCTGTGTTTCATCAACAATCTGATAGTCTACAGATTACAGAATGCCACCAGATGTGCATCGGAAACTACTACTTGTCTTCCAGGGAACGATCAAAGCGTAAACTCTTTGAGACATTTCTCCCATGGAGGAAAGTGCGCATGGTGACTGTTGTATTCAATCCCGATGCAATTTCTGTGTTTCATGAACACTCTGATAGTCCAAGGATTACAGAATGCCTCCAGATGTGTATCGGAAACTACTAATGGTATTCCAGGGAACGATCAAAGCGTAGACTGTTTGAGACATTACTCCCATGGAGGAAAGTGCGCATGGTGACTGTAGTATTCAATCCCGATGCAATTTCTGTGTTTCATCAACACTCTGATAGTCCACAGATTACAGAATGCCTCCCGATGTGCATCGGACACAACTACTGGTCTTCCAGGGAACGATCAAAGCGTAGACTGTTTGGGACATTACTCCCACGGTGGAAAGTGCGCATGGTGACTGTTGTCTTCAATCCTGATGCAATTTCTGTGTTTCATCAACACTCTGATAGTCCACAGATTACGGAATGCCTCCAGATGTTAATCGGAAGCTACTACTGGTCTTCCAGGGAATGATAAAAGCGTATACTGTTTGAGACAGTACTCCCATGGAGGAAAGTGCGCATGGTGACTGTTGTATTCAATCACAATGCAATTACTGTGTTTCATCAACACTCTGATAGCCTACGCATTACAGAATGCCACCATATGTGCATCGCAAACTACTACTGGTCTTCCAGGGAACGATCAAGGGCGTAGATTGTTTGAGACATTACTCCTGTTGAGGAAAGTGCGCATGTTGACTGTTGTATACAATCCGGATGAAACTTCTGTGTTTCATCAACACTCTGATAGTCCACAGATTACAGAATGCTACCAGATGTGTATCGGAAACTACTACTGGTCTTCCAGGGAACGATCAAAGCGTAGATAGTTTGAGAGTTACTCCCATGGAGGAAAGTGCGCATGGTGACTGTTGTATTCAATCCCGATTCAAATTCAGTGTTTCATCAACACTCTCATAGTCTACAGATTACAGAATACCTCCAGATGTGCATCGGAAACTACTACTGGTCTTCCAGAAAACGATCAAAGCGTAGACTGTTTGAGACAAACCTCCCGTCTAGGAATGTGCGCATGGTGACTGTTGTATTCAATCCGGATGAAATTTCTGTGTTTCATCAACACTCTGATAGTCCACAGATTACAGAATACTACCAGATGTGCATCGGAAACTACTACTGGTCTTCCAGGTAACGATCAAAGCGTAGACTGTTTGAGAGTTACTCCCATTTAGGAAAGTGCGCATGGTGACTGTTGTATTCAATCCCGATGCAAATTCAGTGTTTCATCAACACTCTCATAGTCTACAGATTACAGAATGAAACCAGATGTGCATCGGAAACTACTACTGGTCTTCCAGGGAACGATCAAAGCGTAGACTGTTTGAGACATTACTCCCATGGAGGAAACTGCGCATGGAGACTGTTGTATTCAATCCCCAAGCAATTTCTATGTTTCATCAACACTCTGATAGTCCACAGATTACAGAAAGCCTCCAGATGTGCACCGGAAAATACTACTGGTCTTCCAGGGAACGATCAAAACGTAGACTGTTTCAGACATTACTCCCATGGAGGAAAGTGCGGATGGTGACTGTTGTGTTCAATCCCGATGCAATTTCTGTGTTTCATCAACACTCTGATAGTCCACAGATTACAGAATGCCTCCAGATGTGCATCGGAAACTACTACTGGTCTTTCAGGGAACGATCAAACCGTAGACTGTTTGAGACATTACTTTTATGGAGGAATGTGCTCATGGTGACTGTTGTATTCAATCCCGATGCAATTTCTGTGTTTCATCAACACTCTGATAGTCCACAGATTACACAATACCACCAGATGTTAATCGGAAGCTACTACTGGTCTTCCAGGGAACGATCAAAGCTTAGACTGTTTGATACATTACTCCCATGGAGGAAAGTGCGCATGGTGACTGTTGTATTCATTCCCGATGCAATTTCTGTGTTTCATCAACACTCTGATAGTCCACAGATTACGGAAAGCATCCAGATGTGCATCGGAAATTACTAGTGGTCTTCCGGGGAATGATCAAAGCGTAGACTGTTTGAGACATTACTCCCATGGAGGAAACTGCGTATGGAGACTGTTGTATTCAATCCCGAAGCAATTTCTGTGTTTCATCAACACTCTGATAGTCCACAGATTACAGAAAGCCTCCAGATGTGCAACGGAAAATACTACTGGTCTTCCAGGGAACGATCAAAGGCGTAGATTGTTTGAGACATTACTCCCGCGGAGGAAAGTGCGCATGGTGACTGTTGTATACAGTCCCGATGCAATTTCTGTGTTTCATCAACACTCTAATAGTCCACAGATTACAGAATGCCTCCAGATGTGCATCGGAAACTACTACTGGTCTTCCAGGGAACGTTAAAAACGTAGACTGTTAGAGACATACCACCCGTGGAGGAAAGTGCGCATGTTGACTGTTGTGTTCAATCGCGATGCATTTTCTGTGTTTCATCAACACTCTGATAGTCCACAGATTACAGAATGCCACCAGATGTGCATCGGAAACTACTACTGGTCTTCCAGGGAACGATCAAAGCGTAGACTGTTAGAGACATACCTCCCGTGGAGGAAAGTGCGCATGTTGACTGTTGTATTCTTTCCCGATGCAATTTCTGTGTTTCATCAACACTCTGATAGTCCACAGATTACAGAATGCCACCAGATGTGCATCGGAAACTACTACTGGGCTTCCAGGGAACGATCAAAACATAGACTGTTTGAGAATTACTCCCATGGAGGAAAGTGCGCATGGTGACTGTTGTATTCAATCCCGATGCAATTTCTGTGTTTCATCACCACTCTGATAGTCCACAGATCACAGAAAGCCTCCAGATGTGCGTCGGAAACTACTACTGGTCTTCCAGGGAACGATCAAAGGGACAACTGTTAGAGACATTACTAGCATGGAGGAATGTGCGCATGGTGACTGTTGTATTCAACCCCGATGCAATTTCTGTGTTTCATCAACACTCTGATAGTCTACAGATTACAGAATGCCTCCAGATGTGCATCGGAAACTACTACTGGTCTTCCAGGAAACGATCAAAGCGTAGACTGTTTGAGACATTACTCCCATGGAGGAAAGTGCGCATGGTGAATGTAGTATTCAATCACGATGCAATTTCTGTGTTTCATCAACACTCTGATAGTCCACAGATTACAGAATGCCTCCTGATGTGCATCGGAAACAACTACTGGTCTTCCAGGGAACGATCAAAGCGTAGACTGTTTGGGACATTACTCTCATGGTGGAAAGTGCTCATGGTGACTGTTGTCTTCAATCCCGATGCAATTTCTGTGTTTCATCAACACTCTGATAGTCCACAGATTGCAGATTACCTCCAGATGTTAATCGGAAGCTACTACTTGTCTTCCAGGGAACGATCAAAGCGTAGACTGTTTGAGACACTACTCCCATGGAGGAAAGTGCGCATGGTGACTGTTGTATTCAATCCCGATGCAATTTCTGTGTTTCATCAACACTCTGATAGTCCACAGATTACGGAAAACATCCAGATGTGCATCGGAAACTACTACTGGTCTTCCAGGGAACGATCAAAGCGTAGACTGTTTGAGACATTACTCCCATGGAGGAAACTGCGCATGGAGACTGTTGTATTCAATCCCGAAGCAATTTCTATGTTTCATCAACACTCTCATAGTCTTCGGATTACAGTATACCTCCATATGTGCATCGGAAACTGCTACTGGTCTTCCAGGGAACGATCAAAGCGTAGTCTGTTTGAGACAAACCTCCCGTGGAGGAATGTGCGCATGATGACTGTTGTATTCAATCCAGATGAAATTTCTGTGTTTCATCAACACCCTGATAGTCCACAGATTACAGAATGCTACCAGATGTGCATCGGAAACTACTACTGGTCTTCCAGGGAACGATCAAAGCGTAGATATTTGAGAGTTACTCCCATGGAGGAAAGTGCGCATGGTGATTGTTGTATTCAATCCCGATGCAATTTCTGTGTTTCATCAACACTCTGTTAGTCCACAGATTACAGAATGCCTGCTGATGTGCATCGGAAACAACTACTGGTCTTCCAGGGAACGATCAAAGCGTAGACTGTTCGGGACATTACTCTCATGGTGGAAAGTGCTCATGGTGACTGTTGTCTTCAAACCCGATGCAGTTTCTGTGTTTCATCAACACTCTGATAGTCCACAGATTACAGAATACCTCCAGATGTTAATCGGAAGCTACTACTGGTCTTCCAGGGAACGATCAAAGCGTAGACTGTTTGAGACACTACTCCCATGGAGGAAAGTGCGCATGATGACTGTTGTATTCAATCCCGATGCAATTTCTGTGTTTCATCAACACTCTGATAGTCCACAGATTACGGAAAGCATCCAGATGTGCATCGGAAACTACTACTGGTCTTCCAGGGAACGATCAAAGCGTAGACTGTTTGAGACATTACTCCCATGGAGGAAACTGCGCATGGAGACTGTTGTATTCAATCCCCAAGCAATTTCTATGTTTCATCAACACTCTGATAGTCCACAGATTACAGAAAGCCTCCAGATGTGCACCGGAAAATACTACTGGTCTTCCAGGGAACGATCAAAACGTAGACTGTTTCAGACATTACTCCCATGGAGGAAAGTGCTGATGGTGACTGTTGTGTTCAATCCCGATGCAATTTCTGTGTTTCATCAACACTCTGATAGTCCACAGATTACAGAATGCCTCCAGATGTGCATCGGAAACTACTACTGGTCTTTCAGGGAACGATCAAAGCGTAGACTGTTTGGGACATTACTCCCATGGTGTAAAGTGCGCATGGTGACTGTTGTCTTCAATTCCGATGCAATTTCTGTGCTTCATCAACACTCTCATAGTCTTCAGATTACAGTATACCTCCAGATGTGCATCGGAAACTACTACTGGTCTTCCAGGGAACGATCAAAGCGTAGACTGTTTGAGACAAACCTCCCATGGAGGAATGTGCGCATGGTGACTGTTGTATTCAATCCAGATGAAATTTCTGTGTTTCATCAACACTCTGATAGTCCACAGATTACAGAATGCTACCAGATGTGCATCGGAAACTACTACTGGTCTTCCAGGGAACGATCAAAGCGTAGATATTTGTGAGTTACTCCCATGCAGGAAAGTGCGCTTGGTGACTGTTGTATTCAATCTGGATGAAATTTCTGTGTTTCATCAACACTCTGGTAGTCCACAGATTACAGAATGCTACCAGATGTGATTCGGAAACTACTACTGGTCTTCCAGGGAACGATCAAAGCGTAGACTGTTTAAAAGTTACTCCCATGGAGGAAAGTGCGCATGGTGACTGTTGTATTCAATCCCGATGCATTTTCTGTGTTTCATCAATACTCTGATAGTCCACAGATTAAAGAATGCCACGAGATGTGCATCGGAAACAACTACATCTACATCTACATCTATATCCATACTCCGCAAGCCACCTGACGGTGTGTGGAGGAGGGTACCCTGAGTACCTCTATCGGTTCTCCCTTCTATTCCAGTCTCGTATTGTACGTGGAAAGAAGGATTGTCGGTATGCTCCTGTGTGGGCTCTAATCTCTCTGATTTTATCCTCATGGTCTCTTCGCGAGATATACGTAGGAGGGAGCAATAATATACTGCTTGACTATTCGGTGAACGTATGTTCTCGAAACTTTAACAAAAGCCCGTCCGAGCTACTGAGCGTCTCTCCTGCAGAGTCTTCCACTGGAATTTATCTATCATCTCCGTAACGCTTTCGCAATTACTAAATGATCCAGTAACGAAGCGCGCTGCTCTCCGTTGGATCTTCTCTATCTCTTCTATCAACCCTACCTGGAGCGGATCCCACACTGCTGAGCAGTATTCAAGCATTGGGCGAACAAGCGTACTGTAACCTACTACCTTTGTTGTCGGATTGCATTCCCTTAAGATTCTTTCAATGAATCTCAGTCTGGCATCTGCTTTACCGACGATCAACTTTATATGATCATTCCATTTTAAATCACTCCTAATGAGTACTCCCAGATAGTTTATGGAATTAACTACTTCCAATTGCTTACCTGCTATTTTGTAGCTAAATGATAAGGGAACGATCCAAGCGTAGACTGTTTCAGACATTACTCCCTTGGAGGAAAGTGTGGATGGTGACTGTTTTATTCAATCCCGATGCAATTTCTGTGTTTCATCAACACTCTGATAGTCCACAGATTACAGAATGCCACCAGATGTGCATCGGAAACAACAACTGGTCTTCCAGGGAACGATCAAAGCGTAGACTGTTTGGGACATTACTCCCATGGTGGAAAGTGCGCATGGTGACTGTTGTCTTCAATCCCGATGCAATTTCTGTGTTTCATCAACACTCTGATAGTCCATAGATTACAGAATACCTCCAGATGTTAATCGGAAGCTACTACTGGTCTTCCAGGGAACGATCAAAGCGTAGACTGTTTGAGACATTACTCCCATGGAGGAAAGTGCGCATGGTGACTGTTGTATTCAATCCCGATGCAATTTCTGTGTTTCATCAACACTCTGATAGTCCACAGATTACAGAATGCCTCCAGATGTGCATCGGAAACTACTACTGGTCTTCCAGGGAACGATCAAAGCCGTAGATTGTTTGAGACATTACTCCCGCGGAGGAAAGTGCGCATGGTGACTGTTGTATACAGTCCCGATGCAATTTCTGTGTTTCATCAACACTCTGATAGTCCACAGACTACAGAATGCCACCAGATGTGCATCGGAAACAACAACTGGTCTTCCAGGGAACGATCAAAGCGTAGACTGTTTGGGACATTACTCCCATGGTGGAAAGTGCACATGGTGACTGTTGTCTTCAATCCCGATGCAATTTCTGTGTTTCATCAACACTCTGATAGTCCATAGATTACAGAATACCTCCAGATGTTAATCGGAAGCTACTACTGGTCTTCCAGGGAACGATCAAAGCGTAGACTGTTTGAGACATTACTCCCATGGAGGAAAGTGCGCATGGTGACTGTTGTATTCAATCCCGATGCAATTTCTGTGTTTCATCAACACTCTGATAGTCCACAGATTACAGAATGCCTCCAGATGTGCATCGGAAACTACTACTGGTCTTCCAGGGAACGATCAAAGCCGTAGATTGTTTGAGACATTACTCCCGCGGAGGAAAGTGCGCATGGTGACTGTTGTATACAGTCCCAATGCAATTTCTGTGTTTCATCAACACTCTAATAGTCCACAGATTACAGAATGCCTCCAGATGTGCATCGGAAACTACTACTGGTCTTCCAGAAAACGATCAAATCGTAAACTCTTTGAGACATTACTCCCATGGAGGAAAGTGCGCATGGTGACTGTTGTATTCAATCACGATGCATTTTCTGTGTTTCACCAACACTCTGATAGTCCACAGATTACAGAATGCCACGAGATGTGCATCGGAAAGTACTAATG
Organism: Schistocerca gregaria; assembly: GCF_023897955.1. Classification (NCBI taxonomy): domain Eukaryota; kingdom Metazoa; phylum Arthropoda; class Insecta; order Orthoptera; family Acrididae; genus Schistocerca; species Schistocerca gregaria. The sequence continues at coordinate 3,822,162 of NW_026061710.1, forward strand.
GTCTTCCAGGGAACGATCAAATCGTAGACTGTTTGGGACATTACTCCCATGGTGGAAAGTGCGCATGGTGACTGTTGTCTTCAATTCCGATGCAATTTCTGTGTTTCATCAACACTCTCATAGTCTACAGATTACAGAATACCTCCAGATGTGCATCGGAAACTACTACTGGTCTTCCAGGGATCGATCAAAGCGTTGACTGTTTGAGACAAACCTCCCGTGGAGGAATGTGCGCATGGTGACTGTTGTATTCAATCCGGATGAAATTTCTGTGTTTCATCAACACTCTGATAGTCCACAGATTACAGAATGCTACCAGATGTGCATCGGAAACTACTACTGTTCTTCCAGGGAACGATCAAAGCGTAGATTGTTTGAGAGTTACTCCCATGGAGGAAAGTGCGCATGGTGACTGTTGTATTCAATCCCGATGCAAATTCAGTGTTTCATCAACACTCTGATAGTCCACAGATTACAGAATGCCACGAGATGTGCATTGGAAACTACTACTGGTCTTCCTGGGAACGATCCAAGCGTAGACTGTTTCAGACATTACTCCCATGGCGTAAAGTGCGGATGGTGACTGTTGTATTCAATCCCGATGCAATTTCTGTGTTTCGTCAACACTCTGATAGTCCACAGATTACAGAATGCCACCAGATGTGCATCGGAAACTACTACTAGTCTTCCAGGGAACGATCAAAGCGTAGACTGTTTGAGACGTACCTCCTGTGGAGGAAAGTGCGCATGGTGATTGTTGTATTCAATCCCGATGAAATTTCTGTGTTTCATCAACACTCTGATAGTCCACAGATTACAGAATGCCACCAGATGTGCATCGGAAACTACTACTGGTCTTCCAGGGAACGATCAAAGCGTAGACTGTTTGAGAATTACTCCCATGGAGGAAAGTGCGCATGGTGACTGTTGTATTCAATCCGGATGAAATTTCTGTGTTTCATCAACACTCTGGTAGTCCACAGATTACAGAATGCTACCAGATGTGATTCGGAAACTACTACTGGTCTTTCAGGGAACGATCAAAGCGTAGACTGTTTGAGAGTTTCTCTCATGGAGGAAAGTGCGCATGGTGACTGTTGTATTCAATCCCGATGCATTTTCTGTGTTTCATCAACACGCTGATAGTCCACAGATTACAGAATGCCACGAGATGTGCATCGGAAACAACTACATCTTTATCTACATCTACATCCATACTCCGCAAGCCACCTGACGGTGTGTGGCGGACTGTACCCTGAGTACCTCTATCGGTTCTCCCTTCTATTCCAGTCTCGTATTGTACATGGAAAGAAGGATTGTCGGTATGCTTCTGTGTGGGCTCTAATCTCTCTGATTTTATCCTCATGGTCTCTTCGCGAGATATACGTAGGAGGGGCAATATACTGCTTGACTATTCGGTGAAGGTATGTTCTCGAAACTTTAACAAAACCCGTACCGAGCTACTGAGCGTCTGTCCTGCAGAGTCTTCCACTGGAATTTATCTATCATCTCCATAACGCTTTCGCAATTACTAAATGAACCAGTAACGAAGCGCGCTGCTCTCCGTTGGATCTTCTCTATCTCTTCTATCAACCCTACCTGGTGCGGATCCCACACTGCTGAGCAGTATTCAAGCATTGGGCGAACAAGCGTACTGTAACCTACTTCCTTTGTTGTCGGATTGCATTTCCTTAAGATTCTTCCAATGAATCTCAGTCTGGCATCTGCTTTACCGACGATCAACTTTATATGATCATTCCATTTTAAATCACTCCTAATGAGTACTCCCAGATAGTTTATGGAATTAACTACTTCCAATTGCTTACCTGCTATTTTGTAGCTAAATGATAAGGGAACGATCCAAGCGTAGACTGTTTCAGACATTACTCCCATGGAGGAAAGTGCGGATGGTGACTGTTGTATTCAATCCCGATGCAATTTCTGTGTTTCATCAACACTCTGATAGTCCACAGATTACAGAATGCCTCCAGATGTGCATCGGAAACTACTAATGATCTTCCAGGGAACGATCAAAACGTAGACTGTGTGAGACATTACTCCCATGGAGGAAAGTGCGCATGGTGAATGTAGTATTCAATCGCGATGCATTTTCTGTGTTTCATCAACACTCTGATAGTCCACAGATTACAGAATGCCACCAGATGTGCATCGGAAACTACTACTGGTCTTCCAGGGAACGATCAAAGCGTAGCCTGTTTGAGAATTACTCCCATGGAGGAAAGTGCGCATGGTGACTGTTGTATTCAATCCCGATGCAATTTCTGTGTTTCATCAACACTCTGATACTCCACAGATTACAGAATGCCTCCAGATGTGCATCGGAAACTACTAATAGTCTTCCAGGAAACGATCAAAGCGTAGACTGTTTGAGACATTACTCCCATGGAGGAAAGTGCGCATGGTGAATGTAGTATTCAATCACGATGCAATTTCTGTGTTTCATCAACACTCTGATAGTCCACACATTACAGAATGCCTCCCGATGTGCATCGGAAGCTACTACTGGTCCTCCAGGGAACGATCAAAGCGTAGACTGTTTGAGACATTACTCCAATTGAGGAAAGTGCGCATGGTGACGTATTTAATCCCGATGCAATTTCTGTGTTTCATCAACACTCTGATAGTCCACAGATTACGGAAAGCATCCAGATGTCCATCGGAAACAACTACTGGTATTCCAGGGAACAATCAAAGCGTAGACTGTTTGAGACATTACTCCCATGGAGAAAACTGCGCATGGAGACTGTTGTATTCAATCCCGAAGCAATTTATGTGTTTCATCAACACTCTGATAGTCCACAGATTACAGAAAGCCTCCAGATGTGCAACGGAAAATACTACTGGTCTTCCAGGGAATGATCAAAGCGCAGACTGTTTGAGACATTACTCCCATGGAGGAAAGTGCGCATGGTGACTAATGTATTCAATCCCGATGCAATTACTGTGTTTCATCAACACTCTGATAGTCTACGCATTACAGAATGCCACCATATGTGCATCGCAAACTACTACTGGTCTTCCAGGGAACGATCAAAGGCGTAGATTATTTGAGACATTACTCCTGCGGAGGAAAATGCGCATGGTGACTGTTGTATACAATCCCGATGCAATTTCTGTGTTTCATCAACACTCGAATAGTGCACAGATTACAGAATGCCTCCAGATGTGCATCGAAAACTACTACTGGTCTTCCAGAAAACGATCAAAGCGTAAACTCTTTGAGACATTACTCCCATGGAGGAAAGTGCGCATGGTGACTGTTGTATTCAATCGCGATGCATTTTCTGTGTTTCATCAACACTCTGATAGTCCACAGATTACAGAATGACACGAGATGTGCATCGGAAACTACTACTGGTCTTCCAGAAAACGATCAAAGCGTAAACTCTTTGAGACATTACTCCCATGGAGGAAAGTGCGCATGGTGACTGTTGTATTCAATCGCGATGCATTTTCTGTGTTTCATCAACACTCTGATAGTCCACAGATTACAGAATACCACGAGATGTGCATCGGAAACTACTACTGGTCTTCCAGGGAACGATCAAAACGTAGACTGTTTCAGACATTACTCCAATGGAGGAAAGTGCGGATGGTGACTGTTGTGTTCAATCCCGATGCAATTTCTGTGTTTCATCAACACTCTGATAGTCCACAGATTACAGAATGCCACCAAATGTGCATCGGAAACTACTACTGGTCTTCCAGGGAACGATCAAAGCGTAGACTGTTAGAGACATACCTCCCGTGGAGGAAAATGCGCATGGTGACTGTTGTATTCAATCCGGATGAAATTTCTGTGTTTCATCAACACACTGATACTCCACAGATTACAGAATGCCTCCAGATGTGCATCGGATACTACTAATGGTCTTCCAGGGAACGATCAAAGCGTAGACTGTTTGAGACATTACTCCCATGGAGGAAAGTGCGCATGGTGAATGTAGTATTCAATCACGATGCAATTTCTGTGTTTCATCAACACTCTGATACTCCACAGATTACAGAATGCCTCCCGATGTGCATCGGAAACAACTACTGGTCTTCCAGGGAACGATCAAAGCGTAGACTGTTTGAGACATTACTCCCATGGTGGAAAGTACGCATGGTGACTGTTGTCTTCAATCCCGATGCAATTTCTGTGTTTCATCAACACTCTGATAGTCCACAGATCACAGAAAGCCTCCAGATGTGCATCGGAAACTACTACTGGTCTTCCAGGGAACGATCAAATCGACAACTGTTAGAGACATTACTAGCATGGAGGAAAGTGCGCATGGTGACTGTTGTATTCAACCCCGATGCAATTTCTGTGTTTCATCAACACTCTGATAGTCTACAGATTACAGAATGCCACCAGATGTGCATCGGAAACTACTACTTGTCTTCCATTGAACGATCAAAGCGTAGATTGTTTGAGAGTTACTCCCATGGAGGAAAGTGCGCATGGTGATTGTTGTATTCAATCCCGATGCAATTTCTGTGTTTCATCAACACTCTGATAGTCCACAGATTACAGAAAGCCTCCAGATGTGCAACGGAAAATATTACTGGTCTTCCAGAGAACGATCAAAGCGCAGACTGTTAGAGACATTACTCCCATGGAGTAAAGTGCGCATGGTGACTGTTGTATTCAATCCCGATGCAATTACTGTGTTTCATCAACACTCGGATAGTCTACGCATTACAGAATGCCACCATATGTGCATCGCAAGCTACTACTGGTCTTCCAGGGAACGATCAAAGCCGTAGTTTGTTTGAGACATTACTCCCGCGGAGCAAAGTGCGCATGGTGATTGTTGTATACATTCCCGATGCAATTTCTGTGTTTCATCAACACTCTAATAGTCCACAGATTACAGAATGCCTCCAGATGTGCATCGGAAACTACTACTGGTCTTCCAGAAAACGATCAAATCGTAAACTCTTTGAGACATTACTCCCATGGAGGAAAGTGCGCATGGTGACTGTTGTATTCAATCGCGATCCATTTTCTGTGTTTCATCAACACTCTGATAGTCCACAGATTACAGAATGCCACGAGATGTGCATCGGAAACTACTAATGGTCTTCCAGGGAACGATCAAAGCGTAGACTGTTTGGGACATTACTCCCATGGTGGAAAGTGCGCATGGTGACTGTTGTCTACAAATTCCGATGCAATTTCTGTGTTTCATCAACACTCTCATAGTCTACAGATTACAGAATACCTCCAGATGTGCATCGGAAACTACTACTGGTCTTCCAGGGAACGATCAAAGCGTAGACTGTTTGAGACAAACCTCCCGTGGAGGAATGTGCGCATGGTGACTGTTGTATTCAATCTGGATTAAATTTCTGTGTTTCATCAACACTCTGATAGTCCACAGATTACAGAATGCTACCAGATGTGCATCGGAAACTACTACTGATCTTCCAGGGAACGATCAAAGCGTAGATTGTTTGAGAGTTACTCCCATGGAGGAAAGTGCGCATGGTGACTGTTGTATTCAATCCCGATGCAAATTCAGTGTTTCATCAACACTCTCATAGTCTACAGATTACAGAATACCTCCAGATGTGCATCGGAAACTACTACTGGTCTTCCAGGGAACGATCAAAGCGTAGACTGTTTGAGCCATACCTCCCGTGGAGGAATGTGCGCATGGTGACTGTTGTATTCAATCCGGATGAAATTTCTGTGTTTCATCAACACTCTGATAGTCCACAGATTACAGAATGCTACCAGATGTGCATCGGAAACTACTACTGGTCTTCCAGGGAACGATCAAAGCGTAGACTGTATGAGAGTTACTCCCATGGAGGGAAGTGCGCATGGTTACTGTTGTATTCAATCCCGATGCATTTTCCGTGTTTCATCAAAACTCTGATAGTCCACAGATTACAGAATGCCACGAGATGTGCATTGGAAACTACTACTGGTCTTCCTGGGAACGATCCAAGCGTAGACTGTTTCAGACATTACTCCCATGGAGTAAAGTGCGGATTGTGTCTGTTGTATTCAATTCCGATGCAATTTCTGTGTTTCGTCAACACTCTGATAGACCACAGATTACAGAATGCCACCAGATGTGCATCGGAAACTACTACTGGTCTTCCAGGGAACGATCAAAGCGTAGACTGTTTGAGACATACCTCCCGTGGAGGAAAGTGCGCATGGTGATTGTTGTATTCAATCCCGATGCAATTTCTGTGTTTCATCAACACTCTGATAGTCCACAGATTACAGAATGCCACCAGATGTGCATCGGAAACTACTACTGGTCTTCCAGGGAACGATCAAAGCGTAGACTGTTTGAGAATTACTCCCATGGAGGAAAGTGCGCATGGTGACTGTTGTATTCAATCCGGATGAAATTTCTGTGTTTCATCAACACTCTGGTAGTCCACAGATTACAGAATGCTACCAGATGTGATTCGGAAACTACTACTGGTCTTTCAGGGAACGATCAAAGCGTAGACTGTTTGAGAGTTACTTCCATGGAGGATAGTGCGCATGGTGACTGTTGTATTCAATCCCGATGCATTTTCTGTGTTTCATCAACACTCTGATAGTCCACAGATTACAGAATGCCACGAGATGTGCATCGGAAACAACTACATCTACATCTACATCTACATCCATACTCCGCAAGCCACCTGACGGTGTGTGGCGGAGGGTACCCTGAGTACCTCTATCGGTCCTCCCTTCTATTCCAGTCTCGTATTGTACGTGGAAAGAAGGATTGTCGGTATGCTTCTGTGTGGGCTCTAATCTCTCTGATTTTATCCTCATGGTCTCTTCGCGAGATATACGTAGTAGGGAGCAATATACTGCTTGACTATTCGGTGAAGGTATGTTCTCGAAACTTTAACAAAAGCCCGTACCGAGCTACTGAGCGTCTCTCCTGCAGAGTCTTCCACTGGAATTTATCTATCATCTCCATAACGCTTTCGCAATTACTAAATGAACCAGTAACGAAGCGCGCTGCTCTCCGTTGGATCTTCTCTATCTCTTCTATCAACCCTACATGGTGCGTATCCCACACTGCTGAGCAGTATTCAAGCATTGGGCGAACAAGCGTACTGTAACCTACTTCCTTTGTTGTCGGATTGCATTTCCTTAAGATTCTTCCAATGATTCTCAGTCTGGCATCTGCTTTACCGACGATCAACTTTATATGATCATTCCATTTTAAATCACTCCTAATGAGTACTCCCAGATAGTTTATGGAATTAACTACTTCCAATTGCTTACCTGCTATTTTGTAGCTAAATGATAAGGGAACGATCCAAGTGTAGACTGTTTCAGACATTACTCCCATGGAGGAAAGTGCGGATGGTGACTGTTGTATTCAATCCCGATGCAATTTCTGCGTTTCATCAACACTCTGATAGTCCACAGATTACAGAATGCCTCCAGATGTGCATCGGAAACTACTAATGATCTTCCAGGGAACGATCAAAACGTAGACTGTGTGAGACATTACTCCCATGGAGGAAAGTGCGCATGGTGAATGTAGTATTCAATCGCGATGCATTTTCTGTGTTTCATCAACACTCTGATAGTCCACAGATTACAGAATGCCACCAGTTGTGCATCGGAAACTACTACTGGTCTTCCAGGGAACGATCAAAGCGTAGCCTGTTTGAGAATTACTCCCATGGAGGAAAGTGCGCATGGTGACTGTTGTATTCAATCCCGATGCAATTTCTGTGTTTCATCAACACTCTGATACTCCACAGATTACAGAATGCCTCCAGATGTGCATCGGAAACTACTAATGGTCTTCCAGGGAACGATCAAAGCGTAGACTGTTTGAGACATTACTCCCACAAGGAATAAAATGCGCATGGTGAATGTAGTATTCAATCCCGATGCAATTTCTGTGTTTCATAAACACTCTGATAGTCCACAGATTACAGAATACCTCCAGATGTTAATCGGAAGCTACTACTGGTCCTCCAGGGAACGATCAAAGCGTAGACTGTTTGAGACATTACTCCCATGGAGGAAAGTGCGCATGGTGACGTATTCAATCCCGAAGCAATTTCTGTGTTTCATCAACACTCTGATAGTCCACAGATTACGGAAAGCCTCCAGATGTGCAACGGAAAATACTACTGGTCTTCCAGGGAACGATCAAAGCGCAGAATGTTTGAGACATTACTCCCATGGAGGAAAGTGCGCATGGTGACTGTTGTATTCAATCCCGATGCAATTACTGTGTTTCATCAACACTCTGATAGTCTACGCAATACAGAATGCCTCCATATGTGCATCGCAAACTACTACTGGTCTTCCAGGGAACGATCAAAGGCGTAGATTGTTTGAGACATTACTCCCGCGGAGGAAAATGCGCATGGTGACTGTTGTATACAATCCCGATGCAATTTCTGTGTTTCATCAACACTCTGATAGTCCACAGATTACAGAATACCTCCAGATGTTAATCGGAAGCCACTACTGGTCCTCCAGCGAACGATCAAAGCGTAGACTGTTTGAGACACTACTCCCATGGAGGAAAGTGCGCATGGTGACTGTTGTATTCAATCCCGATGCAATTTCTGTGTTTCATCAACACTCTGATAGTCCACAGATTACGGAAATCATCCAGATGTGCATCGGAAACTACTACTGGTCTTACAGGGAACGATCAAAGCGTAGACTGTTTGAGACATAACTCCCATGGAGGAAACTGCGCATGGAGACTGTTGTATTCAATCGCGATGCATTTTCTGTGTTTCATCAACACTCTGATTGTCCACAGATTACAGAATGCCACGAGATGTGCATCCTAAACTACTACTGGTCTTCCAGGGAACGATCAAAACGTAGAATGTTTCACACATTACTCCCGTGGAGGAACGTGCGCATGTTGACTGTTGTATTTATTCCCGATGCAATTTCTGTGTTTCATCAACACTCTGATAGTCCACAGATTACAGAATGCCACCAGATGTGCATCGGAAACTACTACTGGTCTTCCAGGGAACGATCAAATCATAGACTGTTTGAGAATTAATCCCATGGATGAAAGTGCGCATGGTGACTGTTGTATTCAATCCCGATGCAATTTCTGTGTTTCATCAACACTCTGATAGTCCACAGATCACAGAAAGCCTCCAGATGTGCGTCGGAATCTACTACTGGTCCTCCAGGGAACGATCAAAGCGTCAACTGTTAGAGACATTACTAGCATGGAGGAAAGTGCGCATGGTGCCTGTTGTATTCAATCCCGATGCAATTTCTGTGTTTCATCAACACTCTGATAGTCTACAGATTACAGAATGCCACGAGATGTGCATCCTAAACTACTACTGGTCTTCCAGGGAACGATCAAAACGTAGAATGTTTCACACATTACTCCCATGGAGGAAAGTGCGGATGGTGACTGTTGTATTCAATCCCGATGCAATTTCTGTGTTTCATCAACACTCTGATAGTCGACAGATTACAGAAAGCCTCCAGATGTGCAACGGAAAATACTACTGGTCTTCCAGGGAACGATCAAACCGTAAACTGTTTGAGACATTACACCCATGGAGGAAAGTGCGCATGGTGACTGTTGTATTCAATCGCGATGCATTTTCTGTGTTTCATCAACACTCTGATAGTCCACAGATTACTGAATGCCACGAGATGTGCATCGTAAACTACTACTGGTCTTCCAGGGAACGATCAAAACGTAGACTGTTTCAGACATTACTCCCATGGAGGAAAGTGCGGATGGTGACTGTTGTGATCAATCCTGATGCAATATCTGTGTTTCATCAACACTCTGATAGTCCACAGATTACAGAATGCCACCAGATGGGCATCGGAAACTACTACTGGTCTTCCAGGGAACGATCAAAGCGTAGACTGTTAGAGACATACCTCCCGTTGAGGAAAGTGCGCATGGTGATTGTTGTATTCAATCCCGATGCAATTTCTGTGTTTCATCAACACTCTGGTAGTCCACAGATTACAGAATGCCACCAGATGTGCATCGGAAACTACTACTGGTCTTCCAGGGAACGATCAAAGCGTAGACGGTTGGAGAATTACTCCCATGGAGGAAAGTGCGCATGGTGACTGTTGTATTCAATCCGGATGAAATCTCTGTGTTTCATCAACGCTCTGATAGTCCACAGATTACAGAATGCTACCAGATGTGATTCGGAAACTACTACTGGTCTTCCAGGGAACGATCAAAGCGTAGACTGTTTGAGAGTTACTCCCATGGAGGAAAGTGCGCATGGTGACTGTTGTATTCAATCCCGATGCAAATTCAGTGTTTCATCAACACTCTGATAGTCCACAGAACACAGAAAGCCTCCAGATGTGCGTCGGAAACTACTACTGGTCTTCCAGGGAACGATCAAAGCGACAACTGTTAGAGACATTACTAGCATGGCGGAAAGTGCGCATGGTGACTGTTGTATTCAACCCCGATGCAATTTCTGTGTTTCATCAACACACTGATAGTCTACAGATTACAGAACGCCACCAGATGTGCATCGGAAACTACTACTGGTCTTCCTGGGAACGTTCCAACCGTAGACTGTTTCAGACATTACTCCCATGGAGTAAAGTGCGGATGGTGACTGTTGTATTCAATCCCGATGCAATTTCTGTGTTTCATCAACACTCTGATAGTCCACAGATTACAGAATGCCACCAGATGTGCATCGGAAACTACTACTGGACATCCAGGGAACGAACAAAGCGTAGACGGTTGGAGAATTACTCCCATGGAGGAAAGTGCGCATGGTGACTGTTGTATTCAATCCGGATGAAATTTCTGTGTTTCATCAACACTCTGATAATCCACAGATCACAGAAAGCCTCCAGATGTGGGTCGGAAACTACTAATGGTCTTCCAGGGAACGATCAAAGCGACAACTGTTAGAGACATTACTAGCATGGAGGAAAGTGCGCATGGTGACTGTTGTCTTCAATCCCGATGCAATTTGTATGTTTCATCAACACTCTGATAGTCCACAGATTACAGAATACCTCCAGATGTTAATCGGAAGCTACTACTGGTCTTCCAGGGAACGATCAAAGCGTAGACTGTTTGAGACACTACTCCCATGGAGGAAAGTGCGCATGGTGACTGTTGTATTCAATCCCGATGCAATATCTGTGTTTCATCAACACTCTGATAGTCCACAGATTACGGAAAGCATCCAGATGTGCATCGGAAACTACTACTGGTCTTCCAGGGAACGATCAAAGCGTAGACTGTTTGAGACATTACTCCCATGGAGGAAACTGCGCATGGAGACAGTTGTATTCAATCCCGAAGCAATTTCTGTGTTTCATCAACACTCTAATAGTCCACAGATTAAAGAATGCCTCCAGATGTGCATCGGAAACTACTACTGGTCTTCCAGAAAACGATCAAAGCGTAAACTCTTTGAGACCTTACTCCCATGGAGGAAAGTGCGCAAGGTGACTGTTGTATTCAATCGCGATGCATTTTCTGTGTTTCGTCAACACTCTGATAGTCCACAGATTACAGAATGCCACGAGATGTGCATCGGAAACTACTACTGGTCTTCCAGGGAACGATCAAACCGTAGACTGTTTCAGACATTACTCCCATGGAGGAAAGTGCGGATGGTGACTGTTGTGTTCAATCCCGATGCAATTTCTGTGTTTCATCAACACTCTGATAGTCCACAGATTACAGAATGCAACCAGATGTGGTTCGGAAACTACTACTGGTCTTTCAGGGAACGATCAAAGCGTAGACTGTTTCAGAGTTACTTCCATGGAGGATAGTGCGCATGGTGACTGTTGTATTCAATCCCGATGCATTTTCTGTGTTTCATCAACACTCTGATAGTCCACAGATTACAGAATGCCACGAGATGTGCATCGGAAACAACTACATCTACATCTACATCTACATCCATACTCCGCAAGCCACCTGACGGTGTGTGGCGGAGGGTACCCTGAGTACCTCTATCGGTTCTCCCTTCTATTCCAGTCTCGTATTGTACGTGGAAAGAAGGATTGTCGGTATGCTTCTGTGTGGGCTCTAATCTCTCTGATTTTATCCTCGTGGTCTCTTCGCGAGATATACGTAGGAGGGAGCAATATACTGCTTGACTATTCGGTGAAGGTATGTTCTCGAAACTTTAACAAAAGCCCGTACCGAGCTACTGAGCGTCTCTCCTGCAGAGTCTTCCACTGGAATTTATCTATCATCTCCATAACGCTTTCGCAATTACTAAATGAACCAGTAACGAAGCGCGCTGCTCTCCGTTGGATCTTCTCTATCTCTTCTATCAACCCTACCTGGTGCGGATCCCACACTGCTGAGCAGTATTCAAGCATTGGGCGAACAAGCGTACTGTAACCTACTTCCTTTGTTGTCGGATTGCATTTCCTTAAGATTCTTCCAATGAATCTCAGTCTGGCATCTGCTTTACCGACGATCAACTTTATATGATCATTCCATTTTAAATCACTCCTAATGAGTACTCCCAGATAGTTTATGGAATTAACTACTTCCAATTGCTTACCTGCTATTTTGTAGCTAAATGATAAGGGAACGATCCAAGCGTAGACTGTTTCAGACATTACTCCCATGGAGGAAAGTGCGGATGGTGACTGTTGTATTCAATCCCGATGCAATTTCTGTGTTTCATCAACACTCTGATAGTCCACAGATTACAGAATGCCTCCAGATGTGCATCGGAAACTACTAATGATCTTCCAGGGAACGATCAAATCGTAGACTGTGTGAGACATTACTCCCATGGAGGAAAGTGCGCATGGTGAATGTAGTATTCAATCGCGATGCATTTTCTGTGTTTCATCAACACTCTGATAGTCCACAGATTACAGAATGCCACCAGATGTGCATCGGAAACTACTACTGGTCTTCCAGGGAACGATCAAAGCGTAGCCTGTTTGAGAATTACTCCCATGGAGGAAAGTGCGCATGGTGACTGTTGTATTCAATCCCGATGCAATTTCTGTGTTTCATCAACACTCTGATACTCCACAGATTACAGAATGCCTCCAGATGTGCATCGGAAACTACTAATGGTCTTCCAGGGAACGATCAAAGCGTAGACTGTTTGAGACATTACTCCCATGGAGTAAAATGCGCATGGTGAATGTAGTATTCAATCACGATGTAATTTCTGTGTTTCATCAACACTCTGATAGTCCACAGATTACAGAATGCCTCCCGATGTGCATCGTTAACAACTACTGGTCTTGCAGGGAACGATCAAAGCGTAGACTGTTTGGGACATTACTCCCATGGTGGAAAGTGCGCATGGTGCCTGTTGTCTTCAATCCCGATGCAATTTCTGTGTTTCATCAACACTCTGATAGTCCACAGATTACAGAATACCTCCAGATGTTAATCGGAAGCTACTACTGGTCCTCCAGGGAACGATCAAAGCGTAGACTGTTTGAGACATTACTCCCATGGAGGAAAGTGCGCATGGTGACGTATTCAATCCCGATGCAATTTCTGTGTTTCATCAACACTCTGATAGACCACAGATTACGGAAAGCATCCAGATGTCCATCGGAAACAACTACTGGTATTCCAGGGAACGATCAAAGCGTAGACTGTTTGAGACATTACTCCCATGGAGGAAACTGCGCATGGAGACTGTTGTATTCAATCCCGAAGAAACATCTGTGTTTCATCAACACTCTGATAGTCCACAGATTACAGAAAGCCTCCAGATGTGCAACGGAAAATACTACTGGTCTTCCAGGGAACGATCAAAGCGCAGAATGTTTGAGACATTACTCCCATGGAGGAAAGTGCAAATGGTGACTGTTGTATTCAATCCCGATGCAATTACTGTGTTTCATCAACACTCTGTTAGTCTACGCATTACAGAATGCCTCCATATGTGCATCGCAAACTACTACTGGTCTTCCAGGGAACGATCAAAGGCGTAGATTGTTTGAGACATTACTCCCGCGGAGGAAAATGCGCATGGTGACTGTTGTATACAATCCCGATGCAATTTCTGTGTTTCATCAACACTCTGATAGTCCACAGATTACAGAATACCTCCAGATGTTAATCGGAAGCTACTACTGGTCTTCCAGGGAACGATCAAAGCGTAGACTGTTTGAGACACTACTCCCATGGAGGAAAGTGCGCGTGGTGACTGTTGTATTCAATCCCGATGCAATTTCTGTGTTTCATCAACACTCTGATAGTCCACAGATTACGGAAATCATCCAGATGTGCATCGGAAACTACTACTGGTCTTCCAGGGAACGATCAAAGCGTAGACTGTTAGAGACATACCTCCCGTGGAGGAACGTGCGCATGTTGACTGTTGTATTTATTCCCGATGCAATTTCTGTGTTTCATCAACACTCTGATAGTCCACAGATTACAGAATGCCACCAGATGTGCATCGGAAACTACTACTGGTCTTCCAGGGAACGATCAAAGCATAGACTGTTTGAGAATTAATCCCATGGATGAAAGTGCGCATGGTGACTGTTGTATTCAATCCCGATGCAATTTCTGTGTTTCATCAACACTCTGATAGTCCACAGATCACAGAAAGCCTACAGATGTGCGTCGGAATCTACTACTGGTCCTCCAGGGAACGATCAAAGCGACAACTGTTAGAGACATTACTAGCATGGAGGAAAGTGCGCATGGTGCCTGTTGTATTCAATCCCGATGCAATTTCTGTGTTTCATCAACACTCTGATAGTCTACAGATTACAGAATGCCACCAGATGTGCATCGGAAACTACTACTTGTCTTCCAGGGAACGATCAAAGCGTAGATTGTTTGAGACATTACTCCCGTTTAGGAATGTGCGCATGGTGAATGTGGTATTCAATCACGATGCAATTTCTGTTTTACATCAACACCCTGATAGTCCACAGATTACAGAATGCCTCCCGATGTGCATCGGAAACAACTACTGGTCTTCCGGGGAACGATCAAAGCGTAGACTGTTTGGGACATTACTCCCATGGTGGAAAGTGCGCATGGTGACTGTTGTCTTCAATCCCGATGCAATTTCTGTGTTTCATCAACACTCTGATAGTCCACAGATTACGGAAAGCATCCAGATGTGCATCGGAAACTACTACTGGTCTTCCAGGGAACGATCAAAGCGTAGACTGTTTGAGACATTACTCCCATGAAGGAAACTGCGCATGGAGACTGTTGTATTCAATCCCGAAGCAATTTCTGTGTTTCATCAACACTCTGATAGTCGACAGATTACAGAAAGCCTCCAGATGTGCAACGGAAAATACTACTGGTCTTCCAGGGAACGATCAAACCGTAAACTCTTTGAGACATTACACCCATGGAGGAAAGTGCGCATGGTGACTGTTGTATTCAATCGCGATGCATTTTCTGTGTTTCATCAACACTCTGATAGTCCACAGATTACTGAATGCCACGAGATGTGCATCGTAAACTACTACTGGTCTTCCAGGGAACGAACAAAGCGTAGACTGATAGAGACATACCTCCCGTGGAGGAAAGTGCGCATGGTGATTGTTGTATTCAATCCCGATGCAATTTCTGTGTTTCATCAACACTCTGATAGTCCACAGATTACAGAATGCCACCAGATGGGCATCGGAAACTACTACTGGTCTTCCAGGGAACGATCAAAGCGTAGACTGTTAGGGACATACCTCCCGTGGAGGAAGGTGCGCATGGTGATTGTTGTATTCAATCCCGATGCAATTTCTGTGTTTCATCAACACTCTGATAGTCCACAGATTACAGAATGCCACCAGATGTGCATCGGAAACTACTACTGGTCGTCCAGGGAACGATCAAAGCGTAGACGGTTGGAGAATTACTCCCATGGAGGAAAGTGCGCATGGTGACTGTTGTATTCAATCCGGATGAAATTTCTGTGTTTCATCAACGCTCTGATAGTCCACAGATTACAGAATGCTACCAGATGTGATTCGGAAACTACTACTGGTCTTCCAGTGAAGGATCAAAGCGTAGACTGTTTGAGAGTTACTCCCATGGAAGAAAGTGCGCATGGTGACTGTTGTATTCAACCCCGATGCAATTTCTGTGTTTCATCAACACACTGATAGTCTACAGATTACAGAACGCCACCAGGTGTGCATCGGAAACTACTACTGGTCTTCCTGGGAACGTTCCAAGCGTAGACTGTTTCAGACATTATTCCCATGGAGTAAAGTGCGGATGGTGACTGTTGTATTCAATCCTGATGCAATTTCTGATTTTCATCAACACTCTGATAATCCACAGATTACAGAATACCACCAGATGTGCATCGGAAACTACTACTGGTCTTCCAGGGAACGATCAAAGCGTAGACTGTTTGAGACATACCTCCCGTGGAGGAAAGTGCGCATGGTGATTGTTGTATTCAATCCCGATGCAATTTCTGTGTTTCATCAACACTCTGATAGTCCACAGATTACAGAATGCCACCAGATGTGCATCGGAAACTACTACTGGACATCCAGGGAACGAACAAAGCGTAGACGGTTGGAGAATTACTCCCATGGAGGAAAGTGCGCATGGTGACTGTTGTATTCAATCCGGATGAAATTTCTGTGTTTCATCAACACTCTGATAGTCCACAGATCACAGAAAGCCTCCAGATGTGGGTCGGAAACTACTAATGGTCTTCCAGGGAACGATCAAAGCGACAACTGTTAGAGACATTACTAGCATGGAGGAAAGTGCGCATGGTGACTGTTGTATTCAATCCCGATGCAATTTCTGTGTTTCATCAACACTCTGATAGTCTACAGATTACAGAATGGCACCAGATGTGCATCGGAAGGTACTACTTGTCTTCCAGGTAACGATCAAAGCGAAGATTGTTTGAGACATTACTCCCGTGGAGGAATGTGCGCATGGTGACTGTTGTATTCAATCCCGATGCAGTTTCTGTGTTTCATCAACACTCTGATAGTCTACGCATTACAGAATGCCACCATATGTGCATCGCAAACTACTACTGGTCTTCCAGGGACCGATCAAAGGCGTAGATTGTTTGAGACATTACTCCCGCGGAGGAAAGTGCGCATGGTGACTGTTGTATTCAATCCGGATGAAATTTCTGTGTTTCATCAACACTCTGATACTCCACAGATTACAGAATGCCTCCAGATGTGCATCGGAAACTACTAATGGTCTTCCAGGGAACGATCAAAGCGTAGACTGTTTGAGACATTACTCCCATGGAGGAAAGTGCGCATGGTGAATGTAGTATTCAATCACGATGCAATTTCTGTGTTTCATCAACACTCTGATAGTCCACAGATTACAGAATGACTCCCGATGTGCATCGGAAACAACTACTGGTCTTGCAGGGAACGATCAAAGCGTAGACTGTTTGGGACATTACTCCCATGGTGGAAAGTGCGCATGGTGACTGTTGTCTTCAATCCCGATGCAATTTCTGTGTTTCATCAACACTCTGATAGTCCACAGATTACAGAATACCTCCAGATGTTAATCGGAAGCTACTACTGGTCCTCCAGGGAACGATCAAAGCGTAGACTGTTTGAGACATTACTCCCATGGAGGAAAGTGCGCATGGTGACGTATTCAATCCCGATGCAATTTCTGTGTTTCATCAACACTCTGATAGTCCACAGATTACGGAAAGCATCCAGATGTCCATCGGAAACAACTACTGGTATTCCAGGGAACGATCAAAGCGTAGACTGTTTGAGACATTACTCCCATGGAGGAAACTGCGCATGGAGACTGTTGTATTCAATCCCGAAGAAATTTCTGTGTTTCATCAACACTCTGATAGTCCACAGATTACAGAAAGCCTCCAGATGTGCAACGGAAAATACTGCTGGTCTTCCAGGGAACGATCAAAGCGCAGAATGTTTGAGACATTACTCCCATGGAGGAAAGTGCGCATGGTGACTGTTATATTCATTCCCGATGCAATTACTGTGTTTCATCAACACTCTGATAGTCTACGCATTACAGAATGCCTCCATATGTGCATCGCAAACTACTACTGGTCTTCCAGGGAACGATCAAAGGCGTAGATTGTTTGAGACATTACTCCCGCGGAGGAAAATGCGCATGGTGACTGTTGTATACAATCCCGATGCAATTTCTGTGTTTCATCAACACTCTGATTGTCCACAGATTACAGAATGCCACGAGATGTGCATCCTAAACTACTACTGGTCTTCCAGGGAACGATCAAAACGTAGAATATTTCACACATTACTCCCATGGAGGAAAGTGCGGATGGTGACTGTTGTGTTCAATCCCGATGCAATTTCTGTGTTTCATCAACACACTGATAGTCCAAAGATTACAGAATGCCACCAGATGTGCATCGGAAACTACTACTGGTCTTCCAGGGAACGATCAAAGCGTAGACTGTTAGAGACATACCTCCCGTGGAGGAACGTGCGCATGTTGACTGTTGTATTTATTCCCGATGCAATTTCTGTGTTTCATCAACACTCTGATAGTCCACAGATTACAGAATGCCACCAGATGTGCATCGGAAACTACTACTGGTCTTCCAGGGAACGATCAAAGCATAGACTGTTTGAGAATTAATCCCATGGATGAAAGTGCGCATGGTGACTGTTGTATTCAATCCCGATGCAATTTCTGTGTTTCATCAACACTCTGATAGTCCACAGATCACAGAAAGCCTACAGATGTGCGTCGGAATCTACTACTGGTCCTCCAGGGAACGATCAAAGCGACAACTGTTAGAGACATTACTAGCATGGAGGAAAGTGCGCATGGTGCCTGTTGTATTCAATCCCGATGCAATTTCTGTGTTTCATCAACACTCTGATAGTCTACAGATTACAGAATGCCACCAGATGTGCATCGGAAACTACTACTTGTCTTCCAGGGAACGATCAAAGCGTAGATTGTTTGAGACATTACTCCCATTTAGGAATGTGCGCATGGTGACTGTTGTATTCAATCCCGATGCAATTTCTGTGTTTCATCAACACTCTGATAGTCCACAGATTACGGAATGCCTCCAGATGTGCATCGGAAGGTACTACTTGTCTTCCAGGGAACGATGAAAGCGAAGATTGTTTGAGACATTACTCCCGTGGAGGAATGTGCGCATGGTGACTGTTGTATTCAATCCCGATGCAGTTTCTGTGTTTCATCAACACTCTGATAGTCTACGCATTACAGAATGCCACCATATGTGCATCGCAAACTACTACTGGTCTTCCAGGGAACGATCAAAGGCGTAGATTGTTTGAGACATTACTCCCGCGGAGGAAAGTGCGCATGGTGACTGTTGTATTCAATCCGGATGAAATTTCTGTGTTTCATCAACACTCTGATACTCCACAGATTACAGAATGCCTCCAGATGTGCATCGGAAACTACTAATGGTCTTCCAGGGAACGATCAAAGCGTAGACTGTTTGAGACATTACTCCCATGGAGGAAAGTGCGCATGGTGAATGTAGTATTCAATCACGATGCAATTTCTGTGTTTCATCAACACTCTGATAGTCCACAGATTACAGAATGACTCCCGATGTGCATCGGAAACAACTACTGGTCTTGCAGGGAACGATCAAAGCGTAGACTGTTTGGGACATTACTCCCATGGTGGAAAGTGCGCATGGTGACTGTTGTCTTCAATCCCGATGCAATTTCTGTGTTTCATCAACACTCTGATAGTCCACAGATTACAGAATACCTCCAGATGTTAATCGGAAGCTACTACTGGTCCTCCAGGGAACGATCAAAGCGTAGACTGTTTGAGACATTACTCCCATGGAGGAAAGTGCGCATGGTGACGTATTCAATCCCGATGCAATTTCTGTGTTTCATCATCACTCTGATAGTCCACAGATTACGGAAAGCATCCAGATGTCCATCGGAAACAACTACTGGTATTCCAGGGAACGATCAAAGCGTAGACTGTTTGAGACATTACTCCCATGGAGGAAACTGCGCATGGAGACTGTTGTATTCAATCCCGAAGAAATTTCTGTGTTTCATCAACACTCTGATAGTCCACAGATTACAGAAAGCCTCCAGATGTGCAACGGAAAATACTGCTGGTCTTCCAGGGAACGATCAAAGCGCAGAATGTTTGAGACATTACTCCCATGGAGGAAAGTGCGCATGGTGACTGTTGTATTCATTCCCGATGCAATTACTGTGTTTCATCAACACTCTGATAGTCTACGCATTACAGAATGCCTCCATATGTGCATCGCAAACTACTACTGGTCTTCCAGGGAACGATCAAAGGCGTAGATTGTTTGAGACATTACTCCCGCGGAGGAAAATGCGCATGGTGACTGTTGTATACAATCCCGATGCAATTTCTGTGTTTCATCAACACTCTGATAGTCCACAGATTACAGAATACCTCCAGATGTTAATCGGAAGCTACTACTGGTCTTCCAGGGAACGATCAAAAAGTAGACTGTTTGAGACACTACTCCCATGGAGGAAAGTGCGCATGGTGACTGTTGTATTCAATCCCGATGCAATTTCTGTGTTTCATCAACACTCTGATAGTCCACAGATTACGGATATCATCCAGATGTGCATCGGAAACTACTACTGGTCTTCCAGGGAACGATCAAAGCGTAGACTGTTTGAGACATAACTCCCATGGAGGAAACTGCGCATGGAGACTGTTGTATTCAATCGCGATGCATTTTCTGTGTTTCATCAACACTCTGATTGTCCACAGATTACAGAATGCCACGAGATGTGCATCCTAAACTACTACTGGTCTTCCAGGGAACGATCAAAACGTAGAATGTTTCACACATTACTCCCATGGAGGAAAGTGCGGATGGTGACTGTTGTGTTCAATCCCGATGCAATTTCTGTGTTTCATCAACACACTGATAGTCCAAAGATTACAGAATGCCACCAGATGTGCATCGGAAACTACTACTGGTCTTCCAGGGAACGATCAAAGCGTAGACTGTTAGAGACATACCTCCCGTGGAGGAACGTGCGCATGTTGACTGTTGTATTTATTCCCGATGCAATTTCTGTGTTTCATCAACACTCTGATAGTCCACAGATTACAGAATGCCACCAGATGTGCATCGGAAACTACTACTGGTCTTCCAGGGAACGATCAAAGCATAGACTGTTTGAGAATTAATCCCATGGATGAAAGTGCGCATGGTGACTGTTGTATTCAATCCCGATGCAATTTCTGTGTTTCATCAACACTCTGATAGTCCACAGATCACAGAAAGCCTACAGATGTGCGTCGGAATCTACTACTGGTCCTCCATCGAACGATCAAAGCGACAACTGTTAGAGACATTACTAGCATGGAGGAAAGTGAGCATGGTGCCTGTTGTATTCAATCCCGATGCAATTTCTGTGTTTCATCAACACTCTGATAGTCTACAGATTACAGAATGCCACCAGATGTGCATCGGAAACTACTACTTGTCTTCCAGGGAACGATCAAAGCGTAGATTGTTTGAGACATTACTCCCATTTAGGAATGTGCGCATGGTGACTGTTGTATTCAATCCCGATGCAATTTCTGTGTTTCATCAACACTCTGATAGTCCACAGATTACGGAATGCCTCCAGATGTGCATCGGAAACTACTAATGGTCTTCCAGGGAACGATCAAAGCGTAGACTGTTTGAGACATTACTCCCATGGAGGAAAGTGCGCATGGTGAATGTGGTATTCAATCACGATGCAATTTCTGTTTTACATCAACACTCTGATAGTCCACAGATTACAGAATGCCTCCCGATGTGCATCGGAAACAACTACTGGTCTTCCAGGGAACGATCAAAGCGTAGACTGTTTGGGACATTACTCCCATGGTGGAAAGTGCGCATGGTGACTGTTGTCTTCAATCCCGATGCAATTTCTGTGTTTCATCAACACTCTGATAGTCCACAGATTACGGAAAGCATCCAGATGTGCATCGGAAACTACTACTGGTCTTCCAGGGAACGATCAAAGCGTAGACTGTTTGAGACATTACTCCCATGGAGGAAACTGCGCATGGAGACTGTTGTATTCAATCCCGAAGCAATTTCTATGTTTCATCAACACTCTGATAGTCGACAGATTACAGAAAGCCTCCAGATGTGCAACGGAAAATACTACTGGTCTTCCAGGGAACGATCAAACCGTAAACTCTTTGAGACATTACACCCATGGAGGAAAGTGCGCATGGTGACTGTTGTATTCAATCGCGATGCATTTTCTGTGTTTCATCAACACTCTGATAGTCCACAGATTACTGAATGCCACGAGATGTGCATCGTAAACTACTACTGGTCTTCCAGGGAACGATCAAAACGTAGACTGTTTCAGACATTACTCCCATGGAGGAAAGTGCGGATGGTGACTGTTGTGATCAATCCTGATGCAATTTCTGTGTTTCATCAACACTCTGATAGTCCACAGATTACAGAATGCCACCAGATGGGCATCCGAAACTACTACTGGTCTTCCACTGAACGATCAAAGCGTAGACTGTTAGAGACATACCTCCCGTGGAGGAAAGTGCGCATGGTGATTGTTGTATTCAATCCCGATGCAATTTCTGTGTTTCATCAACACTCTGATAGTCCACAGATTACAGAATGCCACCAGATGTGCATCGGAAACTACTACTGGTCTTCCAGGGAACGATCAAAGCGTAGACGGTTGGAGAATTTCTCCCATGGAGGAAAGTGCGCATGGTGACTGTTGTATTCAATCCGGATGAAATTTCTGTGTTTCATCAACGCTCTGATAGTCCACAGATTACAGAATGCTACCAGATGTGATTCGGAAACTACTACTGGTCTTCCAGGGAACGATCAAAGCGTAGACTGTTTGAGAGTTACTCCCATGGAGGAAAGTGCGCATGGTGACTGTTGTATTCAATCCCGATGCAATTTCTGTGTTTCATCAACACTCTGATAGTCCACAGAACACAGAAAGCCTCCAGATGTGCGTCGGAAACTACTACTGGTCTTCCAGGGAACGATCAAAGTGACAACTGTTAGAGACATTACTAGCATGGCGGAAAGTACGCATGGTGACTGTTGTATTCAACCCAGATGCAATTTCTGTGTTTCATCAACACACTGATAGTCTACAGATTACAGAACGCCACCAGATGTGCATCGGAAACTACTACTGGTCTTCCTGGGAACGTTCCAAGCGTAGACTGTTTCAGACATTACTCCCATGGAGTAAAGTGCGGATGGTGACTGTTGTATTCAATCCTGATGCAATTTCTGATTTTCATCAACACTCTGATAATCCACAGATTACAGAATGCCACCAGATGTGCATCGGAAACT
This sequence comes from Schistocerca gregaria, assembly GCF_023897955.1. NCBI lineage: Eukaryota > Metazoa > Arthropoda > Insecta > Orthoptera > Acrididae > Schistocerca > Schistocerca gregaria. The sequence continues at coordinate 3,845,448 of NW_026061710.1, forward strand.
ACTACTGGTCTTCCAGGGAACGATCAAAGCGTAGACTGTTTGAGACATAGCTCCCGTGGAGGAAAGTGCGCATGGTGATTGTTGTATTCAATCCCGATGCAATTTCTGTGTTTCATCAACACTCTGATAGTCCACAGATTACAGAATGCCACCAGATGTGCATCGGAAACTACTACTGGACATCCAGGGAACGAACAAAGCGTAGACGGTTGGAGAATTACTCCCATGGAGGAAAGTGCGCATGGTGACTGTTGTATTCAATCCGGATGAAATTTCTGTGTTTCATCAACACTCTGATAGTCCACAGATCACAGAAAGCCTCCAGATGTGGGTCGGAAACTACTAATGGTCTTCCAGGAAACGATCAAAGCGACAACTGTTAGAGACATTACTAGCATGGAGGAAAGTGCGCATGGTGACTGTTGTATTCAATCCCGATGCAATTTCTGTGTTTCATCAACACTCTGATAGTCTACAGATTACAGAATGGCACCAGATAGACATCGGAAGCTACTACTTGTCTTCCAGGGAACGATCAAAGCGAAGATTGTTTGAGACATTACTCCCGCGGAGGAAAGTGCGCATGGTGACTGTTGTATTCAATCCGGATGAAATTTCTGTGTTTCATCAACACTCTGATACTCCACAGATTACAGAATGCCTCCAGATGTGCATCGGAAACTACTAATGGTCTTCCAGGGAACGATCAAAGCGTAGACTGTTTGAGAAATTACTCCCATGGAGGAAAGTGCGCATGGTGAATGTAGTATTCAATCACGATGCAATTTCTGTGTTTCATCAACACTCTGATAGTCCACAGATTACAGAATGACTCCCGATGTGCATCGGAAACAACTACTGGTCTTCCAGGGAACGATCAAAGCGTAGACTGTTTGGGACATTACTCCCATGGTGGAAAGTGCGCATGGTGACTGTTGTCTTCAATCCCGATGCAATTTGTATGTTTCATCAACACTCTGATAGTCCACAGATTTCAGAATACCTCCAGATGTTAATCGGAAGCTACTACTGGTCTTCCAGGGAACGATCAAAGCGTAGACTGTTTGAGACACTACTCCCATGGAGGAAAGTGCGCATGGTGACTGTTGTATTCAATCCCGATGCAATATCTGTGTTTCATCAACACTCTGATAGTCCACAGATTACGGAAAGCATCCAGATGTGCATCGGAAACTACTACTGGTCTTCCAGGGAACGATCAAAGCGTAGACTGTTTGAGACATTACTCCCATGGAGGAAACTGCGCATGGAGACAGTTGTATTCAATCCCGAAGCAATTTCTGTGTTTCATCAACACTCTAATAGTCCACAGATTACAGAATGCCTCCAGATGTGCATCGGAAACTACTACTGGTCTTCCAGAAAACGATCAAAGCGTAAACTCTTTGAGACCTTACTCCCATGGAGGAAAGTGCGCAAGGTGACTGTTGTATTCAATCGCGATGCATTTTCTGTGTTTCATCAACACTCTGATAGTCCACAGATTACAGAATGCCACGAGATGTGCATCGGAAACTACTACTGGTCTTCCAGGGAACGATCAAACCGTAGACTGTTTCAGACATTACTCCCATGGAGGAAAGTGCAGATGGTGACTGTTGTGTTCAATCCCGATGCAATTTCTGTGTTTCATCAACACTCTGATAGTCCACAGATTACAGAATGCCACCAGATGTGCATCGGAAACTACTACTGGTCTTCCAGGGAACGATCAAAGCGTAGGCTGTTAGAGACATACCTCCCGTGGAGGAACGTGCGCATGTTGACTGTTGTATTCATTCCCGATGCAATTTCTGTGTTTCATCAACACTCTGATAGTCCACAGATTACAGAATGCAACCAGATGTGCATCGGAAACTACTACTGGTCTTCCAGGGAACGATCAAAGCATAGACTGTTTGAGAATTACTCCCATGGAGGAAAGTGCGCATGGTGACTGTTGTATTCAATCCCGAAGCAATTTCTGAGTTTCATCAACACTCTGATAGTCCACAGATCACAGAAAACCGCCAGATGTGCGTCGGAAACTACTACTGGTCTTCCAGGGAACGATCAAAGCGACAACTGTTAGAGACATTACTAGCATGGAGGAAAGTGCGCATGGTGACTGTTGTATTCAACCCCGATGCAATTTCTGTGTTTCATCAACACTCTGATAGTCTACAGATTACAGAATGCCACCAGATGTGCATCGGAAACTACTACTGGTCTTCCTGGGAACCATCCAAGCGTAGACTGTTTCAGACATTACTGCTATGGAGTAAAGTGCGGATGGTGACTGTTGTATTCAATCCCGATGCAATTTCTGATATTCATCAACACTCTGATAGTCCACAGATTACAGAATGCCACCAGATGTGCATCGGAAACTACTACTGGTCTTCCAGGGAACGATCAAAGCGTAGACTGTTTGAGACATACCTCCCGTGGAGGAAAGTGCGCATGGTGATTGTTGTATTCAATCCCGATGCAATTTCTGTGTTTCATCAACACTCTGATAGTCCACAGATTACAGAATGCCACGAGATGTGCGTCGGAAACTACTACATCTACATCTACATCTACATCCATACTCCGCAAGCCACCTGACGGTGTGTGGCGGAGGGTACCCTGAGTACCTCTATCGGTTCTCCCTTCTATTCCAGTCTCGTATTGTACGTGGAAAGAAGGATTGTCGGTATGCTTCTGTGTGGGCTCTAATCTCTCTGATTTTATCCTCATGGTTTTTTCGCGAGGTATACGTAGGAGGGAGCAATATACTGCTTGACTATTCGGTGAAGGTATGTTCTCGACACTTTAACAAAAGCCCGTACCGAGCTACTGAGCGTCTCTCCTGCAGAGTCTTCCACTGGAGTTTATCTATCATCTCCGTAACGCTTTCGCAATTACTAAATGATCCTGTAACGAAGCGCGCTGCTCCCCGTTGGATCTTCTCTATCTCTTCTATCAACCCTAACTGGTCCGGATCCCACACTGCTGAGCAGTATTCATGCATTGGGCGAACAATCGTACTGTAACCTACTTCCTTTGTTGTCGGATTGCATTTCCTTAAGATTCTTCCAATGAATCTCAGTCTGGCATCTGCTTTACCGACGATCAACTTTATATGATCATTCCATTTTAAATCACTATTAATGAGTACTCCCAGATAAGTTATGGAATTAACTACTTCCAGTTGCTGACCTGCTATTTTGTAGCTAAATGATAAGGGAACGATCCAAGCATAGACTGTATCAGACATTACTCCCATGGAGGAAAGTGCAGATGGTGACTGTTGTGTTCAATCCCGATGCAATTTCTGTGTTTCATCAACTCTCTGATAGTCCACAGATTACAGAATGCCACCAGATGTGCATCGGAAACTACTACTGGTCTTCCAGGGAACGATCAAAGCATAGACTGTTTGAGAATTACTCCCATGAAGGAAAGTGCGCATGGTGACTGTTGTATTCAATCCGGATGAAATTTCTGTGTTTCATCAACACTCTGATAGTCCACAGATTACAGTATGCCACCAGATGTGATTCGGAAACTACTACTGGTCTTCCAGGGAACGATCAAAGCGTAGACTGTTTGAGAGTTACTCCCATGGAGGAAAGTGCGCATGGTGACTGTTGTATTCAATCCCGATGCAGTTTCTGTGTTTCATTAACACTCTGATAGTCCACAGATTACAGAATGCCTCCGGATGTGCATCGGAAACTACTAATGGTCTTGCATCGAACGATCAAAGCGTAGACTGTTTCAGACATTACTCCCATGGAGGAAAGTGCGCATGGTGAATGTAGTAATCAATCCTGATGAAATTTCTGTGTTTCATCAACACTCTGATAGTCCACAGATTACAGAATGCCTCCCGATGTGCATCGGAAACAACTACTGGTCTTCCAGGGAACGATCAAAGCGACAACTGTTAGAGACATTACTAGCATGGAGGAAAGTGCGCATGGTGACTGTTGCATTCAACCCCGATGCAATTTCTGTGTTTCATCAACACTCTGATAGTCCACAGATTACAGAATGCCACCAGATGTGCATCGGAAACTACTACTTGTCTTCCAGGGAACGATCAAAGCGTAGATTGTTTGAGACATTACTCCCGTGGAGGAATGTGCGCATGGTGACTGTTGTATTCAATCCCGATGCAGTTTCTGTGTTTCATCAACACTCTGATAGTCTACGCATTATAGAATGCCACCATATGTGCATCGCAAACTACTACTGGTCTTCCAGGGAACGATCAAAGGCGTAGATTGTTTGAGACATTACTCCCGCGGAGGAAAGTGCGCATGGTGACTGTTGTATTCAATCCGGATGAAATTTCTGTGTTCCATCAACACTCTGATACTCCACAGATTACAGAATGCCTCCAGATGTGCATCGTAAACTACTAATGGTCTTCCAGGGAACGATCAAAGCGTAGACTGTTTGAGACATTACTCCCATGGAGGAAAGTGCGCATGGTGAATGTAGTATTCAATCACGATGCAATTTCTGTGTTTCATCAACACTCTGATAGTCCACAGATTACAGAATGCCTCCCGATGTGCATCGGAAACAACTACTGGTCTTCCAGGGAACGATCAAAGCGTAGACTGTTTGGGACATTACTCCCATGGTGGAAAGTGCGCATGGTGACTGTTGTCTTCAATCCCGATGCAATTTCTGTGTTTCATCAACACTCTGATAGTCCACAGATTACAGAATACCTCCAGATGTTAATCGGAAGCTACTACTGGTCTTCCAGGGAACGATCAAAGCGTAGACTGTTTGAGACACTACTCCCATGGAGGAAAGTGCGCATGATGACTGTTGTATTCAATCCCGATGCAATTTCTGTGTTTCATCAACACTCTGATAGTCCACAGATTACGGAAAGCATCCGCATGTGCATCGGAAACTACTACTGGTCTTCCAGGGAACGATCAAAGCGTAGACTGTTTGAGACATTACTCCCATGGAGGAAACTGCGCATGGAGACAGTTGTATTCAATCCCGAAGCAATATCTGTGTTTCATCAACACTCTAATAGTCCACAGATTACAGAATGCCTCCAGATGTGCATCGGAAACTACTACTGGTCTTCCAGAAAACGATCAAAGCGTAAACTCTTTGACACATTACTCCCATGGAGGAAAGTGCGCATGGTGACTGTTGTATTCAATCGCGATGCATTTTCTGTGTTTCATCAACACTCTGATAGTCAACAGATTACAGAGTGCCACGAGTTGTGCATCGGAAACTACTACTGGTCTTCCAGGGAACGATATAAACGTAGCCTGTTTCAGACATTACTCCCATGGAGGAAAGTGCGGATGGTGACTGTTGTGTTCAATCCCGATGCAATTTCTGTGGTTCATCAACACTCTGATAGTCCACAGATTACAGAATATCACCAGATGTGCATCGGAAACTACTACTGGTCTTCCAGGGAACGATCAAAGCGTAGACTGTTAGAGACATAACTCCCGTGGAGGAACGTGCGCATGTTGACTGTTGTATTCATTCCCGATGCAATTTCTGTGTTTCATCAACACTCTGATAGTCCACAGATTACAGAATGCCACCAGATGTGCATCGGAAACTACTACTGGTCTTCCAGGGAACGATCAAAGCATAGACTGTTTGAGAATTACTACCATGGAGGATAGTGCGCATAGTGACTGTCGTATTCTATCCCGATGCAATTTCTGTGTTTCATCAACACTCTGATAGTCCACAGATCACAGAAAGCCTAAAGATGTGCGTCGGAAACTACTACTGGTCTTCCAGGGAACGATCAAAGCGACAACTGTTAGAGACATTACTAGCATGGAGGAAAGTGCGCATGGTGACTGTTGTATTCAACCCCGATGCAACTTCTGTGTTTCATCAACACTCTGATAGTCAACAGATTACAGAATGCCACCAGATGTGCATCGGAAACTACTACTTGTCTTCCAGGGAACGATCAAAGCGTAGATTGTTTGAGACATTACTCCCGTTTAGGATTGTGCGCATGGTGACTGTTGTATTCAATCCCGATGCAATTTCTGTGTTTCATCAACACTCTGATAGCCCACAGATTACAGAATGCCTCCCGATGTGCATCGGAAACAACTACTGGTCTTCCAGGGAACGATCAAAGCGTAGACTGTTTGGGACATTACTCCCATGGTGGAAAGTGCGCATGGTGACTGTTGTCTTCAATCCCGAAGCAATTTCTGTGTTTCATCATCACTCTGATAGTCCACAGATTACAGAATGCCACGAGATGTGCGTCGGAAACTACTACATCTACATCTACATCTACATCCATACTCCGCATGCCACCTGACGGTGTGTGGCGGAGGGTACCCTGAGTACCTCTATCGGTTCTCCCTTCTATTCCAGTCTCGTATTGTACGTGGAAAGAAGGATTGTCGGTATGCTTCTGTGTGGGCTCTAATCTCTCTGATTTTATCCTCATGGTTTTTTCGCGAGGTATACGTAGGAGGGAGCAATATACTGCTTGACTATTCGGTGAAGGTATGTTCTCGACACTTTAACAAAAGCCCGTACCGAGCTACTGAGCGTCTCTCCTGCAGAGTCTTCCACTGGAGTTTATCTATCATCTCCGTAACGCTTTCGCAATTACTAAATGATCCTGTAACGAAGCGCGCTGCTCCCCGTTGGATCTTCTCTATCTCTTCTATCAACCCTAACTGGTCCGGATCCCACACTGCTGAGCAGTATTCATGCATTGGGCGAACAATCGTACTGTAACCTACTTCCTTTGTTGTCGGATTGCATTTCCTTAAGATTCTTCCAATGAATCTCAGTCTGGCATCTGCTTTACCGACGATCAACTTTATATGATCATTCCATTTTAAATCACTATTAATGAGTACTCCCAGATAAGTTATGGAATTAACTACTTCCAGTTGCTGACCTGCTATTTTGTAGCTAAATGATAAGGGAACGATTCAAGCATAGACTGTATCAGACATTACTCCCATGGAGGAAAGTGCAGATGGTGACTGTTGTGTTCAATCCCGATGCAATTTCTGTGTTTCATCAACTCTCTGATAGTCCACAGATTACAGAATGCCACCAGATGTGCATCGGAAACTACTACTGGTCTTCCAGGGAACGATCAAAGCATAGACTGTTTGAGAATTACTCCCATGAAGGAAAGTGCGCATGGTGACTGTTGTATTCAATCCGGATGAAATTTCTGTGTTTCATCAACACTCTGATAGTCCACAGATTACAGTATGCCACCAGATGTGATTCGGAAACTACTACTGGTCTTCCAGGGAACGATCAAAGCGTAGACTGTTTGAGAGTTACTCCCATGGAGGAAAGTGCGCATGGTGACTGTTGTATTCAATCCCGATGCAGTTTCTGTGTTTCATTAACACTCTGATAGTCCACAGATTACAGAATGCCTCCGGATGTGCATCGGAAACTACTAATGGTCTTGCATCGAACGATCAAAGCGTAGACTGTTTCAGACATTACTCCCATGGAGGAAAGTGCGCATGGTGAATGTAGTAATCAATCCTGATGAAATTTCTGTGTTTCATCAACACTCTGATAGTCCACAGATTACAGAATGCCTCCCGATGTGCATCGGAAACAACTACTGGTCTTCCAGGGAACGATCAAAGCGACAACTGTTAGAGACATTACTAGCATGGAGGAAAGTGCGCATGGTGACTGTTGCATTCAACCCCGATGCAATTTCTGTGTTTCATCAACACTCTGATAGTCCACAGATTACAGAATGCCACCAGATGTGCATCGGAAACTACTACTTGTCTTCCAGGGAACGATCAAAGCGTAGATTGTTTGAGACATTACTCCCGTGGAGGAATGTGCGCATGGTGACTGTTGTATTCAATCCCGATGCAGTTTCTGTGTTTCATCAACACTCTGATAGTCTACGCATTATAGAATGCCACCATATGTGCATCGCAAACTACTACTGGTCTTCCAGGGAACGATCAAAGGCGTAGATTGTTTGAGACATTACTCCCGCGGAGGAAAGTGCGCATGGTGACTGTTGTATTCAATCCGGATGAAATTTCTGTGTTCCATCAACACTCTGATACTCCACAGATTACAGAATGCCTCCAGATGTGCATCGTAAACTACTAATGGTCTTCCAGGGAACGATCAAAGCGTAGACTGTTTGAGACATTACTCCCATGGAGGAAAGTGCGCATGGTGAATGTAGTATTCAATCACGATGCAATTTCTGTGTTTCATCAACACTCTGATAGTCCACAGATTACAGAATGCCTCCCGATGTGCATCGGAAACAACTACTGGTCTTCCAGGGAACGATCAAAGCGTAGACTGTTTGGGACATTACTCCCATGGTGGAAAGTGCGCATGGTGACTGTTGTCTTCAATCCCGATGCAATTTCTGTGTTTCATCAACACTCTGATAGTCCACAGATTACAGAATACCTCCAGATGTTAATCGGAAGCTACTACTGGTCTTCCAGGGAACGATCAAAGCGTAGACTGTTTGAGACACTACTCCCATGGAGGAAAGTGCGCATGATGACTGTTGTATTCAATCCCGATGCAATTTCTGTGTTTCATCAACACTCTGATAGTCCACAGATTACGGAAAGCATCCGCATGTGCATCGGAAACTACTACTGGTCTTCCAGGGAACGATCAAAGCGTAGACTGTTTGAGACATTACTCCCATGGAGGAAACTGCGCATGGAGACAGTTGTATTCAATCCCGAAGCAATATCTGTGTTTCATCAACACTCTAATAGTCCACAGATTACAGAATGCCTCCAGATGTGCATCGGAAACAACTACTGGTCTTCCAGAAAACGATCAAAGCGTAAACTCTTTGACACATTACTCCCATGGAGGAAAGTGCGCATGGTGACTGTTGTATTCAATCGCGATGCATTTTCTGTGTTTCATCAACACTCTGATAGTCAACAGATTACAGAGTGCCACGAGATGTGCATCGGAAACTACTACTGGTCTTCCAGGGAACGATATAAACGTAGCCTGTTTCAGACATTACTCCCATGGAGGAAAGTGCGGATGGTGACTGTTGTGTTCAATCCCGATGCAATTTCTGTGGTTCATCAACACTCTGATAGTCCACAGATTACAGAATATCACCAGATGTGCATCGGAAACTACTACTGGTCTTCCAGGGAACGATCAAAGCGTAGACTGTTAGAGACATAACTCCCGTGGAGGAACGTGCGCATGTTGACTGTTGTATTCATTCCCGATGCAATTTCTGTGTTTCATCAACACTCTGATAGTCCACAGATTACAGAATGCCACCAGATGTGCATCGGAAACTACTACTGGTCTTCCAGGGAACGATCAAAGCATAGACTGTTTGAGAATTACTACCATGGAGGATAGTGCGCATAGTGACTGTCGTATTCTATCCCGATGCAATTTCTGTGTTTCATCAACACTCTGATAGTCCACAGATCACAGAAAGCCTAAAGATGTGCGTCGGAAACTACTACTGGTCTTCCAGGGAACGATCAAAGCGACAACTGTTAGAGACATTACTAGCATGGAGGAAAGTGCGCATGGTGACTGTTGTATTCAACCCCGATGCAACTTCTGAGTTTCATCAACACTCTGATAGTCAACAGATTACAGAATGCCACCAGATGTGCATCGGAAACTACTACTTGTCTTCCAGGGAACGATCAAAGCGTAGATTGTTTGAGACATTACTCCCGTTTAGGATTGTGCGCATGGTGACTGTTGTATTCAATCCCGATGCAATTTCTGTGTTTCATCAACACTCTGATAGCCCACAGATTACAGAATGCCTCCCGATGTGCATCGGAAACAACTACTGGTCTTCCAGGGAACGATCAAAGCGTAGACTGTTTGGGACATTACTCCCATGGTGGAAAGTGCGCATGGTGACTGTTGTCTTCAATCCCGATGCAATTTCTGTGTTTCATCATCACTCTGATAGTCCACAGATTACAGAATACCTCCAGATGTTAATCGGAAGCTACTACTGGTCTTCCAGGGAACGATCAAAGCGTAGACTGTTTGAGACACTACTCCCATGGAGGAAACTGCGCATGGTGACTGTTGTATTCAATCCCGATGCAATTTCTGTGTTTCATCAACACTCTGATAGTCAACAGATTACGGAAAGCATCCAGATGTGCATAGGAAACTACTACTGGTCTTCCAGGGAACGATCAAAGCGTAGACTGTTTGAGACATTACTCACATGGAGGAAACTGCGCATGGAGACTGTTGTATTCAATCCCGAAGCAATTTCTGTGTTTCATCAACACTCTGATAGTCCACAGATTACAGAAAGCCTCTAGATGTGCAACGGAAAATACTACTGGTCTTCCAGGGAACGATCAAAACGCAGACTGTTAGAGACATTACTCCCATGGAGGAAAGTGCGCATGGTGACTGTTGTATTGAATGCCGATGCAATTACTGTGTTTCATCTACTCTCTGATAGTCTACGCATTACAGAATGCCACCATATGTGCATCGCAAACTACTACTGGTCTTCCAGGGAACGATCAAAGCGTAGACTGTTTGAGACATACCTCCCGTGGAGGAATGTGCGCATGGTGACTGTTGTATTCAATCCGGATGAAATTTCTGTGTTTCATCAACACTCTGATAGTCCACAGATTACAGAATGCCACGAGATGTGCATCGGAAACTACTACTGGTCTTCCAGGGAACGATCAAAACGTAGACTGTTTCAGACATTACTCCCATGGAGGAAAGTGCGGATGGTGACTGTTGTGTTCAATCCCGATGCAATTTCTGTGTTTCATCAACACTCTGATTGTCCATAGATTACAGAATGCCACCAGATGTGCATCGGAAACTACTACTGGTCTTCCAGGGAACGATCAAAGCATAGACTGTTTGAGAATTACTCCCATGGAGGAAAGTGCGCATGGTGACTGTTGTATTCAATCCCGATGCAATTTCTGTGTTTCATCAACACTCTGATAGTCCACAGATCACAGAATGCCTCCAGATGTGCGTCGGAAACTACTACTGGTCTTCCAGGGAACGATCAAAGCGACAACTGTTAGAGACATTACTAGCATGGAGGAAAGTGCGCATGGTGACTGTTGTATTCAACCCCGATGCAATTTCTGTGTTTCATCAACACTCTGATAGTCTACAGATTACAGAATGCCACCAGATGTGCATCGGAAACTACTACTGGTCTTCCAGGGAACGATCAGAGCGTAGACTGTTTGAGACATACCTCCCGTGGAGGAATGTGCGCATGGTGACTGTTGTATTCAATCCGGATGAAATTTCTGTGTTTCATCAACACTCTGATAGTCCACAGATTACAGAATGCTACCAGATGTGAATCGGAAACTACTACTGGTCTTCCAGGGAACGATCAAAGCGTAGACTGTTTGAGAGTTACTCCCAAGAAGTAAAGTGCGCATGGTGACTGTTGTATTCAATCCCGTTGCATTTTCTGTGTTTCATCAACACTCTGATAGTCCACAGATTACAGAATGCCACGAGATGTGCATCGGAAATTACTACTGGTCTTCCTGGGAACGATCAAAGCGTAGACTGTTTCAGACATTACTCCCATGGAGTAAATTGCGCATGGTGACTGTTGTATTCAATCCCGTTGCAATTTCTGATTTTCATCAACACTCTGATAGTCCACAGATTACAGAATGCCACCAGATGTGATTCGGAAACCACTACTGGTTTTCCAGGGAACGATCAAAGCGTAGACTGTTTGAGAGTTACTCCCATGGAGGAAAGTGCGCATGATGACTGTTGTATTCAATCCCGATGCATTTTCTGTGTTTCATCAACACTCTGATAGTCCACAGATTACAGAATGCCACGAGATGTGCATCGGAAACTACTACATCTACATCTACATCTACATCCATACTCCGCAAGCCACCTGACGTTGTGTGGCGGAGGGTACCCTGAGTACCTCTATCGGTTCTCCCTTCTATTCCAGTCTCGTATTGTACGTGGAAAGAAGGATTGTCGGTATGCTTCTGTGTGGGCTCTAATCTCTCTGATTTTATCCTCATGGTCTCTTCGCGAGGTATACGTAGGAGGGAGCAATATACTGCTTGACTATTCGGTGAAGGTATGTTCCCGAAACTTTAACAAAAGCCCGTACCGAGCTACTGAGCGTCTCTCCTGCAGAGTCACCACTGGAGTTTATCTATCATCTCCGTAACGCTTTCGCAATTACTAAATGATCCTGTAACGAAGCGCAGCTCTCCGTTGGATCTTCTCTATCTCTTCTATCAACCCTACCTGGAACGGATCCCACACTGCTGAGCAGTATTCAAGCATTGGGCGAACAAGCGTACTGTAACCTACTACCTTTGTTGTCGGATTGCATTTCCTTAAGATTCTTCCAATGAATCTCAGTCTGGCATCTGCTTTACCGACGATCAACTTTATATGATCATTCCATTCTAAATCACTCCTAATGAGTACTCCCAGATAATTTATGGATTAACTACTTCCAGTTGCTGACCTGCTATTTTGTAGCTAAATGATAAGGAAACGATCCAAGCGTAGACTGTTTCAGACATTACTCCCATAGAGGAAAGTGCGGATGGTGACTGTTGTATTCAATCCCGATGCAATTTCTGTGTTTCATCAACACTCTGTTAGTCCACAGATTACAGAATGCCACCAGATGTGCATTTGAAACTACTACTGGTCATCCAGGGAACGATCAAAGCGTAGACTGTTTGAGACATACCTCCCGTGGAGGAAAGTGCGCATGGTGATTGTTGTATTCAATCCCGATGCAGTTTCTATGTTTCATCAACACTCTGATAGTCCACAGATTACAGAATGCCACCAGATGTGCATTGGAAACTTCTACTGGTCTTCCAGGGAACGATCAAAGCGTAGACTGTTTGAGGCATTACTCCCATGGAGGAAAGTGCGGATGGTGACTGTTGTGTTCAATCCCGATGCAATTTCTGTGTTTCATCAACACTCTGATAGTCAACAGATTACAGAATGCCACCAGATGTGCATCGGAAACTACTACTTGTCTTCCAGGGAACGATCAAAGCGTAGATTGTTTGAGACATTACTCCCGTTTAGGATTGTGCGCATGGTGACTGTTGTATTCAATCCCGATGCAATTTCTGTGTTTCATCAACACTCTGATAGCCCACAGATTACAGAATGCCTCCCGATGTGCATCGGAAACAACTACTGGTCTTCCAGGGAACGATCAAAGCGTAGACTGTTTGGGACATTACTCCCATGGTGGAAAGTGCGCATGGTGACTGTTGTCTTCAATCCCGATGCAATTTCTGTGTTTCATCATCACTCTGATAGTCCACAAATTACAGAATACCTCCAGATGTTAATCGGAAGCTACTACTGGTCTTCCAGGGAACGATCAAAGCGTAGACTGTTTGAGACACTACTCCCATGGAGGAAACTGCGCATGGTGACTGTTGTATTCAATCCCGATGCAATTTCTGTGTTTCATCAACACTCTGATAGTCAACAGATTACGGAAAGCATCCAGATGTGCATAGGAAACTACTACTGGTCTTCCAGGGAACGATCAAAGCGTAGACTGTTTGAGACATTACTCACATGGAGGAAACTGCGCATGGAGACTGTTGTATTCAATCCCGAAGCAATTTCTGTGTTTCATCAACACTCTGATAGTCCACAGATTACAGAAAGCCTCTAGATGTGCAACGGAAAATACTACTGGTCTTCCAGGGAACGATCAAAACGCAGACTGTTAGAGACATTACTCCCATGGAGGAAAGTGCGCATGGTGACTGTTGTATTGAATGCCGATGCAATTACTGTGTTTCATCAACTCTCTGATAGTCTACGCATTACAGAATGCCACCATATGTGCATCGCAAACTACTACTGGTCTTCCAGGGAACGATCAAAGCGTAGACTGTTTGAGACATACCTCCCGTGGAGGAATGTGCGCATGGTGACTGTTGTATTCAATCCGGATGAAATTTCTGTGTTTCATCAACACTCTGATAGTCCACAGATTACAGAATGCCACCAGATGTGCATCGGAAACTACTACTGGTCTTCCAGGGAACGATCAAAACGTAGACTGTTTCAGACATTACTCCCATGGAGGAAAGTGCGGATGGTGACTGTTGTGTTCAATCCCGATGCAATTTCTGTGTTTCATCAACACTCTGATTGTCCATAGATTACAGAATGCCACCAGATGTGCATCGGAAACTACTACTGGTCTTCCAGGGAACGATCAAAGCATAGACTGTTTGAGAATTACTCCCATGGAGGAAAGTGCGCATGGTGACTGTTGTATTCAATCCCGATGCAATTTCTGTGTTTCATCAACACTCTGATAGTCCACAGATCACAGAATGCCTCCAGATGTACGTCGGAAACTACTACTGGTCTTCCAGGGAACGATCAAAGCGACAACTGTTAGAGACATTACTAGCATGGAGGAAAGTGCGCATGGTGACTGTTGTATTCAACCCCGATGCAATTTCTGTGTTTCATCAACACTCTGATAGTCTACAGATTACAGAATGCCACCAGATGTGCATCGGAAACTACTACTGGTCTTCCAGGGAACGATCAGAGCGTAGACTGTTTGAGACATACCTCCCGTGGAGGAATGTGCGCATGGTGACTGTTGTATTCAATCCGGATGAAATTTCTGTGTTTCATCAACACTCTGATAGTCCACAGATTACAGAATGCTACCAGATGTGAATCGGAAACTACTACTGGTCTTCCAGGGAACGATCAAAGCGTAGACTGTTTGAGAGTTACTCCCAAGAAGGAAAGTGCGCATGGTGACTGTTGTATTCAATCCCGTTGCATTTTCTGTGTTTCATCAACACTCTGATAGTCCACAGATTACAGAATGCCACGAGATGTGCATCGGAAATTACTACTGGTCTTCCTGGGAACGATCAAAGCGTAGACTGTTTCAGACATTACTCCCATGGAGTAAATTGCGCATGGTGACTGTTGTATTCAATCCCGTTGCAATTTCTGATTTTCATCAACACTCTGATAGTCCACAGATTACAGAATGCCACCAGATGTGATTCGGAAACCACTACTGGTTTTCCAGGGAACGATCAAAGCGTAGACTGTTTGAGAGTTACTCCCATGGAGGAAAGTGCGCATGATGACTGTTGTATTCAATCCCGATGCATTTTCTGTGTTTCATCAACACTCTGATAGTCCACAGATTACAGAATGCCACGAGATGTGCATCGGAAACTACTACATCTACATCTACATCTACATCTATACTCCGCAAGCCACCTGACGGTGTGTGGCGGAGGGTACCCTGAGTACCTCTATCGGTTCTCCCTTCTATTCCAGTCTCGTATTGTACGTGGAAAGAAGGATTGTCGGTATGCTTCTGTGTGGGCTCTAATCTCTCTGATTTTATCCTCATGGTCTCTTCGCGAGGTATACGTAGGAGGGAGCAATATACTGCTTGACTATTCGGTGAAGGTATGTTCCCGAAACTTTAACAAAAGCCCGTACCGAGCTACTGAGCGTCTCTCCTGCAGAGTCACCACTGGAGTTTATCTATCATCTCCGTAACGCTTTCGCAATTACTAAATGATCCTGTAACGAAGCGCAGCTCTCCGTTGGATCTTCTCTATCTCTTCTATCAACCCTACCTGGAACGGATCCCACACTGCTGAGCAGTATTCAAGCATTGGGCGAACAAGCGTACTGTAACCTACTACCTTTGTTGTCGGATTGCATTTCCTTAAGATTCTTCCAATGAATCTCAGTCTGGCATCTGCTTTACCGACGATCAACTTTATATGATCATTCCATTCTAAATCACTCCTAATGAGTACTCCCAGATAATTTATGGAATTAACTACTTCCAGTTGCTGACCTGCTATTTTGTAGCTAAATGATAAGGAAACGATCCAAGCGTAGACTGTTTCAGACATTACTCCCATAGAGGAAAGTGCGGATGGTGACTGTTGTATTCAATCCCGATGCAATTTCTGTGTTTCATCAACACTCTGTTAGTCCACAGATTACAGAATGCCACCAGATGTGCATTTGAAACTACTACTGGTCATCCAGGGAACGATCAAAGCGTAGACTGTTTGAGACATACCTCCCGTGGAGGAAAGTGCGCATGGTGATTGTTGTATTCAATCCCGATGCAGTTTCTATGTTTCATCAACACTCTGATAGTCCACAGATTACAGAATGCCACCAGATGTGCATTGGAAACTTCTACTGGTCTTCCAGGGAACGATCAAAGCGTAGACTGTTTGAGACATTACTCCCATGGAGGAAAGTGCGCATGGTGACTGTTGTATTCAATCCCGATGCAATTACTGTGTTTCATCAACACTCTGATAGTCTACGCATTACAGAATGCCACCATATGTGCATCGCAAACTACTACTGGTCTTCCAGGGAACGATCAAAGCGTAGACTGTTAGAGACATACCTCCCGTGGAGGAAAGTGCGCATGTTGACCGTTGTATTCATTACTCCCGTGGAGGAATGTGCGTATGGTGACTGTTGTATTCAATCCCGATTCAATTAATGTGTTTCATCAACACTCTGATAGTCCACAGATAAAGGAAAGCCTCCAGATGTGCATCGAAACTACTACTGGTCTTCCAGGGATCGATCAAAGCGTAGACTGTTAGGGACATTACTCCCATGGAGGAAAGTGCGCATGGTGACTGTTGTATTCAATCTCGATGCAATTTCTGTGTTTCATCAACACTCTGATAGTCCACAGATTGCAGAATGCCACCAGATGTGCATCGGAAACTACTACTGGTCTTTCAGGGAACGATCAAAGCGTAGACTGTTTGAGACCTTACTCCCATGGAGAGAAAATGCATGGTGACTGTAGTATTCAATCCCGATGCAGTTTCTGTGTTTCATCAAAACTCTGATAGTCCACAGATAACGCAAAGCCTCCAGATGTGCATCGGAAACTACTACTGGTCTTCCAGGGAACGACCAAAGCGTAGACTGTTAGGGACATTACTCCCATGGAGGAAAGTGCGTATGGTGACTGTTGTATTCAATCCCGATGAAATTTCTGTGTTTCATCAACACCCTGATAGTTCACAGATAAAGGAAAGCCTCCAGATGTGCATCGGAAACTACTACTGGTCTTCCAGGGAGCGATCAAAGCGTAGACTGTTAGGGACATTACTCACATGGAGGAAATTGCGCATGGTGACTGTTGTATTCAATCCCGATGCAATTTCTGTGTTTCATCAACACTCTGATAGTCCACAGATTACAGAATGCCTCCAGATGTGCATCGGAAACTACTACTGATCTTTCAAGGAACGATCAAAGCGTAGACTCTTAGAGACATTACTCCCGTGGAGGAAAGTGCGGATGGTGACTGTTGTATTCAATCCCGATGAAATTTCTGTGTTTCATCAACACTCTGATATTCCACAGATTACAGATTGTCTCCAGATGTGCATCGGAAACTACTACTGGTCTTGCAGGGAACGATCAAAGCGTAGACTGTTTGAGACATTACTCCCATAAAGGTAAGTGCGCATAGTGACTGTCGTATTCTATCCCGATGCAATTTCTGTGTTTCATCATCACTCTGATAGTCCACAGATTACAGAATACCTCCAGATGTTAATCGGAAGCTACTACTGGTCTTCCAGGGAACGATCAAAGCGTAGACTGTTTGAGACACTACTCCCATGGAGGAAACTGCGCATGGTGACTGTTGTATTCAATCCCGATGCAATTTCTGTGTTTCATCAACACTCTGATAGTCAACAGATTACGGAAAGCATCCAGATGTGCATAGGAAACTACTACTGGTCTTCCAGGGAACGATCAAAGCGTAGACTGTTTGAGACATTACTCACATGGAGGAAACTGCGCATGGAGACTGTTGTATTCAATCCCGAAGCAATTTCTGTGTTTCATCAACACTCTGATAGTTCACAGATTACAGAAAGCCTCTAGATGTGCAACGGAAAATACTACTGGTCTTCCAGGGAACGATCAAAACGCAGACTGTTAGAGACATTACTCCCATGGAGGAAAGTGCGCATGGTGACTGTTGTATTGAATGCCGATGCAATTACTGTGTTTCATCAACTCTCTGATAGTCTACGCATTACAGAATGCCACCATATGTGCATCGCAAACTACTACTGGTCTTCCAGGGAACGATCAAAGCGTAGACTGTTTGAGACATACCTCCCGTGGAGGAATGTGCGCATGGTGACTGTTGTATTCAATTCGGATGAAATTTCTGTGTTTCATCAACACTCTGATAGTCCACAGATTACAGAATGCCACGAGATGTGCATCGGAAACTACTACTGGTCTTCCAGGGAACGATCAAAACGTAGACTGTTTCAGACATTACTCCCATGGAGGAAAGTGCGGATGGTGACTGTTGTGTTCAATCCCGATGCAATTTCTGTGTTTCATCAACACTCTGATTGTCCATAGATTACAGAATGCCACCAGATGTGCATCGGAAACTACTACTGGTCTTCCAGGGAACGATCAAAGCATAGACTGTTTGAGAATTACTCCCATGGAGGAAAGTGCGCATGGTGACTGTTGTATTCAATCCCGATGCAATTTCTGTGTTTCATCAACACTCTGATAGTCCACAGATCACAGAATGCCTCCAGATGTGCGTCGGAAACTACTACTGGTCTTCCAGGGAACGATCAAAGCGACAACTGTTAGAGACATTACTAGCATGGAGGAAAGTGCGCATGGTGACTGTTGTATTCAACCCCGATGCAATTTCTGTGTTTCATCAACACTCTGATAGTCTACAGATTACAGAATGCCACCAGATGTGCATCGGAAACTACTACTGGTCTTCCAGGGAACGATCAGAGCGTAGACTGTTTGAGACATACCTCCCGTGGAGGAATGTGCGCATGGTGACTGTTGTATTCAATCCGGATGAAATTTCTGTGTTTCATCAACACTCTGATAGTCCACAGATTACAGAATGCTACCAGATGTGAATCGGAAACTACTACTGGTCTTCCAGGGAACGATCAAAGCGTAGACTGTTTGAGAGTTACTCCCAAGTAGGAAAGTGCGCATGGTGACTGTTGTATTCAATCCCGTTGCATTTTCTGTGTTTCATCAACACTCTGATAGTCCACAGATTACAGAATGCCACGAGATGTGCATCGGAAATTACTACTGGTCTTCCTGGGAACGATCAAAGCGTAGACTGTTTCAGACATTACTCCCATGGAGTAAATTGCGCATGGTGACTGTTGTATTCAATCCCGTTGCAATATCTGATTTTCATCAACACTCTGATAGTCCACAGATTACAGAATGCCACCAGATGTGATTCGGAAACCACTACTGGTTTTCCAGGGAACGATCAAAGCGTAGACTGTTTGAGAGTTACTCCCATGGAGGAAAGTGCGCATGATGACTGTTGTATTCAATCCCGATGCATTTTCTGTGTTTCATCAACACTCTGATAGTCCACAGATTACAGAATGCCACGAGATGTGCATCGGAAACTACTACATCTACATCTACATCTACATCCATACTCCGCAAGCCACCTGACGGTGTGTGGCGGAGGGTACCCTGAGTACCTCTATCGGTTCTCCCTTCTATTCCAGTCTCGTATTGTACGTGGAAAGAAGGATTGTCGGTATGCTTCTGTGTGGGCTCTAATCTCTCTGATTTTATCCTCATGGTCTCTTCGCGAGGTATACGTAGGAGGGAGCAATATACTGCTTGACTATTCGGTGAAGGTATATTCCCGAAACTTTAACAAAAGCCCGTACCGAGCTACTGAGCGTCTCTCCTGCAGAGTCACCACTGGAGTTTATCTATCATCTCCGTAACGCTTTCGCAATTGCTAAATGATCCTGTAACGAAGCGCAGCTCTCCGTTGGATCTTCTCTATCTCTTCTATCAACCCTACCTGGAACGGATCCCACACTGCTGAGCAGTATTCAAGCATTGGGCGAACAAGCGTACTGTAACCTACTACCTTTGTTGTCGGATTGCATTTCCTTAAGATTCTTCCAATGAATCTCAGTCTGGCATCTGCTTTACCGACGATCAACTTTATATGATCATTCCATTCTAAATCACTCCTAATGAGTACTCCCAGATAATTTATGGAATTAACTACTTCCAGTTGCTGACCTGCTATTTTGTAGCTAAATGATAAGGGAACGATCCAAGCGTAGACTGTTTCAGACATTACTCCCATAGAGGAAAGTGCGGATGGTGACTGTTGTATTCAATCCCGATGCAATTTCTGTGTTTCATCAACACTCTGTTAGTCCACAGATTACAGAATGCCACCAGATGTGCTTTTGAAACTACTACTGGTCATCCAGGGAACGATCAAAGCGTAGACTGTTTGAGACATACCTCCCGTGGAGGAAAGTGCGCATGGTGATTGTTGTATTCAATCCCGATGCAGTTTCTATGTTTCATCAACACTCTGATAGTCCACAGATTACAGAATGCCACCAGATGTGCATTGGAAACTTCTACTGGTCTTCCAGGGAACGATCAAAGCGTAGACTGTTTGAGACATTACTCCCATGGAGGAAAGTGCGCATGGTGACTGTTGTATTCAATCCCGATGCAATTACTGTGTTTCATCAACACTCTGATAGTCTACGCATTACAGAATGCCACCATATGTGCATCGCAAACTACTACTGGTCTTCCAGGGAACGATCAAAGCGTAGACTGTTAGAGACATACCTCCCGTGGAGGAAAGTGCGCATGTTGACCGTTGTATTTATTACTCCCGTGGAGGAATGTGCGCATGGTGACTGTTGTATTCAATCCCGATGCAATTTCTGTGTTTCATCAACACTCTGATAATCCACAGATTACAGAATACCCCCAGATGTGCATCGGAAACTACTACTGGTTCCAGGGAACGATCAAAGCGTAGACTGTTAGAGACATACCTCCCGTGGAGGAAAGTGCGCATGTTGACCGTTGTATTCATTACTCCCGTGGAGGAATGTGCGTATGGTGACTGTTGTATTCAATCCCGATTCAATTAATGTGTTTCATCAACACTCTGATAGTCCACAGATAAAGGAAAGCCTCCAGATGTGCATCGAAACTACTACTGGTCTTCCAGGGATCGATCAAAGCGTAGACTGTTAGGGACATTACTCCCATGGAGGAAAGTGCGCATGGTGACTGTTGTATTCAATCTCGATGCAATTTCTGTGTTTCATCAACACTCTGATAGTCCACAGATTGCAGAATGCCACCAGATGTGCATCGGAAACTACTACTGGTCTTTCAGGGAACGATCAAAGCGTAGACTGTTTGAGACCTTACTCCCATGGAGAGAAAATGCATGGTGACTGTAGTATTCAATCCCGATGCAGTTTCTGTGTTTCATCAAAACTCTGATAGTCCACAGATAACGCAAAGCCTCCAGATGTGCATCGGAAACTACTACTGGTCTTCCAGGGAACGACCAAAGCGTAGACTGTTAGGGACATTACTCCCATGGAGGAAAGTGCGGATGGTGACTGTTGTATTCAATCCCGATGAAATTTCTGTGTTTCATCAACACCCTGATAGTTCACAGATAAAGGAAAGCCTCCAGATGTGCATCGGAAACTACTACTGGTCTTCCAGGGGGCGATCAAAGCGTAGACTGTTAGGGACATTACTCACATGGAGGAAATTGCGCATGGTGACTGTTGTATTCAATCCCGATGCAATTTCTGTGTTTCATCAACACTCTGATAGTCCACAGATTACAGAATGCCTCCAGATGTGCATCGGAAACTACTACTGATCTTTCAAGGAACGATCAAAGCGTAGACTCTTAGAGACATTACTCCCGTGGAGGAAAGTGCGGATGGTGACTGTTGTATTCAATCCCGATGAAATTTCTGTGTTTCATCAACACTCTGATATTCCACAGATTACAGATTGTCTCCAGATGTGCATCGGAAACTACTACTGGTCTTGCAGGGAACGATCAAAGCGTAGACTGTTTGAGACATTACTCCCATAAAAGTAAGTGCGCATGGTGACTTGTATTCAATCGCGATGCAATTTCTGTGTGTCATCAACACTCTGATAGTCCACAGATGACGGAAAGCCTCCAGATGTGCATCGGAAACTACTACTGGTCTTCCAGGGAGCGATCAAAGCGTAGACTGTTAGGGACATTACTCCCATAAAGGAAAGTGCGCATGGTGACTGTTGTATTCAATCCCGATGCAATTTCTGTGTTTCATCAACACTCTGATAGTCCACAGATTACAGAATGCCACCAGATGTGCATCGGAAACTACTACTGGTCTTCCAGGGAACGATCAAAGCGTAGACTCTTTGAGACATTACTTATATGGAGGAATGTGCGCATGGTGACTGTTGTATTCAATCCCGATGCAATATCTGTGTTTCTTCAACACTCTGATAGTCCACAGATTACAGAATGCCTCCAGATGTGCATCGGAAACTACTACTGGACTTCCAGGGATCGATCAAAGCGTAAACTCCTTGAGACATTACTCCCATGAAGGAAAGTGCGCATGGTGACTGTTGTATTCAATCCCGATGCATTTTCTGTGTTTCATCAACACTCTGATAGTCCACAGATTACAGAATGCCACGAGATGAGCATCGGAAACTACTACTGCTTTTCCTGGGAACGATCCAAAGATAGACTATTTCAGACATTACTCCCATGGAAGAAAGTGCGCATATTGACTGTTGTACTCAATTTCGATACAATTTCTGTTTTTCATCAACACTCTGATAGTCCACAGATTACAGAATGCCTCCAGATGTGCATCGGAAACTACTACTGGTCTTCCAGGGAACGATCAAAAAGTAGACTGTTTGAGACATTACTGCCGTGGAGGAATGTGCGCATGGTGACTGTTGTATTCAATCCCGATGCAATTTCTGTGTTTCATCAACACTCTGATAGTCCACAGATTACAGAATGCCTCCAGATGTTCATCGGAAATTTCTACTGGTCTTCCAGGGAACGATCAAATAGTAGACTGTTTGAGACATTACTGCCGTGGAGGAAAGTGCGCATGGTGACTGTTGTATTCAATCCCGATGCAATTTCTGTGTTTCATCAACACTGATAGTCCACAGATTACAGAATGCCTCCAGATGTTCATCGGGAACTACTACTGGTCTTCCAGGGAACGATCAAATAGTAGACTGTTTGAGACATTACTGCCGTGGAGGAAAGTGCGCATCGTGACTGTTCTATTCAATCCCGATGCAATTTCTGTGTTTCATCAACACTCTGATAGTCCACAGATTACAGAATGCCTCCAGATGTTCATCGGAAATTTCTACTGGTCTTCCAGGGAACGATCAAAGCGTAGACCGTTTGAGACATTACTTTTATGCAGGAATGTGCGCATGGTGACTGTTGTATTCAATCCCGATGCAATTTCTGTGTTTCATCTACACTCTGATAATCCACAGATTACAGAATACCTCCATATGTGCATCGGAAACTACTAATGGGCTTCTAGGGAACGTTCAAAACGTAGACTGTTTGAGACATACCTCCCGTGGAGGAAAGTGCGCATGGTGACTGTTGTATTCAATGCCGATGCAATTTCTGTGTTTCATCAACACTCTGATAGTCCACAGATTACAGAATGCCTCCAGATGTTAATGGGAAACTACTACTGGTCTTCCAGGGAACGATCAAAGCGTAGACTGTTTGAGACATTACTTTTATGGAGTAATGTGCGCATGGTGACTGTTGTATTCAATCCCGATGCAATTTCTGTGTTTCATCAACACTCTGATAGTCCACAGTTTACAGAATGGCTCCAGATGTGCATCGGACACTACTACTGGTCTTTCAGGGAACGATCAAAGCGTAGACTGTTTGAGACATTACTCCCATAAAGGAAAGTGCGCATGGTGACTGTTGTAATTAATCCCGATGCAATTTCTGTGTTTCATCAACACTCTGATGGTCCACAGATGACGGAAAGCCTCCAGATGTGCATCGGAAACTACTACTGGTCTTCCAGTGAACGATCAAAGCGTAGACAGTTAGGGACATTACTCCCATGGAGGAAAGTGCGCATAGTAACTGTTATATTCAATCCCGATGCAATTTCTGTGTTTCATCAACACTCTGATAGTCCACAGATTACAGAATATCACCAGATGTGCATCGGAAACTGCTACTGGACTTCCAGGGAACGATCAAAGCGTAGATTCTTTGAGACATTACTTTTATGGAGGAATGTGCGCATGGTGACTGTTGTATTCAATCCCGATGCAATTTCTGTGTTTCATCAACACTCTGACAGTCCACAGATTACAGAATGCCACGAGATGAGCATCGGAAACTACTACTGGTCTTCCTGGGAACGATCCAAGCATAGACTGTTTCAGACATTACTCCCATGGAAGAAAGTGCGCATATTGACTGTCGTATTCAATTTCGATACAATTTCTGTTTTTCATCAACACTCTGATAGTCCACAGATTACAGAATGCCTCCAGATGTGCATTGGAAATTACTACTGGTCTTCCAGGGAACGATCAAATCGTAGACTGTTTCAGACACTACTCCCATGGAAGGAAGTGCGCATGGTGACTGTTGTATTCAATTTCAATGCAATTTCTGTGTTTCATCAACACTCTGATAGTCCACAGATTACAGAATGCCTCCAGATGTGCATCGGAAACTACTACTGGACTTTCAGAGTACGATCAAAGCGTAAACTCTTTGAGACATTACTCCCATGGAGGAAAGTGCGCATGCTAACTGTTGTATTCAATCCCGATGCATTTTATGTGTTTCATCAACACTCTTTTAGTAAACAGATTACAGAATGCCACGAGATGTGCATCGGAAACTACTACTGGTGTTCCAGGGAACGATCAAAGCGTACACTGTTTCAAACATTACTCCCGTGGAGGAATGTGCGCATGGTGACTGTTGTATTCAATCCCGATGCAATTTCTGTGTTTCATCAACACTGATAGTCCACAGATTACAGAATGCCTCCAGATGTTCATCGGAAACTACTACTGGTCTTCCAGGGAACGATCAAATAGTAGACTGTTTGAGACATTACTGCCGTGGAGGAAAGTGCGCATGGTGACTGTTGTATTCAATCCCGTTGCAATTTCTGTGTTTCATCAACACTCTGATAGTCCACAGATTACAGAATGCCTCCCGATGTGCATCGGAAACAACTACTGGTCTTCCAGGGAACGATCAAAGCGTAGCCTGTTTGAGACATTGTTTTTATGCAGGAATGTGCGCAAGGTGACTGTTGTATTCAATCCCGATGCAATTTCTGTGTTTCATCTACACTCTGATAATCCACAGATTACAGAATACCTCCATATGTGCATCGGAAACTACTAATGGGCTTCTAGGGTACGATCAAAGCGTAGACTGTTTGAGACATACCTCCCGTGGAGGAAAGTGCGCATGGTGACTGTTGTATTCAATGCCGATGCAATTTCTGGGTTTCATCAACATTCTGATACTCCACAGATTACAGAATGACTCCAGATGTGCATCGGAAACTACTACTGGTCTTCCAGGGAACGATCAAAGCGTAGACTGTTTCAGACATTACTCCCATGGAAGAAAGTGCGCATAGTGACTGTTGTATTCAATTTCGATGCAATTTCTGTGTTTCTTCAACACTCTGATAGTCCACAGATTACAGAATGCCTCCAGATGTGCATCGGAAACTACTACTGGTCTTTCAGGGAACGATCAAAGCGTAGACAGTTTGAGACATTACTCCCATGGAGAAAAAATGCACGGTGACAGTTGTATTCAATCCCGATGCAGTTTCTGTGTTGCATCAACACTTTGATAGTCCACAGATTACAGAGTGCCTCCAGATGTTCATCGGAAACTACCACTGGTCTTCCAATGAACGATCAAACATTGACTGTTTGGGACATTACTCCCATGGAGGAAAGTGCGCATGGTGACTGTTGTATTCAATCCCGATGCAATTTCTGTGTTTCATCAACACTCTGATAGTCCACAGATGACGGAAAGCCCCAGATGTGCATCGGAAACTACTACTGGTCTTCCAGGGAACGATCAAAACGTAGACTCTTTGAGACATTACTTTTATGGAGAATTGTGCGCATGGTGACTGTTGTATTCAATCCCGATGCAATTTCTGTGATTCATCAACACTCTAATAGTCCACAGATTACAGAATGCCTCCAGATGTGCATCGGAATCTACTACTGGACTTCCAGGGAACGATCAAAGCGTAAACTCTTTGAGACACTACTCCCATGGAGAAAAAATGGATGGTGACTGTTGTATTCAATCTCGATGCAGTTTCTGTGTTTCATCAAAACTCTGATAATCCACAGATAACGGAAAGCCTCCAGATGTGCATCGGAAACTACTACTGGTCTTCCAGGGAACGATCAAAGCGTAGACTGTTAGGGACATTACTCCCATGGAGGAAAGTGCGGATGGTGACTGTTGTATTCAATCCCGATGAAATTTCTGTGTTTCATCAACACTCTGATAGCCCACAGATTACAGATTGTCTCCAGATGTGCATCGGAAACTACTACTGGTCTTCCAGGGAACGATCAAAGCGTAGACTGTTAGGGACATTACTCCCATGGAGGAAAGTGCGGATGGTGACTGTTGTATTCAATCCCGATGAAATTTCTGTGTTTTACCAACACTCTGATAGTGCACAGATTACAGAATGCCTCCAGATGTTAATCAGAAACTACTACTGGTCTTCCAGGGAACGATCAAAGCGTAGACTGTTTGAGACATTACTTTTATGGACGAATGTGCGCATGGTGACTGTTGTATTCAATCCCGATGCAATTTCTGTGTTTCATCAACACTCTGATAGTCCACAGATTACAGAATGCCTCCAGATGTGCATCGGAAACTACTACTGGACTTCCAGGGATCGATCAAAGCGTAAACTCCTTGAGACATTACTCCCATGAAGGTAAGTGCGCATGGTGACTGTTGTATTCAATCCCGATGCATTTTCTGTGTTTCATCAACACTCTGATAGTCCACAGATGGCGGAAAGCCCCAGATGTGCATCGGAAACTACTACTGGTCTTCCAGGGAACGATCAAAGCGTAGACTCTTTGAGACATTACTTTTATGGAGGAATGTGCGCATGGTGACTGTTGTATTCAATCCCGATGCAATTTCTGTGTTTCATCAACACTCTGATAGTCCACAGATTACAGAATGCCTCCACATGTTCATCGGAAATTTCTACTGGTCTTCCAGGGAACGATCAAAGCGTAGACTGTTGGAGGCATTACTTTTATGCAGGAGTGCCCGCATGGTGACTATTGTATTCAATCCCGATGCAATTTCTGTGTTCCATCAACACTGATAGTCCACAGATTACAGAACGCCTCCAGATGTTCATCGGAAATTTCCACTGGTCTTCCAGGGAACGATCAAATAGTAGACTGTTTGAGACATTACTGCCGTGGAGGAAAGTGCGCATGGTGACTGTTGTATTCAATCCCGATGCAATTTCTGTGTTTCATCAACACTGATAGTCCACAGATTACAGAATGGCTCCAGATGTTCATCGGAAACTACTACTGGTATTCCAGGGAACGATCAAATAGTGGACTGTTTGAGACATTACTGCCGTGGAGGAAAGTGCGCATGGTGACTGTTGTATTCAATCCCGATGCAATTTCTGTGTTTCATCAACACTCTGATAGTCCACAGATTACAGAATGCCTCCACATGTTCATCGGAAATTTCTACTGGTCTTCCAGGGAACGATCAAGGCGTAGACTGTTGGAGGCATTACTTTTATGCAGGAATGCCCGCATGGTGACTGTTGTATTCAATCCCGATGCAATTTCTGTGTTTCATCTACACTCTGATAGTCCACAGATTACAGAATATCACCAGATGTGCATCGGAAACTACTACTGGACTTCCAGGGAACGATCAAAGCGTAGACTAATTGAGACATACCTCCCGTGGAGGAAAGTGCGCATGGTGACTGTTGTATTCAATGCCGATGCAATTTCTGTGTTTTATCAACACTCTGATACTCCACAGATTACAGAATGACTCCAGATGTGCATCAGAAACTACTACTGGTCTTCCAGGGAACGATCAAAGCGTAGACTGTTTCAGACATTACTCCCATGGAAGAAAGTGCGCATGGTGACTGTTGTATTCAATTTCGATGCAATTTCTGTGTTTCATCAACACTCTGATAGTCCACAGATTACAGAATGCCTCCAGATGTGCATCGGAAACTACTACTTGTCTTCCAGGGAACGATCAAAGCGTAGACTGTTAGGGACATTACTCTTATGGAGGAAAGTGCGGATGGTGACTGTTGTATTCAATCCCGATGAAATTTCTGTGTTTCATCAACACTCTGATAGTCCACAGATTACAGAATGCCTCCAGATGTTAATCGGAAACTACTACTGGTCTTCCAGGGAACGATCAAAGCGTAGACTGTTTGAGACATTACTTTTATGGAGGAATGTGCGCATGGTGACTGTTGTATTCAATCCCGATGCAATTTCTGTGTTTCATCAACACTCTGATAGTCCACAGATTACAGAATGCCTCCAGATGTGCATCGGAAACTACTACTGGCCTTTCAGGGAACGATCAAAGCGTAGACTGTTTGTGACATTACTCCCATGGAGGAAAGTGCGGATGGTTACTGTTGTATTCAATCCCGATGAAATTTCTGAGTTTCATAAACACTCTGATAGTCCACAGATTACAGATTGTCTCCAGATGTGCATCGGAAACTACTACTGGACTTCCACGGATCGATCAAAGCGTAAACTCCTTGAGACATTACTCCCATGAAGGTAAGTGCGCATGGTGACTGTTATATTCAATCCCGATGCAATTTCTGTGTTTCATCAACACTCTGATAGTCCACAGATTACAGAATATCACCAGATGTGCATCGGAAACTACTACTGGACTTCCAGGGAACGATCAAAGCGTAGATTCTTTGAGACATTACTTTTATGGAGGAATGTGCGCATGGTGACTGTTGTATTCAATTCCGATGCAATTTCTGTGTTTCATCAACACTCTGATAGTCCACAGTTTACAGAATGCCACGAGATGTGCATCGGAAACTACTACTGGTCTTCCTGGGAACGATCCAAGCATAGACTGTTTCAGACATTACTCCAATGGAAGAAAGTGCGCATATTGACTGTTGTATTCAATTTCGATGCAATTTCTGTGTTTCATCAACACTCTGATAGTCCACAGATTACAGAATGCCACGAGATGAGCATCGGAAACTACTACTGGTCTTCCTGGGAACGATCCAAGCATAGACTGTTTCAGACATTACTCCCATGGAAGAAAGTGCGCATATTGACTGTCGTATTCAATTTCGATACAATTTCTGTTTTTCATCAACACTCTGATAGTCCACAGATTACAGATTGCCTCCAGATGTGCATCGGAAATTACTACTGGTCTTCCAGGGAACGATCAAAGCGTAGACTGTTTCAGACACTACTCCTAAGGAAGGAAGTGCGCATGGTGACTGTTGTATTCAATTTCGATGCAATTTCTGTGTTTCATCAACACTCTGATAGTCCACAGATTACAGAATGCCTCCAGATGTGCATCGGAAACTACTACTGGACTTTCAGAGTACGATCAAAGCGTAAACTCCTTGAGACATTACTCCCATGGAGGAAAGTGCGCATGGTGACTGTTGTGTTCAATCCCGATGCATTTTCTGTGTTTCATCAACACTCTGATAGTCCACAGATTACAGAATGAAACGAGATGTGCATCGGAAACTACTACTGGTCTCCCAGAGAACGATCAAGCGTAAACTCTTTGAGACATTACTCCCATGGAGGAAAGTGCGCATGCTAACTGTTGTATTCAATCCCGATGCATTTTCTGTGTATCATCAACACTCTGATAGTAAACAGATTACAGAATGCCACGAGATGTGCATCGGAAACTACTACTGGTGTTCCAGGGAACGATCAAAGCGTAGACTGTTTCAGACAATACTCCAGTGGAGGAATGTGCGCATGGTGACTGTTGTATTCAATCCCGATGCAATTTCTGTGTTTCATCAACACTGATAGTCCACACATTACAGAATGCCTCCAGATGTTCATGGGAAACTACTACTGGTCTTCCAGGGAACGATCAAATAGTAGACTGTTTGAGACATTACTGCCGTGGAGGAAAGTGCGCATGGTGACTGTTGTATTCAATCCCGTTGCAATTTCTGTGTTTCATCAACACTCTGATAGTCCACAGATTACAGAATGCCTCCAGATGTTCATCGGAAATTTCTACTGGTCTTCCAGGGAACGATCAAAGCGTAGACTGTTTGAGACATTACTTTTATGCAGGAATGTGCGCAAGGTGACTGTTGTATTCAATCCCGATGCAATTTCTGTGTTTCATCTACACTCTGATAATCCACAGATTACAGAATACCTCCATATGTGCATCGGAAACTGCTAATGGGCTTCTAGGGTACGATCAAAGCGTAGACTGTTTGAGACATACCTCCCGTGGAGGAAAGTGCGCATGGTGACTGTTGTATTCAATGCCGATGCAATTTCTGTGTTTCATCAACACTCTGATACTCCACAGATTACAGCATGACTCCAGATGTGCATCGGAAACTACTACTGGTCTTCCAGGGAACGATCAAACCGTAGACTGTTTCAGACATTACTCCCATGGAAGAAAGTGCGCATGGTGACTGTTGTATTCAATTTCGATGCAATTTCTGTGTTTCTTCAACACTCTGATAGTCCACATATTACAGAATGCCTCCAGATGTGCATCGGAAACTACTACTGGTCTTTCAGGGAACGATCAAAGCGTAGACAGTTTGAGACATTACTCCCATGGAGAAAAAATGCACGGTGACAGTTGTATACAATCCCGATGCAGTTTCTGTGTTTCATCAACACTCTGATAGTCCACAGATTACAGAATGCCTCCAGATGTTCATCGGAAACTACCACTGGTCTTCCAATGAACGATCAAACATAGACTGTTTGGGACATTACTCCCATGGAGGAAAGTGCGCATGGTGACTGTTGTATTCAATCCAGATGCAATTTCTGTGTTTCATCAACACTCTGATAGTCCACAGATGACGGAAAGGCCCAGATGTGCATCGGAAACTACTACTGGTCTTCCAGGGAACGATCAAAGCGTAGACTCTTTGAGACATTACTTTTATGGAGGAATGTGAGCATGGTGACTGTTGTATTCAATCCCGATGCAATTTCTGTGATTCATCAACACTCTAATAGTCCACAGATTACAGAATGCCTCCAGATGTGCATCGGAAACTACTACTGGTCTTCCAGGGAACGATCAAAGCGTCAACTCTTTGAGACATTACTCCCATGGAGAAAAAATACATGGTGACTGTTGTATTCAATCCCGATGCAGTATCTGTGTTTCATCAAAACTCTGATAGTCCACAGATAACGGAAAGCCTCCAGATGTGCATCGGAAACTACTACTAGTCTTCCAGGGAACGATCAAAGCGTAGACTGTTAGGGACAATACTCCCATGGAGGAAAGTGCGGATGGTGACTGTTGTATTCAATCCCGATGAAATTTCTGTGTTTCATCAACACTCTGATAGTGCACAGATTACAGAATGCCTCCAGATGTTAATCAGAATCTACTACTGGTCTTCCAGGGAACGATCAAAGCGTAGACTGTTTGAGACATTACTTTTATGGAGGAATGTGCGCATGGTGACTGTTGTATTCAATTTCGATGCAATTTCTGTGTTTCTTCAACACTCTGATAGTCCACATATTACAGAATGCCTCCAGATGTGCATCGGAAACTACTACTGGTCTTTCAGGGAACGATCAAAGCGTAGACAGTTTGAGACATTACTCCCATGGAGAAAAAATGCACGGTGACAGTTGTATACAATCCCGATGCAGTTTCTGTGTTTCATCAACACTCTGATAGTCCACAGATTACAGAATGCCTCCAGATGTTCATCGGAAACTACCACTGGTCTTCCAATGAACGATCAAACATAGACTGTTTGGGACATTACTCCCATGGAGGAAAGTGCGCATGGTGACTGTTGTATTCAATCCAGATGCAATTTCTGTGTTTCATCAACACTCTGATAGTCCACAGATGACGGAAAGGCCCAGATGTGCATCGGAAACTACTACTGGTCTTCCAGGGAACGATCAAAGCGTAGACTCTTTGAGACATTACTTTTATGGAGGAATGTGAGCATGGTGACTGTTGTATTCAATCCCGATGCAATTTCTGTGATTCATCAACACTCTAATAGTCCACAGATTACAGAATGCCTCCAGATGTGCATCGGAAACTACTACTGGTCTTCCAGGGAACGATCAAAGCGTCAACTCTTTGAGACATTACTCCCATGGAGAAAAAATACATGGTGACTGTTGTATTCAATCCCGATGCAGTATCTGTGTTTCATCAAAACTCTGATAGTCCACAGATAACGGAAAGCCTCCAGATGTGCATCGGAAACTACTACTAGTCTTCCAGGGAACGATCAAAGCGTAGACTGTTAGGGACAATACTCCCATGGAGGAAAGTGCGGATGGTGACTGTTGTATTCAATCCCGATGAAATTTCTGTGTTTCATCAACACTCTGATAGTGCACAGATTACAGAATGCCTCCAGATGTTAATCAGAATCTACTACTGGTCTTCCAGGGAACGATCAAAGCGTAGACTGTTTCAGACAATACTCCAGTGGAGGAATGTGCGCATGGTGACTGTTGTATTCAATCCCGATGCAATTTCTGTGTTTCATCAACACTGATAGTCCACACATTACAGAATGCCTCCAGATGTTCATGGGAAACTACTACTGGTCTTCCAGGGAACGATCAAATAGTAGACTGTTTGAGACATTACTGCCGTGGAGGAAAGTGCGCATGGTGACTGTTGTATTCAATCCCGTTGCAATTTCTGTGTTTCATCAACACTCTGATAGTCCACAGATTACAGAATGCCTCCAGATGTTCATCGGAAATTTCTACTGGTCTTCCAGGGAACGATCAAAGCGTAGACTGTTTGAGACATTACTTTTATGCAGGAATGTGCGCAAGGTGACTGTTGTATTCAATCCCGATGCAATTTCTGTGTTTCATCTACACTCTGATAATCCACAGATTACAGAATAACTCCATATGTGCATCGGAAACTGCTAATGGGCTTCTAGGGTACGATCAAAGCGTAGACTGTTTGAGACATACCTCCCGTGGAGGAAAGTGCGCATGGTGACTGTTGTATTCAATGCCGATGCAATATCTGTGTTTCATCAACACTCTGATACTCCACAGATTACAGCATGACTCCAGATGTGCATCGGAAACTACTACTGGTCTTCCAGGGAACGATCAAACCGTAGACTGTTTCAGACATTACTCCCATGGAAGAAAGTGCGCATGGTGACTGTTGTATTCAATTTCGATGCAATTTCTGTGTTTCTTCAACACTCTGATAGTCCACATATTACAGAATGCCTCCAGATGTGCATCGGAAACTACTACTGGTCTTTCAGGGAACGATCAAAGCGTAGACAGTTTGAGACATTACTCCCATGGAGAAAAAATGCACGGTGACAGTTGTATACAATCCCGATGCAGTTTCTGTGTTTCATCAACACTCTGATAGTCCACAGATTACAGAATGCCTCCAGATGTTCATCGGAAACTACCACTGGTCTTCCAATGAACGATCAAACATAGACTGTTTGGGACATTACTCCCATGGAGGAAAGTGCGCATGGTGACTGTTGTATTCAATCCAGATGCAATTTCTGTGTTTCATCAACACTCTGATAGTCCACAGATGACGGAAAGGCCCAGATGTGCATCGGAAACTACTACTGGTCTTCCAGGGAACGATCAAAGCGTAGACTCTTTGAGACATTACTTTTATGGAGGAATGTGAGCATGGTGACTGTTGTATTCAATCCCGATGCAATTTCTGTGATTCATCAACACTCTAATAGTCCACAGATTACAGAATGCCTCCAGATGTGCATCGGAAACTACTACTGGTCTTCCAGGGAACGATCAAAGCGTCAACTCTTTGAGACATTACTCCCATGGAGAAAAAATACATGGTGACTGTTGTATTCAATCC